>NC_050580.1:119545885-120745885 GCF_011100635.1 Trichosurus vulpecula | reverse complement strand
CATTGTCTGGGCTCCGGATGACTCAGAGTAAATGTAAGTGTAAATAGCAGTTGTTTCTGTTTTGGCCAGAAACCCTGAGGGTCTTCGCCTTCAGACTAATGATTTTTTTTTTTTGACTAGGTAAGAGGCCATTCTTTGCCTCATTTCTTACCTAATCTAAATCACTGAATGTGTGTTGCCTCAGTCAAACTGAGACATGGGAAAGATCTTTAACTTAAAAAGGCCAAGGTCTCCCAGTACATCCAGGACCATCTCCAATAGTCCTGATCAATATCTTGCCACTGGACCCAAATGGCTCCGGAATCCAACTCACTAGCAAGTTATGGTATCACCTTCCTCATGTCAAGGTCTTCTTCCAGAACAAAGGACAAACAACAAGATTGTCCTTGCAGTGGCAGAGATCCATTTTGGAATATTTGGGATGCCCTTTAGAAGAAGAATCCAGATGAAATTTTCCTGGACCTCCCGGGACCCTTAGAGAAATTTTAGTGCGCCCTACGTAGAAAGGGAAACTTAGACACTTAGAAACTTGTCTGGACCCCAGATGGATGGCCTTATTGCTAAGGGAATTATGGAAGAGTTTTCACCAAGGACAATTAGTTTTTCACCTAAGGATATGGGGAGTAACTTCCTGTCAACCAGGTCAGAAATTTGGTTTTGTCTATGTGGTTTGGGAAGCTCTGCTGTGTCCAGGTTTCCTTCCAACACAGGAAGCTAATTTTCTTTGTCTTTTTCCTTTTCTTTATTGTCTTTAGGTTAAGGAAAGCCATTTTAAGCACTTTTTAAGTGCTTAAACACATTTTAAGAAAGGTACTTGTTGAATACTAAGCAAACAATAATCTTTGGTAAATTTTCTAAAATGTTCTTGTTGAATCTGCATAACTTTTTATTTGGGGAACAATTGTGATTTTTGTCTGTATGTATGGAACAGCATTAAACCATGTTGTGGTGATTGGTGTGAGATTCCTGTATGGCACTGGGGAGAAAATGAAAAGATATGTTTATGTCTCCTTGGGACCCTAGAGGACTGGTCTGGACTGGAGATGTGGACAACATGTTCAAAATACACCCTCAAGCAACATCAAAAAAGGAACTATAATACAAGGAAAATTAGGAACCCTTTGAGAAACCCCTAGCTACTGACAAGCACCCCCAGAAAGAATGGACTCAGATATCTTTGACATTTAGCAAACCCCCTGGGACTCCATGACTCCACCAAGGAATGTCTATAGATAGGACCATCCCACTGAAGGATAACCTGGCAGACCCTTTCCATGACTCCATGACTCCACCAAGGAATGTAAATGAGATTATCCCACTAGTAAGATAACCTGACTGAATCTTTTGATCAGCCAGGACCTTTGTTCCTGTTCCCCCCACCCCGTACTCCCACATATCCTATATAAGCCAACCTGTCACCTCAACATATTGCCATTGATTTGTGGTGCCGTACCCCAATGGCCGCCGGCTAATAAATTCTCCACTTAAAACTTATAGTCTGTGGTGTGTCTCGCTCGCTTCTGGTACAACATTTTGGAGGCCCCAGCGAGATGAGGTGGTATTTTGTGTTACCGCCCTGGAGACACACACAGAATTTCGGACCTCAACAGGGAGTCTCTGCCCCCGGTCCACCTTCTCTCATTTCAGAGGGCCAGCTCCTGGGGATTTCTTTTCCTAGGACTCTGATGTGGAGTGATGGTCTCGGAGAATGGGCTCTTTGCTGACCTGTCCCTTTTTGGCCTACAGAGAATTCTGGTTTGCAGACCTCTAGAGGTAAGGTTTTTCTGGTTTGGTTTCTGGTTTGGGGCTAGCCATTTGGGTCTCTGTTATCATGCTAAACCCTGACAAGGCTGTGGTACAGAGCTAGGGGGGCTGGGACGCCACCCTTGGGGGTCGTATCTTTGAAGAGGAAATCTTTCCTCTCAGGGGACTTGTTTAGCCTTCAATCAGCTCATGCCATTTGGTTTTCTGTTTTGTGTTTTGGGGTGTGGGGAGATTGGAGGTCGTTATCCCTCCTCTGAAGGAATTTGTTTAGCCTTCTATCAACCCATGCTGTTGGTCTCTGTTTTGTGTTGGAGTGTGAGAGAGATTGGGGGTTGTATCTTTGAGGAGGAAATCTTTCCTCTGAGAGGACTTCTTTAGCCTTTGATTTCACCCACACTGTATGGTTCTCTGTTTTGTGTTGAGGTGTGAGAGAGATTGGGGGTCGTATCTTTGAGGAGGAAATCTTTCCTCTGAGGGGACCTGCTTAGCCTTCAATTCGATCCACGCCATGAATTTTGTTACGTTTTGAGTTTGTCTCTGTTTGTGTGTCTATGTCAAAATTGTGAAATGTCTATGTTTTGTTAGAATGTGAAACATAGGCAGCCTGAGATATCAGTAGGGAAACAGACTCCCTTCCTTGTAGCTCCCGTTTGGCCAACGTGGAACTTATGAATTGTTTTGTCTTATGATTGAAATGTAAAGGAAGACTGAGTACTAGGTTTGAAAGATTTGGAAAGGTAAATTAAGGTTGAGGGAAAATAGAAAAGGCAGATAAGAAAGTTTGGGGACAAATGGGAGTTAGCTAAGCTTCTCCTGTCCCGAGAATGATAGTTTCAGAAGGTCAAAGTAAGTTGGAGATGAGTGTGAGGAAGTATTTAGAAGATGGAAAAGTTGTGTAGCTTGATTTGATAATTGTTACCTCAATAAGATTTGGGCAGTCTTATCTGAAGGATATTTATTTGCTATTTAAGATTTTATGGGACTACAATTTAATATTGTCTTAAGCTCTGATTACAGGACTAGGTCACATGAAGCCAGTAATGGCATGGCAGGCATTGCAAGCTGAGAACTTAAAAGGTCTGTGCCTGGGAAAAGTCTTGAAGACAACCTTGGACACAGCCTAGGTAGGATCTTCCTGACTTTATTTCCCAACTCTGCTATTTCCTTTCTGAAAGGGAAAGTCCCCACTTGGTTACTCCTAAGCCCTGCTTTCAGCACCTGGTAACTATAAGATTGGCTATCAGATATGACTCCTGCCTGGAATTAAACAGAGCTAAGGAAGTTCTTTCCTTCTGTTAAGATATATGACATAGTCCCTCGTTTCTTTCATAGCAAATTTAAATTATCAAGAAGTTTTGTAAGCACTATGCTAAATCTGTTAGGTAGTAGATAGATGAATATTGAAATATCTCTGAATTATTATAATAGGATACAGGTATGAATAGCTTACAATTTTAACTTATGTTCATGACCAAATAAAAAAATTGAAATAATATAGGGATAACATCCAAAAAGGGGAAAATGATTAGGCAAAGCAAATAAGGCAAAGATGTAATGTGATCAATGTCTAATAAAAGGAAAGGATAGCGAATTTTGAAAAAGGCAATAGGATCATATTGATTCCCCTAAAAATTATGTACAGATGTGTATGATTGGCTCTAAAAATTTATCAATTCTGGAAATTCAAGCTAAGTGTGTTTTGGTAATAAGATCTTAAATTTGGATGCTAATACAAGAAAATTGTATAAGATAATGGTACAAGTGAAAATATATCCCCTTTGTAAAGTATCTGTAAGTTATAGTAAGTTAAAATTGTCTGAGAATTTCTAGATCTGAACCAGAGAGGTAGCACTTAGCCCTGCGTGGCTGGGACCTATGTTGTGTTTCTTTCTTAATCATCAAATTACATGTGTTCTGGGAACCCCGTGTGAGGAGTGGACATCTGGGCCTATAGGAGCCTCACCCTGCAATTCCAAGAGCCTGAGAGGGACAGCACCGGACGCGGATGGCTTTCTCACGGGATCCAGAACCAGAACCTGAGCAAAGACCTGTTTTTTTCCCTTCTGCTTCCTTGTGTTCCCAAGACTGTTTTTCCTGAATTTTTATTATGTTCCCTCTGCTTACTTACAATTAGTTTACAATTTCTGCCCATCCCTGGGGATGTCCAAATACAGAAAAGGGAAAACCTGACTCCACCTAGATAGGGATTTTAAAACTTCACCCTGTGGAAAATAGAGTTTTTTCCATACCTTTAATTGGTCTTTAGGCGAAACTTTCAGTTTGCCTTTGACCAAAAAGGGGGAAATGTGGGATGTTTTATACCATTTTTTTAAATTTCTGGAGTGCAGTACCCGGGGAGGCTCCTTGGACTCTCCTTGAGTCTTCCAACTAGGTCTGGCCTTCCCCTGGGGCTAACAACCTAGCATTCCTTTTATTGTCACTCCTGCTTAGTGTTTGGTTGGCCTCCTAATTTTATTGCTATGCCCCATCAGGTCGTTCCTTTTTTCAAGGATTTGAAATTCCCATGGAAGAAAGTGAGGAATGTAATACAAGGAAAATTAGGAACCCCTTGAGAAACCCCTAGCTACTGACAAGCACCCCCAGAAAGAATGGACTCAGATATCTTTGGCATTTAGCAAACCCCCTGGGACTCCATGACTCCACCAAGGAATGTCTATAGATAGGACCATCCCACTGAAGTATAACCTGGCAGACCCTTTCTAGCAGATATCCCTGGGGCTCCATGACTCCACCAAGGAATGTAAATGAGATTATCCCACTAGTAAGATAACCTGACTGAATCTTTTGATCAGCCAAGACCTTTGTTCCTGTTCCCCCCACCCCATACCCCCACATATCCTATATAAGCCAACCTGTCACCCCAACACATTGCCATTGATTTGTGGTGCCGTACCCCAATGGCCGCCGGCTAATAAATTCTCCACTTAAAACTTATACTCTGTGGTGTGTCTCGCTCGCTTCTGGTACAACAGAACTATTTAATAGGTATTTGGGGAACTAGCCAAATGGTCCAATCTGTATAAGCACAAGTATGTGCTTTATACTACATCATCATGTATAGCTGGTACATTTCTCCACATAAAAGAAGTCCAAGAGATTGCTTCTAAAAGAGTTGTAATGATATGTAAAAGAAGAGCCTTGGAGAGATTTTAGAACATGTATGGGACAGTCTGTAACTGGTTCCAGGGAAATGTTTGTATTTTTATTCTTGCTATACTTTTGAAGTAAATATTCCTTTGTAAAAGCTAATGGAACTGGGAAGTCACTCACTGGTGGCTAACAGTGGAGGGAACCCACACTTGAAATGGTGGGGGGTGGTGCTCAAGTTGATGGCCTCAGAGTAGGAACACTCCAAACCCTTAGGAAAGCCCTAGAACCTTTAGAGTTCTTCCATATTAGAGTCCTTTAAATACTTGACATATCTATCATACCTTCTTTTCTCCAAGCCAAACATTCTCAATTCCTTTAACCGATCTTCATGTCATGGACTGAAGACCCTTCAGCATCCTCATTTTCCTCCTCTCAATACTGTCCAATTTATTACTGCCCTTAAATTGTCTGAAGAGGATAGAGTATAGTGGAATTATCACCTCCCTATTCCTAGATGGCATGCCTCCCTTGACAGAGCCCAAGATTGCATTAACTTTTTTGACTACTGCATTATACTGCTGAATCACATTGAGTTTGCAATCCACTACAACCCACAAGTCTTTTTTTAGAATAACTATTGTCTGTTCATACCTCCCCCATCTTACACTTGTGACAGGGATTTTTTGGTATTGAAGTATTTTTGGTATTGAATCTCATCCAGTTAGATTCAGTTTGTCTGGATCCTTTAGGATCCTTCTTCTTGTCATCTGGCTCATTCCCTATCACTCCCTATCACTCCCAGGTTTGCTGTATCTGCAAATTTAATGAGCATAATGACTCATCAATGACTTTATCCAAATCATCGATATAAATGTTAAATAGCATAGAGCCAAGCACAGATTCCTCAGGTTCTCAATTGGAAACTTGCCACATTGACCCATAGTTAACTCTTTGAGTATAACCATATAAGCAGGTCTGAATCCATCAGACTATGCTATCATGGAATCCATATCTTTCCATATTCTCCACTAGAACAGTATATTTCAATAATATAAATTGATATAATTGAAATTTAGTTAAACCTCTCTAGGGAACCTAAAACAGCTATAATGAGAGATGAGTTCATGTCCGGCCCCAATAACTGAAATATTATCATTGTATTTAGCATCAGTAAAAAAGGTACTATGAATTAACTAATAAAAGTAGTCAGTCAGCCAATAAACATTTTTTGGGACAGTTGGGGTTAAGTGACTCATACACAGCTAGTAACTGTTTGAGAGTAAATAAACATTTATTAAGCACCTACTATGTGCCAGGCACTGTGCTAAGAACTAAGAATATGAAGAAAGGCAAAAGACAGTCCCCACTCTCAAAGAGGTCACAGTCTAATGAGAAAGGCAACATGTACCATGAAAACAACCCCCCCCCCAAATAATCTATATTAAAACAAGCTATTTACAGGATAGGTTGGAGATAATAGGGGGAAGGCACTAGGATATCTCTATAGGGGCATTGAGAGAGTCTTGCTGTAAAAAGTGGAATTTTAGCTGGGACCTGAAGGAAGCCAGGAGGCAGATAAGAGGAAGAAGAGCATTCTAGGCACGGGGATAGTCAGTGAAAATGCTCAGTTTGGAAATAGAATATCTTATTCTAGGAACATTAAGGAGGCCAATTTCACTGTATTGCAGGGTACTTGGAAGGGTGTAAGGCACAAGAAGACTGAAAAGGTGAAAAGATATGGGAAGAGGCAGGTTATAAATGGCTTTGAATGACAAATAGAGGATTTAATATTTGATTCTAGAGATGATAGGAAGCCACTAGAATTTACTGAGTAAGGGAGTGACATGATCAAACCTAGGAAGATCACTTTGACAGCTGAGTGCAGGATGGACTGAAGTGGGGAGACATTTGTGGAAGAGAGGCCAACTAGGAGGCTATTGCAATAGTCCAGGTGTGAAGTGATGAGGACCTGCAACTGGGTGGTAGCAATTGTTAGGAACATACTTAGTTTAGGAATAAACAATACTCGTTGGAAAGCCAGGAAGGTTTTAATTATATTTTACATTTATTCTTTCTCAATAAATGGGTACGTCCCCTCAACGGAGTACAGGAGAGTACAAAGACTCAGACAAATGCCAGCCCTTTTATTGGCTCCCAATTCGAATCTCCCACTTGGCTCTTCATTGGTCAGATGCAAACCCCTGAACTGCCCACTTCATGACCCTCTCAAACAGCTTGTTAAGCATTCACACAAGCATCTAACCCTTTACCTAATCAGAAGTCTGATTTCAGCCAGATCACATCTCTGATTAGAACCAGTCACCTGACTGACATTTTGCTAAAGCTGGGGTGGGGCCGGGGCAGTGCTTTTAATGCTGTGGAAACAAAACTCCTTCTATCCTTTCCCACACAATGTTAAAGAAGAGAAAAGGTACATAGGGGAGGTGTTACTAAGGTAGAATTGACAGGACTTGACAACAGATTGGATGTGGGGCGTGAGAGTGAGGAGTTGAGGATGACGCCTAAGTTATGAGCCTGGGTGACTGGGAGTTTGGTAGTACCCATATAATAATAAGGAAGGATTTGGGGGAAAAAATAATAGGTTCAGTTTTGGACATGCTGACTTTACGATGTCTATGGGACATCCAATTTGAGATGTCCAACAGGCAGTTGGAGATGCAAGACTGGTCAGCAGAGAGGTTGAGGATAAGCAGATTTGAGAATCATCAGCATAAAGATGATGCTTGAATGCATGGAAGCTTAAGAGCAAGTGAAACAGTATAGAAGGAGAAGAGAAAATAGCAGGAATAACTTGGACAAACATCCAGTAAAGGAGACGAAAGGAGTAGACAGGTAAGAAGAGAAAGAGGAGAGAGCAGTATCATAAAAATATAGTGAAAAGAGAGTATCAAGGAGAACAGGATTGACAGTGTCAAAGACTTCCAAAAGGTAAAGAAGAATGAGGACTGAGAAAAGACCATTAGATTTGGCAATTAAGAATCAACTCTAACTTTGGAGGATGGAGTTTCAGATGAATGATGAGATAAGAAACCAGGCTGTAGGGAGTTAAGAAGACAGCAAAAGGAAAGTAAGTGGAGGCACCTTTTATAGATGGGCTTTTCAAAGCATCAAGCCAGGACACATGAGGAGGGAATTTCATAGCCTCTTAGGCAATTTCCTTCTATTTTTTTTTTCAGTTTACATGTGAAATTAATTTGATTATCTATATACTGCCTTTCTTCCCCTGCCACCATCTAATTCTAAGCTTTTGATGCCCTTGCAGGCATAATATATTTGAATTAATAAGCACAAGCTCCTGATGTCTGGATTTTTTCCTCAAAAGACTATCATGTATAGGACATGACATATGTAAGGTTTTGATATTTATCGCATAGGTAAGAAGTAGGAATACAGTGGTAGCTATTTCTAAGGCTGGAAAGAGGACAGTAGTCGGAATCAGTCCTCATAG
This sequence comes from Trichosurus vulpecula, assembly GCF_011100635.1. Classification (NCBI taxonomy): domain Eukaryota; kingdom Metazoa; phylum Chordata; class Mammalia; order Diprotodontia; family Phalangeridae; genus Trichosurus; species Trichosurus vulpecula. Next base: position 120,737,541 of record NC_050580.1, on the reverse strand, counting down.
TAAGAGTTCCCATTCTAGGTGGAAGAGGTATGAGGGTCAGCTCTAGTTACGTAGAATACAAGGATCAGCAGCCCCCAACCTCCAGAATGATCTTGCCTGAACTCAGTTTGTGTTTGCCTTGAGGGCTGATTTAATTTAGGAATAGGTATAAAAAATTATTTCTCTGCTTATAAGTTCTCCTGTTTATGGAAACCTGCTCTTGCCAAGAGGTATGATATTCATTTGCCTATCATATGGGGCTTCCTTGTGGTATGACAGGATGGGAGTGAAGAGGTTAAAGGAAAATGATGATGGTAAAGGAACCATAGGTTTCTAGGGGTGCTCGTGACCCCAAAATACCTACATGCCGGGTCCTGCTGAAAGAATTCGACTCAAGCCTTCTCACCAAGGAAAAAGACAAAGTTTATTAGGGATTCACCATAATGGGTTGTCTTAAGAAATCCCACCCTTTGTGACGCCTGTTTTCACAAGCGGGCCAGATTCAATCTAAGCTGAGCTAGATTGAATCTGAGCACCTTCATGGAGGCAAGACGGAGATTATATACACAAAGATTGTAGGAGGGATTGAGGGGTGGTCTGGGGTGACTAGAGGAGGGCTTTAGGGAGGGTCTTGAGGAGGAGTCTAAGGAGGACAAGATGAGGTCAGACTCCAGCAACCAAGAGAATGGAATTAAGGGTGGGAAGTAGCTGAAGGCATGGATATGGATAGTATCAAGGGTAGGAAGTAGCAGGACAATAAAGGGTGAGGCTAGGTAGAGATTTGGGCCTAATGATAATGTAAGGCTTGTGGCCTTAGGGAAGGCCAGATCTAGTTGGAAGATTCAGGGACAGTTCAAGGGGGCTCCCAGAGACTATATTCCAGATTCAAGGGGGTTCCCAGAGACTGTGCCCTCATCAGGAGGAGAAAAGGAAACCCCTGCTGTTGGCAAACTGCAACAGGCACTACAGAAACATCCTCCCATGCTCATGATATTTTCCTTCTTTTAGTCGTATTTATTCCCAGTGTTTCCAACTCCCACTCCCATCTCCCCTACATCCCTATAACCTCCTCAGACAGAGCTCTAATCCCAAAGACCTGTGGGATCAAGGTCAATTGAAGCAGTTCCTTAGATGTGTGATAATATAAAAATGATATGCACATGTGGGCCAATAGTAGAAACAAAACACCTAGATATGATACATAATTTCTAAAATATTAATGACGGGGCAGGGGCCTAAGCCAACCTTTGCCCCTTATCCCAAAAGAATTTGAGCCTCATTTGTCTGTGGGGCCTGGAAAACCCCAACGGGAACTCTTCTAGAATTTCCCCACTTGATCTGGCATTCCCCTGAAGCTATAATCCCCTCAAATGGCCTTTCCTCAACATAGAGCCCAACCCCCTGTTATCTTTAACCTAGCCCATACCTTCAAAATCACTTACCTCCAGATAGCCTCCGGCTACTTCCTACCCTGGATCTTATCAAAACCCCATTCACTTGGTTCCTAGCCTCTGACCTCTAGTCACCCCAGACTACTGGCCACTCCCATCAAAATCTTCCCTAGACCCCTCCTCCAATCACCCCAGACTACTTGGCTAACCCTAGATCCCTCCCACAGTCTTTCTGTATATAATGAATCCTCCATATAATGAAGCCTCCATGAAGGTGCTCAGATTCGATCTGGATCTGGCTGCTCACATTACCCTTACAAATGCTCAGATTCCTTAAGAGTCTGGCCAATATGGCGATTTGTAATAAATCTTGTTTTTCTTTGGCTGAAAGAAGGCTTGGGTTAAATTCATTCGGGGCCCCCGCACCCCTAAACCTCAATATTACCACATGTAAAATGGAGGCAGGAAAAAGGCAAAACAATTATTAAGGCACATGGAACTTTGGTATAATGAAAAGTGCATTCAATTGTTAGTCAGAGGATGTGGGTTTGTATCCTAGATTTGTTACTTTCTATGTGCTACTCTGTTACTGTATGACCTTGGTAATAATTGACCTTGATAAAAATTATTTATCGTTTTGCAGCTTCAATTTATTCATTTTTTTTTCCAGTGAAGGCATTCAGACCAAAAGATCCACCAAAATCCTTCCATCTCCAAATCCTATAATTTTATATTGCTTAATGTTAACCTAATTTTGAAAAAGCATTTCACTTGCATGAAACTCAAAATAAACATTACACAGCATCTTTTTTTCTCTTAAAAATATTTGCAAATGGAATTTGTGAAGTTTTTTTTTTTAAAACCTTTTCCCAGTTTACCTGCAGAATTTATTCATCTGCATTCAAGGTGCAGTTTCAAAGCAGATGGCAGTTCTACTTCATTCCCCAATATTGTCAGCATTCATAATAATATCTGGAAAAAGAACAATTTTGGACTTTCTCCCTCCATTACATTCCACCTGTCTCATCCTTTCCCATAGAAAAGATATCTTGGGGAAGGCAGGAAAATCCCATCTTAAGGGACTGTCCCACAATCTAAATGAGTATAAATGGTTAAAATAAAATTAAAAAAAAAACCCTTCTATTAGAATTGTAGTCATAGAAGCTAATGGGGAGGAGAAATAAGTGAGATAAGGAATGGCTCTCCAAGGGGGAAAGATGAAGGTATCGTGGGAAATTAAGATGATATGGATGTAAGGGTTGTCCTCTGCCTCCTTGGACTTCAGCAAAGCAAAAGGTTAGGAGAGGCAAAAGACAGAGTCATTGAAAAGTAAAAAGGAAGTGCTTTCATAAATGAAGAACTCCACACCTTAGCAAGGGTCTGAAGCCTGAATAGCTCAACTGCATATAAAAATTCCAGCACAAACAGTGAAAGTAACCCCTAAGATATAGACTGCTTCCATACCTTTCTCCCCAGCCACTTATCTTTGCAGGGCAAAAGGAAAGAGAGCTGTTTCCAAAGGGCAGCACTGTCCCACAGGGATGCCAGCCCTGGAAGGGGACAGATGTCAAAGGGAAATAGAATGGGAAGGGTTATACTTCTCTACTTTCCTCAGCTCCACAGATGGGCTAGGGGCTCTGACTTGCAACAAGTTTTTATCTCAGACCCCGAATCACTCAGGGCTCAAACATACAGAGTTTTAGACAAAAAACTGACATGTACTAATAGGAAACTACTCTACCACCTGTGGAGCAAGATAATGTGATAGTCCAGACCACTGAAATCAAAGTATTTTCTGAATTACCTAATAAGGAATGAGGACAACGACCCAGGAAGCAACTCTAACACTGCCACAGGAAACAAGTGGCTAGGGGAGCGTGAGCCGTGAGCCTTAGCATACTTGCATCCTGGGGGTTGGGACTATAATATTTAGACTGGGTTTCACTGGCTTATAATCTACATAAGATCCAACAGGAATCTGGAAAGTGTAATTAGGGTAACCATCAGAAGTAAAGGGGAAGTGCCTCACCGAGGCAAGCTAACTCTGGACCAGGGAAGAGTACTGAATAGGAGAGTCTAGATCTCTTCCACCTCCTGCCTGAACCTCACAAACCTCAGAGCCAAGGCACTGAGGGAATCAGAGGATAGACTTCTGCCCATCCCAGGCTAACATTAGTCCTTGCTGACAAGAATATTGTAATACCCCAGCTGCAAAGAACATTGTGCACCTGGCCAAGCCAGAGTCTGGAGATGGTAAAGACTGTCACTGCCCACTGAAGAACCATGCCCAGGGAGCACAGCAGATCACATTATCCTCCCAAGATACTGTATCTTGTGAAGAGACCAGCAGTCAACCCGCACAGCTTGGTCTGGCAGACCAGCCTCAGAGCCACCTGCTTGACTTCATCTGGTAACAGTCAAATCCAGCCAGGAGCCGGCAGAGGAGCTGAACCACCTCACCCACCAAGTCAGCTATCTAGACAAAACTTCAGGCTCTGAGAAGACCCAGTGGAAGGGTGACTTGATCATCACTGATAGTGATACCTTATCCCATGGTGAACTTCATGAGGACTTTCTAGGAAAAAAAAGAGAACCCCATAGTTCCAGATCTATGAATTGCCTTGGCCATGTGTTCCCTATGTCTATGCCTCACTACCATAATTCATGTTCATTCTTCCTCCCGGAGACTCTGTCTATTTGTGGGAGAGTATATGCCAAGTTTTGGGGGGAATTGCTTTGTACCTATGTGTTGTAAGCAAAATGGCCTTTGTTTTCTTTGAGTAATCCTTACTAGGTGCTAAGCCCCAGGCCCAAACCCCTATTAGGTGTAAAACCTTAGTGGGTGTGGATTGGCAACTAAGGTGGGGCCCAAGGTGGGGCTAACTCCGGGGAGGGCCTAGTTTACATGTCTGGGACAGCAGAGGCTTTTAGACCATGTGGGTTTAAGTCCGCCTCTTTGTGACGATTTTAGGTCACGTGGGTAAGTCGCATGTGCGACTCACCCTGGATGCTGTCTGTTCTTTGGCTGTCTGTTCTTTGGAGCTCTCTTACCCACAGCGGTGGTGGCACGTGTGACTCTGGGCCAGCCCTTGTTCTGAGCTCCCAGGCTGAACCTAGATGTTGGTAATTATGAATCTGTATTGGGTCTGTATGTTGATTTTGTACTTTGTTTGTATTTTATTCTGAAGTTCAGGGTGCTGGATTTTTCCCCTGAACTAAGTGAATGCTGTCTGTATGCTGGATTAAAGTAAACTTGTCAACCCCTTCACCCTACTTTCCTTAGTTAAGCAGATCAAAAGAACCTGTGCTGTTGGCAGCTTTCTGGGTGCTGGCTGTGGGTGGATCTTATACCCCCACAGAAGCTTTTCCTTAAAAAAAAAAAGTCTACTAGCTTAATGAAAAATGGAAATACTTTCTTTTCCACCTACAATGAAACTCTATTAAAGACAAAATACTGAAGAAGAACCTATACATGTCTACAATCTTATGACTGAGTAATGGGGTTATTGGTCACAAATTTTTTTATTATCTGTGCAGAATCATATTCACTGTATTCATTCTATAGTGATCACTTTACCATAAGAAGTTTCAGTTCCTTAAGCTCCCACATTTTCATACTGCCCAGTGTAAAGCGTCATGTTAAGGGTGGGACTGGAATGAACTGAAAATGCCAATGAGTAATTAAATGAAATTCTGAATATTATGAAACAGTGTAGAGATATGAATTAGGAACCATAAAAAAGGAAACATTTGCCTGGTTGATGAAACTGTCGGGAAATGTACAGGAGATTTAGGATTCAAATACCTAGAGTTTTTATGTAGGGAGTCAGAGGAGGAAGGGGGAAAAGGAAGAAAATGGTGGGAAAGAGAAAAGAAGGAAGGTAATAAGAGAAGGGCAGCAGAACACATTCCAGTATTTTCCACATAGGGCTTGTGTGGATATAGAATGCCAGACAAGACGAGAAGTTAACATTAGTCCTGCCTAATGCAAGGCATGTGGTCACTTTAGATTTGGTGGAAGTGTGGTGCAGCATAGAAAAAACTAGAGAACAATTCATCATTCTTTCCTACCAATACAGGTACATTTCTAGCCACAGACTAAACGCTACTGATCACTCAGTTCTTCCACCTATTTTAGAAAGAACTCCAGCCATGCTTTGCTCCACTCTCAACTGGACTTTCTGTATTCCACCTTCTTCTCTTCATCTGCCATATTACCGCTGTCACTACCACCCACTTTTACAGTATAAGCTCCATGAGGGGAAAGGCTATCTTGCTTGATTGTATTTGTATCTCATACTTAGCAGAGTGCTAGTACATCCTAAGCACTTAATATGAGCTTTATTACCTCTTAGTCCACCTGTCTTCCTACCTACATGTTAAATGACGATGTTACAAATTATTGGAGATGTTAGGAATAATGACCAATGATTGTTATTTAAATTGTTTTACAAACAACTCTTATTTGTATTTAATAGTATTAATGCTATGTCCAGAGATGTAGCAGTCATCCTTTTTTAAGCACTAAAAAAATACAAATCAAACTTTCCTTTCCTTTTGTCAAAATGTCATTGTAGGGAAAGTACCCAAAGAAACACTATTCAAATAACTAAACGTAATTACTGACCAAAGTAGCTTTGGATTTTCCATCTCCCTAAATGACAATGTAAAACATTAACACACAAATCATGAAAGCAGAAGCTTCATAATGAGAAGTGAAAATGTCCTTTCTCACCATTCACTGATAATGGAGAACCCGGAATATGAGAGTCCAAGGAACAAGAATTTGCTTAGAAGAAAGTCTGGTAGAATTTTTTTAAAAAGCATCCTTTCTGGGTCTCAATTTCTTCAACTGTTAAATGAGGAATTTGAAATGGATGATCTCTAAGGTTTCTTCTCAGTCTGTGATCCCATGACCAGCTAAACCCTTTGACATTTCCTCATACATACTAGGTTCAGGCCTCAGCACAGCCATCATACTCCACATGTACCCTCCCTAATCCAGCACTTTCATACTTAGCTCCCCAACTTATTTCTGTTGTGAGACATCGTATCTTCTGTCTCTATACTCCCTTTATTTGTGACTTCTTCAGTTCTAATAGTTTTAATTATCTCTATGGAGATGATTCACATACACAGATATAGATTTATAGATACAAATATATACACAAATATATACTCCCCCCTCCACACACACCCCACATCCAATGTTGCCGATATCAATTTTACCTTTATGACATCTCTAACATACACCCCTTTTTCTCCTTTAACACTACCACATCTGAATTATTGCAATGGCCTGATGGGTGTTCTGCCTGCCACAAGCCCCTCCCCACTCATCTTCCACTCACAGGTCTGACGTGTCATCCCCTACTTAATAAACTCCAGGGGTTTGTTTCCTATAACATCCGGGATCAAGTAGTAAATTTTTTGCTTGGCATTCAAAGCCCTTTATAACCAGGTCTTCCCTACATTTTCAGTTGTCTTTATTCCTTCTCTCTCTCTCTCTCTCTCTCCCTCTCTCCCTCTCTTTCTCTCTCTCTGTCACTACACACACACACACACACACACACACACACACACTCTATGATAAAGATACTGATAGATACAGTGACCCTGGCATCCTTGCTGTTTTTCTAAGTAAATACTCCATTTCCAGATTTTGGGCATTTTCACTGGTTGTCCCCCTGTATCTAGAATGCTCTCCCTTTTCATTTATTTATTTGGGGTTAACTGACTTGCCCAAGGTCACATGGCTAGTGTGTCAAGTGTCTGATGCCAAATTTGAACTCAGGTCCTCCTGACTCCAGGGCCGATGCTGTACTCACTGCTCCACCTAGCTGCCCCCATGCTCTCCCTTTACATATCTGCCTGTCAGCTTTCCTAGTTTCCTTCAAGTCCCACCTTTTACAGGGAGTCTTTCCCAATTCCCCTTAATTCTAGTGTGAAGATTCCCTCTGTCGATTATCTCCAATTGATCCCATACATAACTTGTTTGTAAATAGTTGTTTGCATTTTATTATGCCCATTAGACTGAGCTCCTTGAGGGCAGGGACTTTTTAACCTTTCTTTGTATCCCCAGAGCTTAGCATAGCTCCTGTAACACAACAGAAATTTAATATATGTTGCTTGACCTCCTGACTAACTCATTGTCTTTCTCCCCCACCCTTCCCTGTAACTAGGAATTCTACTAACTGGGTCAAGTTCGGTTGGGAAGGAAGGTTGGGAAAGCCTGGGCTGAGATCCCCTCAGGCTGCTACTCAGTTTCGGGGAAGTAGAGACCGAGAAACTGCCTGGGAAGAAAAAGGGAAGGGAACAGAAAGGGTTTGAGCTAGGGAAAGTTCACATAGAATACAGGAAAACCTTAGGATCCCACCTTGGCTTGCATGTTCCAACTTTTCCACTGATATCAGAAAAAAAGCATGGTGGTGGGGAAAGAAAGGCCTTGAAAGAGGGCTACCAAGGTAATGAGGAAATGTTGGTGACAGTCCAGGACTAGAGGAGGGGTCACAGGTAGTTGCGGAGTACAGGGGCAGGGCTGAAATAGGCTCCCCTAGATGTAGCAAAGCCCCCATTTCCTCACCCTATTACAACTCTGCCAGTCAAGACAAGTTAGTGAAGTTGTCTCCAAAGTAGAGTCTGGCCCGTTAAAGGGGCTGTAGCATGACCTCAACGGTATGTGACCAGTGAGATGGTAGAAATATAGGTTACATCCCACCATCCTTTGAATAGCTAATAGTGGAGATCGTCTCCAATATAACCATATCCACCCTTCACTCATTATCACCCAACATTCCCACATGGGACACCCACCCCTGTGCATATCCCCAACCCATCCACTTTCTGTGCCAAACATCACCTTTCAGGACAATTAGAACGCAATCCTAACTTGGTTGCTTTCGGGGGCAGCTATAAAGATGAGAAAACTCCACCCACCAATACTGATCCCTTGTCCCCTAGGTTCCCTCAAGGTTTCAGCAAATGCCCCTGGGCAGGCTCTGAGTTCCAGGGTAGTGACCAATGAATAAGATCCTCCTTCCCCTTTTTTGTCCTGTATGGTAGTCTCTCAGGATAAGCAAGCATAAATGAGTGGAGATCTTTGTCACACAATTAATCACGTAGTCTTTCCCCCAAATCCTCCACATTTCTGAACTTCCTTCTTTCTATAAAAGGCACCATCATCCTGGAAGTTACTCATGTTCACAACTTTGGCGTCAATCTCAACTTCTCACTTTCAAATGACAAGCTTTGCTTGTCACTTGTCTCACTAACATCTCTCTAATCTTCCCCCCTCCCCTTCTCTCTATTTATATGACCACTTGAGATTAGTTCAGGCCCTCATCACTTCTTGTCCAAACTATTGCAGTTACCTCCTAGCTGGTCTCTCTGCCACAAGTCTCTCCTCGCTCCAAACTGTCATCTGCATGCCTGCTAAAATTATTTTCCTAAAGTTCAGGTCTGAGCATATCACTTCCCTACTCAATAAACTCCAGTCACTCCCTGTTGACTCTAGGATCAAATATAAAACCCTTTATATGGCATTTAAAGCCTTTCATAACGTAACCTATCCTTCCAACCTTATTTCACATTCCTCCCCTTCCTATACCCTTCCTGTCCAGCCAAACTAGCCTTCTGTTAACACTCATAAAAGAGCCAAAACTGAATAGGAAATTAAGGCCTGATGCCCCCCATTAAGCAGAATCACATAAAGAAAATGGAATGGATTTATATTCAAAACTTTCTGCTGAACTGAAGACAAAGATAATTAATTTTTGTTTGTTTTGCATCATTTATTATGACTACATACAGAGAAATATTTCTCCTGCTGTAAAACCATTATGTTTACTCACTATTTGTGACCTGTTATTTAAGACCTGAGTTCAGATTTGGCCTCAAACACTTACTGGCACTGTGCCCTTGGCCAAGTCACTTAACTGTTGTCTGCCTCAGTTTCCTCAGCTATAAAATAGGGATAATAACAGTACCTACTTTCCAAAATTGTTTTGAAGATGAAATGAGATGTTTGTAAAACACTTTGACAACCTTAAAGCACCGTATAAATGTTAGCTGTTATTATTGTTACTGTATTTTGAACCACCCAATTTAAAAGTAATTTAAAAAAGAAATTTATCTGATAAGCTAAATTAACTTCAAAGAAACTGTTATTACTTATTAGTCTTCCCTGTTCCCAGAATATACAATTTTTTTTCAAAAATAATAAAGCATATTCAATCAAATTGCTCCCATAAAAATATTACTAAAATATTTGTTAGAGCAAAAAGGTTTTAGTTTATTAATAAAGTTAAAATTATTTTAAAACTTTGACTATTTCACCTTTATCTCACCATTTTATATTTTTGTATATTTTTATAACGTACAGAATATATTATTATAGTCACTCAGAAAGTCATTAGGCCCCATCAGATTATGAGTTCCTTGAAAGCAGGGACTATCTTTAGACTTTCTTTTCATCCCTAGTGCTTAATGAAGTGCCTAGAACATGGTAAGCACTTAATAAATGCTTACAAACTATTGATTGTTTTATAATGTACAGGATAAATTAGTACAGGCGTATATGTTTATCATTTATAAACAGAGAGAGAGTGTGTGAGAATATGCCCATAGTGGAAGGGTGTGCTCAAAAATTGTTTTGTAGGCTACTGAGTAAGTGCATCAGAGACAAGTGCACAGGCCAAACCATGAGTGCCACAAACACCTTGCTCTCCATAACTGCCCAGCCTCAGAACTGTTTCCTGATTCCCCCAGTTCCAAGGAAAGAAACAAATAGATGCCTTAAGAAAAATCCATTTTCTCCAGACACAAACAAGATGTCTACTGCTGCAATGAATGGTAGCCATTCTTTTCTGAGATTCATTACTATAGTTTCCAAAAAGGAGAACTTTTGGTAGGAAGAATGAAATCATAGAAAGTTGGTAAATAGTTTAATTTTTTTTGTTCAATTGTCCTTTTTTGTTTGTTTGTACCAAGGAGTGCATGTTCCCTTTGTGCAGGAAGAAAAGGAACATTCCCTCCTCTACTCCCCTCTCCATCTTCTATCTTTCAGCTGGAGATCTACACAAGGCCACAGAAAGCGTCAGAGCAGGTGGTGGGAGGCTTGCTCTGCTCCTGATAAAAAAGTAATTTGGTCAGTATGTACCTAGCACAGTATGAGAGTGGAACAGCCATCTACAGAACCATTGCATACCTACATGTGGCAAAAAATATCAGTTCTCCCTAAATCTGTATGCACACATTTCTTTCTACAGATTTGCATGACTAGTGAAAGTGATCCATATGTTGTAGAATGGGAATATCATACTGAAAATATTTTATTTATCCCACCAGTTTGAATTTACCCATTTATTTTCCAGTTTTGTGTGCAAGCATGTGTGTGCACATATACATGTGACCATACATGCACACACCTTAGTCATCTTCAACTATATTCATTTAGCGAGCTCAATGCCATAATTTTTTTTCTAGATGGGGAAAACTTTTTTTTTAATTTAAATTTATTTATTTAACATATTTGGTTTTCAGCATTGATTTTCACAACAGTTTGAATTACAAATTTTCTCCCTATTTTTACCCTCCCCCCCACTCCAAGATGGCATATATTCTGGTTGCCCTGTTCCCCAGTCAGCCCTCCCCTCTATCACCCCCTTCCCTCTCATCCCCTTTCCCCTTCCTTTCTTGTAGGGCAAGATAAATTTCTACACCCCATTGCCTGTGTATCTTATTTTTTAGTTGCATGCAAAAACTTTTTTTTTCTTTTTGGACATCTGTTTTTAAAACTTTGAGTTCCAAATTCTCTCCCCTCTTCCCTTCCCACCCACCCTCCCTAAGAAGTCGAGCAATTCAACCTAGGCCACACATGTATCATTATGTATAACCCTTCCACAATACTCATGTTGTGAAAGGCTAACTACATTTTGCTCCTTCCCAACCCATCCCGCTTTGTTGAATTTTCTCCCTTGACCCTGTCCCCTTTCCAAAGTGTTTGTTTTGATTACCTCCACCCCCATCTGCCCTCCCCTCCATCATCCCCTCCCCTTTTATTTTTTTTTTATCTTCCTCCCTCTTCTTTCCTGTGGGGTAAGATACCCAACTGAGTATGTATGGTATTCCCTCCTCAGGCCAAATCTGATGAGAGCAAGGTTCACTCATTCCCCCCTCACCTGCCCTCTCCCCTCCTCCCATAGAACTGCTTCCTCTTGCCACCTTTATGCGAGATAATCCACCCCATTCTATCTCTCCCTATCTCCCTCTCTCAGTATGTTGCTCTCTCATCCCTTAATTTCATTTTATTTCTTTTAGATATCTTCCCTTCATCTTCAACTCACCCTGTGTCTGCTCTCTCTCTTTTACATATATATATATAAAAACACACACACACACATATATATACATACACCTACATACATATACACATAGATATATACATACATACACATTCACTTATATATATACATAAACATATATATATATGCATATTCCCTTCAACTACCCTAATACTGAAGTCTCATGAATCGTACACGTCATCTTTCCATGTAGGAATGTAAACAAAACAGTTCAACTTTAGTAAGTCCCTTGCAATTTCGGTTTCTTGATTACCTTTTCATGCTTCTCTTGATTCTTGTGTTTGAAAGTCAAATTTTCTATTCAGTTCTGGTCTTTTCACTGAGAAAGCTTGAAAGTCCTCTATTTTATTGAAAGTCCATATTTTGCCTTGGAACATGATACTCAGTTTTGCTGGGTAGGTGATTCTAGGTTTTAATCCTAGCTCCATTGACCTCCGGAATATCGCATTCCAAGCCCTTCGATCTCTTAATGTAGAAGCTGCCAGATCTTGGATTATTCTGATTGGGTTTCCACAATACTCAAATTGTTTCTTTCTGGCTGCTTGCAGTATTTTCTCCTTGATCTGGGAGCTCTGGAATTTGGCAACAATATTCCTAGGAGATTTCTTTTTGGGATCTATTTGAGGAGGCGATCGATGGATTCTTTCAATTTCTATTTTGCCCTGTGGCTCTAGAATATCAGGGCAGTTCTCCTTGATAATTTCTTGAAAGATGATATCTAGGCTCTTTTTTTGATCATGGCTTTCAGGTAGTCCAATAATTTTTAAATTCTCTCTCCTGGATCTATTTTCCAGGTCAGTGGTTTTTCCAAGGAGATATTTCACATTGTCTTCCATTTTTTCATTCCTTTGGTTCTGTTTTATAATATCCTGATTTCTCATAAAGTCACTAGCTTCCACTTGCTCCAATCTAATTTTTAAAGTAGTATTTTCTTCAGTGGTCTTTTGGACCTTCTTTTCCATTTGGCTAATTCTGCCTTTCAAGGCATTCTTCTCCTCATTGGCTTTTTGGAGCTCTTTTGCCATTTGAGTTAGTCTGTTTTTTAAGGTGTTGTTTTCTTCAGTGTATTTTTCAGTATTTTTTTGGGTCTCCTTTAGCAAGTCATTGACTTGTTTTCATGGTTTTCTCGTATCCTTCTCATTTCTCTTTCCAATTTTTCCTCTACTTCTCTAACTTGCTTTTCCAACTCCTTTTTGAGTTCTTCTATGGCCTGGGGCCAGTTCATGTTTTTCTTGGAGGCTTTTGTTGTAGGCTCTATGACTTTGTTGTCTTCTTTAGGCTGTATGTTTTGGTCTTCTTTGTCACCAAAGAATCCAAAGTCTGAGACTGAATCTGGGTGTGTTTTCGCTGCCTGGCCATATTCCCAACCAATTAACTTGACCCTTGAGTTTTTTAGTGGGGTATGACTGCTTGTAGACCAACGAGTTCTATGTTCCACGTTTGGGGGGGAGGTGCCAGCTCTGTCTCACCCGCACTACTCCTTCCCCAAGAACCCCCCAGCCCGGGCAGGGCTTAGATCTTCAGCAGGCCGTGCACTCCTGCTGTGATCCGCCACTTAATTCCTCCCACCAGGTGGGCCTGGGGCCAGAAGCAGCAGCAACTGTAGCTGCCCCACCTCCGCTGCCCCCAGGGCTGGAAGCGGAACCGCGAACTCCTTCCACTCCCGCAGCTTTTCCCACTAACCTTCTCCACAGTCTTTGGTGTTTGTGGGTTGAGGGGGTCTGGTAACTGCCGCAGCTCACATATTCAGGGCGCTAGGGGCCCCATCCGCCCGACTCCAAGTTTGGTTGTTCCACGCCGCTCAGTCTGGGCTCTGCTCCACTCCGTTCCCAGCTCCCAGCTCCCAGCTCCGTGTGGGATAGACCTCACCCAGAGACCATCCAGGCTGTCCTGGGCTGGAGCCCTACTTCCCTCTGCTGTTCTGTGGGTTCTGACGTTCTAGAATTGGTTCAGAGCCATTTTTTATAGGTTTTTGGAGGGACTCGGTACGGAGCTCACTCTAGTCCCTGCTTACCCGCCGCCATCTTCGGGGAAAGCTTTTGAATGTTTTAAGATAGATAAGAAAGCATCAATAGAGAGAGAGGTTGGGGATTCTATAGATGTTTGGGCTGGCTAGAAGCAGGGTTCCTCAAGAGTCTAGAAGAATGGATCAAGGACACAAATAGAGGGGTTAGCTGTAGATAAAAAAGGGATCTCTTCCCCTAATATTAGAGGGAAAGAGGCCTGCTCGATCATGACAATTACCCCACACTCCTCCTGCTCTTCCAGCTACTTCAGATTGAGGGTATGATTTGGATCAACACCATCTCAAAACAATACCTTGGGAGCCCCTAGTAGTGTTCCTTTACCAGATCAGTCATAAGATACATTATTCCCAAAGATACTTAATTAGGCAGCATAACAAAATAAATGACAAGGAAGGGCTCTCCTCTCACACTCTCCCACAGGTTACTGCACTGATTGATAGGAAAGGATAAAGGTATGGGGAAAAACATAAGGCCAAGGAGCACATTTGGAAGAGGAAAGCCATATAAGGGATATATGTGACCAAGGAATTCACACACCTAGGGCAGTGTCCCTGCTGGAATACTCCTCTACCTGTGATACTGCTAAGGCTATATGCTAGTCTGGTGATATCACCAAGCTGAGGGGTAGAAGGCTGCTTTTGTTAGGCTGTTCTCCCCACTGCTTCCGTATTTTGGCCCTATGCAGTACTCAATCTGTGTGAGTTCTCTGCTATTTTCTGTGGACATACACTAGTCTTTTACTGAACTGCAGCTATTATGTTGCTGCTTCTTCATAGGAGAAGGAACCTATCCGTTTTTTTTTAAATCAGAGCACCTAGGGCTGTTTTTAGCTTTTTTGTGATTCAGACTAGCCAACTAGAGAAAGAAGCACTTGGATCAAGTCTGTCTTTTTTAAACATCTGTCTTTGTTATTGCCTAAACTGCTAATACCTGCACTTGATCTGCTATTCGAGTTAAACTGAAAAAAATTCCTTTTAACTTATTTCAACCTCCAACATGCCCCTTGAAGTTCATGGCAATCACCCTGAAAGCTTCATATTGCAATATTTAAAGGGCTTGTATGAGACTGGTGACTTTTGTCCTACTTTCTGTCAGCAACAAAATCAGTCCTTCCTATAGATGTAAATACAGGTATGTTAAGAGGAAAAGGAACCTAGTAGTAAGTACCTTAAATTTTCTCATATGGTGGAGAGGTCAGTAGTTAAAAATGGGAATAGGGTTGAATTGGGAACTTGAAGAGAGAAAGTTCACCATTGCGGGAAGTACATTGGAGAAATCGGAAACATTCAGAATCCGGTTGGTTAAATATCATTTTTCTATTGAGCCAAGATGGCACAGTTCTTAAGCTTTCTGTAGCATAGAAATGGAAAAATCAGGCCCTCAGATTTATCTTGAACCAGGAATATGGTGTGATGAGATGAAAGAGTCTAGGGTGATGATAAAGGCAACAATAACATAACTTACCATTAATTGAGAGCAGAAAAGTAGTCTAATATTAGCCAGGATGGTCTTATGGTCTGAGCAAGTAATAACAATGCTGCTACTTGCCACCACTGTGACCAATAACACCAGCACACAGGAGGGCTGCTAGCACAGGTTCTTTGATCTGCTTTTCTAAGGAAAGAAACTTTAAAGGGTTTATGATCTCACTTTAATTAAACATACATATATCATTCACTTAATTCAGGGGGAAAAGTCAGCTCCCTGAACTTCAGAGCAAATACAAACAGAAATTACAGAGAAAATATAAACAGAACAAATTACACAAATCAATAGATGGGCTTCTAGCTGTCTGACCAAAGCTATACATACATAGTTACCCGAGAGAGAAACACCAACATCTGGGTTTTCAAAGCCAGGGGGCTCCTTAACGGCTACCCAGAGTCTCCATACCAACACTCTTCCAATGAGTGAACCCCAAACAAAATGCTAACCTCAGAGTACACACACACACACACACACACACACACACACGTCTTCAGGGTCAGAGCACTTTACACCTCTCGAGGGCTTCCTTCATGTCCCAACTAAAATTCAGCCTTCTATAGGAAGCTACGAATTAAACAATAGACCCTTCCCCTAAAGGGAAGTCAACAATGTAGCTGAGGACCAGCAGATGGCAGTAGAGAGCAGGTCATTGCCCATGACTGCAACAACCTTCCAATCAGCCTAGAGACACCCCTCACTCCCATCTACTCCCCAAACCTCACTGTCAGGGACAGAGTCAAGGCTGCCTTAGGAGTATGAATTGCCCTCAATAAGCGTGTTCACTGGCCTCATATGTTCTCTGACTTTATGTGTGTTCTACACACGTGCCCTGTTCCCTGGCCACACATGTTCCATAAGGGCTTAGAAGCAACCAGGGGACATAATAGAGCACTGAGCTTGGAGCCAGGAAGATCTGAGTTCAAGTTCTGCCTCAGACAGCTTAATCTTGTGACTTCTACCACCACCACATCTCTTTCATCTGCCCCTTTTCTCTACTTGTACAACCACAATCTTAGTTCAGGCTCTCAATGCCTCTTCTCTAGATTTTTGGCCTCCTAATTGATCTCTCTGCTTCAAGTGTGCTTCCACTCCAGTCCATCACACCTCCTGATACCTTCGTTGCCCCTTTTTTAAGTGAGATCTGATGTCACTCCCATACTCAGGGAACTCCAGTGGCCCCTTATTGCCTCTAAAATCCAGTATAAACTCTTCTCCTTAGCTGTTAAATCCCTTCCAATCTTGCCCCGGCCTATCTTTCCAGGCTCACTGGGTATTACTCCCACCCGGCACATTCTGTGACCAGCCAGACTGGCCTTCTCTCTGTCTTCACACACTCCTATCTCTGTGCACTGTCTGTTCCCCATTCCTGGACTGGACTCCTTCTTCCCTCCACTTCATAGAATCCCTCTTTTCAAGTACCACCTTCTATTTGAAGCCTTTCCAGATCCCCTCAACTCCTAGTATTTCTCTTTGTTGTGTGTGTGTGTGTGTGTATTTACATAACACAAAGATATGGGGATCATCATGGAAGCCTCAGTGAAACTCCTGTTCTGCCTCACCCTCATCCCCTCCTAAACTTTTTATAGAAATAACAGTATTATTACAGTAATTAACAGGAACTGCTCACCATTTATGCCTAATGGCTATGCATCACATCACATAAACAAACTCACATTTCCTTAAATGTGTCATACTGATATTATCATTCTTACTTTTTTTTTCTTTTTACAACACTAAGCTCTGTTCAGGTATGTTTATTCATTATAGTTTGTTGCTCATCTAGCCTGGCCACCTACTCACAACTTTAAAAAAATTAATAATATTTTTGCATATCCCTTCATCAACCAACCTTAATAGCTGTTTGACTCATTCTGCTGCTCCTTAGAATGGTTCAAATCTAGGAGGGACGTTAGAGTCAGTTCAGAGTTAGAGACAATGTTCGTAGGGCAGTCTTAGGTAGCCTGGACAGACCCTAGTTCTAATCTAGAATTGCCCTAAACATCTGAGGTCAAGTTTATCTATTAAAAGGAATGGAGAAAAAAGAAAAAGAATGAAATGAAGTGGGAAAGGCAGGAAGCGGAATTCTATTTGACATGATCTGGTTTCTATTTCCATTCAAGCCCTTCTTCTTACATTCATCAATGCTATTTTATCATCATAATCTGGCAGTACCATCCTAGACACAGGTAGGAGAACTTGAAGCCAGTGGGTAGAAGGATATCCCCCACACAATCTCCAAAGTTCATAGAATTCACCCTTATATTTTGAGTTTAGTAGGAAGAAAAGAAGTCTGAGGAGTGATGATTGTCCCTTTAGCATATCCCCAGAGTTCCAGCTCAGTATGTAATTTTAAAAGCCTTCATAGCCCACTAGAAATATTCAGAAGTTATCTGTACTTCATCTGAAGTGGTTGAGTGGTAGAGGGAGAGTCCCTCCATCATATGTTCCTAAAGGGGTGTTATACAAGAAACATACAGAGTAGATGGAAGTGAACCTTCAAGGGGAAAATATTAGCAGCTGAGTAAACCAGTAACGGCTTCCTATAGGAGGTGGCAGGTAAACAGAAAGAACTTCAAAAAAGCCAGGACATCTTTTAAAAAAAATCTATTCTGATATTAGCAAACACCACAAAAAGAAAACACTTCCATATACAAAGTGGAACAGAAAAAGAACTATATGTGAAAATGAAAATCTCTATTATAAACCATTTGCTTTTTTTTGGACTATATAATAAATTCAACATGTTGCTTTCAAAGCTGTCCCATTTATCTATGTTTCCTTCTGTATTTCCTTTTATTCTATTCTGAGCATTTAAAAAATCATGCTCTAATGACCCTATTTTTCTTTCTTCTTTTTCTTGGCAACACTCTAGCAACACACTTGGCAACGCTACTAGCTCCCCTCTCCTCCAAAGTCCCCTCCATCAAATAAAAAAAAGAAAAGAAAAACCAATAAGCATGGCTAAGCTAACCAATCCCACACATTTGCTAGGTCCAAAACTGTATGCCTCATTTTGAACCTTGAGTGCCATCACCCTTCTTTCTGGAGGTGAATTACATCACCACCATCATCATCATCACTATCACTGATATTTGAATAGCACTTTAAGGTTTACAAAGCACTTTACATATGTATATTTATTCAGCATCGATTCTCTGGAGTAGTGGTTGGTTATTGTGTAGATCACTCCTTAAGTTATTGTATAGATTAGTTCTCAAGTCTTTCAGAATTGATTTTCTTTTCAATGTTGTTATATAAGCTGTTCTCTTGGTTCCATTCACTTTATATTAGTTCAAACAAGTCTTCCCAAGTTTCTCTGAAACCATCCCTTTTGTCATTTCTTATAGCAGGATAATTTGTTTAGCCATCTCCCAACTGGTAGATAAATTTTATTTTTAGTTCTCCATTATAACAAAAAAGAGCTAAATATTTTTGTACATATTAATCTCTTCCCACTTTCCTAGGTCTCTTTGTGGCATGAGCCTAGAAATGATAGTATGGGGTCAAAAAGTATGACCAGTTTAATGACATTTTTAGCATAGTTTCAAATAGCTTTCCATAATTATTAGACCATCTCAGATCCACCAACAGGGCACCAATATGTCTATGCAATCCCTCCCAAAATTGTCATTTTCCTTTTAAATCATCCTGAAGTCAGGGATTCTAAGAGGTGGAAGAATTCAGAGAAACATACTATCATTTCTATGAACGTGTACAGAGTGAAAAAAGCAGAACCAAAAAACAATATCCACAATGTAAATGAGAAAGTCATTAGAAAAGAAGTTAAATTCTGAGTAACTGAAGGACCAATGATGGTTTAGGAGAATAAATGGTAGCATATACCTCTGTCCTCTCTCAGAGAAAGTAAGGGTGAGTATAAGGGATGAATGTTGTTAAAATTTTCTTTTTCTCTTTTTTTTTTGGAGGGGGAGGCTAGGCAATAAGGTTTAAGTGACTTGCTAAGGTCACACATCTAGTGTCAAGTATCTGAGGTCACATTTGAACTCAGGTCCTCCTGACTCTAAGGCCAATGTTCTATTCACTGCGCCACCTAGCTCCCCTGTTGTTAACATTTTCAGAACCCCCTCAATGCATGGGAGTATTTTTACTTGATTGTTTTTCTTTCTTACATGAAAGGATTTAAGGTAGGAGTAGGGTATTTTAAGAAATGACTGAAATATAAAAATAGAAGACATCAATAAAACTTAAAAAAAAACCTCAATAGCACTGATTTCTCAGAGGCAGCAAAATATAATTATGGTTCTTTGTATGTTGAAGTAATGTTGCTAGTAACCATATCACTGAATTGTAGCTGCATATAAACATAATGAAGTGGTTTTATTTATATCTGATACACAGTGGTTAGGAGAGGTCATATATTTTTGTTTTTATGGTATTCACATCTTTTGAGTATGTTTCATAAAGTACATAATCTTATTTGTTGCTGAAGTAAAGCCAATAATAACATACATGAATTTGAAAAGGTTCAAATGGATGAACTCTCTCTCTTTTCCCTGGTTGTTGAGAGAAGCTAAAAATATTGTGGGCATCCAGGTGGAAGGAAGAGGTGGTGGCGTAGAAGTGACAGTGGATTGCTGCCTACTGTGAACTGCCATATCTCCCCATCCAGACATCACGTTTTCATGAACACATGGTTGCTTCTGTTTCTTTCCTCTTCTGTTTCATTCTTTCCTGATCTTAGGTGAATGAATATTGGAAATGGAAAGGACTAGGTTATGATCTCATGAGCTCTAAAAGGTCGGAAGAACCATGAAGGGTCCCCTTCGGTAACTAGAGTCAGTAGCAGCAGTAGCAAAGTCTCATGAAGAATAAGCCCTTAGGAGCATCCTGCTTGACCCAGCTCAGCAGTAAAATAACCTTGCAGTGAAGAAACCATGTCCTGTAGGCAAAGGAGTGTCTTGTCCACTGGCTATGCCATTCCCAAATATGAAACCGGTGGGGAAGAGGAATTGGGAGGGGGTCCTTGTAGCAACTACTTTGTTTAAGCCTACTCTCCCCAGGCTTCAGAATGGTAGAGTATGTTCCTGGCTTGGAATGTTGTACTTATATCCTTGCTATAGTTTCGTAGTAAATATCCCTTTGTAAAAGTTAATTTTTTAAAATTTAATTGATATTAATTGCTTAGATGATACTAGAGACATTAACTAATAATCAGTATTGAAGGGAACACATTATCTGGAAGTTTATAAGCAACAGTACTAGAAACATTCCAAACCCCTCAGGATTACCCTAGATTGCTGAGGGGAGAATTAGTCACCCTCCAAGGACATCACCTGACAATGGGGTCTACGAGAGTGAGCCTGGGGTCTGTGCCATGCTACACATATATTGCTGTATTGTTTATCTAATAAGTACCATGCAAACATAAGTGATTATTCATTATGTTATCTTGTGCTACCACAAAATTAAGGATAGGGGATGTCTGACTCTAGGTGAGTGGTAGCAAGATATGGTAAGGAGACAGGAAGGATTGTCTCTGAACTTTAGCTCCTTTAATATTTCAGGATAGACAAGATGACCACAACAGCTTACCTAATCTAAACAAGTCCACAAATAGTTCAGCTTCATCATGCAACAACAAAGTTCAGAAGCAACTCGTTTTGGACTCTTGAAGGCTTCCTTCAGTTCAGGCTTACCCCCTTTGTTTGCTGATCATCTCATCTTGGTAATCAATCTAAATTTTAAGTAGGCTACAATTCTCAGACGTGAAGATACTCATATGTGCAACCTTCTGATCTAACACTTTGATTGTTACTGCCTCCCATATACTCTTCCAGACCTCCTGGTAAAGATGGCTGGCAAACTCTTTCTTGGTTTCATTATTAACCTCATCTGTGTGGCCAAATTTGGTCAATTCCCTGATCAAGGATAACACAAGCCAACAGAAAGTCTTCCTAAGTGTCCTTGCTGACCTATGAATGCAAACATTGGGCACATTTTCTAATCCTGAATCATCTGACCCATAGGGAAGTGTGCAAATTCACAACCAATCAATAGAGGGAGGGTTCCCAGATGCCAAAACAGAATTTCCTAGTTCATATGAACATCCACACTAAAAGAAAAAAAAAATCTTTCTGAGTTCCCAAACTGCAGTGATCCCTCTAAGTAAAACTGATAAAGTCAGTCAGATCAGATCAGATCACCAGCACAAGAGGCATCTCTGACATTCCTTCTTAAGGGTTAGTACTAATGCCCTCCCATAGGGGTATTGGTGAGGAAAATACACTATAGCTACATAACCTCCAACACTATTTTTCTTTTCTTATTTCTTCTCTTTCCATTTCCGTGCATGAATAGCTAATGCGATGATTGTGATGGTTATGATGAAGTGATATCTGCAGTTTTCATCAGGCACAAATGAGGGTGCTTTCTTCCAGTTGGGTATTTGCATCCTGAAGCCTCAGGGTATTTCCCTGCTGTCAAGTTTGCCTTGACAATGGTAGGTAAAGGGGACAACTGTATGAAATGAAGGCTTATTCAAAATAAATGATACTTGTACATGTTTCAAGGTGAAATGAAAACAGCTAATGGGCGGGAAAGATAAATTTTGATTGACTGAAGGTTCAATTCCCCATTTCCATTAATCCTTTGTTTCATGACTGCTTAAATCACTAAAAGATTAAACAATTATGGCAATTAATTGGACATCCCAATGGGTACTTACTACTCAATCAGAGATTTCACAGAGTAAGTTTCCTAGTCATATCTAAATTTTTAAAAATCTGCACATTTTCATGGAATTTACATCTAGATGCAAACCATACAATATATCTGCCAGTAAATGTAGAACAAATGTACTTTACAATTCAATTTACCAAACTTCTCATTCACTAAAGTCTAATCTGCTATTACAAACTTACACATAAGCTCTGGAAAGTCCTGCCAAGCTGGAATGACATTCAGTGTCAGCAAAGCAATGAATTATGTGTTTGTTGTCCAAGCATTAGCCTCGTTACATGTAGAGAAGCTCATCTTCAAAAGGCACATAGGACGTTGGAGATGGAAATTTCTGCCTTGGTACTGGTTGGGCTAGATGACATCTATATTCCCTTCCAACTTTGTAGTTCTATGACACTATAAAACTCCCTTTTATAGAAATCTTCCATTGATGTCATTGGCTTATACTTTTTACACACATGTATGTTCCAAATAAATTAACATAAAGGACAAAAATTATAATTAAAGTAACGATTAAAACATTTTGTTTTGTTAATTTTAGAAATTATTTCTGCTTAGACCTTATTCAGCAATTATTTTAAATGTTCATTTGACAAGCAGTTTATGAAATAGATTTTATGCTTTGAATTCACCTCCTTTAAGACTATTTGAAGATTAGTAATTAGTTCTATATCAAGAAAGGCCCTAGCATTCAAGTTTGTCTTTGTAACCCTTGGTGCTGATTAATTTTTAACACAAAAAAGAATGGCCACATTCTTTTAAAATGGTACATTTTAGAATTCCCCACCATTTTTGCTATTCTGATTCAACTGGCTCTCAAATCTTATCAATAATGTTCTTATTTCATTCTTTTTCTATTGACTTCTTCCTCAACAAAAATCAATGTGGTGACGAAAAGCATTTTCATGATCTCATGATTCTCATATGAATGTAACTAGGGTGAGGACACTGAGGCTTTGCCCCAGGGCATCAAATTTCTAAGGTATTAATAGCACTTGAAGTCCTTCAGACCCTGGGGGTGGGGAAGGGGGAGGTGAAACAGGGTTCATAAACTAGTTATCAAGTATAATTGTTGTTGTCACAACAAGAACAAGTGTAATTATTTAAAATAGGAAGCTCCCAAATGGAAGGCTAGGATAATCTCCTCCTCTGCCTAGCTCTTCCAACCTCCCACGCCTGTGTTTGTGCTACTGTCCAAGAGTCTCTGTCTCTGTGCTCCCATCATGGAGTAATACCCCATCCCCCCACTTTGGCTAAAGTGAGGACCTGCTTCATGCTTCTTGCCTAGGGTGCAGCGTGTGGTACTTGCTCTAAGCTCAAAAATAGCTAGCTATAGCTTTAAATGCAAGTTTTTCCAGTCATATCCTCTTGGGGATTTGGTAGCATTTTGTTTGTAGAAGAACATGCAAAGAAAATTTTCTTTTAAAAAAGATATATTCAATTTGCGGTTCATCGTCCATTTCTAGATCACTCATTCAGGAGAACGATGATCTATAAAGCAGAACTTTGAATTCTCAGGGCTCTCTTTCACTCTTTTCTCTCCCTCACCTCTAATATCCAATAACTCAACAGGTGCTATCATTTCTACCTCCACAGTTTCTCTCCTCTCTCTTCCCTCCTTGCTGCCATAAGTCTAGCCAAGGCCGTCATTACAATCCATATGGAGTAGGACAGCAGTGTCCTAACAGGTCTGGCTTTCTCCATGCTTTTCCCCATCTAAACTTATTGTCTACACTGCTGCCAAGCTTTGATTTGGTCACATCACCCTTTTGTTCAAAAATCCTTCAGTGATTCCTTAACATAAACCAAATAAAAGTCAAGCTCTTTCTCACTGAATTCAGGGTTCTCTACAATCTGGTACCACTCTACCTTTCCAAAGTCATCAGTCTGTTCCTCTCTATGCCCTTTAAAATCTAGTCACACTGAGTTCTTCCCTGCCCCTTGCATGAACTTTGCTGCCTCTTTATCTTTGCCTGGAATGTCATCTCTGCTTACTGAATTCCTTTATATCTTTGAAATCCTCAGTTCAAACACTATCTCCCCCAGAAAACTTTTCTCCCATTGGTAATGGCCTTCCTCCCCTCTCCCCCAAGCCGTCCTCTCCTTCCCCCCACTTTGGATTTTGTTTGTGCCTCTCTGATGAACTTTTCATGTATTATTTTTTCTAGTTATGTGTATGTATCATTCCCCTAATAGACTGTAAGCCTCATGAAGGCAGAAATTATGTCTTTTTTAAACTGTTCCTCTCCAGAACTTAAAAGAATGTTTTAAATAACTATTTGTTGAATTTCTGTTTTCATTTGAATCATTGAGGTCTGGGTGTTACAAATGGACTTGTTAGTAAGCCAGTAATTTTTGCATCTGTAGGTAACCTCAGTTTGGCCTGGTTTTTCTTTTCCTCTGCATTTCTTTGCCATCCACAGGCCCTAAATAAAAGTGGAGAATCAAATTACCAGAGCCACTTAAACTAACAGCATTTGCCTGATTATATGATTTCTAACTATGAGAATGTGATTTAGAAAGACAATGAAGAACTTTAATAGGAAAAGTGACAAAGCGGACTAAGGTCTGGGGAGTTTTTGTTTGCCAAGACAGCTGTGGAGTAAGGATAGGGATGTCAGTATCTCCATTTGATTGGACCACCAACAGCCTAAGTATTCATCAGGGCTTCACCCAGAAGGACATTGAAGGTCCTGGCAAGCAGTCCAAGTGCCAGTTGTTTCAGGAGCAGGATGGTGAGAAGATTCTGTTCTCCCCTTGGTCTTTGAAAGGAGGATACTGGAGAATGCTTTCCTAAAAATGTTATTTAAGTTGTATGTGTGAGAATCAGGAACATAAGACAGAGTAGGGGGAAATGAAACTATAAACTTTGCAAGGAACAGTTAGGCTCAGTGACTTGGGAGTTGGAATGTTATAGCTTTCATTTTCAATTTTTTCCCCAAGAAATGTACTCAAACCTATATAAGACCAAGGAATATTTTTCCATCGGGAGAAGTTGGCAAGAAGATTGGGAATCTCAATGAGATGAGCCAAATAAGTTATGAATTATTGTTGGTAATATATACACCCTTAGACAAAAGATAGCCACAGCCAAATGGATAGAGAGTTGGCCTTGGAGCCAGGTCCTGGCTGATTGAAGTCCATGAAGTACATGACCCTGAGCTAGTCACTTAAATTCCCTGCACTTTCAGCAATCCTCTAAGACTATAAATTACAGAGAAGGTGATGAACTACATTGTTATAGGAAGTTTCCACACCTGGGAGTTCTGGAAACACTTGCTGGGGCAGTTTGAGTCTATACTGCCACCTGGTTGTTTAGCGATTTAGAGCATTCTGAGTTATATCTAGCCCTACATCCTAATGAGATTAATAGATGAAACCTTGGTTCTGCCTCTGTCAAACTTACAGCACAGTGTTTCATGTTAATTAATCATCTCTTCCATTGCTGTGGCAATCTCAAAGCTCCTTCCTCTTTCAGC
The DNA here is from genome assembly GCF_011100635.1 of Trichosurus vulpecula. Taxonomy (NCBI): domain Eukaryota; kingdom Metazoa; phylum Chordata; class Mammalia; order Diprotodontia; family Phalangeridae; genus Trichosurus; species Trichosurus vulpecula. The sequence continues at coordinate 120,712,117 of NC_050580.1, read as the reverse complement.
TTCTTTTTTTTTTTTTTAACTTTGGCACCAAACAGTTATTTTGATGCCATTTTAAACCCAGCACAACCTAGTTCCATGGAAAAAAAAAAAGATTAATGTTCTTTTTTTTTTCTCAATTTGCCTATTTTTAAATGACTGAGTGCAACAGTTTCACCCGAATACCATCCACCGTGATTTATTGCCTACTTCCATCAACTCCCATAGAGGTTCATGAACAGAAATGCTATTCATCATATAACAATCAGAAATCAGCATTTTGATTGCCCACCACCTCCATATTGCTGCCTCCACTGGTGTGGGGAAAAAAGGTTCAAGAGAAGAGAAAGTGAGGAAAGACCTGGAAAAGTGATCTTAAAGTCAAATTGTGTTCTGCTTTCCACTTTCATGAGAATGTAGTTATAGCCAAGGGGCAATGATTTCTGGCAGTGGTGATCTGATAAGCTTTGCTTCAATATTAACAAAGGACAATGGCGTACTAAAAGGCTCTAAATGATACTCTAAGGTCAAGAGTTACTGGGCTAGGGAAAGAATTCAGAAACTAAAGAAACAATTAAAGGATGAGCCATCCTTTGTATTGAGGTTTAGAAACCAGTCTTCCATTAGACTAAGTCTTTGTGCATTAGATGTAATATTTTGGTTCATGATCTTACTTAAAATCTATTAAGGGTATGTTTTTTAAAAAGCCCACATTGCCTTCATACTTCAATGAAATCTAGAAATCACGAGATTCTGATGGCTCATCAGTCCCATTTGGTACTCCTGGGAATAAAACATATGCAATTATTTCTTTGCTCTGAACCTTTTGAAGTCTGCTTTGCCTCACATCACTGGAGGGAGCAGTATTTTAATTATATATCATTTTCTGGTTTCCTTTCTCTTATTCCCTCCTCCTTTCTTTGCAATTATTTGTTGTCTACATCTGTTTAGACACTATTTTTATATTTATGCTGAAGAAGCCAGATATCACTGCTGGTACTACCAACAACAACAAAAAAAAAGGATCTCAAAAATCTGCATGTTTTTTCTTAAGAAGAGATAACAAGTGACTAAAATGAAAATGTTCATGTTCTGTCTCATATTCTTTGTTCAAGTAAGCTTTCTGCAAAACATGTTTACTATGTGTATCTTCTGCCTAACCTTTGTTAGGACTGGTAAATTACTCAAGATTACTCAAATATAGATAAAGAAATAGTTACAGAAATTGCTTCACATGCTTTTTGAATTCAGCATTTTGCACACATCAGAATTTTAAAATCGGATTCCAGCAATGTATTGAAAGTTACAATTACTAAAGCACAATGGTATACTGACATTTATAACTAGACACTAGGTGGTCCTCTACTTGAAAATAGCACATATATGTAAAATTTTTTAGAATGTAAGCAATTTTCATATATATGCATATGTATGTGTATATGTGTATGTATGTGTGTGTGTTATGTGTGTGTGTGTGTATATATATATATATATATATATGTTATTTGGAGCTCAAACCACATTTTCCCAGAGAAACACTCAACTGGTACTATCATTTCATTTACGTAGGCACTCCCTACAACAGTGCAGACTGGAATATATCCATTGACTGCCTCTCCTTTGTGCCTGTCGTCCATTCCCTTCCATCAGGGATCTTCCTCTAGGTCTCCTGACAGCTAGGTGTTATGCTGAAGCTGAAATCAATCAATTAACATTCATTAAGCATCTACTATGTGCCAGGCACCGTGCTAAGTGCTGAGGATACAAATATAAGCAAATAAGAAAGTGTCTGTCTTCAAGGAAAATGAAAAGGGGAGGCAGGGGATGAATGTACCCCACACATTGTAAAGGCCAAAGGTCAGGAATGAGGCTGGGAGGAGACTGAAGGCACGCCTCTTCACAAATGGAGGCTTCCCCAGAAACTCACCTGTGACAGAAGGGTAGAGGTAGCAGGAAGCTTGCAGAAAGACACTCTGTGGAGAAGTCAGAAGGGAGAGCAGGATATTCCAGAAGGAGGAGGCACCAGGCACTGAGGGAAGGTCCAAGATAAGCTGTAAAGATAGGATTTTGAAGTCCAACAGGGGAGAAGGAAAAGGCTTTCTCTTCTAGCCCTTGGTAGAATTGTTAATTAGGTGAAGTTTGCCATTGACAGCCTCTCCCCTCTCTTTCTGAAGTCTCTTCCCTTCGTCAAGGAAGCCTCTTTCCAGGTTCCCAGTCCCCTCATGTTATCTTCCATCTACCGCTAGAAAATTCCCTTCCCATTTGCCCCAAGGCTGACCTACTTTCACAGTGGTTCTCAATCACCAACTTTCTTCCTCTTCACTCAGATCTCTAGCTCCTTCAACACAGCTAAGCTTAGGCAGGTGTTAGGAGGAAACCCAGCTGACTGAACTAATAAGGTTGGAGTTGGAGGGAAGGTCATCTAGTTCAGAGAGTCCCATTAAGAAGATCCCCAAACCTCTTGGAGGTTCATGAAGATTGTCCAAGGGATTTGCTGTAAAAACTCCTTAATAGCACCTTAGGGGTTAAGTAACTGTACAGTGTTATGATTAGCCCATTAAATTATCTTGGGGGCGCACAATACAATTTTTGTTACTGAAATGGGTTCAGAGAACAAAAAGCATTCGAAACTGTTCTGATCCCTTCATTCTATAGATGAAGAAATTGAGGCCTAAAAATTTTAATTGACTTGACAAAGTCACACCCATAGTAAATGGCAGAGCTGTGATTCTAAGACAAGTCTTCTATCTACAAATCTAGAACTCTATCCACTGTACTACACTGCCTCTCTGAAAAAAGATAATCCCAACTGACTTGGTGGTGGTGGTCCTTCATTCTTGAAAGGGACCAATGGCATCATAAGTGATGTCTTGCCTTTTGGTGAATCGTATTTAAACGAGGCAGAGTTGCACAAAGTCACCCCCTTCACTCTCCTCCAGAGTCATCGAAATCCCACGGCAGGACATAAGTCAAGATGACCGGCAGTGGCCCGGTGACTAAGCAGCGGTTTAAGCTAGGCAAGTGCTCAAGATATATCATCCCCTTTAAGCCCTACCACAACCCTGTGAGGTAAATATATAGATATTATCCCCATTTTATGTCCTTCCGGACCCTAAATGACACAGTGAGTAGAGTGCTGGATCTGGAGTCAAGAAGATGTGAGTTCAAATCCTGCCTCAGATATTTACCATTTGTGTGACCCTGGGGCAGTCATTTAACTACTCTGAGTTTCAGTTTCCTCAGCTGTAAGAATGGAGATCGTAATAGCCCCTGGCTCCCAGGACTGTTGAGAGGCTGTAATGAGGCATTTGTAAAGCTCGTTGCAGACTTCAAGGTACTATATAAATGCCAGCTGTTATTGCTATAATAAGGAGAAGCAATGTGATCCCCCGTCTGGCTGAGATGTCTCGGATAGATAGCTGATGATGGAACTTTCCCAGAACTCTGTCCCTCTATTAGCCTTCTATGTAAAGTGGCTAAGGAACATTGGTTTTTTTCCAGTAAAAACTTGTGCCTTTCTAGGACCTGCCAGGAGCTAAGTCAAAGAGCACATTATGATGGCACGGGGGCAGTGTAGTCCATCAGAAAGGTCCGGGGCCGGCAGACCTGCGTTCAAGGCCTGACTCTACTGCTTACCACCGAGATGAGTTTGTAAAAGTTATGCAATGATAACAAACAATAATAATAAAAATAAAAGTAGTAGTAACAATAATAGACATTATCATTATAGCACTTGAAGGTTGGCAAAACACTTTATAAAGATTACCTCATTTTGTCCCCTTTTACAGAGGAGGAGAGTAAGGCAGCCGGAAGTTAGGTGACTTGCCCAGAGTCACACAGCAAGCAGTGTTGAAGGCCACATTTGAACTCGGGCCTCCCTGACTTTAGATCCCCGGCTCCATTCCCTGGGCCTCAGTTTGGACTTTTTGTTGTTCTGTCGCCCCGTTTGGGGCTCGTGAGGTGCTGAGAGTCTACACCAGGGTGGTGGCAGTGTCGGAGGAGAGAAGGAGGCATAGACGAGGGACATTCCAAAGGTAAATTTTGGCAGAATTTGGCAGCAGACTGGGTATGGGGGATGGGAGAGAGCGAAATTGAGAGTTATACCTAGGTTGCGAGCCTGAGGGGCTGGCAGGGTGGTAGTACTCTCAACAGTAAAAGGGAAATTTGGAAAAGGGGAGGGTTAGGGGGAAAAGATGAGTTCATTTTTGAACATGCTGAATTTAAGATGACTATGGGATATTTGGCTTGAGATGTCTATTAGGCAGATGGAGATGTGGCAATGGAGGTTAGGGCTGGATAAGTAGATCTGAGATTGTGAGCATTGAGGCTGTGGAATCTATGGGAGCTGATGAGGTCGTCGGGTGAAATAACACAGAGGGAGAAGAGGAGAGGGCCTGGGACAAAGAGGGCTCAGGTCCTAGTGGACCCCCATGGTGAGTGAAGATCCAGCAAAGAAAACTGAGAAGGAGCAGTCGGATAGGTAGGAGGAAAACCAGGTTAGAATAGTCATGGAAACCTAGAGGGAATATAAGGACGAGAATGATCAACTGTGTCAAAGGCTGCAGAGAGGTCAAGGAGAATGAGCACTGAGAAAAGGCCATAGAGGGGTAGCTAAGGGGCACAGCAGATAGAGCACTGGCCCTGGAGTCAGGAGGACCTGAGTTCAAATTTGGCCTCTCACACTTATTAGCTGTGTGGCCCTGGGCAAATCACTTAACCCTGATTGCCTCCCCCGTCTCTCCATCTCCTCCAAAAGAAAAGACCATGGGATCTGGAAATTAAGAGACTGTTAATAACTTTGGAGAGAGCAGTTTTGGTTGAGTGAGAGGTCAGAAGCCAGGCTCTTGAGGGTTAAAAAGAGAATGAGAGGAAAGGAAAGTCTTTATTGTCATTTCCGCCGATAAAACCACATCTATTTCTGATTTTGAGCCATTTGATAGTGCCAAGGAGTCTGGTATCCAGAACTTTCTCTTCTGGGTCTTCAGTAGATGTGTTTGCCGAGAAGGCAGGAACAGTAGCACCTGTAGAAAGAGTTGCCAGGTGGCATCTACACAGGGATGGCATCTTCCTGGGATGGCCCATATAGTTTCTAGAATTCATGGGCGGTTCCCTTTACTTATACGGTACAGAGAGCTGCTTCCACAGTTTCATTATGGTCTGGTTATTTTGATATTTAGCTAGGTGGTTTGATTTTTTTTTTTCCTCTGTAAGTTAGGCGGTGCAGCAGATGAAAAACATTGGGCCTAGAATCAGAAAGGCCTGAGTTCAAATCCAGCCTGACACAGTTACCAGTTGGATAACCCTGGTCATACATGTCACATAACTTCTCTCAACTTAATTCATCCTCAGTATCCTCAACTGCAAAATGGGATAGTAACAACACCTACTTCAAAGGGCTGTTGTGGGGATCAAATGAGTTAATATTTGTAAAGCAGGTAATGCAGTTCCTGGCAGATAGTAGGCCCCTAATAGATGCTTGTTCCCTTCCTCCCTTCCTTTTCCCTCCTCCCTCCCCCCACCTTCTGAAGCACCTAGTTCTTCTTCCCAGCCTCAAGCCCCACAAATAAAAAGAGTGCAAATTTGGAATCTGAGGATATAGATTTGAATCAATCCTGGCTCTGCCAGGTCTGCTTGTGTCACTTTGAGTAAGTCATTTAACCACCCCGGGGCTCTGTTCCTTCATCTACTAAATAACAGAGCTGGAAATGACAACCTCTGAGGTGCCTTCCAGCCTAGAATCCTATGATATAAGGCAAAGGGTGAGTATCCCACACTGAAAGATCTTCAAGTAAGGAGATTGATTCCACTATCTTGTTTACTCAACTTGGTGACTAATGATAATACATAACTCCAGGATGATAGCCTACAATGACTAATTTAATGGGAGGAGAGAACGGCTTCCATTTGTTTTTCTTACCATGTTTAGAATTAAAGAACAATAAAAATTTACAACTATAGTTACATCCCTGTGGAATAGCTACCACTGTAGTTGTTCCAGCTACATTAGGGCTAGAAATCACTCTGAGAAGGATGAAAATGCAGTTCTGCATTTGGTGGATTGATTTAGCATTTATTGCGCATCCGCAGCCTGGGTTTACAAGGCATAGGCAAATTGAGCGTTGAATCAAAACAACTGGTGCATTCATTTGCTCAGGGACCATATTAGTGGCCTCCCTTTTCAGGGAACCAGCATTTCTAGGTCCCCAACAGGTGGAGCAACCAAGTAGGCAAAGTCCAGTTCAACTTAGACATGCTCAGGAATATAACCTCAGGTAAGCTTCACTGTCATTTGCCAAGCCTCAGGATATCTGAGTAATAAGTGAACCATACCCAGTGATATCTTAGTCATCCCATGCCAGGGTACGACCAGCGGCCAGAAGCTGAGACACAGAGACAAAGCACATTTCAAATTTGATTTAGCATATAAGTCAAAGGATAAACAAAGGGTAAACCAGAGGTCAAGGCGTTCCTAGGAGGAGTGGTAAAACAAGCAGACCAAGTAGCCAGTGGAGAAGCAAGAGTCCCAGAGTTGTTTATAAAACTGTAGGATTTAGAGTTGGAAGGAACTTTAGAGGTCATCACGTCCAATTCCCTCGTTGAGAGGGACATGTGAGGACACTGAGGCCCAGAAAAGTTAAGTGGTTTGCCAAAAGTCATTTGGCAATAAGTAGTAGAATTTGGATTGGGATCCAGGTTCTCTGACTCCAAATTTAGTGTTCTTTCTACCACACTGATCCTGCCTTGGGCCTAAAGAGTCAGGCACTATATAAACATAGATGGATACTAACCTTGCTTTTCTTTTTATTTTTTTAAATTATTGTTTATTAATTTTTTACAATTATCAAACATTGTTTTTCCTTCCCTCTTTCCCCCCTGCTCCCACCTTCACTGGAAAAAAAAAGGAACATAAACTCTTGTAACAATTATATTCAAGCAAAAAAAATATACCTACATGGGCCATAGCCAAAACTGTGTGTCTAATTTTGCATGTGCTATTAGTCCATTATCTCTCTTTCGTGCAGTGGCTAGCATTCACCGCCTGTCCTCTGGAATCATGGTTGATTGTTGTGTTTCTCAGAGTTCTTAGGTCTTTCAGGATGTATATGTTGTATTATAAATTACTCTTCTGGTTCTGCTCACTTCACTCGGCATCAGTTCATACAAATCTTAGGTTTCTCTGAAACCGTCTTCATTTCTTATAGCTCAATTATATTCCATCACATTCATATACATAACTTGTTCAGCTGTTCCTCAATTAAGAGACACTACCTTAGTTTCCAGGGTATTTTTTCACGACAAAAAGAATGTTTTAGAACAAATAGGACTTTCTCCTGTTTCTTTATCTCTTTGCTGTATGGGCCGAATATCCCTGGGTCAAAGGGCATACACGGTTTAGCAACTTTTTGAACATAGTTCCAAGTGGCTTTCCGGAACAGCTATACGGATTCACAGCTCTGCTAACAGCATATCAAGTGCCTGTTTTCCTGAAGTGCCTACAACATTTGTCATTTTCCTATTTTTGTCAACTTTACCAACCTGATAGGTATAAGGAAGAATCTCAGAGTTACTTCAACTTTCATTTCTCTAATTATTAGCCATCTGGAGTATTTTTTGGCTATAGCTTGCTTGGATTTCTTCCCTTAAGAACTGCTTGTTCATATCCTTTGACCACTTATCAATTGAGGAATGACATTTATTCTTGCAAATTTGAAACAGTTCCCTATAAATCTTGCAAATGAAACTTTTATCAGACAAACTTGTAGCAAAGACTTTCTCCCCCCCCCCCCCCCCCGCCCCCCCAGTTAACTCTTTCCCTTCGAATCTTAACTGGATTGGACCTGTTCTTACAAAAACTTTTTAATTATATGTAATCAGTATTGTCAATTTTATCTCAGTGATCCTCTGTGTCCTTTTTAGTCATGAACTCTTTATCCTTAATTCTGAAAGGTAATTTCTTTTTTCCTCCTCTGCTTTGTTTATATTGTTACCTTTTATATCTGGGTCATGGTTTCTCTGGAGCATAGGGTGTATGTAACATGTTAGTCTATACCTAACTTCTGCTAGACTACTGTCCAGTATCCCCAGAAGTTTGTTTTTTTTTGGTCAAATAATGAGTCCTTACCCCAGCAGCTAAAGTCCCTGGGCTTATTGAACATGAGGTTTGTTTATGAACATATGTTGTATGCCTAATCTGGTCTACCTTTCTGTTTTTTATCTACTATCAAATTATTTTGATCATTACAGTTTTATAGTATCGTTTGAGATCTGGTACTGCTAGGCCCCTTTCCTACCCTCTTTTTTCATTATTTCACTTGATATTCTTGACTTTTTGTTCCTCCATTTCAATTTTGTTACTATTTTTCTAGTTCTACAAAGTAATCCTTTGGTAGTTTGACACTGAATAGGTAAATTAGTTTAAGCAGTATTATCATTTTTATGATACTGGCTTATCTTACCCCATGAGTAATCATTATTTTTTTAAACTACCTAGGTCTGTCTTTATCTCTGTAAACAGTGTTTTGTAGTTGAATTTATATAATTTCCTATGTATATCTTAGTAGGTAGGCTCCTAAGTTTTTTATATATTTTGTAGTTATTTTAAATTAAATTTTTCTTTTAATATCTTTTTGCTTGGTTTCATTCATAACATACAGAAATGCTGATTATTTATGTGGTTTTAATAAGCTTGCTTTTCCACTCAACTACATTTTTCATTTAAAAAATGTAGTTACTTATCTGAACAGCAAAGTGTAAACATTAAAGAAATCAGAGTTCTTTAAAAACTTTTAAAAAAATTTGGATAACTATATTTCAGGATAATTGGTTTCCTTTGTCAGCCAGTTTTTACTAAGTACCTACTATGTGCCAGGTGATGTGCTGAGTGATGAGGATATAAGAAAAGGAAAGACAGTCTCTGCCCTCAAGGAGCTTACATTCCAATGGAGGAAGACAATACACGAAAGGAAAGTGAAAAGAAGGGTAGAGGGAAATGCAGGGGTAAGATGGAGAAGTTCAAAGGAGCACAGCCCAGTGTGAAATGAAGAGATGGCTGATGGCCTGGGTGCCATCCTTAATGGATGTTTTTCAAGGAGCTCTTCATTCCATCCACCATAATCCTGTGGGATATTACGCATTTAAAAAACATTCTGAGAGGAGGTCCATAGGTTTCACTAGACTGCCAAAGGGGTCCGTGGTACATACACACACAAATTTAAAACCCCTGAGTAGACAGTTCTTAAGGTCTTTAGAATTTATGAGGGAGAGATAATTTAATAAAAACTACTGCTTAATCTAACCATGGTTTTCACCTCCAAGACTGAGTGGAATGTTTCTTTCTATTGAATTGACTGGACTTCTTCACCTATGTGTCTATTATTTCAAAGTCATTCCTTTCTCAAGATAGTTCTGAGCTATCAACTCAGGTTAGCACCAAAAATATGTCATTGGCTTTTTGCCATCTTTGGAACTGTTCAAGGCTTTTCTCCACTTCAGCCAGTATGCTATGTATGGCCTTGCCAGGCTTATACTTTTGTGCTTTTACTGATTTGTCACTTCATTTATATAGGTACTCCCACAAGTCGTGCAGGTCTTAACCCATCCATGCCTTTTCATCCTGTGTGATTGTTCATTAATTACCATGAATCCTCCAAAGAATATCTATCTAACATGAAGGCCTTCCTCAGGCATATTCTACATTTCATGGATACCAGTGCATCTGTACTATTTATCTGGCATCCCTTTCTTTCACTACATGACCAGTCTGCTCCCTTTTTCCATCATACGTTTTCTGAACAAACTTCTTGTTTTCAGGTTATCATTGGTAGCATGCTGCAAACTACGTGTTTCTACCATGTCTCTGTCCATTGCCCTTCAGGCCATTAAGAATTTTAGTTCTTTAGAAATCAAGTTATTCCATGAGTCACAGTCATATAATATCAGAGGGATAATATTGGTTTTCAAAAGATTTTTTTTACACACCAGGAAATAGGTTAGAATCATTGACAATGCTATATATTTTGCAAAGTGAAATCCAGTCAACTATCCTCTCTATTTAAAATAGGGTATAGCTTCTTATTTATGTCTGTCAAAGACACGTGTACTGGTGAATTAATTCAATAGGTCGCCCATTATAGTTTGAACAATATACAATCTTTATTTACTATTTTTTCCTTTGTGGATTATTAGGTTGATCTCATTTGAATATGGTTTTAATTAAAGAGGTCCCATAGCCTCCCAGTGTTCTGAGATTTGATAACAATAAGCATAAGATCTCTTGAAAACAAGAGCATTTGCAGAACTTAACAAATGATAGGAATCCCTATTTCATTTGGATTTTGTAAGATATCCTCCTTGACAAGGAGAATATCTCTGGCTTGCATTATCTCTCTTGTTCTTCTCTTGTTCAATAACTATCAAATTATATGTTGAATTCAGTCTCTGTAGAGGCTTTTAACAAGTACTATGCAGAGTTTCTCCCCATTTTTGTCCTCTCTGACAAATACCAGCATATAACCTACAATTTTCTTTATGGTGGTATTTTTGCTCTTGCTAAGATTTTATGCCTAAGTAGCCCATGAAATGATATTTTTTGTTTGGGTGCATTATGAAAACAAGAGAGCAAACTCCTCTTTCACTTCTCCAAGGAGAACTTGTGATCCATACTGCCATTTAGTTGCAACTTCTTCATGTCTTCTAGTTTGATTCATAGGGAACATGTCTATACCAACATGGTTCATTTCCCCTAGTAGTATATCAAGTTGTCTTTCATTGGATAAAGATGTCATTTTAGAATAGAGATAGAGACTGCATATGTGATTATATTGGTACTCTACTTCTAGTGAGGAGACTCTCTGGCAATGCAGGTTGGCATCTTCTGTGCAATTTGTGGTCTTAGAGATTTGTCTGTACCAAGTATCAAGGGGCTAAATGATTGCCCAAAATCTCATAGCCAATATGTGTCAGATGTGGGACCTGAATGGAGGTCTTCCTGCCAAGGCCAGCTCTCTATCCATCATGTCATGTTGTCGCATGTTAGAATACCAATCAATATATATAAATGGATTCAAAATAGTGATTTTATGCCTCTTTTTTCTGCCATTCCACCACTCACAGCAGAAGCAGGGAAAATTTCTATAGGAGGGCCATTTTGCATTTTTATTGGTTTCTGTGGACAATGAATCCATCACCTTGTGGTGATAAGCTTCCCCATCCTTAACTAGCTAGATTGGTCAAACATGATGGGCCATACCTAAAATCTTTCCAGAAATTCAAAAACTCTTGAAATGATAAATGAAACTAAAAGATGTTGTTCTGAATCCTTTCCAGCTTGGTAGAACCAGTTGGTCTGATAGATCTAAATATGACAGCTTTGTTATTCCCTCTGGCTTCTCTGTAACAACCTTTTCTACCTCCATCTGAAGGCAGAAGCAGAGGGACATCATAATAATACAATGTAATCATTACCAGCAAGATGAACCTTCATGGTTGTATTTTCCTCAACCCTTCTTTCCTGTCTTCTCTTTCTTCTCTTCCTTTCTTTCTTCTCTTCCTTTCTTTCTTCTCTTCCTTTCTTTCTTCTCTTCCTTTCTTCCTTTCTTCCTTCCTTCCTTCCTTCCTTTCTTCCTTTCTTCCTTCCTTCCTTCCTTCCTTCCTTCCTTCCTTCCTTCCTTCCTTCCTTCCTTCCTTCCCTTCCTTCCCTTCCTTCCCTTCCTTCCTTCCTTCTTTCTTTCTTTCCTTCCTTCCTTCTTTCTTTTCTCTCTCTCTCTCTTTCTCTTTCTTTTCTTTCTATAATTCACTTCTACCACCTTCCCATCAAGTGATTGTCTTGCATTTACATACAATGGGTCCTTTATTAGCCAGCCCTTACTCTAACTAGATTTGGATGTAAACAGCTTTCACTTAAGTTCACCATGTCCCTCTGCACAGAACAGAACATGAAAACATATTTCAACAGAATTTAACAAGGGCAATTAAACAGAGAGATAAATCTGACAATTCCTGGAATTGGCAAATCCTAGCAGTCCCTGGAAAGAGTACCTAACTCCAGTTTAGAAAGGCTGGAAGATAACAGTATTGGGGTTAAAACAGAGAATTGTGTCAGAGGAATAAGATTTTAGTCTTCCTTAGGAGATACCCCCTTGACTATTCTTCTTTATGGGAATGGAGGGGAGAGTGTTTGGAGGGGAGGGTGTTTAACACATCCCTCCCTGATTAAATTATTACCAGGCAAATCTGCCTCAATATGTATCCCTTTTGTTCTCCCAGTAAAGGACAACTGACAGAACTTGGTGGAAGAACCTGCATTAGGAGAACCATTTACAAGCAACAAATACTATGCAGTGACTATAAAAAAAAAACTAGGCTTCCACAAAATGGCCATGAGCCATGATGAAAGCAGAAGCAGGCTGATGTGGTAGAAAGAGCCCTGGACTGGAAGTCTAGGAGATGGAGGTCTTAATCACATCTTTGGACTATCTCACCATGTAGCATTGGCCAAGTCATTTCCCTTCTCTGGGTCTCAGCACGAAAACACAACCTCTGTCAGGGACTACAGAGACATGTTTTTGGAGCTTCCTGTTTGCATAAGATGTAGCATTGCTATCTTTTAATTTATTTGGGTTCAAAATAAAACTTCCTTTCTGGTAAAATATGCTTGCAAGCCTGCATGCATGCAAGTGGGGAAGTTGTAAGACAAGAGTAAGATCCTTATAAATAGTAAGGACCAATCAATGTTATTCTAACTTACAGTTTGGAGAGTATTTAACAATAAATAGCCTCTGGTTTTCTAGATGTATTTCTAACATTCTGGTATATTCCAGTACCTTTCTCTAAAATGGAGAGATTCTGAATTCTCAGTCCACTGAGGAATAAAGTTCTGCTGGCCAGATCAGAACTCCTTTGCCTGTCAGGACTGAAGAAGTTGAGTGCATTTTATAGAGAGAGTATTGGTTTTTTTTTTTTTTTATTCCTTACCCTGAAGGAGAAACATTGCTAGAAATAAGATGTAGATGAGAACGAGGATGGCAGGTATGGGATTAGCATTCTAGTCGAATGGGAAAGTGGGTGAATGAACCAGGAGGGGTAGATAGGTAATGGAGGTTGTGGATGGTGTTTAAGTTTCAGGGAGGAACATATCTTCATTGTCTCTGATCCCTAGTAACCACCCCTGGGTTGAGACTATGTCCAAAGTGGACTGATTGCTGGGAACTTATCAATCACAGAGATGAGATGAAAAGCTGTGCCTGTCCCCCTCCCTTTTCCTTTCCCCTTCCCCTTCCTCTGTTTGAGGGATGGGGGAACCCCAAAATTTTCCCACTCTTTAAAGCTCATGTACATTTTCTGTTTTCTCATATATGCAACACATAAAACCCCTTTCATATATGGACATTTAAGCTGCTGAAAGAGGAAGAAAAGGAACATTTGTGTAAGGAAAAGTAATTAAATCACTTTGAAGAAACAAAGACGCTCAAATAAAATGATGAAATGAGACTCAAACTGTTTTGAGGAGCTAAGAGAAATTACCCTCAAATAAATGCACTGAGAGGATCTGTTTGAAGAAAGAGCACTGATTGAGTTAATCATAGCAGCATGACATTGTGGTCTTTCAGTCCATTTACATTTGACTGTTTTCTGAGTTTTGAAGGATGTAATTGAAAAATTATACATCAGATAACTATTTGTTTGAAGACTATGGGAAGACTATGTAAGGTCACTGTTGGGTTCATACCTGATGGAAAGTTAGAATTTTAAAATTTCACATAATAAGTTAGATATTCTTTATGGGGGCAGGGAGGTGGTGCAGTGGACAAAGTGCTGGGCCTGCAGTCAGGGAGACTCAACTTCCTGAGTTCAAGTCTGGCTTCAGACACTTACTATCTGTGTGACTCTAGGTAAGTCACTCAACCCTGTTTGCCTCAATTTCCTCATCTATAAAATGAGCTGGAGAAAGAAATGACAAACTATTCCAGTATCTTTACTAAGAAAACCCCAAATAGAGTCACAAAAAATTGGACACAACTGAAAATTACTGAACAACAACACTCTTTATAAGGAGGCCCTGACTAGAAGCCCTTCCTCCCCTAAAAGAAGAACAGAAGATTAGAGGTCTAGGAGACGACCAGATGAAGATAAAAGCAGGAGCAGAAGCTAAGCACAAGAGGAATCAGGGACAAAAGACACAAGAGGCAACAAGAAATGCTGCTTACAAGAGACAGGATACAAGAGCTGATGGGCAGGATATGGAGCTGTTTGGCTGGAAGCTGTGCTGATTGGAAGAGAAGTATTACTTCACTGAGAGCTGACTGGCTAGAGAAGGTCAAGATTGCCTTCTAGTGCTATCGACAGCCTGAGAGAAGTGATATGTCTCAAGGGTTTATCTGTGTTGTCCCTTATTGACCTTGATAGTTTGAGAGAGAGAAGAAAAAAAAAAAAGCTTTGTATTTGCTTTGCTATGAAGAAAAAAATAGCTTCTCTTTGCTGAGAGCTGATTAAATAAAAACAGGATACTTTTCTAGTTAAATAGTTGGCCATAGAAAGGCTCCATGGCCCTATCACAATCTACAGCTTGGAAGGAAAGATTTCAGAGCCCCAGATCAGATCTGAGGAACTTGGCAATTCTGTTTAAGGGAACTGCTTGTCACCAAAAGATAACACTTTCTTAACACCTTGTCAAGGGTGGCTATGTGCTAAAAGAGTTTTCACTATGTACTAGAAAATCATCTTTCCCAAGCAGGAAAACTGTGAGGACTGGAAGGGGAGCAAATATCAGAAAAGCAGTTTTCTTAAAAGACAAAAGAACATCAGGGTCCATTGTCCAGGGTCATTAGCTGCCCTGAGCACATTCCTTTCCTATTTATGTGCCTTCCTGCTAGTTTCTGTAAGTATTTGTCTATTCTCCCCTGTGGACACTGGAGGGAGAGTATAATTTGGGTTATTAGGTAATGGTTATAAATTGATTATTTCTGCTACACCATCTATTCAGTAAAAGAGTATCTATTGAGCAAATCAAGCAATACTTTCTATTGAGCAAATGTAATAATTCTTGTTTTTGCCTAATCATTTATTAAATATTTCATGGTTAGGAGTCAGTGGTATCGCTATAACCGACTGATTTTGAAAAAAAATGAGAAGCATAGTGGTGGGGACTCAGTAGCTATAGTGGCAAGTAGTAGGAGTGTATTCTCCCTACCCACATCCTAGGATCCTGAGTGAGCATTTGAGTTGTGGTCATATGGTCACCCTCTGGGGATAGTACCCTGCCACTGGCAGGGAGAGCTTTCTGAGGGTAAATAGGAAGAAGGAGACTATACCATAATTCCAACTCACTCTCAGATTAAAGCAACAAAAATAATACCACCCAATATGTGACAACTTGTGTAACTTTCCACACCTCTAATTTCCCCCACCTCTAGAAGGAAGTACATTTTCTTATCTCTCCTCTCCTCAAGAACTGATATTCATTGTCGAAAGCACTTTCAGAACACTACTTTTGGAATTGTCTTTAAACATGAATTTAATTCAATGTTTCAAAAAGCATTTACTAACCAAGTTACCCTAATAGGTGACTTGCTTAATAAATAAGAAAAAAGGGTAAAAATAGAAAAAAAAAGAAAGATAAAAACAATAATGCCTGACTTCAAGAAGCTTATACTTTAATTGGGAAGATAAAACATGTGTGCAAATAAGTACAAAACAAGGTAGAATGTGTTAAGGACAAATGAGATCTTAAAAAAAATAACTCTTAAGAGAAATTTGAAGAGAGAGAGAGAAAACACTTTTCAGCTGGGAAAATCAGGAAAGGCTTCATGGAGGACCAAAACTGGGCCTTGAAAGATTTCCATATAGGAAGATGTGGAAGAAGTACATTTCAGGAATTGAGTCTCATCTAGGAAATAGGAAGGGAAAAGCAGAACAAGATCAAGAAACAGTTCTCAGTCCTGTTATATGGAACACAGAATGTGTGAAGTGCAGTGAAAAAAAAACTAGAAAAAAGTCAATTTGAACTAGGTTGTGGGAGACTTTAAATGACAGCCTGATAAGTTTGTTATTTTGTCCTATAGGCAATGAAGTTTTCATGAGTAGGGAGGGACGTGATCAAATGTTTATGTTAGGAAGATTATTTTGCAGCTGTGTAAAATATGGGCCTAGGAATGGACAGATTAGAGGTCAGAGGACTAGTTAGCAATAAATTATAATAGCCTATCTAGATGAGAAGCAATGAAGACCTGAAAGTAGGGTGATAGCAGTGTGGGTGGAGAAAAAGGGGTGGATTTACTTATTTATTATACTTCACAGAATTACCGAATTGGAAGGGACTTCAGAACACACATATTATAATACATAGCTACCTTTTCCTAAAAATCTCCAGTGAGGGGGAACCCACTATCTCCCAAGGCAGCATATTTCACTATTCCATATTTATAATTGTTAGGAAATAATTCCTTACATGAAGCCTGTATGTGCCTCTTTCTGACTTCCATTCTCTGTTTCTAGTTCTGCCTTCTGGGGTCAAATAAAATGTCTTGATCCCTCCTCCATATAACAGCCCTTTACATACAGCTATCATATCACCTTTAAGTCTTTTCTCCTCCATGGTAAACAGCAGTCATAGTGAGCCTTCAAATGATCAAGAATGAGTGCCATATTTTTATATGGGGTAACCCAGGGCTCAAGACTCTCCTCATTGGCGGATATTGGGAAGCAAGAGGTTGGGAGATGAGAAAATCTGGTTCTTCTGGCTTCCAGCTTTGATAAAGAAGAATCTGTTCCAGATCCTCTTGAGGGAGAGCTCCCTGAGGGGAGAGGAAGACTTCAGGAAGGAGGTAACATGTAGAGGAGCTGGCACCTTGATCACATCCCTATTCCTAGTTTACTCAGAGACCAATCAATTGGTCTGGGTGAAATGTGGGACTCTCTCTCTCTTAGTTGAGGCAGGGGAAGGGCAAAAACAGCTTTAATAACTGGGGTGATCAGGAAAGGCCTATGCAAGTCACTTAATCTTTGTGACCCTCAATTCCCTCATCTGTAAAATGGGGATAATAAAAGCAACTACCTCACAGGGTTCTTGTAAGAATCAAATGAGATAGCATATATAAAATACTTTGTAAACCCTAAAGCCATTACATAAATGCTAGCTATTATTATTCATCTCTTTTAAGAACTTGCCCAACTCATACAGTGGGGGATGCTGATAAGTTTTTCTCCTACAAATACAAATAAGTAAATAAAAAATTTATACAGAGTAAATACAAATGGAGGCAGGGAAAGGGAAGAAGAGCTTTAATAACTGGGGTGATCAGGAAAAGCCTGTGCTTAGGAACCAGCATTTGCGCTGAGCCTTGAAGGGAGTGAGGGACGACTAGAGGGATATGTGAAGAGCAAGAACATTTTAGAATGAGAGACAGCTTGTATAATATGGGCATCAAGATAGGAGATGGAATAACTAGTATTGGGAACAGTGATTAGGCCAGTTTGACAGAGGAACATAGAATGTGCTTGGCAGCAATGTGAAGCCATTTTGGAAAAATATGTTGGAGCCAGACTGTGAAGGACTTTAGATAAAAAAGAGAGGAGTTAGTTTGTAAGCTATCCTAGAAGCAACAGGGAGCCACTGACGCTTCTTGGTCAGATTAGCGGAATGGTCACTTGTGTGGAAAATGGACTGAGGAAGAGAGACACTAGATACTAAATACTGATTTTGAAGGGCAAAAGGAGGCCAGCCTATGAGAAGCCAGTGCCCTTCAGGCCCCAGTGTGGGTCATCATACTTGCTGACCCTGTTGACCATACTTATTTCTACATGGAGATAAGAAGGGCAGCATCTATCTGAACTAGTGCTGTATTCCTACTGAGAATCCTTTCCATATTATGGCTAAGTAAGCCTTAATTTGTTAACAGTTAAATGATCCACAAGTATCTCATTCTTCCAAACCTGAACCTTAACTAGCAGCCTATTGCACTGATTTGGCTAGAGACAACTAGAACCTGACCACCCAAGGCAAATATTTGGGAGAGTAGGGTAAAGGGTAAGTGTAAGGGAAGCTATCCATCCCTCCCTCAACTCTTCCAATCCAGTTTAAGCTTGGTTTTTCACAAGATTGGGACCTTTACTTTCCCTTTCCTGGTTCAGTTCTAGTCACTTACTAATGATATGATTACCCCTAATGCTTTGCTCCTCTTCTTTTCATCTAAGAGGCCCAAGGTTCTTAGACAAGACATATTAGTTGAGACGGTTCTCTCTTCCCTTTTCCCAGGAGAAAGAACAATGGTTCCTCAACCAGAAAGAGTAAGAGTTATACCTCTGTGTCACCTTCCCCAAACCCAGGGATATGACACCATAAATCCACAGTCTTTGAGATGCAAATTTCCTTTCTTAATTCTTAAAAGGGAAACTCCAGTCTGAAAAGTGTTCATTCAACTCCTCTTCTCTATCCTCATCATGATCCTGATTCTCCTTGGGAATAGTTCATCTTCTGATCATGTCACACGCTCCACCAAGGTACTGGCCCTCTAACCTTGGTTAGTTGGTGGCCATCCTTGGTGCCACCTCTCTGGAATAGGTCTAAAAATACTTAAAATAAGTGTCGTAATAATTACCCTACCCAGCTCACAGGGTTGTTGTGGAAAGGGCTTTGTAAATATGAATTAATCTTACTCTAGTAGCAGTGGTAATGGTGGTAGTAGCTACAGCAGTGGCTGTCACTCATAGCAATGTCAGCCCAGCCCTGAGAGCCTGCAGAGATCCCTGTTCCCTAAGTAGAATCAGAAGGTGTATGGGGATGGGAGTCGGGATGAGATGGAAGGAGGAATTCCTGGCTCAGAGAACTGTACACCAAGTGCTCCACAGCACAGCAGGAAGCCTACCCTCGGCTCAGCTTGCTCCTTTGCCAGGCTCACTTCATTCCCGGCTGCTCCTGTCTGTCCAGTTGTTACACTGCCAGGAGGAGGCTGCTTCAAGCACAATGAATGGGCCAGTTGCCGTACTGAGCATGGTATCATCAGGGTTTATGATGATGTGCTGGTAGAACCATTTCTATTTAAAGTGCACCATATAATCCTTTTCATTCATTCTTGCACACACACACAGCCTGTGAAGTGCCCCAATATTATTGCTGTTTTGCAGATAGGGTAACTAAGAAACCAGCCTTCTACTGTAATTGAAATTGCTGTAACATTTCTATTCATAAGAGCCATGGGGGGTGTGGGGAAGTGGAGCGCACAAAGCATAGATTTATAGCTGAGACTAATGAACACTCTTTAATTCCTGCCTTTATGGCACCATGTCTTGACTTCCATTTCAATAAAATGACCCCATCAGTCTTACTCATGGCTCATTTAAGTTACCTTTTGCTTTACTTTTTTTTACTTATACATTTGGAGTCAGTTATCAGAAGCCTCTATTCTTTGGGGGCCCAGAAGGGTAGTGGTTTTATACTCTCCTTGGAAAGGAGGGAACATGATGAGGCAGCCTCCTTCTAGAAGTCCCCAGAACAAGGGGGAATCCTGGAGTCCTTGGAGACAAAGGAGAAGGCTGCAAAATAATGATTGCCCTGGGAAGGAGGGAGGAACAAACAGAACTTTTCACAAAGCCGTGGAGAGAGCACTGGGTTGGCAGTCTAGAGATTAGATTCTAGTCCCAATTTTGCCAATAACAATATGTATGAACTTGAACGGGTCACTTCCTTTTTTTTTGTCACCTCTGAAATAAAGAATTTGCACTAGGTAGAATGTAAGCTCTTTTCTAGCTCTTTGCAACTCAAAATTCTGAGGCTCAAAACAGCCAAGTCAAAGGATTTGGAAGAGGAAGAGATTTTAAAGGCCATCTGCTCCAGGCCTCTCCTTTTACAAAGGAGGTAGCCCACTGAGGTGGTGACTTCCCCAAGGTCATAAAGCAATTATTTCAATAATGTTGTGAAGCCAGGGTTTGAACCCTAGTCCTCTGAGTCTGAAAATTCCCTGATCTTTCCATTGCACTAAACTGAGGGAGAGAGTAGGGATAGTGGCTTGTCACCACTGAATACTCTGATGTTCTCTAGGGCAGCTCTTCTCAGTACAGAGCAGAGCTGGGACCTATATCCGCGCTAAACAGCACCAAATTAGACTCAATATAATGGCAGCCAGGGCAGTCTTTCATGTTTTCACAAGAATTTCATCCACTTCACTCTAATCCAATGTCCAGGAAAAAAAAAAAAACAGGGCTAAGTGACATGAAAGAAGGTTATTCTGAACTCAGAATTAAAGAGAAGCCAAAGAAACTTTTCACAAGAAACAGGCTTATATGCTTTGGCCTGTTAAAGGAAAATGTTTCAAAGTTTAAACATATCTTTTCTGAATTCTCTGATGTTTGTGGAATCGATATTCTTCTCCCCCCTCTAAGGGATATTTGAATTTAAATTGATATTTCCCTCCTTCTCTTAAGAAGATAAAGATTTAAAAACGAATAAAGCACCAAAGATCTGGAGAAATACACTGGAAGAGAAGCTTGTCATCTTGACTATGTATAATGTCTCATTTTTCTGAAGCTGTTTTACCTTAGGCAGAACACAACAACATGGTAATGAATAAAATATTAAATACTGCTGAGAATTTAACTGGAAATTTTTCTCTTATGACTTCCCTCATTACAGTGGCATCTTAATTACACTGACACAATGATGAGTGTCAGAGGAGAGTGTCAACATCTCTGTATCTTCAGTTCTCCATTTTACAGGCGGCTAAAGATCCTCGGGATCTGTTAGGACTGGTCTGACTGGAAATTCTCAAGTGCCTCATGATACTGGAACCTAATCAGCATCTTATTGATGGAGCTGTAACCAGCAATTTTTGCCCCAGGAGCCAGTGGTACAAAATGTACTCTCAAACACTGCTGGGGAAGCTGCTGGGGGTAGGGAGAAAGGCAAGTACACTCACTATCTGTTAGCTTCCTAAAGATTTGTGGTAAATAGCTAGGAAACCCAGTTATTTCTTTACTGCTTAAGGATTAGAAGTGTTGTCAGTACCTTTACATCTGTACACCCTGGGGCAAAGACCCAGTCACCTTGTCCTAGCTATGGCTTTATTTGCGAACCCTTTCACCTCACCTTCCCATTATGTCCAAGGGCTACATATAGATATAGATAGATACACACACATACACATATATTTGCATAAAGGTATATGTATATGTATATGTGTGCATCTACCCATCTATATATCTTTTGTTTCAGATGATTTCCTTTCTATTTAGCTGCACAATGGAGAAAGGGAATTCCCTAGCTGATATTGAGGGATACTTTTTTGGCTTGTCTCCTTCATTTCAATTAAACAAAAAATTAGATCCTATGACCACAGATCTAGACCTGAAAGAAATCTTATGGGTCATTTCATCCAACTCTCTCATTGTAAATGATGAGGAAACCGAAGCCCAGAGAGGTTAAGCAATTTGCTCAAGGTGGCAGAGATTTGCTCAAGGCAGAACTGGGCTTTCCACTCAGATCCTGTTACTTGCTATATATGAGCCATTATGCAAGGCTTGGGAGATAGTAAGATGAAAGAAGATACCACCCTGTCCTCTCCCAAGGAGGATTCAACTTGTACATGAATCAGAATACTACAAGGTAGAATGTAATGGGGGGTGGGGGTAAGAGCCCAGAAAAAGGAAGATGCAAAGGGGTCAATGGGAATTGAAGAGAGATCACTTCAGCTGTGGTGGGGGAGGGGGAATGTTCAAAAAGGCTTCACACACACACACACACACACACACACACACACACACACACACACACACACACGAAGCATTTAAGCTGCATTTCAGGAATGGCAGCCTCCAGTGACATGGTATAGATAGGGTTCTCTGGAGAACAGTGAGTAACCAGCGATATGAGAAGAGAAGCCAGTTTTTCACAGCTCCAAAGACAAAGGACAGCTGTTTTTTCAAAGTGGACATTCTGTGTTCTTTGTTCTTATCACAGCACACTGTGTTTTTTACATCATGGAGTGCTGTGGGCTTTTAGACTATCTGCATTATTCAGCTATCACCTGTGCATAATACAAAGGTGGCTGTGTGGGAAGGCTTGCTTTTTTCTCTACTCTCCAAAGAGAGTGTACAGCTAGTATATTCAAGGAAGAGATGGAAGTTAGTGTTTCCTTTCTGAGTTACAAGGATTTTGTAAGAAGGAGAAATTCAAGCCATGTGGCAAAAACGTGGATTATTGAGGAAAAAGACAGACCAATCTTGTACGCAACAACCAAAGATCTAGTTTGGTTTATATGGAGCAAAAGAACCACGCAGTCCACAAAGCAAAAGGATAAACAGCTCTGCCAACAGTGTTTGCCACTGAAAAGTAAATGGGTACATCTCTGTATATAGATCCCGGAAAGGATCCCAAGGTCACCCCCTGCATCCTGGGCCATCGCCAGTTGTCTTGACTTTTGTCATTGGACTTCAATGACTAGAAGAGAGAGTGAGGCTGATGACTCTGTGCAGCTCTGCCTCACTTAAATCCAATTCACATGAAAGTCAGGACCACCCTTGTGATGTCATTGGTCCTCTTCAAGAATGAACGATGAACAACTACAGTGTTGAGTTATACAGTCTTCTCAACCAAACTCTCCCTCTCTCTCACTCCTTCACTCTCTGTTTCTCTATCATTCTCTCTCCCTCCCTTTCTCCATTCCTCTCTGTCCCTCCCTCCCTCTTTCTCTCTCACTCTTTCTTCCTCTCTTTCTCTCTCTCTCTCTCTCTCTCTCTCTCTCTCTCGCTCTCTCGCTCTCTCTCCCCTCTCTTCCTTTCTCCCTCCTTGCTCCCCTGTTTCTTCCCCTACTCCAGCAAAGCCAGCAGCAGCAGCAGCATCTTAGGGTGCAAAAGACAGTATCTGCTATATTAGGACATTCTATTTTATGTTTCTTTCCAGGTCCCAGTAATATAAAAAGGCAGATATAGATAGTGTAGGTGCCCTTGGCACAAAATAATGAAGAGCAAAAGAGCAGCCTGATGTAGTGGAAGGTGCCCCGGGTTTTGAGCCAGAGAACCAATGTTTGAATACCACTTCTAACACTTACTAGCTATGGGACCTTGGGTAAGTCACCTAAGCCATACTCATTCAATAAGCTTTTATTAATCTTTATTGTGCAAGAACTAAAATGAGAAGCTGAAGGTGATACAAAGATGAATACCGGAAACTCAAATTTGTCAGTATGCTAAAGTTTACAAAATACTTTCCTCACAATAACTCAAAGAAATAGAAATAACTTGCTCACAGTGATATAGCTAGTGAAAGTCAGAGCCAGAACTCAGCTCTTCTGACTGTAAGATCTCATCAGTCCAGGATGCCTACATTGAACTATAACCAGTCAGTCAACAATCACTGATTAAACACTTATTATGTGCCAGGCATTTTGCTAAATGCTAGGGATACAAAGAGAGTAAAAACCATAGGCCCTGTATTCCAGGAGGTCACATTCTAATGAGGGAGATAATATATAAGAAACTCTATGTATATACACATACATATATGTGTGTGTATGTATATACGTAGTGTTAGTGGAAGGTAATCTCAGAGGGAAGGCATAGGGAAAGCTATGCTTCCTGAAGAAGGTAGGATTTATGTTGAATCTTGAAAGAAGCCAGGAGTTGGAGGTAAAGGGAGAAAACATTCTAGACATTGGAGAAGAGGGGGATCTATTTGGTTAGGTCTAGAGACAGTGAAGGTGAAGGAGGAATGAAGATCATTTTCCTATGCTTTGGTTCTGTAGTTTTAGGCTGAGAGGTACACCAGGAGACAGAGGAGAGTGTAGCTCTTGGAGCATGTCCTCCAAATACCATGTTTGCCAGTCATGGATTCCTGAGTCAAAAAAATCTCATGAGATTTTCATCCTGATGAAAGAAGATATCTCTTCTTCAAGAGATCCAGGAACAGGAAAGGTGATATGAAAGGTCATAGTTTGCAGGTTCTCTATCAGCAATTATGGCAGCTGGAGGGACTTGGAAACCACCCCCCACCCCCATCTGCTCTTCATAGCAGTTTATCTCTGTGAAAACAAACCACTAAGTTTAAACCTGTCTCCACGAGCTTTCCTGTTCTGCCAACACAGAAAAGGCCTTGGGCACATTTTTCATTTCTTCCTGCTCAAGAAGAAATAGTATTGGCAACCTGGCTTAAAAGTATATTTAGAGATCACAGAATAAATGATAATGAAGCAATATGAATTGAATTTAACTTTGAATTTGGAAGTTCAGTGTCATAGAAAAAGCACTGAAATTAAGAGTTGAGGGACCTAGTGATAACTCTGCTAAGAATTATCCATGAGGTCTTGGGCAATTAATTTAGTTTTCCTAGGCTTCATTTTCCATTTGCAAAATGAGGGGTTTGGATGAGATAAACTCCAAGGTCCCTTATAGCTTTAAAATTCTCCAATTCTGGTCATGCTTTCAAAATTCATTTGATAAAAGGTATTTGGCTACCCCCTGAGATTTCATCAGTCCACAGAACTATGGAAATCCCCTTCATCGTCAGGGATCAGCAACATATAGATAATTTATAATCTTAGAGAGTTGTTTGGCACGCTGAAAGTTTTAGGGACTTGACCTAAGTCAGAAAGATTCAGGAATTGAACCTAGGTCTTCATGATTTTAAGGCCAGTTTGCAATTTGCTCTGCTAGGGTACCTCTGATAAGGGTTACATAATTAAAACTGTAGAAATAGAAGTTATTAATTGGCTATATGCCTTTTTATCATTTTTAAAACATAGAGATTGCCATTCTTGGAAAAATAGGGGATTAAAAATTGTTAGCTTTAATTGGCAGAATGCAGTATGAAATAATAAAAATCATACAAGGCACTTGGGCATTGGCCATTGCTTTTACTCAATAACATAATGCACTTTTATCCTGTAGTTCAGGAAGTGATTTGGAAAGCAAAGTCTTCACTATTCCCTTTTATTATTGTATTGAAATTTCTTCCACAACATGATTAATGTTTGCTATAAGGAAGGCATTGTCTTCTCTTTGTGTTTTTATGTTCTCTTGTTGTTTGTGTTTCTTTACAAGCTTGGAATTTTTTCAACAAGCAGTTTATAAAAATGTTTAGGGATGATTTACCATTTCCTCATGGCAGACAAGGGTATCCTATGGCCTTGATCAAGAGGGAAGGGCTGACTGGTAATGAAGAAGTGACAGAGACCTTTAGAGACAATGCTGACTATGTATGTGCCTTAGACTTTAAGAAAGCACATTTCTAGGGGCTCAGTAAAGATACCTTGGTATGATTCCAAGAAGAGAGGTTTGAAAAAAGGAACATGATTCAAGATGGAGGATGTAAACACTGAAATTCTGATGATAAAATTGAGAATTACCTCCAATAAAAAAGAATGGGGCAAGCATTCAAAGAAAATTGTGGGGGCACAGTGAGCTCTCTGATGAGTCTGGCTGTTGAAAGAACACATATATAAAACAAGAAAGAGGCACATAGAATCAAGGACAAACTCACAATAGAGCATAATCCCATAAGAAAGTCAGGAAAACTAAAACACAAACTAAACTGAGATGTGTGGACATGGAACAATAACAAAATATAGTCAAAAGGAATTTTAAATCTATATTTAGAGCAAGAAGTGAAGGAAAGGACTAGGCCCCATGGCTTGGGGAGGGTTGTATAATGTTAGCAGCGGCAGAGAGAAGGTAGAACTAGGAAACTCTCATTACAATTCCATCTTCTCCAGAAAAGGAAAATCAATAGTATTAAAGCTGGAAAGAGATCCTGTTTAAACCTGGGAATGTCATGATAAAGATATTGAAGCCCCAGATAGCTGAAAAGATAGTAAGAGAACACCTAGCCACTTTAAATTCATTCATACTTCCAGATCCAGACAGAGGACGATTTCTTTATCTGTAAAATGAAGGGACTATACAAAATTATCTCTAAATTGACTTCAAGCTCTGAAGTCTCATAACTATGAGAATTTATGGATATGATTATGAGAGAACTGCTATTTATGATCTTTGAGAAGTTATAGAGAATGGAAGAGATATCAGAAAACCAGAGATGTCTTGATTTTCAAGGTGGAAGTGGGGAGAGCTGGATTTATTAAATCCCTGGCAAAATTCTAGAACATGTTTGTTGTGGGTTGGCATGAGTAGAACCAAATGTACCGAAGTGGGATGATGTGACAGTTGTTGGCTCTTTAAGTGGCAGCAAGGCCCCTACAGAATTTTAGGCTGTAGACCCTAACTATCCTTTTCAAGAACCTTTTGAAATCTTCTCTCCTATGGATGTGTCATAACTGGAGAGCTGTCCAGTGGGAAGCATGGTTAAGCCAAAGTGACCAATAAAAGAGACTGAGGGGAAAAGAACAAGGGACATGAAAGCAAAATAGGTGTTACGTAGTTCTGCCTTCTCTCTGTCACCCACTAGTAAACCATCATCCTTACCAAGACATAGAGGAATCAGTTACAGCAGAAATCAGAATATCACTTCATAGTCTGAATGCATAAGAGATTTCTAATGCATGAGAGATTTCCCTGGTTTCTAGCACTTCTGCTAATCATTCATTCCTATAATGGTCTTGGGGTCTACATATTAATAAATATATTTTATGAATACCTAAAATAAAAAGTAGTGAATATGAGAAGTTAAAATTGGTTCACTAACATAAGTTATGTCAAAATAATCTCATTTCCTTCACAATTTCTATCAGGTTTTCCAGCTTAATAGAACCTTCTAGAAGTTGTACCTTTGAGATTCCATAGTAATCTCCCAAATCCTATGAGATTGCTATAGGAAATTGGTGGGGATGTAGTTGAGCGTAGTCCCAGGGACATTTTGCATCTGCATTCTTGGACTGGCTTGGATACATATGGAAAGGAGGATCCAGGGGAAGGGAATAAGCACTTGCTGAATGTCTACTGCGTGCCAGGGATTGTGCTAATTGCTTTACATTTTCTCCTCACAACAACCCTGGGAGATAGGTGTTATTATGATCCTCTTTTTATGGTTGAGGAAACTGTAGTTGATAGAGGTTAAGTGACTTGCCCAGGGCCACACAGCTAATAAGTGTCTGAGGCTGGCTTGAACTTAGGTCTTCCTGACTTGAGGCCCAGAGTTTTATCCTTTGGGCTACCAGCTGCCTCTGTCCCTAGCGGGATGATCACTAGTGGAAGATTTTTGGCTATCATGATGAAGAAACAAAGAAAAAATACAAAACATAGCCCTGTTTAGCTGCTTTCATGGTGGTGATGGCTGAACGATGGAGAAGGGTCAAGGTAAATACTCCTTTGTAAAAGCTTTAAAAAAAATAAAGAGAGTTGAACTAAACAGAAGCATGGCTCAAAGGTTTCTTCTTAGAGAGATATATGAAGCACTTGGCAGACTTAGTTGTATTATGTATTCGGAGGCAAAAAGAAACTTCATTTCAATATATTTTATCATTTTCCTTTATAGTCCTTCGATGAGAATAAGTAAAAAGAATGCAACCTATATGTTAACATCTGTTTTAGGGAATGACATGGAGGGTTAAATTAGATGACCTCTGAAGTCCCTTCCAGCTCTATGATCAAAGAATTCTGGGGGAGGTGGGAAAATTATGTTGAGAAATCCCACAACAAACTTTCCAGCCTGACATTTAAAGCCCTCCAAAATCTGGTTCCATGCTACTTTTTTAGACATTTCACATTTTTACTCTTCATATACTATAGGTGTCAGTCATACTGGCCTACTCTCTTTTCTCTAAACCTGACCTTCCATCTCCCATCTGTGGGATACCTTTCTACAAGCTGTGCCCCATGGTCCTCTCTCATCTCCACTACTTAGAATCTCTAGCTTCCTTCAAGGCTCAGTTCAGATGAGACATTCTACATGAAGACTATCCTGATTTCTTTACTTTGCAAGTCATTAATGTTCTCTTCCTCCTCAAGTTATCTTGCTTTTAGCATCTGTGTGCAGGCTATATCCCCTCTCCTACCAGTAGCATATAAACGCCTTAAGTGCAGGGTTTTTCATTCTTGTCTTTGTTCCCCCGTGTCTAGGTCGATGCTTTACATATGGCAGGGACATAATAAAAGGTTGTTGAATTGAATTAAAGATCCTCTAATTTGTATCCGTATATATAACGATACTTGCTGATTTTCTTTAATATAGCTTTAAAGACACAGTCTTTGCCCTATCTTTCCTTGACAACTCATTATACGCTTTAGCACTCTTTACACTGTTCTTAAATGACTGTGTCATGCTTCTGCATTCATTCTGTGTTGTCTACTTCCATCTTCCTCCTAAATCTAAACTTAATCTTTGCTACCATACTCTCTACATATGTATTTTTAAAAGCTAAGTTGGTTAGCGAGTTCCCTGGGTACCCACTTTGGTCTCTTTAGACAACACTTCTATTCTCCTCCTTAAAACTGTTTCTCTATATGCCTTCAAAATTTCATTCCTGAGAGTTTTCCTATTCCCCTTAGGCTATCTTTCCCTACAGAATTTTAGACCATAAGACCGTATCTAGCCTTTCAAAGAATTTTTTGAAATCTGCTTCCTAAAATCTAGAGCACATGTCAGATCATACTTAGCTTTCCTCTCCTTTTCTGGCACAAATTCTAAGATATTGGGTGACCATTCCTCCACAAGGTTCCCAATATCAAACTTAGCAATATATTATTCCTCATTGGTGAAAATAGGGTCCAAAATGGAAATTCCCTTTCCTTCCTTCTCTACCATTTAAAGGGTGCATTTATTATCAATTCTGTGAAGTGAGGGCTGTCCTCTACAGGGATGTCATTGTATGGCTTGAAAGGAGGGAGAATAGACATCTCTAACTTCTCCCCCCCATCCCCTTCTCCAAGAGAGATTTTAATTCCTGCCAGAGGGGAATAGGTGGTTGGGGTTAGAAGTGTGACCACTTTGCTCTCCTCAGAGAGAGGGGGTACCAAACTAGAATTATATTGCTCTGTTTCCTTAAATATTATTTGTCTAGGGATATGGTTTTCAGGTTCAAGGTGACTCCTAATTGCTGTTTCTTAATGGGGAAAGGGAGACTCAAGCTTTCTATCCAAGCCCTGATCCCTTTCCCACCAAATACCAGTCCTATAATGCACACAAATAGAAAAGGACAAAGAAACCCATTTATCCAAGTTGAAAGCAAAACAGAAATCAGAGAAAGTCTATTTATGAGAATATATACCAGATAATACAGAGTAAAGGAACTCTCCTATTAGAAGCAAGGTAACCCAGCTCAACCAAGAAAGAGAATCCCAGATGTCACCAAAGGGAAATTCCCTGAAATTCCTAGTGTAGCAAGCTGGAGAAAGGGACATGATGGAGACTGTCAGCTCTTCCTATGTCAGTTTCTTCTCTGAGTCTTTTCCTTCATCAGCTTGAAGTGGGGTTGGCATCTTCCATCTTCCCTCTTGAAGCCAGAAGCATCCAAAGTGACTGCAGAGCCTGAAGAAACACATGATTCAAAGAGCCTAGCACCCTCCTCTCTCAAAGACCTGTCCAATGTCCTACAAATAGGAAATCTCAAAACCAGGATATAGTAAACCCAGATCTTCTGACTCCTGATCCAGTGCCCTTTCCATTGTGTGTGGTGAATTAGTGAATGAATGGTTTTTCAGAAACTTTCTCCAATTTAGCCTCCAATTGGAAATCCACTACTACTGCCCTTATAAACATACCCCCATATACCAAATCCCTCCCAAACCTGTAGCAATTTGATGGATCTCTGCAAGGGTAGAAGTATCTATGGACCACATAATGGTGAAATTGTCTCTATTGATAGAACAGAGGGATGCAAGGATGGTTTAAGAACACAGAATTTAGAGCTGGACCTAAAGGATTATTTAGATTTACCACTTCATTTTAATGGTGAAGAAACAATTGTCTAAAGTTATGCCATGTTTTATCACAAGATAGGTCCACACATGAAATAAAAAGATATATTAACTATGAACTTGTGCGGTGCAAGCTAGCAGTAGTGTGCAATTTCAGAGGAGAAAATAATAGAATGTTAAGCTCCTTGAGGTGAGGGATTGTTTGTTTTTGTCTTTGGACAATATAAGTACAACATAAGCCCTTATTCACAATTGTCGAATTGAATTGGATCCAAAGAAGCTGGAGTATTCAGAGTACTTAGGCATGATGAGGATACTTGAACAATAGACTGGATTTCAGGAAGCAGGAAACAGAGTGAAGAACATTTCAGGCAAGGGGAACAATATGAACAGAGTCATGAAGACTGGAACAAACACCAATTATCAACGGGATGAGAGCATGAGGAGGCCTGTCTGAGGACTGCAGAGGGTGAGTTTGGGGAAGAAGTAGGAAGCAAGTTTGGATGATTAGGGCGAGTTAATTATTGTGGAGGGCCCAGAAAACCAGACAGAAGCATTTCAGCCAGAGACTCTAGGAAATGGGAAACCACTGAAGGGTTTTGTACAAAGAAATGGCATGATGAAAGAGGCATATACAGCATATCTGATTCATGAAGGGAAATTGTTCAGCTTGAGCTGATCCTTGGATAACCAGAAGGAAATGGGAAAAGGAGCCCAGGCAGGGGCAACAGTCTCAGTCAAGAGAAGGCTGTAAAACCATTAGACTTAAGGTTTTTGAACTAAAGTCTGTCCAGTATATTCCTGTTTAACTGTGACCTTTGCTGGAGTAAAGGTCATTATAGGGCTCTGGGTGTCTTCAGGAAAATGACGCTGTCATTTATTCTTTTAGTTCTGGCTCTGTTTCAATATGTGGCCTGGGGGACTTTTATTGAATAATGCCAGGGCCAAAGGAATACAAACAGATATAAGAGCAAAGTCAATACAGTGTAGTTTGTTAAAACTTCTTTTCAGGATGTAAAATATAAAAAAAATCTTCCTCACGAGAATGATAGAACTGGGACCTTAGAGACCATCTCATTCAAGCCCCTCATTTTATAGAAGAGGAAACTAAGGCTTGGGCAGAAACTTGCTAAATGACTGGCCCAATGTCACATAGCTAGCCACAAAGAGGCAGGGCTGGATTAGAACCCAGTCCTCCTGACTTCCAGGCCACTGGATTTTCTGCTATAGCACACACAGAATGAATGCTGTATCACAGTGGCATAGAGAAGCTGTGGAGAAGAGACAGTGTGGTATAGCAGTAAGGTTACTTGGCATTGGAATCATCAGAGACATGGGTTCAAACTCTGCCCCTGATGCTGTGTAATTGTAAGGCAATCACTTAACTAATCTCTGTTTGTTTCTCATAAAGGAAGGAAATGGGGTAAGTTGTACCTACTATACAGGGATGTTTGAAGCTCAATTAACATAATATATGTGAAGCCCTTTATAAAATTCAAAGTGCTACATAAATGTCGGCTCTTCTAGAATGAGGTCCTAGAAGAAGAGCAATGTCTACTTATAACGACCACCAGTCAGTCCATCAGCAAGAATTCATTAAGCACCTACTATGTGGCAGACACTGGCCCAAGCGCTGGGCATATGAGGAAAGGCAAAAGACAGCCCTCACCCTGGAGGAGCTCACAATCTAATGGGCAAGTAAACATGTAAAAAACTGTGTACAAATAGTGTGTGTGTGTGTGTGTGTGTGTGTGTGTGTGTGTGTGTGCGCGCAGAGGGAAGGCACTAGAATTAAGGCAGATCAGGATTGATTTCTCATAGAAGGTGGCATTTTAGCTGAGATTTGAAGAAAGGGAGGCCAGGAGGCAGAGGATATTTCAATACTTCAAATGGTTCATCTGTGCAGGCATTCCTTCCGTTAATGAAGATTGAAAATCCTTTCACACCAAGTTGAATTGTGTCATGAGTTGTTAGGGCCAAAAAAATTCATTACCTGTTGGCCAACCTCCTGGCAGTGAGCCTTTCAGCACTTGGCTAGGCAGACACAGAGTCTGTTGCAAGCCCATCTGTACTCAAAGCCTTTCTTTCCAGCCTGGTAAGAATGGGCAGAGCTTAGAATCTGCTAGCTCAGCCAAGGTCACCTTCATGCTGTGATAAGACATGGGGGTAGGTACGTCAGTGGAGAATGGTATCATCCTTAAGGAAGAATTATACTGGTCTTGCTAGAATAACTTTTTCAGAAATATATAATTAAGTATAGGGTAGGTTTATATTGAATTTAAATTGTTTTTGAGGCAGCAAGATAATAGGGTGGATAGAGTACTGGGTTTGGAGTCGGGAAGAATGGAGTTTAAATCCTGCCTTAAACAGGAGTTTCATATGTGTCTGCTTCAGTTTCATCTGTAGAATGGGAATGATAATTGTACCCAGCTCTCCAGGTTGTTGTGAAGATAAAATGAGATAATAGATGTGAAGCATTTTGCAAACCTTAAAGCGCAATGGAAAAATTAGCTATTATTTGCTTTCCTGAAAGCAACAGTACTCAACCTATTCCACTCCTGTCTGTAGCAGTACATATATCCCGTAAGTTACTTGTGTAGCCTTTGAATTCAACCAGCAGAAGTCAAACTACAAGGCACTGGGGTCCTTTCTTTCCCAATTTTAAACCCAAGACTGGGAAATTTCAGCATATTTTTAGGGTCCTTGGCTCTGAGAGCTCAATGTAGCATCATTGTCCACTGGATAGACTTCTCTGCAAACCGGGCTTGTTTTGTACCTCCATTCAAAAGAGTTTACTATGGAAGAAGGATTGGGAGTTAGAAAGCCTAGATTCCGGTCCAAGTTCTGCCTTGAACAAACTAATTGACTTTGCATAAGTCATTTTTATCAATGTGAGCCCCAGTTTTAGCTCCTATAAAATAAGGAGTTGAGTTAGATGATCCCTAAGGTTCCTTCAGGTATGGCTGCTACGTAAAAGCCAGAGTCACAAATATATCTCACATTTTCTCACAGTCTCCCTGAGAGGAGGCTGCAATTGCTGTCCACATTTTAGAGACGAGGAAATTGAGAGAGGCAGAGATCAAGCGATTTACTCAGGGTCATACAGCTAGTAAGCATCTGAGGCTGGATTTGAGTTCAGATCTTCCTGACTCCAGATTCAGCACCCTCTCCATTGTACCATCTAGCTGTCCCCTCTCTAGTGGATAATAATAGAACCTACCTCTGGGGGTAATTGTGAGAATAAAGTAAGATACTATTTGTAAAGTGCTTTGTAAACCTGAAAGTGCTATTATTACTGTTACAATTATTACATCGTCACATTCACTGCCAAAATATCCTTCCATAAAGAATTTTTACTTCAGTGTTGTAGAATAGAGAGAGTGCGAGGCCTGCAATCAGAAAGACCTGAAATCAAATTCACCCTCAGACATTTACTAGCTGTGTGATTGCCGCCTAATCTCTCTGAGCCTTACTTTCCTCATCTGTGAGATGAAGATAATAGTGTAGGTATGAGAGGCTCAAATGTATATAAAGCGCTTTGCAAACGTTTAAGTGCCACGTAAATGTCTGCTGTTATGATTAAAAGATGATTCTACCACATGTACACCTCACCGTGGTAGGTTATCACGGATACTTTGATGTCAAAGGAAGAAGTAAGAAAGCTTTGGGGTATCTTAAAATAACTTGGAATAGTATCGTTTTAGAGCAGTATGGCTGGGAAGGGAGAGATAAGCTGAGGAAAGTACGACATGCTCTCTTTAACTGATTCTTTTCCATTTGTGTCTTCTAGATGATAGGACTATAAGTTCCTTGAGGGCAAGAACTATTGCATTTTTATCTTTGTGTCTCCAGGGCCTAGAACAAAGTCTGATGCAAAGTTAACATTTAATAAACGTTTATCAAACTGAATCGAACGGACATATTATTTTTCTAGTTAACCGATTCTTTGAATTAAAAGTATCTGATGAAAAGAGGTTGAAGCTGGTTATGACATCTCTAAATGGTGTTTTGAGGAGGAAAGAATAGGGATAGGGATCTTATTACTTGAGTCTTAATCAAAGTTGGATATGAAATGATTGGAAAAAACATCTATGTTTAATGATCTCTATATAATAATAAGATACTGTAATATTGGAGGATGATTTGGGAATTAACCAATGTTTAAGGCTTCATAAGTCACCGCTTTTCTCTGCCCTTAACAGGCTACTGCAGTAGTACCATTACTAATGAATCAACTGAACTCAGACTACTAGCATTCTTGCAGTAAAGTCACTATTCCTCGCTGCTCCCATCACACTGTATTTATACAGGTCAGTCCTTTGGAAGACTGAATCCTGGAACAGGCAATAAGCATCACATAACCACCAATATATCTAGCTGATTTTGGAACCAAACTATTGGTAATGAATGGCATGGAAAAGCAGAAAGAGGAAGGATTTGGAGCCAGAGGACCTTGGTTTAAATCCCAACCAACTCTGTCACTTGCTATATGTGTATTCTTTGGAAAATAACTTAACTTTGTTGTACCTCAATTTCTTCATCTGCAAAATAAAAGTGTTGGACTAGAGGATCTTTGAGGATCTTTCCAGTTCTAAATATATGATCTTATCCATCTAGAGTGAGTCCATAATGTTTGCAAAGCTCTCTAAGAAAGAGAATTGGAAGCAAGTTATTAAAGATGAGTTTTTTTCCCTTCAAAATAATACAATTTAAAAACCAGTTAAACTGTTCAAAATTTCTAATAAAAAATAGCAATGAAAATTAGAGCAGTCCTGAGTGAACAACTCAGAAATATCAAACCATGGGAAGGATTACAGAAAGAAAGGTATAGTAATTCTCAACCAAAATAGCTGCAAATCATTTCAACAGTATTGAAAAATAATTTGGAATTATGTAAGCTACTGGATTGTTTCTAATTTTTGACCCAGAGACCCTACTGCTAGCACTATTTCCTAAGGAAGTTACTTATATTAAGAAAAGACATATGTATGTGTATCTACAAATGTATGTGCTATACATACACATATATATTATAAGTACATATTCTAAATTATTTGTATGATATTTAATTAATGAAACATATTTTACATATTACTTTCTGGATTAATGCCCATCCATACCACCTAGACTATCATTTAACCTAGTGAGAGAATTCACAGGGGCATGAGCCAGTAAACAGATGAGGGATGAGAGTTAGGTGGGTTTTTCCTTCAGAGCACTTGAGAGGTATTCACATCTGTAATACATACCCATACATCAAAAGGATTTCTACCTGTGGGATCTTATTAATGGGCTTTTTTTTATATGAGTAAGCAAAAACCCTGCTACATATACAAAGAAAAAAGTTCACAGCAGCATTATTTGGGTTAAAAAAAGGTGGAAACTAAATATGAACCCAAAGATTAATGGCTGAACAAATTCTGTTATAAAAATGTAATGGAATATTATTGAATCATGAGGAAGGATATGTGAAAAATTTAGAGAAACATGAGAAGACTGGTATGGAGTATTGCAGAGCAAGAAAGGCAGAGCCAAAACAGCAATATACCTAATGACTACAGCAATGCAAGTCAAACCAACATGAAGAGGCAACGAAATTCTTGGCAATGTTAGTACTAGAATATTAGAGTTAAAAGACATCTCTTTTTTCTTCCTTTCATCATTGCTCTTTAGGGGCAGCTAGATGGGGCAGTGGATAGAGCACTGGGCCTATAGTCAGGAAGATCGAAGTTCAAATCTCACTACAGACACTAGCTGTGCAACTCCTGTTAAGACTTCTGTCTGCCTCAGTTTCCTCAATGGTAAAATAGAAATAATAATAATAATATCTATTTCTCAAGGTCACTGTGAGGATCAAATGAGGTATTTGTAAAGAACTTAGCACAGTACCTGGTGCACATTAGGCGCTTAATAAATACTTATTTCTTTCATTCCTTCTTTTCTACCTTCTTTCGGCTAATAGATGACCAAACTTTTCTAAGGAATGTGTTTTGTAAAGAGGATTGTTTCTGTTAATGTGTGGGAAATACTTATGGTGTCAAAATAAAAATATATCAATAAATATTGTTTTTAAAGAAAAGAACATGATGATTATTGTTTATAATATTTACCAAAAATGATAGACATTTAAAAATTCTTTGATCTAGACTTGTAATTTCATTGGCATGGGTAGTCTGAGTATGGAAACTTTTCTCTTATTTTTTTATATCATTTTTATTTAATATTTTAGTCTTCAACATTGATTTCCACAAGATTTTGAGTTACAAATTTTCTCCCCATTTCTCCCCTCCCCCCATTCCAAGATGGCATTTATTCTGACTGCCTCATTCCCTACTCAGCCCACCCTTCTTTCACCCCACTCCTCCCCCACCCATCCCCTTTCCCCTTACTTTCTTGTAGGGCAGGATAGATTTCTATGCCCCATTCCCTATATATCTTGTTTCCCAGCTGTATGCAAAAAACGACTTTTTATTCTCTCCCCTCTTCCCTTCCCACACACCCTCCCTAGGAAGGCAAGCAATCCAACATAGGTTACCCATTTATCATTATGTAAAATACTTCCACAATGCTCATGTTGTGAAAAGCTAACTATATTTCCTTCCATCCTATTCTGTCCCCCTTTATTCACTTTTCTCCCCTGACTCTGTACCTTTTCAAATGTATTTGCTTTTGATTACCTCCTCCCCCTATCTGCCCTCCCTTCTATTGTCCCCCCTTTTTTATCCCCTTCCTCATTCTTTCCTGTGGGGTAAGATACCCAATTGAGTGTGTATGGTATTCCCTTCTCAAGTCAAATCCAGTGAGAGCAAGATTCACTCATTCCCCCTCACCTGCCCTTTCCCCTTCCAACAGAATTGCCTTTTCTTGCCACTTTTACGTGAGATAATTTACCCCATTCTATCTCTCCCTTTCTCCTTCTCTCAATATATTCCTCTCTCACCCCTTAAATTTATTTCATTTTTTAAAGATATCATCCCTTCATATTCAACTCCTCCTGTGCCCTCTGTCTATATTCCCTTCAACTCCCCTAATACTGAGAAAGGTCTCATGAATTATACACATCATCTTTCCATGTGGGAATGTAAACATAACAGTTCAACTTTAGTAAGTCCCTTATGAATTCTTTCTTGTTTACTTTTTCATGCTTCTCTTGATTCTTGTATTTGAAAGTCAAATTTTCTACTCAGCTCTGGTCTTTTCACTGAAAAAGCTTGATAGTCCTCTATTTTATTGAAA
Organism: Trichosurus vulpecula; assembly: GCF_011100635.1. Classification (NCBI taxonomy): domain Eukaryota; kingdom Metazoa; phylum Chordata; class Mammalia; order Diprotodontia; family Phalangeridae; genus Trichosurus; species Trichosurus vulpecula. Next base: position 120,675,112 of record NC_050580.1, on the reverse strand, counting down.
ATCCATATTTTGCCTTGGAGCATTATACTTAGTTTTGCTGGGTAGGTGATTCTTGGTTTTAATCCTAGCTCCTTTGACCTCTGGAATATCATATTCCAAGCCCTTCAGTCCTAAATGTAGAAGCTGCTAGATCTTGTGTTATTCTGATTATGTTTCCACAATATTCAAATTGTTTCTTTCTGGCTGCTTACATTATTTTCTCCTTGACCTGGAAACTCTGGAATTTGGCAACAATATTCCTAGGAGTTTTCTTTTTGGGATCTTTTTCAGGAGGCGATCAGTGGATTCTTTCAATTTCTATTTTACCCTCTGGTTCTAGAATATCAGGGCAGTTCTCCTTGATAATTTCTTGAAAGATGATGTCTAGGCTCTTCTTTTGATCATGGCTTTCAGGTAGTCCAATAATTTTTAAATTCTCTCTCCTGGATCTATTCTCCAGGTCAGTGGATTTTCCAATGAGATATTTCACATTGTCTTCCATTTTTTGATTCCTTTGGTTCTGTTTTATAATATCTTGATTTCTCATAAAGTCACTAGCTTTCCACTTGCTCCAATCTAATTTTTAAGGTAGTATTTTCTTCAGTGGTCTTTTGGACCTCCTTTTTCCATTTGGCTAATTCTGCCTTTCAAAGCATTCTTCTCATTAACTTTTTGGAGCTCTTTTGACATTTGGGTTAGTCTATTCTTTAAGGTGTTATTTTCTTCAATATGTTTTTGTGTCTCCTTTAGCAAGTCATTGACTTGTTTTTCATGGTTTTCTTGCATCATTTTCATTTCTCATCCCAATTTTTCCTCGACTTCTCTTACTTGCTTTTCCAAATCCTTTTTGAGCTCTTTCATGGCCTGAGACCAATTTATGTTTTTCTTGGAGGCTTTTGATGTAGGCTCTTTGACTTTGTTGACTTCTTCTGGCTGTATGTTTAGATCTTCTTTGTCACCAAAAAAGGAATCTTGAGTTTGAGTCTAAGTTCGTTTTTGCTGACTGTTCATGTTCCCAGCCAGCTACCTGACCCTTGAGCTTTTTGTCAGGGTATGACTGCTTGTAGAGTAGAGAGTACTTGTCCCAAGCTTTAGGGTCCAAGCACTGCTGTTTTCAGAGCTACTTCTACTCCACTGTCACGCCAGGCTCTGTCACAGCAGCACTCCTCTTCCCCCAAGAACCACCAACCAGGACCGCAATGCAGATCCAAGCAGGGCACAGCAAGAGAATCTGCCTTAGTGGCCACAAAGTGCTCCTTGCACTCCTGCTCTCATCCGCTGGTAGATTCCTCCCACCGTGTGAGCCAGGGACTCGGGAAGCAGCTGACGCTGTAGCTCTGGAAGCAGCCTCAGGAGCTTCCTGCTGCTGCCACTGCCACCACTGCACCACCTCTGCCACCCCCAGGGCTGGTGATCAGACAGCTCTGAACTCAATCCCAGTTTCCCTCTAACCTGCTCTTTGGCGTTTGTGGGTTGAGAAGTCTGGTAACTGCCACAGCATACTGATGATGGAAACTTTTCTCATTCAGCCATATGCAACTTCTCTTACTCTAAGAAAGTTGCCTGGGGGCACTGAGAGATTAAGCAATTTGTCCATGTTCAAATGTTGCTTGTCCTTCTCAAAGAGGACAATAACATCAAGGAAGTAATGCCATAATATGCAAGTGAATTGGATTTAAGTGAGAAAAGGCTGTGTAAAGTTACCAGCCTTACTTTTTCCTCTGAAGCCAGCTGGTCCAGTGGCACGATATAGATTAGGACAACTGAAGATGGCCTTGGATGCAGTGGAAGACCTTATCCTTTTGAAGCTATGTCTTTAAAAAGTCTCAGTTTGACTGAGGCAACACCCATTCAGTGATTAAGGCTAGGTAAGAAATGAGGCAGAGAATGGCCTCTTTACCCAGTCTAAAAAAAAAAAATCATTCTGGGAAGGGAAGATCCTTGGGAGTTTTTGACCAAAACAGAAACAATTGCTATTTATATTCACTCTGAACCAATCAGAGCCCAAATAATGACCAAATGGAGCTTGGCCTGGGACCCATTGGCCAATCAATAAGAGCCAAAGTGATTTGAGTTTAAGGCATGGTCCTTAAGAAAGAAAGGTTTCAGTGATCAAAATTTACACTCTTTTGTCAGAGGACCTGCAGGTGAGAGTATGATACCCTATGTGGACAGAGGGAAAAGGAAAGGAAGGAAGGAAGGAAGGAAGGAAAGAAGAAAGGAAGGAAAGAATGAAGGGAAGAAAGAAGGGAAGAAAGATGGAAGAAAGAGGTGTGTTGCTCAACTGTCCAGTTCCAGTTGGGTCTCCAGTGAGGGATTCACAGAGGTGGTTGTTCGTCCTTTGTTCTCGAAGAGGACCATGACTTCAGGATGGTGATACCATTACATGCAAGTGAACTGGAAAGTCTGGATTTAAACTCAAGTCTTCCTTACTTTTATGATAGCCCTCTATCCATTAAAATATACTGTCTAAATATTTATGACTATAAATTAAAAAGCACATGTTCACATAAGTGCTACTTGCTTCTAAACTACATGTTCAACCCTGATGTCGCTATTCAAATTTTCCCTAGGAATTTCTGCCCTAAGTAAGTTCTATGAATTGGCCAGTTTCTAATGCTTCTGAAGCAATCAGCCTGTGATTATTTATTTTAAATTGGCTCATATAAATTACTTCTTTGCAAGAAACCAGCTTCATCATATAACTTTAAAAGAACCATCAATAAAAAGATTTTTATAGCAAAATTAGATTCAATTACAAAACTGATTCAAACAATATTCACCCTAAAAGTTCTCCCCTCTTTCAGTTAAATGAAATAATTTTCTTTAAAAAGATCATAAAAAGTTCAGAATAGCTATATCTAGAGTTTCATGAAAACTGAGAGTGAATTTAAGACCAGTTATGTGTCACATAGTATAAAGAATTGTTGTTCAGCCATTTCATGACCCCATTTGGAGTTTTCTTTTCTTTCTTTTTTGGAGGGGGGAAGGCAAGGCAATTGGGGTTAAGTGACTTACCCAAGGTCACACAACTAGTGTGACAAGTGTCTGAGGCAGTATTTAAACTCAGGTCCTCCTGACTCCAGGGCTGGTGCTCTACTCACTGCACCACCTAACTGCCTCATTTGGAGTTTTCTTGGCAAAGATATTGGAATATGTTTTATGTCGGTTCCTTCTGCAGCTCATTTTACAGATGAGAAAACTGAGGCAAACAGGGTGGAGTGACGTGCCCAGGGTCACATAGCTAATAAGTTTCTGAGGCTAGATTTGAACTCGGGATCTCCCTGACTCCAGGCCCAGCACTCTATCCACTGTACCACCTAGTTGCCTAAATGTAAATAATACTAGATTTAAAGTCAAAGGACCTGAGTTCAAATCCTGAATGTGATACTTCTTACCTGTGTTACCTGTGGAAAATCACTTAACTTCCCTAGGCCTCAGTTCTTTCATCTGTAAAATGAGTAGGTGCAGCAATCAATCAATAAATGCTTGATAATTCAGGGTGGAGTAGGTAGTACCAGATAAAGACACAAAATCTAAATCTGTGATCCTAAGTATGGAACTTTGAATTGTTTTCCATTTTATCTTTCTTGTTTCACTCCTAAGTCTTTAAAGTATGCAGTTGATCTTATTGATTGAGGGGTCTAGGGCTTTAGGATATAAAGAGAAAAGAGATTCACCAACTTTGAAAACTTCTAACATTGGAAAAAAAAAAGGTTCTTTGACTTATTTTGGGAGTGTGGAATGGGCCTCATATTTATATGTAAACAAGCCTTTCTTATGCACCCAACTAGATTGTAAGCTCTTTGAAAACAGGGTCTGTACCATCTTTGCTTGTATTCCTTACTGTGCCTTGCAGAAGTCGGGATAGGGGCTGGATCTGTCATCACACTGGTGGTATTGGAAACCTCCAGGGGAAGGGATTCCCCCTACCCGCACAAGATGGCATTTTCTCTGCAACTTATAATCTTAGAGAGGTTCCTATTATACTGAAAACTGAAGTGATTTGTCTAGGGTCACACAGTCAGTCTATGCTGCAGGTAGGACTTGAATCCAGGTGTTCCTGGCTTTGAAGCTCACTCTCGATCCACTGTGCTCCACTGCTCACTAATTGGCACTTAAAAATTTCTGAATTGAAATCAGTAAATTAAATACCACAGGTACCCTGTTTTAAAACCTACTGACAGCAGAACTTATGATGAAGCACCCTTCTTACCTCCTGACAGAAAGGAGATAGACTCAGGGTGTAGATTGAAACATATTTTTCTGGACTACACTTCTTTTGCTTGATTTTATATCTCTATAACAAATTTGTTTTTCTTTCTTTTCCAGTTGAGGAAGGGGAAGGAGGTGAGAGGGAGAAATGGCAAGACTATAACTTAAAAAATTAAAATTTAATTGAAAAAAATTAGATCTAGTTACAGGATTGTTGTATGAGTGTTGAAGCCCTTCTGGGTCTCAGTCTGCTCAACCGTAAAAGTAGAGGGTACGTTAGATTGCCTCTGAGGTCTCTTCCATCTCTAGATCTGTGCTTCTGAATAAGTTATGCCCACCCCCTGAACTGATGATTTGATTAATTTAGGAGAGGCAAAAAATTAGCATATATGGTTGACTGAGATAAATGAATCCCTGGCATTTGTCTTTTGCACCTTTCTGATAGTTACCCATCCACACTCCTTCTTCTACATAATCTGCTCTCTTTCTATCCCCCTCCTCTGATTTCACATTGCACATATGCCCTATAAAGACAGAGCTCAGATAAGCCAACAGGTTTCACTATAAATTATCTGGCCCACTTTCCGTAAGAAATCCATTTGGCCTGACCACTATAATGCCTTTTTTCATCTTGCTTCTGTAAACTTTCTCCCTCCCTTCCCAGAGGTCCCTACTTAGGCTCCCCTTGTCTCCTTTGTTGTAATTAGTATGTGTACAGAGTGTGGGCATTCTTTTCTTGTTTATTTCCATGGTATTTATTATTATTTTTTGTCTTAGGCTCGTGTTTATTTCAATCTAATCTAGCACTATGCCAATTATGCCTCTTACACACTTGCTTCCTGAACATCTCTCCAAGAACAGACTAAAGTATTTGTGCTGTGACGTACCATTTCTGTTTCAGATATAAATTAGCACTTAGAGCATTTGAATGATCAGTGGCAGTAATAGTACTGGAGAGCTCTAGCTGAAGGATTTTTTTTTAAAAGAGCTCAGCTAGACTTCATCTTGTATTAAAATAAAAGTGATTTTAACTTCCATTGACAAGTTCAAGTATTCAAATGTATGCACAAGGAAAAAAACCCCAGAATAAAGTGATTGCAAATAATCAGGTATATATGTATGTGTAAATATACATATTTATACAAACATGTATGTGTATATAAATATATAGTTAAATATGTATGTATATATAAGTAAAAAATAAAATATAAAACAATATAAAATTGGGAAAGACAAGCCTATGGATATATATGTTTATATTTAAATATATATATATTTTTCCTTTGAAAAGAAACAAAAGAAGTGTGCACTTACCTTAATAAGATAGTAACATCTTTCAATGAATTAAAATTAATTTTGTTGATGTGAATAGCTATTTACATAGAGACCTATCTACCTAGATCTTTTGGTTCTGTTTTCTTTATTCTGAACCATATCGTATAAGTTTTTTCCCATTTCTTTTGTAATGTGGTAGGAATTGATGCAATACCCATGTGGAAGAGGCTGGAGGGCCTGCTTCTGGAAAGGCATGATAACAGGTAATGGAAGTATCCTGCTCCCTGATTTGGAGAATATGAAAACATTTTGTCACTGGTTATGATTTACTAACCATGTAATGAGGAGGTTGACTGTTGACTGGATACACAGATGAAACTGGGGGATTTCCCGAAGGTACTAGTTAGCCAGCATTTTGCCCTTGATGGGTCTCTTTTCCTGCCCAGGTGCAGAAAAGGGTAGGAGGTAAGGGGAGAAGTCTTGCAACCTCTCCATCCAAGGCCAACATATGGCCTGTGAATATAAGCCTCTGTTCTTTGCCACCTTTAATTTGTTCTTTCTTGTTTCAATTAAAGGAGATCACAGAGGCTATGACCTTGTGAACTTCAAAAGTTTAGGAGAATGAGCCACCAGAGATCAGAAGCTGGAGTCCATGCTGGGATTCTTGGGAAGCTTGAGAGAAATGCCAGACCCAGGTTGACAGCAGTAGAGATGCAGACTCATCTATTCATCAGTCATACCACATTTGGAAATCGACTTGATGGGCAAATGATAGGTAGAAATTACATTAAGTACAAGCCCTATCTTCCCAGGTACAAAAGTAAAATAGGGGAGGTTGGGGCCCCAGGGGTTGGGGGAAATGTTTGAGTCCACTCTTTTGAGGGACCAATGTGGCCTAGGGCAGAGTGTGCCCCCTCGTGCTGGGGAGAGATGTTTGTACTTTTGTTTTTGCTATGTCTTTGAAGTAAATATCCCTTTATAAGAGCTATCTGGTATTAATTAGTTAACTAGAACTGGAAGGCCAACACTGGTGATCAACATTGGGGAGAACAGCTGGAATGGGCATGCAAGTGGATAGCATCAGAGTTACCCTAACCCCTCAGGGTATCTCTAGGATTTTGAGGGGGAGATGTAATTAGCCTTAGTCTAGAAGTGTGAAATAAATCATTGCTACACTTTAGGTTCTTCATGTTTGTTATTTTTTCCCATGTAAATATATTCTGGGGGCAGCTAGGTAGCTCAATGGATAGCATGCTGGGCCTGGAGTTGGGAAGGCTCATCTTTATGAGTTCAAATCTGGCCCCAGATACTTAATAGCTGTGTGACCATGGGCAAGTCCCTTCACCTTGTTCGCCTCAGTTTCCTCATCTGTAAAATGAGCTAAAGAAGGAAATGGCAAACCATTCTAGTATCTCTGCCAAGAAAACCCCAAATGGGGCCATGAAGAGTTGGAAATGACTGAACAATAAAAACACAATAAGTATACTTCCGTATACTTTCCGTATCATAATTTTCACAGCCATTCTCCAAATACTAGGAACATAGTTTGTTTTCAAATTCTTTCTCTTTCAAATAGACTTCCAGGATTTTTTATAAGTAGGTCTTTTTCCATCAGTTAGTTACTTCCTTAGGGTATACAAATGCTGAATCAAAGTATATAAATGTTTTTGTATCTCTTTATATTATTTACCAAAGAGATTGAGTCTGCTTTACCTACTTACCACTGCTATGCCAGCATTTTATTATTTTTGATAATGTGTTTGGTAGAATGTGGTATCTCAGAGTTGTTTTAATTTTAATTTCTCTGGCTATTATCGACTTTGAACACTTAACTATTCATTGATAGTATTTTTTTTTCTAATACTGCCTACCCTTACCACCTGACCACTAGAAAATGGCTTCTATTCTTATACTTTTTTTTGTCAATTCCTTTTAGATTTTGGATGCCAGACCTTTATCATAAATGTTTAGTACAGGATTTGGGGGCAGAGCCAAGATGGCATAGTAAAAGGAACTCACATGAACTTTCCCAAATTTCCTTCCAAACAACTTTAAAATAGCAAATGGAATTCTGAAGTGGCAGAACCAACAAAAGGCTGAGGTGAAACAATTTTCTAGTCCAAGACAACTTAGGAGGTTGGCAGGAAAGATCTTTCTCACTGGGGTGGTGGTGGGCCCAGGAGCACAGTGCAAGCACTGCAGGCTGGGCCTTGTTGGTGGCTGCTTCAGTTAGGCAGCGGCTTCAGGAGCTCTCAGCACATAGACAGTAAGGGGGCCAGACAAAGGGTCAGGAGATCATAGGGGACCCTTGGCTGGCACTAGGTGCAGGATCCTGTTGCAATGCCCATACCTAGTTCTTGGTCACAGTTCCAGGGCAAAAAGGAACACTAGTGTACTGGTGCTTATAGCCCTGGAGGGACAGTAGCACTGGACATAGTTCCAGGGCAGAGAGGGGCATTATTACTTGACCAGTTGCATTTATAGGGCCAGAAAGAGTGAGAGCCACAGGGGACCAGGGGCCCTCATCCTGGTTCTAGGTATAGAGCAGTGCTTGTGAAGGCTTAAGGGCTGAAGAACAGGTCAGGAGAGCAGTGACCACACCTCTCCTTAGGTCATACCACCTTGGAAGAACTGAAACTTTCAGTCCCCCAGAACTAGCTCTGAAAACAGCAGCACAGAAAACTGAAGCTTGGCTCAGTGCTACCTCCATACCAGGAGCAGACCCAAACTTTAACAAAGTTTAAAGTTAAGAAATAGAGTAGAAACATGAACAAACAACAACAAAAAGAACCTGACTACACAAAATTACTATGGAGATAGGGAACATCAAAAAACAAACCCAGAAGACAATAAAATCACAACAGCTATATGCAAAATCTCAAAGAAAACTATAAATTGGAGATGATCCCCAAAAGAATTCCTGAAATAACTCAAAAAGAATTTTGAAAATAAAATAAGAGGGGTAGGGGAAAAATTGGGAAAAGAAATGAGAGTGATGCAAGAAAATTATGAAAAAAGAGTCAATAGGTAGGTAAAAGAGGCACAAAAAATGCTAAAGAAAATAACACCTTCATAAACAGAATTGGCCAAATGGTAAAAGAGGCACAAAAATCTATTGACTAGAAGAACTCCTTAAAAAGAAGAATTGGCAACAGGGGGAGATAGAGAGAGACAGAGAGGAGAGAGAGAAATAAAAAGGGAAGAAGAGAGAAGGGTAAAACAGGGAGAGAAAGGGGAGAATGGGAGAAAGAGAAGAAAAGGAAGAGAATGGAACTTGAGACAATTCTGATATGGGACACAGAACATAAAAACTTTACTGTTATTTGATTCAATCCTACCTGTTAAATTTTAAGGGTTTATGTAAGATTTATTTCCCTACCATATATTTTACTTTTTTTATTATTTTGGGGTGTTAGTTAACAAGTTTAAAATAAAATATAAAATTTTGTCATATTCAGAAAAAAAGCAAAATTGGTCAAATGGAAAAAAAAAGATTTAAAAAATTCACTGAAGAAAAGAATTCCTTAAAAAGCAGAATTGGCCAAATGGAAAAAGAGATACAAAAATTCACTGAAGAAAATAATTCCTTAAAAATTAGATTGGGCAAGTGGAAGCTACATCAAGAAACAGTAAAGCAAAATCAAAAGAATGAAAAAATAGAAGAAAATGTGAAAGCTCATTGGAAAAAACAACTGACCTGGAAAATAGATCGAGGAGAGTAAATTTCAGAATTTTTGGACTACCTGAAAGCAATGATCGAAAAAAGAACCTAGACACCATATTTCAAGATGTTATCAAGGAAAACTGTCCTGATATTCTAAAACCAGAAGGTAAAATAGAAATAGAAATCACTTCCTAAAAGCGATCTCAAAATGAAAACTCTCAGGAATATAACTGCCAAATTCCAGAGCTTCCAGATCAAGGAGAAAATATTACAAGCAGCCAGAAAGAAACAACTCAGATATCATAGTCAGGGTAACACAAGATCTAGCAGCTTCTACATTAAAGAATCTGAGGGCTTGGCATATGATAGTCCAGAAGGCAAAGGAGCTAGAATTGCAACCAAGAATCACGTACCCAGTAAAACTGAGTAAAATCCTTCAGGGGAAAAATGGATATTTAATGAAATAGAGGACATTCAAGCATTTCTAATGAAAAGATCAAAAATGAATAGGTAATTTGACTTTCAAATACAAGACTCAAGAGAAGCATAAAAAGGCAAAAATGAAAGAGAAATCATAAGGGATTCAGTAAGGTCAAGCTGTTTAAATTCCTACATGGGAGGATGATACTTGCAAATCCTAAGAACCTTATCATTCTTAGGGCAGTTAGAAGGAATACACAAAGACAGATGATACAGGAGTATGTTGACTGTGATGGGGTGATTTAAAAAAAATTAAAGGAGGAGAAAGCACTGCACTGAGAGAAGGGGGGAGTGGAAGAATGGGGAAAGAATTATCTCACATAAAAGAGGCTTTAAGGAAGAGTTTTTATAGTGGAGGAGAAGCTGAGGGGTGGTGGACAACTGGCTCAAGGAGGGAATAACATATACATTTAGCTGGGTATAGAAAGTTATCTTTCACTATAAGGAAGTAGGAGGGGAAGGGATAAGAGAAGGCAGTGGGAGCACTGATAGAAGGTAGGGCAAATTAAGTGAGACAGTGGTCAGAAGCAAAACAGACTTGAGGAAGGAAGAGAGAGAGAGAGATTATGGGAAAAAATAGGATGGAGTGAAATACACAGTTGGTAATCATAATTGTGACTGTGAATTAGATGAATTCACTTGTAAAATGGAAGCAGATAGCAGAATTGATTAAAAACCAGAATCCAACAATATGCTGTTTACAAGAAACACACTTGAAACAAAGGAAACCACAGATTAAAAATAAGGGGCTGGAGCAAAATCTATTTTTACTCCAACTGAATTAAAAGAAAAAGGGTAGGCGTAATGTCATAATCTCAAACAAAGCATCACTGAAAATAGACTGAATTAAAGGGATAAGCAGGGAAATTACATTTTGCTAATAGGTACCACAGACAATGAAGTAATGCTGATATTAAACATATATGTGTCAAATAGTATAGCACCCAAATTCTTAAAGCAAAAGTTAAATCAGTTGCAGGAGGAAATAGACAGTAAACATACTTGTAGGGAAACCTCAACTTTCCCTTCTCAGAACTAGATGAGTCAAACCAAAAAATAAAGAAGAAAGAAGTCAATGAGATGAATAGAATTTTAGAAAACTTAGATATGATGGACTTCTGGAGATTATTAAGTGAGAATAGAAGAGAATACACCCTTTCCCCAGTGGTACATGTCACCTACACAAAAACTGACCATGTATTAGAGCATAAAAATCTTACAACCAAATGCAGAAAAATTAAATGCACCCTTTTTAGACAATAATGACATAAGAATTACATTTAATAAAGGGCCATGGAAGCATAGATTAAAAGTTAATTGGATACTAATAATCTAATCCTAAAGAATGAATGAGTCACAGAACAAATCATAGAAGCAATCAATAATTTTATTAAAAAGAATGTCAACAATAGGACAACATACCAAAATTTATGGAATGAAGAGAAAACAGTACTCAGGGAAAATTTATATCTCTAAATGTTTACATCAATAAAGTAGAGAAAGAGCAGGTCAATTAATTGGGCACGAAACTACAAAAAAAAAAAAACCTAGAAAAAGAACAAATTAAAAATCCCCAACTAAACAAAAAATTGGAAATCCTTAAATATCAAAGGAGAGATTAATAAAACTGAAATTGGACAAGCCATAAATAAGTTCTCTAAGGAAAAAAAGCTCAGGACAAAGACAAATTTGCAAGTGAATTCTACCAAACATTTAAAGAATAATTAATTCCAAAACCAACTAAGCTATTTGGAAAAATAAGCAAAGGAGTCCTACCAAATTCTTTCTACAACACAAATATGATGTTAGACCTAAACCAGGATGAACAAAAAGAGAGGAAGAAAACTACTGACCAATTTCACTAATGAATATTTATGCAAAAAATTTTAATAAAATACTAGCAATGAGATATAGCAATTGATTGCAAAGATCATACACTACAAGGAAGTGGGATTTATACCAGGAATCCAGGGCTGGTTCAGTATTAGAAAAAACTATCAGCATAATTGACCATATCAATAACAAAAATAACAAAAATCATGATTATCTCAATAGATGCAAAAAACCTTTTGATAAAATATAACAATCATTCTTATTAAAAACTCTACAAAACATTGAAATAAATAGAGAGTTCCTTAAAATAGTAAATAATATCTATCTAAAACCATCAGCAAGCACTATCTGTATGGGATAAGCTAGAAGCCTTCCCATTAAGATCATGAGTGAAGCAAGAATGTCCATTATCATCGCTATTATCCATCACTGTACTAGAAATGGTAGCTATAGCAATAAGAGAAGAGAAAGAAATTGAAGATATTAGAATAGGCAATGAGGAAACAAAAATATCATTCTTTCCAGATGATAAGATAGTATACTTTAAGAATCCTAGAGAATGAACTAAAAAACTAGTCGAAACAATTAGCAACGTCAGCAAAGTGGTAGGATATAAAGTAAACCCACATAAACCCACATAAATCATCAGTATTTTTGTTGATGTCCAGTAGTAAAAGATAGAAAGAGAAGTTACATTTAAGATAAAACACTTGAGAGACTACCTGCCAAGACAAATCCAGAAACTGTATGAACACTTTTTACACAAATAAAGTCACATCTAAACAATCGGAGAAATAATAATTGCTCATGGGTAGGCTGAGCCAATATAATGAAAATGACAATTCTACCTAAAATAATTTACTTTTTCAGTGCCATACCAATCAAACTACCAAAACATTTTTCATAGAGCTAGAAAAAATAATAACAAAATCCACCTGGAAGAACAAAAGGTCAAGAATATCAAGGGAATCAATGAAAAAAAAACTTGTATTATAAAGTGATAATCAGCAAAACAATCTGGTTCTAATTGAGAAATACAGTGGAGGATCAGTGGGATAAATTAGGTACACAATACACAGTAGTAGATGACCATAGTAATCTAGTGTTTGATAAACCCAAGATTCCAAAAACTCACTATTTGACAAAAATTACTGAGAAAACTGTAAAGCAGTTTGGCAGAAAAGAGGCACAGGTCAGCAGCTCACACTGCATTCCAAGATAAAGTCAAAATGTATACATAATTTAGAAATAAAAGGTAATATTACAAGCAAATTAGGGGAGCAAGAAATACTTTGCCTGTCAGATCTATGGATAAGGGAAAAATTTGTTACCAAACAAGAGCTAGAGATCTCTTATGGGATGTAAAATGGATAATTTTGATTACATTAAATTAAAAAGGTTTTGCAAAAACGAAACCAATGCAGCTAAGATTAGAAAGAAAGCAGGAAACGGGGGGAAAATTTTTTTATAGCAAATTAGGCCTTTATCAGGCCTAATTTCTCAAATATATAGATAAATTGACTCAAATTTGTAAAAATACAAAGCATTCCCCAATTGACAAATGGTCAAAGGATATGAACAGGCAGTTTTCAGAAGAAGAAATTGAAACTATTTATAGTTATATGAAAATGCTCTAAATCACTATTGATTAAAGAAATGCAAATTAAAACAACTGTGAGGTATTATCCCACAGTTCAAATTGGCTAGTAAGACAGAAAAGGAAAATGACAGATGTTGAAGGGAGTGTGGAAAAACAGGGGCACTAACTCACTCTTGGAGGAGCTGTGAACTGATCCAGTTATTTTGGAGAGCAATTTGAAACTATGCCCAAAGGGCTATAAAATTGTGCATACCCTTTGACTCAGTGATACCACTACTAGGTCTGTAAACCAAAGAGATAAAAAGAAAAAGTCCCACATTTACAAAAATATCTATAGCAGATCTTTTTGTAGAGGCAAAGAACTGGAAATTGAAGGGACACCCATCAATTGGGGAATGGCTGAACAAGTTGTGATATATGACTGTGATGAAATACTATTGTGCTATAAGAAATGATGGGCAGGCCGACTTAAGAAAAACCTAGGAAGACTTATATAAATTGATGCAAAGTTAAATAAACAAAGCCAGATCATTGTACACAGTAACAGCAATAGTATATAATGATCAACTGTGAATGACTTAGTTATTCTCAGCAGTACAATGATCCAAATCAATTCCAAAGGACTTATAATGAAAAATGCATTTACCTCCAGTGAGAGAACTAATAAACTCTGAATGCAGATAGAAGCATATTTTTTTATACTGTCTTTACTTTTCTTTTTTTTTCTTTTTTGGTCTGTATTGTCTTTCACAACATGGCTAATATAGAAATTTGTTTTGCATGACTATGTATGTATAATCTATATTAGAATGCTTGCCTTTTCAAGGAGGGAAGAGGACAAGGAGGGAGGGAATTTGGAAAATTATAAAAATTATAAAAAATGAATGTTAAAATTAGTTTTTATATTTAATTGAGAAAAATTAAAAGTCTTTTAAAAAGTTTAATACAAAGATATTTTTTCAAAGCAGAAAATACTCAGAAATGCTTATATAAAGCTATAGCCTCCCAACAAATGGATACAAATAAATGTGTAATTGCTGTGACATAAGAAATAATGAAAAATTAAAGGATGCACAGGAAGACTTATATGAACTGAATCAAAGTGAAATAAGCAGAACCAACCAAGAAGGAAGAGACAGTGACTCCACCAATGTAAATGGAAAGTACAAAAATAAAATGAAACTGAACACTTTGTAATTATAATGACCTCACTTAGCTCTAAAGAAGAGATGAGAAAATAAAACTCCGATTTTTCTTCTTAGAGGTGGAGGATCATCAGTGTGGAACACTGCAAACACTTTCAGATTTGGTTGACGTTTTGTTAAGTTTTGCTGAATTCCTACCCAAGTTGCTGGATGGTTTCTTTGTTTTCTCCTGACATTGAGAGGGTATTGGTGGAAAATTATGGATATATATCTGTCAGCCTTCACCATGTGACTAGCTCATCTTCTCATTCTATTTTACATTCCTTGATGACAGCTTTTATTCCTGTTCTTCATTGGTAGTATGGTGCAGACTGCTAATATTCACCACGTTCTTCTCCATCGCCCTCTGTGATAGGTATTTTTAATTCTTCAAAGACTGTTGTATTCCACATCTCAATTATACATAGTAACATTGGTATAATGTTGGTATTAAAAATATGGGCCTTTGCTTTCATGAGAATCTTGGGGCCATTAAAGAGCTCTGCAATTTCCTGAAGGCAATTCAGTCATCATCTTCCTCCTGTTTAACTCCTGGTCCAACTGATTGTCCACTTGCACTCTATTCAGAGACACTGACAGAGAAGCTCTGTGGATTATCTATCCCAATGCATGTTACCATCTGGAAAATAGGCATTCTTCACTTGGCTTTTCCTGTGTGAATGGGCAGGCCAAATTCCTTTCAGTTGTTAAAGATCCCTTCTGGGAGATTCTGCAGTATTCTGTGGTTTGATACAATCAAGCAGAATGTGGTCCACAAACAAGAGCATCTTGAGGACTGCACCATCCACAGGGAATCTCTCTTCAGCATTAATTCTGTATTGGATCTCCTCTATCACAGTGGTACAGGACTTTGGGGAGCCTACATGTTCTTGTTTTATGCCTGATGAGATCATTGAACAGGGTTATTTCTGTTACAGCTAGGTGGTACAGTGAATAGAATGTTGGGCCTGGAAGACTCATTTCCATAAGTTCAAACCTGGCCTCAGACACTTACTAGCTGTGTGACCCTGGTCAAGTCACTTAACCCTGTTTGCCTTAGTTTCCTCATCTATAAAATGAGCTGAAGAAGGAAATGACAAATCATTCTTGTATCTTTGCCAAGAAAACCCCAAACGGGGCCACCAAAAATTGGACAAGACTGAAACAACTAAACGACAGTTTCTGTTGCTGTACCTCTTAAGAAAACTTCAATAACTGACATATGAATAGGAGAAATCTTGTTGTAAAGAACTTACAAAGGAGTATTTTGTTCTACTATAGCAAATGCTTTTTTCATAATCCACAAAAAATATAGTTAGATCTTATATTTCCTGCATTTTTATTTAATTGTGAAATGGTAAAGATTCCATTGTTGAATATTGCTTGTAAAAACCTGTTTATTCCTTACTAATACCCTCACTAAGGATGTTCTCTTTTTGCATATAGATGATTCTCATAAAAATTTTGTATAGAGGGGATAGCAGGCATGTATGTTAGTTGTGAATAGATATTCTCTTGCTTTTTAAAAATAATATTAAGCCTGAGATTTTCCCCACATTATTATCTTCCCCTCCTCAGATATTTTGAATATCAGTCCTTTGATACTCTCACAATCGTGTCATTTGCAGCATGAACTTCCTCTCTGCGTCTTTTGTTCAATCTAGCTACCTTTCTTGTCTTTGTTCTTTTTCCAGGGTCATTTCTACTTCCTCTTTAAACACATCTAGGATTATGATGTTATCATCCAAGTATGATGGTTCTATTGTTGTGGATGTTGTTATAATAACTACAGATCTTTCCTTCTGTTTATTGTCCTCCTTCCATCTTCATCCATAAATGCCCTTGGTATGACTTTGTAGAGTCAGATACCTTGCCAAGGTTTCTTTAAACTGGTTTTTCTCTCCTTTGCTTCTCTCTGCTTTATGAGACAACAATGCTCATAATCATCCATCATCCTTCTTTGTAGGATTTTACAAAAGAGTTTACATTCTAACCCTGTGTTGCCTTTGGCAGCCATCTCTCTGTTTGGCAAGTAAGTCAGATACTTGCTGACTTAGGTGCTTCCTAGGCACTTTTGGTCTACTGTTGTGACAATTCATTTACCTTTATTAAACTTCTGGATAAAATTACTGTTCTACAATAATTTCCCTTACATCAAGCTAAAATTTTCTTTAAAAGTTACCCATGGCTCCTAGTTCTGCCTTCTGGGACCAATCAGAACAAACATAAATTCTTCTCATGCCAGTTTTTCAAATTCTTGAAGACAACTATAACCCCCATCTTCTCTTTTCCAGAAAAACAACTCTAACTATTTCCTTCCACCATTCATTGTATAGCATCATCTCAAGAACCTTCTCGTCCTAGTAGAACAAGTTAAAAAGTAGAAAAGAGATATAAAATTCTTTGGGGTTTCAAAGCAGATTACTTACAGGTGAGGATTGGGGATGAGAGGGATAGAAGAAGACTTCATGGAGATGATAGTATTTATGTGAGGTCTTTAAGTTAGGGGTCCTTAACTTATGGTCCATAAAATTGTTTTAAAATATTTTGATAACTATATTTTCATATAATTGTTTTCCTTCATAATCCTCTGTATTTCATTGCATCCATTTAAAACCATTAGTCTGACAAGGATCCATAAGCTTCACCAGACAGCCAAAGAGGTCCATGACAGAAAAAAGTTTAAGAACTTCTGCTTTAAAGTATTTTGTTCTACTATATCAAATACTTTTTTTCATAATTCACAAAAAATAAATATAGTTAGATCTTACATTTCCCACATTTTTGTTTAATTGTGCAATGGTGAAGATTTTAACAGGCAATACAGGTAGAATTCCTAGCAAAGGGAATAATGTAAAAAAAGGCAGAAAAATGTGGGTATTACTGCTAATAATCCCAGAGAATGAATGGATAGTGTCCAACAGTGATGATATCAAAGATGAAGACTTAGGCAAGAAGGAACTAGTGTTTTAGACTCAGCTTATCCTTGAAGATTGGTCCCCAGGCAATGTAGCTTTACTAGACATTACTGCAGCATAAGACACCCTACGGAAGAGGGAAACATTTACATCTTTCCTGGCCACCTTTCCTTGTGCTAGACCTGGGGGTGGGATATAACACACTAACATATCTATATAGCAGACAGTTCTTCCAAAGATCTTAATATCACTGTCACATTCGCATTCCAAACCCCTGGAACTCACTCAAGTCTTAATCACCTTCTAAAAGCAACTTACACTATGATATAGCTATGCAATAATAGCCAATTTATAACTATTAACAGTTTCATCCATTCTTCTTGCTTAAAATCTCCAGTATAGAATACCCTGGCATACTCCTAATAGTGAAGGAATGCAGTTTAGCTTACAGGGGCATGGTGCTGTCCTTTGCAAAGTGCTGACTCCCCTTGTAGTTCCCAGGCACTCCATTACCTCTGGCCACGGTGCTGACAGTGAGACATCTAAGAAATGATGAGTAACCCAGGTAGCTTAGAGTGTAAATTGAGTAAAAAGAACAGAAGAAGATAAAGCTAGAAAGGTATAGTAGAGGGTATTGAAAGTCAGGTTAAGGAGTTTGGATTTTTTTTCCAGCAGGCTATAGGGAAACAGTGATGGACTTTGATTAGGGGAATGGCATGTTCAGAATTATTCATAAATATGAGTAATTTGATTTTGGATTGCAGAATGGATTGGGGGGGGTAGAGGATAGTAATTAAGAGACTAGTGTTTTTACCTTTCAGTAAGTGACACTGGAGGGAGGAGAATATGATCCTGTTACTCTAATAGAATACTCTAGCAATACTCTAATACAAGTTCAGTGACCTTTTAACTTATTCAACTGTTACCTCAATGCTTAAAAAATGAGATTAAACCAAACCTTTGTCATATTCCTGTGCCTATTGCTGTGTACTTCTCACCAGAGTAGGAGAATAAATTCAGTTTGCAGAATTATATACATTGCTTGTTGGTTGAATCTGTGCTCTCACCTCTCCTACCTGGTGTACACAGAGACTGGGTCGTAAAGCAGTGTAAGTGCAGAGTCATGAACTAATGCAGACACTGGGAAATGCACATAAACTGCATATACTAGTATTTATGTAGCACTTTAAGGTTTGCTATCCCAGTGAAGGTTTACCTTCACAAAAATCCTACTCCAATACAATATTATGATGCCACTCATGAAGGCTATGCCAATGGAATGGCAGTTTCCACTGTGCTGAGAAAGGCTTAAAGTATAATCCCCAAAACAACAGCCTACCTAAGCATAGAGAGGCCCATCACCAATACGCTGACCACTAGATTATGGGTTTTTTGATCATGGCGATCCATGGAAAAGGAGGGAAAGGGAAGGAACAAACATTTATATAGCACCTACTACGTGCCAGGAACTATGCTAAACACTCTTTTACCACTATTATCTCATTTGATTCTCACAACCCTGTGATGTACATGCAATATAAAAAAGAAAATACAAAATGATTCTCAGTCGACTTTTCTCTCTTCCCGAATCATGGGAAAGAATGCTCAGAATCACATTTTTAGACTATTAACATAACTTAACTGACAGTACTCTAAATTTGTCACTTATGTCCAGAGACTGATGAATAGACCAACTTCTGGAGGAAATGAATTATTTAAAACTTGACTACTAGACTAGAAGACCGAAGGAATTTGCATCTCAAAGGAAGGCTACTTCATGGGTTCTACTTATAGAAAACAAATAAGAAAGTTGGTAAAGTTGGCTTTATTATATTTCCAAAGGCAACAATAAAAATAATTTTGTAGAACACTTGGTCTGATGAGTATTTGAAAAAAAAAACTAACAGGAAGATGATTTTTGCTTCTACACCAGTATCTGTTGCAGAGGTTGAGAGGCTAGAGAAATTCTATTATGGAGTATATAACTCTATAAGAAGAACTCTATAAAGACCCTTCAGATTCAACCCACATATTCTTTAAAAATAGTTGTCGTCATCATTGGTATAGTTGGCCTTGACATCATCTTCATTTCTGAATATATCACTCTTTCCTCCTACCTAGAGGCCATCCTTTATAGCAAAGGGAAAAGAAAAGAAAAAAGAAGCAAAAGAATAGTCCAGCAAACCTAACCAACACAACAAATGAATCAATGTTCTACATTCACAGTTCCCATGTGCCCCTGCACAAAAAGTGTGGAAGTATATTTTTTCTTCTCTTCTGCAGTGCCATGTTTAGTCATTATAGTTACACAGTATTGAGTTTCATTTTGTTGTGGCTGTTGTTCTTTACATTTACATTGTTCCACATACTCTATGATTCAATAACACTGACCTCCTTGCTATTTCTTTTTTTAAAAATTTATTTATTTAATTTATTTAATATTTTTGGTTTTCAGCATTGATTTTCACAAGAGTTTGAATTACAAATTTTCTCCCCATTTTTACCCTCCCCCCACTCCAAGATGGCATTTATTCTGCTTGCCCCGTTCCCCAGTCAGCCCTCCCTTCTGTCACCCCACTCAACACCCATCCCCTTTTCCCTTACTTTCTTGTAGGGCAAGATAAATTTCTATGCCCCATTGCCTGTATATCTTATTTCCTAGTTGCATGCAAAAACTTTTTTTTTGAACATCTGTTTTTAAAACTTTGAGTTCCAAAGCAATTCAACATAGGCCACATGTGTATCATTATGTAAAACCATTCCACAATACTCATGTTGTGAAAGACTAACTATATTTTGCTCCTTCCTACCCTATCCTACTTTATTCAATTTTCTCCCTTGACCCTGTCCCTTTTCAACAGTGTTTTTGATTACCTCCTCCCCCTTTCTGCCCACCCTTCTATCGTCCCCCCTTTTTTCTCTCCTTCCTCTTTCTTTCCTGTGGGTAAGATACCCAATTGAGTGTGTATGGTATGGTATTCCCTCCTCAGGTCAAATCCGATGAGAGCAAGATTTACTCATCCCTCCTCTTCCCTTCCTACAGAACTGCTTTTTCTTGCCACTTTTATGTGAGATAATTCACCCCATTCTATGTCTCCTTTTCTCCCTCTCTCAATATATTCCTCTCTCATCCCTTAATTTGATTTTATTTTTTTAGATATCATCCCTTCATATTCAACTCACCCTGTGCCCTCTGTCTATATGTGTGCGTGTGTGTGTATGTGTGCGTGTGTGTGTGTGTGTGTGTGTGTGTGTATTTTCCCTTCAGCTACCCTAATACTGAGGTCTCATGAATTATACACATCATCTTTCCATGTAGGAATGTAGACAAAACAGTTCAACTTCAGTAAGTCCCTTATGATTTCTCTTCCTTGTTTACCTTTTCATGCTTCTCTTGACTCTTGTGTTTGAAAATCAAATTTTCTATTCAGCTCTGGTCTTTTCACTGAGAAAGCTTGACAGTCTTCTATTTTATTGTAAGTCCATATTTTGCCTTGGAGCATGATACTCAGTTTTGCTGGGTAGCTGATTCTTGGTTTTAATCCTAGCTCCATTGACCTCCAGAATATCACATTCCAAGCCCTTTGATCCCTTAATGTAGAAGCTGCTAGGTCTTGTATTATCCTGATTGTGTTTCCACAATACTCAAATTGTTTCTTTCTGGCAACTTGCAGTATTTTCTCCTTGATCTGGGAGTTCTGGAATTTGGCGACAATATTCCTAGGAGTTTTCTTTTGGGGATCTTTTTCAGGAGGCGATCAGTGGATTCTTTCAATTTCTATTTTACCCTCTGGCTCTAGAGTATCAGGGCAGTTCTCCTTGATAATTTCTTGAAAGACGATATCTAGCCTCTTTTTTCGATCATGGCTTTCAGGCAGTCCAATAATTTTTAAATTATCTCTCCTGGATCTATTCTCCAGGTCAGTGGTTTTTCCAATGAGATATTTCACATTGTCTTCCATTTTTTGATTCCTTTGGTTCTGTTTTATAATATCTTGATTTCTCGTAAAGTCACTAGCTTCTACTTGCTCCAATTTAATTTTTAAGGTGGTATTTTCTTCAGTGGTCTTTTGGACCACCTTTTTCATTTGGCTAATTCTGACTTTCAAGGCATTCTTCTCCTCATTGGCTTTTTGGAGCTCTTTTGCCATTTGAGTTAGTCTATTTTTTAAGGTGTTATTTTCTTCAGTATTTTTTGGGGTTTCCTTGAACAAGTCATTGATTTGTTTTTCATGGTTTTCTCACATCACTCTCATTTCTCTTCCCAATTTTTCCTCTACTTCTCTAACTTGCTTTTCCAACTCCTTTTTGAGCTCTTCCATGGCCTGAGACCAATTCATGTTTTTTTTGGAGGCTTTTGATGTAGGCTCTTTGACTTTGTTGTCTTCTTTAGGCTGTATGTTTTGGTCTTCTTTGTCACCAAAGAAAGATTCAAACATCTGAGTCTGAATCTCAGTCTGTTTTCGCTGCCTGGCCACGTTCCCAGCCAGCTTACTTGACCCTTGAGTTTTTCATTGGGGTATGACTGCTTGTAGAGTATAGAGTACTTTGTCCCAAGCTTGAGGGAATGTGCTGTTGTTTTCAGAGCTATTTCTATATGGCAAGCTCTGCCACACTAGCGCTCCTCCTCCCCCAAGAACCGCCAACCCGGACTGGACTCAGATCGAAGCTGGCTCTGCACTCCTGCTCAGATCCGCCACTTAATTCCTCCCACGAGGTGGGCCTGGGCCAGAAGCAACTGCAGCTGTAGCTCTGGAAGCAACCTCACACCTCCACTGCCCCTGGGGCAGTGGCCAAACCGCAAACTCCTTTCACTCTGTCCCAGAAGCTTTTCCCACTAACCTTCTCTGTTGTCTTTGGTGTTTGTGGGTTGAGAAGTCTGGTAACTGCCACAGCTGACTGATTCAGGGTGCTAGGGCCTGTTCTTCCAGGCTCCTGGTCTGGTTGGTCCAGTGGCTCATGGCTCTGCTCTACTTGGCTCCCAGTTCCATGCGATAGACCCTACCCTGTGACCATCCAGGCTGTCCTGGGCCGGGGCCCTGCTTCCCTCTGCTATTTTGTGGGTTCTGAAGTTCTAGAACTTGTTCAGAGCCATTTTTATAGGTGTTTGGAGGGACCTGGGTGGGGAGCTCACGCAAGTCCCTGCTTTCCAGGTGCCATCTTGGCTCCGCTCCCAAAATCCTCCTTGCTATTTCTTAACACTCCATCTCTCAACTCCAAGTGTTTTCACTGGCTATCCCTCATGGCTAGAATTCTCTTCCTCCTCATCTTTGTTTCCTGGCTTCCTTGGCTTTATTCAAATCTCAGCTGAAGTCTTATCTCCTACAAGAGGCCTAGGCCTTTCCCTTTCCCCCTTAATGCTAGTGCCTTTCCCCGAGATCATCTCCAATTTATCCTGTATATATCTTTGTGCATATAGCTATTTGCATTTTTTTCTTCCCCAATTAGAATGTTAACTCTTGCGAGCAGGGGCTATTTTTGCCTTTCTTTGTATCCTTAGCACTTAGCACAGTGCCTGGCACATTCTAGCCCCTGGTGGGGAACCTGCAGCCTCAAGGCCACATGTGGGTGCAGCCCTTTGACTGAATCCAAACTTCACAAAACAAATCCCCTTAATAAAAGGATTTGTTCTGTAAAACTTGGACTCAGTTAAAAGGCGATATGTGGCCTTGAGGCCACAGGTTCCCCACCTCTGGACTCTAGATGTTTAATAATACTTGCTGAGTTGAAGTGATTTTGTTTATTTTCTTCCTGGTTTTGCTTACTTCACTCTCATCAGTTCATATAGATTCCTAAAAAAATACATACATACATATATACATACATATGTATACATGTGTATGCATGCATGCGTGTGTGTGTGTGTGTGTATGTGTGTGTTAAAGATACTCAACATATAATGAACTGGGCCTAGAATTGAATAGGAAAAAGAGAGAAACAGGATTGCATTTGGGAGATTGTGGAGAGCTTTCAATGACCCTAAGCCTTTCCTCGAAATAAAAACCCAGGTTTAACCCAAATATGTTTTTAGTGATGCTTAATGATTGTGAATGATGTAAAAATTCAATCTTTGAAGAATCAAAATTGCAGGTCTTCCAAAGGGCAAAGGCAAGACAAATAGTTAGAATAAATAGAATTCAGCATATTACAAATGATGAATTATACACAGGAAGTTATGTGCAAGATGAAATTAAATAGATGCATCACTAGAAACTTATGTAAGCCAGGCATATAAAGAATAAGAGAAAGACAAATTATATATTGCATTGATACCCACAAGAGGCTACTTAGCACATTGAATGGATCCATTGTGGAGGATTTACGGTTAGATATAAACAAAGAATCATATAGGATAAGGAAGTGTGGATACCTTGCGATTTAATCCTTTAATACTTGTGTCACCTCTAGGATAGATCTCTTCTGTACATAGTTAGTCTAGTCTATTTGCTCTTCTAAGTTTTCTATTTTTTCAGCATAATTTCCATTTTCTCAGGTAACATGGGGGAATAATGATGTTGAGTCCAAATGTGATGGCTCCTGTAGCATCGATGAAGAAAAAGAGTCCTTTCTTCTAGAAATCTTACAGATTTTTCATTTCTTCTCTATTCACTGTTCTTTCAGTTTTAATCTTTCAGGCTCTTAGGATGATTTGACTTACTTGGGTTTCTTGCTAAACTTTCTACAAACTTTTTTTTTTTCACTGCTGAGGTTAGGCTGCTTATAATCTTCCGTCGTCCTCTTCTGTAAGATTTTACAGAGAAGTTAATGCGCTAATTTAGTGTTGTCTTTATTATTACTGCCACATCTTTCCACCTGGCAAGGAGATCAAATGTTTGCTGATTGATAGAGTTTCTAGGCTCTTTGGAGGGGGGAGGAGGTCCCTCATTTTCACGGTGTTCTTTCTACAAATTCTTACATGGGATGAAGTGTCCCATGAAATATTTCTTACTGCATTTGGAAGCAGAATAAAGCCAATTCTTCCATAACCCTTATTTGGTTCTCCAAAGAGAACCATTTAGCTGGAACTTCCTTTTGTCTCTTGTTTTCATTTACAGTGAGGGTTTCAATATTTATATCATTCAGTTCCTCCAGTAGTATCTCTCTCTCTTTTTTCCCCTAACCCCTTCTGCCGTTCCCTCTCTGACACATACCCTCACACCTTCATACACACATATACACATTTAGAGTTGAAAGTCAGGATCTTGGAGGTCATGTGCTTGAACTCCCTTATTTTACAGAAGGGGAAACCAAAGTCCAGAAATGTGAAATGACTGGCCCCAAATCACACAGTAAATGGCAGGGCTGGAATTTAAACTCAGGTTCTCTAATTCCAAATTAAGCATCCACAGATTACACTTATTTTTACAGTTAATGTTTGATAGTCTAAAATCTACAAAATTCTAAGCATCCCCTCCCCTTGTTGCAATCAATGTGCTGCCCGAAGGGGACCACATGGGATGAGGATCATTTTGTATTTTTGGTTATTTCCTCCCCTGGGCTGTCAAGGCCAAAGAATCACCAAGAGGACTACCTATTGGTGATTAGGTACTCCACAGTTAGCTAGTCTATTCCTTGGAAAGCAGATGCAGTCTATTCCCAGGACCACACTTGAATAACATCTGGCAATTCTCTGAAAGGCACTAGGGACTGAACTAAGCTTCTCATATATTTTGCAAGGAAAACTAGGGAGACATACTCAGCAGATCAGGGAAGACACAGCATTGTCAACAGCTGCTTTCAGTTTCCCTTACCTCTGCTTAGAGTTGACTTGGCTGAAGTATCATGAGAACCTGTTACTAAAATGGGATATATCACACTTTGTGGGACTGCTTGCGTTAAAATTCTCTGTTACTCAGTAGGGAACTCAAACATGCATACTGTCTTTTACATTAAAAAAAAAATCCCTGAGAGTTTTTGTGAAAGCTATGGATGTATTCCTGTTAAACATCTGCCTTTACAGCAAAATCCCAGGCCTACTCAAACACCTTTTGCATTTTTACTAATGTTAGCAATGATGGGTAAAGTGCCAAGATGAACAACACAGCCTGTATAAAGTATCAAATGGGACCTCAGCAAATTCTGGCCCCTTATGACTGACTTGTATCCCACTGCTGGGCAGGAATAGACTCCTTTAGCAAAAACTCAAATTTACATAGCTCTTTGCAACTTACAAAGCACCTTCCTGTAACGTAGGTCATTTTACTGCCTCCAGCTTAGAGTTGAGGGAGCTAAGGTTCAAATAAGTTGTGTCATTTGCCAGAGCACTTAATTAGTCAATGGAATAGCAAAGATTCAAATCCAGGCCCTCTGATTTCCCAGATTATAAGTGGCAGAAGGACTTGAACCAACTGAGAAAATTCAAGAGCTTATTTTTTAAACAAATTTTATTTAAGTAAAAACAGTAATCCAGGGGAGTAAATTATTACAGATTTGTGAAATCAGCATTATTTACAGGTGCTTTATCCGTGTTGAGATGAAGGCTGAATTGTTTCATCCACACTATTGTTGGGGCAAAGGGAAAAGTAGAGAGGAAGGAGAGAAAGCAAATTTATTAATCTAAGAATAAGGTTAAAAAAATTAACTAAAATATGGAATCACAACTACTCATTTCCTTTAAAAACTTTCCATCAATTCAAAATATTCAAGATATGTGATTATAAATAATATTCAGCCCAATGTGCTGAATCAGTCAGTCAGTCGGTCGGTCAGTCAAGCAGCATTTAGCATAAATAGCATAATGCTGGGGCTACAAAAAAGGGGCAAAATCCAGTCCCTGCTCTTAAGGAGCTCACAGTCTAATGGGAGAGATGACATGCAAAAAACTGAACAAGATACATACAAAGTAAATTGGGAGTAATACAAGGGAAGGCACAAAGATCAATGAGGACTAGGAAAGACCTTTTTCAGAAGGTGGGACTTTAGCTGGAAATTGAAGGAAGAAGCCAGGGAAAGCAGGGGTCAGAGAGGAGGAAGGCGAGAATTTCAGGCATGGGGGATGAGATGCCCAGTGAAAATATTTGGAGTCAGGAGATGGAGCACCATGTTCTAGAATTAGCAAGAAGGACTGTGCCATTGGATGCCAGAGAACATGGAGGGGCATAAGACAGAAGACTGGAAAGGTAGGGAGGGGCCAGCTTATGTAGGACTTTAAAAGCCAGAGGATTTTATATTTGATTCTGGGGATAACAGAGAGTTTAGAGTGGGGGTTGGAGGGAGGTCATAAAGTCAGACTTGCATTTTAGGAATACCAATTTGACAGCTCAGTAGAATATAGACTGGAATGGGGAGAGACTTGGGGCAGGGAGGTAAACCAGCAAGCTATTACAGTAGTCTAGGTGTGAAGTGATAAGGGCCTGTACCAGAATAATGGTAGTGTCAGAAGAGAGAAGGGGTATATATGGGAGAGGCTATGAAGGCAGAAACCACAGGACTTGACAACTGAATGGATAGCAGGAGTGAGAGAAGAGGTAAGGATAATAACTAGGTTGTGAGCTTAGGTGGCTGGGAAGATGATGGTACTCTTGATGGTAACAGGAAAGTTAGAAGGAAGAGTTTTGAGGGGAAGAAAGCAAGTTCAGTTTTGGACATGTTTAGCTTATTGATGTCTAAAGGACATCCAGTTCAAGATGTCCAATAGGCTGTTGGAGGTAGAAGACTGGAGGTCAGTAGAGAGGTTAGTATTGGATAATTAGATCTGAGAATCATTTGCCCAGAGACGATAATTGAAACCATGGGAATTGATGAGATCATGAAGTGAGATACTCCAGGGAAAGAAGAGAAGAAAGCCCAGGACAGAGCTTTAGGAGACTCCTGCAGTTAGCAGGTATGAGGTGGATGCAGATCCAGAGAGGAGACAGAGAAGGAGTAGTCAAACAGGTAGGAGGAGAAGAAAGAATAGTCACAAAAATGTAGAGATGGTCTTTCCATTGCACTGTTGCTGCCTCTCACTATTCCCAATCTTTCCAATTCACTATCAAGACCTAGTTCTTTCTCTTTTTTTAAATAGACTTTGGCCTCCTTCATAAACTGTCAACTTTCTTGTCCCCATAAAATATTTATAAAATAATCTAAACACAAATCAAAAGTATCCTTGATGAAAAGATGTAAAGAAATTAGGTGTCTTTTTACAGATGTATTTCTGTAACAGATCATATCTTCACAAGTATATGACAGACAGCGTTAGCCTTTTTTTAAATTACAAAAAGCATCTGATCTGGTAGAACAAAACACAAACATAAGGGTCTCTTACAACAAGATGTCTCCCATTCAACTGGGACTTCTTCGAAGTTACAACCACAGAGATAATCTTGTTCAATGATTTATTTGACTATTAATGTCAAGTGAGGCATTTAAAAGTTAAGTGTGCTTGCCAAAGCTATCAGCTACTGTTACATAGCGTATGTAACCTCATCTTGGAACATTCCTCAACCCTTTTGGCCCCTTTCTCACATTGGTGAGCTTCTCCTGGAAGCTCCATTTTGAAGAAGGGCCCAGACCATCCATGCTTCAACCCTCTCAAATTCCTGCTTCTGATTTCAATTTTTGTTTAGATTATTTTATATTTTATAGAGATGAGAAAGCTGACATATAGGTCATTTTATGAAGGTGGTCTGGACTTCATAGCTATCCTCATGCTAGCTCCCCCAAGCTCTGTTTATGTATTGTCTTTCCCCAAGAGAAAGTAAAATCCTTGAAGGAGGGAATTGCTTTCTTTTTTCTTTTATTTGTGATCCAGCATTTAACACAGTGCCTGGCACATAATAAACATATAATTTAATAAATGCTTCTCTACTTGACCTGACTTGATTATCTGTATAGAGTCTAAATGGAAGAAGAGGTCCTTCAGCTACTTTTGTTTGCAGATGACACTGTGCTGAATGATTCAAGTCACAGAATACTATAAGGCTTTCTCCATAAGGTCCACAAACACTCTGAAGAGATTGGCCTTGAAATCCACATAAGAAAAACCAAGTAGATGAAGAATAGCAACTGTCCAAATTATGACATGCGATTAGATGGGCAGGCAATTGAATTAATTTATCAATACATATATATCAAATCAGTAATGCTGATGGTCAGGGATCTATACTTGGAGTTGAATAGAGGAAGAGAGTGGTCTGGACTGTATCTCAGAAGCTATCCTAAACTTCTCCCTGGTAAACACTAGTCCCTGGACCTGTCTGGTGGTTAAGGCAGGGGTCAGTGGGGTCCTGGGGCCTGGATGGATTGAGACAAATTTGAAAGATTTGCCCTGAAACCACCAACTCTGCTAGTCGCTCTGGTTGAAAGATCCATCCTATGAATAACCTGGTAATGAGCCTTGTTAAATTTAGCTAGGCTGGCCCTTGGAATCTCAACATAGAAACCATCATCAGGCCTTGACTGAATTGAAAGAAAATTTTGTATTTCAACACAAGAAGCCTTACATATTAGTGTCACTTTTTAATTTTTGAGGATAGTTTTTTTTTAAGTGAGATTCCTATAGAATATTCAAAAGTCATGATTTGAGGATGTTTTTGTCTTGATTTTGGAGAATTAGTAGCAAGGCTAATTCTGTTGAGAGTGTCTGGCAGAACCATTTCCTGGTAAGAGGGAATGGTATACCAGTCCTAAATCACCGGTGGAATACGGCAATTTTATCAAAGTGTAAAATTATAGTTCAAGGTCAGATTATGGTATGACCTTGGCATGTTGAATAACTTGCCTCAGACTATTAGTCATCGGTTGAATTATAAATTAGCTACTTCCCGATGACATATATAAGCACCAGGCATATCATCTTGCCGTAGAATGGGTACTTCCACACTTGCTCAAAATGCTAGTTATTAAATGCCTAATGGCAGCTAGGTGGAGCCATAGTGCATAAAGAGCTGGACCTGGAGTTCTGAAGACCTGAGTTCGAATGTGGCCTCAGACACCTCAGTAGCTTTGTGACCCTAGGCAAGTTACTTAACCTCTATCTGTCTCAGTTTCCTAAAATGAAGATAGCATCTGCCTACTAGGGTTGTTGTGAGGATAAGATGAGATAATATTGGTAAAGCACTATATAAAAACAGTAGATAATACTGTTATGCATGCTGCTGGTCTGTTGGTAAATATGCAGTACAAAGATGAATAAAACATGGTCCTTGCCCGCTTAGAGCTAGTCAGGGAAATAAATCATATATAAACAGAGCTATTGGTATAACACAAGGTAGTAGAAGGTATAAGAGTCACACAGTAATTTGTTAGTTTAGCAGAGGGAGAGTTTACATTGGGTTTGGGAGGAGGGAAGGAAGACTTCTTGAAAGAGATAATATTTGAACATGGACTAGAAGGATAGGCAGGTTTTCAGTAGGAGATGTGGGCTGGGCAGGGCAGGGCAGGTAGGACCTGAGGGACATGTTGAAGGAATAAGCAACAAGTCCTATTTGGTCTGAGTATAGGTATATGAAGAGGTACAGTAGGTGATACTGTTTGAAAGGTCATTTGAGGTCAAATTAGAGAGATCCTTGAATATCGCTTTTATGAGTTTGACCTTTATTTACTGGCAGTGGGGAATCTGATGTTTTGTTTTGACATTAC
The DNA here is from genome assembly GCF_011100635.1 of Trichosurus vulpecula. Classification (NCBI taxonomy): domain Eukaryota; kingdom Metazoa; phylum Chordata; class Mammalia; order Diprotodontia; family Phalangeridae; genus Trichosurus; species Trichosurus vulpecula. The sequence goes on along the minus strand of NC_050580.1, from coordinate 120,645,400 downwards.
CAGAACTGCGCTTGAGAAAAATTCACACACACACACACACACACACACACGACAGAATAGAGGGTAAGGGTGTGGGGAGAAAATTGAGGCAGGAAGACCAGTCAAGAGGCTATTTAAGATTTTATCGATAACTTTGGTTTTTGTATCACTTTCATTTCTCAATCTATTATCCCTATCCCCTTTCCCACTCAGAAAACTATCCCTTAAAAATAAATAATTAAAAGGAAAGAAAAATAAAAAGCAGTTCAGCAAACTTGATCAATGTCACCAGCCCCTCTATTTTTACGAAGAAGAGCATCTCTTCTTTGGGGGAAAGACTGGTCATCATAATTACACAGGTCCAGCCTTAGTGTTACTGTGATTCTTTTCTTTTACATGGCTGTAGTTGTTATGCATATTCAGCTTACTTCACCTTACTTCTGTTCCAATACCAGTCAAGAGGCTATTACAATTCCAGGTGAGCTGGGAGGCCCTAGCCTAGGATGGAGGAAGCAGAATTAGAGAGAAGAGAGGGTGATTCACTGTAAGGTTTGAGCAGAGGCAGGATGACCACTTGCCAAGAATGTTATAGACTTGGTTCCTATTTACATTCAGGTTGGACCGGTTGACCTGTGAGGTCTGAGACTTAGGGTGATTCTGTGATTGAGAAAGAAGTTGAAAAGGTCCATACAGGGCTTAGTCAATGACTGGATGTTGGAGGAAGAGGGTCAGAGATGACTCTGAAATTTTGGTTCTGGGTTACTGAGAGGAAGATGGTCCTATCAACAGAAAGGGGTGGGGGAAGGGGATAAATAACTATTTGTATAGCACCTACTATGCATCAGGAACTGTGTGCTAAGTGCTTTACAAATATTATCTCATTTGATCCCTAATTGAAATAAGGATGGGAGAACGGAGGATGAAGAGCATGTTTTGTGGGAAAATGATTTAAATTTCAGATATGCTGAATTTCTAATATAAAACACTTGAAAATGGAAGTCTAGCTCAGGAAAGAAATTGGGATTGATTCTATAGCTTTCCGAATAGTCTTTATGTAGGAATAACCAGTTGAAACCAAGAGGGGTAGATGAGCTCAGTCAACAAGTATTTATTAAGCATTCCAAGGTGCCAGGCTCTAAGCCAGGTGATAGGAATATAATTATATAACACAGAACTTTACTTGGCAAGCAAGTAACTTATGGAAAAGAGAGGCAACCTGAAATAGTGGATAAAGAACTTTCCTTGAAGTCAGGCCCATCTATGGATTCTAGCACAGCCCCTGATACATACTGATTATAAGACCCTGGATAAATCATTTAACCTCACAGTGCCACCAGGCAACTCTATAAGACTAAATGTTTCAGATCTGGTTTGGTAGAGGATTTCCCTCACCAAAGAGCTCCCTACACCAATAAAATCACAGATCTGAACAACCACCACCAAAAGACCTGTTGTACAGCACTCTGTATTATCCAAAACCGTGAAGGGGAGGGAGGGAGGATCATCATCCCCATTTTACAGATGAGAAAACTAAGCTCAAACAGGTTAATTGACTTGTACAAAATTATACAACTAATAAGTGGAAGAAAGACCACATTTGAACATAAGGTCTCCTGACTCCAGGGGCTTTTCCTTTTTATCTTGCTGTCAATGAAGAGTATAGAATGAGAACTTAATCTTCCTTAAATAGACTCATCCAAGAACTGTTCACTGCAGTTATTAAGGGTGGGAATTTACTTACTTGATCTCTAGATTTAGGCTTCCCTCTTACTTTTGAGCTAGGGCCCTCTTTGTTTATGACAGCTAATAAAATCAATTATTTATCAGCAGTTTGATTGAGAGTAATACTAGGCCCTGTGCAGTCAGGTAGAAAGTCTCACCAATATAGCCACAACTAGAAATCAATCTCAGGAGTGTATTTTAAAATGAATGTATAAATTTATATTAAACTCAAAAACTGTCAAATGTTAATTCTCACAACAGCCTTAGGAGGAGGGTTATTCCAATTTTACAGATGAGAAAACGGGATTAGGGTTTTTTTTAGTGATTTGCCCACGGGTCACATGGTTGAGCTCGGTGGCAAATCAAAGGGCACTGGATTTTTTATTAGACTGCTGCAAAATGGACAAGTAATGGATTAGAAGGCAAGTGGAAAAGTTACCTCATCCCAGTCATTCATTCACTCATATCCAAGTACTCTTTTGGCTCAACCTAGAAGTATGGCTCTAGGCTTGAACTGTGTACAAAAAAAGTCGGGGGGGGGGAGCTTTCTTTGTCTCTAATGTGGGCAGAAGCACACTCTCCTTAAGAATATTCCAGAATTTAGGAAGAGCGGACCCCAAATTGCAAAATATCCTCCCTCCCTAAGCAAACGTGGTTTTGCTCTAGACTCTTGGGTGTTTGTGCCCAGCCTCTATGTCTAGAGCCCTATTTGCCAATGCACGTGTGGTGGGTCTGTCACCAGCCACACCAGCCCAACTGTGGACAAACTGCAAGCTGCTGGAACCAGTTAGTTTGGAAGGAAAAGCATCCCCTGGTTTTATATTTCCCCCCGAAAATTAGGATAAAAATGGTTTTTGCTGCAGAATCCCCACCTGGGGACCCCTGGTGTTTTTGCCTTTGCCCTTACAAATTTGGAGTAAGTAGGGACTGGGGAAGGGTGAGTGCCGAGCAGCTGAGCTCGCAGGTGCAACTCCTGCAAGCTCCCGGCGCTTTCTTCTTCGCGTGACCCAAGGACAGAAACGCCCCGCCCACCTCGCACCAGCTGGGTGGGAGGCGGAAGGTGTTGCCTCTGCTGCGCCTGTTTCTTTAAATTTTCACCTCGCCTGGGAAAGCCCAGCGCGTCATGGCCACGCCTCTCTCCATGCCCGAAACTATTAGGTGCCTGGAACGCAGCTGCGAGTGGGGGAAGAAGTAGGACGTGAGGGTGAGGAAGGAGTGAGGAAGGAGGAGCTGAAGGGAAGAGGGGCCGGGGAGGGGGTGGTGACAAACAGGGAGGAGGTGGGGACGGAGGGGGCGAAGGAAAACGGAAGAGAGAGGGCGGGGGAGCGACGCTCCGCGGGTTGGGACCAATCGCCCCACGCTCCGAGCCGTCGCCCCACCCCTACCGCCCATCCCCCGTCTCCGGGCTCCGCCTCCGCCGGTAATAATTAGGCTGCGGGAGGGGGGCGCCGCGTCAGCGCCGGGCGTCGGCCAATCCCAGGGCTCTTCCCGGCGGTCGCGTCACGGGCCGAACAACCAAACAGAAAAGTTTAATAAACAGCGGACGGAGGGGCCGGCGGTGGTGGCGGCAGCGGCGGGGCCGGAGCCGGAGCGAGCGGGGGGTTCGACGGCCTCACCTGTCCCCATTCACCCGCGGCGGCGGTGGTGGCGGGCGCGTCGGGCGGAGGGAGCCGCCGCCAGGTGAGAGTGGCCCGGGGCCCTCGTCGGCTAGAGCTGTCCCCTCCCCCCGTTCGGGTCGGCCGGCCGGCCGGCTGGCAGGTTGAGAGGCTGGCGGGCGGTGCTCGAGCCCAGAGTTAGGCGCCTCCCTCTGCCCCTCCCGGCTCGGGCGGGGAGGGGGGAGCCGGAAGCGCCCACGCAGCAGGTGGTGGGGCCGGACCTCCCCCCCCCGCCTTGTGGGTCTGGCACTCTTGCGGGGTGGGGAGGGAGAGAAAAGAGGAGGGAGAGAGAGAAGTGGGGACGTTCGTGGGGGAGGGGATTCCTGGCAGGGGGTGGTGGGGGGATAATGAGGGGGGAGGGGAGAGAAGAGGCGGGGGCGGGATGGTGGGCGGAGGCTTGGGGGAGGCCGCGTGTGTAGGGGGGGTGTCCGGGGGCGGGGCGAGCCGTGGGGTGGGAGGATTAGGTTAGGGTGTGCTATGGCCTCTGGGGTGGGAGAGGAGGGGAAGGAGTCTCTGGGCCCGGCCCGGTTAGGGTGGGGTTGGAGTCGACTTTGTTTTCTGAAAGCTAGGTCAGGTCCCAGGCTTTGGATTCTGAGGGTCCGGCCCTAGAAGGGTAGACCAGCCCTGGGCAGCGTTCCCGGGGGGGGTGCTGGGGGGGCGGGGTAGGAGTTGGCTTCCATAGGGCAACTGATAGCTAATCAACCTGTTTACCTTTTTAGGCCCTTGGGTCACTCTTTTCTGGCCCGAATGTTCCCCGACCTTTTGTCGCCCTATTAACCCCAATTTTATGCCCCTGTTGGTGGTGTTGGGAGTTTCTTTAGACGCTTGGCGTGTGTACACGTTTTAAGCACCTTTAAAATTGATCCTGTACCTTTCACGACTGTTGCTGTATAAGATCCCAAACTACTTAGTGTTATAAAAGTTATCCTTTTGGAGTGTTTCGTCTAATGCTTTGGTAACATCTCTTTCTAGGGGCATTTTTATGTCCTCTGGCATAGAGATCTTCGGTATTTGATGATTCCCTCCCGACTTACCCTCTTCGGGAGATAGTAACTTTGGCATAGAATGTGAATTTAGTAGATCGGTGTCATTCCTTACACTCAACTGCTCTTTTAACTAGTCTACTCGGAATTTTGGAGTTTTCTGATGCTTGTATTAAAATAGTGCCTTTCCAGGTCACAACATTATTTCAGGCCTCTGATTCTAGTTGTTTAGTTACATAAAATTAAATGTAAAAAGTTCCTTCTAATAACACCACAGATGTCCTGGGTGCTTTAAATTGGGTCCATAAAGTGGTTTTTAAAACAATTGTATTCTGAAAAGGAATTTTAGCTTGGGTGTTTTTTTAGTAACTTGGAGTCAGCATATGATCTTTTTTTGAATTTTAAAAAATTGTATCTTTAAAAGAAGGCATCATAGTATTGGAAGGATATTTGAAAACATAAAACTGCATTAACTGTTATGGCCTTGGCAAGTGTGCTGCTTTTTTCTGTTAATTTTCTTATATATGACATGGAAATAATCCTTCCCATCCCCCCATGCAACATGAGTATTAAAGGTAAGGTTCTGTAACTTGAGGGAAAAACTTAAATTGAGTCAACAAGGTGACTTATGTAAAATTCCCAACTTCCTGCTGGAAATTGTGTGTAACTATAATGATAAATACAGTGGGTCAAGGAATAACACTGAAGCTTTATTTAAAAAAAAAGTGTTACTTTTAAGGTAAGAGGCAGTATCTAAATAAAGAAGTTCTCTTGACATACTGGACTGTGACCCTGGGCTAGTCACTTAATCTAGATCACTTTCTAAGACATAAGTTACAGAAAACCTGCATTGGTAGAGGTAGTTTATCTACCCAGAAATTTCCCTAAACTATTGAAATTATAGGTCCAATCTCTGTCCCTATTCATAAGGTAGAAATAGCCTAAACTTTAGTCAAGACTAAGAATTGCCTTTCTGTTTCACCCTTATTTTTTTACCTCATTGGGGAAAAAAAAAAGATAATAGTGGACAATTCCTCAAATTCTTGAAGATAACATGTACATGTAAAATAAGCCACTTTTGTCTTTTATTAAGCCACATAGATGATGTGAAAGTAGAGAAAGAAGGCTTCTAACTTATAATTTTGAAAGAAATCCCGGTAGTACAGTTTTAGTAATATTATGGTTTTTAACTTTTAAAAAACTTTTTTAAACCTCCCATATCGCCTATTGCACATTCATTGAAGTTTCAAGAAATGATTTGCTATAATGTTATAAGTAATGTAGAAAATTAACTTTATCTCCCTTTTCCCATAGGCCTGATACTGTTTTTGGGCAGTGGAGGTGGTTCTTCAGTGTTGTTCTTATTAATGAACTCATTGAAAGAGCCTTTTTTTTTTTTTTTTTTGGTAAACTGTCACCTTTCCATAATTACCCTTTCTAGTAATGATTTTTTGGCTCCATCATGGTGACCTAGTAAGATCTGTCTAGGCTCCCTGGTGATTCCAAATGATTTTAAGAAGTGCTTTTGGCAGACCTGTATCTTCTGGGAAATATGATTTCTTTAGAAAGATCTGAGTGACTTTTAGTCTCTTCTTCAGCCATAGAAATTGTTCAAAAGTTCTCTTTGCTCCACCTATAAATTAAAGTGTCATAAATTTAGTGTTATTGATATGCTGGCTCCTACTTTTCTTGTTAAGATCTTGATCAGCAGAAAAATTGGATGTGGCTTATTTTCAGATTCTTTCTAAGATGATTATGTGGGGAAACTTCTTGGATTCAGTGGTAAATATACATTCTTAGGATACGAATATTTTGTTATTCAGAGGCAGAGATAATGTCACATCAAACTGGAGACCTGATTTCCTTCTGGTAAAGCTCTTCCCACAATGTTGGTTGGTAGTTCATTTGCTAATAATGGACTTCTGTGTGTGTTCCCTTTTAGTTTACCATGCAGCTTTCTAAATTTACCTGCCTCTGAAGGACATTTTCATACTGGGTTATATCTGGGAGAACTTTTGGGGTACAGAGTACTTTTCTTTTTTAGAAAAACTAATTTGAATTTTTGTTTTGTGAAATTGAGTTTCTTCATTGAATTTAATCTATTTTTCTTTAGTCTTTGTTTTCTAACTACAGGTTGCAGGTGTGTTGATGACAACCTGGTTGAGCAGGATTGCTGAATTGTAACCTATATCTTATGTTGCTTGTGTCTATTTCATACCAATAATTAACTTTTGTGGGTGAAGGATTGTGGTCAGATCAAAGGTTGTTTTGTTTTGTAACTGCAGCTATTTGCTTACAATTTCATGCCTACCAAATTTGACGTTTAAAATGTTTGCCCATTGAATCTTCTCATGACCCCTAAAATTTACTAGTCACATACACACACACCCCACATCTGCAGGATTAGTTGTGTATTTATTGCTTATGTTGTGTACCTGGTACTTTGGTGGCTTTACTTTTTTCCAAGAACAAATGGGGAAGTTAGGTTAGGAAGAAAACCTGATGAACTTTACTCTTCTAGTGCTATGCATTCAAAGCACTGAGTCCTTGCAAAGCATCTTGGGAGTAGACCTCTGTGAATTGGCTCTTTCAATTTGTACACTTAAACAGCATAATAGATTATACAGCTGTCTGGGCTTCTTGAGTTTAGCTTTTTCCCCCTTTATTGCCTCATGTTTGAGCCTGAGAGACAAATATGTGAATTTAATTTAATTTTTTAAAAAAGGCCTTCATTTAATATTCAAAGCACCTTTCTGTTTCTTTAAAATAGCACACCATATAACAAAAGAATTGTTTTGCAATGGCATGACTACAGGAATCATGTTTTTAAAATTTAATTCCTTGAACCATTAAAAAGAATTTTTGGTGAACTGTTAAATAGTGCCAATTGAAAACTTCACAAGACAGTTTTCAGCTCTTTGTTAACAAGCCCACTTAGCAGTATCTTCTGAGTATAGTTCCTTTAGCTGTCGTTAGGACCCAGAGATATATAGTATCTTAAAGGAGGAATTTTTGAGGGGAATAAAAATAACTTTCTATTGATTAGATTAAAAAAAAATAAAACTGGTTACTTAGATTACTAGAACCTGGGCTTTGGTTACTAGAAGCTGGGCTTTGTTTACAATAGATGCAATGATTTTATATAGTTTAGAATAATTTCATAAAAATGACATCTAATGTCAGGCAGCTCTCTTAAGTTACAATATGGAAATACTGTTTCTCCCTATAACATTTTCCGTGTCTAACATGCAGTTGTAAACCTTATGATAATTTTGTGATGTTTCAGACAAACTTTTGAAAAAATGTTAGAGATATCCCAGAAACCAATTTTTAGTAGCTTATGATGAATGATAGTTTATAAGTTTTAGTGAATCTTCAGAATGATTTTCTCCACGGTGGAAACTGATGTAGGTTTCCAAACTAGTTAAAAGGCATGAAAGCTAAGAATGTTGCTGAATCATTTACTAAGTTAGTAGACTGAAACTAGTTGATACTCTTCAAAACAGCATAACCTACCTACCTGTTATTCACCGCCATTTCCAATGAGCATTATCAATTTTTAATTTTAAGTTAGTATCTTATTGGTATAATATTAATTCTCCCTTTTAAAAGTTCTGACAGAAGTGATGGGGGAGGTTCATCTTAATTTTTAGACAAAGTGAAATCCAGTAAAATCACCGTTAAAAAAAAAAATCTAACCTCCTTTCAAGGGCCGATTCTGGCCAAAATTAAAGCATGGTATTCTGAATGATTTGACAGCGTGAAATCCCATTAAATAAGTTTGTGGTCCTGCATGATCTTAATTGATAGGCCATGCAGTTTTGTCTTCTGAGTAGTCAAAAACCAAATTCGAATAGGTACTGAACCCTCATTACATACTGTTTCTTTAAGGAAGCAGCTTTTTCAGGGTGTTTTAACATGCTTAACCTAACCTGCTAGCTGGGAAAAGTTCTTTAAAATAATGGATATTAGCCTTAACCAATCAAAACAAAGAGTTTGATCAATGGGGTGGAGATTAAACTCTTCAGCCACTAACCTCGAAGAAGGCGGGACTTGGTGTTCAGGGTTGGTTGCTTTGGAGTACAGCTTCAAGTGAAGTTAATCTGAGGTGAAGCAAACAGAAAATTTGGGGAGGTTTTGGTAGGATTTTTGTTCTCATCTCATAATGTTCCTGTTTCCCACTCGTGCACCTTTAGGTTTCTGTATGTGCCAGGTTTTGCCATTGTTTTATTTTCCATTGTTAGCTGAACATGAGAATTAAGCAGGGAAGCGGAACAAAAGGGCTGTTTGGACAGGAAATAGAGTGCAGAGAATCCAACTTGACTTTCCGTGACGGTTTAATTTGGTATAGTGTCTGTCTTTTATTAAAGCTAGCCCCTATCCGTACGAGAATCTTGTCATGTATTGCTCATGTGATGAATAATTCTTGAATAAAAAAATGAGAACTTTAGGAGGTCCGCTTGGTTTTTTAAAATAATAATTTCTTTGATTTTTTAAGAGATTAAGTAGCTGAATGAGTATCAAATAGGTTTTATCTTAAAGTATTGAGATATTGTAGTTTCCTTTGTATTCTAACATTAACTTTTAACTACATGTAGATACTAAAATAGGAAATTTAGATTTTAAAAAATTATCCCTGGTACAGTTTGATCTTGAAAAGGTCGTTTGTTTCCTTTTGAACAGAAGCAAAGCAAACTGTTTTCACCTTGATTTCATTGAAACACCTTTATTTCTTTGAAAGGTAGACATTGAAACGGGGAACTTTTTTTTAAGCCTTAGTAGCATGTTATGATTCGAACTTAAGTTACGTTTCAAAAGTCATATCTTTATTAGGAAATGAACACAGTTTTATTTAAAAATTATACTGTGTTTTAGTTTGTCATTTCTTTGTTAAAGGAAATTTTTTTTTAAATTTTAAAAATTTTTTTACTGCGTTGCATCTGGGAATCCAGGGCCCTTTTTACTTTAAAAGAATGGCTCCCTTGCTTTTAAAGTAACACCTACCCAGGGGGCTTAAATTCTTAAGTAGTTTCAGACTCAGATTTGTTTAGGCACCTTAGTAAAATTTTACTTCTTTTTGTTAAAACTTTTTTTGGAAATAAATTGAATTTTTTTCAGGGGGGTTGCGGATAAAAAGAATTAGGGAGACTGAATTAAATAGAGACTACTTTGGATTTGTTTTCTGGAGTTAATGCCCTTGGTCTCAAGTTCCCTTTCTGTGTTTTTAGTTTTCTTGCCATGTCATCTGAAGGAAAGTGAGAAAATACTTTTTGAAAACCAAGAAACATCTCTACTATCCATTTTTTAGTAGTAGTAGTAGTAGTAGTAGTAGGTTTTATCTTTACAATAACTTCGTTTTTATTTAGGCCTTGGTATCTTCGTATGTTTTTAAATACATAACTATTTACAACTTGAAGACATTTTTATTCTAAGTTACTGGAAGTATCATTAAAGGAGTCTAAAAAAGCAATCAGTGTCAGTAACCTTCCATTTCTTTACCTGAAGGTCTGCTCTGTGTATTACAATTCACATCTAGCCACTGGGAGTGTTTTTTATATGGACTTCAAGAACAGCAAAAAATAATGTTTAGTTTAAGTAAATGATAATAATAGTAGGTCTAGGTTTAAAAGTGATATCAGTACTCTTCAGTGTTTTATGACACTGGCTTATCCTTAATTGTATATACTATATATAGACGAGTATTATATATCTCTTTGCCTTTAATAGCATTCTTTGTTTCCTGATGACTTGCTGATTATATGTATTCATCACTACTAGTCTTTCTGTGCTAAATGAGCTAGACTAGAAACAATTTTGGTTCTTAGTCTAGACTTTAGTTTTAGTTTACTATTGAATCTTTCCCCCTGACCCCCCCCCCCCCCAGCAAAATGCAAAACAAATGTTAAGTAGTATTTTTAAAATGCTAGATTTACCAGTGGGGGTCCAGTGATACAATGTTTGTGAATAGTAATTAATTATCCTTAAGCCAAATATTTTATTAAAACATTCTAATCCATTCTGTAAGTCAAATCCATAACTAGTCTTTCTGAAAAGATTGATTATTAATTAACTGCAGTAATTCTCACTTTATACTACTTGTAGCTTTTAGAGTTGATAGTAGTGATTATGTGTTTTGTTATTCTGACAGTTTCATAGGTGGAAATTTTGTTGGTCATGACTGAAAAGTTCTGTTTTCCTCAATATTTGAACTTAATAAGTTCAGTTTTTGTACCAGAGGATGGAAATTTAGCTTTCATTATTGAATATGTTAATCAGTTTTTACTTAGTGAACTAGTTTCTTTGAGGATCTGTTGTACTCTTGTATTTTAAGTCGCTTCTTAATGTGCAAGAACTCAAGCATTTTTCACCTTTTTATTAATAGAACAGCTCATTGACTTTTCATTTGAATAACTGAATCCAAACTTCCATTTGGTCTTAACTATCCGTATGAAATATTTACCTCATTCAAAATTTGTGAGAAAATGAATTTGATTTTCATTTCTTTTTCTTTGATAGAAAAGTTAATTTCATTGCCTCCATATCAAAAATACACTATCACTCGATTAACTTTTAGACAGAATTATGTTAAAGTTCTTTACAGTTTGTTTTGTATATGGAATTCCAAGTAAGGACTGACAACTTTCTCTTAATACTATAAGAAAATCCACATTGGTGATTCTTGATCAATCTGTTCAAATTTCCTGATTATAGTGTGTTGTAGACACTCTATATTGTACAAAATAAAGGTTCATGGTTGAGTCAGGAAGCAAAATATGAATAATTTTGTTTTCATAGGGAAGAGATTTTAGGAATAAGACTCCATAAGTTTGTTAGGTTTTTATGGAGGTCAAATGTATTTATTAATAACTGTTTTGATGTTCTTTAACAGAATGGATCAAGGAAGGTAAATGCCAGTTAGGTGACCAGTGTATTAGATGAATATTTGTAACTTTTTATAATGAGCCTGTAAATGTGGCATGCAGTATGGAATCATAGATTTAGAACTGAAAGAGAAGAGTCTCTAACCACATCATTTTATGTTTGAAGAAACTGAGGCACAGAAAGGGGAAATTGATGTGTCCCAAGGATAGATAGCTAATTAATATCTTTACTAAGAATTTGAACCCAGGTCTTCTTGACTCCAAGTCCAGTGCCCTCATACCATTACATTATAGTACAATATGCTAAAGTATGCTGCAGTATGTTCTAAAGACCTTACTGACTAGGAATTGAACCCAGGAGTTAGCAGGGAAAGCACAGAATCCTAATCAGTAGAGCATCCAGAGAAAAATCACAAATTACTAGTATATTTTCTTCCTGTTTCCTACTGACAATCACTTGGGGAAGCCGTCTCTTTGAATTGTGACTATCATAATTCATGATTTATAAAACAGTTCTATAGAACATAGATATTATAGTCTTATAAAGTAGTCGTGTAGGTTGCCTTTCCTGTTTGTCTAATTTGTGAAAGTAGGTAAATGGTTTAGTATAGGTAACTTTTGTTCCTAGTTCTAGAGAAGTTGTTAATCATTTATACTCCCAAACCTGTTTTTGAATGAATCTGTGTTTTCCTATACTCTAATCATGAGAAGCGAATGGCAAGAAATATTTCTATTTGGGGTACAGAGGGAACTGTTGAAGAGCAACTGGAAGAAGCAGTCGACCACAATAGTTGGTTATATTTTTGCATCTGGTAAAAAACTAGCTTAAAACCACCTCATCAAGATGTGATTTTTCAAGTATCATTAAATTTTGGCATGCACTGAAAACTGTTATATAAGCAGGTAACTGGCGTTGGGAATAGAATGCTGGTGAGGATCAAACAGTGTAATTTGTAACTGTACTTTGAAAACGTTGATTTGCTCTGTGTGTGTGTATGTGTGTATGTGTGTATACATACTACTACTACTACTTTTTCTATTCTACTTCCACTACTACTAGCATTGGGCTTTGAAGTCTTTTGAGTCCAAGACCTGGGTACAAATCTCTTACTCTCATCTGACCCTCAATTTTCCTTATTTGAAAAATGAGGATGAGAATATTTGTACTGCCTTTTGGTTAGTAGTGATTTGATTCAAATGATATAAAGTGTTAAGCCTAAGGACTAAAAGAACCTAAGCTATTACTACTTCTTTTAAGACTACATTGAACCCTACTTCCATAAAAGCCCCTAAATGGTTCCAAAGTACTTTTGAAATGTTATAAAAGGTATGTTTTGCTATTTGTTTTGGAATTAACAGCTACTCTGTTCCCTATTTAAGTGACTAAATCCTAGGGCTTAAATGGTGTGAAAAGAGATTAGGCAAAGTGTGAAAGCACTTTATACAAGTCCCTCTACTGTTTGAAATACTAATGTCTTAGAATTCACACTTAGTCACTTCTTCATTCAGGTATGGGGTATACCTCAGAGATATTTTCAGTTGGGTTCCTAAAGTGAGTCACAAATTTTTTGGGTTTCCCATTGCATATAAAAGTTATGTTTACTCCATGCTGTTGTCTATCGAGTGTATAATAATATTATGTCTGAAAAAAAAAACAATGTATGTACCTTAATTAAAAACATTTTATTGCTAAAAAAAAAAATGCTGACCATCAACTGAGCCTTCAGGGATTCATAATCTTTTTGCTGAGGGAGGGTCTTGCCCCATGTTGATGGCTGCTAACAGATCAGGGCGGTGTAGTTGCTGAAGATTGAGGTGGCTGTGACAGTTTTTTAAAATAAGACAGCAGTGAACTTTGTTTCATCTATTGACTCTTTCACTTATTAATTGGCCTAATTTCAGTGTTGTGTCTCAGGGAATAGGGAGACCTGAGGAGAGGGAAAGAGATGGGACTTGCAGGTCAGTGGAGCACTCAGAACACACACAACGTTTATCAGTTAAGTTTGCCATCTTATATGGGTTTGTGGCACCCCAAAACAATTACAATAGTAACATCAAAGACCACTGATCACAGATCACCATAACAGATATAATAATAAAGAAAAAGTTTGAAATATTGCTAGAATTAACAAAATGTGACACAAACAGTATATGAGCACATGCTTTTGGAAGAATGGCACCGAAAGACTTAGTGCAGGGTTTCCACAAACCTTCAATTTGTAAAAAATGTAATATCTTTGAAGCACAAGCGCAACAAAATGAGGTATGCTTGAATATGAAGTATCCACCTGTGAATCCAGCATCTTTGAAAGCAAAATGAGGGTAGCTTTTAAAATAGCTTAACCCAGTTCCTTTCCCTTGCCCCTCAGCCTTCAACCTAATTTAGACTTATGCCATTCCAATCTCCCCTCCTTCCCCTTCTTCCAGCCCAAAGTACAGTACCACATCTTATGCAAAGTGACTAGTGGGATGAAAAGTATGATCCTATAAACTTGTGGTTGGAGACTTATAGATGAAACTGAATGCCCTTGTGTCCTCTTAAAAACAACTGCTTTCTCGGTAGATGTGAAAACTCAATTTTTCTCACTATGCCAAATCCCTGAGAAAAGTTTGAATGGACTACCCTCAAAATTAGAAGTTTGGGTAAATGCTTGACAGTTTATATTCAAAAGGGTTTTAATTCTTTGCCTAAAGCTTTGAGATTATGGGCATTTTGACCCTGTTTGGACTTGCATTTTAAAGACATAAAGCCCTGACTTGCTCTTCAGCATTTATATATATGGCATTTTGGTAAGGGCTGAGGAAACAAAAATGTAAGCATAACTAGTTCTTGCCTCTAGGAGAAAGAAATATAATATGGTGGGAGGAAAATGGCATGCAGGGTAAATTGATATAGGCAGAGGAATCTAGACTCCGTGCATCCCTGTAGGCACCATGTTGACTTTGTAAACCACAGATTAACATTATGTTGTATCATTTTTATTTATTTTGTTAAACTTATCCCAGTACATTTTAATCTGGTTCAGGCCACACTGGTAAGTTTTGCAAGCAGTGAATTGGACACTCTTATCTACAAGCTTGCCAATGGGAAGTGAGGAAGAATCATACCCCTTTTGGGGGAAAAGAGGATGTGTGGGAGGCTAGAAATTAATAGGGGGGCTGAGTGGAGTTGAAGTAGGTGATCACAAATGCAGACCACTGTTCTTCTCATGCTTCTGAAGCCTGTTATCATAGGATCTTGGATCTAGAAACTAGAACCTCAGTGGCTATCTAGATCAGTCTTTTCATTTTACAGATAAGGAAAGGGAGTGAAGGGAGATTAAGGGGACTTGTCTTTGGCCAGCCATGTTACTGGTGGTAGTATGTATCAGGAACAGGATTTGACACCAAGTTCACTGACTCCAGAGACTTTCCATATTGCAGCTCTGGTTTTCTTTTTCTTCCAAGTATTGTTCTTTACTGGATCCGTCTTGGTGGCCACATGAATAAGTTGAATAGTTAGAAGGTAGAGCTGGCAGTCTTTTCCTTATGAAGCTCCCCCTGGCTTTCTTCTCTGTGTAGAACTTTTCTTTATGATAACCATAATTTTATTCCCATTCCTTAAGGGCCTGTGAGGTCCAGTTCAGGTATGAGACTGTCTAGCTTTTGAAGATCTGAATGTTAAGGCAAGTAAGGGGTAACTTTTTTTAGTTACCAAAGATTTAGATTTTTGGATTTTCCTTCAGAGACTCTTAAAGGCAGATTGTATTTGCAGCTGTTGGGAAAAGTGGATTGTTTTTAGGATTTAATATTTGAAATTGTTTATGGCAATAAGCAAAAACATTTCAACCTATTTTTTTTTTAAATTTTGGTCAAACAAAATCTACCTTCTCTTCCTCCCAACTCTACTCTGCACACTCCCCATGCCCCCAGCCATTGCAGTTGAAAAGGAAAAACAAGGACCTTCTAACAAAGAAGTGTAGTCAAGTAAAACAGTGTGGATCTGAGTTCCAAAATCGTTTGTTTTTACAATACTTTTGTTATTGTATAAATTCTTCTGGTTCTGCTCACTCTATTATGCATCAGTTCATCTAGGTCTTGCCAGGTTTTTCTTAAAGTGCCCCCTTTAGCATTTCTTACAGCATAATAGTATTTTATCGCATTCCTGTACCAAAGCTTTAAAACATTCCCCTGTTAATGCTGCGCCCCCCCCCCCAAGTTTCCAGTTCTTTGCCACAGTGAAGAGAGGTGCTAGCTATAAATACTTTCGTATATTTGGGTTCTTTTATCTTGGTGGGAGAGGGCAGGGGTGGCAGCTAGGTGGTACAGTAGATAGAGTATTGAACCTGAAATCAGGAAGACCCGAGTTCGAAATGGTCTCAGACACTTACTAACATTGTGACCCTGAGAAAGTCACTTAAACTTGCTTGCCTCAGTGTCTTTCATCTGTAAAAGGATCTGGAGAAGGAAATGGTGAACACTCCAGTATCTTTGCCAAAAAAAACCCCAGAAAGGGTCATGAATTGGACATGACTGAAAAACAACTAAACATCATCATCATCTGAAGGCGCAGAGGAGTATGTGTGGCATTATAGACCTAGTAGTGGTATCACTGGGTCAAAGGGTTGCCATTTAACAACATTTTTGGGCATAGTTCCAAACTGTCTTCTTGAAAGGCTGGACCAATTCACAACTCCACCAACAGTGTGTTAATGTACCTGTTTTCTCACAGCTGCTCCAATATTTGTCATTTTCCTATTTTTGTCAGCTTCATCAGTTTGATCAGTGCATGGTAGAATCTGAGTTGTTTTAATAGACATTTCTGGAATAGTGATTAAGAGCATATTTATATGGCCTTTGATAGATTGGATTTCTTCCTCCAAAAACTGGCCTGTTCATAGCCTTTGACTATTAATTAATTGGACAGTGGTTTTTAGAAAGTTTTTGCTTCTGAAAAATAAAATGCAAATGAGCAGTTCTATTATAGCTTTAAGTGTCTGCTTCAATTGATACAAATTATCAAATTTTCTAAATGATTGGGAAGAAATCAATACTTTGAGAATAGAATATATAGTAAAATATCTTTATTCAATAAAAATCACATTTCATAAGGGAAATCTCCCTTATGCATTTCGATCCTGTTGATTTTTACATCTACCATACTAATCATTTGTTTCCTTCAACTCACACTGCAATCTATTCTGGTTTAGTCGCTTATCACCTTTCCTTGGATTATTAAAATGACTTTCTAGCTATTGTCCCTGCTTCTCTCATCTGTTCACTCATGACATGGTTGCCCAAGTAATCTTCCTGGTATACTGTTGTGTTGAAGTAAGTTTTTCTTAAAAAATTTATGGTGACTCCCCATTGCCTACCAAATAAAGTACAGATTTCTTAGCTTGATACTCAAAGCTCTCCACAGTCTAGTTCTAACTTATTTTTTTTTGAATTCCACCTAAATTAAACTACTCACTAGTCTTTGTTCTCTTACCACTCTCTTGTCTCAGTGCCTATCCTATCCCTTGAGCCTAGAATTGATTCCTCTTCCTTCTCCCCCTTACCTTTTCTCAGTACCTAATT
This sequence comes from Trichosurus vulpecula, assembly GCF_011100635.1. Taxonomy (NCBI): domain Eukaryota; kingdom Metazoa; phylum Chordata; class Mammalia; order Diprotodontia; family Phalangeridae; genus Trichosurus; species Trichosurus vulpecula. Next base: position 120,628,621 of record NC_050580.1, on the reverse strand, counting down.
TGAGCTTAGTTCTCACCATGAAGCCTTGTATGAGTTACTTCCCTAAGATGGAAAAAGTCATCTCTTCTCTTGGAGGCTGCACAGTTATTACAATGTTGTGCTAGAATGTGACCTCAGACGCCGATTGTGTGACCTTGGGCAAGACGCTTAACCTTTGTTTCAGTTTCTTTAATTGTAAAATGGGGATGATAACAGCACTTTTCTCCCACAGTTGTTTTGAGGATCAAATGAGATGTTTGTAAAGTACTTAAATATGAAATAAATAGATATGAAAACAATGGATACAAAATGAATAAAGATAGTTTGTGGATGGAATGCATGAACATTTGAGGGGATCAGGAGAGCATAACAATATTGTATGTTTTATGCATCCCTGACTTTTAATAAATGAAATCACTATTAATTTGAGCATCTTGTGCATTAATATATTTCAGTACTTGGTTTAAAAATAACCCTAAATATGCAAGTATTTTGAGGAAATTAAAAAAACTCACTCCTATCTTTAATTTTTATATCTCCTTTAATTCCCAATATGTCTCTCCCCTTTCCTTCAGACAATCTTACTTATTCCTTTATTTTGTTGCATATTTCCCAATTACATGTAAAAAAAATTAGAAATCATTTAAAAAAATTTTGAGTTCCAAATTCTTTCCCCTTTTTCCAGCCCCTTCCCCCTTCCAAGCAATTTGATTTCAGTTATACATGTGAGGTCATAGAAAACATGTTTCCATATTAGTCATGTTGCAAAAGGAAACAACAAAATAAAACAATAAAATAAAGTAAAAAAAAGCATGCTTCAATCTGCATTCAGAGTTCATCATGTTCATCATCTCTGGAAGTAAATAGTATTTTTCATTATAGGTCCCTTGGAATTTCTTGGGAGTAGCTCAATGTTTTGTATTTGATCATCCATTACAATATTGTTGTTACTGTGTTCTGTTCACTTCACTTTGCATGAATTCATATAAATCTTATGGGGTTTTTCTGAAATCTTCCCTATCTTATAGTACAATAGTCATATACCAAAACTTGTTCAGATATTGCCCAATTGATGGGCATCCCCTCAATTTTCAATTCTATGCACTACAAAAAAAGGTACTATAAAAATTTTTGTACACATATATCCTTTCCCTGAGTCAAAGGGTATGCCCAGTTTGATGGCCCTTTGGACATAGTTCTAGATTGTTCTCAAGAGTGGTTGGATTAGTTGACAATTCCACTGACTTCATGTTGTATCTGTATCAGTAATTAAGGTGGGACTTTTTTTTACTGTTTTCTCTCTTAGCACTTATTTAATCAAGTGCCCTTGAAGAATCTGGCCTTTGTTTCTTCAATTGGATCAGAAATTTTTGATGACCTCCTTGCCTCAAGGGAAAGCCTGGTTTGCAGGGGTTTGAGTCACATGTTTTTGAAGCCTGAGGCTTTTAGGGCTCTTTGGGTTTGAGTTGAATTTAGGGTTGAGTTGAATGTCTGTGACACTTCTAGGTCACATGGGTGAGTCACCTGTTGTGACTCCCTTTGACCCTGAACAGAATATATAAACCCAGAGGTTAGTGTTTTCCTTTGGGGCCCTCAAGACTTGAAGAGACTCTGGCCAGCCCTTAAGAGGGTGAGGCCCCCGCCCTGCCCCGAAACCTGGATGTTGGGACTTTGTTAAACCCTGGTAACTATGCATTGAGATTTGAATCAGACAAAGTCTGTCTGTTGGTGTTTGTAATTTTTATGTTATTTGTTCTGAAGTTCAGGTTGATGGCTTTTCCTCCTGAACTGAGTGAATTATATTTGTATGTTGGATTAAAATGAGATTGTTAACCCCTTAAAATTACTTTCCTTAGTAAAGCAGATCAAAGAACCTGTGTTAGTAGCCCTTCTGTGTGCTGGTTGTTGTTGGTTTTACACAGCCAGAGTAGCTGCTAGCAGATTGTTGGTACACGTGTTAGTGTTCCAATTTTTCAACATCTCCAGCATATGTCATTTTCCTTTTGTGTCACGTTAACCAATCTGATAGGTGTGAGGTGGTATCTCAGGGTTGTCTTAATTTGCATTTCTCTAATCAGTAGAAATTTAGAGCATTTTTTTCACGTGACTACTGATGACTTTGATTTCTTCTGAAAACTGCCTATTAATATCCCTTGACCATGTATCAGTTGGGGAAGTGGCACTTATTTTTGTCAACTTGTCTCAGTTCCCTGTATATTTGAGAAAGAAGGCCTTTATCAGAGAAACTTGCAAAAATATTTCCCGTTTCCTGTTTTCCTTCCAGCTTTGGCTTCATTAGTTTTGTTTGTGCAAAAAGCCTTTTAATTTCATGTAATCAAAATTGTTTATTGTACCACTTGTGAACCTCTCTATCTTTTGTTTAGTCAAACACTCTTTTAGATCTGATAGGTAAAATTATGATATCATGCCTTATTTCTAAATCATGTTCTCATTTTGACCTTACTGTATACAGGGTGAGATGTTGGTCTATACCTAGTTTCTGTCAAATTGCTGTCCAGTTTTCCTTGCAACTTTTGTTAAATAGTGAATTCTTATCCCCAAAGTTTGGATTTTCAGTTTAAAAAAAAACTAGATTACTATGGTTATTTACTACTGTGTACTTAATCAGTTCCACCAATTTACCACTCTTAGCCAGTATCAGATTATTTTGATGATTGCTGCTTAGTAATATAGTTTGAAATCTGGAACTGCTAGGCTGCCTTCTTATTTTCTTTTCATTGATAACCTTGATATTCTTGACCTTTTGTTCTTCCAGGTGAATTTTGTTACTATTTTTTCTAACTCTGAGAGAAATGCTTATTTCTCTCATACTAATAACCAATTATTCAGATCAATTTTTTTTTCTATTTTCTCATTCAGAAATAAATTCTTAAAGGGTAATATAGTAAGTTTTTGAAAGACCTTACTGACCTTGCTCAAAAATTTGCCCCACCTAGAACATCTTATCTAGGTGGAATTATTACTCCACCCAACTAGTAGAACCTTTCCTAAGAAAATGTAATCTAGGTGAATGCTGGCCCGTGTTATACTCAGGCTTGGCTGGGGGTACATCCTTTGTCTAGATAGATTGCCTGAGGCTAGAGTAGTCTGGGAGTATGAGTAACATTGGAATCAAAGTCACTGGTCCCCTAGCCTCTCATTAGAATAGGTCTACCTCTCATAATATTCATTCTTTAATTAAATTGTTAACCAATGAGAGTTGATTGCTGACTTTCAGGAACAGCCACTCTTCTAAGAGTATATGAGAGTCAAGAGGCATCCAGGAGAGGGGTGTTTGGTTTACTAGAGGCAACCAGTTGGCTGTCCTTTTATTAATTATTCACTAGCCATAATTAATAAAAGTATTAATTACCCAGAAGCTAAGTCTCTCAAACTTTTCATTTGTCAAAGTTCTATAAAATAATTCTTTAGTACTTTGGTATGGCACTAAACTAAATTAACTTAGGTAGAATTGTTATTTGTATCACATAGGCTCTGCCAGCCCATGAGCAATGAATATTTTTACAGTTGTTTAGATCTGTCTTTATTTGTGTGAAAAGTGTTTTGTAATTTCTTTTTCTTGTCTTTGCCATAAGCTAATATGTCATTACAATTTAGTTTTAGATAATACTTGTCATTTTAAGAGGTTCTAATGCTTTCTAATGTTTTTAATAGGAATAGGTGTTGTATTTTGTCAAAGGCTTTTTCTTTGTCTATTGAAATAATCATTTGGTTTTTGTTGTTATTGTTATGTTCAATTATGCTGATAGTTTTCCTAATATTCAACTAGTCCTGTATTCCTGGTATAAATCTTATCTGGCATAATATATGATCTTGTGATATATTCCTGTAATCTCTTGGTATTTAAAATGTGCCTTGACATAAAGGAAGTTGGTTAATAGTTTTCTTTTAATGTTTTAGGTTTTTGTTTTGTTTTGTTTTCTCCCTGAATTAAGTACACCAAAATCATATTCATGTCATAAGAAGAATTTGGTAGGCTCTTTCTTTCCTATTTTTTCCTATAGTTTTATAGCATTAGGATTAATTGTTGTGTAAATGTTTGGTAGAATTCACTTGTGAATCCATCTGGGCCTAGGAATTTTTTGAAATACAATGTCAAGGCTCTTTTGTTGAACATGGCTTTCAGGTAATTTAATAATTCTTAAATTCTGCCTTCTCAATCTATTTTCCACATCAGTTGTTTTTCCGAGGAGGTATGTTACATTTTCTTTTTTGTTTTCAGTTTTTTTCCTTTTGTTTTATTGTTTCTTGATTCTTCATAGTCATTAGCTTTACTTGCCCAGTTCTAATTTTTAAGGAGTTATTTTCTTCAGGGAGCTTTTGTACCTCTTTTTCTATTTGTCCAGTTCTATTTTTTAAGGAATTCTATTCTATAATGATTTTTTTTTTCTAGCTTCTTTACAAAGACTTAAATTGTCTTTTCATAATTTACTTCCTTTGTTATTTTGAATGGGGCATAACTTTTTATTATTAAGATATTTATTATAAGAAGAATTACCTTTCTTTATTAAGAAATCTCAGTTTTTTTCTTTGAGTTCACTCATCCTTTGAAGTACTTTGACCCAATAAAGCTAATATGTTTCTCTTTATGCTTTCCCTCATATTGTCACACATTTTTGCAAAAAAAAAAAATTACTGGACTCTTGTTGTAAAGTTGGTTTTTCTCTTAATTTGAAAAACTATAATATTTTGATCATATTTCTCAGTTAAGCAGTTATGAACCATTCATTGTATGTACATTGCTTTTAGACCAGTGCTTTATCACACTCATTTAACTCTGTCAGCACAGAATCCATTATGATTTATCATCGTTCTGTTAATGTGATTTTTTTTAAACCAGTTTTAAGTTTCAGATTTACCTCCCTCCACCCTACCCATTGAGAAGGCAAAAAATACAAAACCCATTACAAATATGAAGTTGTGCAAAGTGAATTTTCATGTTAGCAGTCTTGCAGAAATAAGAAAGAAAGAAAAAGAAAAGATACTCTCCAGTCTCACTTTGCCTTTTTGGAGGTGGATAGCATGTTTCTGAAATACTTCTTCTACATTTTTCCCCGGGCCATCCAAAATCCTTTGGTGGGCCTCAGGTTGTGCAGGCCTGCCCTATGTGTTTTAGAAATGAGACCTTTATTAGTAAAACTTGCTGCAAAGATTCTGCCCCTCCTCCCTCCAATTCTGTTTTTCTTCTAATTTTAGCTGCAGTTATTCATGCAAAAACTTTTTAATTTTGTATAATCAAAGTTATCCATTGGTACCTCCTATGAAACTCTCCATCTCTTTTTTGGTCACAAACTTCCCTTAAATCTGACAGGTCATTTCTTCCCTACTCCCCTAATTTGCCCATGATACCACCCTTCTTGTCTTAAATAGGTACCCATTTTGAGCTTATCTTTGTATATATACAGTATGAGATGTTGGTCTGTGCCCATTTTTTGCCCAGACTACATTTTCCCAATTTTCCCAGTGCTTTTTGTCACTTAGCAAGTTTTTGCCCCAGTAGCTGGAATTTTTGGCTTTATCAAAGACTAACTTAGGTTGTGATCACTTGCTTCTGTATATTGATCTAGAATCCATTGATTGTTTTTCTTACCTAGTACCAAATTGTTTTTGATGCTTTACAACTTTATCGTATAGTTTGCCATGGTACTGCTAGGCTTTTTTCTTTCTGATTTTTTTTTCCCTTGATATTATTGACCCTTTTTTCCTCCAGATGAAGTTTGTATTTTTTTTCCTAGCTATGGCAGTGAATAAGTAAATTAGGTAATGTTGTCATTTTTATTACATTGTTTCGGCCTATATGTGAGCAAGTAATATTTCTCCATTTATTTAGATCTCTTTATTTGTGTGAAGAGTGTTTTGTAACTGTGTTCATATAATTCCTGTATGTGTTTTTGTCAGACCCCCAAGTATTTTATATTGTCTATAGCTATTTTAAATGGATTCAATATAATTTTTTAAAAATGTCAATTGTATTGAAAATTTATCCTAATGTAGCAGTGCTATGTTAGACTGCAATGTAACAAATTTTCCCTTACATCACTACATCTGTAGTTTTCTTGTGTACAACAGGAAGTTTTTAGTTTCTCAGTTGATGCATGATTTCTTTTCACCATAACGTTTGAAAATGGAACCATTGGAAGCTGTTTTTCACATTATGTGCTAAATTTTGTTTCAGCTCTATGAAAGTTGAAAGTAATGCCTGTGTTTCTCTCTGATGGGGCCTTTCATGCTTACCTTTCTCTAAGTGACCCTGTATGAATGAGTCCTTTTCCTGTCAGAGTTGTCAGTTTGAAAGAATTTTTGTTAAAAGTATTTCATTTTCTCAGGAGAATCTTACTTTGTTAACCTTCTGCTTGTACATTGTCAAGATATTAGTGTTAGTTGTGACACTACTCTGTCCTGCTTCTCCTTTCTTCTGACCCTTACTGCTAAGGAATCCTTATTTATTTATTTGTTTTTAGTTTACAAATTCAGTTCCATAAGCTTTTGAGTTCCAAATTTTTTTCGCCTCCTTTTCTTCCCCCCTCCCCAAGGCTCTACGTATACATTCAAATTAAACATATTTTCACATTAGTCATGTTGCAGAGAATTATAACCAGTAGAATGAACCATGAGAAAGAAGAAACAAAACAAAAAAGAGAGAGCAAATAGTATGCTTTGATCTGCATTCAGACTGCATAATTCTTTCTCTGGATGTGGATAGCATTTTTCATCATTGATGCTCAGGAATTTTTGATAGATCATCTTTGATGTTATGCTTACTAATTGTGGGTATATGTGCAAAGCTTTGTCCTTTCCCTTTCATTTGTCTGTGCTCTCTTGGGAATACTATCATTTTTTTTTTGTATGACCCCCAATTCTGTTTCTGAGCATCAGTCTCTCATTTCCAATTGCCTTTTGGACATTTCAAACTAGATGTCTCATAGATATCTAGAACAAGACATGCTTCAAACAGAATTCATTGCCATACACTTGGGTTCTTTTCTGAATTTGCATATTTCTAGTCTGTCAGGTTTTCAGCCTTGGGATTTTCCTTAATTCATCCCCATTTTCCAGTCATTAGCCAAATCTTGACATTAAGACATTCACAGTACTGCTCTTATCTGACCCCTTCCCAGTAACACCAGCTTAGTTCAGGCCCTCACCATCTTTTCCCTGAGCTATATTGCAATTGCCTCCTGAATGGTTTCCTTTTTTCATGTCTTTCCCTATTCTAATCCATCTTCCACACTATTTCCAAAGCAATTTTCATTAATTTCAGACTGACCATATCACCTTCCTATTTAATCATTTCATTAAATTCAGATCGACTATATCACCTTTCTGTTTAATCAACTACACTACATCCCTTTTGTATCTAGTATGAACTTTTCTGTTTCGCATTTAAAGCTTTTTGAAACCTGGTCATGATCAAATTTTCCAGCTATACTATACAGGCTTTCTTACTGTTTCTTACTTACTCTTTACTTCATCTCCCTTCTTGTTCCCTTTCTACTAGTTTTGTTTCCTGTGCCTGAAAATATACTTCCTTCTTGTCTACACCTCATAGAATCACTGGTTTTGTTTTTTTTTTTTTTCCCCAAGTCAAGCACCACCTTCTAATGAAACCCTTGTGTTAACCCACTCTCCTTTGTATTTATTCTATGTATACATGCTATATGCACTTTGTCCTCTACTACAATGTAAGCTTCTTGAGAACTGGAATTGTTTCCTTTTGATTTTGTGTTTCAAGTGCCTAGAGCAGGACTGTCCAACCTTAGGTTTTTATTGAAACAATAGACAATATATTTTGATTTGCCATTTTAGTGAGAGCTCTGTTTTTTTTTCTTTTGTGAGAGCTTTGTTTATTAAAGCATTTATGTAAATTTCTGTGGTTGTAGGTGGGCCGCAAAAATGGCACTGTGATTTTTGTCCAAAAATGTCCAAAAATTGCATTTTGGATAGCCCTGACCTAGAGCATACTAGGCACTTAATAGATGCTTGCTCATAGGTTTCTTGCTAAATGCTCTTAAAGTGTATAAAGCAATCCTATCATGTGTTTCTTCTCCATCAGTAACAGTACTTGTGAATTCTAGTTGTAAGTAGAGTGGATTATATTTCCTGGATTTGAGCTTTTTACTTTTTTTTTTCTTCTGTATTTCTGCTTGTTTAACCCATCACTAACGTCTTAGCTTCTTAGTTACAGCTGCTCCAGTGGATTTTCTCTTCATAATGGTTATATATTTGTCTCTCACAAAATATTATTATTTCCCCTAAGAAAATTTTTTAAAACGACAATTTAGCTTATTAAATTTCAAACAATTGTCTATCATTTTTCAAATTACCTATAAGAGTTTTCAAGTTACTTTAATTTTTTTACTTGTGATTTTTTTGGGGAAGCCAGCTTAAAATGAGTGATAAGGAGAACTATAATAGAAAATTATAATACTTCTACAAAAAGATTACTTTTGAATTGATGACTTAAATTCCAGGCAGCAAACATCACCTAGAACACTGATGGCAGATACACACACCTACTGACTAAAATTTCACTTTGTTTGCATGTACCATTCAGTTGCTACATCAGATTCTCAGTCAGAGCAAATTCAGATGTTAGACTATTCGTTGTTGATTTTGACCTTTGTTTTCTTTGAAAAAATTAAACACTTTTTTGGGAAGTTGTCCTTAAAAATTTCCAGTCATTTCGGCTATTGCTTCTTTTCCATCCCGTCGGTTGACAGAGATTTCTAAGGCCTTGCTATTGCTACTGTCAGAATAATTGTATGAAAATTATGGTACATCTTCACATATTTTTTCCTAGGATGTGTATACAATTTTTATATTGGTGAATGGGTAATTCCATGCCAGCCAAAATGTCTTCATGTTAAATTGGTCTCCCCTTATCCCTGTAGTGTGTATTGGGAAAACTTTTGGAGGGTTGGAGAAGAGGTGAACTTGTTGTCAATGAGAAAATAGTTTCTACAATACTGGTCCTTTGTTCATCTTGACTCAGAGTAAGAATAGATGAAAAGGAATTTAGTGAGGTTGAAAGCACCATAGAATATGGGCAAGAAGAAGTAATTGTACCCCAGGGTTCTTATAAGTTATTAGCAACAGCTGAGTATCTTTCTAAAAAGTCCCATGAGGTCTAATTATTTTATAGCATTCATCGTTGTCTCAGTTAAGGAAAATCAAGAGTGAGGGTTGTCATCTTCTTCATGAAAACTTAGTACTTAATTGAAGAACACTCATGTTTGACATAATAAGGAGGGGGAAGAAACTTCAAAATTCTTCACTATACTTGTCTAAACTTTGGTAAATTTTGAACCATTTAGGCTAATCCAGTCATGGTTTTATCATGATTTAATCTCTGAAAATAAACATTTTATTTATTTGTTCCGAATGTTTAATGAGGAAATGTGAACCATCTGCCCTTCTCTGCTCACCAGGCTCCAGGACAGCCCAAAACCCATCTGCTGGCATTTGAAGGCTCTTGTGGTACTTCAGAAATGGGCTGAAGCAGAGAAGTCTAAACTGCTGAGGAAAGATTTTCTGGAGAGCATTTGGGGAAAGGGAAGGGAAATAAGCATTTAGATAGCAGTACCCCGAATATAGTAGGCACTAAGCACTTTACAGATGTTATCTCATTTGATCCTCACAACAACTCTTTGAGATAGATGCTGGAAGAACAGATAAAAAGGAAAGGCTGGAGACAAATTATAGAGGATTTTTAAATGCCTAAGAGACAGGGTAAAGAAAGACAAACACAAATACACTGTTGGTAGATGTTTTAATTAGTCTTAATTTCTTCACAATTGTTAGGGAAATCAATTTGGAAATACGCTAGAAAGTTTTAAATTTTGACTCAAAGATCCCATTGCTAAGTATACGCTTCAAGACACATACATATGTATTTTAAAATTTATTTATTTATTTTGAAGGACCTACATGCACCAAAATGTTCATAGTAGCACTTTTTGTGGTAGTAAAGAACTGGAGCCAAGATAGATGTCCTTCAGATGTTGTGGTACACAAATGAAATGGCATATCACTGCACTATAAGAAACCAGCCAACATAAGGAATTCAGAGAAGCATGGAAACTGATTCAGAATGAAATAAACAGAGCCAGTAAAACAGTTCATAGAATGAGTGAAAAGGCATTTTTAAGGACTTACTATGTGTTAAGCACCTTGCTAAGTGGGACAGTATAAATAGAAAAGGTGAGTCTTTGAGAGCAAGACTCGATTTTTGGGGAAACAAAGTATACAAGAAAATTCAGTTGTAGAGCACGTGAAAAGTTCATATGTCCTAACGGTTCATCAGTGGCACGTCAGTATTCTCAAACTCAAAGAGAAATGGGCCACTGAATGTTACTAGAGCTGCATATTGACTTACAAACTACAATTAATATTATAGATGTTCTATTGTATTTTTATTTATTTTGTTAAATATTTCCCAATTACATTTGAATCTTGGTGTTTGACACCTCTGATCTATATCACAAGAAGAGAGTTGTTGACTCTCATCTCGTTCAAGCCGTATGAGCCACCAAACAGCAATGAAAAAGGACGCTTGGGTGGTGGCAGATCCTTTACTCATCCCACATGGGTTCTGGGCCCTGCTGGGTACTGGTGAGTAGAGAAAAGATGATCTTTTCACTGCCTGATTATAGTGACCAAGCTTGGCCCTTCCTCCCTCTTTTTCAGGTATTTGAGATTGTCGATGTGGGAAACTGCATATGCTGTCAGACTTGGTGATGTATTAGTTTTCCTGAACTACTTTTTTTTTCTTCTTTTTGTTGCATGGGATAGCTCACTGTATAGGGTAGGGATATATTGAGAAATGAAAGTGTTAATGGGAAAAAAGACAGAATTTTGTAAAGAAACTTTTCCAGAAGGACAAGCAGTAATTAGTATTTTATTCTAAACAAAATGAGGAGCTACTGAAGCTTCTCTAGCAACTCTTAGATCTTTATTTAGTAATATCATCTGAGGAATGGCCTTGAGAATTCTTGGTGGGGGGAGAGGCTACATGCAAGGATGCTATTTCAAGAGCATAGGCTTGATAAAGATCATGAGGAAGGAGGCGTTAGAGAGAGAGGGATGGATGGAAGAAACGTTGAGATGAAGTGAACAGAGCATGGCAGATTATTAGATATGAGGCAAGTTGGTGAGAATGAACTTGCCTCTGGATGGTTGAATGAGTGGAGGAAAAACTGTCCAGCTTTATTGGAATTAATCCAACAAAATTTTTTTTAAAAGTGCTTCACAGAAAGTGATCAAGAACTCTAACTGTATTTTGCTAGTCCAGGTTAGCACTAAGGGACAGCCAGAAGCCATGGGCACTAGGGATGAGGTCCAGATAAGGTCCAGATAAAACAGCCTATCCCCAAAGCATAGCTCATAGGAACTCTCCAGCTTGGGGACTAGAGAGAGGGAGATGGGTAACAAACCCAGGGACACGTAGAGCTTAAAGCTGTTAGAAAGAGATATGATTTAGTCAAAAGTTTCTGGAACTGTGTCACGCTGACTCAAAGCTTGTGGGGATGGGGAGTGAGCATCATAATCTGCCTTGCCATATAGTCAGTCTTGCATGCACTGCCTCGGTAATCAGGCCCCTAGTTCCCTTTATATCACTTTGTGGGTTACCAGTAACCTGAAAGAAACTCCAAAATAGAAACTTCCCTTGAACATCCTAGCCAAAATCTGGAAGTTTCAGGTTAAGCAAGCCCTGAGAGGTAGATACTATTACTATCGTCCTCATTTTTCCATTGATACTGAGGCAGACAGAGTGACTTGCCCAGGGTCAAACAACTAGGAAGTGTCTGAAGTTGGATTTGAACTCCTAAGTATTCCAGATTCTGGACCTAGCAGTCTATCTACTTTGCTGCCTACCTACCTACAGACAGCTTTTTAATGAAATAGAGCAGGGCTGTCAAAAATACAGCCCGCAGTGCGATTTTATGAGGCCTGCCTGGGGATTTTAATTTGCACAATTGAAACAATAAAATAATAATTTGCATGGAATGCGTATTAGATTTTTTAATTCCATCACTAATGAATAATCTCGTTGATGTTAATTTTCTTTGGTGTTTTTAAGCAGTTATTATGGACAGAATATATCGCACGGAATTTTCAATCGATCTGTGGGATGTGTTCTGTCTGTATGATGCAGACTAGTCAGTATGCACCTACCTGTATACTGTTGTGTTTTAGCTTTGTTATACTGCTTCGCCTGCTGTATTAATGATGCATGTTCCCCCACTTTTATTAGTGCACTGTATTTTTTATTCTGGGTGCAGCCCTCAAATAATTATTTTATCCTAATGTGGCCCTAAGATAACCTAAGGTTGGACAGCCTGAAATAGAGGATTTTGAAATATCCCAGGTGAAGAGACCATTCCTGAGTAGATACTTTGAAATGCAAGAGATACATAGAAGGGTAAATACATTTGAACAATTAGAAAGAAGTCTAAATGGTCAAGTGTTTATATTCTAATAGGGAGAGAAGAAACATTGAGAGTCCTAATGTTGGGGCAGCTAGGTGGCACAGTGAGTAGAGGACTGACCCTGGAGTCAGGAGGATCTGAGTTCAAATTCGGCCTCAGACACTTGACACACTTCCTAGCTGTGTGACCTTGAGCAAATGACTTAACCCCAGTTGCCCTGCTTTCCCCCTTCCAAAAGAATAAAAAGAGCCCTAATGTTTTCTTAAGCATCAAAGGAGTCAGTAAGTCTGAGAACTTGGGAGTAGTTTTGTTACATTTTGATGACCTAAGAGAAAAAAGGAAACCATAGGGAAGGAAGGAAGGAGGGAGGGAGAGGGTTATTTCACATAATTTAAGTATTAAGACTTCAAATATGGAGGAAAGGTGGGGTGGTGGAGAAATAGGCAAATTGGAGAGAGTTGAATGCACACAGAATTTAGCGCAGGAATATATTAAACTCGGCAGGGAATTGGGAGAAAGAGGGTATTAAGAAGTAATGTGTTTTGAGGGAAGGATTGGATTAGTCATAATCAAAACAAACTCTTCTCTTTGGAGAATGGATTTTGAAGGGGAGAATAAGAGGATGGAAAGAAAGGGTAAGAACCTATCAAAGACTAGTAGAAACAGATTGAATCAAATATAGATCAGTAGTGTTGAGCACACTCCTTAAAACTTTTATAAAGAGGGAGTTGGGAAGCAAAAAGAGAGGAAAGGATAATAGAAAAGTATGGAGGAAATTATGCACTTACAACTGTGAAGCTGAATGGGATGAATCAACTCATAAAGTGGAGGAAGAAAGTAGGATGGATTAGAAAGCAGAGTCCAACATTTTTTTGTTGTTGTTTATATGAAATTATAGGATTGTAGTTTTTGAGCTGGAAAAGATAGAGGCCATTGAGTCTAATCCCTCTTTTACAAATGAAACACTTGAAACAGAAAGATTCACACAGTTAAAACATTTCAAATAAACTTAAAAAAAAGATAGGAATCATGATTTATAATAAAGCAACAATAAAAATAGGCTAGGTTAAATGATAAATGGGGAAAGTACACCATGTTTAGAGGTAACACAGGCAACGAATTTTTGAAGGAAAAGTATTTACAAGAAGATAATCAAATTGTAATAGTGGGAGAAATCTCAGTGTACTTTACAGTATATCTCAGAGACAGATAAATGTAACAACTACCCAAAACCTGAAGTCAAAGACCTAAATACAAAGTTTAGGTTTGATGGTTCTTTAGTGATAACTAAATGGGGACAAAAAAACAGTATATACATTTTCGCATGGTTCTTTTACAAACCTTATTAACAAATACAGAAAAGAGTTAAAGATAACTTGTAGGTTGTGACTCTTGAAGATAACGCTCATCTTCTGGTCACCAACAGAAATGGGAAAATGAGAAGGTATGGGTTTAGGGGGTGTTCTCTTTGGATGGTTTTGAGTTTGGGCTGTCTATAATATTTCTTTACATAAAGTTCACAGTGTGTCCAAAAACTATTCCGTAAGATGTGGCAACCAAGACAGTTTGGAGATCTTTCTTAGAAATTGGGACAAAAATAAAAGAGGTGGCTCTTAATAGCTGACAGTATTGAAAATAGCATGTTACTGGTAGCTATAAAAAATTAAAGCAATATTTCCTAAATTTCTAAGGAGTTTCCTGAATTTTAAAGTAAGAAATTGCCACTTTTAACTTGTCTTCTATCAGTAAGAAGAAGTTGTTTGTTATCCTCAGAAGACTTGGAGGGGGAGATATGTTAGAATTAGTCTGGTTTGTCTCTTAAGGGCTGTTAAAGGGTCCCCTGAACTTGCCTTTTGAGTTGTCAGCTATTCCAGAAACCCTGAAGCCAGAGCATGCAGGAGGCCCTGAATATGTCAAGGACAAAGCTCCCCTGAGCCGAGGAAATTTGTGGTTGCACCCCAAGCTGGACTCCTTTTGTGTCCTTGGGAGGCAAGACAGGTGCCAGCCAATCTGTGCCAGGCTGGGATAGTAATGTTTGTGTAGTTGGGGTCCTTTGCAGATAAGCAGACTCTCCTATCTTCCTAGTCTTAATAGTAACCAAGGAAAAAGAATGAGGCTTTTGCCACATTACCTGGTTCCTCCCCATGGGGCATGGTCTTTGTCTTTTTTTCCACCTTTGCTGCACCATCCCCCCTCTCATGTCACACCCCTTCCTGGTATCCTCTCCTTTGGTCCTGCTTTTATAAAAATGCAAACTTCTGTAATGCCTGGGAACCCTTTGGGGTTACACATGCATGTTCATTTCTCTTGTAATAAACCTGGTTTTTGCCTAAGTCGTGATATTGTGATTACCTGTTGACATTTCCTCACTCTCCATCTAGGGATCTCCTCTAACTATGGAGTTACGGTATCTTGGATTTGTTTGGAATTCTGAGGTTACACGAGTCTGTTTCTTGTTTGGCAGCCAACCTAGGACTCCCTTGAATTAACTCTATGGGCTCTGCTTTTTTCATATGTAAGAGGAGGGATTTTGGACTAGATGAAATAGTAGAAGTGAAGTCATCAGGAATACCTGAGTTCAGATTGTGTGTTCCTGGGCAAGTTCCTTTACTTTGCTTCAGTTTCCTCATCTGTAACATCAGGGGAAGTGGACTCAGTGGCCTTTCAGGTCCCTTTTAACTATAAGTCTGTGCTTTCTGATGTATTTTTTTTTATAATTAAGATTTTTTATTTTTAGTTTACAACGCTCAGTTCCACATAATTTTGAGTTCCAGATTTTCTCCCCTCCTCATTCCCCCCGTGACGGCATAGAATCCAATATATCTTCTACGTACAACTTCTTGTTGAGCTCATTTACACCTTAGTCAAGTTGTAAAGAAGAATTATGACCAATGGAATGGATCAGGAGAAAGAAGAAACAAAATAAAAAAAACCAAAAACAAACAAAAGAGTTAAAAAAAAAAAGAGAGCCAATAGTGTGCCTCAGTCTGCATTCAGACTCCATAGTTCTTTCTCTGGATGTAGATAGCTCTCTCCATCATGAGTCCTTTGGAGTTGTCTTTGCACCTTGTATTTCTGAGAAGAGTGAAGTCTATCCGGGTTAGTCATCACAGAATCCATATTTCTGTTGTTGTGTATAATGTTCTCCTGGTTCTGCTCCGCTCACTCAGCATTACATTGTGTAGGTTTTTCCATGTTATTATGAAGTCCTTATAATGCCCATTTCTTATTGCACAATAGTAATCCATTACCTTCATATACCACGACTTGTTCAGCTATTCCCTAATTGCTGGGCATCCCCTTGATTTCCAATTCTTTGCTACTACAAAAAGAGCTGCTATAAATATTTTTGTACATATGGGTCCTTTTCCCACTTGTGTGATCTCTTTGGGATACAACCCTAGAAGTGGTATTGCTGGGTCAAAGGGTATGAACATTTTTGTAGCACTTTGGGCATAGTTCCAAATTGTTCTCCAGAATGGCTTCTGGTGTATTATCTACTTTCAAATCCTAAAAGTTGAGTTCACTGCCTTCATGAGGCCTAGGGTGCTCACCAATCTTGAGGCAGCTCATTATATGTTTGGACACTATTAAGTTTATATATATGAAGCTGAAATGTACCTTCTAGTTACTATCTTTCCACTTTTAGTTGTTTTTATTTTTTATTTAAATAGTATTTTATTTTTTTCCCCAATTATATATCAAAAAATTTTTAGCATTCATTTTTACAAGATTTTGAGTTCCAAATTTTTATCCCTCCCTCCCCCTCTTCTAAAAATGGCAGGCAGTTTGATACAGTTTATACATGTAAAACATATTTCCGTGTTCTTCACAGTTGTGGAAGAAGAAACATCAAAAGGAAATAAAACCATGAGAAAGAATAAAGTGAAAAAATATGCTTTGAACTGAATTCAGAGTCCATCAGTTCTTCATCTGGATATGGATACCATTTTCCTTTGTGAATCCTTTGTGCTTGTCTTGGATCATTGTGTTGTTGAGAAGAGCTGAGTCATTAATGGTTGATCATGATTTTCTTGATACTGTGTACACTGTTTTCCTGGTTCTGTTCATTTCACTTTGTAACAGTTTGTACTAGTCTTTCCAGGTTTTTCTGAACTGTGCCTATTCTCAGGTGTTTTTAGCTATTCTCTTTGAGGCAAGGTGATATTGTCTGAGGTACTGCCAGGACATTCATGTGGACATCTTGCTTTTGGAGCTGAAGGGCAAAGCCCTATCTTCTCCTCTTGATATTTTTTCCCCTTGGTGATTTCATCAACTCAAATGATTTCAGTTATTTCTATTTAATACAAGAAACCTTTCCTGATTTCCTCCAACCTCAATTACTAGTTCCTTCTCCCTTCTCCTCCAACAATTAGCTTTATTCTATTTTGTGCAGGCAAGGGCTTTTTCATTTTTGTTTTTGTGTTCCTAGGACCTGGCACGTTGGAGATAGCTAATATACTTACTATTCAGATAACTTACCAAATCTATGTATATTGCTCCTAAAATCCCTTCTAAGTTTGTTTCACATTGGCAAACCACCCTCTAAACATATCCATGTGGGTGTCTTTTCAATATCTCTAACTTAACAGGTCCCAAAAGGATGATCACTTTTTTCTTTCCCCTCTGCCCCCCACCCCACCCCAAACTACTTCCTTCAGACTCCTGATTTCCTCTGAAGGGTCCATGATCCTCTGTTTGTAGTCACATGTAGCCTCATAGTCAATGTCTACTCTTCCATTTTCCTCATCCCCTCATAATGATTTAGTTGTCAAGTCTTGGATCTTCTTCAACAGCATCTTTAACATAGGTACCTTTTTGTCCGTTATCCTAGTTCAGACTTTTAAAACTCTTTCATTCTTGTATGTTTTTGTACTTACTCATCAGGTTGGAGAACTTAACCAAGTAACTTCTAAGGCCAATTTTGTAATTCTCTTATGTAAAAGGAATTCCTGTGTAACATGGGAAGTTGAATTAGATGACTTCTGAAGACCTTTCTGATAGTTAGATTCATTGACTTTAGATAGCTATTTATTTCACTTTGTAACAATTTATAGAAACATTTCTGTGCTTCTCTAAATTCTTCACATTTATTGTTTTTTACAGCATAATAATCTATTTTATATCATGTACCCTAAATTATTTAGCCACTAATTAATCTTTTGCTAGCTACTTTATTTCCAATTCTTTGCTTAGAGGAAAAAAATGTCAATGTGAACATTTTGGCAACTTATTCAGTTTATAGGAAAAGAAACTGTCCAAGGTTAAGAAATTGCTGGTGGCCACACAGCTGGGAAGTAGAAGGACTAACATTTAAATTTAGGCCTTCTTAATTCCATTTATAATTTAATGGAGCATATTTGAGAGTGACAAAATAAGGTTATGAGGTCAGGGGCAAGGACATAACTATAAGTATCATTGAATGCTTTATGGAGAAGATGGCACTTGTCTGTGCTTTTATATTTGGATAGAAATCAGTAGGCAAAGAAGAGAAAGAGAAATGACACTTTCCTCTATAGAGAACAGCATGAAAAGAAGTATGGTGGTAGTAAAATTCAATTCATAGGGGGTAGCTAGGTGGCGCAGTGAGTAGAGCACTGGCCCTGGAGTCAGGAGGACCTTCCAAATCCAGCCTCAGACAATTGACACATGTCCTAGCTGTGTGACCTTGGGCAAGTCAGTTCACTTCTCTGGACTTTAGTTTCCTCTGTGAGGATGGTTGAACTAGATGTCCTCTTACCCTACAACCTTAAAAGACAACCCATTCCAGTTTTTTTTAATAGTTCTTATTGTTAGTCCTTCCTTATCTCAAGCCTAAATTGGCTTCTTTGCAATTGTTACCCATTGCTCTCAGCTTTGCTCTCCTGGGCCAGGTGGGACAAATCTGATCCATCTAGGTAGGTAATGGCACTGAGCATATTTGAAGACAGCTATTATTCTTCAATCCTTTTTTTCTTCTTCTTTAGACTTGTGGTTAACCTCTCTGAACCTCATCTGTAAGATGAGCAAGTGGAGCTAATTGAATTCTTAAGGTTCTTTCTAACTCTAAATCCATGTCCTATGACAGGAGTTATACCGTAAGAAGGAATATCCCAGCAATAGTGAGAAGAAGAGAGAATGGAAACAAACAAAAAACCCCTCTTAAACGATTATAGTAGTCCAGAGGGATGCTATATGAATGGTGAGTGAAATAACCCCAAGGTTGTGAATGTGGATTACTGAATGAATGATGGTTCTATATTTAGAAATAGTAGTTGCAGAAGAAAGAGCTGGTTTAGGAGGAAAGATAAACCTAATTTGGGTCATGTTGAGGTTTGGATTCTGGAGAAATATTCAGGTAGAATGTCTTATAGCCAGTTATTGATGGAGGTCTAAAGGTCAGGGCTGGAGATTTAGAATTTTGGGTCATTTGCATAGAGGCAGGGAAGAGTGTAAGAAGAGAGCCAAGGTTAGAACCCGTACCCACATCAGGAGGTTGGAAAAAAGATGAAGTCAAGAGTAATGTTTCAAATTATAGGAGAAGTAATAAGATATGGGTGTCTCTGAAGCCAAGGGAAGACAAAGTTTCCAGTAGCAGGAAATGAAATGACAAAATGGAAAGGTAGATTTTTAATCCAAGGACTTCTTAATCCTTCCTCTACTATTTCTCAGAATTTGACAAGAGACCTGTAGAAACACTATAGGATCAGTGGTAATGAAGATGAAAGTATTTATTTGTATGGTAAAACACCTCATTTGAGCCCGATGGTTACCAAGAGATATGGTGTAGTGCAAGTATTATCTCTGTTTTACGTATGAGGAGGTGGGTTTACCCAGGGAGGTCAAGTAATTTGAGGTCATAAAACTCATTTGAGATTTGTGCCCAGATCTTCTGACCTCAAATCTATGATCTTTCCTTCACATCTGCTTCCATTCATTCAAACACTAAGCACATATCTATATACTTAACATGTTTCTCTTGCAGGTTTTGCATTAGATAGTCTTACTTTTGATCAGTTTCATCTTTCAATAACTTTTCTCTCTGTGGTCACCAATGTCTTTGTATCTTCAAATCCAGGGGCCTTTTTTTTTTTTTAAAAGCCTTTGTTCTCCTTGATTTCTCTGTAGCTTGATTAGAACCTTTTTCTTAATATCTTCTCTGACATTGTTATTATGATTCTCTTTCTGTTACTTTCCCTCCTTGGCTTCTCATCTTCCTCCTGCCCCTTATGTTTGGTTGTCCTTCAAAGTTCTCTCCTTTATGTTCTTTTTAAAAAGAAGCACTGAAGGGGTCCTGAGTGGAAAAAGTTTAAGAAGCCCTGCTGAGTTTATAATTAGTTTCCTGTCAATTTTATAACATTATTATGACTTCATTTATCATTTCTTTACTGACTCCTGACATTCCCAACTTCTTCCCAGGGTAGTTTGTCCAACTGCCTATTTTAACACCTCCACCTAAATGTCCTGTCAACATGTCCATATTTATTAGGGAAATTAGTTTGTGGTTGCTTCTTTGCATCATTTGTCTATACTCCAGGTGTAAAAACCATATTGTTTCATAGAATGATTTTTGATAAGATACCTTCTTTTCCTAATTCCTCAGTTTATGTAATATTGTAATTAGTTACTAGTTATTAGTTATATCTCTGTGATAGAATTTACTTGTAAATCTTTGTCCTCTTGATTCTTCCTGTCTCCCTTTTTGGGAGTTCATTTATATACTTGTCCAATTACTTTTTCTAAGATTTGGTTATTTAAATTCTCTTTCCTGTTATCTTAATCTGCTATTTATTTTTGTAACAACTCATCATTTTCATTGAAATTACTGTTTTTATTGACATAATTGGATGAAATAGTTTCTAATTTTCATGTGTTTCCCCTATTGTGAATTCTTTATTTTTGTTTTACTCATTTAAAAAAATTATTAGCTATTAGGTTATGATTTGCCTTTTAAAAAAATCTCCACTGCTTTTCTGAATTTAATTTGGATTGTGGGGTGGGTTTTTTTTTTAAATGGAATTTCTTGTTTGTTTTTTTTCTCTTATTGATCTAAGTGTTTGGGGCTATAAATTTCCTCATAACAACTTTGGGTTCATCTGAAATGTTTTGCTTTGTTTTCTTATTCCTGTCATTCCTTCTGATGAAATTCTTTATTTGAGTGATTTGTCTTTTGATCCATTAGTTCTTTAGGATTAAATTACTTAAGTTTCCATTTAAATTTTACTCCTTTCCTCAAATGCCTTTTATGGTCATAATTTTTATTGTAGTGTTAGTAAAAAATATTTAATGTTTTGCACTTTCCAAAATGTGAGATTTTTTTTTTTTATGCCTTGAGTCCATGGTCAGTCTCTTTTTATAAAGGAACCAAGTAGTGCTGAGAATTAAAGCTATTTTTCCCTGTCAAAATTGCTATAGAGATATCTATTATATCAACCTTTTCAAAAATTCTATTTAGGACTTTAACTTTCTTACTTATCTTTTTAAAAAATGTCTAAGGTCTTAAAAGGGAAACCTTGGGGTCCCTGAATATTAGAATTTTGTTGTCCATTTCTTCCTACAGTTTATTTAGCTTTTCCTTTAAGTACTTGGATCCTATGCCATTTGGCACAGATGTAACAAATACTGTTATTCCTTTTCTTTAGTGCATTTAAACATAATGTAGTTTTCACTTTTTAGTGCTTCTATTTTTAGTTTTGCATTGTCTGAGATCATGATTGCCACACCTGCTTTAAGTTTGCCTAAAACATAAATTCTACTCTATCTCATTTTTTAAATATATGAATTTTTATTTCAAGTCTATTTCTTGTAAAAGAAAAAAAACAAAACATGTTAGATTGTGCTTTTTAATCCATTTCATTGCCCCAGCTTTTAGCACAGTGCCTGGTACATAGTACATGCTTATTGAATATTTATTGATTGATTCTTGTATTATCTTCCGTTTTATGAATAACTTTATTCCATACTCAGTTATGATTGTTGTATATTTTCCTCCATCATATCTCCTATACTTTTTTTTTCCGCCTACCCATAATCAATGAACAAATAATTATTCGTGTACAAAGTACCATATTAGATGCTGGGAATAAAAAGAATGTAACAATTCCCACTAGCAAGGTGCTTATATTTCTAATGAGAGAAACAGTAAATATTTAAATATGTGAAGTGTATATATTTGAGGAGAGCAAAAGCAGTTTTGAGGTATCAGAAAAGGCTTCATACAGAATAGAGCATTTGATCTGCAGTGTAAAGGAAGGGAGGGAATCAGAGGAGGCAGTAGGAAATGCATTCTAGACATTGGGGAATGGTCAGTGCAAAGACCCAGAGGTGGGAGATGGATTGTCATGAATGAGGAACTTAAAGAAGGCTCTTTTGGTTATTTTGCAGTGTCAAGTCAGTGAACATTTATTAAATACTGTGTGATAGGCCATATACTTTGGACTGCTCTTTAGGAGCTTACAGTTGAGTGGGGATAGTATGCAAATAATTAAATGTAACCAATTGAAGGAAAACACTAACATTTAAGGGGCTGATGAAGAAAGGCTTCTTGAAGAAAGTGTTTACCTGGAGCTCTCAAGTAATTTATACTGTCTGTAGTTATTTTAAATGGAATTTCTCATTCTCTCTTTTCCAGCCTGTGTGTGTGTGTGTGTGTGTGTGTGTGTGTGTGTGTGTGTTCTGTTTTGGTAATATACAGAAATGCTAATGATTTGTATGGGTTTATTTTTTTAACCTGCAACTTTTTGCTGAAGTTGTTTATTTTACTTACTTTTTTAATTGAGTAGGGCTCTTTAAGGAAACTATCATACAAAAAATGATAGTTTTGTTTGCTTACTTCCTGTGCTTATTCCTTCCATTTTTTTTTTCTTACATTATGGCTAACATTTCTAATACGACTTTTAGTAATGGTGTTAATGGACATCTTTGTTCACTGCCCCCCCCCCCCATCTAGCTTATCTAGGCTTCTAGATTATTCCCCATTACATATAATGCATGCTTTTGTGTTTATATAGTTATTACTTAGAATTTTAAGGAAAACTTTATTTTACTCCTGTGCTTTTTAGTGGTGGTGGTGGCGTTTAACAGGAATGAGTGTTGTATTTTGTCAAGATTTTTTCTACATCTATTTTTGTTAATATTGTGGTAAGGTATACTTATAGTTTTCCTAATATTGAACCAGCCTTGCATTCCTAGAATAAATCCAGTCTGGTCATAGTGTATCATTTTTGTGTGATATATCTTGGTAATCTCCTGACTAGTTTTAAAAAAAATATTTTGCATTAATATTCATTAGGTATCCCTATTTGGGTATCAAGATCAGATTTGTGTCATAGAAGGAATTTAGTAGGTCTCCTGTATCTTTTTTTTAACCAGACTGTTTATGTATTATTGTTTCTAATCTTTAAGTGTTTAGTAGAATTCACTTGCAAATCCAGTCAGTTGTCTTATTAA
This sequence comes from Trichosurus vulpecula, assembly GCF_011100635.1. Classification (NCBI taxonomy): domain Eukaryota; kingdom Metazoa; phylum Chordata; class Mammalia; order Diprotodontia; family Phalangeridae; genus Trichosurus; species Trichosurus vulpecula. Next base: position 120,605,765 of record NC_050580.1, on the reverse strand, counting down.
TTTTTTTTAAAATAGGGTTCTTTAAATAGTTTCTTTCCTCTTCTGTTAATCTGGGCAATATATATTTTTGTAAATATTCATCCATTTCACTTAGGTGTCAGTTTTACTGATATCTTTTTGGGCAAAATAAGTTCCTAATAATTGGTTTTTATTTCTTCATTGGTTGTGAATTCATCTTTTTCATTTTTGATACTGGTAATTTGGTTTTCTTAAGTTAGTTGATGGCTTATTTGTTTTGTTATTTTATTTCCTTAAAAACCCCAACTCCTAATTTTATTTATTAGTTCTTTTTCTTTTTACTTTTATTTTTGTTAATCTCTCATTTAATTTTTCAGGACTTCTACTTTGGTGTTTAATTGGGAATTTTTAATTTGTTGGTTTTCTGAGTTTTTTAGTTACATTCCCAATTCCTTAATCTGTTCTTTCTCTTTTGTTGATGTAGCTGTTTAGAGATTGAAATTTTCTCCCAAGAACTGTTTTGGGTGTTTTCCACAAATTTTGGTGTGCTGTCTCACTTTTGTCATCATGTTTAATGAAATTGTTGTTTCTGTGATTTGTTCTTTGACCCACCCATTCTTTGGGATTAAATTATCCAAGTAATTTTTAATATATGCTTCAAAGGCCCTTAATTGAATGTAATTTTTATTGAATGTAGTCAGAAAAATGCATTTACTATCTCTGCTTTTCTACATTTGTTAGGTTTTTATGCCCCAATGCATGCTCAAATTTAAGTCTGATTAGGTAAATTTAGATCTTTCCTTTTCCCCCTTTAGTTTTACTGTGTAGTTCCTCTTATAAATTCGTTTTCCTTTCAGAATTTAGATGCGATGATTTTTGGGTGCAAATATGTTCAATATTGATATTAATTCATTGTGCATGGTACCTTGTAACAAAATGGAATTTCCCTGTTTATTTTAATTAGGGCCATTTTTGCTTTGTCTGAGACCATGACTGCCACCTGTGCCTTTTTTACTTCAGTTGAAGCATAATAGAGCCCACTCCAGCCTCTTATTTTTACTCTCCGTGTACTTTTCTGTTTGAAGTGTATTTCTTTTAAGTAACATTATTGGTTTCTAGTTTCTAACTCATTCTGAAATTCTCTTCCGTTTTATTGGATGAGTTTATCCTATTCTTATTCATGTTTATTGCTAGTTATGTATTTCCCTCCATCTTGTTCTCTATATCCTTTTTTTTATCCTGCTTTGTCTCTCTGTTTTAATTATGATTACAGACTCCCTGTGACTATTCTCTTTCTAACCCCTACCCTCTTTCTTTTAACCTCTTTCCCTCCTACTTTCTTTGCTGGATAAGATGAATTTCTGCACCTAATTGTGTGTGTGTGTGTGTGTGTGTGTGTGTGTATTCCCATCTTTAACTATTTCAGGTGAGACCACAGTTGTGCACCTTGTGCACCCCATTTCTATGAGAATATTTTCCCTGTTCTGTCCATTTATCCCTCTCCCAGTGCTTTCCTCTTTCTCACGCTTCCATTCATCTTTTGAGATCATACAAATACAATTATGCTCATGGCCGTTTGTTTAATTAGAGTTCCTCTAAGACCCCTGGTGGTGTAGCAGTTACATGTATTATCTCTTTGTATTAGAATATTAACAGTTTAACCTTGCTTAATCCTTTTTGATTCCTCATTCTTGTTTACCTTTTTATGCTTTTCTTGAGTCCTGTGTTTGTGTTAGATTTTCCTTTCAGTTCTGGCCTTTTCATCAGGAATGCTTGAAAGCCCTCTATTTCACTGAATGTCCATTTTTCTATCTCTGTAGGATTCTACTTAGTTTTTGTAGGTCAGTTATTCTTGGTTGTAATGCTAGATCCTTGGCCTTCCATAATATATTCCAAGTCTTTTATTCCTTTAATGTGGTAGCTGCTAAATCTTATGTGATCCTGACTGTGGCTCTATGGTAATTGAATTCTTTCTTTCTGACTACCTTCAGTATTTTCTTCTTGACTGGGGAGCTCTGGATTTTGGCTGTAATATTCCTGGGAGATGAGGCTCCTTTCAGGAGGTGAATAGTGGTTTCTCCTTTGCCCTCTGGTTCTAGGATATCTGGGCAGCTCTCATATTTTAAGAAATATGATGTGTAGACTCATTTTTGTTGTTCTTCACAGCTTTTAGGTAGTCCAATGATTCATAATATCTCTCCTCTATTTTCCAGGTCAGGGGTTTTGTTGTTTTTTTTTTTTAATCTAGAAGATATTTCACAAATTATTCATTTCTTCATTCATTTCAGTGTTTTGTCTTTTTAAAAATTATTTCTTGGCGTCTTATAGAGTCATCACCATCCATTTGGACAGTTCTAATTTTTAAGGAGTCATTTTCTTCAGTAAGCTTTTGTACCTCTTTTACCTAGTTGTTAACTCTCTTTCATAATTTTCTTGCATAGCTCTCATCTTTTCCCAGTTTTTCTCATACCCCTCAAATTTGGTTCTGAAAAAATTCTCGCTGTCTTTATCTTTTAATTCTTCTGAGAATTCTTACTGGCCTTATGTGCAGTCTGCATTTTTCTTTGAGGCTATATTTATAGATATTTTCAAGTCATTTTCTTTGTTTCTTGAGCATCTGTTGAACCCTAGTAGCTCTTCATGCTTGGGGTCTTTTTTGTTTGCTTATTCTTTTAGCCTGTTTTTGTTGACTTTGGACTTTATTTTAGCTATGGGCTCTGCTCACCTCTAGGGGTGGGGGCAGTTTACATGGCCTTAGCTTCTGACCTTTTATTTCCTCTTGCTTTCATAGCTCAGTCTGGGGCCCTGGAAGTTTCTGGTGCTTCCAGAGTGATGTAGTCTGAGGAGAGGTGTGTTTATTGTGCTTGTAGTCTGAGCTCTACAAATTCCTGACCCTAGTTTGGCTCTGTTAGCTTATATGTAGTTGAATTTCAGTAGACTGCTGCTGGACTTAGTCACTGGTAGCTTACTGAGAGGTTTTGCAGGTTTAGAGCAACTGAACTGCTGGCTCCCCATTGGACTGTCTCCTGACCTGGTTATTACATTGCAAGCATATGTGTGGGGCTAAAGGTTACAATTGAGTCACTGTTCTGCTTAAAAATTAGAAAATAGATAAAAACACTAAAAGTAGTACATAATTCTTGGAAATCAGAGACAAAATTGATAAAATTTGGGACAAAATTATAGATGTAAATAAGACCAAGAGCTAGTTGCTTTTTTAAAAGTATTAAAATTGCCAAACCATTGGCTAATTTGATTTTTTAAAAGAGAGGAAAATCAGATTACTAGCATAAAGTTGAATAAGATAAATGCATGGAGAATGGAGAGGAAATAAATGTAATAGCAAAAAATACTATTTAATAATTAAATATTGGGGGGATGACCTGAGAATTTAAAGAAATCAAACATTATAAATATGTAGGATTCTACAAAATCTATACCAAGACTGGGAACACCCTGTATAATACCAAATTAAGATAAGAAACTGAGATCTTAAACAATTCAATATTAGAGAAATTGATCAATCCATTAACAAACTACCAAACTACCTTAGATCAAATAGATTCACAAATAAATTGAATCAAATGTTTAAAGAACAATTGGTGCGTATATTAAAAAATTTTTTCTTTGTAACTTTTTCCCTTATCCTAGAGGCAGTAATTTTGTTCAACCAAGATTATAATTTTTATTTTTTGTACTTGTTAAAAATTTACCCACTACACATAGCTATGAGAGATCTATGGTCTTCTTCTCTCTTCTGCCATCTCTCCCCCATAAATTTTCTTGTCACATATCCATTTTTAATGAATTTTGAACTGATATGTTTCCTAAGCCTGATTTCTGTCAGACTGCTTTCCAGTTTTCCTAGCCATCCTTTTCAAATAGGGAATTCCTACGTAATTTATGCTTCCAGAATTATCAAACTCTTGGTTATGGAGTTGAATTGTTTCTGATGAGTTCAGTGATTCTTAAATTCTTTTCTTAACCTCCTTTCCAGGTCATTTGTATAGTTACTATCTTGCATTTTCTATTTTTTCCAACCATTTGATTTTGTGTTTCTTTCCTGGAATCACTAAGTTATACTTGCCCTATTTTTTTTTTCCAGTGAATCTTTGGGTAAGTTTGTTGTTTTACTTTAAACTGTTCTCTAGAGCTGTTTTCTCTAGAGCTGTTGTTTCATAATTTTTCTTCTTGTTTGATTTCTTATGGATACTCTTGTAATTCATATTGTCAGGCCATTATTTTCTCTGAGGTTCCATTTGGACTTATGGAGTTATTCTTTGGGCGTTTACCTCTTCAGGGTCTCTTGATCCATAATAATTCTCAATTGTTTTGTGTTGTCTTTTTTTCTTTTTAGAAGGCAAAGGAAGTATAACATTTATTTAGACTCCAGAGGGTAAAATCCCAAGACCAGTAACTTCAGTTTGATATAGGTAATTATATTCCAGAACTGGTAAGCCCACCTCAGTGTAGCAACAAGGAAATTATAACACAATATTATAGTGAGGAAACAAGTCATCCTGTAACCTTCCCTCCTGCTAGGGCCTTCCTGTGCACACTCTATTTTGCAGCTCTGTGGATGCTGGCTCTCTCAATGTCTTCTCTTCAGAACCCTCTTGATGTCTGCTGCCGCAATGTCTTCTTGATGTCTGCTTCCTTTCAGTTCTGCTTCCCTTCAGTTCTGTCCCTTTTCAATTCTGATTCTCTCACGCTCTGGGATCTCTTTTTATACAGTCCTAGCCAGTGTCTGATTGGCTAGAACTCAGGTCTGTGATTGGCTGAATTCATGATTGACTAGAATTCAGTGCATACCATTGGCTCTGGTCTTAGCAACTCCTATTAGGGCGCTGAGCGCTTGACATCCCAATCTGATTAGTACCTGATAAGCAGAGTCTTTAGGCCTACTTACAAACAAAGGGATAATCAAGCTTTCCCACCTAGCCCCACCTGAGGCCTAGGACTAAAATATTTCTTTTTTTTTTTTTAAATTGTTTTATGCTGAATTCCATACTTTATTATTTAATATTAGTTTTCAGCATTAATTTCCACAAGATGCTCAGTTACAAATTTTCTCCCCATTTCTACCCTTCCCCTCCCTGCTCCAAGATGGCATATATTCTGATTGCCCCATTCCCCAGTCAGCCCTCCCTTCTGTCACCCCACTGCCCTCCCCCCCATCCCTTTTCCCCTTACTTTCTTGTAGGGCAAGATAGATTTCTATGCGCCATTGCCTGTATATCTTATTTCCCAGTTGCATGCAAAAACAACTTATTTTTTGAGCATCTGCCTTTAGAACTTTGAGTTCCAAATTCTCTCCCCTGTTCCCTCCCCACCTACCCTCCCTAAGAAGGCAAGCAATTCAACATAGGCCACACATGTATCATTATGCAAAACACTCCCATAAATAGTCATCTTCTGAAAGACTAACTGCATTTCTCTCCATCTTATCCTGTCCCCCTTTATTCAATTTTCTCCCTTGACCCTGTCCCTTTTCAAAAATGTTTGCTTTTGATTACTTCTTCCCCCTATTTTCCCTCCCTTCTATAATCCCCTTCCCCCTACTTTCATGTGGGGTAAGATACCCAATTGAGTGTGTATGTTATTCCCTCCTCAAGTCAAATCCAGTGAGAGCAAGATTCACTCATTCCCCCTCACCTGCCCACTCTTCTCTTCCAATGAACTGCTTTTCCTTGCCACTTTTATGTGAGATAATTTACCCCATTCTATCTCTCCCTTTCTCCCTCTCTCAATATATTCCTCTCTCATCCCTTAATTTGATTTTATTTTTTTAGATATCATCCCTTCATATTGAACTCGTCCTGTGCCCTCTGTCTATAACTACCCTAATACTGAGAAAAGTCTCATGAATTACACATGTCATCTTTCCATGTAGGAATGTAAGCAAAACAGTTCAACTTTAGTAAGTCCCTTAGGATTTCTCTTTCTTGTTTACCTTTTCATGCTTCTCTTGATTCTTCTATTTGAAAATCTAATTTTCTATTCAGCTCTGGTCTTTTCACTGAGAAAGCTTGATAGTCCTCTATTTTATTGAAAGTTCATATTTTGCTTTGGAGCATTATACTCAGTTTTGCTGGGTCGGTGGTTCTTGGTTTTAATCCTAGCTCCTATGACCTCTGGAATATCATATTCCAAGCCCTTCGATCCCTTAATGTGGAAACTGCTAGATCTTGTGTTATCTTGATTGTGTTTCCACAATACTCAAATTGTTTCTTTCTGGCTGTTTGCAGTATTTTCTCCTTGATCTGGGAACTCTGGAATTTGTCAACAATGTTCCTAGGAGTTTTCTTTTTGGGATCTTTTTTAGGAGGCAATCAGTGGATTCGTTCAATTTCTGTTTTACCCTCTAGTTCTAGAATATCAGGACAGTTTTCCTTGATAATTTCTTGAAAGACGATATCTAGGTTCTTTTTTTGATCATGGCTTTCAGGTAGTCCAATAATTTTTAAATTATCTCTCTTGGATCTATTTTCCAGGTCAGTGGTTTTTCCAATGAGATATTTCAAATTGTCTTCCATTTTTTGATTCCTTTGGTTCTGTTTTATAATTTCTTGATTTCTCATAAAGTTACTAGTTTCCACTTGCTCCAATCTAATTTTTAAGGTGGTATTTTCTTCAGTGGTCTTCTGGACCTCCTTTTCCATTTGGGTGATTCTGCCTTTCAAGGCATTCTTCTCCTCATTGGCTTTTTGGAGCTCTCTTGCCATTTGAGTTAGTCTATTTTTTAAGGTTTTATTTTCTTCAGTATTTTTTTGGGTCTCCTTGAGCAAATCATTGACTTGTTTTTCTTGCATCACTCTCATTTCTCTTCCCAATTTCTCCTCTACTTCTCTTACTTGCTTTTCCAAATCCTTTTTGAGGTTGTCCATGGCCTGAGACCAATTCATATTTTTCTTGGAGGCTTTTGATGTAGGCTCTTTGACTTTGTTGACTTCTTCTGGCTATATGTTTTGGTCTTCTTTGTCACCAAAGAAAGATTCAAACATCTGAGTCTGAATCTCAGTCTGTTTTCGCTGCCTGTTCATGTTCCCACCCAACTACTTGACCCTTGAGGTTTTTGCCAGTGTATGACTGCTTGTAGAGGGTACTTTGTCCCAAGCTTGAGGGGCTGCACTGCTGTTTTCAGAGCTACTTCTACACAGCAAAGTGCCACACCAGCGTTCCTCTTCTCCCAAGAACTGCCAACCCGTACCACGACCCAGATCCAAGTAGTCTCTGTACTCCCGCTCTGGTCTGCTGCTTAATTCCTCCCACACGGTGGGCTTGGGGCTGGAAGCAATTGCAGCTGCAGCTCTGGAAGCAGCCCCAGAGCTGCACTACTTACATGCCCTGGGGCTGGGGTCTAAGGCGCACTGCTCTGGTCTAGCAGTTTTTCCACTAACCTTCTCTGTTGTCTTTGGCGTTAGTGGGTTGAGAAATGTGGTAACTGCCACAACTCAATGATTCAGGCCCTACGGCCTGTTTCACCCGGCTCCTGGTCTGGTTGGACCTGGCCTGTCCCCCGGCTGGGCTCTGCTCCCAGCTTCGTGCGACAGACCCTTCTCAGTGACCATCCAGGCTGCCCTGGGCTGGAGCTCTGCTTCTCTCTGCTATTTTGTGGGTTCTGCAGCTCTAGGATTTGTTCAGAGGCATTTTTTACAGGTGTTTGGAGGGACCTAGGGGAGAGCTTAAGCAAGTCCCTGCTTTCCAGCCACCTTCTTGGCTCCGCCCCCTTCGTGTTGTCTTTTTAAACCATGTCTAGCCTCAGTTCCCGATTTGGGACTTTGTTGCTGGAGTAGCCAGGCTCTACACACCTTCCATCCTACTGTATGGGGTACCCTTTTGGTTCTGACTTCAGTGTCTCTTAAAATCCTGAATTCATTTGCCCTAACATGTCTTCATCCTCTTTACTGTTAGGTTTTAGTTCCTACTCACCTTTCACCCACAATCAACCATGCTACAGTCTTCAGAGCTCAGTAACTTCTGCTCTCTTCCCCCCTCCTTCTTGCAACCCCTTACCCCTCCTCATGTCCTAGTCAAGAGCTCTGTGGACTACCTGAACTCCCTGGAGTTAAGAATTAGTAATTCTATGAGCTTTTTCCCCACTGAGTGCTGCACCGTCTTCCCCTGCACTGCAGGCTTGGGGTACTCCTGGAATATCTCTGGTGTGAATACACTTCTCTGTTAATTCTGACTTCACTGCCCATGGACACTGATGTTCTTTGTATGTAGACCTAGGCTAGTTGAGGGTACTTTTCTTTCTCTTTATCATAATTTTATCTAATGCCTTTGAAAATCTTCTTTCTAATAAAAGAAAAAATTTAAAAATTGATTTTGGGCTCATTTTTCCTTGTTTTTTCTCCTCCATTCCCTTTCAAAAGTTCAATTATAGCAATTGTGACAGAACATGTAATATATTCTTGGCTTATATTTTTCATTTCTTAATAGAGAGTGTATGATCTGGAACTAATATAGTTGATCTAAATTCTGTAATGTCTTGTCTCATCTTTATTTTTAAGCATCATCATCATCATTTATATAAAATTTTCTCCTTGTTTTGCTTCCTTGATTCTGTATCATTTCATACAAGACTTCCCATACTTCTCCTAATTCGTTTTCATTCATTTTTTTCAGTTTCTTGTATTCATTGTTTCCTAGAGCACAATAATATTCTATTGTATTTTATATATTGCATTTTGTTTAGTCATTCCCTACTTGATGGACACATTTTTCCCCCAACTTTTTGTCTGTTCAGAGATGGTATGAATATTTTGACATTTTGTGAGACCCTTCTTCCTTTAATTGGCCAACCTTCTTGCCATATTAAGCCCTTAAAATTGTGTTGCTGAGTTCACCCTCACGTTACCCACTTGAAATCTAAAATTTTTGTATCGATTTTGTTGTTCATTTTCAACCTTTTGCGTTTCCAGCCTGTATAAGTGTACAAATATAATCTCTTTTTCTTCCACCCTACCCACACAAAAACTCAAATGATCCCATCTTTTAGTTTTAATTTCATACACCTCTGCTGCCCCTTTCTAATTTTAATTCATCCTATTCCTTGTCCCTTTCCTCTTCTAGTATGCTCTAGAATCTGATATTCCGTTTATGGAAACATTATTCTGAAAAAAGAATCCATAGGCTTCACCAGACTGCCAAATGGATCCATGAAACAAAAAAAAATTAAGAATTTCTGCTTTAATTGATCACTTTTTCACTGTTCACAAATCTTCATAATGTACTGTTTTGGTAATGCTGTCTCTCTATTAAAGGATCCTCCTTGGCTTCCCAGATTAAGGATAAATTAATACATAATCTTGACATTTGAGGTCCTTCATAGCCTGCCTCAAACCTGTATTTTCAACCTTTCACCCTGTTCCCCTTCTTGTACTCTGTTATAGCCAAATTGTGCTGCTCAATTTTTACCATTGTTATTTTGCCTTTCCCAGTTGTCTTACTATTGTTCATAACAGTCTCCCAAGCCTACAATAAGTTTCCCTTGCCTGCTTTTTGTGTTTCTCTAGCTCTCTTCTGTCAAGGCCCACCTCATTCTTTCCAATAAGCCTTTGCTCTGACCCCTTATTATTCTCCTATCACATTTTTCCTTATCTCATAGTTACTTGTCTGTTATTTTTTCCTATTATATCATACTGAAATTTTATTGAGAAATTTTTCTCTCTGCTGTCTTTGTATCCTTAGCCCTTAGCAAAGTGCTTTCTACATAGTTGTTCTTAGCGTAAATGTTTATTGAATCAAGTCTAACCGTAATAATGATAATAATAATTATCCTCCTCATCCATTTTTTTCCCTTGCTGCTATTGTGAGATATAAAATTCTTAGAGCTTCAAAGGACCTTAGAGATCTGCTGACCTAACCCCCTTCTTTTATAAATGAAATTAAGGCCCAGAGTACATCACATATTACATTAGCCATTCAGTTAGGTAATTGCAGATGTTATTTTATTACTTCTTCTAGATGAACATGGACTAACAAGTTTCTTTTATTTGTATAGTACTGTCCAGTTTTCTTCCCTACTAGGATGATTAGTGAACTCTTACTCTGTACTTGGGGAGAAAATTTGGCTTTTCTTGCTTGGTTTTAGATATGACCCTTTCACTTCAAAAACAACCATCTCCCTACACTTCTAAATCCATGCCTTTTGGCAGTTGTTTGGTGGTACAGGCAAGGAATTAAACCCTGGTCTTGAAGTTTAGAAGATTTGGGTTTGAATCTTGCCTCAGACAGTTACTAGCTCTGTGATCCTGGACAGTCACTTAACGTTTCTGAGCCATAGTTCCCTCATCTGTAAAGTGAGAGGAGTGGAAGTTAATGACTTCTGACAAAATTTCTAGCACTAAATATTTGATCCTTCTTGATCTGGTCTGTCTCTTCCTTTGTTCCTTTCTGTCTTGGAAAAGCCCTGTTGCTTGTGGCTATTCATTACCTATAACCTTTTTTCTTAACTGATTTACTGTTGAGTACTTTGGGTGGTTGCTGTAGCCCCATTAATTTGAATCTTATCACTGTTTTGAATTCTCTTCCGCTCCATTTTTTTAAAAAATACATTAACATAACTTTTTCGCTTCTTACCTTGTCAAGGTCACTTTCGTGGGACTTCAGTGGTACTTTGTAGGTGAAGTCTTATGAAGAGGTTGACTGTATAACATACTCTTTTCAGGAGCGCATGTAGGTATAGCTATGGTGAATTGAGTACAGTTTCAGCTAATATTTGTCTGGATTCTTGCTCCTCCCTCTCTTAACTGAGTATGAATCAGAAGATAAATACCTAAATCTGAGAACTGAGGGTTATTTAAGGAAAATTGGTCCATAATCCAGGAAGTCTTTCAGCCTGCGAATTGCTGTGGAATTCTGTAGAATCTAGTCACACTGTGGTTTATGATGCTTTGGACTTAAAAGAGATAGTTTCTAAGGTCTTCTTACTTTCTTAAGAAATGGCCGTCACACCACATTGCTTTTGTGATTGACTTGGAGCCATTTGGACTTGATCCAGGAGTACAGAAAAATGGGACAGCTGGTATAAGGCTTATTGTTTCTATAGAAATGAAATCTACATCTGGATGTCAGTTGTAGATTGGTGTCAGTGAATTCCATGGTACTTAAACAATGCTAGTATGTTTTCAGCTGTAGTGGTTGTAGATGATGATTTCTTTTACAAACCAGACTGGTGCAGATCTGATGGATTTTTTTTTTTTAATGCAATTTATTTATTTAACATATTTGGTTTTCAGCATTGATTTTCACAACAGTTTGAATTACAAATTTTCTCCCCATTTCTGCCCTCGCCCCCCACTCCAAGATGGCGTATATTCTGGTTGCCCTGTTCCCCAGTCAGCCCTCCCCTCTATCACCCCCCTCCCCTCTCATCCCCTTTTCCCTTCCTTTCTTGTAGGGCAAGATAAATTTCTACGCCCCATTGCCTGTGTATCTTATTTTTTAGTTGCATACAAAAAGTTTTTTTGTTTTTGAACATCTGATTTTAAAACTTTGAGTTCCAAATTCCCTTCCCTCTTCCCTTCCCACCCACCCTCCCTAAGAAGTTGAGCAATTCAACCTAGGCCACACATGTATTATTATGTATAACCCTTCCACAATATTCATGTTGTGAAAGGCTAACTACATTTTGCTCCTTCCCAACCCATCCCGCTTTATTGAATTTTCTTCCTTGACCCTGTCCCCTTTCCAAAGTGTTTGTTTTGATTACCTCCACCCCCATCTGCCCTCCACTCCATCATCCCCCTGCCTTTTATTTTTTTTTTTTTATCTTCCTCCCTCTTCTTTCCTGTGGGGTAAGATACCCAACTGAGTATGTATGGTATTCCCCCTCAGGCCAAATCTGATGAGAGCAAGGTTCACTCATTCCCCCCTCACCTGCCCACTCCCCTCCTCTCCTAGAACTGCTTCCTCTTGCCACCTTTATGGGAGATAATCCACCCCATTCTATCTCTCCCTATCTCCCTCTCTCAGTAAGTTACTCTCTCATCCCTTAATTTCATTTTATTTCTTTTAGCTATCTTCCCTTCATCCTCAACTCACCCTGTGTCTGCTCTCTTTCTTTTACATATATACATATATACACATACATACACATACATACATATACACATAGATACATGCATACATACACATTCACTTATATATATACATAAACATATATATATGCATATTCCCTTCAACTACCCTAATACTGAGGTCTCATGAATCATACTCATCATCTTTCCATGTAGGAATGTAAACAAAACAGTTCAACTTTAGTAAGTCCCTTGCAATTTCCGTTTCTTGATTACCTTTTCATGCTTCTCTTGATTCTTGTGTTTGAAAGTCAAATTTTCTATTCAGTTCTGGTCTTTTCACTGAGAAAGCTTGAAAGTCCTCCATTTTATTGAAAGTCCATATTTTGCCTTGGAACATGATACTCAGTTTTGCTGGGTAGGTGATTCTAGGTTTTAATCCTAGCTCCATTGACCTCCGGAATATCGCATTCCAAGCCCTTCGATCTCTTAATGTAGAAGCTGCCAGGTCTTGGGTTATTCTGATTGGGTTTCCACAATATTCAAATTGTTTCTTTCTGGCTGCTTGCAGTATTTTCTCCTTGATCTGGGAGCTCTGGAATTTGGCAACAATATTCCTAGGAGATTTCTTTTTGGGATCTATTTGCGGAGGCGATCGATGGATTCTTTCAATTTCTATTTTGCCCTGTGGCTCTAGAATATCAGGGCAGTTCTCCTTGATAATTTCCTGAAAGATGGTATCTAGGCTCTTTTTTTGATCATGGCTTTCAGGTAGTCCAATAATTTTTAAATTATCTCTCCTGGATCTATTTTCCAGGTCAGTGGTTTTTCCAAGGAGATATTTCACATTGTCTTCCATTTTTTCATTCCTCTGGTTCTGTTTTATAATATCCTGATTTCTCATAAAGTCACTAGCTTCCACTTGCTCCAATCTAATTTTTAAAGTAGTATTTTCTTCAGTGGTCTTTTGGACCTCCTTTTCCATTTGGCTAATTCTGCCTTTCAAGGAATTCTTCTCCTCATTGGCTTTTTGGAGCTCTTTTGCCATTTGAGTTAGTCTATTTTGCAAGGTGTTGTTTTCTTCAGTGTATTTTTCAGTATTTTTTTGGGTCTCCTTTAGCAAGTCATTGACTTGTTTTTCATGGCTTTCTCGCATCCTTCTTATTTCTCTTCCCAATTTTTCCTCTACTTCTCTAACTTGCTTTTCCAAATCCTTTTTGAGTTCTACTATGGTCTGGGGCCAGTTCATGTTTTTCTTGGAGGCTTTGGTTGTAGGCTCTATGACTTTGCTGTCTTCTTTAGGCTGTATGTTTTGGTCTTCTTTGTCACCAAAGAAAGAATCCAAAGTCTGAGACTGAATCTGGGCGCGTTTTCGCGTCCTGGCCATATTCCCAACCAACTAACTTGACCCTTGAGTTTTTCAGTGGGGTATGACTGCTTGTAGATTACAGAGTTCTATGTTCTACGTTTGGGGGGGAGGTGCCAGCTCTGTCAGAGCCGCACTCCTCCTTCCCCAAGGACCCCCAGTCCAGACTGGGCTCAGATCTTCGGCAGGCTGTGCACCCCTGCTGTGATCCGCCACTTAATTCCCCCCACCAGATGGGCCTGGAGCCGGAAGTAACAACAGCTGTAGCTGCCCCACCTCCGCTGCCCCCGGGGCTGGAAGCCGAACCGCGAACTCCTTCCACTCCCGCAGCTTTTCCCACTAACCTTCTCCGCAGTCTTTGGTGTTTGTGGGTCGAGGGTTCTGGTAACTGCTCACGTATTCAGGGCGCTAGGGCCCCCTCCGCCCGGCCTCTGGTCTGGATCGTCCACGCCGCTCAGGCTGGGCTCTGCTCCACTCCGTTCCCAGCTCCCAGCTCCCAGCTCCGTGTGGAATAGAGCTCACCCAGAGACCATCCGGGCTGTCCTGGGCTGGAGCCCTGCTTCCCTCTGCTGTTCTGTGGGTTCTGCCCTGCTGTTCTGTGGGTTCTGCCCGATCTGATGGATTTTTAAATTGTTTTGGAGTTTACTTTCTTGGATCTTTTCGGTATCTTTCCTAATTAAGAGAAATTAGAGAGATAACCAAATTGCTAATAATGGAAATTAAGATGTATGATTTTTTTAAGGAAATATTCATTATATTTATACTTGGTGAGTACTACTGAATAAAAGTGACCCTAATTCTTCATGAAAATCCTGAAGACAATCTACTTCTGTAAATGAGAATTTAGGAAAAGAAAACTTGGGGCATCTGGTAACCAATTTTCAGATCATCACATTGCTTAAATCCATTGCTGTAAGTCATGGGGTAGTGGAATAAAGAAGAGAAGTTGGAGAGGCTTGATGTGTTTCCAGTGTAAAGAATTTACCGAATTAACTAATAAAAATAAAAAATGTAAAAGACAATATTACAGGTGATTTTTCTATAGCAGACAATTTATATTTGTTCCTTTTTTCCTTTTAATATCTTTAAAGTACTTTTTAAAAACAATTTTGATTTTCAAATTCATTCACTCCTTCTGTCCCCTCCCCTAATCACCAAGAAGGCAAGCTATATGATACTTTTGTATGTGTGTGAAATCAGGCAAAACATTTTTCCACATTAGCCATGTCACAAGAAAAATAAAATGAGAAAATTATACTAAAGTTTATGCTCAGAGTTCATCATTTCTCTTTCTGGAGGTGGATAGAAGTTTTCATTATGAGGTCTTCCAAATTGTCTTGGATCACTGTATTAATCAGAGTAGCTAAGTTTTTCATAGTCACCATCGGAATATTGCTATTACTGTGGCCGATGGTGATATGGTTTTGCCCACTTCACTTTGCATCAGATCATACAGGTCTTTCCAGATTTTTCTGAAACCATCTTCATCATTTCTCATAACATAATAGGGTTCCATCACAATCATGTGCTGTAACAGCCATTCCCCAATTGATGGGCATCCCCTCAATTTCCAATTCTTTGCCACCACAAAAAGAACTGCTATAAATATTTCTGTATCTATAGATAATTTCCCTTTTTCTTTGATCTTTTTGGGATATAGATTTAGTGGTATTAAAAAGTGTATGCACATTTTCATAGCCTTTTGGGCATAGTTCCAAATTGTTCTCCAGAATGGTTGTAGCAATTTACACTTCCACTAACAGTTCATTAATATACTTATTTTTCCACATCCCCACCAGCATTTGTCATTTCTGATAAGTATGCAGTGTACCTCAGACTTGATTTAATTTGCATTTCTCTAGTCAATCATGATTTAAAGCATTTTTTTAAATTTGCCTATAGATAGCTTTGATTTCTTCTTATGAAAATTGCCTGTTTATATTCTTTAACCATTTTCTAATTGGGGGATAGCTCTTATTCTGAAGAATTTGACTTTGTTCTGTACATATTTGAGAAATGAGGCCTTTATCAAAGAAACTTGAAGTAAAAAATTTGGCTATTACTTCATTGTCTATGGTACCTTTTAGCAAAATGTAGTTTCCCTGCGTATCTCTTTTAATTAGGTCTGTGTTTACTTTTGCTTTGTCTGAGATCATGATTACTACTCCTGCCTTTTTTTTTTACTACAGCTGAAGCATAGTAGATTTTACTTGAACCCTTTATTTTAACTGTTTCTGTTTCAAGTGTGTCTCTTGTGAATAGCATATTTTTGGAGTCTGGTTTCTAACCCATTCTGCTACCTATTTACATTTTAGTTTTAAAATTATTTTTTATTCATTTCATTAGATATTTCATAATTATACATAAAAATATTAAACATGTTAAAAAGTTTTGAGTTTAAATTTCTTTCCTTTCCTCCTGGCCAGCCTCCTTCCTTAAGAAGGCAAGCAATTGATTTCGATTATACATGTGAAATATAATGTAAAACATCTCCATATTAGTCATGTTGCAAAAGAAAAAAAAATAAAGTTTGGAAATTATGCTTCAATCTGTATTCAGAATTTATTAGTTCTTTCTCTGGAGAGAGAGATAACATTTTTTATCATGGGTCTATTAGAACTGCCTTGGATGGAATTATCTTGGATCATTGTCTTGATCAGAGTCTGCTTCCACAACTAAAAGGAAGGGTTTGGGTTAGATGGTCTTTAAGGACTCTTCTGCCTGTAAATCCGAAGAAAGAGGGTAGGACTGACTGAAATCATGATTTCTTTAAACCAAATAATAAATTAGCTTTTATTAAGTACCTACTGTGGGCCAGGCACTATGCTAGGAACTTGCAGATTCAAATTCAAAAGTGAGATTCTAGTTACTGACACTAAGCAATTTATATCCTTTTAGGGGAACAGGGATGTGTTGGATCAGTTCATATATGTTCTGCCACACCTCTCTGAAGTCTTCATAGTTTCTTACAACATAGCAATATTCCTTGATAGTCCTGTACCACAATTGGTTAGGTATTCCCCAGTTGAACTTGTCTTCAGTTCTCTACCATAGAGAGATCTGCTGTGAATATTTTGTTGTATGTGAAATTTCTCTCTGTTTCCCCTGGGTATGTTTCTAACAGGGGAATATTTGAGTCAATGGATGTGGACCTTTTGTTCACTTTTTAAAAGCATAATTTGAAATTACCTTTTTAGATTGCTTTCACACATTTTTGGCCCTGTCAACAGTGTCAGCACTACATGTATTGGTTTGCCTGTCTTTCCAGTGCAACATTGATTATTCCCAGTTTTTGTTACATACTATTCTGCTACAAGGTAAAAGTCTCAGAATTTTGATAAACATTTCTCTTGGAATAATCTTATACTTGGTTGTTAAGTGTGCAATTCTTTCTTTGTAGGCTGTTTATAACATTTGACCGCTTATTAATTCCCTCCCATCTAAGTGAAAAAATCCCTTCCTTTTATGTTCCTCATGTAGAGGTCCAACCTCTTTCCTTTAATCCTTCTAGCGGTGGAGAGAGTTCACTGCCTTTCACAAGAAAGCCTCTTCTAGTATTGGTTAGTTCTAGCCATAGAAAGAACAGATCTTATAACTCCTTTTCTGTGTGATCACATAAGGCAAATGTCATGTCCTTCTCTCCCTACTCTACCTCCCAAATCTTCTCATTAGGCTAAACACATCTAGTTCCTTCAGCCATTCCTTGTACAGCAATCTCTAGATGCCTTGCCATCCTAGGTGCCTTTTAGGTGCACTCTAGGTTGTCAGTTTCCTCTTTAAAGTGTGTTATCCACAATTGGATGCAATACTAATACAACTAGATGTGGTCTGACTGGTATGGAATATAGTGAGATTATTACTACTTACTATTATTGCTGTGGTCTGGAAATTCTATTTAATGCAGCCTGGATTGTTAGCTTGTTTAGCAGTTACTTTTTTATACAGCTGCCTCCATAAACTTACGATTAAGCCCCAAATTTATTTCACAGATGTGAGGTCTTCTCTATTATGCACGTAAACAGCAGCGGCAGCAACTGTAAACAATTGTCTTTTTATACTTATACTTTTTAACTTTTATGTTAAGATTTTTCATCATACATATTGTGGTTTAACCATCATTTTTTCCTTTATCTTATGATTTAATAAGTATCTTCTAGTCTTCCAAATAATTGATAAAAACAGTTGAGCAGTATAGGACAAAGAAGGAGCTCTGTAGCATGCTACGAAAGACCCTTCTCCTAACTAACTTGGAGTTGTTGATAAGTTTTGAGTACATTTGTTCAACCACCTGGTAGTACTTTGTATTCCTGCGTACTTATTAGAATGATATTTTCCAAAGCAGTAGCAAGGTATAAGATTTTACTATTAAAACCCTTAAACACATACTCTTTTGGGTCCAGAGATTCCCAGATTGTCCTTTTGGAATAATTCAAGGGTTTAGAGTTATACAGTATCTATTGAATTTTTGAATTTTTACTCAATTTCATTGAGAAGGTTGGAAGTTGTTTATAAATTGTTATCGAATATTTTCAAAGTTGAGTACTTTGATCAACTCTGTGGAGAGTCTTACTGTTTTTCTTTGTTATTCTTCTAAAAAGCCCTTTAAGTGTCTACTATCAGAGAGTAAAGTTAGCCTATTATTTTAACTTTTTTAAACTAGTAGGATGCGTTGAAATTACTTGTTTTGTCGTTATATAGAGAACATTTTTAGGTAATTTACAAAATTTAAAGTGTAGAGAGTCAAGGGAAACTTTCTTTGTAAATCTAGCCATTTGAAGAACACTTTATATAAATTTAGGGCAAATTTTTTTGGTTTACTAATGAAGATGGATAGTAAAAGTCAAACATATGTTTGAAATTCATAAAATTTTAATAAATGAAGAGCTTAGAATCAAATCTTTTCACAACTTACCAATTTGAAAGGTAGTCATCTTGTAACATTCTTATGAGATTTTGGCTTATGTCTTTCAGTGCTGTAAATCGAATACCTGTTATATATACAATGTAACTTAGATTATAAAGAAACTTTTGGAATATTATGAGTGGATCTGTGCATTTGGTCATCTTTTATAGCACAGCAGGTATGTCAGATGCTTCAGTATAAAGTAGTACTTTTTCTGATTTCATGATTCTGATTTATTTCAATTACATGATGCATTTAGTATGGAAGAGATAAGGAAAAAATTTTTTCCAATAAAATGGAAAAAAAAAAACCCACCCCTCTTAAATCTTGTTAAAAATCACCATGGCAAATACTGAATATATAAGACAGCTAGAAACTAAGCCCTAGGACCTAGTTCCAGCTCTACCACTTCAGTTCCTTTATCCCTAAAATGAAGGGATGGAACTTAGATTTTTAAGAACTTCTCAGTCTGTGAGTCTCATTTAGTAATAAGTTGAAGCAGTAAGTAGTGTGGTGTTATGGATAGAGTGCTGGACCTGGAGTCAGTAAGACCTGAGTTTCAAATTCAGCCTCAGACACTTAATAACTGTGTGACCCTGGGGAATTCCCTTAATCTTTCTTAGCCTTAGTTTCTTTATCTGTAAAATGGGGATAATAATAGCACCCACCTCACAGGGTTTGTTGTGAGGATCAAATGAGATAATAAATGTAAAGCATTTTGCAAATTGTAAAGCTCTATGTGAATGTTAGCTGTTATTTTTCACGATCATTACTCAGCTAAAGAAAACATAAATACCAACCAGTATCTTGGAGATATTGGTATTCTTGTCAATCACTGTGGTGTCAGAGGCAGACTGCCTCTTTTTGTGGTATTAATAGGAAATTCTGGATTTGGAATTAGAGGCCCTGTATTTGAATCCCACATTTATTATTTAGTACCTGTGTGACATTGGACGAATCATTTAACTTCCTTGGATCTCAGTTTCCTCATCTCTAAAACGTAGGGCCTGGACCAGACCTGTCTAGCTCTGATAGTCTGCAAATCTGTCATTCGTGGGATTTTGACTGAGGGATGATAACACAACTTAATTATACTATTTGAGAATAATATGAAAAGAAAAACAAATCAGAACATCTTGACCAAAAACCTGACCTCAGGTGGTAGAACTAACTGACCTAGTATCTATCTAATAATAATATCTACTGTTTAAATGAATAAAACTATTTTAGAATTTAGTGATGGTACCAAAATAATTAAAAGTCAATTCATTGTCACTGATTTGAAACTCTACTATACTTTCAATATTTAAATCTCTTGTTCTTGGTATGTAAACTCCTGTCTCCCCTTCATTTCCTCACCCCACCAAAAAGAATATTGGGAAGTTTCTTTGGAGAATGGGGGAGAGCAGAATGAATTGAAGACTGTGTTTCTTTAATATGTGTTGTTAAAGATAGATATTATAATACCAAAATAATAGACATAAGAAAAGTAGGAAAGGGGATATTATCTTGTTATTATAGGGTACTTCCCAAATTTGCGGTATGTGCAGTATGAAGTTAGGTGTTTGAAATTCAGAACCCATTTTCACTTGTAGAAACTACATAAATGATATGGTTAGGATCCCAAGGCAACCCATTGTTTCCCCCCCACCCCAAGCCTGTTTATCTTATAATGTACCTTATAAAACCTGCCATTTTATAGCATGAATTGTCTGGAGAAATGTATTCCAAGCCCTAGTATGGCATATCTCTGACCACTGTCTCTCTCATCCCCTCACCCCCCACTCAAGGTAGAAAATCGATTCTTTTCCTATCCATAGCATGCAGACATACACACTCCAGCTAGGGCAGGTGGAATGGGAACTTTAATGCATCCCCATAATGGAAAACTTGGGATTTTTGGTTCTAGGTCTAGTACTTATTTGGATGATAAGGTCTTTCAAAAGCCAGGGACTGGACTGTCAACTCAAATGAATGTCCTTTAAGAAAATAAGATAAGATGCGTCATTTGCCTATTTTAATATTCACACAATGTTTTCAAAAGATAGCCCTTGATCCCGATCTGTACCAGACAGAATAAGAGGATGTTTTTGTGGAACTTTTTTTTAACCTAAACCTACCCATAAATTTTATTAACCACCTTATGAAAAGCTTCTGGTAGAATGTGTTTCTTCTTGGTTTTTTTTGTGGGGTTTTTTTGTGTTTTTCTTTTCTTTTTTTTTTTTTTTTTGTATGCTTACAACAAATCATTTTTAATGAATATAAATAGTAATGAAACTGTTCCTTGAAATTTTGGAAGATTTTTTTAGAATGTTCATAATGGATATTAACTGTCACAACTCTTTCGTATTGAATGTATTACAGGAATGAAACTGAAGTCTGCTGCAATAAAACACTGAAGGCTTTAAAATGTTTTCTTGCACAAAACTCAAACTTTAAGTAGCTGCTTATGAGGATAGGGAAGTCAGGAAACTAATGTCTGACTCAAGATACAGGACAGCTGTTTGTTCATCAACCTCAACTGTGTGAGTAGAGCCTTAAGCCTGTAACTCTGCTTAGTTGGATATGGTGAATAAATTATTTTTCTTCTTTCTGTGAAGCTATAGTTAACTCAACATGATTAAGTATTTTAAAAGACTTGATTTTCTTCCCTTACCCCTGCCCCTTCCCCGTCCTTCCATGGGTAGGATATTGAGGTTGAAGTGGGTAGTGATAGTTTTAAGGAGTAATAGAAAATTCTTGGCACAAGTATTTCTGTGAGCATTAAGACTTATAACTAAATTTCGACTGTGGCAATGTTTCTTCTTTCATACCAAAATTATTCTAAATCGTAGGAATTCCATCTCATAAAAAATAACCTAAATCATACTTACAGGTATATGATTAATTTTTTACTTAGGTTACACTCCAAGCAAAATTGACTGATTTAAAACGTGTATTTTGTATAGTTTACATCTTAAAATATATGTTTACATGTATACATGTATATACTCATACAAGAGTGAAAAATAGGACTTAGGGAAATAATAGGTCATATTCATATTTAAAGCAATATTCTGAAAAGATATGTCATTATACTAAAAGTTATGCTTAGCTTTTGCATCCTTAATCGACTTTGGTATTTTAAACTCAACAGTCATAAATCTTTGGTTAAAGAAGCATTGATTACATTGAAATGGTTGTTTCTTAAATACAGTTGGAATTATGCATTAAACCACTTATTAGGAGACTTATTTTTAAAGTATGTTTTATAATTGCCTTTCTCTTGAGAAGCAAAATGTTAGCCTTATATAAGAATTGATTTGTAGAGCTTTACTATTTCTATTCGGTCTTTTCTTCACAAATTTAGCAGTGAGAGCCTCTTTGTGTCCAAGAGGAATATGGCATTTCATAGGATATTATTCAAAAGGCATTGTTTTAGAACATGAAAATATTTTATTTTAAAAAATAATGAAATTTTATTACACTTGGTCACTGAAGTTAAGTAATTACTGTTATACAGTTGTTACGTGTCAGTGTCAGGACCGGAATGAAGGTACTCTGATTCCAAGTCTAGTGCCATTATACTTCCTTTTAAGGTCATATAAAATGATGTCCTATTTTCAGAGTATTAAAGGGAAGGGAATCACTTGTTTAGCAATTCTTACCTTGTAGTAAATCTGTACCTTGGAGTTTATCATCTCTCTCTTCTGCTATAGTTTAGCCCTTTACTTTTTAATCAATGAATATCAAGAACAAATGGTCACAAACCTTCATGTAGTAATATTTGTTGGATCCTATATGAACCTGGCAAGTGTGCCTCTTTCAAGAAGTTGGCCCAAGACAAATTACCTTTAAACTTACTCTGGGAAAGATTTTTCTACGTGATTTACGCTTATAATTCTACGTTTTTCAAGTTTCTTGATGAACCTGTATGTAGTCCACTTTTTTTGCATTTAATTTTAATTTCATTTTTTCTCAATTACATGCAAACAGAATTTTTTAACTTTCATCTTTTAAAATTTTGAGTTCGCAATTCTTATGCCGCTCCCCACTCCTTGAGAAGGCAAGAAATTTGATATAGGTTGTACATGTGTAGTCATGCAAAACATTTCCGTATTAGCCATGTTGCAAAAGAAAGCAGACCAGGAAAAAACCGAATAATAAATAAACTGTACTTCAATCTGCTTTCATACACCATCAGTTCTTTCTCTGGCTGTGGATAGCGTTTTTCATTATAAGTCCTTCAGAATTGATTTTGATCATTGTATTGCTGAGAATAGCTAAATAGCTAAGTCATTCACAGTTGATCATCATATAGTAATGCTGCATCAGTTCATGTAATTCTTCCCAGGTTTTTCTGAAACCATCCTGCTTGTCATTCTTAGAGCACAGTAGTATTCCGTCAGAATCCTTTATCATAACTTATTCAGCCATTCCCCAATTGATGGGCATCCCCTTGATTTCTAGTTCTTTGTCACCACAAAAAGAGCTGCTGTAAATATTTTTGTAGATGTTGATCCTTTTCTTTTTTCTTTTGATCTCTTTGGGATACAGACCTAGTTGTGATGTTGCTGCATTAAAGTGTGTGCAAGTTTTATAACCTTTTCGATATAGTTCCAAGCTACTTTCTGGAATGGTTGGATCAGTTCGCAATTCCACCAATAGTGCTTCTTGCCTGCATTGATTTTGTTTGTGCAAAAACTCTAATTTAATCAAAATTATCCATTCTACACCCCATAATGTTTCCTTTCTCTGGTCAGCAGTCTACTTTTAGAAAGGTTGCTTAGTTGTTTTTTTCCTTCCCTTGAATAATTTTGACTAATATTAAGTCAAAAGATTTTGCTCTGCTGTTATTTTAATAGCTATCAAATTGCTCTGGCTTCACTTCTTTGTACATGTTATTGTTTGAGTCAGATTGTATGCAACTATATAAAACTGGAAAAGAGACTTTAAAATGTTTCAAAATTAGTTCAGGCTAACAGAATTAATTTAAGTATTCCTCTCCCTCCCTGGAATTTTGATAGAAACAACATATAAGAAGACCTAGAGGAAAAACAGGACTGCATTTGAATGCATTTCTTTCTGGAGCTTCTGTGATTCTCTACTGGTTTCTAAGAGACAGATTCCAGTATCATGATATCAGAAGTTTTAGAGGTACTTTAGACGTCACCTAGTCAGAGTCCCTTCTTTCCAGTGGCCCTGCAGCACAGCTGCAGTCTTGCTTGCAGTTGTACAAATCAACTTTTTAAAAAAACGTGACTCTTACTGACCTTGCCAGTATCAGAGCCATTACCACTCTACTGTTCCAGTGTATTAAATGTGTGCTTCAGATGTTCTCTCTGGGCTATGTTTCATATAGTGGCTAGAGTACCAGACTTGGAGTCAGGAAGACTTATCTTCATGAGTTCAGATCTGATCTTAGACACTGACTAGCTGGTGACCCCAGGCAAGTCACTTAAACCTGTTACCTCAGTTTCCTTGTCTGTAAAATGAGCTGAAGAAGGAAATGGCGAACATTCCATTATTTTTGCCAAGAAAACCCCAAATGAGGTCATGAAGAGTCAGACATGACCAAAACGACTAAACAACACAAGAACCTCAAGTTTCTTTTTACAATCCCTTCATTTAACAAATAAAGAAACTGAGGCTCAGAGAGATGAAGCGAAAAAGGTTGAACAGTTAATTATTGGAAAAGTCCAGGACTAAAACCAAGGTCTTCTGTCTCTCAGATCTCTGTGTTCTTGCTTTATAAGAGATGACTGATGTGCTGAATAGAGGGCTGGCCTTTGTGTCAGGAAGACCTGTGTTCAAGTACCATTCGAATCCATATTGGCTGTATGACCCTGGGCATTTGATCCCTCAGGGTCCCCAAACACTCTCTTAAAACTCTTAAGTTGCAGAGTAGCTGTGGCTCTTCATTTATGGAGGAAGGAAGCTCTCACTAGAAGCTCCTTACAAAGATCAAATCACAAGTGGTGTAAGTATATACCCATTTACATATATTTTAAGCATTTTAAAAATAAGGACAGTTACATTAAAAATTCTCATTTATACCCAGGAATTGATTAAGCTAGTTACATTCTAACTTTTTAAAGTTTGTTTATGGTTTTGCTAATTGGAAAGCAGTATCTGTTCAGTTCTCTTGTGTTAAAAGTTACAGAAACATTTGCTCTTAAAGTTATAAGAACTTTCAATTCTTATTTTGTGACTTTTTACATCGAATCATTTTTCCTTTAATTTACAATCTTGAATATTTGTAGGTTTTTACAATAGTGTGATAGATAATGCATGTTATTTGGTTCAGTGGGTAGACCAGAGAGCCTAAAGGCAGGGACAGATGAGTTCATTGTGGCTCCAGACACTTATTAGCTGTTTGATTCTGGGTAAGTCATTTTGCCAAAGATGGGGATAATAATAGCACCTACCTCCTGAAGTTGTAAGGATCAAATGCAATAATAATTATAAAACACTTATTACAGTACTGGGCACATAGTAAACACTATATAAATGTTATTATTATAGGACTACTTTAGATTTAGAGATATATCATCTGTATGTACCACAAAAATCAGCAATTAACTTGATAATTGCTGTCTTCGGTTCCTTTTTTTTCCTAAATACTAGGTTTTCTTCACAATTGTCCTGCTCTAAAAAACCTTATATTCTAAATCATAGAGAAGTTCACTTGTTTATTCACCTGGTCTCTTCATACATACTGCTTACATACAATTTAATAAACACTTGTTTTAATTTAAACCCCCCCCCCCAAAAGAAATAATTACAGTCAGCATTATATATATTATATGTAATAAATGTTGTTTCACATGTATTATTACTAATGTAATATATAGAATTTGTATTACATATTATATGTTATATTACATAGCTTTGTAAACAGTAAGGTTAAAAGTTAGGAGTTTGTGTGATAACTAAAATTGGAATTGATGCCGCTGCTGCATTTTGGTGCTGTTTTCAAAAACTATGTGTTCTTCAGAGGAAATAGGCATGCATAGCTTATTTATTTTTAAAATCAAGAACTTAAATGTATAATTATTCAATTAGTTTCTGTATCAGCAGATCCAGTGGATTTATTTTTTTCTTTATCAGCTAAATTTGAACTTCATGACAGGAAATACCTAATGGAAACAGTAGTAGCCTGGAAAATGAGAATCAGGTTCTGATCCCATTTTTACCATAAACTAGCTATTGTTACCTTGAGAAATTCACTTCTCACTTTCCCCTATCTGTAAACCAGAGGAGTTAGACTAAAGCCCCAAGACCTTTCCAACTCAGAAATTCTGTGATGACATCGATAATTTAGATGTGCCCTTCAAGTGTTTGAGACAGGAAAAGAGTCCTTTTAAGCAAGTGTATGAAAGGAGTGTCAATTTAGCATTCCCTTTGACGTGAAAGTAAGAAGTTGAAGGGTATATGTCTGGGTTTTAAATTAGTTGGATTTTTTTTCTGGGGTTTTGGGGGTAGATGGAAGTGTTGGGGATCCTAAATCTTTATGTCCCAGTTATAATTAGTGACACAAAAATAAGAATCAAGGTCATCCCTTATGTATACATTTGGAGAAATCCTTTCTCTTGGAATATAATTCCATTATGTTTTACTAGACAGAAACAGTATACTTTAAAAGTCCAGTGTCTCTTTCCAAGCAAAGACATTGAGCAGGAAAGTCAACAAGACAGATTGAAAATAGTTATAGACCCTGCAAATGATGACAGTTTCAAACCAGTCTTTATATGTAGTGAGGAAAACACTATTGGTGATCTAAATGATCCTATTTGTTGAGGTTATGGTCATTAATTCAATTAAGTAAACATTTATTAAGTTCCTATGATGTGCCAGGCAATGTAGTAAACACCGGAAAGAGGCAAAAGATAGCCCCTTAGCTCAAGGAGCTCACAATGTAATTGGGAAGAGAAATATGAACATAAGTATATATATATAATATATATATATAATATATACACACATACATACACACATATACACACATGTGTATATATGTGCAAGCTATATACAGGAGAAATAGAAAAAAATTAAAAGGGGGAAGGCATTAGCATAATCGTTAAACGTAGTAAAGTGTTGTATGTATGGTATACACAAATGGTAGTGTCTTTGAGCAAACACCAGATATTAGTGTGCTTAGGGGAAGAATTAGGAGTGAAGCTAAAGATATTTGGCCCTTTGAGTATGTGAACTTTGGAGTTTGTTTCAGAATCTTAGGGACTTAGGTTTAGAATAATTAAATATTTGTGGAACATTTAGCAAGTTTATCAGTATTCTGTGTGATATGAAAAATATGAAGAATTGTAAAATACGGTCTTTGACCCTTTGAATTTTATAATCTAACTAGGGAGACAAGTTGTAGGTTTGTGGAAAAAAACTAGAGAATGATTAAGTATGTGTTATAAGCTATACATGCAAAAGCGATTCAGAGAGAGGGGAAATCAGTGGATAACTAGAAGGTAAAAATAGAGACTATTCTGGAGGAAGGAGGCTGCAGCACCAGTGAGAGCTTAGACTTGGAGGCAAGAATGGACATGGTTATTATGTTCAAGGAGCACAGTGACCTGACTGAACAGAAGGGTTTATATTAAGATGTTGCACTTTTGGATTTTATTATAGAAGATAAAGTTGGATCAAGATTATGCAGAGCATTAGAAAGTAGGCATAGAAGTTGAGTTTTAATGTAATTGATAATAGGGAGCTACATAGTTCTTTGAGCAGAAAGTGATGAAAATAGCTTTAGAATGTTTAGAGTGTTTTGGATATGTAGAACGGATTGTAGGATGAAGGATGGGGGAGAGACCTACCAAGTGTATTGCTATAATCTTTATGAAGTGAAGAGGGCTTGTATATTAGGTTTGCTAGTTTTAATTACAAAGAAGAAAGGATGAAGGAAAAAATGAATAGGCCTTAGTGCCAGAATGGATATAGAGGACAAAAAGGGAAAGAAAAAGAGTCAGAAGTGATGCCAAGATTTCTAGCCTGGAAGGCTGGTCAGATCATTGTAGAGATACTAATATGTTTGTCAAGAGACACTAGTTTAAGGGAGAGCACTGAACAGTGCACATTGTGGATACTTAGTTTTTTGTGGGGGATGGGAGGGTATCTGAATTGAATAATGAGTTTGTTTTGTGCAAGTCCCGAAGAAGATGGGAATCTTTCTTGTGTGTAGGTTAGTGATTAGCTTTATAAAGTAGCAGATAAATCTCTTCCTAGGAGCTAGAGGAGCAGAATGTATTGAGCTGAAGAAGGGGGTGGGAATTATGAGGGAACATATTTTGTTGGTAATCTCAATCTTTTCTAGAAACTGGGGAATGAAAACATTTATAGAAGGTGAG
This sequence comes from Trichosurus vulpecula, assembly GCF_011100635.1. Taxonomy (NCBI): domain Eukaryota; kingdom Metazoa; phylum Chordata; class Mammalia; order Diprotodontia; family Phalangeridae; genus Trichosurus; species Trichosurus vulpecula. The sequence goes on along the minus strand of NC_050580.1, from coordinate 120,578,174 downwards.
GGTATTGGGCACTTAAGGAATAAAATTTACAATAATTCCTAGATTGCTCTATATGTATTGGATACTCCAAAACAGTTAAGTGCACATATAAGAAATGCTGATTCTTGTCAAGAGCCAACTTTAATGTGTAATTGACTACTTCTTTACCTAAGAGCAGAAAGGGAGAAAGCATGTTGGTAAGACTGAGGATTTGATACAATGGCTCCATGCAAAGTCAGGGGTTAAGGAATGATTGTGTGGTAAGGCATTCCTAAGTGTTAGAGACAATTATATTGAAATAGTTGGCCTTGGAGTGTGAAGATTCGGAATCCATTGTAATTGTGAGAAGACTAAGAAAATGGATAAAATAAGAAAGAGTGAAAATCTCTTTGAAGGTAGATAATAGATATGGAAAGGCATGAAAGAGAAGAAGCCCAGGCAGGAAAAGGCAGGAGGGAAGGTAAAGAGAGGGAGAACAAGGACAGGCAATGTGACTGTGATGGAAGAGAATGAGCACTAAATCTCAGAGATCCAAGGAGGATGATAACTCGTAATGATGATTTTTGAGGGTATAATTAAGTTACTGCGTGGCTTTAGAGGTCTGTGAAATAGAGGATGGCGAAAGGACCCTGTGGTCTCATCACGTATGCTGAAGTTTCCAGAAATAATAGATACAGGATAGAGGGAAAAAAAAACAAAAAACTGGGAGCCAAGTCAGAGTCATCTAGGGAAGAAATAAAGAAGCTTTTGAAGCAATGATAGTTTCAATCAGTAGTGTGGTAGATAATGATCATGTGCATAGATAGTTGTATAGAAGCAAAACTATCTCTAACACTTCTGTTGCTAAAAACAAAAAACTAACAACTTGGGGTCTATCCTGTGCAGCCTCTTCTGGGCTCTCCTTTTCTTCAATGTCAACTAACTTCAAAAAGAAATAGAGGAAGAGATCAGCTCCCCTCCCTAATGGATTTCCTTTTCTTGTGCTGGGTTTGTCCTTCATTCTCGAAGAGGACCATGACATCAGGGAGATGATGACATGATTTGCAGTTGACTTTGATTTGAGTGAGGGAGGGCTGTGCAAGGTCACCAGCCATACTTTCTCCTCCAGAGCCATCTGGGTCCAGTGGCCTGATAATTCATCAGGACAACTGGAGATGGCCCAGGATGCATTAGGAGATCCTGGCCCTTTCAGGCTAAGGTCTTTTCAGGTTCTCACTTTGAGTGAGGTAACGGCCATTCAGTGAATAGGCCTCTTTAAGAAATTAATCAAGGGATGGCCCCTTTAATCAAAAACTCACAGTGGTAGAGCTATAGAATACTCCTCTATCATTGGTTATTGTTCTTGCTGAGGAAGTAGGGGTGCTAAGTTGTTCTGTGCCCTTCAACTTTATCTTACCAAGCTCTTTTTCTTTTCTTTTCCAAGAACAAGTAATAACTTTAGATTACCCTCACCTTCAAATTTTTCTATCCAAGTGCCCCACCCAAGGCCTATCTTTTCCTCTGAAGTTCTCCCACATTTCACATTTTCCTATTACATCTCTTTCCTTTACCTTCATTAAAACCCTGATAAATAATAATAGTTAGCATTTATTAGTACTTACTGTGTTCCAGGCATTGTGCTAAGTGCTTTATAAATATTCTCTTTTGATCCTCACAATATTCTTATATCCTCATTTTTATATATGAGGAAACTGAGACAAACAGAGGTTGAGTTTCTTGCCCGAGGTCACACAGCTGTGTCTGAGATTTGAACTCGGGGCTTCTGACTCCAGGCTTGATGCTCTATCCACTTCGCCACCTAGCTAGCTGCCTATTGATTCTGTCAGTGCTATTGGTCTCAGTTTGATGTGAGGCAAAGTATTCTGACTAAATTTATTCTGCTTGGCACTTATTTGTAAAACACTGCATCAGGTGCTGAGGGTATGATAGAAAAGTCAGAAGGCCCCTGTTCTCAAGAACCTCACATTTTAATGGAGGACACTAAATGCATGGAAAGTTTCAGCTGCAAATCAAGTGAAAGATTCTTGGGGTGCAGTGGCAAAACAGATGGTAATGCCTCTTCTTTAATGTCATTTCAACAGCTAAAAGTATATCAGTTCTGATCTGGTGTTGAACCATCTTTACAGTGTCAAGGACTTTGACAGGAACTTTCTTTTCTTCCAAATGCTCTTGTATTCAGAATTGTGACTTGTGTGAGAGGTGGTGGTGCTAATTTGATTAGCCTGGCATATACTGCCTCCTGTCTATACCTCAGGGTACCTTGCTTCTTCTACTAGGTTATGAGGCCTTCCCTTTGTTTTGTAGTTTGTGAAGGCTACTGAGCAATAAAGGATAGCCCTTTCTTTAATCCTCCCTAGATTGTTTGTACTCTAGAACAGTTAACTTTTGTATGTATATATTTGGATGAATGCCACAAGATAGGAGAGGTATTGGAAGGTTTTTTGTTTGTTTGTTTTACCATCTTGACAGCCCTGTAAGAAAAAATGAATGAAAAAGTGCAGGGAGGGGAAAATAAAGTTTAGCAAAACTAACTATATTATTGGAATAGCTGAAGTTAAATACAGTGTTCACACCCATAGGCTCCATTTTTGTAAAGAAGCCTTGGAGGGGATAGCTTCTCACATCTCTTCTTTGAGGTCAAGATTGGTCATAATTTTGCACCATTCAGTTCCATTTTTTTATATTTTCTGTTTACATTGCTATTGTTCTTGTGTATGTAGTCTTCCTGGTTCTATTTATTTCATTTTCCATCAATTTGTATAAGTCTTTTCCATGCTTCCTGTAGTGTCTTTATGAGGAAAAATTGAATTCAAATGGCTTTTTTGATCAAGAAGAAGTAGACGTGTTGGTTTTGAAAAATTCAATTTGTCACACGTTTATTAAGCACTTACTGTTAGTTCAGTGTGTTGTACTAGGCCGTGATAACATAGACAAATAGATTTTGATCCCTGTCCTCAGGGAATTTAACATTTTACTGGAGGGACACAAGTACACGAATAGTACTGTACAAGATAATTGAACAAAGGAGTGAGGGGAAGGGATGAGATGGGGATTAGTAAAGAATTCTGAGAGGGAGTGTTGAGTGTATCATGTCAGGCAGAAAGTTAGTGAAAATCTGTGGAGGTGGGTGATGGAAAAGCTAACTGTCCAATTTGGCTAGAATATAAAGTGAATGAAGGGAAGTAATAAGAAATAAGGTGATAAAGTTATATAAGATTGTGATGAGCTTAAATGCCAACTTGTGGAATTTGCATTTTATCCAAGAAGCAGTAAGGAGAATACTTGATTTTTTTCTACTTCATATACAAAAGGTTTTTGAGCAGAAGAGTGACATTGTAAAACAGGCTCCTTTGAAAGACTATTTTGGAGACTACTTAGCAATTTGAGTTAGGGAGATAAATTAGGAAACTCTTAACAATTTTGTTAAAAGGCATTTAAGGCTTGGTTGGGCTATGTGAGTAGAGGAAAAAGTACAGCTACTGAAGATATGGAATCGACAGGACTTGAAAACTGTTTGGATGGGTAGGGGGATGGGTGGAAGGAAAGGTTAAAATTGGAACATGATTCTGAGTTTAACAAACCAGCATGACTGGGCAGATAATGGTGCTATTGACAGAAATAAGGTGTTTTGAAGGTAGTTGGGGGGTTAGAAGAGAAAAATGTTGACATATTTGAGATATTTTGGGAAGAACTTGTTATAAACTGTTCTTTCACATATCTTTTGATACAAAGGTGGCTTAGGTAGCTTGCTTTGGTCAGATTCTGTGTGTATAGAACCAGATGTAAAATAGTTTTGGGTTTTAGGTTGGCATGTGTTTTCTGCTGGATATTTTCTAGAATCCACTTATAAAATGGACTCCAAAAAGCTTTCCTATATAATCAAAGGTACCTGGAAGGAACATCATATCATTAGTTCTCCGTATTCTACAATGACTTACTTTTTATGCTAAAAGGGTACTTCCAAAGTCATAATTTGATGGATTCAGTATGTACATTATTTAAACATTAAGGTACTTAATAAAATTTGCCATTCAACACAGGAGGAATTGTCCTTAAATAATAACCCTGATATTTTAACCTTATTAGAACTTGATTGTTATTTCTCTGAATTAAAAGAAAAGAAGGGCCCCCAGTATTTTTCATGATTCCTTTGGGAAAACTGGCAAAATAGAAAAGGAAGTTCTTTTGTAACTTTACAGTTGAACTTTATATGGAATTACTCACATGTTATTTTGAAGATTTATTGTATTAATTTGGAGGGAGCATGTTGGAAACCATTCCTTATGCTGTCAGTTAAGTGTTTTTCCCCTGCTCCCCAAGTAGAAGCCTTATTCAAGAGTGTCTAAAAAAACTAGTTGTTGGCTGTGTCAGGTGGGAATTGCTGTTACATAGCCAACTGTCTTTGTAGTCTGCATACTTGTTCAAATTTTTTAAAATTTGTGATTGCAGTTGTCTTTTTGCAGCACCTATTAACTGTAAATCTGCATCTTACGATGTCACCTTTGTCAGCCATGTATAACAGACCATTCTGTCCATCACTGTGGTTAATAATGGACTGGACTAGTGGTTAATATTGATACAAGTTTTCATAGAGGCACAAATGTGAATTCTTTAAAGTGTTTCTCAGGCTCCCTTGCTTTTGACTGGCTGCCTTCATCTCACCAAAGAATAGCTATTGTACTTGAGTATCTTGCTTTAGTTTTTCTGTATCTGTTCTCTAAACATCTCCAGTCTAAAGAATCTTTTGTTGTAGTAGTACTAGCTTACATTTAGAGAATGCTTTACTTTCTCATTTCATCCTCAATATGATTTTATGAATAGATAGTGTAAGTATTATTATCCCTATTTTACAAGTGTAGAAACTGAGGTTAGAAAGGTAAAGTGATTTTCCCAAAGTTACAGTAGTTAGTGACAAGCCTGGGGTTGAGATGTAGGACTAGTTCCAGATCTAACGCTCTTTGCGTTGTGTTGTGCTCTCAAGCCTGCTGCTTTCCAGAATTTTATTTTTAGTCATCATGACCTGTGTATGACAATTCAAGGCTTCAGGCTTTGCTGAAGACTTTGCACAAAAAATTGGACATGAATACTTCTTTTATATATTTTCAATGTAATCTGGAGTTTGGTACCTCGTCCTTTGAGGAGTTTTTTGTTAACAAGATTAGCAACATTTGGATATAATTTTAAAGACTACAAAATGCTGTAATTGGCGAGTTAGGTAGCATGTGTATATTCTCATTTTATAGCTGAAAATCCTGAGGCTCAAAGAGATGAATAGACTATAGGAAAAATTTCACACAAATGTATTAAAAATTCAGAGCATGATATGCATTTGGATGAAAATCTTATAGAACTGGTCTGTTAATACATATATCTTGGATACACACCTCAAATAATGTACTTGTTCCTGGAAAGAATAAACTAGGCTAGGTTGAAATTGGGGAATAGTGTAACACTTTCAAATAACTCAGACTTTTTTATGAAACAAAAACTCATCTTTACACTATTGTTCTTTCCATGATGCCACATGACTTGAAAATACAATAATGGCTACAGACTACAGAATTTTACCAAAGGTGAATTTCATGTGAGATGTGAATTTTAGATGTATCGTGAAAGAAGTGGCTGAAAAGAAAGTGTTCTGTCAATGTAGCAAGAGGAAAGGATAGTTGTTTCTAGAAACAGCAGAACAGGATTCTGCAGCTGAATGGATATGGAAAGGAGGGGGAATGAGGAGTCAGGGAAAATTCTGTGAGGTTTAAAACCTGAGTGACAGGATGGTGGTATCCTTGTTCTAAGAAGATGGGTGGGTTTGGGGAGTTGGACAGGTAGAATAAGTTTCATTTGGGCCATGTTTAGTTTGAGTTGATGATAGGGCATTCAGTAGGCAGTTTGTACTGTAGGGCTGAATCTTAGGAGAGAGACTAGAGCTGGATATATAGATCGGGCAGCCTTCTGGCTATATAAATCATCATTAACACCTTGGGACCTGATGATGTCACCAAGAGAAAAGAGAAGGCCTATTGTCGGTGAGCAAAATGGGCTCCTTAGCACTTAGTTCAACAAGTGCCCTTGAATTATTTGGCTTTTGTTCCCTTTGAGTAATTCATTGAGCTTTAGTAGGTGCTAAGCCCCAGACCCAAATCCCTATTAGGTGTAAAACCTTAGTGAGTGTGGATTGGCAACTAAGGTGGGGTCCAAGGTGGTGCTAACTCCAAGGAGGGCCTAGTTTACATGTCTGGGAAAGCAGAGGCTTTTAGACCACGTGGCTTTAAGTCCGCCTCTTTGTGACGATTCTAGGTCAGGTGGGTGAGTTGCATGTGTGATTCACCCCTGACACTGAAAAAGATATAAAAACCAGGGATTGGCTGGCTGTTCTTTGGAGCTCTCTTACCCACAGCAGTGGTGGCTTGCGTGACTGGGCCAGCCCTTGTTCTGAGCTCCTGGGCTGAACCTAGACGTTGGTAACTATGAATTGTATTGGGTCTGTCTGTCTGTCTGATTTGTTTAAGAGCTCTGGAGATGGTGTTGATGAGGAGACTCTGGGCAGCTGTAGCTAAGGAGCCATCCAGCTTGTAAACCCAGATGCTGAGACTTTGTTGAACTCTGGTAACTATGTATTGGGATTTGAATCAGACAAGATCTGCCTGTTGGATGTTTGTAATTTGTTTGCATTTTGTTCTGAAGTTCAGAGTGCTGGCTTTTTCCTCTGAACTAAGTGAATGATATTTGTACGCTGAATTAAAGTAAGCTTGTCAACCTCTTCACCTTGCTTTCCTTAGTTCAGCAGATCAAAAGAACCTGTGCTGTTGGCAGCTTTCTGGGTGCTGGTTGTGGGTGAATCTTGCACCCCCACAGAAGCTGCTAGCCAGATTGTTGAAACAGGCCTACAACATAGTATTGGGGTACACCCATTGTGATAAGCTTAAAACTGCACCAGATTTTTGGAACACTATATGAATTTCCACAGGAAAACAAGTAGTGATAGGAAAAAAGGAGGAAGGTAGGAAGAAGGGAATCACCACAAACAAAACAAACTTCTAATCTCAAAGAAGGCATTAATGGAAAAGGCAGAGTGGGAGACTGGTGGCTAAAAAAAAACCAACTAGAATATAAGGGGAAATCACTTGGGGAATGGTGGAACAATTTTTGTGAATGCAATGGAATATTACTTTGCTGTTAAGAAACGGTGAAAGACATGCATCACTTTAGGGAACCTTGAGCAATATTTAACTGATGCATAGTAAAGTGAGCTGAATGAGGAGAACAGTTTATACAAAAACAAAGTATTGTCAAGGAAAACAACTTTAAAGACTTAGGGAGCTTGTCACTCAGTGTAGTGATGGCCATGTCTTTAGAAGACTTAGAGTTAATCTTGTTATCCACTTCCTGACAAAAAACTTAAGGACTCCAGGTGCGGAAAGAGATACATGTATGGATATGGCTAATGTGTGGCTTCTTTCAGTTTGTAATTGGAGGGAGAGGGTAATTGTCATGATGCCCCCCCAAAAAAGGAGAGGACCATTGAACCATTTTCAGAAATGCACAAAAGAAAATAGAAGGAAATTCAGAAGGAAACACAACTAGTAGTATAGTTTGGAAAGTAATGTGTAATTTTGTACTTTTTGAAAAGTACATAGTTTAAAATGGAGATTTACAGTTTCATATAATACACTCATGTTCTGATCATCTTTTTGGTTTTTAATAATGAAATATAAAAGTTTAAAAACTGTACTTTTATATTTGATCTTGGAGGTAATGGAGAAACCCTGTGGTTTATTATATAGAGGGGTGAGATAGATTTATGCTTCAGGAAAAGAGATTGAGAAGCTGTGTGGAGGATGAATTGGAGTGGGGAGAGACTTAAGGCATTAAAAGTCTGTTACAGTAATTCAGGTGAGAGGTGTTAAATGTTAGTTACTGAGTGAGATAAGAGGATGTATATTAGAGATGTGACAAGTAGAAACAACAAAATTGGGCAAATTAATTGCATATATTTGAGAGTGAAAAGTTGAGGATGACAAAGTGTTGTACACCTCAGTGACCAGAAGGATGGTAGTACCCTAGATAGTAATAGGGAAATTTGGAAGGAGAGTAAGGGACAATGCCTGGGAAAAGATATCTGTTTTGGACTTGCTGACTCTGAGAGGCCTGCCAGACATATAGTTGGAAATATCCAATAGGAAGTTGGTGATTTAGAGTATTAGAACTCAAGAGAGAGAATAGAAGTGGATATGTAGATCTGGGAATTATCTGCATAGAGACGGTATTTGAATTTATGGGAGCTGATGAGAGAGAAAAGGAGAAGTGGGACCCCAGTATAGAGCCTTGGGACATACGTAGTTATTGGTTGAAGGTCTACTCAGAGAGACTGAGGAGCAGTCAGATTAGGTAAGAGAACTAGGAGAAGATAACAGTCCTGAAAATCTAGAGGAGACAGTGTTTTAAGTGGAGAAAGTAGTCTACAGTGTCAAATGCTACAGAGAGGTCAAAAAGGATGGCGATTAAGAAAAGGTCATTAGATTTGGCAGGTAAGAGATCATTGGTAACTTTGTAGAGAAAACCACATCTTACTGTCATTATTTTTATAAGTTGAAGTAATGCTGGCCTTATATGCCTTGCTGGTAGAAGAAATTGGCCTTATTTTTAAACTGCTAGGCATAATCAGTAATCAGCAAGTATTTAGGAATGGCTTTATAAATGCTTGTTAATTGATTACTTCCATTTGGCACCATGTGTGTAAAGAGTACCAGGTAATCCAGTTATCTTTTTTTGGATGACACAGTGACTGTGGAATCTTTTCTGGTCTTATTTTTTGGTACAATAAATGTATTCCTATGTTGTTCTGTCATTTTTCAATCGTGTCTGTCTCTTCATGACCCCATTTGGGGTTTTCTTGGCAAAGAAACTGGTGTGGTTTTCATTTCCTTCTCCAGCTCATTTTAGAAGAGAGGAAACTGAGGCAAACAGGGTAAAGTGACTTGCCCAGGGTCACTCAACTAGTAAGTGTCTGAGGCTAGATTTGAACTCAGGAGGATGAATCTTCCTGACTTCAGGCCTAGCACTTTTCTACTTTGCCACCTAGCTGCCTACACTATTCCTATGTAGGCCTGCTTAAATGTTGAATCAAGCAACAAGTAATGTTCTTAAGTTTCAGGTGCATTTGACTTGGATTTTTAGAAATCCCACAACTAACAGGTCACATATTTGAGTTTTTCCCCTATTATATTATGGATTGCACTAGGCCATTTGAGAACTAGTTGGAAATATGAGTTTCCCTTCTCCAGTACAGTCTTTACTTTGTACCCTGTTCAGCAGTATGTAGCTGCTGTGTCCTTATATGTGGGATATGATATCAACTATGCTGCTGTGGTCTTTGGGGTCTTTACTACAAACTTGATAGCAGGGTGGTGAGAAAGGAAAGAGGAAGATATTTTCCTAATTACTAAAATGAGCTTTAATGTTCTCATATACTTCATATGTTTGTGGCCTAGGGTTTGGGGAATGAGTTGATTATCATTGAGTAAGGGGGATGTAAACATTTTGTCTTTCAGCCCAAGCTGCAGAGGGAAAGACAGCCTGACATAGGGAAGTGGGGACAGCTACATAGAGAGAGAACTGCAAAACATCCTCAGTACAGTAGCAGGCCTGTACTCCAAATCCAAAATCCCTATACTTTTTCACCAGAGTGAGTAAAACATGTTTCCCTCCTTTGTCAAAGCAAAGTACTTTTGTATGTCATTGCAGTATTTCTTAGCTAATTCTATTATAGCTTTCCTTTCTTTGACCTCCACAGATAATTTCTTGCCCTCTGGACCATCCCTCTTTTTCCCATAACACATCTGTCTCTGTGTCTGTCTCTCTCTTTGTCTCTTTTTCTATCTATCCATCTCTCCCCACTGTTTCATGTGAAACTTTAATATAAAGTGAGTTTTGTTGGCAAACACCTGTGGTTATTTTCCTTTGAAAGATATTATTACTCTGCTCTCTTCTGGCTTCTAGAAGCTACTGCACATAACTATTAGTAAGTTGTCAAGTAAGTCACTACTCAGTTAATTTACATCAGAAAAAAATGAGTCATATACATAGTAAACAATGTAATTATAATATTCATATTTAAAGTGACTTGAGTTTAGCTTTCCTAACATGCCTACTACCAGTTTTCCCGTGTTCTCTGGAAGATCACAGTATAGAGAAGTCAGTTTGGATACCAAGTTAAAAAGAAGAGATCAGTTTTTACCACAAGGTATTCTAGTCTTATAATTAAGACAGTTTCCCATCCTATTCTCTCCAGTAAAAACACAAGTAGTAGTAGTAATGAAATCTGCATTCTTAACTGCTTGCCTAGCAGTCAGTAATCCTCCTATTTAGTTAGATATCTACCTGTAAAATTGAATTTTTAAGATATAAGCAGAGGAAGATGTGTTCATTTTCTTTGTGACTAATTTGTCTAAAAAGGAAAGACTTTTGTTCTTATAAATAAAATGAAAACTTAAATGTTTTTGGAATTGAAATTAAAAAGGACTTTATTTCAAATATGACATTAGCACTAGTCTCATTTTTCATTCAGTGTGAGTATTAATGAAATACTTAAGATGGACAAGCATGGTGGGAATTTCTTTGTTGGGGAATAAATACAAAGGAAGTAAGTTTTGTTTTCAAGTATCTTATGATCTAATTGGACAATAAAACCTATATACTTTCCTCTAGCAAACATTTATTAGACACCTCTGTGGAAGGTATTCTGCAATCTACTAAGGAAATAGAATTGTTTTTTTTGCCTATATTATTGCCTTCAGGGAGCTTTTATGTTAATAGAAACATACAGAAGTTAAATAACTATGCAAAGTACATCGTAAGTTGCCACACATGAATGGTGTAGAGGCTCTTAAACTGTAGGTCTCGACCCAGTTTTAGAGGCACTGAAAGGGAGGGGTCGAGAGTGGAAAAAGTTTTAAGAAGCCCTGGTGGACAACTTTTTTCACGTGGAGCTATGATTTCATAGATTTCTGAAGTACCCTTCAATGATGCAGATCACCACTCATCCATGCCAGCTCATCCTGTGTAACTTTTACCTATGTTTTACTGTACATTTACTACTGGGGAGCGGGGGAAGGGTGTCTTTCTTGCTTTCTCCTGGTACTACAAAAATACTAGTGTGTACAACCTTGACCACTGAGATTCAGGATAGAGGATAACAGAGTGTGCTGAGGCAGTCAGGCAATGTCTCCTGAAGGTCAGTGATGGGGATTTTAACTGTACTCTTGTAAAAAAAGAAAGAAAGAAGGGATCCAAACAATCTGAGCCAGAGGCTTATGTTAAGGAATGGGGATTTGGGTGTTCAGATAACAGTAATAAAACCAACCTGATTGGTGTTGAGGTATTTGCATTTGGGGAATGAGGGAAGATAAAATTAGATAGATGGATTGATGTCAAATTAAGGAATTTTGATTGCCAGAGTAAGGAGTGTTAAACTTTTTATTGATATTTGGGCTCCCTCAGCAGGTTTTTGAGCAAGGGAATAAATGGCATGATAATGGGTGTTCTGGAAGTTATAGCTGTATAAATAGGATGTATACAATGGATTTAAGCAAGGTGAAGCTGAAGACAAGAAAACCAGTGGTGGCTCAGTTGATCATGTGTTAGACTATAGTAATAGCAAGAATGGACATAGGTGGGGATGATGACAAGGAAGAATTGCTAGAAATTGGAGATGGCAAAGAGAAGTAGCTATAGTTAAAAGGTATTTGCATACTAATTGAGTCATCCCTCCTATGTTTCTCTTGAAAGTACATGATGTATGGAGTCAGGAAGAGGATTTGAATCCTAGCTCTGCTATTTTTTTCCTGTGTGACTTTGAGCAAGACACTTAATCTACCTGGCCTTAGTTTTCTCCTTTGTAAAATTAGGGAGTCGGACCCTCACAGAGACCTCCAAGGTCCCTTCAAGCTCCATATTTGTGATCCTAAATTATAAATTTAAAAGCATTTTTTTTGTAAAGACATTTGAATTTTCCTAAATCGTAGTTGGAATGAGTTAATGGTCATGACTTGAGAAAGAAAAAAGAGTAGCAACAAACTTAACATTTTCTTCAGAGTTCTAAATTCTTTAAAGCTATAAAACCACCTTATCAGAATAAATGCAAAATTTTTAAAGTTTTTTAACATGGAGTTTGGAAAGAAGAATATGTTTTAAAATTCACAGGAGTAATGATTACTGAATCATATCCCTTCATCTTACGGCTGGGCAAATGAATGCCCAGAGATGTTAAGGGACTTAGCCATATTCCTACAGATAGTGGAAGAACGAGGTCTATATCTTTATTCTCTTTATTTCTAGTCTCTCCCATGATGATGAGTCATTGATTTTCCCCCCCTCATTACCTGTCATTGTTCTTTTCCTTATTTTTTTCCCCTGAGCTTTGTGGCTATAAATACTAGGGAGAGGAATTGGACTTGAGGTTTCTTCCAGATGAGGAAAAACTTCTTCATTTGATAAGTGGACACCTGTGCATTGTTGCCTAGAGCAGTGGTGGTGTCAAATTCATAGAAATGGATACTGAAAGCTATATATTGACTTAGAAAATCATATATTAATATTATCTATATTTCATTGTATTTTAAAATATTTTGTTAAACATTTCTCAGTTATATTTTAATCTGATTTGGGCCACACTCTGAAATATTGTGGACTGCATGTGGCTGCAGCTGCATGGACTTAGGAGCTACAGGACTTAGAGGTTCAGTGACTGGTCCAGCATTGCACTGCCAGATTGGTCAGGCAGAAATTGAACCCATGAGTCTTGTGGATCGAAAGCCAGCTCTCTGTCTACTTCACCACCCTGCCTCTTCTTAAATATAACAGAATAGCAATTAAGGACTTAAGTTCCCTTCATATTCCCTTTTACCTCACTTCCTCCTTGGAAATGCCAGACTACGTTTCTTTGATATAATTAGTCATCTACCAAATGGTTATAATGTGGGAAATATGTTCCTTCCCTTCCTCTTTCTGCTTCCTACCCTATCCCTTCACCAAGCTAGCCTGGTTTATGCTTAGGGGCTTGTAAACAGGGGTTCGATCCATACAAGGTATTGGTCTCCTTATAATTTGCATCCTTGATACTTATTAATCTATATCATTTTCCCCTACTTTATGTCATTCTCCACCCCCCCCAAAAAAAGCTTAGAAAAGTGTTTTTAAGTTACCAAAATTACAGAATCAAAGCCCTCCATCCCTTCACCTAGAATAAAGTATGAACTCTTAAGGCAGACAGTATCAGTGGGGCCACAACTCATTGTCTGCTGAGAGAAAGTCAAGACCTTCCCCTTATAGCATTAACTTTCTCTGGACATTTGAAAGTAAGAGAGTCAAGTCAAACCAAGAGAAAGAGTTCAACCATGAGAGGAAAAGGGTAAGACTGAGGCCTTTTGAAGGATGTCCCTAGTTGTGGTTTTGTACCTGCAACCTAATTAAGAAATTGATGTTTACCAATGTAATCAACAGTCTGGAACCGATTACAGAATGTCTGCACATGTTTCAAAGTCTCTCCAAGGTACTTCTGTTGCATGTCATCATGACTTTCCTGGAAGCAGGTCTTTCCTACTTTCTTCCGGATAGGGAATTGTCTCAAAGATACTCTGTGCAGACAGATGTTAGGCCCCCATTACCTTGATAAATAGAAAAAGACCTGATTAGACCTTTTTGAGTAAAAATGCAGATTTGAGAATCAGTCAAATAAAGACCATAGCCAGAAATGGAGGGAGCAGATTAGATCTAGATTCCTGAAGTATATTCACATCCCTCTAAAGTAATTAAGATAAAGAATCTCATTGAAAGCACACTATCAAGGGGGAGAGTAAGTAGTTTAGATCAAAAGTAGGTGGTTGAAGATGGATGGAAATGAGAAAAAAAACACTCCAAAACAAACAGAAATTTTGGCATGGTTCAGATAGAGTGAATGTAGCAAAAGATGAATTTCAGAAGTTCATGGAGAAGAGCACACAATAGTCACTAAGGTACACTACTATTTCAGTAAAGAGCTTGTATATTTAAAGAGGGCAATGGAAATTTTGTATTGGTAGATGAGTCCTTTTATGCTTTTGAATTTAAGGCAAATGTTTAGTAACTTGAGAATCAATTCTAACAGTACTTGAAAAATGGTTTTTGAAAAGTACTGCTTATACTTAATTTACCCAAGATTTTCCATTCTTCAACTTCCTCCATTTCCCCTTTAACAAAATTGTCTTGTCACAATTTCTAGAAATCTTGTATTTTTGATGTCAAACATGTTTTACCTTTTACAAATCTAATGTCATAGTTAAGAATATAAAAATTATTATACAAGACTGTACAATCATAATTCTTATGTTTGGCATAATACAACTAAAAGTCTGCCAATTAGCTAACATTTATTAAGCGCCAGGCACTTTACTAGAGTGCTAGGAATACAAAGAAAAGTGAGATAGTCCATACTTGCCTGGAGCTCATAGTTTACAGTCTCACAGGTAACATGCAAAAAACAATGTACAAACAAATGTATGCAAAAAATTTGGAATAACCAACAGAGAGAAGGCACTAAATTTAAAGAGGATCTACAAAGGCATCCTGTAGGGGAGGTATGGTTTTAGCTAAGATTCTTAAGGTAGCCAGAAGGCAGAGATGAGCATTCAGAGTATAGGAAACAGCCAGTGAATATGCTTGAAGTTAGGAAATGGAGTGTCTTCATTGAAACTTCAAGGAGGCCAGTGTCACTGCATCTCAGAGTGTATGAAGAAATGTAAGGAGTAAGAAGACTAAAAGGGGGGTGGGGGATGTTAGGAGGCCTTTGAACACCAAACTGAGAATGTTGGATTTGAACCTATAAGGGAACCACTGGAGTTTATTGAGACAGAGGATGATGTAGGCAGACTTGTGCTTGGACAGCTTAGTGTGGACTAGAGTTAGGAGAGACTTGTGGTGTACCCAGCTGTCCACTTCAGTAGGTGGAGGTGTTTATGCCAGGATGATGCCAGTGTTAGAGGAGAGAAGGGGGCTCATGTAAAGATGCTGAGAAGGTACAATCAATAGACCTTGCGACAGATTGAATATGACCTTTAACTATAATAGAGAAGTTAGGATGTGAGGAAGCCTTGAAAGGGGAGGAGAGAGGAGATAATGAGTTCAGTTGTGGCCATGCTGAGTTTAATTAAGATGTCTATGAGAGGGGCAGCTAGGTGGCGCAGTGGATAGAGGACTGGCCCTGGAGTCTTGAGGATATGAGTTCAAATGTGGTTTCAAATGTTTATTAGCTATGTGACCCTGCTGATTGCCTCCAAAAAATGTCTACAAGAAAAGTTTGTGATGTTCAGTAGGCACATGGAGGGAGATACAAGGCTGTATGTCAGCAGAGAATATGCTGGTTAAGGTGACTTGTGAATCATCAGCCTAGAGGTGATAATTGAATACATGGGTGCTGATAAGATCACTAAATGAAGTAGTAGAAAGGGAGAAGAGAAGAATGTGGAGGACAGAGCCTTTTTTCAAAACTCATAGTTAATGGGTATGACTTGAGGAAGATCTAGCAAAGCAGACTGAGGAATGGTCAGATACATAGGAGGGAAAACCAAATGAGCACAGTGTCATGAAAACTAGAGAAAGAGGGTGATCCGCGATGGCAAAGGCAGAAGAGAGGTCCAAGAAAAATGAGGACTGAGAAGATAGCATTGAATTTGGCAGTTAAGAGGCCGTTGGTAGTATTGGAGAGGACAGTTTCAGTTCAAAGCTAAGATTGAAATCATTGTAGAGAGTTAAGAGGAAAGGTAGTAGATTTATTGTTGATAGCTTTCTTCAGCAGTTTAGCCAGAAAAGAGAGGAGAGATAGGGGATTGCTTATAGTTTGGCCAAGGTAGATGGATCAGTTAGGTTTTTTTGAGGATGAAGGAGACAAGGGCATATTCGTAGACAACAGACAAACAACCAGTAGAGAGTAGTGATGATGGCAGGGACAGTCTCTGGAGAAGATGGAATGGAATGACATCATTTTCGCATATAGAAGAGTTTGCCTTGGCAAGGAGAGAGGATCACCTCACTATGTGAGTTGGGAGTGAAGGAGGTGATACTAGCAGTAGTAGGCATCTGAGTGACATAGATAAGGAAGATGAGAGAAAATCTCAGCAATTGGCTCAGTTTTTTTTTTCTTTTTTTTCAGTAAAATATGAGGAAAGGCCCTCAGCTGGGAGGATAGGAGAAGAGAAAACCATGGAAAGTTTGAAGAAGGATAAAAGGATTTGGAAGAACCGCTGTGGTGGGTGGGATAGAGTTAATTGGGGGACAGTGAGGGTGGTATGTAAAAGAATTGCCTTGCAGCATTGAGGGCCCAGGCTAGGTTATATAACATAAATTTGTAGTGGACCTCGTCAACATCGTTATCATTTTTAGCAGCAGCATATAGTAAGGATCATATAATTTCAAATTTATTAAAAGTGTTTTAAAATAAATTTGATTTTTGTTACAAATGGAAATACAAGTTGCTGAACTTTAAGGAACCCATTGTTAATCATTCAAGAAAGCTATTTTTTTTTTTTTTTTTATTAAACACTAATTACATGCCAGGCACTATACTGAACACTGAAGATGTTAAGAAAAAGCGAAAATCTCTGGCTTCAAGGAACTTATGTTTGAAATAGGCAAAAACTCATATTAGAAAGTTTTATAACTATAAAACAAGGTTATTATATTTTTAAATTTTTGTGTCCCCTGCACAGTTCAGCAAATAGAGTGCTCAGAGGAACTGGAGAAGGTGAGGGAGGGGGAAAGGGAGAAATTGTAAACCAATTGCTTTAATTAATTGAATATAATTATTGCCATGCAAAACTTCGTTGACTTAGTATAATTTTCTGCGATTTCATTCTTGAGTAGTTTCTGCTTCTTCCTAGTACTTTACTTTCATCTGTTGGATATGAGAATTGAGTGTTTCTGGGTTGAGACATATTTCCCTTAATATATTGGCTTAGTGGAAGTATATCTAAATAGAGACCTATTTCTTTCACATGCTACATAAAATGTAGGAATTTGAACCAGGTAAAAAGCTAAGAGAGTCAAAAGCTGTTTTAAACAAAGATCACAGGATGTACTTGAATGATTTCTAGCCTATCACATGAACCTTCTGTATTTTGCAGCAGTTGATAATACCTTTCCACATCAAGTCTTGTATGTTGCTTGTATTCCTAATGTGTTAATTTGGGTTTCGTTTTTGTTTTGTTTTTAAATCAGTTATGCCCAGGAAATTAAGTGTTATAGCTGCAAGAGATTTTCTTGGATAATCTTCATAGCACATAGGTGGTTTGGATGATGATGGCATTAGAACTTTTCATACTTTCAGACTGGAAGGCTGACCCAGAAAATAATTAACCTCCGTCTAGAGTCTCTGCCTATATTGCATAGCTTCTCTCTGCCTTGCCTGGGTCTTCTAGTATACATTATACAGGTCCTCCAGGCTTTTGAGCCTTCTGCAGCTTTCATGATGGTTCAAAATGATCCAGGATTTCAGAGGAACATAGAATTGCTTCCCTCATGCTGCTAATTTGATATAGGACTTTTGTGACATTTTGAATCCTAGCAAGGATCAGGACTCATTATCTCACTATTACTCCTAAGTGTTGTACCTCAGTGATCTGGAAGTCAAACCTGAGAGGAGATCTGAATTGATAGAGGGAGTTTCTTCACCTGGTAGTTGTGTAACACTATGCCAGTAAAATTACAGGTCTAGCACCTATTCTTAGCCTGAAGTATAGATAATCATATGTGAACATTTTCCCATTTGTTCCAAAGATTTTAATAATTTTGAATTTTTGAAAATTAGCTTTTCTAAACCCTCATATCTTAGTTTTTATTTTAGCACAGATTTATCTCTTAACTATCCATCCATGTAGGAATTTTTGCAAGTGTGGGGAAGAAATAAGAAATTGTATTACTATGTTTTGTCGTAAGTCAGGCATGTTAGCCATTTGTTTTATGGGAGAAAAATTGATACAACAGAGGGCTTTCTCTACCCCCTCCCCCACTCCCTGCCATTAATGATAACCCTGTACTAAATGACATTATCATTCTGCTACATTAGCATTGTTTGGTTGGAGAAGACCTGGCGTCTACCCTGATGGTTTAGAAATCTTCATTGTAATCTAGGAGACTCCAAACAGAACTGGTTTGCTGTAAGCTTCCCACAGTTCTCTGAAACTTAAGAGCATGCGGTTTATGGTTAAGGACAAACTTTTTCCAAAGTATCTTGATACCTGAGAATCTGCTCGGATTCCATGTTTGTTTTGACATAAGGGAGTGTGAATTTTTATCTTATTTGAAAAAAATATTCCAGCTTTGTCACGTAAATAATGTGCTTTTAGAGAAGTACGATTTATTTGTTTTTTATGACACAAAACTAATTTGGAGAACACTTGGAATATTATCTCTGAATGCTCTGACTATAATTTTCAGGTGCACAGAAGAGGAACATGGCTCAAGAAACTAACCATAGCCAAGTGCCTATGCTTTGTTCCACTGGCTGTGGATTTTATGGAAACCCTCGTACAAATGGCATGTGTTCAGTATGCTATAAAGAACATCTTCAAAGACAGAATAGTAGTAATGGTAGAATTAGCCCACCTGGTAAGTAGTTCTTATGAGTATTATACCTACTTTAAGTAATATGTATTAACTAGAGAGTCTTTGCTCATTTACTACTGTACACACTACATACATATATTTATTGTGTATATACATATGAACCTGTGTGTATAATATATGTATGTCCTTCGGTAACTTTTAACTATTCACTCCGGATAATTAGAGAATATATTACAAATTTTCATGCAGACTTTTGAAAGTTTTTAGTCTTCAAAGTGTAGGGGGTGGGTATGGAGGAGGTAAGAGATTTTCCCACTGGGGAAAGTTTTCATCTCCAGCTCATGGGAGTTGTTTTCTGTCTTTATAAGTAGAATGTTGGGGATGTATGTTGGGGAAAATAACATCTTCAAGGTTTAATAGTTATGCATGGCTGGTAAAAGTCTTAAACAAAAATTCATGTGCCTTTTATCCAAGAATGTGGATTATCTTTTATAGCATCTAAAATACTTGTATGTTTTATGTTGTGTTTCATATTCTAAATCAAAATCCAGAGCCGAATTAATTAAAATGTCCCTGATTTTTCTTTAAGTTAAGATCAAATTTAATATATTTTCTTCAGTTTCCCAAGAGACTCTAAATTAGGTGAATAAACAAAGGCTTGTGACAGAATTATCCCCTCAAGATTAAATGCATTTTTTGCCATGGATGATAGAATATTTTTATGTTCTCATGTTGATATTTCCAAATGTCCTTATAATATTTAAACAGGTATTAGTTTTAAATGACTTTAATTGTGATAAGAAATATTGCTGATATTTTGCATCCATAGCTAAAGCAAATCATTTACACATGTGTGTGTACACACACACACACACACACACACACACACACACACACACACACACACAAACACATCTCCTTAAAAGTAAGTCACTTAGCCTTTGCCTTGGAGTCAGCATAGTGGTTCACTGGATAGAACACTGGGCCTGGAGTCAGGAGTCAGGAAGATCTGAGTTCAAATGTGGCCTCCAGTACTCACTAGCAATGTGACCCTGGGCAAATCACTTAGACTCTGTTTGCCTTAATCCACTGGAGAAGCAAATGGCAAACCACTCTAGTATCTTTGCCAAGAAAACACCACATGGGGTCACACAGAGTTGGACACAACTGAACAACAACACTGTAATATAAACAAGTAGGCCTTTTTTCTTGCTTTAACTATTGTATTTATTATAGACATAAGAACTGATAATTAGAAGAGATCTTAGAGTGGAATGACATGTAAGTTCATTAGAAGAAAAATAGGCATTAGATATAGGTATTAGAAATGGCATGTCAGTACTCATTTAATGTGTTCATAACATTTATGGAACACCTAGAAGTATAACTTAGTGGACTGACAATTACATTTAATTCTAACCTCAAACTCTCAAGGTATATTTGACTATAGACCATTTTTTAAGTTATTTACTGACCAAAGATGTGTGTACTTACACCAGGAAGATGTTTGTGGATTAAATAATAATAAAATTGGTGGATTTTTCTTCCTAATTTATCATTCTAGCCTTACAACTATTACTTCACTTAAAATGCTTCAGTGGAGATCTGTTGAGGGAATATGTGTATGATAATAAATATCTCTAAATTAGATAGCAAAACAATCTTTAATATTTAGTGGAACCTTGATTTTATAGGTGAACTCTTGAATTTACCAAGGTATATAAACCTTAATGTGAAATGTGGTATTCTTACAGCAACTTCTGTCAGTAGTCTGTCTGAATCTTTACCAGTTCAGTGCACAGAGGGCAATGTCCCAGAAGCCCAATCAACATTAGACTCCACGTCTTCCCCATCTATGCAGCCAAGGTAAGGTCTCTTCAAGTCTCAATTAAAAAGATAATTAAAAATAAAGTGTATAGTGCCTGTGTTTGACCCATTTGCTTCCTAAGGAATGGTGTATGAAAAATAACTTTTATGTGAAAAAGTTAGTTTCATTCTGGTTGTTTCTGTCCAGGTAGCTGTAACTTCTATTGTCCTCATCTTACATAAAAAAATTTTATTTTTAAGTCTTTGTTTTTCCTCTGTATTATTGAATTATAGCTGGTCAAGTTTTCAAGTATTAATTTATTGATAAAATTCTCTTGTGTGTTTTCTCTGTCCTAAATTCATGTGTATGATCAGATTTTGATGATGTGCTTTCTTCCTACCTGTGAGTTGGATGTAGTGCACATAGTACTAGAACCTAGCTTACAAAGAAACTGACGCTTAAATGTTTGGTGACTTGTTCCGCAAGTCACAAGTCTTCATAGGATCATAGATCTAGAAATGAGAGATCTCAGAAGCCATGGAGTCCACCTCTCTTATTTTACAGATAAGGAGACTGAGGTCTTAGTAGACCAAATGATTTCTTAAAGGTTATACATGTGACCGATAGTCATAACCATGATTGACATTTTGCTTTCTTGAATCCCAATCTAACATATTTTCCAGTATTAACAAATTGTTTATTTGTTTCTAAAGAATGTAAGTATTTCAAATTGTCTTTTAAAACTTGGTACCATGCATTGAGTGAAGATTAAATAAGTTTAGTAAGCCTTCATTCTTGTCTACATTAGCATATTTTTAACTTTGAATTTTCTATCAGTTTAGAGATGTAAAACAAATTTTATTGCATTGTTCTTACTCCACAGTTGATTTATTATGCCAGAACTAGTTTCCTACTTTCCTAGGTTCATAAGACTGTAAATTGCTTAAAGGTTGAAAAAACTATAGAGGACATTAATTCAGACTCCTCTCATTTTCCAGATGAGGAAACTCAGGCCCAGAGCGGTTAAGTGATTTACTGAGGATCACAGTAAATGTCTGAGACAAAATTTGGACTCAGTTCCATCTTACTCTTAGGTCCAACACTTTCCCTACTATGCTACTATATCATTTGTGGCTGTTTATATTGTGTGGTGTTCTGGTTGATTTTTTCGTAATAACAAGGTATTGTAATAAATTGCAAATTTACATTAGTGTTTCTTAAACATTTATTCATCATACCATTCACATCACCTTTATATGGTACCTGAAGCATGTTACAGATGTGCCTTCTGTACCTCCTGATGGAAATAATTGCTTAATGGGTCATTTGACCTTTATTGATGAAATCTAACTGGAATACTTAGTTTCAAAAATACTATTAATTTTCTAGTACCATTTAAATGTGCTAAAAATTACTCTTTTTATTGAAGCCATATGTTGTAATAATCTGCTGCAGTTAGCTGAATTGTCACCTGATTATCTAAAAGCACTGAATAACTTCTTATCTAAAAAATTGTTGTTCTCTCTTTTAGCCCTGTATCAAATCAGTCACTTTTATCAGACTCTGTAGCGTCTACTCAAGTGGAAAGTACATCTGTGGACAAAGCAGTACCTGAAACAGACGATCTGCAAGGTGAGCAAGTGACTGAGCAGGTGCACAGACATGTCCCTTCTTAAGGCCTTTTTGTATTTAAGTCCTTCCCAGGGCCCCTGAGCATATTGCATCACTAAATGAATGTGATAAACTGACTGCAAACTTTGGTTTGTATAGGCCAGGGGTTTGATCAGAATCATTAGTCAGTCTTGAAGCATTACTTAATTATCCTTAAAACCAGATGCCCCTGCCACACTCCTTTCTCCACAATTTGGGATTCCTTTGGGGGAGGGGAGCATGTCTAGTAGCTATAGTTTCCCTTCCCCAGCAATGATATGCTGTGTCAGTAACTCTGGTCAGCCTTTTGCATATTCAGCACATTATTTATGACTTTATGAAAGTTCTGTTTTACGAAGATTTGTTTCTGATCAGTATGGAGGATAGATTTAATAGGAAGAGTCATAGTGGGTATACAGGAGGCTGTTGCAGTAAACCAGTTGAACTGCCATAGTGGGAATAGAGAGGAAGGTAAAGAGACATTTTAAAGGATGAGTTACTAGACCATATTTACTGAGTGTAAAGGAGGAACAGAAATATGAAGCAAAGATGACTTCAGGTCATTTTTAGACCTTGGAAGAGACTTTTGATGTCATTGACAGGCAGAGAGGGATCTTGTTTCAGAATAAGGATGATGAATTTTGTTTTAAATTTGGGGAGTTTGCCATCCAAGTGGAAAATTTTAATATATAGTTGGACTTAGAGAGATGAGAATTGAACATATAGATTTGAAAGCCACCCTCATAGAGATATGGTAGTTTAAGGCAAAAAATGTATAAGTACTCCAGTGAGGGAGTTTGGATATAGAAAGGACCGAATTTGGGAACTCTACAATAGCTAAACAGATTAAAGAGGAACTAGTAAAGAAAATGGAAGACAACACAATTTATGCTGGATTTCAGCCTGGAAATCATGTCATCCATCTCCATCATTTTAAAAATGAGGAAATTGAGGGCCAGTGAAGTAAAGAGACAAGATTTCAAGATTAGTTGGTGACCTTAGGGATAGCCTGACATCTGAAAAACTTAAGCCAGAGTTTAAACCAGGGCCCCACCCATTGAGACTGTTGGAGAGAAGACCTACACACATGAGGAGTTTATATAGGAATAGCCTGAACATATGTAGAACAAAAGCCAGGGTAGCATGATAACTTTGAAATGAGAGGGTGGATATGCAATAGAGTTATGCATGCAGAGTGTTATGCAACAGAGTTGTTAGGGAGAATGAAGACAGAGAAAAGACCATTAAAGCCAACAATAAAGGGGCCTATTGGTGACCTACAAAGATACAGTTTCAGTAGAGGGAATAAAAGTTAGATTGCCAGGGTTATGAAGGGAATGGGCAGTATATTTGTATACCTAATCAGAAAGGGGTGTGATTTAAAGGAAGGAGAAAAATCTCTAAACTAGTGTTTTAAATTTCATTCATACTATATATGATGGAACTGATAAAATAATATATTTCCCAGCTGACCTTTTTCCCTTCACAGTCTATGTAGAACTAATTAGATACACCCAGAACAGGAGTTCAGATTACCACGTAAATAAGAATGGGATGAGGTTCTGAATTGGGCTTTTAGATATGGGCTACTATACCTCATGGATGTCTCCCTCCTTTCTGTGTCCAGTGAAATTATTTTGAGGTTAAGTCAGCCCTGATTGTATGTACTTGATTATTATATTTGTTATTATTAAAGGCCTGACTCATTTAAGGAAAAACACCATAGGAAAAATTTGCAGTCTCCTCTTTAGTTGGTTCACTGACGGGATGGTATTTAATGGTGGAGGAGGGCTCAGCTTTGATGGGTAGGAGGCAGACATTAGATCTACATGGGAGTCCTAATCGACAGGAGCAGGGAGTAAAGTGGGAAAGTTTACTTTAACAAGTTGGATTCTGTTCTCAGGAGGAAGTTTCTTCTGAGTCATGTGCTTGCTCCCTTCTTTATGCTGTCATTCAAAATGAAATAATGATAAAGTGTTTAAGTGCCCTAACAATAGTGTTATGTAAATACCCTTATTTAATAATTAGCATTTCCATGCTTCATCAAACATTCATTGATACTTTAGTTTCTTCTGCTCATATCCAAAGACACCTCAGGATGAGCCTAGACATAATAATTCTATATAGCCTTCTGACATTTAATGCCAAAGGAAAAAACAAATTGACTGTGAAGTCTGTTGAACTTAAATGATAGTGATACTGAAATACTAAATTAGTAAAATGATTTTTTTTTAAGTGTATAAGTACTCCACTCAAGGTAAGTTGTACTCTTGACCTCATGAGGGATTCCAGTGTTTAACATTGCATGCTGGTGACTTTTTAAATTAGAGATCTGAAAAGTAAACTTGATTTCATTGTTCAGACTCTTAGACATACCAAGCAGATATTAATATAACTTTTTTAAAGTCTGTTTGAACTTAATTATCCAAAATTTGTCAATGGTGATTTTTACTGTGTTTGTAACCTCACCCATCCTGTTAGATTTAAAATAGTGTGGTCTTTGTTCAAGTGACCCCTCCCCCCATGCCTAATTGCTTAATAAATGGCTTTTAGTGAAAAATTAGAATTTATACAATTTTTGTTTTCACAGTAGCATTTAATTTCCCTAATACAATGGTGTTTAACATGTGATTCTCTAATAGACATGGTCCATGCCAGCTGGTTGTTTGCAGTCAGATGAAGTTCAGCTTCTACTGATGCCACTTTGCTGTTGCTGTGCTGCTTCTTTGAGACTAAGGACTGAAAGGAAGGGGAAAGCCAACGTTCAGATTTTCATCTTGGCCTGATGTCCTATTTTGTTCCTTACTTTGCTTTTCCCCTCCTTAAGTGACCACAGAAAGGCATTTATTAGGAATATATGCCTTTTATAAAACTGCATGCTATTTTCTGAATTTCTCATAGTTTTAATTATTAGTGGGATAAAAAGGAGGCATTTGGCTATAAGTTTCATACCATCACAGGAAAATTATGCTATCATGGGAATTAGTGTTAGGCCCTTTGGTAAAGCTTATGTCAGTAATAATTCAGAGCTTATTTTGTACAGAGCATTGTAATAGGTGCCTCGGAAAGACACAAAATGAGTTAAGGTGTTCTATACTTAGAGTGATGGGTTTTCATAAATATTAACTACATTGTATGTCAGTTAGTGTAGCTAACTGTAGTAGATATAGTCCCTGACCACAAGGACTTTGTAATCTTAATTAACCATAAAAGACAGCACATGCTTGCAAAAGACATACAAGAAAGTGAATATATAATGCTTATGGTGGCAGTTGGAGGAGGGAGAATCAAGGAAAAAGGAGTCTTCATGCAGCTGAGTCTTTCAGGAAGTTTTTGAAGGTAAAATGAATGTTTTCCCAGCAAGAATTGAGGGGTGGAGAGGTTGCAAAGTGATAGAAATAGACAGATAAACAGAAGACTACAAGGAGCTTTGCTGGCTAAAGCAGAATCCATGGTGAGGAGAAACGAAAATAACATTACTTGGCATCAGGAAAGTAATTTGGTCATAAGACTGGCATTGGTGGATTAGGAAAGTTTTACAGAAAAGAGGATAGGTGGGATTTGATGAGGAACTAAATAGGGAGGGAAATGCTAAGGGGAAATTCTGATGTATGCCTAATTAAAAAGAAAATCCCATGTTCTGCACATCTGGCATTTCTGAATAAGAAGTATTTTATGTAAAATACAGTTGCTTTAAAATATATACAGAAGAGTCACCAAAAGTTAATTCACGTATTTCTTTCTGTTGTGATTTATGGTTTCCTTCAAGTGGAGGGTATAATGCTAAAAACCGCAAATCAGATGAAGTTTCTCTATTGATAAAACGTGTGTTTCTTTTGGAGACAGGGACTTGTACACCAAAGATTAGAACTAGAGGAGATAATCTGAAGAAATAGGGTCCAGGTCTGGCCATTTTAATGAATTAGACAGAAACATTTGGAGCCTGGGTTTATTACAGAGGTGATTGTAAGGTAATAGGGTGGTAGAGGAAATCAGTAAAATCAAGTAAGATTTCACAGAATTCATCTGAGTTTTCAAATGAAGTGTTTAAGATACAGTTCAGTGAACTTGAACAATTCACTTCTCTTCCTTGGGTTTTATATCTGTAAAACAAGTTGTTCCATTAAATGATCTCTAAGGGTTCCTTCTGTCTGTATCCTTTTATAAGGATAAAATAGACTAGGAGGCAAAATGGAGATTTTAGGAAGAAAAGGAAATTGATGATTCTGTTAATATGGGAAGTCCTGGAAACTTCCTCAAAAACTCTTAATTTTTTAAAGACTGGTTTACTTTAGAAACTGAGAAGGAATGACAGTTTAAGGAAGAAAACGAGTTCAATTTTCAACATGTTAAAGTTCAAGTATCAGTGAAACACCTAAGTAAACATATTTTTCAATACAGCTGAACATTTGGGACTTCATGAAGGACAAAAGTCAAAACTTTAAGGATAGAGATTTGGGTATCATTTGTACAGGCAATTAATGCTGGCTTAACACATGTGAAATGTTTGATGTGGTAGCTTATAACATAGTATTGTATGCCTATAAATATGATTGCATGATAAAACGGGACGTTGCATGTCAGCTCTCTTTCAGGCTTTTCCCTCAGTTTGCCATTACTTTGGCTGAAATCCCTTTTGAGATCAGTTACAAATTCACATCCTACTTTTTTTTTTTAAGATTTTATTTTTAGTTTACAACGTTCGGTTCTACATAATTTTGAGTTCCAGATTTTCTTCCCTCCCTCCCCTCCTTCCTCCCCAAGATGGCATGGAATCCCATATAGCTTCCACGTATAACTTCGCATTGAATTAATTTACACACTAGTCAAGTTATGGAGAAGGACCGTGATCAATGAAATGAATCATGCGAAAGAAGAAACAGGACCAAAAAAAAAAAAAAAACAACCCAAAAACAAAAGAGAGAAAAAGAAAAAAAAAGGATAGCATGAAGTGTGCCTCAATCTGCATTCATACTTCATAGTTCTTTCTCTAGATGTAGTTAGCATTTTCCATTGTGAGTCCTTTGGAGTTGTCTTTGTACCTTGTGTTGCTGAGAAGAGTGAAGTCTGTCAGGGTTGGTCCTCACAGAATCTGTGTATCTGTGGCTGTGTATAATGTTCTCCTGGCTCTGCTCCGCTCACTCAGCATTATGTCGTGTAGGTTTTTCCAGGTTGTTATGAAGTCTGTATCATCCCCATTTCTTATGGCACAATAGTATTCCATTACCTTCATATACCACAGCTTGTTCAGCCATTCCCCAGTTGATGGGCATCCCTTTGATTTCCAATTCTTAGCTACCACAAAAAGAGCCGCTATAAATATTTTTGTACATATGGGTCCTTTTCCCGCTTGTGTGATTTCTTTGGGATACAGCCCTAGAAGTGGTATTGCTGGGTCAAAGGGTATGAACATTTTTATAGCCCTTTGGGCGTAGTTCCAAATTGCTCTCCAAAATGGCTGGATCGTCTCACAACTCCACCAGCAATGTAACAGTGTTCCAATTTTCGCACATCCTCTCCAGCATTTATCATTTTCCTGTTTTGTTATTTTAGCCAATCTGACAGGAGAGATGTGGTCTCTGAGTTGTTTTGATTTGCATTTCTCTAATCAGTAGTGATTTTGAGCATTTTTTCATATGCCTATAGATGTCTTTAATTTCTTCCTCTGAAAACTGCCTGTTCGTATCCTTTGACCATCACATCCTACTTTTGTTGACAAACATTTTCTAGTCTCGAGACAAATAATTAGTTTGGGACAGGGGCGGGGGATTACCTCGTAGACAGAACATAGGGCTTAGAAGTAGAAGACTTCTCTCCACATGCCTTGGATCATCAGCCACACAACCCCTTGAACTTTAGTTGTCCCATCTTTAAAATAAGAGTACTTACACTATTTACCTTATATTTTGTGAATTGTAGCTATGTAAACATAGGTGATCATGATGCTTAAGGCCTTACATCTCAGGATAACTTGGTGTTTGTTGTTTAGAAATTAGAAGGTAACATAGTGTAGTGGATAGAACCCTTGGACTCAGAGTTAAACCTATGTTCCCTTCCTGGTTCTCCTCCTTAATTACCAGTATGACCTTGAAGGTTACATTCTCTCTCTATGTCTGCAAAGTAAGAAAATTGAGTAAATTGATCTTTCAAGTCCCTTCCAGTTTTAGATCTTAGTATTACTCTGTGAGGGAGGAGTTTAGGGTTGGAAATGAATTTGAATTTTTAAACTTTAAAGTTATGGGTAGTCCTTAGGTTTTTATTTTCCTAATTAAATGAAGTAATATACTTAAAGTACTTTGCAAATCTTAAAGCACTATACAGATGTCCACTGACATTACTGTGATTTAATTGGATACTGAAGGAATAATAACACTATATTTTGAATGATTTTCATATAAATTATCTTTTTTTATCATAATAACATACATGTGACGTGGAGAAGTGCAGGGAATTCCCTTCCCTGTGTATAGCCTCACAGTTTTTTGATGAAGGAAAGGGAAAAAAGAAAATTTAAGGTTTCTTGCTTGTCACCCTCTTACTAAAGCTAGAATTAGAACCCAGTCTTCTGACTTCTAGCCCAGTGTTCTTACCACTAGCCTACTCTCTGGTGTCCCCTAAATGTACAAGTGCGACACTTGCTTTCACTCTGTATTTTGACTTGAAAAATTGATTGTCAGCAAGCTGTTCGGCTTTTTTCTTGTCTGCAGTCATGCCTTTGCAATAGTACCTTATTAATATTAGCAGGTATGAGAGGCAGAATGTTAGTGTAAAGAGATTTTGAGATTGAGGCCTTGGGTTCAAATTCTGACTACTATTTTATTTCCCTGTAAGACTAAGGACAAGTTCATTTAAATATAGAGGGGCCTCAATTTTTTCATCTATAAAATGAGGATCTTCATGGCCTTTTCCATCTCACATTTTATGATTATGAGTCATTTATTTCATGTCATTGGGAAATGAGAGGTTCTACGTAAATGAATAGTAAATGCAAAAGTATTTAAGAATTTGAATACATAAAGTTAAGCCGCAGTTATCCAGAAAATTACATTTATTAAACAGATATTAAGGGCCTACTATATAAACATACCATTTAAAATATGAAGCCTAACATGGTCACCCCTGGCCATGCCTGTACCCAGAAGTATTCACATGAGGAGATCGCAATGGCAACTGTAACTGCCCTTCGCGGGACTGTGCCTCCTGCAGTCACCGGTATCACCTTTCTTTCTGGGGGTCAGAGTGAAGAAGATGCCTCCATCAATCTGAATGCCATCAATACCTGCCCCTTGCATAAGCCATGGGCCCTGACCTTTTCTTATAGTCGAGCCCTGCCGGCATCTGCCCTTAAGACCTGGGGTGGAAAGAAAGAAAATGTCAAGGCTGCCCAAGAGGAATATATTAAGCGGGCCACGGCTAACAGCCAAGCTGCTCAAGGCAAGTATACTCCAAGTGGAAAGTCAGGAGCTGCAGCCAGCGAGTCTCTCTTTGTCTCTAACCATGCCTACTAACTTAAGTCAAGGCCTTCCACCTGGGTATGCCCTAACACTCCAGGCCATCCCTCACAGTCCAGGAAGAGGCTGAGATCCCAGAGCTTTGTGCTGACCTCTCCCATCACTCTTAACTTGTGTGGTATTGTTGCTCTCTGTTGAATCTAGTGACCCCTCCTCAGCCCACTTTTTCCAATAAACAACTATTTAACAAAAAAAAAAATATTATGCTGAACATAACCAGCTTCTCAATGTCTCAATCATAAGTATGCTTAAGAGTCTTAAAGAATGTAGGACTGTTTGCCTTATATTTTAGCGATTCTAATTAGCTTTGTATTTGGTGATTCTACTGCTTCTTCTACTTCTCCTTGTTGTAATATGCCCATTGCTAACATCGATTCCCACTCAAGCTTGTCTATAGATTCATAGATCTAGGGCTGTAAGGGACCTCAGCAGCTATATAATCCAATTCTCTCATTTGACAAATGAGGAAACTGAGGCTCCAAGAGACATGACTTGACCAGGGTCACAAAGGGTAGGATATGTGAGGTGGGGTTTAAAATGAGATTCTTTGATTCTGGAAATAGTGCTCTTTCCATTGTATTAAAGACCAGTAAGCTTATTTTTACACAAATTTGTGAATAAACTAGGACCAGAGTGTACTTCTACTGCTGAGTAAAGGGCTTAGGTCTTTTCTGCCCATGCTTTTTGGTCAGTTATTTTCAGAGGCAAGAGCCATCTTATTACTTATGTGCTGTTTTCAAGATCACATAAAATACTGGCTTTGGGCATATTTTGTTACTGTGATATTGCCAGCTTCATTTAATAAATGGAGTGGTAAGAGAAATCCTTGGTATTAAGAGTCAAGTTTACATTTACAGAGCCAATAGTACACTGAGGTTTGTCATACTGATGTTATGAAAGCAGCTGGTCTGCCTGGGAGCTTAAGGGCACTTTGTTTTTGTCATATTAAGAAGTGCTTTAACACTGTTTGATTTAAGTTACTGTAGATATAGAATTTAAACTGGAAGAGAAGGATCTGAGAGATCATTTATTCCATTCCTGTAATTTTATAGAAGAAGTTGAGGCCCATAGAGGAGAAGCGACTTCCCTAGGCCATATAGATAGCAGTGCCATGTTTTGAATGTAGATTCTTTAGCTCATGTCCAGTGCTCTTTTCACCATACCATTCTGTACCCCTATGAGAACAGGTCTTAAACTGCTTCCTGGTTCTAGACCATCAGGTTTCTTTTTTTCTTTTCATGTAAACCATGACTGCGAATATTGTATTAATGCCAGACTTTCTCTGGGTATCATAAATAATGAAATATTTTCATTTTGAAATTGTAGATTTTTGCTTGGAGGTGTTTGGTTTAATGTACTCTATACTCTTTCTAATGAATGCTTTTTAGTTTTCTACATAATTTTCTGTTATAACTCAGAAGTCTTTTATCTTGTAATAAGTCAATAAATAACTGTTTAGTGTTTCTACATGCCAGGCATTGTATAAAAGTGAGAGATAGGAGCAATGATGTTGTATAGCCTCTGCCCTCAAGGGATATGCAGTTCTGCTGAGAAGATCCAAAGGGGAAGAATTAAAGAACAAAATAAGAGAAGAATAAATCCAGTATAATGCAGATGTTGTGGTTTGTGAACACTCAAGAAGTAACTGTTGACTGCCAGAATTTTGCACAGAGATGCCTTTTGAGTGTTAAACTGACCTCTTGTTAGACCCCTCTATCAAGTAATATTGTGGACATGGTGTATTTTGATTTAAGCAAGCTATTGGACAAAGCTGTCACCCTTTTGACTAAGATAATGTGACATAGACTGAATGCTAGCTGTAGGGATTTTAATGAACTTAGACACAAGCTAACTGTAAAATGTGACTGTCATATAAGCTGACCTTGGCAGCACCAAGAGGTACGGTATCCAAAACGAAGGCAGTCAGTAACCTCTGTGCATATCACTCCTGGTCAATTCAAGAGCCATATTTTAGGAAGGCCATTATAACAAGCTGTTTTTCATCCAGAAGAAGAGGATAGTGAGGGAACTCAAACTCATGCCATACAGAAATAAGGTGAAGGTACTAGGGATGTGGGATGTTAAGCTTAAAAGAAAAAAAGACTTCTTGTGACTATCATTATCTGTTTCTTCCTTCTTACACTCTCCATCCCACCTGCCCTGCCTTCTCCCCAAGATAGCTATTTGAAAGAGAAGAGGAATTAGGTGGTCAAAAAGTTGCTTTAATAAGGGTATTCCATTGGCAGTTCTTGAGATAACAAACGGTAGAAAATCCATAAAGATTCACTTACATTTTGAAATGGGATAGTACTACTCCTAAAGTATATACTGTGATAATGTTTCATTTTTATTAAGCTTTACTTTTTCCAGGAAGAGTATGCATTATTATAGGTACAACATATTACCTGTCATGCTTTCCATCCTTTATTTACCTACCTTACAGAGTTGTGAAGAAACTGTGTATCATGATATATAAGTGTACATTGTTTGTTATATTCACCATTGTCTACCCTCCTAAGATGTAAGATAGTGATGTGTCTGTAATCTGGGTACAAGTGATACCTTGTTCCACTTAGTACTTTTGCTTATCTGAGTACACAAATAGTAGACACTAAAGAATTGTCTTTACAAGTGCTAATAATTTTGTGTACTTTACTTTTATTCATGCACTTCTTTTTTTTACAGGACCCAGAGCAGAGGGCCTTGTGATCCTCCATGTGGATAGTTAATCTAATTTTACCTGCCTGGTGCTTTTTAAACAGTTATAATGGCTAGTGGTTAACAGAGTCTAAATTTGACTTCCCCAAATAATGGAAGCTGCTGAACATGAAAGCCACATTTTCCCCGCCACAATCTTAACCTGTTTCAGATCTCTTTGCTCTCCTTCTCTCCCCTCCTCACTGAAATAAAGTGAGTCTTAAGGAGTATAATATACCAGGCCACTAACACCTATGTAGGCTTGCCATTGACAAATAGGTGACTTTGTAAACTTGATTTGAGAACTCTATTTGTCACCAAAGTTAACAGTATAATCAGGTCTCATTTTGATCCCCAGTTCAGTAAAAAGTTTTGCATGGGATATCTATTGAACTTGCAGGCTCTTTAAGTCAAGTTATTTACCCCAAATTAAAGCAAACAGCTTATATAAGAAATTTGCTTCATTTACTTATATTAGCTTTCTGTTTTATACTTTCACCTAGAAATAGTCATTCTGTGAATCTAGTGGCCTAGCACTTAGCTTTCTCATTGCATGCAGTCTTGGTGACAGATCTATTGGCCTTTAGAAACCCAGATTCATTCTTTTCATATACAAACTACAATCTTTTATGCTCATTTTAAGAATTTTTTTTTCATTTTAAGAATATTTAATGCAATATTTTTTAGGTGTGGTGATGATCCATTTTATTACAGATTAATTCCTTTTTTTTTTTCATGTAAATACTTTTGAGAAATGTGCATCTATCCTGGCTAAACCAGTTTTGATGTTAAAATTTGCAGTCAGTCTTGTAGAACTCTTTTTGCCCCAAGATATGGTACTGGCTGTTTCAAGTTGTTGGTGTGTCATATTTTTATTGATGTAAAGAGAACATACAGGTTAGACATGATTTCTGTCAAGGAAAATGAGATTGGATTTTCTTGATGGTCACAGACTAGTATTGTTTGACCACTTACATAAAGTTTTTGCTTATAGTGGGGCCTCTTTTCCTCCCTCTTAAATAACCACAACTAAATCTCAATTTTCCCAAAGGGATATATTTTTCATATTCCATAAAACTGTCTTCAAGTATTACTTCCTTTTTTAAAGGAAATCAGTTTAGTAGAACGAGCACACTATTTGAAGTCTTCAGTATCATATTTTTGGCAAATTAAAGTTACTTTGACTTCAGTCATACTTGGTTCAAGTAAAAAAAAATTATTAAGTTAACCAAAAAAACTTTAAAAAATAAGTAATCATCATCACCACCACCACTAATAGCTAATATTTATTTAGTATCTATGTGTAGCATACTGTACTTGTTATAGGTGAGAGGGAAATAACATCAGATACTTGCCCTCAAGGAGCTTACACTAATTAATCAGGAAGCCAGCTGAGAAACCTCAGCTATTTATTAAGTGCTACATGAGTGGTACGGATGGTTAGTGTTATAGACTTAGTGTTTGGTGATATTGCTGATAGGTTAGGGCAACAAAGAGAGCAGTCTTTATGGAAGAGATAAAAACTTGTAACGTTGCAGCTAACCTGGAAGAAAGAGTAGAGCTTAATTAAACATGGATAGGGATGAAGAATAGACATGATATTAAATTCTAGACATGAGAAAACATTGAATTAACCTGTGATAATAGGAACGAATATGTTATTTTGGGGGAGCAACATAGAAATGAGTTCAACAGGAGCATAGGGTTTGAATTAAGTGTTCAGTAGATCAAATTGCAGAGATATCCTTTGTCCTGTAGGTGGTAGAAAGCCATTGAAGTTGGGGAGTGGGGGGATGGATGGCACATGATTTTTCTACAGCTGTGCGGATGAATGGTTTTTGTAACTCCAATCTTAATATTTTTTTAAAAAGTTCTTCCTCCTGTGGAACTGTTTCTATTTATTTTAGAACTTTATGTCTTCATACCTGTTTAACTTTTCCCGGTTCTTAAATTATGTGACCCTGAATGTTTTTGTTTTTGTTTTTTTTTTTTGAGGGGGGGGAGGCAAGGCAGTTGGGGTTAAGTGACTTGCCCAAGGTCACACAGCTAGTGTGTCATGTCTGAGGCCGAATTTGAACTTGAAGGCTGGCTGTACTCACTGCATCACCTCCCTGCCCCGTGACCTGAATTCTTGGCCTTGGTCAGCCTGTCATTTTTGAAACTTGTCATTGAGATTTTAATTTTTAGTATTTCTGGGGTGAATGGGTTCAGATAATCCCTTTTTTTGTGTGTAATTTTTTGGTTTTGTTGCTGTTTTTAAGTTAAATCTAGTAATGAGAGTATGCTATGATATGGTATATTGGGGCATGGGATTTGAAGTTAGTTGATCTGGCTGGTTGATCTGAACTATGAGCTCTTCCAACTTAAGCAAGTCACTTCAGATCCCTTCTTTAGGCCTCAGTTTCCTTACCTGTTTGGATGTATATAATATCTAATGTCCTTTTCTAGCTTTAATATTAATTGATTCTGTGACACTTAAGATTTTGCTAAATGATTATTTCATCATCACATTCCTATTTTGTTAGCTTCAGTATCGGACACTGCACAGCAGCCCTCTGAAGAGCAAAACAAGTCACTCGACAAACCAAAACAAAAAAAGAATCGCTGTTTCATGTGCAGGAAGAAAGTGGGACTGACTGGTAAGGAAAAAGAAGGACATGCATTATCTAAGATTAAACTGGATACTTACATAACAGGTGTCTAAGTGTGGTTTCCTATGAGTGACTTCAGTTTGCATTTTTTTTGTGCCTTGGAGTATTGCCGTAAGGAGGAGTAGTTTCTGGGAGGAGGTCATCATATCTGAACCCCCATTTAATGACATTCATAGAATTGGTAATGATAAGATGGCCTCATATGTTCCTTGAAAGCCTTTTCCATTTTAATAATATATCAAATAATTATTTTTTGAATTGCAGATATTTTTCTTTAAAGAATACCAAAGAGAAGTGCATGTAGGAGATCTGTATATAAATACTATTAAATATATGCAATTTTTTCTATTATGATTAATCTCGCTTTTAAAAGACATTGCTCTCAAATTAATAACATAGACATACAAAAGAAAGGTGATTCCAGAGATGAACTTTTTACATTGTATTTTCCAGTCAATTCCTATGGTTCATCTTCCAGAATCTTTGATAGCATAAGAATAGGTGTTGAAATTGCTAGCTCATAGCCACTGGGAGAAATCAGAGATAGTTGTAAAGACCATATTATTTGTGGATTATCCACAGTTCCTTTTTTTTTTCTCTCTTACAACTGCTAATCTTTTGGCCATTTCTTTCACTAATCATTAGTACCTCTGCTGGACACTGGTAGAGGGAAGCAAGAAGAGATGAAATGCAACATCAGTCATGTTGTTTGTTACAGTTTTTACAAAGGTTTGGTTTTTTTAGGGGAGGAAATTTACACTTAGGATGTGATGGTGTGTTGTAGTAGAAAGAGCATTGGATTTGGAAAGGATTTAGTTTTGAATTCTGGCTCTGCTACTAACTCCCAGCGTGATCTTGGGCAAGTCACTCTCTCTGGACCTCAGTTTCTTCATCTGTAAGGATGAGAAGATATGACTAATACATGAAGTTCCTTCTAGCTCTTAAGTCCTATGATATCCTGTAACATTAGGATCTCACTTTTTAGTTTTCTTTCAGTAGCACAAATAGTAGTTTTCTACATAACGTGTTTGAGCATTCTTCTGATTGAATTTGAGAGGTATTTTACATTGTCATTTCATTCTTATCAGCAATCCTATGAGATCGATCACACAAGATAGATGATGCCACTTAGACATGGAGAATCACACCAATCAGAACCAGAATAGGAGCTCTCAGTTTTCAGAGTATCATTTGACTCATTGAGTCATGTTTCCCATTATTTTGATTAGTTTAGCAATTGAGAATCATACTGCTTGCCCAAAACTTGGGATTTGGATTGAGATTTACTCATGTTTCAAAATGGTTGAAGTGTTGATATGACCTGTTCTTATTCTTTTCATTCAGTCATCACAGCCATGATGTTTTAGTTCCTTTTGGCTCTAATAGCCTCTAATAGGCTGATGTTTCTGTTTTCAGGGTTTGAATGCCGGTGTGGAAATGTTTACTGTGGTGTGCACCGTTATTCAGATGTACACAATTGCTCTTACAATTACAAAGCTGATGCTGCTGAGAAAATCAGAAAAGAAAATCCAGTAGTTGTTGGGGAAAAAATCCAGAAGATTTGAACTCCTGCTGGAATACAAAAATCCTTTTGACCATCTGCAAACTAAATTGACTTGAGCTTTTTTTTCCTAGTCATTGGGAATGTAGAGCAATGTATCTTGCATAGACCTTTTAATCATGCATGTCATCAGAAGAATAGATTTTTGTTTTTGTTTTGAAAATGACTCTGAACATTTATTTCCATTGCAGTTTCTGTGGCTGAAAAGACTTAAGTAAACTTTACAAGTATTATCCTTTTAAGATCATTTTAATTTTAGTTGAGTGCAGAGGGCTTTTATAACAAACATGGAGAAATATTGGAGGGCTGTGCTTTTCCAGTATTAAACATGCATGCGTTAACCTTGCAGCAGTTTATTTTCTCATTGTGTGTGTATCTATAGCTTTTCTCTGCAGCACGATTTCTCTTTGGATAATGCCCCTTATGGCACAACTAGTTATCAGTAACTGAATGTATTTTAATCATTATGGCTGCTTCTGTTTTTCATTAACAAAGGTTATACATATGTTAGCATATTAGCTTCTTTGCACCCACGACCTATTTATGTATGAATCATTTGTAATGAGAGAGTGTGTGCCAATGAGATTATAAGTTTGTGTGGTTTTTAAAAATTCTTTTTGAGTGAGGGGAGGAAAGGCTGTATGCACTTCATTGCTGACTGCAGGTTTCACTGGGATTAAGTTCATCAGTCTGTATGTACACAAATATGAAGAATGATCTGAAGTAATTGTGCTGTATTTATGTTTATCCACCGGTCTTAACTTTGATTAAATAAAAAAAAAGAAAGGCAAAGCAACTCCCATTGTGTTTCAGCATTTCTCAGACACACTGCCAGTTGATTTTGACTCTTCTCTCTAATTCTGATTTTCTAATGTAGGGAATAACAGACACCACAACAACCAGCTTCCCCCCCTTCCCCCCCCCCCCCCGCCCTGCCTTAGAAGAACAGTGTCTTGCCTGTCTTTATATGACTAGCTAGGTGACTGAAAATTCAAATAAAATGAAATTATTAGCTACTCTCATGAATTATAAATGATAAAATTCTTAATCAGAGGCCATGGTCTACATCTTAAAAATGCATTTTAATTCAATGGATTTGAAAATATTTTAAAACACTTTCCTCCGTCTAGATTTCTGTTTCCCAAGTATAGTTTTTTGTGACCCTGGGCAGTCATCTTTTTTTCCTATGCTGTTTTAACATCTTTTCACCAGAGGAATAACTGGTGTAGCTGTCTTTTTGTTATGTGGGTATTTCTTGTGTTACTCTATATTCTTGGTGTTCCCAGAGCAAGACATAGGAAATAAATACATTTGCTGGGAGAAAATAATTGAGAGTACTTCTTCCTCTAGCTGTTTTCACAGAGATTGAAAACAAACTGACAGTTCTACATGCATTCAGCTTGATCTTAAGGAGCACAAGGAGAATGAAGTTCTCGTGGTCCACCTCTAAGTATACAACAGTCAGATTTTTATAAACCTCCCATGTTCACTGGAGGGTGGTTTTGCATGGGGCTGACCATTGCAAGGTGGGACAGAAAACTTGCATTTGCTCTCACAAGTTTTCTTGCATTAATTTATGGCCCTGAGTATTTGATTCACCTTTCAGGCAATTTTCGTGTTGATATCAGTTTACAGAGATTTTTCTTCACAGCAACCAGGCCAAGGGAATTAGTGCAAATACTGTTGACTTGTTTTGGTTAATGAAATTGAGGGTCAATAAAATGAGTTGTCTAAGGTTATGGGCTAGATTAACCCTCCTGTCTTGGGACTCCAGGTCCAGGGTTCTTGCTACTTCCAGTGACAGTCTTGTAAGCAAAGAACTATGAAAGCAGATTGAGCTAAGCAAGGGGAAAGAAATTATGAAGTAAGCAATATAGCCATTGAGCAACTAAAATAGATATGCCAAAGTTCATGCATATTACTCATAGTTCAGGGTGGTTTCCAGTTTCTTGTTCAGGGTCCGTTTACTCTTTATTTGAGACACGTTAGAGTTAGCTTGCTGGCTTGGTTTTCCAGCCTGCAGCTATAGGCAAGCATTTTTACATCATTGTAAAGTGACAGCCAATGAGCCTAGCAGTATGGGGTCATTTAATTCTACAGGCAACTTTTACTTCAGTAAATTTACCTGAGTAAATCCTGAGGATATTGCTATATTACAGCATAGCATGGTAATTGATTGCTCATAGAGATGATGATCTGTAGTTACAAAAAAAAAAAAGGTTTTTAGATTATGCCTGCTACGTTGTTTAAGAAAGTAGGAAAATTAGTGCATTTGAGAAATCTTACAAATGGTTAAAATTAAAAATTATGGCACAAGTGGTGAATTTAGTTGTCTAGAATATTCACTTTTATGGAGTGCTTTATCCCCTTAAAATGTCAAGTAAATGAGACATTCTTTGAGTTTAATTTAGAGTATCATGGTATGGTATTCCAGGATAGGTATTTAAGAAACTTTTTAGTGTTCAGGGAAACTTGGAACAAGGATGGCGGGTGGGAGAGAGAATGTCATGTGTATTCAAGGATCAACGTATTTGAATGTGTCCATCATTGTCAATGCTAATGGTTTGCTGTCAGTTTTCACATGTTTGCATATGCCCAAACTTCCACAGGTGCTCAGTAAAAGAAGGAAGTGACTCCCAAACTGTTCTGTAGCTAACTGCTGTGCCCCTCCCTTTTTTGTCGTATACCCAAACTGCATGTGTGTGTGTGTGTGATGCTGAATTTTATTAAAATCCATTTAGCAAGAAAAGTGCTTTTACATAGTTACAGATAGGCACACTTATCAATACTAGGACACATTTTTCTATATAATGTGACATTTGTTATTGAACAAAATATATTCATTGAAGAAGATACACTCGGTCACACTGAGCATGGGTTCCTGTCTCTATTCCTCTCTGCTTTGCCATTTTATCCTCCCTAATGACAAATCCTTCCTCCTTCCCTGGAATCTTTTAGCATAAGTCCTTTTTAACACATGCATGGTTTTGGCAGATGCCGGCTGTATTTCCCAACTGATTTTTGTGTACCCTTAAGACCCTCAAGAGCTATAATATTACAGCGTTCAGGTCTGTGTAACACTGGCTGCCAGGGTTTCTCTTGTCAAATATTTTAGATGCTTTCGTTAAAAAAAGTTTGCAATTTTTATTCTTTTGGGGGTCATACTAAATTCTCCTCCTCCTTTTGACATTTGTCATCTCTTCATAAGTTTGAATTTACAAGCTTTTTACCATAGTTTGTTGCCTTTTAGAGACCAGATAATCCAGGTAGCAACCACTCAAGTCAGTGATAGTCCTTGATGTGGCTGTAATCCATATGTATAGGCTTTCCCCATCTAGATATCAGTAATTGAGTCAGAACAAGCAGCATTTGCTTCCATATCCAATGTGGATGTTTATTAATAAAACACACTTTTAAAAAGGAATGGATACAAAATACTTCTCATTTTGGGCTTTATATCCCCTAGCATCTTGTACAAGGCCTGACACCTATAAATAATAAATGCTTATTGCCTTGTTATTACAGAAATTAAAATTAAAAAATTTCAAAGTAAAAATTGGTACTTAGGGTACAATTTGGTACCTTTTTTCTGTTTGATTAAATTTCTCTGTAGTACTCACTAACAAAAGTGTTATGGTAGCTCCACAAATGCAAATCACATCTTTTCCCATAAAACTTCAACTCTTAAATCACTACTTCATGTGCAATGCTGGCTTTATATGTAAGAACTAAGAAGGAAGTAGTTTGAATGACTACAGTTTTCTTGCTTCTATGCTTTCCTCCTTTCAAAGAACTTTTGTGTCAAAAGCTCTTAACCACTTAGAGTTTTGAATTGTGAAAACACTGATGTGTCTTCTGAACATAACCAGCTGGCTCTGTTTTCACTAGATATTTAGGAAAATTTAGAGAGGCACCTGATAGCTTTGTGTAGTATGTGAACAACTTCCTAGGATAGTCTCTGAAGCAGGAGATTTTCTTTCAATATGATCTGCTTTTATGGCTTTATGTCTTGTCCTTTTGTAGCTGGTTTTTATGTAAAAGCTAAATTACATCAATTTCCTTAAGATTTCCACATTAACCCCCATTTAAGCAGTTTAAAAACAGGCATTCCAGATCTTTAATCCCTTCTATATATTTGCTTCATTCACTTCATTCTAAGTAGTTCCCTTATCTCAGTCCTTCATTCTTTTGGTGATCTCCACCATCATAGCTTCTTTTACCTTCTGTTACCAAGCAAATGACTTTCAAATTTTTATAGCTTATCTCTCAGTCTCTCTCCTGTACCTCGAGTCCCACATTGTCTGCTTGAACATGGCGAACGTGGTGTAGCAGATAGAGTGCTGGGCTCTATCCATCTTGAGTTTGGAAGACTTGGGTTTGAATCCTGCTTTGTACACTAGCTCTGTGATCGTGGGTTTAGCAAGTCACTTCACTTCTCAGTTTCCCAATCTGTAAGATGGGAATAATAGCTACCTCCATGGAAGTGTTTGTGAGGAAGAGCATATGTAAAGTGCTCTGTAGCCCTTAAAAGTGTTACATAAATATTAGCTATTATTGTTATAAGATAAGCTGGAGAGAAAGGAAATAGGCTTGGGAAATACTACAGCCCTGACATAGATATACAGTATAATAGTGGTGGACATCTAAAGTTATCCAGACATCTGCTGAATCTCTCTCCCTCTCCCACTTCCTCTTCAGCCCCTTTAATGATTTCATCCAAAAAGAAATTTTATTTTAGATCTAATTCTCACCAACAAAGAGCTATTGATTGGTGAGATGGAAATGGTGGGAAACCATGGGAGGAGATCTTGGAATTTGTGGTAGACAAGAAAAGGAATATTCTGACATACACATTAGGATTCGCAGTAAGGATAAGTAGGAGCCTATGTACTAAAACTACAAGAGAAACTGACTTAGGAGGCATATGAAGCCCTTTAATGAAATTCCTAAAGATACAAAGAGAATTCTAAGGATAAGGGAACTGTGAGAAGATGGAAATTGATGGATGCATAAGGAACTCGACAACCAACTTGTATTTTTGAAAAGTGCAAAGAATGAGTGCAAGAGTGACACAGCTCTTAGAATAATAGTATCTAGAGTGCCAAAGCTTACAATTAGTAGAGGTTGTGGAAAGCTGAGGATGGTGAGTGGATGAGCCTAGATGTATCAGGGGAAAACAGATCAAAGAAGGGATTAACCCAACACATGGTATGATCGCTGATGAGAGACAATGTATGGCTGTTCAACTTTTATTTTGCTGAGGAAAATAAAATATGCTCATCTATTTGGTGCTTAGAGCCTTAAAAATCTAAATCCAGTTTATGTTTCCAGGCCTATTACATGGTATGCCTCCTTCATATTCTAAATAAACTGCCCTACGTATTATTCCCTTGCATGATATTCTAGTTTCTATTTACTAGATGCAGAAACCAGAGGGGGAAAAAAAGAATGGTCTTTTAGTATGAAAAACATGTTTAAAACCAAGGGCTGCAGTACTAATACAGGTCGAGTAAGAAGATTCCCATGTCTCCACAATTGTTTGACAAAAGTTCTACAAGTACTCGCTATAGGAGTTAAGACAAACAAAGAAAATTAAAGGTAGAGACATAGACAAGAGGAAATAAAACCATTTCTATTTGCCAATGATGTGACAGCGCACTTAAGAAACCCCAGAGAATCAGTAAAGAAACATTGAGATGATTAATGGGTACAGCAAAGTTGTAGGATGAACCACAAAATCACATTATACAATATTAAAAAGGATCGATGATAAATGCTATTCAGAGTTGCTATAAAAATTACAAAATAGGTAGGAACTAAACTACTGAGCCACAAAATTTCTTTAAACGTGATACACTTTAAGGGAGATGACTGTGGAGAGAGCTTTGCTGCTCATGGTAGAACTGCACCAATATGATAAAAAATGAATGACACTTTTCTGCATCCTTTGCACAAATGAGCCCCTTGTTTCTGGAATGTTCTCCTCTTTGCCTTGTTATTCTCTTAGTGCCCTTCATGGCTTAGTTAAAACTATCAGGTTTGTTCTGCTTAGCCCCAAAAAGCAACTTACAAGTAGAACTCTCCAGAAGTGCCAATCAGCTGTTTAGAGATAGAGGATTTCTTCTCAGTAGAGATCTCTAAGCAAAACTAGACATCTACCAATTAGGAATGTGAAAGCTATTGTTCAGGTTGTGGTTGGACTAGATGGTTTCTGAGTCCTCTTTAATTTTTTTGGTTCTGATACATCCCCGCTCTGAGTCCCTTCTAATGTCAAACTGATTGTGTTTCAAGCAGAATTCAATTATCTTCTTCCTTATATCCACCACTCATGCAGTAAGCACGACCTTCTCAATCACCTAGACTAACTCTCCTTCCCTCGTAGTCAGTTACCAGCCAATCAGTCAGTAAGTATTAATTAAGCATCTGCTATATATATATATATATCAGGCATTGTGGTAGGACCAGGAGAGAGAAAGTAATCTCTGCTTTCAAGATTATTTTCTGTTGGGAGAAACTCATATTACACACACACACACACACACAATGTAAGGAGAATAAATACAAGAACAGGAAGCAGTTAAATTACAAGGGAGGACAGCACTGGCAGTTGAGGGAGATCTTGAAAAGATCTTTCCTGCAGAAACAAGGTGGTACTTGAATTGTCTTGACATTGAAGAGTGAATGTATGGAGTTAAGAAGGGAATGAGTTCCAGGAAGGAGAGTAGGCTAAGAAATGAAGAAAGGAGATGAAGTGCCTAGTGCAAAGAACAGTGAAGGCCAGTTTGGCTAGATCCCAGAATACAGAATGTACCATGAAGCTGTTAAGATAAATTAGGGTCTGGTTGTGAAGGGCTTTAAAAGCCAAATGGGAATTTGTGTTTTATCCTAGAGGCAATAATAGGAAACCCCTGGAATTTATAGAATAGTAACACATTCAGATCTGTACTTCAGGATAAGCATTTTAATAGTTAATGTGAAGGATGATAGGGGATAGAATAAGATATTTGAGGCAGGGAGAATAATTTGTAAGCTGTGGCAATAATCTAGGCAAGAGGTGATGAATGCCCAAGGTGGTACCCATGTGATTTGAGAAAAAGGTCTAGTGAGAGATGTAGAGATGGAAATGGTAATGAACCTGGGAGACTGGGAGAACAGGGATGCTTCAACCAAAGAAGGGAAAGTTTGGAAGATGAGTGAGTTTGGGACATGTTGAGTAAGTGATGTCTCTGGGACATCTAGTTTAAAGTTTTCAATGGGAATTTGGAGATGTGGAATTAGTTCTCTGGGAAGAGCCAGGGGCTGGAGATAGACAAGTCATCTGTGTAGAGATGATAATTAAACTTATGTGAATTGATGAAGTCTCCAAAAGAGGAGATATACAGAAAGAAGAGCCCAGGACAGAACGCTGAGGAATATCCACAATTAAAGGAGTGTGATATAGTTGATGATCTAGCAAAAGAGACTAAGACGGAGCAGACAGGAAAGAAGACCAGCAGAAAGTGGTACTACAGAAAAACTAGAGAGGAGCCTGTCCAGGAAGAGAGGGTGATCGACAGTGTCAAATTC
The DNA here is from genome assembly GCF_011100635.1 of Trichosurus vulpecula. NCBI lineage: Eukaryota > Metazoa > Chordata > Mammalia > Diprotodontia > Phalangeridae > Trichosurus > Trichosurus vulpecula. Next base: position 120,534,158 of record NC_050580.1, on the reverse strand, counting down.
AGGGGAGGTCAAGAAGGATGAGGACTGATAGAAGAAAGACCATGAGACTTAGAAATTAAGAGATCGTTGATGGATGCTACCTGGTAATTCTTTTGTAACTTCCAGAATACCTATTCTCCCATGTGTATAAAGAATCACAGATTTAAAGCTGGAAGGTACCTTAGTTATCATTTATTCAATTCCTTTATCCTTCAGATGAGGGAAAAGAGGTTAAATGACTTGTCCAAGATCACACAGTATGGCATAAACAGGACTTGAGTGCAAACTTTTCTGCATTCATTATACTATGCCACACATTAAATTCTCATTAAGTACTGTTCATTCAGCCACAACTCATTTATATTATACTTTAAAGTTTGCAAAGCACTTTCCTCAAAACAACCCTATGATTGTTTTACAGATAAGGAAACTGAGGCTCTGAAAAGTTAAATGGCTTGTCCATGATCACTCTGCCTGATTGTCTGAGGCAGGATTGATTCAAAAGGTTACTCATTCTATCCACTGTGCCATAGCTTTTATTAATGCTTAAAGTAGTGAAAGAATAGGCAATGCCAACTACCAACAAAGGCATTTCTCCTGCTTCTCACACTTAATTCTCCTCCATCTTAATCCTTTTAAAAGTTACATACCTATTCTTTGCTTCAAGTTTTGCCTCTCCCAAATTTAAAAATAAAAGTTAAATAGAAAGGCCGAGGAAGTAAAGAAGTGAATAAGAGGAAAAGAGAAGAAAACATTGGTTACTTTGGAGAGATCAGGGCAGGGCACATATAGAAGATAAGTGCCTTGATAAGTGGAAAGGCCACCTCATGATCACAGACTGAGGAAAAGGAGAAAATAGGGAGTGATGTCAAAGGGTTTTGAGATGAAGAAACGGGGAGTGGAGGGCACTTATGATGAATGGCCCCAATTTTCACAGTAAATCATGGGAGGCAAGGGGAAGTGTGGGAAGCTTGGAGGAGAAGAGTTGGAATAGCTTCTTCAGAAAGGTAGGAATTTAAGAAGGAATAAAACGATCACCTTGCTTCAGTGAGGGCCCAGATGAACCTGGATAATAAGACCTTATAGTATATCAGTTATCTCAGCTGGGTTACTTCCTCTTGCTTTGTTTAGTAGCATGTGAAGTAGGAGTAGAGGATGGGCACATGGTGGGAGTAATTGGGACAAGGGTTTGGAATGAGTAAATGCTGCATGGAGCTGGTTATCTGAATGTAGATGACAATGTGATGTTGAATTGATTACTGTAGAATCAAGGTTGGGAAGGAAGGAAAGTAAAAACAAAATTGAAGTGATGGCCTGAGAAAGGGGCTTAATGAGTCCTTAACGAGGGCAGAATCAGGGTTAGGAATGGCATAACCCAGGGAGAGATGAAATGATAGGAGGTTCTCATGGTCATTGGATAGAAGAATGTCAGAGTTTTTGTTTGAGGAAATGGAATGCTTGGATAGTGGTGAAATCCAGGGCATGACTATCTCTCTGTGGATGAAGTAGAGTGAAGGAGTAGGTCATGAAATTGAGACTGAGAAATTGGGAGGTTTGGATATTCGAGGGAGCTTCAGTATAAGTGTTGGAAGTTCTCCACTAGTGCAGTAAATCAGGTACTGCATTCCTTGAGAAAAGCGAGGGAATTACTTTAGTGCTGGTAGATAGCCTCCATCATGATTTGAACATGTTAGGAGATTTTAATACCGTGAACAGAGAGGTTGCTAAGTGATGATGGCAAAGGGAGAATCTGGAAGTAGCCATGGTAAGCCAAGGAGTATACCAGTTTCCCCAAGAGGATCAGTGTGAATGAAGGTGCAGCCAATACTAAAGAGGATGGCCAGGAGCACAATGGTATTAGAGGACCTCGGCTGGGATCCCAGCTCTGTCACCTGCCCCTTCACTGCCACCTAAATAATGGGTAACGTTTCTTGGCCCCAGTTTCCTCATTTGAGAGATGAGGGGTTGGATTAGATGGTCTCTAAGGCCCCTTTCAGTCTACAGGTATGATCTTGAACTTTGAACTTAATGGCATTAACATAGGCATTCTTGTTATAAAATGAAACCAAAATCAATAAGCATTTATTCCCTGCTCCCCCACCAGCCCTCAGAACATTCACCCTGTTTCCTGCCTATTGTCCAGGCAAGTAACCACTGAGGAGGTACAACCTGGAAATTCCTGCAGTAAGTGTCGCATCCTCTGCCTCCTTGGTAGCCACAGCTATTGAAGACACAGAAGAGAGAGGCCTTAGCACTGAGTTCCTTGGCATTGCCAAATGGTTCAGTATCAGAATCAGACATGGTTTTATCTGTGAAAATGACATGTCAAAAGATGCATTGCCATCTGCTTTGGCATTGTGTTCTGAAGATCATGGGACCTTTCCATCTGAAACCCTGTTTCCCTTGTTCGAATAGGAACTCCTTGAGAATGGGGACTGCTTCTGCTTTTCTCTTTGTATCCCCACTGCTCAGCTCAGTGCTTTGCGTGTTGTTCCTCAGTTGTGTCTGACTCTTTCTGACCTGTGGACCACACTATCCATGGGGTTTTCTTGGCAAAGATCCTGGAAGGATTTGCCATTTTCTTCTCCAGTGGATTAAGGCAAAATGATTTGCCCAGGGTCATACAGCTGGTGAGTGTCTGAGGCTGGCTTTGAGCTCAGGTCTTTGTGACCCAGGCCCAGCACTCTGTCTACTGAGCTGCCTAAATGCCTCCTCCTTTACACACAGCAATCACTTAATCAGGGCTTTTTTCCATTCATTTCACTTATTCACCTTCTCTGTGCTGTGCACGAGACTGCAAGGGACAGAAAGAAATCTCACATTGCCACCACTCTCCCCTCCTAGAACACACCCCCCTATAACCTCTCTCGTTGCCTCTTCCTCCAAGAACTGGTTCAGATAAGACAACAGCAGCTAGCAATTATACAGCACTTTAAGATTTGGTAAGCCTCTTCCTCCAAGAACTGGTTCAGATAAGACAACAGCAGCTAGCAATTATATAGCACTTTAAGATTTGGTAAGCACTTACAAACGTAAAATTTTATGATCACAATGCTGGGAAGGAGGTGCCATTAATCCCATTGTGTACAGATGAGGAAGCTTAGGTGGATAGTGGTTAAGTGACTTACCAAGGACCACACAGCTACAGTGTCTGAGGCCAGAATTCAGGTCATCCTGATTCTAGGTCCAAAGCTCTATCCACTGCACCACCTACATGCTATCTCCTTCCAAGCTGAAAGCAATCTCTGCCTCTTTAAATTTTTCATTTCACTTTGCCCAGATCTCTCCTGTACCCTAATAACACTTCCCCTTATCATCATCATTACCATCATCTCCATCATCATCGTCATCATCATCCCTTTTTTGTCTATTTGCTCTGCTTTCCCCACCTTCATTAGATTATAAACACCTTTGGAGCTGGATATTATCAAATCTAGGTGGTTCTTCAGCACCTAGTTGATAGCGCCTTGTATGTAGTAAGTGCACAATTCTTGTGATAAAAAAATGATGTAATATGCTTGTGATGAAAGGGGATAAAATGCTTGTGAAAGAAGAGGATTTTTCAGCACTGTCTTCGTATATAATTGGCACAAACCCATAAAGTTTCTTCTTGATCAACAGACATTTATTAATCACTTAATAATAGCAGTCCTGGCACTGTGCTAAGCACTGGAGGTAGAAAGAAAGGCCAAAAAAACCTCCAACAAACAAAAAACCCCATAGTCCTTGCTGTCAAAGAGCTAATAGATTAATGGAAGAAACAAACTGAAAAAAAAAATTACATACGCGATCTCGACAATGAAGAGCTAGGCCAGGGAAGGCAATCCTAGAGGGAAGACGTGAGCAGAGGCCTGTAGCAGAAGGGAGAGCTGAGCCAGGTCTTGAAGGAAACCAGAGAAGCCACTTTCTCTTTGGCAAGGGTAATAGTAACGCTCATTTACTCCTAACAGGTCCTTGCCTAATTTTGGCAAATACCACTGCCCCGAAGTTATCTGGACTGTTAACTTGGGTATTATGCAACTATGTTATCCTACTGACTGTCGTTGAAGTTGTCTGTCTTCACAGTGGGCACACAGGCTTTTAGACGTTACTGTCTCTGATGAGAGAACAAGTCTTTTGGGTTAGGCTTATGGTGTACTAATCATTGCCATACATGCCTGTGTCCCCTCCGCATCATAATACGTGGAGTGCTGGACTGGAGCCATAAAGACCTTCAGCCATTGACACTTGTTAGCTCTGTGACTGTGGACAATTCACAAGCTTTCTGAGCATATGTTTCCTTATCTGTAACATAAGCATAATTACTCTCTTGGTGCCTTCTTCACAGTACGCAGACCCTCAGAATCATCTCGAAAGAGATCATGAAGGTAAAGCACCTAAATGTCATGAGAGCTTAGCACAGGCACTTAATAAATGTTTATTGACTGAGATCCACTGTTCTTGGGGGTTTTGGGGGTAGCAGCTGGAGATAGGTGACTTGCCCAGGGTCACATAGCTAGCAAATGCCTGAGGCTAGATTTGAACTCAGGTCCTTCTTACTCCAGGGCCAGTGCTCTATCCACTGAGCCACCTAGCTGTTCCCTTGTTTTGTTTTTGTAGTAAATAGAGAGCTCGCTTTGGAGCCAAAACTTGAAGTCCCACTTCTAACATACACTGTGTGTGTCACCCTGGGCAAATCCCCTAAGCTTTCAGCGTTCTAAACAACTCCACTTTGCAGAGAAGATGTCAACCTTTGAGGGCATCAAGGTAGCACAGTGGCTAGAGCCCTGGGCTTGGAGTCTTCCTGAGTTCCAATCCGGCCTCAGACAGTTACTAGCTGTGTGACCCTGTCACCGAACCCTGTGTGCCTCAGTCCCTCATCCGTAAGTGAGCTGGTGAAAGAAATAGCAAACCACTCCAGCATCTTTGCCAAGAGAACCCCAAATGGGATTGTAAAGAGTGGGAAGCAACTGAAACAACAAAACAGCAACAACATGCCAACCTTCACCGGTGGGGGGAGTTTCCTCCCCTTGGAGTTCCCCATGGACAGGTGGCACAGTGGATAGAGTGCTGGGCCTAGAGTCAGTAAAACATAAGTTCACATCTAGGCTCAGGCATTTACTAGCTAGACCCTAGACAAGTCACTCAACCTCTGTGTGCCTCAGTTTCCAAAACTGTAAAATGAGAAGAATAATAGTACCTACTTCAGAGGGCTGTTGTGAGGCTCTGATGAGGTACTCGGGAAGTGCTTAGCACAGTGCCTGATCTGACCAATAGTAGGCGCTGTGTGGATGCTAGCTGCCATCATGACCCCGAGCAAGTCACTTAACCGCTGCCTCAGTTTCCTCAGTTCTAAAGGGTATAACAACAGCACCTACCTACTAGAATTGTTGTGAGGATCAAATGAAACGACATTTGTAAAGTGCTTGACCTAGTGGCTGGCACATAGTAGGTGCTTGAAATACGCTCATTTCTTCCCATACTAATAAAATCATACAATGAGACCATGTATGTACGTGTGTATACATACATATATGTTATGGTTAGCATCATTCTTGTTATATTTTTGGGTTGTGAGGCACTATGCCATACTACAGATTGTATGTATCTTTAGCTTCTTAACCTTTCCAGGACTGTCCAGGAATCTGACAGACTGCTAGGAGAGTGGTTCTCCCAGTTTCTTCTGATATCCATCCAGACTTCTGGAGAACCCCGTAACCCACTCAGCTTGGGCTTCAGTTAAGTTCAATGAATAATTATCGAGTACTTTCTCTTCCCAAAGCCCTGAGCTTGACCAGTCCAGACTTGTCCAGCACCTTCAAACATGACTCTGGAATGGGTAGGTGATTAGGGCAGGGACATCTGGCCAATCAATACCTTACTCCAAACCAGATTGATAGATAAGTGCAAGGTCTGGAACTCCTCTGGCTGGGGAGCCATATACCTCTCCCGTAACTGCGGGGTATTCTTAATACCAAAGGAAGAGGCCAAGGAGCTCTAGATTAAATAGGAGTTCAATCAGTCGTTATAATTACTTACAAAATGGGCAGTCTGGGGCAGTTGCTGGACAGTTCAGCGGATCCCTGCAAAAGAACCCCAAAAATCCCAGTGGTAATTATAGAAAACAAAGAGAGGAGAAGCTAGGGAGTGTATCACTACTTATTGGTGGATATTTTGGATTTCTGCTTAGTAATGAGCTCATTTCCAAGCTTGGGCATTAAGCGAATGTTGAGGGGTTAATGCCCAAACACAAGATTGTGTACAGGACACAAAATGGTCACAAACAGGCCGTCATATTCTTGTTATGACTTTCATTGGTCATAATATCTAAATTATGGCTCAGTGTCTCTTAAGTTATGATTTTGTATCTAAGTTATAATTTTTAACAGGTCACCATGGCTGGGCTTCCAGCCTTGCCTAGATTTTAAGTTAATGGCTTTTCTCTTCTTTCTGTATATTAAGGCTTTTTCCCCATTTGAGACCCCATAATAGGCTAAGTAACCCAGATGAATTTCCTAGGGCATTCACCTGAATATCAGTTGCCAAGACCTTCAAAGACTATTGGGGTTCACTGCTGGGACTTGAAGTGGTTTCATAGAAGACCTAGGAATCCAGTCTGCGCTAAAAGCAGTAGGGCATAGGGACCAGAGCTCTGACTCCACTGGCACAGGGAGCTCCCGGGGTGGGGGTGGGGGGGGGTCAGCTACTTTTCAGCCATAGTCCTAGAGAACTGCCTAGATCCCTGAGAGATTAGCTCCCTTTCCAGGGTCATGTAGCCATTGTGTCAGAAGCAGACTCAGGTTTTCCTGACCCCGAGGCCAGCTCTCCGCTATGGCATGCTACCTCTGAGCAATGTACTCCTCAGCCAATTGAAGGCCAGATTGTTTAACCAGAAGCACCCAAGACAGGGACTTAGGGGCAACCAGGGAAGTTCCACCTTTATCTGCCAAATTAGGACAGGGGCCACATCTCCATTAGACTGCTCACATACACATTGGGGCTGGAATTAACATCTTTGAATTGGTTTGGAGGAGGACTGGAAGGAGATAAAAATGGGGGTGTCATCAGAGAACTTCAGGTGTGGTCGTCTCCAGAGAGTGGCAGGGGAAGTCTTTTTTGGCAAGCATACATTGGGCATTCTGAGGAAACAGATTAAGTGACTTGCCCAGGGGCACACAACTAATAAGTATGTGAGGTCACATTTGAACTCAGAACTTCCTGACTCCAGGTCCAGACTTCTATCCCCAGCACCACCCAGGGTCCTCAGAAGTCTTAGCTAGAGGGCCTAAAGCAATTATCTTCAAGGTATAGTTCTTCACGACACAGAGATTCTCACTGTTGGTCTCTCTTTGCTGGATAGCCATAGGTGGTTTACTCATTGATCTCTTAGGAGTTGGGGGTGGAAAGGTGGGTCCTCCTAGTTAGCAGCCCCCATCTCTAGAGCCATTCTTAAAAGGATCTCCGCAAGCAGCCTATACTGGTTCACATTCTGCTGCCACTGTTGGTCCCCCTCTTCAATAAACTGATTATGTTCTAACCTTACACAAGTTAGCCAAGGTTTGACATTGAAACAATATGAGACAGTGGCAAATGATTCGGCAATTAGCAAGAAGAGACTTACTTAGCCATAGCAGGAAAAAGATATTCAAATTGAATCTCCCTTGCCTGAGTTGCCCGTCATTTTCTATCAGGGAAGCATGAGAGAGGACACTTTGAGCTCCTGTGGTTGTTCAGGTGACCAAGAAGTGATGTCAACAGCCTGAGCGCTTAGTCTCCCAAGACAACCAAGTCTTGAGGATGTTTTCAATACCATTTAGGGAAAAGTAGCCTAACTTGCATGGGACAAGGGGTTAATATCAGTCCTTCCTCACTAGGTTGGCACCTTCTCTGTAACACACAGTCTTGGAAAGCTGCCTCGATGAGTTGAGGGCCTCACCCAGGATCTCACAACCAGCTCCTATCTGAAGTGGGATTTGAGCTAAGCCTGCTTCAAGGAGCCAGCTCTCTATCTACCAGGACTAGTTTTATTTCTCTGAATTCTTCATTTGTGGTTTTAGCTGGCACCATAATGTTCCTTTACCTTCCTACACCACAGTGCTAATGAGTTCTGTCTTCCCTGAACTTAGACTTGAGTTCAATCTATCAATCAAACGTTCAATCAACAGGAATTTACCAAGTGTCTGTTATTTGCTAGGAACCATGCTAGGTGATGGGGATCAAAGGGTATGAACAGTTTCAGAAGAAGAAATCAAGCCATCGATAGCCCTTTGAAAAAATGCTCCCGAAAGTAATAGAGAAATACAAGTTAAAGTAGCTCTGAGGTTCCACCTTGTACCCATCAGATTGGAAAAATAACAGAAAAAGAAAAATGACAAACGCTGGAGCAGCTATGGGGAAACCGTTGATTGACCTATGATCACCGTTGATGGACCTATGAATTGATCCACCCATTCTGGAAAGCGGTTTGGAACTCTGCCCCACAGAATCACTAAATTTTAACCCAGCAATACTGCTTCTAGGTCTATATTCCAAAGAAAGTGAAAAAGAGAACCCAAAAATATTGGCAACAGCTCTTTTTTTGTAGTATCAACAAAATGAAACTAATGGGTGCCCATCCCTTAGGGGAATGGCTGAATAAATTATGCTATATGCACACAGTGGAATATCATTGCACTCAGAAATGAAGTAAGGCATGGTTTTACAGAAACCTGGCAAGACTTGTATGAATTGATGCAGAATGAAGAGAGCGGAACCAGTAGAACAATTCATACAACAATGTTGTAGAGACAAATAACTTCTTGAGAGACTTAAGAACTGGACCAATGCAGTAATCAAACTACAATTCCAGAAGACTCATGATGAAGCATGCAACTCACCTGCAGAGAGTGAAGTAAGGGACTCAAGATATAAAGTGAGACACCTTTTTGCATGTGGCTGATCTGAGAAGTGACTATGCATATTTCTTACAAGCTTTTCTTCTTTTTGTCCTACTGATTGAGGGTAGTGGGTGGGAGAGAAAATAAATACTTGCCAGTTGAAAAAGAAATTAAGGATTTTTTTTTAATGGAACAGTCCCTCTTCTGAAGGTACTCGCCTTCTACTGAGGACAATACGTAGAAATCATATATATATGTACATATGTGCATATATATATATATATACATACACATATTAGTACATAAATGCAGAGTAAATCTGTAAATAAGCACGACACAAATACAAACTAATTTAGGGAGAATCACTTCCTACAGAAGATGGTTGAGTTGGGTCTTTACAGAAGAGAGAAGTCTTATTACGTGGAAGTGAGGGGAAGGTGAGTGCGAAGGTTTAACCAGCTTTTAAGAGCCCACGATCAGGAGCATTGATTGATTATCATAAGCTACACATAAAGGTCACACAATTTAACAATGTTAGCATGTTTTGGATTGTTCTCTGATTTTTTTTTTTGGAGGGGGGAGGTCACCTCCTGTCTCTAAAATTAAATTATAAACTCAAAAGCAGCCAGGTGCCGATCTGGATCGGAGGACCTCGGCTGGAGGCCTACTTCTCCTGTTTACTAATTCAGTAGTCTCGGGTAAGACATTTCATCTCTTGATCTTACTTTAAGAACTTTTCTGCCTCTAAATCTACAACCTATAATCCAAGGAGCATGTTTATTACTTTTCTTGTAACACCTCCAAACAAAGCACCCCAAACCACTGCCTATTTAAATAGGATCATAATGTTTTTGAACTGGAAGACTGGAAGGGGCTTTGGAGATCATGTCTAGCCCTTTCTCGTTTTTTAAGTGAGGCATTTGAGACTTAGAAAGGCAAAGAGACTTGCCCAGGAAAATCCATCTGGTAAACGTTGCAGGCAGGATTATTATACTCTAAATATTCTACCTTTAAATCTAGTGCTGCCCCTCGAGGGATCCGACCCCCGGTTTGCACAAAAGTCTGTGGGCGCCTCCAGCTGTGCACCCTCTAACTTGGGTTCGTGACATTTGCCCCACAGAGCCAGCCTTCTAAGTGTGCCTGCGCGAGTCTCACAAAAGGAAGGCGGGGTGTTCAGTGGGGTGTGAAGGGGAGAAGATCTGGGTGCAGGCGACTGGGGGGGTTTTTATGACGGCTGGAGTGGGCTCCGCAAACCTGACCCGTTGAAAGTCACGGTTTCCCCGTTTAGCTGAGTCATACCAGGACCTGGATTACGGTTGCATTAAGGAAGCCCTGGAGGGGTGCAGGGCTGGAGGCCAGAGGGGCGGGAAGTAGGGGTGGGTTGAGGGAGGAGCGGGTGGGAAAGGGACTGGGACTGCCCTAGAGCAGGCGGGACCAGGCTGCGCAGATGGGGAGCCTACTGGCTGCCTATTAGGGGCCGGGCGGGAAGGGAGGAGCCGGCCCGCGGCCAGCTTTAGGGTCACAGCTGCGGGACCCGCGAGGAGCCCTGGAGAGCACGGAGCAAGGATTGCGCAAGGCACAGCGCGGCCGAGGTGGAAGCTGCTATTGAGCCCTGAACGGAGGCAACCCGATCCGGTCCAGTGCAAGCATGTCCTTTATCCCCGTGGCCGAGAACTCGGACTTCCCCATTCAGAACCTGCCCTACGGAGTCTTCTCCACCCCCGAGAACGTGAGTAACGTAGGACTGAGAGCTGGAGGAGGAGCTTGGAGACCGAGCCTTCCAAACTCTTACTTTTACAGGTGGGGAAACTGAGGCCCAGACCTCTCTGCTTTGTCGGGTGGAGGGGTGGGATTGGGATCTGAAAGGGTCGCTTGGGCTGGAGCAGGGGAGTCGCAGGCCTTTTCTCCGTGCCATCCTGCCCCGATCCCTGCCCCAAATCTGCTCCGCTGCAGGGTCCCCAGCTTCAGCCCTCACGGAGCTGAGCGCCTGTGCCTCTGATCACAGCGCACCGTCCGGCAAAAGCTCCGGGCAAGAGGCAACCGTTAATTTCTGGTGTGTTAATCTCGCAGGGAACAGGCCAAGTCTCTTCTGTTTTCTTACTATGTGAGCCCGAGTCCGTGCACTTAAGCTTAGCTTCTCGGCTCTCCTGCTTTGAGGGGCCGGAGGGAGGATGTTTTTGGACACCTAAGCCGATTTACCTGGTTCTTATGTTTTCATTCCGCGCCTGGAGGCCGACGCTGGAGACAGTGGATGGCATGACTCACCTGTTGGCAGTGGTGGGTAACTGGAGCATAGAGCTTGTGGGCCGTGGAACAGAAGGTGAAAATATTTCTAGGTGTAAGACTAAACTCAGAGCAACCAGGGATTGTGAACTGATTCCCTTTTAAAAAGGTGGCTTTTTAAAATAATGGGCTCAATTTTTTTTCCTTTGAAACTATTGCTTTAAAAACCTAGCTTTTACCTATTTTCTCCTCCACCTCTCGTTTTTATTTGCAAGTGACTGTCTGTGACGCCACTTTGGGTTTTCTTGTCAAAGATACTGGAGTGGTTTGCCATTTCCTTCTCTGTCTCATTTTACAGATGAGGAAACTGAGGTAAACAGGGTGAAGTGACTTGCCCAGGGTCACCCACCTAAGTGTCTGAGGTCAGATTTGAACTCAGGAAGATAAGTGTTTCTGCCCCTGCACCACCTAGCTGGCACAGTGAATAGAATAACCAGGCCCTGCAGTCAAGAGAACCTAAGTTCAAATTTGGCCTCAGATGCTTACTAGCTGGGTGTCCCTGGGCAAGTCACTTCACCCTGTTTGCCTTAGTTTTCTCATCTGTAAAACGAGATGGAAATGACAAACCACAAAGGCATCTTCACCAAGAAAAGCTCAAATGGGGTTATGGAATGAATCAACAACAACCATGTTCAAGGTAAACTTATCTAATCATAATAATATCTGAGATACACATACACCCCCCCCACCCCCCGCACACACACCCCTTAAATTTACATTCATTGTCTCATTTGATTTTTTTCAGCCACTCTAGGAGATAGGTACTACAGGCCATTTATCACCCTCATCTGATAGACCAGGAAACAAGGACAGAGAGATTAAGTGATTTACCCGTGGTTACAGAGCTATTAATTTAGGAAACAAGGTTCAAATCCAGTCTCTTCAGAATCCCAAGTTAAGCACTGGTACCTCTCTACAATGTTTTTAAGTGAGTCTAGAGTGGGGATGCTTTTTAACATTACTTTTTATAAATGCACATAATTTTATTGTAGAAAGTTTCTCTGGGATCATATTAATATTTTTCTGTGATAAGCCAAACCACATGTGTTATGTAATAACACATGAATAACAATGAAGGGTCAAAGTTCCATGTGGACAGGCAGCAGCAAAATTTTCAAACCTTGACCCGGACTCACAAATACCTTGAATAGGCTCTGAACCGGGTTCATCTTTTAAACCTATAAAATGTTAGAACTGGAAGACCACTCTACAGGCCCATCACATTCTATAGAAGAGAAATCTGGTGATTTCATGTAAAGGTGAGGTTTCTTGCCCCAAATCACATAGCTAGTTAGTAGCAAAACTAGGACGAGACATATCTTTTTCTCCCAGTCCTTTTATCTTCTGCAATGCCAGATCACAAAAATGAAGAGAGCTTCCAGCCAGTCAGGTAATTTCACTTTGTCTTATTGCTCTTACATCTTTATTTAAATACTATTTTAAAAAATAATTTTTTTGATGTCTTGTTTTTGCAGTCATATCCTGATATGCTCTTCCCTTCCAAACCACCACATTGAATCCTTCCTTATAACAGAAGAACAGTTAAGCCAAATAGACTGGTAAAGCAAACACACCAGCTGGTATATGCAACATTCTACACTCAGTCCCCATCTGTATTCGGAGGAAGAATTTCATTCACTTCCCACATAGTCAGACTGTATCCTAGACAGATGTTAATGGCCAGCGCCTTAAGATTTGCAAAGCACTCTAGAAACATTATCTCATTTGATCCTTACAACCCTAGTGAGTAGCTGTTATTATTATGAGAAAACTGAAGCAGACAGAGGTTATAACATGACTTGCACAAGGTCACATAGCTAGCAAGTTTCTGAGAGTGGATTTTAACTCAGGTCTTCCTTATTCTATAACTGGCACTTCATCCACTGTGCCACCTAGCTTTGAGAAATGCTTGATGAACGAATGAATGAATGAAGACAAGACGATTGTTGTTATGCTAGTTTCTGTGATAATAGTTCCCTTGTTTACAGAAGCTCTTAGGATCATTGACTTAAAGTAGTCAGGGAACCTAGAGATCATCTAGTCCAATAGTTGAAGAAAATGAGGTTCAGAGAGGCAGTGACTTTCCCAGTGTCACAGGGTCAATGGCAGAGCCAGGATGAAAAACCCAGGCTTTCGCCCTGAGAATTCATTGCTCTTTTTTCCCGTTGTACCATGTTAGATTACTTTTAACTCTCCAAAAGTTTCAGTGACTATATCTACATGGAGGAAGACTTTGAAACCATGCCCTCTGTCTTTGGTCTCAGCATCCAACTGTGTCAATGGCGTGTGAGTAGGAGCCGAGGAGGCAGAGAGCGGTGGTGATCCAGGGATGGAATTTGGTAAGGGAGCTAGGGATTTGAGAGTAGACCTGAGTGTGGAGTTGAATTGGTTACCTATATAAAACAGAGAGAGAGATAGAATGGTAAGAGGTTGTGGTCAGATAGAGGAATGTCAGAGCATTGAGTCAAAGAAGTGGAACACTTATGAGTGAGGGTGAGGTTCACAGTGTTAACTGTCCCTGTGTATGGTAGAGACAGAGTAAGGGAGCCAGTCGTAGGATGAAAGCAGTTTGAGGAACCAGGACTTTAGGGAATCTAAGGGAGCATCAACATGAATGTTGAAGTTTTTAATCTAATGATAGAGATTGAGAAAAGAAGAAGATAGCAAATTAGGTGCTGCACTCTGAGAAAGGAAGAATGAGCCACCATGAGAGAGATTGCTGATTGATTGATGGAGGCAAAGGAAGAGTCTAGTAGGGAGTAAGCATTTTGACTTCCTCTCTAAGAACAGAGTGCTGGGAGTATGAGAAACAATGGTACAGCCAATGTGGGAAAGGTTCAGGACGAGGGAAAGGTTGTTCATTATGGAAATGAATTCTAGAGAACATGGTATAGAAGAAGTGGGCATAGTTTAAAGTGGGACGTGAGTGGGGTTGAAGAGGAGGATGATAATGAGATTGAGAGGTGGAGGTTGGGGATCTTTTACTCCTAGGCAGCTGGTGCTTAGTACAGGGCTAGAAAGAGTGAGGGCAGCTAGGTGGCACAGTGGATGGAGTGCCAGGCTCAGAGTTAGAAGATACCGCTTTCTGACCTCAGACACTTAACTAGCTGTGTGACCCTGGACAAGTCACTTAACCCTGTTTGTCTCAGTTTTCTCATCTATAAAATGAGCTGGAAAAGGACATGGCAAACCACTCCAGTATCTTTGCCAAGAAAACCCCAGAATGGGATTATGAGGAGTCCAAAATGGCTCAAACAACTGAACAACAACAGGAAGAGTGGAAGGTGGTGGGAGTTTGTTAGCAGTGTATAGCAGACGAATTGTAGTGCTCCCAGTTTCCATGGGGTGGTTTTTCAGGGGAAAGGCCAAAGCTGCTAGACCTTATCTACCTTCCTGATCCTTCTGGTTGGATGGGGACAGGGTAATGTATTCCCTTATTTTTGCCTTTTCCATATATCAAGTTCTATGCGAAACATTTTCTGATATCCCCTCCCCAGCTGTCAATGCTCCATCCCTCTACAAATTATCTAATACTTTTGTATCTGTACATTTTATACCCCAGCCCCATAAGATATATGCCCCTTCAGGCCAAGGACTATTTTGTATTCATCTTTGTATCCCCAGCACTTAGCACAGTTCCTTGCATGTAGTAGGCACTTAGTAAATATTTAATTAAATAGAATTATTGACATCTAGTCCTTGTCCCTCTATACTACACTGCCTTCCTTTAGCACTCATCCCTGACCCCTGAATGAACCATGGTGAAATCAGGAGCATGTATGCCGTCTCCTCTCTTAACTCTTTGTGTCCTAAGCCTGGCCCACTTGACAACCAGATGACAAGTGCCCTTCTTTCGCCTTCTTCATCCATCTGCCACAGCCACAGACTGGTGGAATCCAGCAGTATAAAGAAAAAAGAAAAGCTTTTGCTTCCCTGGGGACAGGGTCCAGTTCTGGTGTGTTATGAGCCAGCCATTTGTATGTAAAAAACATTTATTACTTGGGAGTTCACAAGTAAAAAACCAACAAAACCCAAGCCTTATATTACTATTCTCTCTGCTTTACATATGGGAAAACTGAGGTATAACTTACTGATAAAACAGTATAGAGCTGTGGGTCCCATACCAATACACCAATGCGTGTTCTCTCTCTCTCTCTCTCTCTCTCTCTCTCTCTCTCCATATACATATATATAATACACATGCATATATAAACATTATTAACTATATATTATAAATTATTGGTGATATATTATTGATTATTACATAATAGATTATATATAAAGAATGTATATATTAGAGATAAAGAGCATGTATTATATATTATATAGAGAGTATAATGCATATTATATACGTTGAGAGAGAGCACATGCATTGGTGTACTGGTGTGGGGCCCACCATCCCTATACATATACATTTATATGTGTGTGTATGTATGTATTTTCCCTTGATATCACACTCATTTCTGTGGGGAAAAAGCAATCCTCTTGTCACATCCTACTCCAGTCCTCCCTTGTGCTTGCTGTCGTTCAGTCATTCAATTGCGTCCAGTTCTTCCCGACCTCGTGGACCATAGCATGGCAGGCCTTTAAGGAGTAACAGTTTAGCAAAGATACCCAGTGTAGTATCTGACAGTCTGTACAACATTCTATCAATGCTGTGAGGAGGGAGGTATGTTTTATCTGATTTAAGAAACCGTGGTTTTTAAATTCATCCAAATTCAACCTCATTTTAGGGGTCTCACTTTCCATTGTTCATTCTTCATTCTTCTTCTCTTGATTGTGCTTTCTCTGCATCTGTTCATTGTCTCAGTGTTCTTGGTGTTTGACCCGTGGAGTCAGAGCTTCTGGGAACCAAAAGAAACCTTAGAGATCATCTAATCAAACTCCCTCCTTTATTGGTAAAGAAAATACGGTTCAGAGAGGTCTAGGAACAAGCTCACACAGTAGGCTGTTTGCAGAGGTAGGGCTGGAGCCCAGGTTTCCTGGATTCCAGGCCAATATTCTTTCTGCTGCTCTAAAATTCGGTTTGTATCCATGATATCAAAGGTGTATCAAGGGTAGCTAGTCTTGCCTGATGTATGGGAAGGTGTCACTGCCCATTTGGAAAAGTAGCCTCATGCTTCACCACCAATCTCCAAGGAATTGAATGGCAAGTACTTTCTTTTTTTTTTCTTTCCTTTCCATTGTTTTAATTTCCTAAAATAAATTTATTTACTTATTTTTAGTTTTCAACATTCACTTACATGAGCTTTAAATTTTCTCCCCCTCTTTCTCCTCCCCCTCCCCAAGATGGCATGCAATCTGTTACAGGCCCTACATATACATTCCTATTAAATATATTTTCACACAAGTCATGTTGTATAGAAGAATTAGAATGAATGGGAGTAATCAGAATGTATTTTCTTTAGTCCTATACCCAACATCAGGGCTAATTGAGTGAGCACCCAAGTTGTCCTGAGCAGGACCTTAGTGAATAGAGACTTGTTAAAGTGCCTGGACTATTCTATTACGGCAATAAAAATATATTAGAAAAGGGAAAAGCCATCCAGGAAGGGGTTAGGCTAACAGTTGTGTTACCACTGCACCCTAGTTTGTGGTCATTCTTGGTTGGATTTCTGATCCTAATGTTGAACACATATGCACATTGTATGCAATATTATAAAGTTTATATTTTTGAGTGATTTACCATTAGGGCTTTTCAAAGATATGAGCTTTCCTATTACTGTGATTTCCCAACACCCAGAGGTCCTTGGGATGTTGTAATGTGACAAGAAGTTAAACCTAAATCTGACAGCGCAACTCAAATAGACCACCCAGTTAAAATTTAACTTATGTTAGCCAGGCTTTCCAAGATGACCCTTCTAATTATGAACCCTGACAGTATCTTTCTAACTTTTATCTAAGCAAGTGGCATAAGTACAGTGACCACTGGCTCAGAAATCAAAGAATCTAAGTTCAAATCTTACCACTGATACTACCTGTTTGATTTTGGGTAACTCCTTTAACTTCTCTGGGTCTCAGTTTCCTCATATATAGAATTGGGTGTAGAAGAGAGCACTAGATGTCCTCAGGTCCCTTCCAGCTTGAGATCTATGATCCTAATGGGACCTAATATTAACTCTAAGCAACAAGCATGAATCAACTGCAGGAAAACCCTTTGGAGTAGGTAAAGTAGGAGTCAAGCTAGACTTTATGAGATAAAATTCTGTTGTATAAATGCCTTCGTTTGTCCAGAACAGAACTGGAACATCTCTTAGGATGGGGTTTGATATCATCACAATCCTCTGATATTTAGGTGTAGAAATGTGCTGAAACAGCAACTGAAGGGAAGCCCTGTGAGAGAGGAAGTCTACTTCACCTTCTTTTAAGAAAAGATTTTTAAAAAACCAAAACAACCACCTGTATTCTAGTTAATTCAAAATTTTGAAATGGACTTCCTGAGGGTCCTTGGGATTATTAGTCACTTCTTAGTGTGATTAACAGTTATAAATATGATTCCTTCTCTATCTGGTTCCATGGCCTCCTTTATTTACCCATCCCCAAACAAAAACTAGTTTTTTTGGCAATGACAGTAGAAAATGTGATTTTTTTTTTTTGACAAACAGCATTAGGTAACTATTAGGGGAAAAGAGTGACCTTTAAGACATGATTGGAAAATAGTGCTATGGAACATAGGTAAAATATTATTTAAAGAATACTAATTTGTTGTGTAGCCAAGTATTATAAAAACATCCAATATGGAGTCAGAAAAAGAATTTTTTAAGTGACTACCCTTGAAGATTTCCTCCTCCCCAGCACACTGGGGGATTAGCCTTCCAATAGGTAAAAAGGAAATCAACTGGACCTATGATTTCATCAGTACAGAGAACCGCTAGGTGAGGATTCTCTCTTTACCTGTGCAGATCTATTCTGTTTCTGGTATCACTGATGAATATTATCTTTCTGGATAGAGTTGTTTTATTTTTTTGTTTTGTTTTCTTTTGTTTTTAACTGGATAAGTAAAGCCAAAATTTCCAGACTTGGAGCAATGTTGTCCAACCCCAGAGAAATTCCATTTTACTCGTAGCTCCCACTTAATGGAATGTCTTTCCCCTGAATGCAGGCAGATCTCTTGAAGTGATTGGGTGATCCTGTTGTCCCCCGCACAAATAAATACAGATGAAATGGTCTGAAATCTGACACTATGCCACCTACCCCTCAGCCAAGAAAGGCAATTTAATGCTCCTATATAAGAAAGATCCCTTTTCTTTCAATTTCTATTTTACCCTCTGGCTCTAGAATATCAGGGCAGTTCTCCTTAATAATTTCTTGAAAGATGATATCTAGGCTCTTTTTTTGATCATGGCTTTCAGGTAATCCAATAATTTTTAAATTATCTCTCCTGGATCTATTTTCCAGGTCAGTGGTTTTTCCAATGAGATATTTCACATTGTCTTCCATTTTTTCATTCCTTTGGTTCTGTTTTATAATATCTTGATTTCTCATAAAGTCACTAGCTTCCACTTGCTCCAGTCTAATTTTTAAGGTAGTATTTTCTTCAGTGGTCTTTTGGACCTCCTTTTCCATTTGGCTAATTCTGCCTTTCAAGGCATTCTTCTCCTCATTGGCTTTTTGGAACTCTTTTGCCATTTGAGTTAGTCTATTTTTTAAGGTGTTGTTTTCTTCAGTATATTTTTCAGTTTTTTTTGGGTCTCCTTTAGCAAGGCATTGACTTGTTTTTCATGGTTTTCTCACATCACTCTCATTTCTCTTCCCAATTTTTCCTCTACTTCTCTAACTTGCTTTTCCAAATCCTTTTTGAGCTCTTCCATGGCCTGAGACCAGTTCATGTTTTTCTTGGAGGCTTTTGAGGTAGGCTCTTTGACTTTGTTGACTTCTTCTGGCTGTATGTTTTAGTCTTCTTTGTCACCAAAGAACGATTCCAAAGTCTGAGTCTGAATCTGATTCTGTTTTTGCTGCCTGGCCATGTTCCCAGCCAACTTACTTGACCCTTGAGTTTTTCATTGGGGTCTGACTGCTTATAGAGTATAGAGTACTTTGTCCCAAGCTTGAGGGGCTGCTCTGTTGTTTTCAGAGCTATTTCTACGTAGCAAGCTTTGTCACACCAGTGCTCCTCCTACCCCAAGAACCGCCAACCCAGACTGCAACTCAGATCTGAGGTAACTCTGCACTCCCACTCTGATCTGCCACTTAATTCCTCCCACCAGGTGGGCTTGGGGCCAGAAGCAACTGCAGCTGTAGTTCTGTACCTCAGAGCTGCACCACCTCTGCTGCCCCTGGGGTGGTGGCCGAACCACGAACTCCTTTCACTCTGTCCCAGCAGCTTTTTCCACTAACCTTCTCTGTTGTCTTTGGTGTTTGTGGGTTGAGAAGTCTAGTAACTGCCATGGCTCACTGATTCAGGGTGCTGGGGCCTGTTCCGCCAGGCTCCTGGTCTGGTTGGTCCAGGCACGGCCCACACTGGGCTCTGCTCTGCTCCACTCCCAGTTCCATGCGGTAGACCTTACCCCGCGACCATCCAGGCCATCCTGGGCTGGAGCCCTGCTTTCTTCTATTATTCTGTGGGTTCTGCAGTTCTAGAATTTGATGAGAGCCATTTTTTGTAGGTGTTTGAAGGGACCTGGGGGGGGAGCTCATGCAAGTCCCTGCTTTCCAGCACCATCTTAGCTCCGCCCCTACGTGTTTTTCTATAATCAATGAGCTCATAATTTTTTTGGGGGGGGGGAATAATTAATTATTTTTAGTTTTCAGCATTCACTTTTATAAGATTTTGAGTTCTAAATTCCACCCCCCCTCCCCAAGACATCGTGCAATCTGATATAGGCTATACATGTACAATCATATTAAACATTATTCATGCTGTGAAAGAAGAATCAGAACAAAAGGGAAAAACCACGAGAAAGAAAAAAGAGAGAAAATAGCGTGCTTCAGTCTGCATTCAGACACCATAGTTCTTTTTCTGGATGTGGATAGTGCCTTCCATCACGAATCCCCTGGAATTGTCTCAGGTCATTGTATTGCTGAGATGTAGCTCATCGTTTCTTACCATCACAATCATATACCACAGCTTGTTTAGCCATTCCCAATTTGATGAGCGTCCCTTCAACATCTGATTCTTTACCACCACAAAGAGAGTTGCTATAAACATTTTAGAACAGGTATCATTGTTATTGCTTGAAGTTTTAGTGTGTAAGACTCACCTGGTAGAAATTGAAATCAATTCAAAAAACCATTTATTAATTGCCTACCAAAAGCCTACCAGCTTTCCATTTGGGTGGTGGTTTTGTGGCTGTTGTTTTTGTTGTTTTAAATGAACCTGTGATTTCAACCTGCAGGAGACCTTTCCTGGTCTCTCCCTCTACCCCCAACAGTTGCTTGTGCCTTCCTTCACCTTTCAGAATGCCTTCATGTACTCTGTAGATAGCTTGTATGTACCTAGATATTTGCATGTTGTTTCTCCTTTTAGAATGTATGCGCCTTGAGGGCAGGAACTGGGTGGGTTCCCCCCCACCCCTTTCTTTGTATTCCCAAAGCTGGGCATATGAGAATTTAGAAATGCTTATTGTTCTGACTGACCGCCTCCTCACTGAGGTAACCCTGTCACCAATGCAGATCAGCACCTGATGTGTAACCTGTAGTCCTAGAGAGCTGCCTTAGAGAATTGTCAGTTAATAATAACAACAAGTCCAGAAATGTCACTTAAAAGGTGATTGGAATACCTTACTTGGAAGCCAGGCTATGGAGAATATTGCAGAGTCATTTGGGCAAACATGATCTGGGGTTTCTTGCTTTGAAGACTATGGATTATTAAGTCATTGGAAACAAATTCCAGTGTTTTTCAGAGCATTTGCTACCACATTTTTAACAGCCAAAGACCATTATGGGCTTTTATGATACAGAAAAGAATATTCAGATTACATTGTAGATATTTTACATCCATGAAATGTTGCACTCTCTTTGTCTCGTGGTTTTGCTTAACTGTTTTTCTTTGCTACAAGGGAGGGGTGTGTGTCTGACTGCAGTGTACATCCAAAAGGTGTAAGAACAGCTTATTATTAAATTAATTAATGCATTAGTTGAATTATATCCAGGGAAAAGTTCAGATGGCCAAACACTTATTAATGGTAATGTGTTTTTGTTGGACCTTAGTTTTTTAATCAGCTTGAACAATAACAGTATTTATAAATATGATTTAGATTGCAGTATATCTGATTCAAAGAAGTAGTAGGAGCAGCTAGGTGGTGCAGTGTATAGAGTGCCAGGCCTGGAGTCAGAAATGCCTGAGTTCAAATCCAGCCTCAGACATTTACTAGCTGTGCGACAATGGGCAAGACACTTAACCCTGTTTACCTCAGTTTCCTCATCTGTAAAATGAGCTGGAGAAGGAAATGACAAACCACTCCAGTATCTCTGCCAAGAAAGTCCCAAATGGGGTCTCGAAGAGTTGGACACAATTGAAACAACTGAGTAACAACAAAGGAGTAGTAGAAGGACCATATTGAATCTGTCACCCGTCATATTTTCACAAATAATACTTAACATGGGGAAAAAAGATCCCAGAGCCAGGAGAAAGAGACCTTAGGATCATCTTCCACATTTTATGGCTGAGAACAGTGAGGTCCACAGAAGTTGTGACTTGCCAAGATTAGCCAGGGAGATAAAGATGGAGCTGGGATTAGAACCCAAGCCAATCCAGTCCATTGGTCTTTCTAATCTACCATAATGATGTAATTAGAGGGCCTTGGGCAAGTCACTTTAATCTCTTTGGGATTTCAGTTTATCTTTAAAATGAAGAGATTGAATTTGGACAATCCCCAAATTCTAACCTTTCCAGCGCTTCAGTTCTATGTTTGCATGACTGTCTGAAGTACCCAGCACTGATAGCTAGCATTTTTATAGTGCTTTAAGGCTTGCAAAGCAATTTGTATATGTTACCTTATTCAATCTTCCTTACAACTGTGTAAAGTAGGTGGTATTATCCCAGTTTTACAAGTGAGGAAACTGAGGCTGAGAGAGTTGAGTGACTCTCCCAGAGTTGCACAAACAGTAAATCTCTAAGGCAGGATTTAAACCCAGGTCTTCACTAACTCCAGGTCCAGCCCTGTAGCCACTGACATCTGTCTACCTTGACAGCTGGACCCAGCAGTGTAATGAACTACTCTGCGAAGTGGTGAGCTCCTCATGACTTTGAGCTCTTCAAGGAGAATCTGTATGATTGATCGCAGGGATAAGGGATGTTGTAGAAATGATTCCTGCCATGGGTGGGAGGCTAGACTTCCAAACTTGAACAAGCTCAAAAATTCTGACTCTCTTACCACCTAGGGTTCATTTCCGACTTCACAGGTACAATATCTTTTTCCTCCCCTTCCTTCTTGCCCTTTAAAAAGATATGAAATTTTTTTACCTATGAGCTGCGACTTACAATATAGTATATCTTGTCGTTCAGAACATATTTGGGTTTATAGCACAGCTGGAGGCAAATGAGTTTGTGTAGAGAAGAGAAAACAAAATCCATTTCACCGTCCTTTAGAGAGAAGCAGTTTTAGGAGAGACAGCTTATTCTTGAGATGACTATAATCTTTAGGTTTTTTTTTCTCCAGGTGCTAGATTTGGCTTCTAATATCTCCCCAGGACTTTACGTAAAAATAAACTGCATTTTCCTGTTTTAGCCAAGACAAAGAATTGGTGTGGCAATTGGAGACCAGATATTGGATCTCAGTGTGATTAAGCACCTCTTCACTGGACCTGTCCTTTCCAGTCACCAGGATGTCTTTGAGCAGGTAGGCCTGTCTGCCTTTTGGACAGCATTACTTTCCCCCACTGTTTTTAGTGGCCTGGACAGCCAAGACATTGGAAGTATTTTCCATAGACAGTATTTCTGTGGAAATTTGAATTTTCTGAGTAGGATGTGATGTGATTAACTTGGGACCAATTAAGCTGGCAGAAATTGACATAAGCAATTACTAGAGGACCCCAAATTTTTTATCTTAGGATCTATTTACAAGGTAAACAAGTCCAGGTAAATCAGTCATTCAACAAGTATTTATTAAGTGCCTACTAGTGCTAGGTCTGTAGATACCTGGTAAGCATTGAAAGGCATATTAGATTCTTGTGTTCATGACGTAGATAAGATGAGTATACAAGTTTCTACCAAATCAAAAAATACTAGCTCAAGGAGCACCCCATAAATTTAGGATAAATAAAAGAGTCCTTCTTCATATAACAAATACCAAAATACATCATTATTCCAAGAGGGAAAGAAGGGAGCTTCTTGTAGTGGAAAGGACATTGAAATGGGAATCACAAGATACAAATTCTTGTTTCAACTTTGTCACTACTTGCTGTATGACCTTGAACAAATTAAGTACTTCATTTCTGTGTCTCAATGTCCTCATCTCTCAAATGAGAAAATCAGACCAAATGATCTCCAAAATATCTTCCAGTCCTAAAAGTTTCAGATACTTTGAAAAGAGCAAGAAACTTACATCTAGCATTGTCATCATGAAAAGTCATTCTTGAGAACTGATAAATTGTCCTGTTCATCCTTCTTGAATGAGTTCTAACTATATGGATAATGGCTATTTCAGTGCTAGGAAAGACCTAGGTCTTTTCTAGAGCCTAAGTCTATCATCTGGAGTATGTACCCATTTCATTTCCATCACAATGAATTCACTTTTGATTGCCAAGACGAACTTGGAGTAATTAACTACTGCTCATAAATTAGTAACCATGAAGACATACTTAGGTGGAGGAAATCCAGTCTTAAGTCGTCTTGGTATAATGGTTAGATGGTTTTGAACATCTAGCTATGAATGAATTCAACTTCATCTTTGATAACTCTCTGCTTCCTCCAAAATGTGCTGTTCTCCCTGACTCTAATCTCTGCTTGCTTCAGTTTATCCTTCTCATGGCCACTGCAGAAGACACTCTTTTGGTTACCGATTTCATCATATCAACTTAACTGATTGACAGTCTATAGTTGCTATCAATTCTAAATCTGCTTAAGGGCCTGTATCACATCCCCATCTCTACTCTTCATTTTTGCAACCTCATTCTTTTTGCTTCACTTGGTCCCTTGGCTCTAACCAAACCAACCTGCCTGCTGTTTATGGGCTCTAATAGAGGAACTCTTGCCTTATCTTGCTTAGAACAAAGCCTTCACCATATTTCCCAGCCACCAGCTCCAAACCATTCTGTAGTCTCATTCCTATTCGCAATATGTTTTCTTACCCCACTAGAATGTAAATTCTTTGAAGGCAAAGTAGGGACTGTCTTGCTTACTTTTATTTGTATCCCTAGCACTTAGCACAGAGCCTGGCATATAGTAAGGGCTTGATAAATATATTCTCTCTCTCTCTCTCTCTCTCTCTCTCTCTCTCTCTCTCTCCCTCCCTCTTTTCTTCCTTCCTCTCTTTCTCCCTACCCATTCCTTTCTCTCTCTCTCTCTCTCTCTCTCTCTCTCTCTCTCTCTCTCTCTTTCTTCTTCTTCTTCTTCTTCTTCTTCTTCTTCTTCTTCTTCTTCTTCTTCTTCTTCTTCTTCTTCTTCTTCTTCTTCTTCTTCTTCTTCTTCTTCTTCTTCTTCTTCTTTTCTCTCTCTCCCCTCCCCTTTCCTTCCTTTCTGTTTTTCCCACACCCCATGACTTGCAACTCTCATCTCTCTGCCTCGGTTCATGCCATTAATCCTCATATCCAGTCTGCTCTTAACCAATTCATGGACATTATGGTGTTAGAGACTGATCAAACATTCTCCAAGAAACTTTTCTCCACTCCCTAGCAGATCCCTCCTCTGCTCTGCATTCCTTTAGCATTTTTATGTTTCTGTTATTTATCTATATTATCATGGTTAATATGTGGTTCATAGATTACTTGACATTTCACTAGTTCCATGTCAGTGTTATTCTCTAGTTCCATTTTTAATTAGGACTCTTCTTCCTTTCTTCCTCCCTTCCTTCCTTCCTTCCTTCCTTGCTTCCTTTCTTCCCTCCTTCCCTCCCTCCCTCCCTCCCTCCCTTCTTTCCTCCCTTCCTTCCTTGCTTCCTTCCCTACCTCCCTCCCTTCCTTCCTTCCCTCCCTCCCTCCTTCCTTCCTTCCTTCATTCCTTCCTTCCTCCCTTCCTTCCTTTCTTCCTTTCTTTCTTTCTTTCATTCATTCTTTCTTTCTTCCTTTCTTTCCTCCCCCTTTCTTTTTCTTTCTCTCTCATCGCTAGAAATCAATATAAGGTCTCAGTAGATGTTTGTTAAATAACTATTGCTTCCTCAAGTATGTTAGAACCCCCATTAACAGTATAAAAGCCTTCTAGATTTTCATGTACATTACTTTCTCCGTATTTTGATTTTAGCCAACTCTTAATAGATTCATGGGCTTGGGTTATGCTGCTTGGAAGGAAGCAAGAATGTACCTGCAGAACCTGCTTTCATCTGCGAAAGCAACTTTGAGAGATGATGCTACTCTACGGAAACGGTGAGGTGTGCTCTAGGGGAAGGTATTCAGGCAGAGGAGGGGATGGATGGCATCCTGGTTGGAGACCCTAGAGGAGCCAGCTTAATCTTGTAAAGTTATCCAAGTCTTCTTTCCCTTACTTGCTGGGACTCCACTGGCAAGCAAAGAACTGTGAATGCAGAAGAGTGCTGCTATCACTCAGACTGATCCTCGGCCCTCCTGTGCCACTCACATCATTGGACAGGAGTAGGCCATTCAATATTCATCAATACCTCTAGACAGAGGGCAAGCAGATCTTGACCTGTTTCAGAGATGAAGGAACTGAGGAATGGAGGCAAAAGATTACATTTCCCTGGAGAGTACCACAGGATCTAGTCTCAGACTTGGCTTC
The DNA here is from genome assembly GCF_011100635.1 of Trichosurus vulpecula. Classification (NCBI taxonomy): domain Eukaryota; kingdom Metazoa; phylum Chordata; class Mammalia; order Diprotodontia; family Phalangeridae; genus Trichosurus; species Trichosurus vulpecula. Next base: position 120,508,211 of record NC_050580.1, on the reverse strand, counting down.
ATTTCAGCCAAAGCTTGGTCTCGTCCCCTGGTTCAGCAGGTAGCTGCTTCTGTATAGTGTTCTGAGTGGGAACAGGATGATCCAGGCTGAGCTTGAAGGCTCCATCTAATGAGGGGGATTCAATTAGACTTGATGCCTGAACCTTTTGATTCTGTATTTCAGTGCATTCACACCCCAGGCCTCTGCCACAATGCACTTGCCAGCCACCATTGGTAAGTACTGACCTTCTTTACGAAGAGATATTGTTTCATGTATCAATAGTAAAGAAGTCACTGGCCAGCCGAAGAGCCATCCTCATCAGCCCATGGTTTTCTGGGAATATGAGTTTGGGTGGCTAGAGAAAATGAAAATGAGAGATTGTAGGAATCCTTTTCCTCTCTTCTTGTTACTTCACATTCTTTTTCTTCTACTTCAGAAGGCGTATGATTGTATCATTGTGTGTACTCCTTTCACCAACACACAGCATCCTCTCCATGCATTTTGAGAGTCGCTGTGGCCAAAAAAGCCATCATCTAGTTACCAACCTTTTAATGGCAAGGCTCTTTGCATTTAGTTAGACCAGTTCTAAGATGACAGACACGCAGTCACCCTATACTCATCCTGTATGACCTTGAGTTCTGTTGACATAGATTTTTTTTATAAACTTAATTTTATTTTTTATTCTGAATATAAACACCAAAAAACCCTTCATTTCCGTATACACAGCACAACACAAAAAGAAAGTTATATTTGAAACTGTCCATCTCCATTTCATAATACTTGATTTTTTTTAAAAACAGATGTAATCTGTTCTGTATCTCACTTTCAAAACTGACCTGCTTTTCTGTGCTTGATTCTGAACTTCCTTCTGGTCTCTTTTTCTTTTATTAAAGAAAAATGCTCTCTGCTTCTTTTTTTGATATCACTGTTGCTTTTGAGGCTCTACTGGAAGTTATTATGTTACTTTCTTCCTCTCAACTGGAAATTGGGGCACATTTATAGCTATAATAATTTTTAGACTGGTGAGGCCACCTTTGGTTTATTTCTCCCTTTAGATTTAGTTCCTGAATGGGTACATTTTACCAGGACCTGGCTCCAGCCTTTGCTGCCCTTGTGGTCAGCGCTACTTAGTCTACCCCTGGGTTACCTGGATTTTGGTGCTGGCCTTCACTTCTTGGGTGTTAGGTCCCTGTAGATCTTTGAGATTCAGAGTACTAAGTCTTCAGGCTCTCTGTGTGGTCTCAGGACATAGTGCTAGGTTTCTAGGAGACCTTTAGTACTTGTGTGGTCCAGGTGGCACTCTCTCCTTTGCTCTTTGGGGCTTCCAAAGCCCTCCCTGGGAGATTGTGATCACCTTGGGACTTTCTGATCACCCTTGGGATTTCTTGGGGAAACCCTCAGTACTTGCTGCCTTTGGACACTGAGCCTTGTAGGCTGATCTTGTGTATGACCAGTCTGTGGTTGAGCTGGGGGTTTGTCTGGAAATTGGATTAGTTTTTGAAAACCCAGTTTTATCCATCTTGTAACCCCTCTGAGACACTGGAGTAACTCTTCAGTGAAGGACTTCCTACTGTCACCACATCATGTTTACAAATATTGAAAATAATATTCTTTAGTCTTGGTGATGTCATCATCCAGAAAGCCAAAGTTTTCAAGTAAGAGAGTATAACTCAAGTTAATGTTGAGAACTGAGAAGACGTATAGAAAGCAGGGGGTGGGGACTATACCTGTGATTTCATTGGTTTCAGGAACTCTAGAGTGAGGAAGCTCCTTCTTCTGTTGCAGGTTGGCACGTTCTTTGTCACAAGTTACCTAAGTGACTTGTCCAGGGTCACACAGCCAGCATGTGTGAGAGATAGCTCTTGAACCTGGGTCCTCCTGCCTCCAGGTCATCTCACTATCCATTCATCCAAGTGACCAAAGGTCTTTCCCAGGTCTCAGTTTGTCTGAGGCAATACCCATTCAGTAGTTAAAGAGTAGGTAAGAATTGAGGTAAAAAAATGGCCCACTTTGCCTTCACAAAAGGGTCCATCAGGGAGGTGAGGACCCTCAGAATCTCTGGCCAGAACAGAAAGGATTGCTTTTGATACTCACTCTGAGCCATCAAAACCCAAACTATGAGCAAGTGAGACCTGGGCTGGGCCTATTATTGGTCAGTCAGTGACAGCCAGAGTGATTTAGGTTTAAAGGCATAGTCAGGTAGCTCCCCAAGCCCAGTTTCCCACCCACATGCAGAAGAAATCCACATCACACTGCTAACTCATTGATCTTGTCCATTAAACCCCCCAAATCTTTTTTTTCTGAACTGCTGTCTATGCCTTCCCCATCTTATAGCTGGGAAATTGACCTTTTTTTTATACCCAAATGCACGACTTTACATGTATCCCATGAATTTCATTTTATTATATTTAGCACAATGCTTCAGCCTGTTAAGATCCTTTTGGATCCTGACTCACCCATTGGGTTAACTATCTTTCTTAGGTTGGTACCATCTGCAGATTTGATGAGCACACTATCTGTACATTATCTAAATTATTGATAAAATTGCTGAATCACACAGGCTAAGCCCAAATCTTAGAGCTACTGTACTGGAGACTTGACATTTAACATTTAACCTTTTGGAGTCAGACCATCTAACCCAGCCAGATGGCACAGTGGATAGAGTGCTGGGCCTGGACTTAGAAAGACTCATCTTTGTGAGTTCAAATCTGGCCTCAGACACTTACTAGCTGTGTGACCTTGGGTGAGTCACTTTACCCTGTTTACCTCAGTTTCCTTATCTGTAAAATGAACTGGAGAAGGAAATGGCAAACTACTCTCGTATCTTTGCCAAGAAAACATCAAATGGGGTGTAAAGGCAATCAGTGAATGGGAAGATCTTCCCTGCCCATTTGAGTGTGCTTCGGGGGCAGGGCTGTCAGGGTCCTGGAGGGAGTGGCTAGGACTGGAGCCAATGGTAGGTGCCTGAGTTCAGGTCCACGTGATGACATGAAGCCTGTGTTGGGAAGAGCTTGCTGAACAGCTGGAGCAGAGCTAAGAGGCAGTTGGTGAGAGCAGTGAAGAGCTGAAGGAGAGAGAAAGCAGTCAGCTAGCTGGAACACAGCTTGGAGATTGTGGCAGAAGTGGTGGCGATGGCGGCAAGCGCTACAAAAAAGCAGGACTGACCCTTGTGGAGACCGGAGAGTGCTGAGCAGGGGCTTGAGGCCAGTGGGTGGTCTTCTTTCTGGAGGGCCCTGGCATTGGGGTGGGGGGGAAGCACCAGTATGGCTTGGCTTACTGCCATAATGTTTTTCTGTGGCCTCCTGATTGCTACTGTGAGATGGGCATACTGGTTTTGGAAGGTTCTTGCCAGGATGTCGAATTGGGGACACTGGTCTGTGGGTCTGCTACTTTTGAGTTTCAATAAATGCTTTAACTTCTCTGCCTTCTACTTAGAGAATTCCTTATATCCTGCGATTCTGGACCATTAAGGCATATTCATGGTTATCTTTGAAGTCATGAATTCTGCCTTAATGATATATGGGGTCACAAAAAGTTGGAGACAACTAATTGCCTAAACAGCAACATCTAACTCTTACTGAATTCATCTGATTGTATTATCCACTAATCCATAGATTTCCATTTTTTTTCCACAGGAATATTATGAGATGTCATATCAAAAGCTTTGCTAAGATCTAGATAAACTATGTCTTCATCCCCTCATCTATTACTAGTGTTCTCCATTTTCAGATCTTTTCTAGAAGACTTGCATTTGGTTAGTTAACATTTTACTTTCCTGGTTGTCCCCAAAGCACTTTGACCTGTATCAAATCATCTTATCTCCTTTTCCATTTCTTCATGCATTTTTGCCTTAGAGACACCCTTATTGGTCTCCCTGCTCGAAGTCCCTCCCAGATCTGACAAGGTCACTCTTCTACTCTAAAATCTCCATTGGCTTCTTCTTGCCTTCCATGTAAAGTACAGATTCCCCTGTTTGTTATTTTAAACCCTTCACAAGATTATGAAGGCTCCCAATCTACCTTTCCAAACTTATTACACCTTACTCCCCTTTATGAACTTTTACATATTAGCTGCTTATTTACTTGCTGTTCTTCAGGCATAACGTTCTATTCCCTCAATACAAACCACGTAAAGCCCTATTTACATCACTTTTGTTCCACTCCAGGCAGTTTTGCTCTCAGATTCTCCTATTTTGTCCCTAGGAACTTTTTGCTGCATATCCCTCTTTACTTTTATATGAAATTGTAAAGAATTTGCAAGGTCATGTTTCTGACCCTTACCTCTACCAGGCTGCTTTTCATATAGGTCTACTTAGTGCAGCCTTAAACAAATTAAACTTGGGGCAGCTAGGTGACGCAGTGAGTAGAGCACCGGCCCCGGAGTCAGGAGGACCTGAGTTCAAATGTGGCCTCAGACACTTGACACACTTATTAGGTGTGTGACCTTGGGCAAGTCACTTAACCCCAACTGCACTGCCTTCCCCCCTCCAAAAAAGCAAACGAACCACAAATTAAACTTTCAGATTTATATGTGGTAGGTAGGTTCCCACACACGTGTGGTTAGCTTTTGAACTGTGCAGCCTTGAGTTGTACTGTGGGTGTGAATTCTTATTTCTAACTTTGTTGCTTAGTTGTTTCAGCTGTGTCCAACTGGGGTTTTGTTAGCAAAGACACTGGAGTGGTTTGCCTTCTCCAGCTCACTTTACAGAGGAGGAAAGTGGGGCAAACAAGATTAAGTGACTTGCCTAGGGTCGCACAGCCAGTAAGTGTCTTGAGGCCAGATTTGAACTCGGATCTTCCTGACTCCAGGCTCTGTGCTCTATCCACTGCGCCACCTTATTTCTAACTTAATCTTGATGCGAATTTGCAACCTGTAATTCTGTAGTAGTAGATGGGAGTCCATCTCAGCCTGCACTTTTTTTTTTTTTGCAAAGTGTGCAAACATTATTTCAGGCAAATGTTGTTGAAGGGAATGTTTCCAGATTACAAATGGCATACAGAGATTTGATTTTGTTTTGTTATCTTTGTAGCACACTGCTGGCAAAGCAAGGACTCACTATCAAGGGAATTGGCTTATTTTTGTCCAAAAAGCCAATCCCCATGACTCTGAAGCAGACCCTGGATTTTCCAGGCTTGTGTCACTTAATATATTGCGCCTTTCCTGTGTAGAAACAGCAGGAAATTGAATAGAAAAAAGGCTATCGCTGACCCAAGGTGGCCAAATTACAGTCTCCTAATTAGTTTCTCCTCTCTCTGAACTGGAGAGAGTATGTAGAGTAGTCATCTTGCCTAGGAACACAAAATCAGCACCCATTTCCTCCCTCTTGGGAGGCCTTTTTATCCGTACCCCTTCCCCATTTCTATACTGACTGATCTGAAATGTTTTCACTTTTTTCCCTTTTCCTTTGATACCTTTTCATTTGCTAGCCATGTGACATCCGGTAAGTCCCTTATCTTGAGTTGTTTGGGGGCATGAATTGTCTCATCTCTTAAATGAAAGTGGCCTTACTTTATCTTCCTAAATGCAGGGGGCAGGAGGTCTTTCTTATTTTTGAGATCTATAATTTAAGGATTCTGTAAAAATAAGATATTTTCAAGGAAGGCAGCTTAAGCTTTGGGAATCGCTTTCACTCCAGGATCAAATTTTAGAAAAAGCTTGTGCTCTTCTCATTCTCACAACCAATCTGCTAACTCTATTCCTACATCCATTTTTTTTCCTTTTTAAAATTGAGGTTTTTTTCCCCTACTTGTAGATCATTGAGTACCTTTGTTTATTTTAACTTTGTACCACATCTAAAACAGCCTGTGCTAAGTGTGTACACTTAAAGTGTGCAAAAGAAAAGATGAGATGATGTATGTATGTATATGTATGTTTGTATATCACTCACACATATATCACTTTACATGTACAGTTTCAAAGATGGGGCAGTTCAACATCATTTAAGCCCTAATAGACTCCTCGACTATTAAACTAATCTATCAGGTGTTATCTCTCTTGGCTTTTCAGATCAGCAAAGAAGACTTTCAGGTTAGGAGGGACCTTAGGGTCCCACGTAGTATAGGAATTCCCTGTATGATACACCTGGAAGGTGAGCCATCACAAGTCTCTGCTTGATCATTTCCAGGGGTGGGGAACGCCCTCACCAATGTCAATTTCTTATGATTTTACCCAATCTGCTTTTTTCTGAAGAAACACAAGAGGGCAGCAGAGAAATTGTCTGAACAGATTCAGAACTTGCCAGGAGTTGAGAACTTGCCCCAAGAAGAGCTAGATCATAGGATTCTGGTTCTAGAACTGGAAGGAGCCTTGAAGGCTATCTAGACCTGCCCTCTCATTTTACAGATGAGGAAACCGAGGCCCAGGGAGGTTAAGTGACTTGACCACTGTCACCGAGGTAGTAAATTTCAGAGACCAGATTTGGCCCCATGTCCTCTGACTCAGGAGCCAGTGTGTTTTCCCCTAGTCTGTACTTAGGCAAATGCTGAAATGAGCTGCCAACTTGGTAAATTTACAAAGGATATTTGCCTAAAACTGTAAACTTCACAAAATCAGCTAAGCATTTTGTTGTTGACTGGCCTCTGTTTCTTTGAAAGTGTTGACTATTGGTTCTTACTAGGTTTGTGTTATTGAATAAGTAGCTCCTCTTTTAAAAATGAAATTCTGTATGTCTTTTCCCATGACTTCTCCCACTAGTCCCTGGAGAGGTGTGCTAGCAATTGTAATGCTTTATCATTGATTGGGATTTTTTTTCTCTCCCTTCTCTAGGAGACTACACCGACTTTTATTCTTCTCGACAACATGCTACCAATTGTGGAATCATGTTCAGAGGGAAAGAAAATGCTTTGATGCCTAACTGGTTTGTATTGTCCTTAGTTCTTAGTTTTTTCTTTTATAATCATATAATAACCTTTCTGTTTTTAGTGATGCTTCCCTCAAAGGGGCTAAAAATGCCCTTAAGAATCAAAAAGAGAGAGAAATTTTAAAAGCTCCATAGTGAATTATGATTTTTTTTAAGTTTGAGAAAATAAAGTACTTTGAGGAAGTGGGAGTTACACTTCAATTCTGAAGGCAGGATTTGTCAATATTTCATATTTAGAATTTCCAAATTAGAAATAATCCCTTGCATATATATGGTGGTTCATTCTTTTCAAAGTGCTCTCCCAAACATGATCTCCTTTGGTCTCTGCAACAGCCCTTTGAAGTAGGTGGAAAGGGCACAGACAATGGCCTTTATCTTACAGGTGATCAGTTGGAAGGCTCAAAACTTTCCCAAGGTCACAGTTGATGTCAGTGGAGCTGGAATGGGAACCCAGGCCATGTGACCCTTCCCCCAGGCTCTCCTGTTGAGAAGGTCCTTCACCTCTCCTGTGCTCAGTTACTTCATCTGTAAAACTATAGATCAGAGATATTGAACGGGTGGCCCAGGCAGCATTGGCTGCCTTACTCCAGAGTAATCAGATTAAAATATAATTTTATATATATCTGTGTATATATATATATATATATACACACACATATATATACACATATATTTATTATGTAACAAAATAAATAATAATACAATAGAACATAGATAATGTTAACACATGGTTTTCTAAGCCAAGGCTCCTATGGGGATCCTTATGTATGATTTACTGGCTCCCGTTTCTACTTGAGTTTGACACCACTGCTGTAGATGACCTCTGAGATCCTTTTAAACTCTAAATCCAGTGACTCCCAGTGAAAATATTTCAGATCATTCAGTACAGAAATGGGGAAGGGTTAGGGATCAGCAATCAAGACAAAGAGAGGAAGGAATCAAGGAATGTTAGAGCTGGAAGGGACAAATTGGGATTGTAGATTTAGAGCTGGAAGAAACCTTAGAAGTCATTTAGTCCAATCTCTTCCTTTTACAGTTGAGGAAACTGAGGCCAAGAAAGGTAAAGTTACTTGCCCAAGGTCATCCCGGAAGCAAATGGTAGAGCCAAGATTTGAACTCACATCTTCTAGTAATACGTTGCCTGTTAGAGAGCTTAGAAGCTATCTAGTCTGACTTCTTTATTTTATTGATGTTGAAGCTAAGGTCCAGAGAACTTTAAGTGACTTGTCCAGGGTCATGCATGTAGGCCGGCATAAAGCCTTAAAAATATTTGGCATTTGTTGTCTCGTTTTTAAAGTTTTTTTTTAAAAGCGAAGTTTACTTTTTAAAAATTAAATTGTTTCAGTTTCTTTAAAATGTCCTTTGTGGTTGAATATTCAATAAATGTTCACCTTGAAAAGAAAGCATAAAATAAAATTTCCTGATTGCCACACTAATGGAATATGTCATTCACACCTATGGTCACATACATCTGTCATGTCAGACCTTCACCTATTTTTTAACTCCTGGACCGGGGTTCTTTTCTGGTCTTACCTGGTACAATAGAACCACCTGAGAAAGCAATCCTCCAGGCTTGGATACCGTGAAGTGTTCTAGCCATAGTGATGCAAAAGAATCTTGTCTCTGCTTGGTTTTTTTTTTGGTGGTAGGGTGTGTGTGTGTGTGTGTGTGTGTAAGTAAAGCTAGCCACTGCTGGATCTTGAGTATTGGCTGTGGTTCCTCAGAGTTTGAACTGACTTATAATTGTGACTCTGTTATCCTCGTCCTCCCCCCTCCAACCACCAGGGGCCTTCTTTTTCTTTTAAAGTGAATTTTTTTCAATTAAAAAAATCTATTTTCTTTCTCTCCCACATCTCTCTCCACCCCAATTTCAGTTGAAAAATCAAAACAGAGCTCTTGTAACAAATTGGCGTAGTCAAGCAAAACAGATTTCCACGTTGGCTTCTTCAGAGTATACTTGTCAGGGTTGACTCAAGGGTGATCTCCCCCATTTCCCCACCCCCAGCTTCCTGACTCCTTAGGACTTAATGAACCTTACATTCGCAGACAGTAGTGAGGAGGAAAAGGCAAAGGAAGAGCCTGGATTATATATATGCAGGCTTGATTACCAGCCTCAAAAAAAAAAATCAAGTGTTAACCATATGAGACATTATTGTGTGAGAATTATGACCATCTGTTCCCTGTCTCTTCTGGGTAGAAGAACAAATAGGCATATTTGAAAGTCTGAGCCAAGGGGAGATTGTGGAATTTCCTTCCCTGGGGACCTTTAAGGAGAGATGTACAACTGACTCACCAGGCTTTACAGAAGAAGCCCGGATAATTTGTCCTTAATCGTAAGATCATGAATCTAGAGCCAGCAGGGTCTTCAGAGGCCTTCTTGTCCAATCCCCTTATTTCCTCTTGGTTTCGCTGTAATTCTGTTCTGTTTTGATCTTTCTAGTCCATTTTACCTATATCAACCTTTTTTTTTAAATGAATAATCCTTACGCTTTTTATTTTTTATTTTAAATATCTTGTATCTTTTTTGGTTTTTATATCACCTTCATTTCTCTTCTTATTCTACCCCCACCCCCAGCCATTCCCACATAACAAAGAATAAATGAGAAAAATAAAAAATAAAACAGCAGTTCAGCAGAATCTATGATCAATCAACAAGCACTTATTAAAAACTTTCTTAGTGCAGGACACCATGGTAAGTATTGGGGACATAAAGAAAAAGTAAATACAGTTCCTTCCCTCAAGGAGTTTATATTCTAATGATAGAGACAATATAAAGGTACAGTACCTAAGTATGTTCCAGATGCAGGTAACCTGAGAGGGGAAGCATGAGCAGCTTGGAGAATGAGAAAAGACCTCTTGCTGAGTCTTAGAGAAACTAGGGACTCTAAAGCCTGGAAGGCAACCAGCTCAAAGGTGCAGAGGCTGGAGATGTAGGTCTAGGAGTTATCTACATAAAGATGATCACTGAGTCCATGGGAACTGATGATGTCACCAGTGAAAGAATGTAGACTAGAGAAAGAAAAGTGAAGAGGGCGTAGGACAGACCCTTGGGGTTCCATGCACGGTTAGCAGTTCTGAAAATTGACCGATACATCAAATGATCCTAGCCGTATAGGTGTAGTGCCATGCCAGTAATCTCACTCTTCTGCAAACAAAGGAAGGAGGTTATGTCTTTTTTTAAACACCAAAATAATCTCCCAATATGCTGCCTTCCTCAAACACTGTAGAATCTTTCCTTTTAACGAGGGAAAACTAGATCAAAACCCAACTCCAATTTGGCCCCAAACAGTATGTTTCTGACTTGACCCGCCTTCTAATGTGAAATACTGATTATTACTAACAAGTGTTGCTTCCCACCTATCATTTGAAACAGGCTGCACTTGCCGGTGGCTTATCACGGCCGAGCTTCCTCTGTTGTGGTATCAGGAACACCAATCCGAAGACCTGTGGGACAGTTGCGCCCTGATGAAAGTAAGTTCCTCTGAATAGATTTGCCAGTGGCACACCCATGTGGATTCCATGAAGTACGATGATTCTTTCCAAGAGGACTGTGTGAATAATAGCAATCTCTTTTACTTGTCTTTTAATTTTCCAGCCAAACCTCCGGTACATGGTGCTTCCAAACTTTTGGACTTTGAATTGGAAATGGTAAGATATATGTGCAATTTGTGATGGCTGCTTATGTAAAAAGACCTTTATTTCTCTGGAGAAAAGACCCTTCCAAGAATCCCAGTGGTGTTTTACCCCTGGTGGTAGGCACCTTGACATTTTTCATATTTATTCAGTCTGAAAACATCTCTTTGGATTGATGATTTGATTCTGAAAACGTTTTATAATGTGTCAGATCAGTGGATTTTAATCACTTGAAATGTTGATGGTTTTCTAGATTTTTCTACAGTTTATATTGTGGCTCACTTTACTGACACTGGATTAGAACTAACCAACATGTACCCTCCTTACTGCCATAGCCTGTTAGTGATATTCAAACCACAGCTTCTCAATACTGACTGATATTTTCTCCTTCTACATCAGGCATTCTTTGTAGGCCCTGGAAACAAACTTGGAGAGCCAATTCCCATTAACAAAGCCCATGAGCATATTTTTGGAATGGTCCTCATGAACGACTGGAGCGGTAATACACCTAAATGTTCAAACAACTGTGAGAGAGCCAGTGTCCCCCTCTCTATAGAATCATTAGGGACTGTCGTCATTGTTTAGAGTTAGGAACATTGTAGTAGAGTATTTTCATTTGTTATCATTGTCTTATTATCAGGGTCCAGTGAAATTGAAATATTTAAGGCATTAATGATGATTAATGATACTATTTAGTATCTATGAATTTCCCTTTCAAATAGCAATAAATCTTTTATTTTTTTTAACCTTGCCTTGGAGGAAGTTTTAGCGTGAACCACAAGTATCTCGTTTTCCCCACTACAGCTCGGGATATCCAGAAGTGGGAATACATTCCTCTAGGGCCATTCCTGGGGAAGAGCTTTGGCACAACCATCTCTCCATGGGTGGTGCCCATGGAAGCACTCATGCCCTTCACATTGCCAAATCCAGTTCAGGTGAGCACCGGGTGAAAGGGACTCTTCTCGTCGGTATGTTCCAATGGGGAAAAACCTTTTTTTCCACCCCTGTTAGGGACTGCTTTATATAGAGGTGCAGCGTGTAATTGAATGCTGGCATGCAAAAACAAATCCATTGAAGACTATCCAGAAATAAAAAGGATATTTTTAATTTATATATATCCTTTTGCTTTGGAACATGTGGCATGGTGGGATCATAACAAGTTTTACTCATCTGGTGTGTAAGGACAGGGACTGTTTTTAAAATGTTTAAAATATATATAAACTCCATATGGCAGCCTTTTAAAGATGTGGGGAATGAAATTTTCAGTTCCAAGGTTAAAGTATTTGCAGAAGAAATAACCAAACTCTTGAGTGCTGGCTGCAGAAAGCGATCAATGACAAAACAGTAGGGATCCTTTTTCTGAGGGGAACACCCTTTTCTGACATTCCAGTGTTCTTTGGCCCCAAACAGTGTATTAAAGGTTGAACACAGGTTAACACATCAGGTAGGTTTAAGGAGTCATTTCCACTTTTACTCTGTAGGTCTCTTCCTTTGTCCTTTCTGTGTGTGCATGGAGGGGAGGGGGAAAGAGGCAGAGGGGGGACTGGGGTGGAATGTTAAGCCCTTACTCCTAATAGATCCTGTTGACCTTTGTCTGATCTTTTTCTGACACTGAAGAAACAAGGTTCTTTCTACCTTCAAATTCAACCTAGATAAAACTCCAACCCATTGGCATTCTAAATTATAATACTTTCCTTCTCTCTCTCTCTCTCTCTCTCTCTCTCACACACACACACACACACACACACACACGCACACACACGCACACACATCTCTCTGACCTCTTCTAATTCTTTCCCGGGCACACAGCCTGTGGCTAGCACCTGGGCACTGCTCCATTTTCTCTTTTGTATTCTAGCCTTTTTAGTGCCAGAAGCCCCTTTGAATGTGAAACTATCTTGCTGTCATATCCAATTTCTCTAAAAGCTTCTTTTTACTCATCAGCTTGCCTCTTCCCTTTTTCCTCCCTCCAAGAATGCATGTATCTGGAGCCTCCTAAGTGTTTATTCGGTACGAACTTTTTTTATTTTGGACCTGGGTCTTGGTTTCAGTGGTGTGGGAAATTCCCAGAATGAACTTCCTCTACTGATGCAGGTTGACAACTATTTAATCTTAGAGAGTTGCCTAAAAGCACTGAGAGTGTGAAGGATTTTCCCAGGATCAGTTAGTATGTGTCAGAGGTGGGATTTGAACCCATCTTTTCTTGATGCCAAGGTTGGTTCTCTAGTCACTACATCCCTGCTACCTCTCAGTAAAGATACTATAAAGTCTAATAAATTTCACTTATATTTCCATATTTCGTCAGTGTGGGCATCCTCTCCATTAATGTGGATTGCAACCCTTCTTTGCCTTAGAAGGCAAATTTTCTTATTGCCATGGCTGAAAAATTCATCCCCAAATTGGGTGATGGACTTTTCAGAATTTAGCTAGGTAGGCACATAGGTCATCACAGGAGATGTACACGAATCCTTTATAGCTTGGTAGGATCTGCCAAAGCCTGAGTTTTCCTGACACAACCTTCAAAAACTGGGAGTCACCTGTACGCCACAGCAAGGTATCAGAGGAAGACTTGAGGGAGGAATGAACCCCACATTTATAGATCTTAACTTTGGCTATGGGGAAAAGAGTTGTAGCCCAGGTCCACAGTAAAAGAAAACTGGATAAAGAGGTGGGGGAGCATTTTACTCCTGTGAGTTAAGGAGAAGATAAATGTAAGAGACTGGCCTTTTCTGCTATTAGAGTCTTAGAGAGTTTGCCTTGGAACCAAGCAGTTGAGTGACTTGCCTTGGGTCATGCCGCTAGTATGCTTCAGTGGTAAGACTTGAACCCAGGTCTGCTAGACTTTCAGAACAGCATTTGATTCATACTCCCTCCAAATAACAAGAATAGCTCCCATTTATGTAGATCGTTAAGGCTTACAAAGTGCTTTTTCAACTTCTCTATTCAGTTGGGTTGTGGGTTTCAGAGTAACTTATCACCAGTAATCCATCTACTCAGTAGATAAATACTCAATAAATATTTTACTGAATAAATAGCATAATCCCTCACACATAGTGAGATCTTGAAAATTCTTCTTGACTTACTTATGTGAAATGAAGGTAATTGGCATTTATTAAGCCTCTACTATGTGCTAGGCACTGTGCTAAGCACTTGACAAATATTAACACGTTTGGTCCTCACGACATTGCCCCAAGTCATAATAACAATAATAAATAGTAATACCATTTATATAGCACCTACTATGCGCTAGGCACTGTGCTAAGCACTTGACAAATATTAACATGTTTGGTCCTCACAACATTGCCACAAGTCATAATAACAATAATAAATAATAATACCATTTATATAGCACCTACTATGCGCTAGGCACTGTGATAAGCACTTGACAAATATTAACATGTTTGGTCCTCATGACATTGCCCCAAGTCATAATAACAATAGTAAATAATAATACCATTTATACAGCACCTACTATGTGCTAGGCACTGTGCTAAGCACTTGACAAATATTAACACGTTTGACTCTCACGTCATTGCCACAAGTCATAATAACAATAATAAATAATACCACCTACTATGTGCTAGGCACTGTGATAAGCACTTGACATATATTAACATGTTTGATCCTCACAACATTGCCACAAGTCATAATAACAGTAATAATAGTGACACCATTTGTATAGCACCTACTGTGTGGTGGGCATTGTGCTAAGAATTTTACAGATATTATCTCACTTGGTCCTTACAACAACCCTGGGAGGTAGATGCTATTATTATCCCCCTTTTACAATGGGGAGCAAATAGAAGTTTAGTGACTTGCTCAGAATCCCTTAACTAGCGTGTGTCCGAGGAGGCTGAATTTGAACTCGGGTCTTTCCCAGCTCTCTAGCCATTGCACCACTCAGTGACCCTAGACAGAGCCAGGCAAAATGCTGAGACCTCTTAACGAGAGTTTTGCCTCTCCACAGAAGTTGAGAATTAAATTCTTTGCCTTTGATAAGCCTTGCTCTATGGGCTTAGCTTTGTCTGGCAGATCTTACTGCTGTCCCAAACGCAGGACACACTCAGCAGTTTAAGCAACTCAGAAACTTGTGTGGCGATAGCAGCAATTTGGTCCCTCTTTAAGGGCTGGGAAGCAAAGAAAGGGAAACAAATCTAAGGCCATCTTCATTTCAATAACATTTCTAGAGGAAGCACTGAATCCACAGGCAGCTGGAATCTATGATTTTCTGAATAATTTTTTGAAAAGCATTTGTTAGCTTGGTCCACTGGTTATCTCACTGTGGACAAGTGTTGTTTTGTCCTGTAGTTTCAATTAATAACTGGAGAACCTCCTAGAGAGAACAAAACAAAACAGTCATTTGTAAGTGGAAACTTAGTCATCCTCTAGAATTATGAGAGGAAAAATCCCACTCTGGCTATTATTAGAGAAGGCAGCTTCCTGTTCCCAGTCCCAGAGTATTCTACCCCATTGACTTCCCCTTCTTAACCACCTACTCAGCCACCTTATAATCTTGTTTTTGTCCCTACCAGTTTACTAAAATTATTCTCTTAAAAATCACAAATGACCTCCTCCTCATTTATCTTGACTTGTCTGTAGCATCTGACATCATTGAGAGACACTCTCATCCCCATCGACATTTTCCCCAGTTCCTACCACCATCCTGCTAAGAGCCCTCATTAACATCCATTTGGACTATTGCAACACCTTCCTAAGGGGTCTTTCAGCCTCCTCTCTTCTCCACCCTCTAATCTGTCCTTCATACTGCTGTCAGACTAATCTTCCACATGCATATCGCTAGTAACGCCTCTCTTCCTTTTTTCCCCTTTTTTCTTTAAACACTGGACCTGTATTAATTTATTGAGGTAGGGAGCTTCTGGTAACACACTTCCTCTATTAGTGCAGATTGGCACCTTCTCTGGGGTCACTGAGAAGTTAAGTGACTTACCTAGAGTCACACAGCTACTACGTGTGAGAGGTGGGATTACAACCTCAGTCTTCTATTCGCTATACAGTGCTTCTTCTCCATAACCATAATAGCTCGCTTTTATGTAGTATGTAGGTTTACAGACTGCTTTTCCCACAGCAACCTGGTGAGATAGGAAATTGATTATCATCCCTATTTTATGGATGGAAAAACTGAGACTGAGGGATTACTGTAAGTGTTAGAGCAGGGATTTGAACCTAGGTCTTCTACACCATATAACACTGATTCCCTATTGCCTTCTGTGTAAAGTTCAGGCTTTCTTAACCTTGCATTCAAGTCTCTCTACAGTCTGATACCAGCCTACCTTTTCAGCCTTGTTTCATACAACTCTCTGCCATGTACACTGTGCTTCAGGGAGAATGCCTTATCCTATTATATACATACACACATGCACATACACATATGCCACACGCACTTTGTGCTTTATCATCTCTGTTTCTTTTCTTGGGCTATACCAAATTTCTACAATAACTTCCCATTCTTAAATTCTGATCCATTTATTTAGAGCATCATCCATCATCTATAGACGTCCATCATTTAGAGCAAGCCTTCTTTAGCTTTTTCCACTCTTGATCCCTTTTTAAGTTTCGGCAGCATTAGTTGGCACTGTGTGGGAATGACGGGCATGCTCAGTGCAAAATGCACATGCTTTGTGTTTCGAACCAAGGCTCCAGTGAAGATGCTCAATGCAATACGGGCAAGTGCTTCCAGAAACACCTAGGATTCATTACACATTTGATTTTAAATTAATTTTTGGTGGTTGAGTGCTCAGAAACCTCTTACTGTTGCCAAATTTTTCACAGTTTAAGAAGCACTGATTTAGGCCATAACTAAAATATTTCCTCTTCCATGAATCCCACTCTGATCTTCTCCCTTTTCCCTCCACCCAAATAATAGCAAACTATTTCTGTCCCCACCAACTCCCAGGACCTTGCATAACACCCCTCATGTATACATAGTGGAGCTTTCTGTCATTATCTTTGGATGTGTCCCTTCCCTATAGCAGATTTCAAAGTAATGAGCACAGAGATGGTGTCTCATCTTTACCTTTTATCTCCTGTAGTGAGTACACCTAGTATAGTGCTTTGTATATGTAAGGTTTTAAATAAATATTTATTGAACTCTACAGCATGTCCCAAAAGTCTTAGTGCAGTTTAAAGCTGTGAAGGCTTAAAACCACACTAAGACTTTTGGGATGTGCTGTATTGTAAATCCTCAGAGAGTGGAGAACTTGCCTTATTTTATTTCTTCGTCTTCTCAGTACCTAGCCCCATGTCCTGGGTGCCACAAATCCTGGATAAGTGTTTGTTACTGATGATCGTTTCCTGATAATTTTCTAGGGCTAAGGATGTCCCCAGGCATGATCTTGGGGAAAGTTGTAATCTTTGTAGAATGTAAGCTGTTTGAGGGCAGGGACCATCTCGATTTTTGTCTTTATATCCTCAGTTCCTGGCCCTGTGCCTTGTATACAGTATGGACACTTAATGATTGAATTAGAGGCAACTCAGGGGATAGAATGCTGGACCTGGAGTCATAAGACTTGAGTTCAAATCTGCCTTGAGACACTTCCTAGTTGTGTCGCCTTGAGCCAGCCATTTCACCTCTGCCTCATTTCCTCATCTATAAAAAATGGGGGTGATCGTAGCACTTACTTTCCAGGGGACATGTGAGGATAAAGTGAGTTAAGATAATATTTGTAAAGTGCTTTGCGAACCTTCAAGCGCTGCGTGAATGCTAGCCATGATGATGATGGGAATGAGACATTTGTCATGACCTAAAACTTACATTACATGTTTTCTTCCCTTCCAGGATCCTAAGCCTCTGCCTTACCTCTGTCATGAAGAGCCCTATACCTTTGACATCAACCTCTTTGTTGCCTTGAAAGGTACTGCGTGTACTTGTGCTGGGTTGGAAGCCAAGTCATGGGAGTGTTGATCTCCTCTGTGGCACAGAGGAGATGGGACAAGCCGCCTGCTCACAGGCTGCTTCCACCAATGGGACGAAGTATGGCAGGGAGAGTTAAGTTGTCTGCCCCCAAATGGTGGAAGCTGTGGCAGTGACAGAGGGACGTGGCCCAGCTAATCTATAATAGACAGAAATTTAAAGTATAGACAGTCTCCGCCCCTTTACCCTACCTATTATAATGTGTGACCCATGTATTCTCCTATCATAGATCTAGAGCTGAGTTTATCTTATTCTATAACCCCTTTATTTAATAAATGGGGAAACTGAGGCCCAGAGAAGTTAATGGACTTGTCCGGGGTCATATAGATAGTAAGTTGAAGATCTGAGATTTGAACTCAGGTCTTGTGGTTTGAAGTTTAGTGCTTTTTCTGCTGTGCCTTGTGCTTTCTCTCTTCTTCTCCACTGGGAATGCTTTGGGATTGGGCCAGGGGAGGCAGTGCAGCTTAGAGCTTCCTGCTGCTTAAATTTAAGGTGTTTGTTTAGTAGAGAGCCTATAAATAAAAAGTCTACTGCCATTTTCAATGCCAAGTCGGCATTCCTTCCTCTCTCATTTTCTCCTCTCTCTTGCATCATTACCTTGTTTTCCTGGCTACCCTGTCTTTTGTACTTTGCACACTGCCTGTATTTTTGTTCTTTCCCACCTCCTTTTGTCCCTTGTGGTTCTCAGTTCAAAGGTATTGGCCTCTTCCCAAGTACAAAGCTGTTGGTAGGAGAAGATGCCCCCAGATATGCCCATTAAACCAAGTAAGGGGTAGCTGATTCAACTCCACAGTGAAAAGCTAACTTTGGGAGGTCATTTGAATATGGAATTACTGCTCTGGCCTCCCTCTGAAATTAAAATTGCCCATGGATTCAATTAAATTCAGCTCAATGTATATATTAAAAAGTGTCTCAGTGTGTGGCACTGTGCTAGGATCAGCTCAGTGGCTTACTGGCAGTCCTTAGCCCTTCTATAATAGGTCACTATAGCAGAATCAGGACCAACTATTGAACCTACTGTCATTTGCAGCTGCATCCTGCTCGTCGCACCATCCCTTTGCTAACACTCCACCCCCACTTTCCTGAACTCATGTAATTCTAATTTTTACACATGAAGTAATTGAATTTTACCATCAGAACACTGCATGATCATTTCAGTAGCAGACTTTCCTCCATACCATGTTGCGTTGTCGGCTGGAAGAATGTTATTTAATCAGCCACTTATTTTTAGAGAGAAAATCAATCAGGAACCATTTATCAAGCATCTTTTATGTGTTAGACTCTGTGCTAGGCATTGGGGATACAGAGACAAAAAGTGAAAGAATTCCTGTCCTCAGGGAGTTTGAATTCTATCAAGGCAGACAACCTGTACACAGGTAATTATATGCAAAATAAGCACAAGGTCCTTTGGAGGGGAGGCACCACCAGGAAGGAGCTCGTGTAGGAGATGGTGCTTGAATTGCACTTTTAAGGAAAGTAGAGATTCAGAGAGGCAAAGATGAGAGAGAAAGGCAGCCTCTCTGCGCAAAGGCATAGAGCCAAGATGGAATGTCCTATGTGAGGAACAGCGAGAAGGCCAGTTAGCTTTGGCTAAAGAGCATGTGAAAGGGTATAATATGTATATATTAATATATAATCTATATACATATATATATATATACATCTATCTATATATCTGTATCTGCATATATAACTAGAAAATTAGGTTGTGAAGAGCTTCAAATGCCAAACAGAGAAGTTTGTATTTGATTCTAAAGGTAGTAGGGAACCAGTGGAGTTAATTGAGCAGGGGAATATCATGATCAGACCTATGCTTTAAGATTATCACTCTGGCAGCTTTATGGAAGATGGGATGGAGAAGGGAGACAAGGGTCCACAGAAACCTTCTAGTCCAATCAGCTCACTTTAAAGTTGAGGAAAGTGATCATAGCTTCAGAGCCAGAAGGCACCTTAGAGGGCATCTAGTCCTAACCTCTCATTTTAAGAATGAGAAAACTGAAGTCTGTAGAGATTCAGTCCAAGGACACTCAAAGAGTGTCAGAATTAGGGTTTAAATTTCAGGGCCATTGCTTCCAAAACCAGTATTCTTTCTGCTGTGCCATGATGCTCTCTCTGAAAGGTTAATCAGCTTGCCTAAGATTTTCCATTGATCCAAAAAGGATGCTTTGTTCTAAGAGGACCAGTGATATGGTGAATGAAATATATATACACACACCACAACCACTGTTTGTGAAAGCAAACCAATTTCTTACCATGTATGTTCAGTTGTATCCAACCCTTCATGACCCCATTTGGGGTTTTCTTGACAAAGATAGTGGAGCGATTTGCCATTTCCTTCTCCAATTCATTTTTACACATGAGGAAACTCAGGTATACAGGTTTAAATGGCTTGCCCAGGATCACCCTGCTAGTGAATGTCTGAGGCCAGATTTGAACTCAGGAAGATGAGTCTTCCTAACTCCAGGACCAGAGCTATGTGCAGTATGATAGTGTGCCAATGATATTCTTTTGTTCTTTTAAATAGGGGAAGGAATGAACCAACCAGCTACAATATGCAGATCTAATTTTAAGGTAAGGTTTTGGATCATACCCTGTTTCTATGTTGTCGACTCATTCCATCAATAGATATTTATAAAAAACTATGCAAAGCAATAGCAGTTATTAAGACTGTGCAAAGCAATGGGTCTTTAAGCCCTGAGTGGGATACAGAAGCAATTAGAAAACATTCCCTGCCCTCATCTTACATGAAATCTAACAACAGACAAATACACGATTTAGTAAAAACTAAACAATAACTATATTATGGAATGGTATATAGCAAGAGGCCAAGATAGTTTCAAAATGCTTTATGATACAGAAGGGGGAGGAGATCAATTCTGACTAGGAGAACAAGAAAGACTTCCTGGAGAAGGTGGCATGTGACCTGGGTATTTAAAGATGGGCAGCATTTTGATACACAGAGGTTATGGGGAAGGAGTTGTAGGGGTCAAGGAGAAGAGGGAACGATGTGAGGGAAGGCCAGGAAAGCAGAAAGCATGCATGGCATGTAACTCAGTCATATGTCAGGAAGGGAATCATGAGATAACCTCAAAAGGCTGAAAAGATAGAGGCACTAAGTTGTGGACTGGGGTTATGGTTTACCGGCATCCGCCGGAAGAAGAGGCTTTTGCTTTCCCGCCTAAAAGCAGCCCAAAAGTTGTGTCGGCATCTGAATTAGATCCACAAACCCTTCAGGCAAATGTGTTAGAGCTGGAGTGTCTAGGTGTGTGTAGACCTGCCTCTGTTTCATGCTTAGACTCTGCCCTAGGCTCTTCACAGAAAGGGCTGACTTGCCCTCCAGCTCTTAAAGTGACTTTTCTCTTTTTGCTGCTGCTGGAGGAGTGTGTATTGCATGAATATAGTTTCATTGATTTTTTTTTCCCAAGGAAAGTAAATGGTTAGTGTAAATCATACTCAATGACTGTAGGACTCTGGAATATATTACATCTTTCCTCCAGAGAGTGCACCCTCAGGGCAGGGTTGTTTAACCTTTTTTGTGTTATGGGTCCCTCTGGCAGCCTGGTGATGCATATGGAACCCTTCTCAAAATAATTTTAAATATAAAGAATAAAATACATCGGATCCGAAAGAAAACCAATTCCACTGAAAGAGTTACCAAAATACTTTAAAAAGCTCACAGACTCCAGGTTGTGAATCCCTGGTTAGGTATTTCATTTAAAGCCTGGATTATCACTGCCATCTCAAGGAGTGATACTGTCTTTGGGAAGGGGCAGTGTTCTGACATTGTTCCTCTCTAGGGAACCAACACATTTTCTATCTCTTTTCCTTCTGGTTGGGTGCTGCCCTATGTTCCTGGCATGGGGTTCCTTTTGTGGTGCATCTCTGAAAGGTTTCTTCTTATCAGTTTGTCTTCTTGGGCATGTGGTTTTTGGTCCGGTCTCACCGAAGCCCTCCCCATCTTTCAGTGTCCCATTCCTTTGAAGTAACAGGAAGCATTATGGTGTGACTTTAAAAAGCTTCAGAGACATAATTCCTGGGTAATTAGTTATTTTGTTAAAAAAGCTAGCATTTTGATAAAAGAGGCCAGTGGCACTCCTAGATGCTAAAGCTGCGAATTGAAGGATGCCGGAGAATCCAGGAGACAGAAGTGAGAATGAAGGGTGTTCTAGGAATGGAGACCAGCCAGCAGAGTAAATGCCCACTCTGGAGATGAAGTATCTTTTTCAGGGAACAGTAGAGGGGTGTGTGTGTGTGTGTGTGTGTGTGTGTATGTGTGTTTGTGCGTGTGCGTGCGCACGTACGTGTGGGTGTGTGGTGGTGTTGTTGTTGTGGGGGTCCTTGAATGCCAAACCAAGGTTATATATTTGATCCTGGAGGTGATCTAGCACTTCCAGCATCTGCTGGTCCCCAGTGCAAAAATTCCCTGTTATAGTTTTGTCATTATCCCATCTAGGTTAATCCTGAAAACTTCCAGGAGGTGAGTTGTGAGTGATGTTTTGAAGGACAGGATCAATCTGAATTGGTAGCGGTCCTGTTGGGAAAGCTGCTCCAGATTAAATGAGGGAACTAGGATCTGCAAAGGCACAGATAGGGGAGTGAGTAAGATGTATATAAGATTATGGGGTGGGCAGTCAGTTTCTTGGAGAAGTTGTAAAAAGGAGGCTGTTTGAATAGAAACAAGCCTATGAAGCCTCAGATTGGGGAATTACCCACTGGGGGACTACCTCCTGCTTGTGTCCCTTTGCCCCCTGGATTGTACTGCGGTTTTTATCCCCACCATACTGCTCGTAGACTCTGAAAGCTCGTGATCGGGTCAGGTCAGCTTAGCTTTATCAAGCTTGTGTTGTTGAGGAAAATGTTGGATGAAGAGCACGGTCTTAAGAGCGTTCCCTTCCCGACTTACACATCTTTCCTCTTCATTTCAGCACATGTACTGGACAATGAAGCAGCAGCTTGCTCACCACACTGTCAATGGCTGCAACCTCCAACCTGGGGATCTCTTGGCATCTGGGACCATCAGTGGGCCTGTGAGTATTAGGTGGCTGTGGCAGCTGTCCATCAAGTCCACCTGAGAGATTTGGCTAGTCTTGGACTCATCCTCAAAATGATGCTTCTATACCCTTTACTGTTCCTTATCTCCTTACAGATCCTTGTTATTGGTTCTCTTCAGTTTTCTTCTAGATTCAAATCTAATAATAATAACAGTTAACATTCATAGAGGGTTTTGAAGTTTTCAAAGCTTTTATCTTTTTATATCCATTATCTTTACATCTATTATTGCATTTGATTCTCTCCCTCTGTGGCCTGAATAACCTTGGAGTGTACATGACTTGGTGATCTCTATTCTGTTTCTGGTATAAGTATGGAATTCTATTTGATATGAAAATTGGAAGAAAAAACCAAACTCGACAAAATTTTCTTTTTTTGTACCTTAAATAAGACAATAATAAAATAATAAAAATTTTAAAACAATCCGCGAAGAAGAAACAGTTCCTAGGCATCATCTTTAAATCAGTGATAGTGTATAATATAGAATTAAAAGTCGGGCAGTCTGAGTACCATGGGCAGCTCTGCTGGGCACTCCTTAATGTCTTTGAGCCCAAGTTTCTTCATCTTTGCAATGGGGGCAGTTAATATTCCTGTCACAGAGTATTGTGAAGACCAAATGAGATGATATGTATTGGAATACTTTGAAAATTATGAAAGGCTATGCAGATGTGAGGGATGATTGTTAGATGATGACGGGCAAGAAGAAAAGAATGTTGAGTCATGCCAATGTTGTTATTCTGAGATGAGCCACTAACATGCTTATTTAGAGAACATATTTGCTGGTTCTTTATAAGGCTATCTTTAGTGTTGATCATGCCTCCTGTGTCCATCAGCCTTAGAGGTGGAGGAGACCTTACGGCACCAGTGGGTGTTTAAGAATGTTGACATAGTTCATTTTTCCCTGTTTGCTGTAAAGATGCCAGACCCTTAGTTAGTCCAAGGATTCAGACCAGTTAGAGGAAACTCGTCATGTTTTGTATTTGCTCTTTGTAAACAGAGATTTGAAGAGTAAATTATGCAACCTTTTAATCTTTGTGAACTCTTTTGAAGATTTTCATTGGACAGTTGTTCATATCTTGATAGCCTTGACCCAAAGCACAGTCTTTTCTTGTGGGGACTGAGTGCTCTGAAAAGTTACTTTGATTTTATAATCTCAGAATCCAGGGTGTGTTTTAGTTCCTTCTCAATCGTATCCACCATCTTGTCCAAGAAGTACATGATGCCTCTCTATTACTTTGGGCTAACAATTCCATTTGTAATGGTTTGCCTACTTATCTGTACGCTCATAGAATTATTCCAGGGCTTAAGTCCTGCTTTTCATTTTAGATAAAATTGAGAGTTCCTATTCTATACTACTTGGAGTCTAGCTTACCTGTACTTAATAATGAACAACTGCCCTCTTGCAGTGTGCTTCATGATTTATTGGTCCCCTTTCCCCTCTTCCGTGAGCCCCTCACTCTGGGTATTTATTGAGTGGTGGAACCTCAATAATGCCTAAAATGGATGGCTCCTCTCCATCGTACTAGGGCAGTGCAGCCTGTATTTCAAACCTGATCAATGCACCAATCACAGGATCATAGAGGAGAACTGCACAGGACTTTGGGAGTCATTTAGTTCAGTCCCCTCATTTTACAGATTACTTAAGTCCTCCTTTCTCATGGTCTGTAAACAAGAGTGATAGTGGAAAGAGGCCTTAAGCTGGAGTTGGGACCTGGGTTCTAGTCTTGGCCCTGTTCCTAGCTGTGTGAGGCTTCTTAACCTCTCTAGGTTCCTGCTTTCTCATTTGAACAATGAGGATATTAAGTGACTTAACCTCTCAGATCCTTTCCAGCTCTAAGGTTCTATGCTTTATTAGCTCTAATATTTGTTCTAGTATTATGTACATACAAAGGATTCCCAAGTATAAATAAGTGTGTTAAACACTTGGAGTCTAGGCAGAGATGTACTGGTAAATACTTAACAACTAGCTCTCCAGAAAAAGAAATGTATGCCTGACACATTTTTAAGCATATTCTGCATCATTTACATTTTCCCTATCCCCTTCTTAAATCTAGACAATAAGCAAAACAATAAATCAAGCCCTGATTTGTATTATTGGCTGATTTCTGAGAGTAAATGCTTACACTGAAAGTTTAACAATAGGCTCTTAGAGCCAATGTGAACTGGCTTCAGTGCGCCTCTGAGTCTAGGGTATGGTTGCATATCCAAATGACAAGGAAAATAAAAGGTTGCATGATGATTTAAGATGGATTTAGTGGTTCAGGGGAAAGGTATCATAAGGCAATGATAGAATCTTTACTGTGATGTTCTTGTCCCACTGTCTCCCAGGTTGCACCAAATGAGGTAGGAAGGAACAGAGCAAGAATGCCATGCTATCCTTGCCATGGACCTTCTTCCTTCTCTATCTATGTGCCTCTTTGAGTGAATAAATGGAAAAGCATATTTAGGAGTTTACATTGCGCCAAGCCATGTAGATACAAATAGAAAAGCAAGATAACCTCTGCCTTCAAGGAGATCACATTCTAACTGGGGGAGGTAGCACTTACAGGGTGGTCCAAATACCAAGTAAATGGAAGGGCCCAATAGTCCTGCATCAACAGGTTGGATGACACAAGATGACATTAACAAATCACACAACCCTGGATCATTAGGGATGCATTGGTAGGTCCAATTTTGAACCACCTAAAGAGTCACAGGCTCTTAAAAATGCTAGCATCTGATGTCACATGTATTTGGGTACACTCCCATCAAGATGAGATCCTTTTATTGAACAGGATTATATAAATTAGACCGAGAAGTGACCTTAGCAATCTTTTTGTATAATGTTGTTTTCAGTTGTGTCTGACTCTCCATGTCCCCATTTGGGGTTTTCCTGGCAGAGATACTGGAATGGTTTGCCATTTCCTTCTCCAGATCATTTTACAGATGAGGAAACTGACGCAAACAGGGTTAAGTGACTTAGTAAGGGTCACACTGCTAGTCAGTGTCTGAGGCCAGATTTGAACTCAAAAAGATGAGTTTCTGCAACTCCAGGCCTAGCATTCTATCCATTGTGCCATCTAACTGCTCTTTCTTTTCTTCCTTCCTTCCTTCCTTCCTTCCTTCCTTCCTTCCTTCCTTCCTTCCTTCCTTCCTTCCTTCCTTCCTCTTTCTTCCTCTCTTTCTTCCTCTCTTTCTTTCTCTCTCTTTGTCACTCTCTCTCTTTCTCTCTCTCTCTCTTTCTCTCTCTCTCTCTCTCTCTCTTCCTTTCCTTCTTCCTTCCTTCCTTCCTTCTTGTCTGATACCACATGGCAAATGCAGAAACAGAAGTTTAACAAGGTTAACTGATAAAAGGTTATATATTTAGAACTGAAAAAGATTTTAGAAGTCATCTCATTCAACACTTTAATTTTACAGATAAGGAAATTGAGGCTCAAAGAGTTTGAGTGACTTGTCCTTATTCAGATCACAGGGTCACACAGGGGAGAAAGGAGAATAGCATCCAGATCTTCCAACTCCAAATTTGGGACTCTCTACCCTGTGCCACACTGTCTTCTGCATTCGCTCTGGCATGTTGCAAGTTGAGGGTGTTAAACAGAAAGTATTTGGTTAACTGCAGCCTCTGGAGTGTAATGGGAGAGGGTATGCTACAATAGGAAAAAATACCAGACTAGGAACTGGAGCACATTAGCTCTAATCCCAGCTTTGCTACCTGCTTCCTTGGACAAGTTGCTTTACTTCTCAGCCTCAGTTTTCTCATCTGTAAAATGGGGGTTATAATGCTTTTATGCGGGGCATGGAGGGGGCACAGTGGATAGAGCACTGGTCCTGTATTCAGGAAGACCTGAGTTCAAATTCGCCCTCAGAAACTTAGTAGTCACGTGACCTCCCAGAGTTATTGTGAAGGTCAAATGAGATGATGATTGTAATTAGCATACTAAGTGCTGTGTCAGTGTTAGTTCTTATTAGTGTTGATCTTACTTGTGATTGAGTTCAAAGAATTGGACTTTTTCTTCTGTGGGTCCCACTTCAAAGAAGAAGAGCAAGAAAGGTCCAGATAATGCTTTTCAGGTTCCAGTGCGCTCCCAGGTCCATTATTTCATGAACTCTATTCAGCAGCCCTATGAGAAAACTGGCTAGTGATGTGCAGGTCTCCTAAAAATAAGAGAACACCCAGTGTGAGCACTGACTTCTCCATCCCTAAGGAATGAGTTGACACAAAATGCCGGTGGTCGGGTCTTTGACTCTCTGTGACATCTTGAGGTGGGGCACCCCTTCTAGGGCAAATCAGCAACTTCAATTGGTAGGAAATCCAGTGACTCATGAGTGTGAACCATACCTATTATGATTAATAAAGAAGGGCTCAATTCTATCAGTATTTATTAAACCCTTTCTATGTGTAAGTCACTCTGCCTAATAAATGGTGTTTCTGTTCCTATTTTTCCAATTTCCATTGTTAAGAATCCTGAAAACTTTGGGTCCATGTTGGAATTATCATGGCAGGGAACTAAAGTCATTGATCTTGGGAATGGACAGACCCGAAAATTTCTGCACGATGGAGATGAAGTCATCATAACAGGTGAGAACACCCTGATCCCTCCGCATGTTGCCGAGTCAAGTCAACAAGTGTCTTTTAATGCCATTACAGTCGTTCTTACCACTGCAGAGGTTCTACCCTTTCCCGTTCTCCACCCAATATTCATTATTCTTCTAGGCAGGTAGATTTGCAGACTTGGTTTTTTCCCACGCTATCTGTGCTTGAGGAACAAAGTGTTTTTTAAATAATCATAACAATGATACAACATCTGCAGTAACATTTGAGTGGGAAAGGGATGCCTTCTATTATTTGCCTCATGTTTATAAGCAGTTTTGAATGGTTTGGAAATGTCCCTTCCCACTTGGTTTTTCATATAGAGCACAGTGTGCCATAATATGGAAAGACGGCTGACCCCACTATCAGGAGACCTGGGTCCCTGTCTTTGTTCTGTCATTAACTTACTGTGACCTTATGCGAGTAACTTTTCTTTGCTAGGTCTCATTTTCCTCATCCGTTTGCTCCATGAGGGAGTTAGATCAGATGATCTCTAATTCAGAGATTGGCAAACTACATTTAAATTGAATTAAAAATTATATTCTAAAGTAAAAAGGTCAAAACCATTCTTAAAAGAACAGTCTGCAGGCTGGATTTGACCCACAGGCTGTAGTTTGCTGACCTTTACTCTAAGGTCCCTTTTAATTCCTTTCTGTCAAAATGATATGTAAGTGAAAATAAACCCATAGAACTTAAATTTAGAGGGCTTTAGATGAATTAATGGAATATTAAAAAGGAAGATAAGGTTCTTAGGGGATAAGGTTAAGGTGGCCAGTTGATTAGAGTTCAAGGCTATTAATCTACTGAATCACACTATTTCTAAATAACACTAAGAATTTTACTTAAACAATTCTATTTTAATAATTGAAGTATTGAGAATTTCTGTTTCTCTCCTTTTTCATTATTAATAATAAGACTATCCAGAAATTCAGAACTAATGACCTAAGAGGCCTGTGATTTTCATTAGGCCCCTCATTATGGGTGGGCCTTGTCTCGGGCTGGTACCCGCTTAGTTCAAGATGGATGTTAGAATGACGTGAAGCACTCATAGGTTATTCAGCAGTGAACGAAAGGAGATTTACTTAGCCATAGCATAGGAAAGATATTCAACAAGGATACTCCAGCACTTAGCTCTGGTAGACTCAGCCCCCTCATTTCTATATGGAAAGAAATCTGGTTAGCAGGGCAGGGTGTAGTGATTTATTCCATCTTGGGGGGCATTTGCCAAATCTAAAGGGCTTTGACCCCGCATGGGTGGCCTTTTTATTCCCTTAGAACACATATTGCTATGGACAGAGGCTACCACAAACCTGTGTTGAGACAGATACAACTTGAGGCTTGGTTAATCAAGTCCTGTGGACAGCTTTATCACCATTTAGGGGAAAACTAACCCAACATGTTGTGGAAGGGAGGGGATTTTGGCTTATCGCACCCCTCTTGTCTATTCCTTTTCATTTTGTAAAACCAGTATTTCTATTAAAAGGGGATTTTCTTAAAAAAAATGGAATTTTGCTGTAGTTTGTCAATGTTGTAGCATTTCTGTCCCCACAGGAAGAGGTTCACTTGTAGACAAGGTAAGAGTAACTAATTAGTGGGCTAAAAATAAAGAGCTCATTTTATTGTCTGACACAGAGGACAGAACCACAAAAGCACAAAATTTTAGGGCCTCAAAGGAAGCTTCAACTGCATGAATTTATGCCTCTTGCGCGTCTAAAATCCTATTAGTTTTATAATTCTCTTTTCTATGTCATAGCAGCATTATGGTGTTTTTGTTTCTGACATGTTTATTATAGTTTATGTCCCCTCCAACTCTGCGTTTCTATGATTCTACAAAATAACTACCATCAACTTTGGCTATTCAGAAGTTTATTATCCAGTTCGGGGATTTTCCATTTCCTTTAATTTTGTTTTTCCCCTTTGTTGCCTGCCTTTGGGCCTTTCACCACTCATTAGCTCTCTGAAGGAGTGGGCTGGGAACTAACAGCAGTGACATATCAATCTTATTACTAGTTTGTTGCCTTGTAGCTTATTCGAGCCAGAAGTAACCTTTGAAAAGATTTCATTTCAGGGCGTTTCTTTTACAGATACTGAAACCCTCCTAGGTGACTGACTCAAGGTCATACAACTAATTAATGTCACTGGCAAAATCAAAACTCACATCTCTCAAATCTCAGCTCAGTGCTTCTCCCCTTTGCCAGGCTGAGTGGGATTCATTTGTTTGTAAGCCAAGCTGTGACAGGCTTATTCAATAAGTATCTACTTTGTACTGTGCCTTGGGAATACAAAGACAAAAGAGGAAATGGTCACTGCCCTCGAGTTTACATTCTTTCTCAAGGAAACAAGTGGTGAGAATACAGCCTCTGGGGCCATATAGAGAGATGAACTTTGGACTTTTCTCCTTAATGGCTAGGCTGGCCCTATTATTTTTAAGGGACTTTCCATGCCTTTTCATGAAGACTTCATGCTTCTGAGTCATGGCGCTGTTTGAATAATAACGGAAAAAAAACAATTTCCCCCTTCCCCTCCCCTCCCCGAAAAACCCAAAACACTACACAAGAACACATTCTTGTCTTAACTCTGCAACTAACTAGCTGTGTGACATCAAGCTAACTTAAACCTCGAAATCTCTGTTTCCCCACCTATAGAATGAACGGGTGGGATTAAATGATTTCCAAGGTTCTTTGCAGCCCTATAGTCTTCTTTAAAAAAAAAAAAGTTTTATGGATGTTGTTTCTTTTAATTTTTCAAATATCTATGTCAATGACTCTATCAACATTTTTCCCCTGGCCAGAGGAGAAGTGATTGCATTCCAGAACAAGAGAGTGAAGTTTTAAGTTTTATTTTTATAATAATAGTAATAGCTAATATTCGTATCTTCCTGAGTTCAAATCCAGCCTCCGATACTAACTAGCTGTGAGACCCTGGGCAAGTCACTTAGAACTGTTTGCCTCAGTTTCCACATCTGTAAAATGAGCTGGAGAAGGAAATGGCAAACTACTCCAGTATCTTTGGCAAGAAAACCCCAAATGGGGTCCCAGAGAATTGGGCATGACTGAAATGACCGAACAACAACATTCGTATGGTGTTTTAAACGTCAGTTTTGTGAATCATTTTACATATGTTCTCATTTAATCCTCCCAACAACCCCGGGACGTAGGGTGACGTTATGATCCCCATTTTATAGATAGAGAAATGGAGGCTGAGAGAGGTTAAGTGAGAGCCTGATATGGGATTTGGGCTCAGGTCTTTACTTCCTGCACTCTGTCTGCTATGCCAGCTGGCTGGTTAAAAGAGCCGAGCTCACTGAAGCAGTGTGGTTGTTATCTCCTTTCCTACGTCATTAAGAGACAACAGATTTGGCCTTGCAGCTGACTTTCTAAGTAAACTCAAGATAAATATACTTTATTGTCACTGTGTTCCATGTCCTCCTGCAAAAAGTAGGGTTATCTTTCCAATCTGTGTATTTCACAGTTTAATGATTTTCTTCCTAGTGCCTTAATGATCTGAAGGGGTCGGTGTGTTCTCAAAACACCCATTTCAGCAGTCCAGGAGTTACCTGTCCTACAGGAGGATTTATAAAGTGTTGAAAGAAAAGTTTTTCTTATGTGCTATGGATTCTTCCCTATCTCAGAAAAAACTGCTGTCCTGAGTTAGTAATTTTGATAGATTATTAATGTGTTTCAAACAAACCAAAAAAACTCTTTTACTTGATAGAATTTTCCCTGGAATGGGTCTTCTGAGCAGTGTAATTCAACAGATGACTGACATAAAAATAATGAAACTGAACAAGAGAACAAGAAAGAACTTTGTCTCTTGACAACTGTTGTCTTGGTGCATTTGATTTAAACCAGAGTGATAGATGCCAGAACTTGGTGTCAGGCTGAAACGAAGAAGGATCTGGGAAGATAGAGAATCAGGATGAGATATTGATTTTGAAAGGGAGATGAATGTTTTTGGTGACAGAAAATGTATGTTTTAGAGACGGCTCTCGAACGGTCCAGTTTGCATTGGTTGTAGCAAACTGCCATAGGCCGGGATATAGAGCCCAGGCATTAGAGTCACTGGTGTGGACTATTATAGTCTTTTAAGAAAATCATTCTAGGATATGTTGTCCAGCTTGGTTTACTCAATACTGTTCCCATCTTCAAAAAGCCCAGAGAACTGTTAAACTTGGGGTAGAATTTCTCCTAACTTTAAAGGATTTATTATTTTCTTCTGATTTGAGCTAGTGTGTCAGGACCTCATTAGTGATTAAGAGATATTGTGATTCATGTATAATTAATATCTAATTGCTTGCCTTCTCATAGAGGAGGGAGGGGTGAAAGGGAGAGAGAGAATTTAGAACTCGAAATCTGAAAAAAAAAGAATGTTAAAATTTTTTACATATAATTGGGAAATATTCAATGAAATAAATAAAAATATATTTTAAAAAAGAAACATTGCAGTTAATGTATTTTTCTCTAATTGGTTTTCCAGTCATACCACTTATATTATTATATAGTTTATTTGATAAAATAAGTTGCCCAAAAGCAGTCTTTCCAATTACCAATTTTATTTGAGTATAGTGGTTATTTGCTCAAAGTCATAGGATCATAGATTGTTTAGTGCTGGATTTCAGATGGGGAAATTGAGGCCTAGAAAAGTTGTCAAGTCCGGGTCATCTGACTTCAAGTTCAGTGCTTTTCACATTACATCATGCTGTTGGTCCTTTTGGTAGGTTGATGGTTTGGGTCAAACATACATGAGGACTTTCTGCAAAAGACTTTAAGGCATTACTTGACTAAAAACAGTACGAGCCAACAAACAGTATGTGGTAACAAGACTAGTATAAATTTAGAGTGCATTCACAGGAATATAATACCTGGAACTGGGGAAAGGAAGAGTCAGTCCCCTTATACTATGTATTGGTCAGATCTCATTTAGAATATTATATTTGATTTGGGGAGTGACAAGAGGGAACTTGCTAAATTGCAGCTTAGCTCCCTTCCCTGGCTACCTAACCCTCATGTGTGTTGCCTCCTTAGAGGCAGCCAGGTGGCACAGTGAATAGAACACTGAGCCCAGAGTCAGGAAGACTTGAATTCAAATCTGCCTCCGAAGCTCTCTAACTGTGTGATCCTAGGCAAGTCACTTAACCTCTGCCTATCTCAGTTTCCTCATCTGCAAAACAGCACTTACATAATGGGATTGTTATAAGGATCCAATGAGATAATATTTGTGAAATATTTGGCATAGCACCTGGCACATGTTGTCACTGGTCAGTAGTGTCCGACTCTTCATGGCCCCATTTAGGATTTTCTTGGCAGATACTGGATTTGTTTGCCATTTTCTTCTCATTTTACAGATAAGGAAACTGAGGCACGCAGGGTAAAGTGATCTGCGCTGCGTTACCCAGCTAGTAGATGTCTGAGACCAGACAGGAAGAAGAGTCTTGCTGACGTCAGGCTCGGCACTCTGTCCACTGCACCACCTAACTACCTGGCACATAGTTGGTGCTTAATCCTTACTTCCTCCTCCATTAGAATGTATGCTCCTTGAGGACAGGGTCTGTTTTGCCCTTGTATTTATATCCCCAGTGATTAGTATATAGTAAGTGCTTCATAAATGCTTCTTATTCTTTTAAATTGGTTCATTCATTGGTATCCAGAGAGAATTATTTAGGATAGTAAAAAGGTCTGTATCCATACAAGGAACGGTTGGAAAAAGTGGAGGATGTATGAGAGAAAAGATGACTTTGATGGGCAAAAGGTACAAATATAATAGCTATTCTCAAATATTTGAAGGACTGTCACACGGAAGAGGGATATAAGACTTATTGTACTCAGCCTCAGAGAGAAGAAGAGGACTAGTGTGTATAAATTATATTGCAGAAGATTGTGATTTAATATAAGAAAGTACTTTGTAAAAATTAGAGCTGTCTGAAAACGAAATGGACTGCCTCATTAGGTGATGAATTCCTCATTATTGGAAGAATTCAAGCAGAAATTAGTTCACCAATTATCTGGAATGTTGTGGTAGAGTTTTGTATGTCAGTTAGGAGTTGGACTACATGACTTCTGAGCCTCCTTCCAAATGTTTGATTCTGGTATTTGTGATTCTATTATATATCCTAGGTTTATTTATTATATATTATATATCCTATTATATATTCCTAGGTCCTCAAACTTCTTGGGTCTCTTGAGTGGCATTTGCTGTCTCTCCCCTTATCTCTTTATCTTACTCTTTCTGGTTTGTTCAGGAAACCCTAAAAGCCGTGTGCCCTCAGCACTGGGCTACATGCATTCTTTTAAAAATAGATTTTTACTGGTATCTTTTGTTTCTAAACTCTCCTACATTCCTGCTTGTATCCTTCTGCTTCTTGGTCCTATAGACCTATCCCTTATGACATTTTCTTAAGAAGGAAGAGAGAAAAAATTTCAGTAAAACCAATCAACACATTGAATAAATATGATGTTATATGTAGTGTTCCGCACTCATGGACCATCATGGAGCATGGTGAGACAATGGGGAGGGGAAGAAGCATTTTCTTATCTCTTTATTAGCGCCAATCTTTTTGGTTTTGTTTTGTTTTGCTAATGTTACAAAATTAGGTTTCAGCAATTTTTTTGGTGGTCGTTCTTTCTATTTCCATTGTTGTGGTCATGGTTTTTCTGACTTTGTTTACTTCAGTTTGCGTATGTTCATGTAGAACTTTCCTATATTCATCATTTGTTATTTTTTTACAGCACAGTAATATTACATTATAACCACGAACCACAATTTGTTTGGCCATTCCCCGATCAGTGGCACCTAGTTTATTTCCAGTTCTTTGCCTCCATAAAAAGTGGTGCTATAAATATTTTGGTGTATGCAGGGACTTTCTTTTTATCAGTGACCTCTTTGGGATATATGCCCAGCAGCAAAATCTCTGAGTCAAAAGGTATGGACATTTTAGTCACTTTATTTGCATAATTCCATATTCCTTTCCAAAATGTTTACACCAATTAACCCTAGATGCATTCTTCTTATATTACTGGTAAAGTATGTCTTTAAAAATAACTTAAAGGCGAGAGTATAGAATTCATTTTCATAAAAGTGATTTGTTATTTTTTTAACGCACTGCCTGATCAAATGATGGTCATTCAGGGAGTTTTTCCAATTTAGTGGTAACTGATAAATTATGAGCAAGTGGCTGATCTTCTGTGCCTCTGGTTTTGTGTTTCTTTTGTAACTATTTTTAGAAACAAAGAAAGAAGGAAGGAAAGGAAGAAAGAAAGAGGAAGAAAGAAAGGAAGGAAGAAAAGATAGCTCTTTAGGTCTATCTTGGATGACTCATTTTGGAATGTTAGACTGATTTGAATGGGAAAAAGCACAGGATTTGGAGTCCAAGAATCTTTATTTGAGTCTTAATTCTCCTACTTATTAACTGTGTGGCTTTGGGCCATTTGCTTAACTTCTCTATGCTGTGATTTCCTTATCTGTGAAATAAAAGGGCTGGACTTCCTAGCCTCTGGAGTAGGTTCCAGTTCCAAGTCCTATTGTTCTATTTTACCTCCAGATTTGTTCTCAACTATTCTTAAACTTTCATTTTTTTCCTACCTTCCCGAAATTGACTTGCAATATTTTACGTAAGTGTTGTGGGACTCAATTAACAGCAAGCTTCAAGGTTGTAATGATATGGAAAAAAACAATTCTACCAGCCCATTTCCACTGTGAGCCACTATAGGTCACTGTTTCTCTTCCTGTCAATTGTGAAAAAAGGATCCGAGTTTATAAGAGCTCATTTAGCATGATCCTGTCTAAGTCTTTGAAACCTAAGTCTACTTCCTCTCCCTTCAAGTTTTTCCCTTTACCTGAAAAAGTATGGTGATACCTTTTTCCATTAGGGCATGGCTCAGACTAGATGGCAGGTATAGAGGTTTCTTACAATTATGAAATTCTGTGATTCTGTGAATATCCCAACCACTCGGTGGCTCCACTCAAATGCTACCATTCCTCCAAAGAGCCTTTCTTAATTCCCACATCATCCCCAGCCAAAAACAGTTCCTTCCCCTTAAATCCCATCACAATGAATTCTTCTCTTATGACACATCACATCCTATTTCATGTATAATTGTTTGTGTATTGGTCTTAACTCTCCTACTAGATTATAAATTGCGAGGGTGGAATATGTATCTAACATTTACTTCAGTTCTTGATACCACTGTCCTGTCCTTGTGTTAGGTCTGGGGCTTGCTAACATTCTGGGCTTGAAAGAGCCAATTGCAGAAAGTTGCCGTATCACAGGATCAAAAAGCAGTCTTGTGTTAGGAAGGCCTTATCATCAGATTTTCACCTATGCTGGAAGGCTAACCCCTACCCAACAGGAGGTACCAAGTATAGTTATAGCCCACAGTATACCCAAGAGAAAGGCAAACACTCAGATGGATCCTCCAGCTGCCTTCCCAAGGGTTAATATATCCAGAGATAACCACATAGAAATACCTACCTTGGTTAGGAAGCTTCCCACAAATCCCCACCTTTCTAAAATCGTAGCAGGGGTCGGAAATCTGTGGCCTTGAGTTCCACATGTGGCCTTTTGACTGAGTCCAAGTTTTACAGAACAAATCCTTTTATTAAGGGGATTTGTTCTGTGAAGTTTAGATTCAGTCAAAGGTCTGTACTTGAGGACCTAGAGGGCCACATGTGGCCTTGAGGCCATAGGTTTCCTACTCCTGCCCCAGAAGCTCATCTGAGTTAGACTCATTGTGTACAAGCAAGGCTTCCTGTTAGTGGTCAATATATTAACATTTACTGAACACTTTCTATGTATAAGGAACTATATTAAATACTGGAGAAATACAAAGATGAAGAAAACATAGTCCCTTCTCTCAGAGAGATTCCATTTGAGTGAAGGAGATAGGACATGGACAAACTATAGAACCCTAATAACAGTTAGCTTGTAGTAAGCTTGTGGTAAGTACTATGGGAACTTAGAAGGCAGAAAACTACTTCATATTCTTTCAACATCTCCCAAGTTTCGGCTGTATGATATTTGTTATACATTGTGCATCTAAATAATAGTTTTCATCTGAAGAGTTCATAGGATCCTTAGCTCCCTCAGATCAAATAATTTAGTTTTTCATTTAACAGATGGAAACTGGTATTGGGATACTAAGTTACTCAGCCTAAGGTCATACAGTTTATGATGGATTCAGGACTCTGCCCAAATCTCTCAAATTCTAGTTCAGTATTCTTTCTACCATTTCCTTCAAATGCTCAGTTTCAAATAAATTATCACTCTTTTGCACAGATTGCATCTTCTGGTTTACTTATTCACTACTTCCTAGCTTTCTTTGTGGTTGATTGCAATAGCAAATTTAGTTGTCTCATTAATGAGCCTTTTCTGTTTTTCTTTTGTAGGATACTGCCTCGGTAATGGTTACAGGGTTGGATTTGGCCAGTGCACTGGAAAGGTACTCCCAGCATCTCTGGTGTTATAAAAGTTTCACATCTGACCTAAAGATGAAATAAAAAGAATTCCAGTCTATCTTCCAATGGTGTAATTGGTTTTACTTTTATTAACCACTATCTAAAAAAAAAGAACTATTCTTTATGTATCCAAGTTTCAAGCCATCATTTAAATACAGTGGCACCTTTGCTTTACCATAATTCATCCTTGTACTTGAAAACCTGGTATGAGCGTAATAAAAAGAAAATTTTACTGCCAAATGTTGAGGCAGAAGAGGATACTTGTGGTGCCTTGCTCAGCACACAGTAGATTTCCTCTCCCAGAGTACAACTACCCTGCTGTGGGGAGCCACTGAATGGAACACAAGCATTACACTGATACTTCTGCTGGGTGGTTACGGGAGCCAGATGATGCAAATAGGGATCAAACAGCCCATGTATATTATTAAGCAGAATGTGTTCTGAGAGGGAGTGACATGAGCAGTTCAGCTGTAGCACCCGTCCTGTTAGTGCCTAGATCTTTCCTTTTTTGTGTCTGCATTGTGAGTAGGTAGTGGGAGTTGGTATTTGGGGGGAGCTTTGGTAGCCCCAGGGCATGACTCATGCTCCCCTAGGATCCAGACATGGCACACAATTGCAGGAGTAGATTATGGTTCTGCGGCCACATCCAGTCTAGAGCTATCTGAATTGTATCGGATGAATTACTGCCAATCCCTTATCCATAATGAAGATATGCTCAGAGGTGAGCATCAGGCCATAACACCTTGTGTTCATGAGTTATTAATATTAAAAACATTTTATTCCTTTATTTTCTTTTCATTTTTCTTAACAAACTTAATAAATCATATAGTCATTTGCCATTTATATATTTTATAGTTTTCAATTTTCCTGTTAACTTTTTCGGCTCAAACACTTATAAGTAGTTGGTTCCTTAAAAGGATTTTATTAATTTTGGAAGTTCCCTTTAAAAACAGGTACTTTTTAGGGTATTGAGTACTCTGATTAACTCTTAACCTAAGCAAGGTATAAACTGGGGGACATAGCTCTATATCTTTCTCACCAAATTGCCATTTAATCCCATTTGGTTTCATAAGCAGATAGTTGGTACTTAATAAATACTTGCTGAATTAAATTCTCTGAAAATCAGAAATACGCCTGGATCAATGGCAGCTTATATTCTGAGTATATTGATCTCAGAAGAGGAGGAAAGACACTTCGTTCTCAAGCAAATACACTTTTCTTGCTTTCAAAAAAACTTAACTAGATACACATAGGATATATACAGAGTAGATGAAAGATAATCTCAGAGGGTAAGTCACCAGCAGCTAGGGGGCAGGGGGTACCAGTTAAAGCCTTTTGTAAAATATAGGAGTTGAGCTGAGTCTTAAAGGAAGCCAATTAAAGTAAGAGGTAGAAGAAAGGAGAAAGTACATTCCAGGCATGGGGAATTGGCAGCATAAAACAGAGACAAATGTTGGAGTGTCCTATAGGAAAGACAATAGGAAGGTCGATGTTGCCAGACTAGTATGTGGAGGGAGGTAGAGTGCAAGTAGATGATAAAGGTTGAAAGGGGCCAACCTATGAAGATTAAGTGAGCAGCATAGGAGCTTACATTTCCGTTGGAATTTATTAAGTGGGGCAGGGGAGTGACAGAGTCAAATCTATACTTGAGGAATGAAAACTGAGTGGAGGATGGACTGAAGTGGGGAGAGATGAGTCAGGGATACCAGTTAGAAAGGTATTGCAGTAGTCCAGGTGATAGGTGATGAGAACATGAACTTGGGGGTGGTGTCTGTGTGAACGAAGAGAAAGGGTATATTTTTGTTCTTTAGTTGTTTCAGTTGTGTCCAACTCTTCCTGACCCCATTTGGGGTTTTCTTGGCAAAGATACTGGAGTGGTTTGCCATTTCCTTCTTCAGCTCATTGCATAGATGAGGAAACGGAGACAAACAGGGTTAAGTGATATCATGCTTAGGGTGACGTAGCTAGTAAGTGCCTGAGACCAGATCTGAACTCAGGTCCTGAAAGCATTCCACAAGATAGATAGATAGGTATGTATGTATGTGTGTGTCTGTGTGTGTGTGTGTGTGTATGTGTATATATGTATGTATATATATAGATATACATTTATATATACACATGTACATATACACATATGTGTATATATAGAGAGAGAATAATTGAAAAAACAAATATATATGTAATTGAGAATATATGTAATTGAGAAGGCAGAAATGACAAGATATGGCAGTGGACTAGATTTATGATGGAAGAGTGAGGCATCAAGAATGACACCAAGATTGTGTGGCTGGGTATCTGGGAAGGTGCTAGTTACCTCACCTATAATAGGGAAGTTTAGAAGAGGAAGGGTATGGTTTAGGAGGAAAGACAATGATTTTTGTTTTGGACATGTTAAAATTGAGATGCCTAGAAGGCATTCAGTTCAAAATTAATGCAGCAAAAAAGAAGAGGAACCAGGATAGAGCCTTGGAGGATACCCAGACTTAGTGAGCATAACATGGATAATGATCCAACATTCAAGTGATCAGTAAACGTTACTTAAGCACCTATCATGTATAGGGCACTATGCTAAGGGGATGTAAAAAGAGGCAAAGAACAGTCTCTGACCTCAACAAGCTTACAGTTGAACAGGGGAAAAGGTGATCAAGTGTCAAACACTGCAGATGAGTCAAGATGATAAATGAGAAAAGGTCATTAGATTTGGCTACTAAGAGGTCATTTGTAACTGCAGAAGGCGATTTCAGTTGAATGATGAGAAAGGAAAATAGATTGTAGGGGATGTAGGGGTGAATAAGAGGAGAAGTGGAGTCGGCTTTCTCAAAGAGTTTAGCTGAGGGGGGGAGGAGAGATATGGAATAATAACTAGCCAGGATGGTAGGGGCAAGTGAGGGTTTTTTATTTTAAGGATAGGAGAAACATGGTTTGTTGTATTTTTTTTTTTTAGGCAGGAGGGAAGGAACCAGCAGATAGGGAGAGCCTGAAGAGAGAGCAGGGATGATGGTGGAGTAGTCTGATGGAGTAGGCAAAAATGCATTAATCTATGGGAAAACCATAATAAATGTTATCACGACACAAATAAATTCAACATCCTGGTAGGAAAGGGAAGATCAAAGAAATTCATTACAGTTTTTCCATTTTAGAAAAGGAAAATAAGCTATAAAGCAATAGTCAGGGGACTAGAGAGGGAAAAGAATGGAAAAGTAGTTTTAAAAGTCTGTAACACTTTGGAAGCCTAGAGATTATAAAAATTAAAAAAAAATGTACTAGAAGCCCGAGCTTGATTATGTTGAGAATTTCAGAAATGCTTACAAGATAAAACAAAAAACTTGGTACAGCTAATTGGCTGTGGCTGAGAGACTATTGCAAGAAAAAAAAAGTATCCTTGAAAAAAATAGAAAAATAGGCCAGGTGAGGAGAAGTTGGTATATATTTATGTATGGCTCATTTGATACAAATTAGATAGGCTAAAAATCTTTGAGAAGTGTTTGACAAGGCATTCCAAAATGCAAAATAAGAGTTCCTGAAATCCATTTTGAGGGGAAAAGCAGATTATGCAAAGTATGTGCTCAGAGATGAAAAAGAGATAAGCATTAGTAAACTACTTTTATTAGGCAAATGGCTGGCTGGGGGAGTTTTTAGGAACTAGGGGCCTGGTAACAAGCAGCTGTTTCCTTTGGTGGGGCAGGAGAAGGAATAGTTGAGGCAGTAGAGGATTTGATGGAGTGGGGAAGCCATGTAGTGATTGAGGAAGGATAATGTTGATTTTTCTTCCTCTCTTCGCATCTCTTCCCTTCCTACCCTGCATTTCTCTGGCTCTTTCCTCTGAATATCTTTTCATCTTTCTCTTCATAACATGGAATTAAATAATTTGTTTTTATGACTCAGTCATAGAACCGTAAATTTAGAGCTGCAAAGTATCTTAGCCATCCATTACAACCTCTATTTTTATGTATGAAAAAACTGAGTCTTAGGGAGGTTAAGTGATTTGCCCAAAGTTACAAAAAGAGTATATGACAAAGCCAAGTGTCAAACCCATGGCCTTTGACTTTACCAGACTTCTTTTCATTATATTTCAGTATTTAGTGAATGTTTACATTGCCTATTAATTTTTAAAAAGAGGTATGTTGAACCTTTTATACTTTTCAAAGATCCACAGCTCTCTAAAAGAAAATCTAATGAATAATAAAGAAAAAAATTTTTAAACATGTATGGTCTTTGTTTTCTTTCCCCTTCAGTTTCAATGGCCCTTGACCAAAAATAAATAAATAGAAAGTAAAAAGTTGGCCACCCCCAAGCAACTATCTCATTAATAAGGCATTGATTAGTATAGTGGGGAGGACTAAGAAGAAAGGTTAATTTGGTCTTTCTTTCCAGCCAAGTTGGGATCAT
Source organism: Trichosurus vulpecula (assembly GCF_011100635.1). NCBI lineage: Eukaryota > Metazoa > Chordata > Mammalia > Diprotodontia > Phalangeridae > Trichosurus > Trichosurus vulpecula. Next base: position 120,467,351 of record NC_050580.1, on the reverse strand, counting down.
AAATAATGATATTTTGACAAGTCATCCTAAGTAAAGGTCAGACTGAATGTTCTATTGGGCCACTGACTGATTTAGTGTTGTGGGTTAATGCCAAAACCCACCAATAAGAGCTTATTGCTCACTACAGAGCCAAATGCAGGAGATGAGGGTAATAAAACAGCATACAGTCAAATGATGATTTATTATGCAGCAGATTGGAAACTGAGCTGCAACCTGAATAGAATCGTGATTTCAGCAAATATGACCCAACTTGCCTGTGAGTGTGGTTTTTCTTCTATCTTTCTTGTTAATAAGACATTGATTAGCATTTAGAAAGAACTAAGAGGAAATTAATGAGGAGCACTAATGAGTCTGATGTGATTGATGAGGTAGATAGAAAGAGAGAATTCCTTACGCAGCTCTCTGGAATCTGTTAGAGCTTATACCTTGAGTCTTGAGGACCAGAAGAGGCTGCCATGTTTAGGGCATAGGAAAGGACATCAAAAAAGGCTCCATGATGGTATGGAAAAAGATGAATAAATGAAGGGAGAAGATAGAAAAGAGTAAGTATTAGATTGCAGAAGGGAAGAGAAGAATAAAAAACTGCTGATAAATGTAACTCCTTATTTCAGAGGGTTCCTCCTGACACAAAGAGCCTGGTTTCACTTTAGGAGACTCCTAGTTTCTCTGGCTTGTTGTCTGTACCCAGATGACCTGAGATCTTTAGTATGTGGTACAAGCACACAGTTTTCTCAAGGCATGAACATTTTTACTTTGTTGTTAAGAAAAATGGATAGGACTCATATCTGGAATCCATGGGAAGATAACTATACCTACCAGTAGGCAGTCCTTCCTTCAGAGACCTGATTGGTTGCAGTCACTTACTGCACTGCCATGACTAGGGATCCAGTGGAGGTAACTGGGATTTTCCCTTCCATATCATTGTTCTCCATGGTTTCTCTGTCTGTTTTCATATTTCTAGCAACTCTCACCTCTAGTGTCTCAGGAGACTGGTTGCTGATGACCATCATTTTTCCCATTTTGTCATTGCTGTTGTCCTCAACATTACTTCTTGCAATCTTATAAGCTCCTCCTAGTAGGAGGTAGTTCTGTGTAAGCTCCATTCACTCTCCTTTGCATCTCCATTCAGATTCCAGCAGGTGGTAGTCATAAATCACAATCCCTCCCCCACCTCCTATCATTGTAGTTCACCCTGTCATTCTCCTCAGTCTCCAGCAGGTGGTGCTTATTCCCTTTCTCAGAGGACCATTTCATTAACAAGTACTCCATAGAAGAAGAATGCTCCCAAGGCTGGGGAATCTGGGGCCTTGAGGCCACACGTGGCACTCTAGGTCCACAAGTGTGGCCATTTGACTGAATCTAAGTTTCACAAAACAAATCCCCTTAATAAAAGGATTTGTTCTGTAAAACAGACTCAGTCAAAAGGTTTGACCTAAGGACTTAGAAGGCCACATTTGGCCTCCAGGTTGAAGGTTTCTCACCCCTGCTCTAGAGCTTTTGAATTGGCCGAGTCTGCTTACACTTCGTAAATGAGCCTCTAGACCAGAACACTCCCATTCTTCTGAACTTATTTGCACTGGTTCCACCAGCCTCAGGTCTCAAACACAAGAGACTTCCCTGGGAACCAGAGACATTTTTTTTCCTCTTGTACTTTACACACTGGTGTCTCCACTTTGTTTTATGTAGGCTAATGGGGGCTTGTTACCTTTTGTGTCTTCTCTTCTAGGTGATGTGTCCAGGAGCACTCAGGTGATATATATTCTACTTAGTATTTCCTGCTGACTCTAGGGGATTGGTAGGGAGCATCCCACTCTGTCCCTGACCATCCCTCCATCTTTCTTCCTTCCTCTTAGGCAGCTTGGTTGAGACTTGAATTATCCATGGCTACTTCCTGAAACATCTAGAACAGGGAGTGGAAGGGAGCTGTGTAGTATTGCCTAAAACTACTGAAAAAAAATGGTAATCTCTGCTCCATCAAGAAACCCTTGAGATATGGCAGTGAAGAGAAACAAAAAATAAAAGGGTAAGGAGATGCTCAAGTCTGCTTTGCAAAATAGCTAAGAACCGTGATTCTGGCTTGGTGGTAGGATTTAGCCATAGTTCTTCCTCCAATAAAATAGCTACTTGGATTGGGCTACCATGTTAGGTGATTCTTGTTTTGAGGTATCTCTCATTGGTACCTGGATCTCAAAGGGCTTAACCAGTTCTTTATCAGAGAAGGAAGTGGAGTGTTAAAAATAAAGAAATCTTTCCAAATTGTAGAAAAGAGTAAGGATGAACTCTCTGCTGCAGTCATTCCTGTCTGTATCTGAAGGTCCTTACCTCCCAAGGCTTGTTTCAGGCTTCTTCAAACGCCATAAAGAACTATCTCTACTCAAATTTCTGTATTCACTCAGTAAACCTGCAGCCATTGAGCTCTTGCTCTGAAGGACTGATCAATCAGTTAAGGCTTTATGAAGTATTACAAGAATGAATCAACTCTCTGAGGGAGAGTTTTTAAAAAATGCACCAATTATCCTTCCCTTCCACCCTGCCCCACCCAAAATAATAAAGGACCAAATGCTGAGCCTTGGTGTGTGCCCACAGTCAGAGACAGTAGGAGTTGGAGTCAGTGATAGGAAAAGAGAAAGTTGTTGGAGAAATGGAAAGAATACTAGGATAATGCAGTGTCATAAAAGGCAAAGGGGGTGAGTCCTAGGGAAGGAATCACAAGATTATAGACACAGAACATGAAGGAACCACAGGGCTATCAAGCCCATCCTCATTTTACAGATGAAAAAACAGAGACCCAGAGAGGTTAAGTCACCTGACCAAGGTCACATAGGTATGAACTGGGATTTGAGCTCAGGTTTTGTGACTCAAAGTTGAGTGCTTTTTCTGCCACCATTACTCAAGACAGTCACTGGTTTGAGGTACTCTTGAATGGTTAAGGAGAATGAAATGGTTAAAAGACCTTTGGTTCTAGCAGTATGGAAGTGATGACTTTCAGGTGAATAGATTCAATTGAACGACTGGTACAGAAGTCAGAGTGCTGGGTTTTATGGAGGCAATGGGTGGAGAGATAGATAAGGCAATAGCCGAGACATGAGTTAAGGGTCTTCATAAAGGTGCTTAGAGGAATGGAAAGGAATGGAGATGCCTGAGATACTGTGAGGAAACCAATGACACGATACTTGTAATTACATTTTAAAGTTCATCCAGATACTACCTATAAAACGGAAATACCACCCATTGTGTTCCTTTCTCTGAGTGTCACCAATTTTACTCCTGTCTGCCATGGTATTGACAAAGTGCCTACTGAGCGCCTGGCGACGCGGTATCAAAGATCCCAATTTGGAAAATCTGATAATCAGCCATTGCCCTTAACAAGAGCCTTGATTTATTTAATATCTTTCTCTCAAGAACAACAAACTGCTGATAGAATCACAATGGTATAAAGGACCTTGAGACACCCATCCTCCCTCTTGAAGTAAAACTGCAATGTAACCTTCTCTGAAGGAAGAAAATCTGCCCCATTAATTCTCAAGCTCTCTTCCCTTAGGATCAGAGATTTGAAGGTGGAACAGATTTTTGTTGTTCTGTTGTTTCAGACTCCCTGTGACCCCATTTAGGGGTTTTCTTGCCAAAGAAACTGGAGTAGTTTGCCATTTCCTTCTCCAGCTCATTGTGCAGATGAGGAAACTGAGGCAAACAAGGTGAAATGACTTGCCCAGGGTCACACAATTAGTGTCTGAGGAAAGATTTGAACTCAGGAAGATGAGTCTTCCTGATTCCAGACCAGGCACTCTATCCACTGAGCCATCTAGCTACCTTTAGAGGCCATCTAACCTATACTCTTGTTTTATAAGTGAGGGACGGAAGAGTGAGCTGCTCGAGGTCACAAAGCAGGGGAGGCAGGATTTGAACCTAGGTCTTTTGATCCTCTGCCTCTGCCCACTCCAGTTGAGTCAGCAGCTTAACAAAGCATTTCTGGGACTCAAGTTCCTCCCCTTTCATCAGGGTTTGACTTTCTTCAGGAACAATCTCAAGGTGAGTTAGCATATGTCCTGGACCATAGAATCGTAGATATGTGATCTTGTCCAACCCCCTCACTTTACGGATAGGAAACTGAGGCCCACATGGTGAAGTAACTTTCTCAAGGCCAGACAGGCAGTAAGTAGCAGAGTCGGGATTTGAACTTGGGCCCTTCAATAACAAATCCAGGGCTCTTTCCACTGTGGTTGAAGGGAATAAGCATTTATACAGCACTTATGGTGCCAGGTACTGTGCTAAGTGCTTTCTCTTACAAACCTTATCTCATCCGATCCCCACAACCACCCTACCAAGGTTGGCGCCATTACCGTTTCCGTTTTGCAGTTGAGGAAACTTTGGCAAACAAAGGTTAAGTGACTTGCCCAGAGTCACGCAGCTAATAAGTATCTGAGACCAGATTCCTGACTCCGGGCCCAGCCCTCCATCCACTCTGACACTGAGCTGGCACAAAAGCATCTTCTACTCTTAGCACTTCAGGCCTCAGAGACCTTGCCCGTCTGCATGAAAATGGCAGAAATGGTGGTGGTGTTTTAAGCCGATAGATGTATACATCTCCATTTCTCACATTCCTTCAAGTCTTTGCATGTGCTACCTTGGGACCTCCTGGAGGCTGATTCACTCTCTGAACTAGGTCTAACGAGGAGACTGTCTATACCAGACTGACAACTCAGCAAGAATCTTAACAGTGACATGGCAAGACCTATATGAACCGATGCACAGGGAAGGGAGAAGACTCGGAAGATTAATGTGCATGAATGAGCATCAACTGTGAAAGACTTGGCTACTGCGACCAATACAGTGATCCAAGGCAATTTCAAAGGACTCGTGATGAAAAAATGCTACACTTCCAGAGAGAGAACTGATGAACTCTGAATACCAATTGAAGCATAATTTTCTCAATTTATTTTTCTCGATTTTAATAATATGGAAATATCGTTTGCGTGATTTCACATGTATAATTGATACCATATTGCTTGCCTTTTCAGTGGTTGGGGGAGGTGAGAGGAAGGGAGAGAATTTGGAACTCAAAATTTAAAAAAAAAAAAAGGTTACAAATAAATAATTTTTTTTTAAAAAAAAGGAAAAATAAAGTATCTTGACGGTACACTTAGCAGTTCACTTGGACCCAAGCATATCTTAAACCACACTGATGATGAATCTCTGATGATCTCAGCTGTTTTGTATTTGACTAGTGCTCCTCATGCTTTGATAGTCTCTGTATATACCAATTTACATTTTGAATGCTGCTTCTTGAACACTGAGTCTTTCAAAGTCTCCGTCTCAAATCCAGTAAGTCCTCTCTACATGCAGCTAGAGCTACCTGCATGTTTACTGATTCAAGTGCATTATCAGTGATGAAGGTGACTGGTTCAAAATGGGGCATATTTGATTTTGTGAATTTTTTTTCAACCATAAATTAACAAGTCTAGAGGATTTCTTTGTTCTTCAACTTCATGGCAACCATCATCTTACCTTTATGTGCTGGATTTGTTCTGGGTAGTGGGGAAAGAGGCATTTGGTCTGAAAAGGTCAAGTCATGAGCCCCATCTAGGCTCCAAATTGCACCAGAAATTCAAAGTAAATTTCTAACCAGGTGGACTGGAAAATTCTTGGTTGGCTGGCTAATTGGGGGCATTTATAAGCTAGACTGCCTTCCTAAGTGTTCTTTTTCTTAAGACTTGCTGCAGGTCTCACACTGAGAGTTCTAACTAAATCTCTGGTTCTCAGGCCAGCTATCTGGCCCTCAGCCCAGTCTGCTCTCTGGACAAGGTTAGTCTCTGGAGAATTGAGTAGAAGGCATTTGCTAGCTACTGCTCAGTTATTAATGGGGACTGACCTGATTACACATGGACTAATTATATTTTACAAGTACTAGGAGATATGCATGACAGACAGAAACCTATACATTTTTTAAATCAGGCAAAACCAAATTCAGTTACTTTTTTGCAGAGGTTGAAGCTTATTTGGGGTAGGGGGTTGGCTGACAGCATGACAGATGTAAACCATGGCACTTCTTCAGTTAGAATGGAATAAGAGAGAATCCATTTTCTGACCTCTAGGAGTGTCAGTGATGACTAACCAACAAGACTTCTAATGCAGATGACTTGTGGTAGACACAATCTCACATACGTAGGAGAAACTATTTTATGTGGTCATAGGTTTAGAGCTTGAAGGGTCCTAGAGGTCATTTTATCCAATACCCTTATCTTACAGATAAGGAGGCTGAGGCCTAATGAGACCTAGTGCCTTGTTCATGGTCACAAGTAGCAAACACTGGAGACAGCATTTAAACCTAGATCTGCTGACTCAGGCCCATGTTCTCTCTACCACACCATGTTACCTTCCCTTCTTCCCCAATTCCCAAGCAAGGACACATAATATGGGAGGAACCTCTCAAAAACACAAGGGCAAGGAAAACAGAATCATAGAATTTAAATTACAAGGGCTCTTAGGAATCAGCTTATCTAATTGTCTCACTTTAAGATGAGGGAGAGAGAAGGGATATATTACAATCAGAGATTCTTAATTGTTTTTTATGTCATGGAGCCTTTTGACAATGAAATGAAGCCTCTGGACCCTGTTTCAGAATAATGTTTTTAAATGCATAAAATAAAACACATAGGATTCCAAAGGAAACCAATTATGTTGAAATACATTTTTCAAGATATTAAGATTAAGAACCTCTGCAATTAGATGATATCTAAACATGAGACTGTAAGCTCCTTGAGGGCAAGGACCATATTTTGCCTCTTCTTGTATCTCCAGCACTTAGCATAGTGCCCCAGCACATAGTAGGCACTTAATAAATGTTGATTGATAGATATCTAAGGCCCCATTTGAGCTCTAAATCCTCTGAGAAGATATAATGATTCAATCTGGTTTTAAACTAGGTGAAGTTGACTCTTGTCTGAAAGAGTAGTACTGAGGCACCCTCCATCTTTACTCATTTCGTGTATGGAGAAAAGTGTCCTTATGAAGGGAGTTGTTATATTTATCTTGATGCTATTGAGCAAGGAGTCGAAATATTTATTCTCAGAGCCTTTAGATTCATGTGCTGTCATTGCTTGACTCATAATGTATCTCCCTCCATTTACCAAGGTGATGCTCTGAATCCAAGGTATTTTTTTTTAAGTAATGGAGATGGATATATGCTGACTCATGCACACTAACTAATTTGTTAATCCTTGTTACTAAAGAAGAGTCTTTGTTCATTGGCTAACGGGAATGGGGTAAATAAACCATGCTGACCTACATGGAATTTAGACCAATGGATTTAGTTTCATTGGCACCATACCTGGATTATTCAACATGGGGATAATATTTGCATGTCCTTTATTACTTTCATTTTAGTCCTCATAAGATCTCATCTACAGGAAATCAATATCTTCTTTTATTTTTAAATAGATGGGAAATATTCAGTAATTCACACTCCTCGGACTTGCAAGTTCAGTCACATTTACTAGATATTCATGAAAAATGCTACTGATAACACAGTAGCTCTTCGATTATCTGGTCATCTGTTGAGGGACTTCAGTCATCTGAATGTCTGTTTGACTTCTCTCCCTGCCAAAAGCAGAGATGCTAATAAATTCTTGGCTTGCTTTAATGATGACTTCATTCTTCAAACTATGGAGGAAGCAGAAAGAAGAGTTACAAGTCTGGACAGGATTGTCATTAACAAAGAAGCTGCTGAAGTAGAAATGTTGGGAAACTTGGAGGAAGTGACCACCCCATCAAAGAATTTGTGATAAAGGAGAGAGAAGCTGGACTTCATCTGCCATGCCCCACAGATTTGAAAAAAGCCTATTTCAAAAAGTTTAGATAAAAGGCAAGTGGACTAAAATTTTATAGGACTAAAATGTCATAGAATAAGTCTGTCTGGGAAGAAGGGGAAACTCTCAAAAATGAAATTCTGAAGCTACAAAGAAAAAAAAGATTCTGATGAGAAAGAAAGGGGAGTGTTGTCTAAGGGATCAATGCTGATGTAAAAAAACATCAACTCAGCTTTGATTTTAAGAAAAATTACATGGAAATTATGTATTTGGTGTTTGTTAAGTTCAGAAAAAAAATTAAAAATTCATAGACCTAAGACACAATGGAATGGTCCTCTAAGAACAGTGTAAAAAATATTTAAGTTCAGAATGAGCTGCAAAGGGCAACAAAAGAATCCTTCAGTATGTAGGGGATAAGAAGAGGATATAAGGACTAGGTCTGCCTCTTGTAGTGATTAAAATGATGGTAAGAAACAATTGCCTTAGGCAGGAATATTCAATTTTTATTTAAATTTTTTTCCCCTAACAAGTATAAAATGAAAATGATGAACCTACAGTAGAAACTCAAGATAAGTAGGAAAAAAGAGTTCAGGTCATTAAAGCCCCACTGAACTACATGGTACTGAAAACAACTGGTAGAAATGATTGTTGGATTAGTGATCACTGAAAGACTGTGTAAAGAAGCAGAACAGACACTCATCTATTGGGAAAGGGCTAAACAAATTGTGCTACATGAATGGAATGGAATATCACTGTGCTGTACGAAATGATGATTATAATGAATACAAAGAAGCATGAAAAGAGTAATGTGAACTGATATAAAGTAAAGTAAGCAGAGCCAAATACACACACATGTGCGCGCACACACACACACACACACACACACACACACACACACACACTCTGATTACAATAATGAAAATTGAAAGAACAACCACAAAACAGTAAAAATGAATGTTGTGCAATTGCAAAAAACATGTTTGGCCTAAAGGAAAACAGACCTTCCCACTCCTTTGCAGATGTGTGGAACACTGAATATATTATAAAGGGGCTTTATTTTTTATTTTCTGTTTTGTTGATTTTTTCTCTTCTTCCTCTTTTTCTTTTTGGAAAAAAAATCTGTCGTATGGTTTAGCTCTCTGAGAGAGGACAAGGAGAAGGATATAGGGAGAAATAAGTGAAAATTTTTTAAATGTGTAAAAATGAGAAAGGGCCCACAGAACTGGAGAAGAACAAACTTTGACTTTTTTTTTTTTTAAAGGAAGAGTGGAGTCTAGTCCAATGAACTTGACTTTGCCTTCTGGAAAGATTTTGAAACATATTAAAGGGGTGATTAATGAACATCTAGAAAAGGAAACAGTGATCAATAAAGAGTCCACATATCTTCACCAAGAAGAGACTGTGCCAAGCCAATTTCATTTCCTTGTTTGATTGGATTACTAGATAAGTAGATGCTATAGATATAGTTTACCTAGATTTTAGCAAGTCATTTGATAGTGTTTCTCATGATATTCTTGTAGAAAAGATGGAGAAATATAGGTTACACAATAGTACAGTTACATGGATTTGAAAATGGCTAAATAGGTGGACCCAAAGAACCATCATTAGTAACTTAGTATCTCCAGAGAAGTGCCCCAGTAGTCTGTTCTTGGACCTATAGCGTTCAAAATTTTTGTCATTTATTTGTGTAAAGATATAGACAACATAAATATGGGAGGGACAGCTAAACCTTTGGAAAACATGGTCAGGATCCAAAAAGATCTTGAGAGATCAGATTGTTGGGCCAACTATGGTAATATGGAAGTTAATAAAATTAATTGCAAAGTTTTATACTTGTGGTCAATAAATCAACTCCACAAGGGTAAAAATGGGGTATACTTGGTTAGAGACGTTATCTGAAAAAAAATTAGGATTTCTTTAGTGAACTTCACATTCAGTTTCATTCAGCAGTGATGGCCAAAATAGCTAATGCAATTTTAGACTATTAAGAGAGATATACTATTCAGAAAGCTCTGGTCAGACCACACATATGGAGTATTCTATCCAGTTCTGGGCAATACGTTTTACAAAGGATGTTGATAAGTTGGACAACATAAGAGTTAAAGCTCAAAGAGATCTTCTTGCAGATGATGAAACTGAGACCAAGTGAAGTTAAGTGACTTGCCCAAGGTCACAAAGCTAGAAAGTAGAGTAGACAAGATCTGAACATAGATCCTTTGACCCTCATCCAATGCTCTTTCTTGTGACACCATGCTGTAATCAGAGGAGGATAACCAGGGTGGTGAAGGACTTTTAGGTCATTCTATATGAGGATCAGCTGAGGAAAGTGGAGATGTTTATCCTGGAGAAGACTTAGGAAAGACATGATACAGACATAAACAAACTTTGGTATTTCAGTAAATTAGTAAGAATTCAAAAGATGGCTGCTTGATCAAAATTTAGTCATTAGAGAGCTTAGACATCTGAGGTAGCAAATGACACTGTAGAGTTTAATGGGGCCATGGATACCATCTTAATTCTATGGAAACTTTGATAGGACATGGTAGACAAAGCAGAAGCCTTAGAGTCAGTCATTAGTCTTCCCCATTCCCATTGTCAGAGCCACAAAGCATATAGCTTCTCTGTTAAATGGTGCTTTATTTGACCAGCCTCTCCTTGGATTTGATATGCAGGATTTTCTTCTCATCACCAAAGTGAAAGACTCACAACTGGTTGTGCTTTACAAAATTCTAAAGCTCCTGGGGCGGAGCCAAGATGGCCGCATGAAGGCAGCGTCTTACCGGAGCTCTCTCACAAGGTCTGTCAGATTCCCATAAAAAAGTGAATTTGAGCAGATTTGAGAGAGTCAGAAACCACGAGCAGTCTGCGTGGGGCAAATTTCCGAGCCGGGAGAGTCTGAAAGGCCGGAGGCAAGAACCTGTAGGCTCGGAGAGTGCTCGGTGCGGAGCTGCTCCAGACCAAGGCGGAAGCGGCTGGCCAGGAAATCCACGTGGGAGACAGGCTGGGAGAAAGCTGGGCGCCCGAAACCGGCGGAGATCCCCAGGACTCCCAACACAGGACGGCAGTCTTTGGAAGCGACGAGAGGCAGCGCAACGCCACCCATGAAACACCGTCTCCAGAAGTTTGCAGCCCAAACGTATTAAACGCGGCTTCTTGAACTTCCGGGAGTTCTTAATGTCCAGGTAAACAGCTCTAATCCCTCCCCTCCCCACCCAGAGAATCCCTCGAGAAAAAAAAAAAAAGAACGCTGGAACTGAGCAGAAAGTAGTGGGGCTTCAGTGGTCAAATAGCAGAAGTTCATTAGTCCCATAGGGGCAGAGTCGGCAGGGGTCAATGCCAGGAGCCCAGACATAACCTTGCTCCCCCAGGGGAAGTGCCAGACATCAGCTCAAACAACAAACAGCTGAGACCATTGCTGAAAAGCAAGTGCTGGAGAGCACCCACAGGGAGTGAGACGCCAGGGAGCCAGACCCCTCCCCCACACCTCAGGAAACTGAAGGTTATAATTCTAGACTCACAACCCCCAGAATAAGAAAGCTGGGACAGAAAGCCCTGAGGCCCACAGATAGAAATTCGTTGTAAAGCCAGCAAAAGGCAAACCAACATGAAGAAGAACACAAAAAAAACCGAGGACAATAGATTCTTTTTATGGAGACAGGCAGGATCAAAATACAAATATGGAAGAAGAAAGTAATGATATGGTAGATACATCAGATACCTCAAAAGGTGATATGAACTGGTCTCCAGCCCAAAAAGCATTGCTGGAAGAGCTAAAGGAGGATTTTAAAAACCAAATTAGGGAGCTAAAAGAAAATATGGAAAAAAAGATTGGTGAAATGGCTACGGAGATTCAGAATCTAGAGAGAGAAAATCACACCCTAAGAGGCAAAATCAACCAATTGGAAAAGGAGACTCAAAAGCAAAATGTAAACACTAACTCATTAAAAATTAGACTTGAGCAAGTGGAAGCTAATGAATCTATGAGGCACCAAGAAGTAATAAAACAAAATGCAAAGAATGAAAAAATAGAAAAAAATGTGAAATATCTGATTGGCAAAGCAACTGACCTGGAAAATAGATCCAGGAGAGACAATTTGAGAGTTATTGGTCTACCGGAAATCCACGATGAAAAAAAGAGCCTTGACAGTATCTTTGAAGAAATTATCAAAGACAACTGCCCAGAGGTCCTAGAACCAGAGGGCAAAATAGTTGAAAGAATTCACCGATCACCCCCTGAAAGAGATCCCAAACTGAAAACACCAAGAAATATTATAGCCAAATTTCAGAGCTATAAACTGAAGGAGAAAATACTGCAAGCAGCCAAAAAGAAGCAATTCAAATATCGTGGAACTACAGTCAGGATCACGCAGGATCTCTCAGCTTCCACATTAAAAGACAGGAGAAATTGGAATATGATATTCTGAAGGGCAAAGGAGCTGGGACTACAACCAAGGATCAACTACCCAGCAAAACTAAGCATAATTTTCCAGGCAAGGCGATGGACATTCAATGAAATAAGGGAATTCCAGACCTTCCTGATGAAAAGGCCAGAACTCAATGGAAAATTTGATCTCCAAATACAAAACTCAAGAGAGACATAAAAAGGTAACCGGGGGAAAAACCCCACAAACCTTATTAACCAATAAGGGTAGGTTGTTTACATCTTTATGTGGGATTATATCATCTGATGTATGTTTCATATATATACACACACACATATATAAGTCAAAAATTCTAAAGCTCCTGAAATTGGGTAAATGTATAATGTTGATGCACATTTGGCAGGGATAGAGAGTCTGAAAAGTGAGATTCTTGAATGGTATTGAAAAAAAGTCATTGAAAAAATAAGAGAAGCATCATAGCAGAACAGAATGAACAATGAACTGGAAAAATCAAGATGTGTATTTGTCCCAATTCTTCTATTTTCTGTATGACTCCAAGCAAGTCAAATCTCTCAGCCTCAGTTTTCTTGTTTGTCAAATGCAGGGGTTGAAGTTCATGGCTTCTAAGGTATGTTACAGATATAACTTTCCATGGATCAGTGATTTCTTGTTGCTTATTAAAATTTCATGAAGGAAGGGAGAAAAAAATTCTCTGCCTATCAGGTATTCCCATGACTGAGTTGTTGGAAGGCAGAAAGTCTATTTCTCTCCAAAGCTGAAGATTCTGATTACATGTTAATGACCAGGAAGAGTGCTTGCATTTCTGTAGTGTAGTAAATTTTCTTATTTGAGCCTCACCAACAAACAACAACCACCATAACAAAGACAAACCAACAAATGTTTGGGCTAGGTAGCACAAATATTGTCCTGTTTTTAATGATAAGGAAACTGAGATGGAGATAGGTTATTGTGACATCTATCTACTTGGCTCTGAAGCTAGGCCTTGGATCTCCATCTTTTGAATCCAAGAGCAATACTCTGTCCATTTTAGCAATACTCTGTCTGATACTGATTCTGAACATATTCCAAGCGTCCTTAGTCTATAAAACTTTGAAGTAGGTGTAATTTATCTTTGGCACCCTTCTTTCTTCACTCTGCCTTACAAAACACCCCAGGTCCTTATGATAGCCTGAGCTTCCTACATAGTCTTACTGTAACTATCCATTCTGGTCCATCCTCCCCAGCATTCAGGACCTCTGCCACTTGCCTTCCAAAACAAAACTTGCTTAAGCCCTATGTCATTTTTACTTGGGTATTGCTTTAAGATTTTCAAGGTGACAGGTAGCTAACCTGGTATAACTAATTCATGCAAATATGCAAAGTAGAATTTAGGATATCTCTTTGTTCTCCCTTACCCCCAAGTCAAAGTCCAAACTGCTACATCCGCAGCTTTCCCTCGCCTCCCAGATAACAGTGCTCATTTGAACATTGACCTCATGGAAGCAATGTCTCTAATTTTATGGCTTCTGCACTGCTTTCTGGGAACCATTGTGGAAAACGATGATGGCATCTTGAGATGGAGGAGTTGATCACTAAATCCATAACTCAGCTCACTTGAGATGAGAGAGGAGGGAATTTTCCCAATATGGTGGCTACAGTAAGCATTGAATTCACATTCTTAAAGCTAATCCCTATGGTTTCTGTAGGATTTTTACCTTGCAAGGTTATCTCGGGTCTATTTATGTGTTATCTATTTGTATTTATACATTTGTCTCCCCCATTCCCTGTCTCATATTATAGCCTCTGGTCATATTATGTCTCCACTTTTAGTCTATAGCTAACTTGAGGACAAGGACTATGTCATTTAAAAATTTTTTGTATCTCTAGTACCTGACATGGTACCTTGCAGAGAGAAGGTGCTTAAAAATGCTTGGATATTCACTCCATGTTACTGAAGGTATTGCTGTGTTTTAGCAAAAATTATGACTAGAGTCCTAACCCCTAACCCTGGATTCAAAGGGTCACACTTGAGGACCTAGTGGACCACATGTGGCCTCGAGGCTGCAGGTTCCCCAATCCTGCTGTATATGCTAAAAAGGAGTAAATTCTTGTTTGGTAGATTGTCCAGGTATTCCCTGCTGCTGATGTGAAGTGAGCTGTTTTCATCTTTGTTTTTTCTCGTTCACGTTTCAGAGGATAAGGGAATTATAAATTTAGAGCTAGAAGGTTCCTTGGAGGTCATTTAGCCCAACCTCCTCCTTTTTTCATTTATCATTTGCATGAAACTTTGTGCAGGAAGTACCTTTTGTTCCCCGCTTATTTCTGGGTCTTTAGGCATCAAAGAGAGAAGGAAGCCAAGAGCCTAACAGTCCCAAGGAGGACTGTGGTAGAGGGCAGTGGGCAGGATTTGAGCAGGCCATGCTTCATGGCAAGACCTTTCCAATGGAACGTGCAAAGCTTTGTGATATTAGCCTTTCTGGGCCCTCCGGGGCACAAGTGACTTGTTGAGAAAAGGTGCAGAAGAGACCTTATTGGCTGCAGGGAGCAAAGGGGAACTTTTTGGAGCCAGCTCATGGAAGTACCAAGCGAGTGACTGGCTAAGAGGGGAGTGCAGGTTCTCCAGGCATAGGGGTCAGTGATCAATCCGTGGAGACAGTGTAAGGTGATTGGGGTGAGGCGGTTCCCCCACTTCTGACTTTGAGTCTCAGAATGCTCACTAAAGGGGCCTTTGGATATATCTTTTTCTATGGTAAAAGTAGAGGACAGAACACAAAAGAAGAACTGAAAATCTAGCTTTATCATGGCAACTGTGCTCTGCCCCTTCCAAGCTTTGTGTAACCCTCTGCTTGTGTTTTCACTGCAGTAAATTCTTTTGTCCTATAGGTCAAATGGGTGGTTTTTTGAGGAATTTGCTGAGAAGAGGAATTGGGGATCTAAGTGGATGGAGTTATAATCCAAGAAAATTATGAGTTATTTTTTGAAGCTCATCTGTTCTTCTAGACTTTAAATAGAGTTCCAAGGTATTTGGGAAGTCTTAAATGCCTGGGGCTTCACATATAAACAGTTTGAAATGAATTGACACAGTATGACTAATGAGTTCCTTGTGCTGCTTGGCACAGGTGAAACACCCCGAGTGACTGCTAGAAACCTTGGTGCCACCGTCCCCGGGGGATCCAAAACTTTCTTTGCAAGCAGACAAGTATTACAATAGTGTGTGTGTGTGCATATATATAAACATATGCAACATATATAATACATTAAAATATCATATATAAATAATATATATGCATATGATACACATGTGTGTGCTACGTGTGTACCTACTATATATAGGGGACAAGTATTGTAATATATAATATAACGATATATGATAATATCATGCATGTATACATACTATATACGAGACAAGTATTGCAATATTGTATACAGTATATATTGCATAAAGACAATAAATATGTGTACATACTATATATTATATACAATATTGCAATACATGTGTGTACATACATATACATGCATGCTTGCATATATGTGTATATATACACATACACTTTTTTTTTTGCAAAAGGATCTCCTTACCTGGTAAAGGTAGAATTGTCCAACACAGAGCAATGATACATGAAGCAGGATCAGAACCGATAACATTTGTCATTGGTGGTCCATTGGCCCATTGGTCCTCCCATGCCCTTCTCTATTCCTGTGCAGTGAGGTTTGTTCCTGACTCCCATCTCACAGCAAATATCTCCAGCTCAAGGTGAGGGTCTCAAAAGGACAAAGGAATGATAGCCCCTCTCCTTGCAATTGCTTTTAAACCCAAATGCTGGACAATCTGGTGGGGAGAGGCTTGAAGGGGAGAGTCACTCAGATAATTGTGAAGGGGTGTGTGACTTGTGACTTGAGGTTTGTCTATTTATATTTACACACTTGTCATTCTGACTCCCCATTCCCCCCTACTTTGTAATTTTGTGTTGTTTTTGTCGTTTGCTCACAACTAGTCTTAGCTGCAGCAGAGCCCATCATATGCATAAAGATGAGGAATCTTTGTCCCGGAGAAGTTGAGAGACTTGCCCAAGGTCACACAGGTAGTAAGAGGCAAAGACAGAATTTGAATCCAAGTGCTCTGACTCTCAATCCAGTGGGCTTGCCATTGGCTCACCTCATGACTCCAGTGGCCATGTCTATTAGTCTGGGAGCTCCTAGAACCCACCACTCTGTTGTTCACAGGATGCAGCTCAATAGCCCATTGCTAATGTTGGATAAATGAATGAATCCATGAGGGTGACTGTGCAGATGAATGCCTAAGCCATTTAGGATGTATTAAGAATAAGCTGTATTTCAGAAACATGATTTCTTAAGAGAGCAACCATCCAGGCTTTCAGGGAAGTCGTAAAAGGACCTTCTCGGAGGCAATATCCTCCCTGCTGTTTGAATCTGAGCAGTTAAAGTAATTGAATTTTTGCAGGCCTGATTTAAAATGGCAGAAACTCTTTTGTTGTTTTTGAATTGTATTGATTGTATCCAACTTGTTGTGACCTCATTTGGGGTTTTCTTGGCAAAGATACTGGAGTGCTTTTGCCATTTCCTTCTCCAGCTCATTTTACAGATGAGGAAACTGAGGCAAATGTGATTGAGTCACTTGCCCACGGTCACCTACCTAGTAAACCAGATTTGAACTACGGAAGATGAGTCTTCCTGACTTTAGACCTGGTTCTCTATCCACTGTGCCACCTAGTTGCCCCTAGCAGAGGCTCTCTATATGCCAAATTGGATCCATAAGCAGTGCTTACAGAATAAATTTCTTACATAACAAATCCTAAATGACAAGAAATTCAAAGATATTTTGTATTTATGTGCGTGTTTTATTTCCACCTTTTCCTACCTCCCCCCGCTTCTTGTGCAGAATATAAGCTGCTTGAGGACAAGGACTGGGTTGACTTTTTATCTTTATATCCCCAGAGCCTGCCTAGCACAGTACCTGGCACCTTGTGGATGCTGGACAAGTGTTTGTTGAATTCAAATGAGATTGAGTTAAGCCATGGAGGAATCCGTAAGTCAGCACTCAATCAAAGAGAAGGAGTGACAGGGACTCAGGGTTAGTGCTAGGCATTGACAGATTACATTTTTTCCAGTTGAAGTGATTAATTTTATTATCAGATGGTACATCTGCTATTCATTTAAATGAGTTATTCAGAGTGCATCTCTCTCCAGGGTAGGATAACTATTGAAAACCAAAATGATGACTCAGCAGAGGCACTTGCTACATGCGCTGAAAAGAATAGCAAAAAACAACAGCTCACGTTTGTGTCACGTTTCAAGGTTTACAAAGTGCTTTCCCCACAACAACCCTGTGAGGTAGGTCAGTGGTCCATTGAGTTGCAGAAAATTAATGTCTCTGTTGGCCATTGGTAGATGAGCATTATGGTCAAACATCAGAAGCAGGGAAGGAAGAATTTTTGTTTTCCTTCTTAATTTTCTTGTCATTAGATAAGTAACCTATCTACCTTAGCGGATTTTGGGAAAAGATGGACTGGAGGAAGACTTGGGTTAGGATAACAAGGTAAGACAGGCTTCTCTGAAAATCAGATGCGCTCAACATTAGGAAAGAATTTAATGTGATAAAAGTCTGTAGGGAAGGCATAGGCAAGAGAATGAATCTGCAAAATGCTGACTTTTTTTAATCAACAAAAATAGTCACTCATCTGGACCATAATCTTTAGGAAGGAGGGAGGTTCATTCTGTCTTTAAAATTAGGAAGCATTTAATAGCAGTACAGCTTACATGTTAAAATGTTGAGCCTCCAGGCAGAATTCCACATACCCACAGAGATACCTTGTTTTTACAGAAGCTCCCTCTTTTGATGAATTCCCAATCACTCTAGCTGGGAAGCGAAATTCTGAACTCTGCTCATCTTTGGGGTCTCCAACCTGCTTGTTCTACTCCCTCCCTTCCACTTTGGGAAACTTCTCTCTAACCCTCCTCAGGCTCCAAATACTCTCCTGGTCTTCCCTAGCTCCTCTTTTTCTTCCTCATATAAGGTCCTCACCGGGATATTGTAATAACACTGCCCTCGGGAATTTGCACAATTTCAGGGCTCAAAATCTAAAGGGACCAAGCTATAATGGTAGAATTTCAGGCAATGGCCAGCAGGTGGGGGAGTTGTTGTAGGCTTCTGGTGCTGAAACCTCACCTGTTGTCAGTTGCCTATTGCCTATGTGGGGGATGCTTATGTCTATGGCTCTTCTCCTTCATGCCCCTAGCACAGAAGTTGTACTGACTCCTAAGAAGCTCACCTTATTGTCATGGATTAGGGTGCTTGAATACGGCCCACTGGTATGTTTTTTTTTCTTCTCCAATATTCATGGTAGATTGTTAGGAATTAGCCTTTCTCTATAGTGCTTCTTCCACTAAATTCTTGGTGCTGTTTCATTAATCCCCACAATGGCATGTGAGGTAGGTAGAGGGCAGAGATTTTTTTTTTAAAACTCAAGCACAGTGAAATTAAGCAAATTACCCTCAGTCACATAGCATGCTATTGAGGAAGCTATTGTGTGAATCCAGGTTTCTACTTCTGATTTCTATGCTCTAGTCCCACGACAAAATGAAGGGGAATACTCCTTCTTTCTTCAAAAGATCTCCAGGCACTGCTATATTACTGACAAATCTATCAATTCTGTAAAGTATTTGGCCAGTAGAATTATCCACAAGTTCTAATTGGAGGGTTGGGAGCCCCAGTTGTCTATCATCTGATGAGTGGAAATGAGGCAGGCCTCAGAATTCCCACCTGGGTTTGCCTCTCTTCTGTCTTATTTACTGCACTTTTGTACACAGATCATCATGGCAAAAGATCAAGAAAAGAATGAACAATTAAGCCAGCCTTCCCCAGCAGAAAGGCTACCCAACAGAGAGCTTGGCAGGTTGTTTCCTCTTTCCTGGAGCACACAGGGCTAGGATTTAAGAGCCAATTTCCAGCTCTGGAATTTCTAACTGGAACCCAGTTAGAAAAGCTGCAGGGGAAAATCATCTTAGATCAGACAGAACTGCATGTGGGTGGGCAGAATGAACCCCAAGGGCTCTCCTCTGCTCTCTTCTCTCCTCTGATCATGAGAAGATATTTATTTGCAAAACAAATTCACAAAAATGGGCATTTTTTTCTTAGAAGGTGCTTTGTTTCTCCGAGGTAGACTGCAAACTTGAAGGCTGCTGCATTGGCTGAGTAGAAGAATTTGTCCAGTAGCAGAGGAGAAGATTCCTGCCCCCCCCCGCCCCTCCCCACCTCCATCCCCCCTCACTCCCCCCAGGGACCTTCTCCTTCCTTCCATGGAGTCTAAGACCTGGAACATTCCCTGGGAACTTTGCAGCTTGGTTGATTGCCTTCTGTTTGTTTGTGCTTCCCAGATGAGTGGATGAACCATCAGATGTGTGCCCTGGGACCACTGTGGGACCAGCTGTGTGCCTGGTCAGCTATCTCCAAGTGGTGATGGTGCTCTGAGAGGCTGCTTCCCCCTTGACCCAGATCTACAGATGGGCTTGTAAAAGCTAGGGTGGCTAGAATGCACCTTTTCAAGCAGGTGAGAAGCTATGAGCCTATGATGTCATGATCTCCTGCTTCAGATGATCTCTAAATGTCTGGGTGCTCGGTGATGAAGGGACCCTAGATCACTGAGGGATTAAATCTGTGACCCTTCCTGGTTAAAGAAAGGGTGTCCAGAATAGTTGTAGTTTTTCTCTTGCTCCAAAATAACATGAATAATATTATTAATAATACCACTGATCACTAGAATGACAGCTGTCACTGCCCTAATAGGTCTAGGGCCCAGAAGAAGTGGCTGCAAATACTTTCTGAACAACATTCTAGCTCCTTGGAATAGTCTGGGGCCATAGATGCTTAACTAGCTGTGGGACCATGGGCAAGTCACTTAACCTCTCTGTGCCCCAGTTTTCTCATCTGTAAAATGAGAAGTTTGAACTTGGTAACCTCTGAGGTCCCTTCCGACCTTAAGTTTGGGAGGAGTGGTCAAGGTCCATAAAGTTGGGAAAGAAGCTGTGTCATCCAGGTGTTGGAAGAAGGATCGTTGCTCTTGGTACTAAAGCATTTTCACACCTGTGATTTAATTTCATCCTCACATCCTTGTGAGGTGAGAAAGGGCAAAATTTATCGTCCCCTTTTTACAGATGAGGAAACAGAGGCACCAGAAACAAGTGACTTGCCCAGACTCACCCGGTGAACCAGTGGCAGAGCCAAGATGGCTTCCCAGGTGTCTCTGACTAAACTTCTTTCAGCTGATGATGTTCCCTCAAAAGGCCTAAAGTCACTGCCCGAAGAAAGCCCACATCCATCGATTATCATTCAGTTGGGACACTTCCTGTCTGCTTTCACAGAGGGACTGAGTCTTCACCCCCAAAACTCTGAGAAAGAGAAGCAGGTTCCCAAGGACGATGCCAGCCAACCAGAGCCTTAAAGGTACAGCGCAACCTCCAATGGCTAAGGGTTCTACTTCCCTATACTTGAGCTTGGAGAGAAATAGATCACCTCTATGTAACAATAGGCAGGGGGGACTTGGAAATACCAACAAAAGGGTTCATAAGATCTCTTAATACAGCACTGTAAATAAGGACAAAGCATTTACCAGTCCACATAAATGGTCCTTTAGGCTACCCACTTGCCAGGAGCTACATGGAAACTAAAAAAAAAATTTTTTTAAAGGGACCATTCTCGCTTCCATGCTTGGTTGGATCCATGACTCTCCATTTTGCAAGCGGCTACTTGCAAAGGTTTGCATTATTTTGCATGCTCAAAGACCTTGCTTGGCAAGGGCTTGTGAAGAGCTGGAACTCTCTCATGGCTTTTTTTGGAAAGAGGAGACCTTTGGTCTGAGGCCCCAGGGTAGGGATTTTCATCCAGACCCCCTGAAGGAGGTGAGGTGCTTTCAGTCATCCAGATGCTGTTCTTCCCAGGTTGATGTGGGGATAGCACTGTAGGGGTCCACGATGACTTTGGCACAGCGAATAATCATTAAAATGAGGAAGAGGCAAAGGAAGACAAAACAGGCCAAAGTCAATCCTTTGTCCACATCGACATGCACAGGCATTGGGGTTGGCTCTTCCATTGTGAGGTTGTCTCCTCATCTGGTTTTATTCTGACTGGTACCATCCTTCTATTCCTACAAAAAAAAATTTCCAAACATTAGAAAATGTTTCCTGTAGCCCAGAGGAAGGGTAATAGTTACTGAACAGAAATTGGCTCTTAACTAGTTCCAACCTTGGGAAGTTTTCATATATTATTAATTGTGCAGTTGTTACCTCATTCTCGGAAACTGAGGTGAGAGAAATTGGCTTTGTTTGCCAGGTAGGGTAGCTGACATTCATTCTAAACATTATAGATAGACGTTAAATTTTCCCCACCTAGCAAGCTGAGTAAATGCCCCATAATGCCGGCCTAACTTGTAGGACTGTGTACATTAGCTATGAATGTCATTAGGGCTAAGTCAAGTGTAAGAGCAGATATGGAGCTAAATAATTAACTGTTGCCAACTGCTTTAACTCTTCCTTCATGTTGACCCCTACCCCCACCTCTAAAGGGCAAGCAACTCTATGCATAGAACATTGAATTTAATGTCAAACTTTTTTTATTTGTTGATTAGCTTTGCTGAGTTTTTTTCATTCCTTTTCTTTAAAAAATGAAGTTTGGATTATAAGGAATGGTTCGTTGGTAGAGAGAAGGTGGGGTGGTAGAATATAGGCAATGTAAATGAAATTACATCAACAAAATTATTTATTTATTTTAAAAGTCCAGATGCCCTTGGCTACTGAGGAAAAAAGGTGTCTAAAAGTGGGGCTGAGACAGCCTCTACAAAATAGGTTGGGTAAACTGTCATGATGTTGAATCTTTAGATAAAGGTTTTTAAGTGGCAGGTTACTACTGTTCTCTCTCATACACAAAAACCATGAAAGTGTGGTTGAATGATGGTGCCCCTGAGAGAAATAGTGAAGTCAGGAGAAAGATAACTTAGTTTGGGACATGTTTAATTTGGGGTACTGGTAGGATATCCAGGTAAAGATGTAGTGGTTCCACTGGGCAAAGGCTTGTTGGTTTTGATAGTCTGATCCCGGAATGGAGTAATTGGTGAACACACCTGAATTCATTCTCAAATTCTTCAGCTCTCAGACTCTACCCCATTGGTTTATCTTGGCATAGCACAGGAAAGAACTGAAATGCAGGATAGAATTGGTCACTGTTTCATACAAGGCTGTTGCCTTGACATGCACCTTGGTTCAGACTGTACAGTAAGGAGAGATGAAGAACTTGGGGGTACAGCTGTAAGGTGGAGGGGACCCTAGAACACTAGTTTTATATGTGCTTTTGGACAAATCAGTCCACATTGTCCAGAACTATTGCATTCCACCCTTCTTTATCCTATTTAAATTAAAAGAATTCAAGTGTAGCCTGTAACCACACTTAGTTATCTCATAAATATGGGAAGTAAAAAAAAAAATTGAAAAGAGAACAGAAAAAGAGGTCTGCCTAAAAAAAATTTTGCATGAACTTCACTGGTTTCTTTTAGATACAAACTTAATTTACATAGGGAATGGTAGCATACTAATTTGCATAATAATTTAAAGGGCTATTTCTTATTTATATGACAACTTTGTTGCTCTATAAAAAGCCAGGTGAAAAAATTATCTTGACCCACTCTGTCTTCAACTCCTTTTACTCTGGTTTCAAACCCAACCCTAAGACTCTCCTTTCTTGAAGATCACCAACAACTTCCAAATCCAATGGCCTTTTCTTTTCATTTTTATCCTCCTTGATCCTCTTGAATCATTTGATATTGGAGATCATCCTCTCCTTCTGAATATTTCCTTGGCCTGAAAGATAGTATACAGCTATCTTGGGTCTCCTTCTACCTTTCAATCTTTGTCTCTATCTTTCTCTACCACTTCTTTGCATCACCTAAGGTTCTATAATTCTCTCTCTCCCCCTTTCTCTCTCTCTGTGTCTCTGTCTATCTGTCTGTCTGTCTGTCTGTCTCTCTCTCTGTCTCTCTATCTGTCTCTTTTTCTCTCCCTCTCCCTCTCTTTCTCTCAGCTTTATTACTTATGCCCATTTTTAATAAATGCAGAAATTGAGAGTGAGAGAGGATAAATGACACACTCAGGATTACATAGCTAGAAAATCTACAAGGTAGGATTTGAACTCAAATCTTAACAACTTTAAGTCTTGCAATCTATCCATAATACCTAGCTTCCAATGATGATAATGATGATGTCTATGATAATGGTTGTGGTGGTGATGATGATAACTTACACTTATATAGTGCTTACTACATACCAGGCACTATGCTAAAACTTGGCCTTGCAGTACCGAACTAGGGCAAATCTTGACTTTCAAAAAAGGTAGATTCGATAAGCTATAGGCTGGCAAGGTTACCTTCCATTCCTGTCGAAATTCTAGAACGTCTTATTAATGGGATTGTTTCAGACATTTAGAAAGAGAAATAGCAATCACTAACAGAAAGTATAACATCGTGGAGAACAGATCATGACAGACTAATTTCTTTTTATGGCAGAGTAATTAGACTGGTAGGTGAGGTGAATGCCACAGAAAGAATACCTACATGTCAGCAAAATATTTTACCAAATTTCACATGCTATTTGTGTAGACAAGATGAAGATATTGGGTTAGATGATACAGTAGGCCCTCAGGTAGTACAATGACTGTACCAAAGAGTAGTTATTAATGGTCTGAAGTCCACTTGGAGGGAGATCTCTAGTGGGGTATTTCAGGGATACATTCTTGTACCTTGCTTTGTAATATTTTGAACAGTGACTTAGATGACAATATAATCAATAAATTTTCACTTGATAAAAAAAGTCAAAGAAGGAAGACTACTAATAATAGCTTCTGTTTATAGTTGCCTTAAATTTTGTGAAGCACTTCAGATATACGATCTCATTGATCTTTGCAATAACCCCATCAGGTAGGTACTATTATTACCTCCATTTGATAGATGAAGAAATAAGGTTTTAAGGAGTTTAAGGGAATACTCTGGTCGTGTTTCTTGTCTGATAAGAGAAGCAGGATCTACATATGGGTCTTTCTGACCCAAACCCAGTATTGTGTCTACGAAGTTCTGCTGCCTCTGACAGCTAAGACCTTGGATTATAGAATTAGGATCTCAGAAAGATTTTGGCAGGAACCTGAATGGGAAGAATCTAAAAAGATGGAACTTAGTAGGGACAAATGTAAAATTATATACATAGATTCAAATTAATACCTGCACAAAGGAGAGGGAAGAATAATTGACTACTGTACAAGTTGCTCATGTTCTGTGCAAGTTCAAAGTGAGTTGACAGTGTGACATCAGAGCCAAAAGAACTATTTTCTTCTAGTATGCATGAAGAGAAACCTTAATTTTTATAAAAAGTGATGAATGTCCTTCCGTATTCTGTCTTGATTGGAAAAAAAGAATCTTAATATTGGGTTTCTTTTGGACATCCACCACATTTTGAGAAAGACATTAAATAGTTGGAGCTTATTCTGAGAAGGTCAACCCTTGCTGAAGAGACTGGGGGCCATGATTTACAATGAGCAACAGAAAGAATGAGAAAATCTTTAGCTTGGAGAACACAAGGGGCTGTGGTAAGTTATTTAAGTGTTTGAAGGTTTGTTATATTAAAGAAGGGCTTGGCCCTAAAGGGAAAAACTAGGAACAAAGGATGAGAGTTGCAAACACAGAACTAAGCTCAATGTAAGATGAAGTTCTCTAATAATAAGAGCTATCCAAAAGTGGAAAGGGCTCCCTTGGGATGGAGCAACTGTGGAAGGCTGAGACTTCTAACTTTTCACTTGGGCCCTGGTGGCATCATCATTGGCATTCCCAAATCCCAGCAGTCCCAAGAGGAAATGGAAGACAAGTCATATCAACAGGAACTCCACAGTTCCTTCTTGTCCTTTTCTGTTCCATCTCTGTCCTTCATTCCTTATCAGTTCCCATAATGTTGGAGCTACCATAATAGGCCATAAGAACAACCACAGTTCATTCGACCAAAAAAATAGGCCTTTCCATACAATAAGCGATTGGTGCTACTGTGGCATGATACTGAGGTAAGTCCTATTACTATACCATAATGGGGGATACATGCTGCCAAGATCCTAAGAAACTTGGACTGCAATTTCCTATTGATATTATTGCAAGCTCTATGGTACCATTAATAGTACTATACTTCAAATATATTATGTATTAAACAGGGGTTTTTATAGGCTAGCCTGGGTATATCATCAATCACATTTCTTTTGGAAAACACATTAGAGTTCCAAATAGCCTATATATAATTGAGCTTTTGGGAACACAATCTATTCACACTTTGGGGACTGTCCATATATTACTTTAGTGCTGTCTTACTGTGCCCTCCCCTCAACTAAACCAGCTCCAAGTTTAATCTGGGTGAATCCCCTGAGTAGCACAGGAAATTACAAAAGTAATTTAAGGACAAGGTACATGCTCTGTTATTAGGGCACAGCACTGAGCCCCTTATTGCTAAAAAATGGACAATTAGTGAGTTACTTTGAATTGTTATCAAGGTGAGTAGCTTCAGTTGTCTAAATTCACAGAATCTTAAACTTGGAAAGGGTCTCAGAGGTTGTCTGGTCCATCCTCATGTCTAATATATGAATCTCTTCTACAACATCAAAGAATCTCCAGATTTTTAGACTTTGGAGTCATTTCTTCTAATGTTCTAGTTTCTTTTAATTACATGGCAGATAGGAGTACTACCAATTTTCTAATTTTGTCCAAAACACTGCTTTATAAGTATTTAATGACATAATTGGATCAAATAATTCAAAACAATTTTGTAGCAAATAAAAAAAAGAAAAAACCTACCTGATAAGGTCTAGGCAGATGGGGTCTGCTTTCCCCCCGTCTGGCTTGCAAACCACTCCAACTGTAAAATTTCAGGTTTTGGTGATTCCTCAGAGGAGTGGTCATGCTGTTACAACTCACTCAGGGGTAATTCTGGTTTGGGGAAAAAATACATTTATATTCCTGACTGTAACTTCTGAGCCCCCATCAGTGTACATTTAAACAAACTGGTTACAATGACACTGTTAGCTCTTAAACATAAAACATTTATTAAACAATAGAGCAAAAGCAAAAATAATCACAATATAACATTGTGGAAGGAAAAAGTAGGAAAAACTAAAACATCAGAGAATGCATAAACTTGAGTTATGCTCTCCCACCCATGCACAAAGTATCCAAAGTGGCTGGAGTGGGGAAATGGGTAGGAGTAAGGGACATGAATATGGAAACCTATGTACTTGGAGCAGCTTGACCCTGGACTGTGAGCCTGGATGTTTGTGGACTCTAGGAAATAACCGCACTACACATTAATTATTAGGTAAGATCTGCCTTTTTCTAAGCCTCTCAGCTCCCTTGACAGAGGAAGCCACTTCTCTGTTGTTCTTGAAGGGCCACTGAAGTAATGTTAATCTCTTTTAGACAACAGAAAGTGTAAGTTTGCTATCTAAAGAACTTTGCAGGTGTGCTTCCTTGACTTTGCATTGAGGCAGCATTACAGTTTTCATTGAGAAGCAGTTCTTTCTAATCTTGGATCTATAAAGCTATTTAGCTTTTGTCCTCTAGGGGCTTTGAGGATTTTGTCCCCTTGAGCCATAGATGTAGTAAATGGCAAACCATTGAGGGATTTCTTCTCTCTTAAATTGCACAAGGTGAATAAAGAACAAGGCAACTTTTCCCCCAACCAGCTCTTGCCCCACAGCCAAACATTCTCCTTTTCTGTGGTCAACTTTTTCAAATAGAAATTTTTCTCCAATTTGATTGGCTTCCACCTCTATCTTCATCAACAGCTCTAGTGGCCTGGTCTCAGCTTTTGTCAGCATAGTAGCCCTAATGGCCTGTGTGTTCTGTGTTCCATGTTTTAGCTTCTGATATCTTGGCTTCTCTTATCAACTTCTTTCATGAACTTCTCTCATCTCTCTCCTGAATGTGGCTTCTTGTTTCCTAACTTGATCCAGCTTCAGATTTTGCTTCTAATGCTTCAAATCAGTCTAGTGTCTAGTGCCCCATCTCTAGCTTAGATTGAGAAACCCCAAAACCACATTTCTGTCAGATATGACACAAGTAGTTATTATATAATAGTTCCCAAATAATTCTTTAGTGTCATTTTCCAGCAACGCACTCCAAAGTTTTGAAAGAATCACATTCAAATTAGCCTCTGGGGAAATGATATACTCCTGTCATCCCTAGGCAATTGTGGCTTTGAGTGACCTGCTTTCACTCTGGTCCTCTCAGAACTCTCTGTATGTCTTCTCAAGCACTTTTATTTAAAGGTCTGCTTGTTCTCTCAGAATGCTTTTTTTTCAAATTGCTTTTCTCTGATTCACACCATCTCTCCTTTCCTACCCTTTCCAACAAATAAATTGTCCACCCAAGAGAGGTTCTTACATGCATAAGGTATCTTAACCTAGGATTGTTTGAAATACAAAAATGGAGTCATGATTCTTGCATTCTCCTCTGGGTGTGAAGCTGGAATATAAGAAAGCAAGGATGACTCTGTTTTTGAAGCAATGGCATTTGAATTTGCATGCCTGTGAATGAGATTGCTCACATGTTTTGTCAGTTTGGTAAATGGTTGATTGCCTGATTCCTCGTTTATGGAACCAACCCATGAATACATTGAAGATTCATTTCTCATTACTTGGTTTTCTTATGATCTTTTCTTTCTTCCAGTCTGCAACTTTTTATAATTAAGCATGGTATCTACTTTTTGGGGTTTGAAAATACATCTGCTCAAGAGTGATACACTATGTAGAAATGAAGGCTGAGCTGTGGGGAGCCAGGGCCTTCTGCTGACATAAGCCCTCCCCTTTGGTTCCCCAGCCAATATTTCTCAGCCCTGGCCTTCCACAGCCTCCAGGGAGAAGACAGAGTGATGGAGCAGAACTCAACATGCCCCAGACTGAACCTATTATCTTTCCCCTAAATCTTCCTCTTTTTCTGATTTTTCCATAACTGCAGATACCAACATAGCTAAAATCCCTCAACTCCTCCTCCTCTCTCCCTCCCCATATCCAATCTGTTGACAAGCCTGTCAATTTTACTTTTCATTATTTCTCCTACATGGATTCCCTTCTTTCCTCTGTTACGGCTACCACACTGTTGGGGGCCCTCATCATGTCATGACTGTACCTTTGCAATAGCCTGGTAGGTGGTTTCCCTGACTCAAGTTTCTCTCCACTTCAGTCCACCCTTCTGATCTTCCTAAGGTACAAGTGTGACAGGATCATCCCTATACCACCCACTCAATAAACTCCAGTGGCTTGCTATCACTCTGGCATCCCTCTTCACAACCTGCTTCCACCCACATCTTTTCAATCTTCTTACACTTCATTCCCCATCCCTACCCACATACTCTGTGATCCAGTGATACCGGCTTCCTTGCTACTCCTTGAACAAGACACTCTATCTTCCAACTCCAGGCATTTCCACTGACTTTTCCCCATGCCTGGAATATTATCCCTCATCATCTCTACCTCCTGGTTTCCCTGGCTTCTTCAAGTCTTAGATAAAAATCTCACCTTCTTATTCTGGCTTAATTCTAGTGCATTTCCTCTATTGGTTATCTCCAGTTTATATTATCTACATCTTGTTTGTACATAGTTATTTGCCCATTGATTCTCCCCTTTGTGAGCTTCTTGAGGGCAGAGACTATTTTTACCCAGAACTTAGCACAGTGCCTGTCATATAGCTGGCACTTAGTACATTTTTATCGACTGGCTCCCGAGGTAGTACATTCCACTTTTGGACAGCTCCAAGTATTCGGAAGTTTTTCTGACACCAGTCAATGAATAAAAAAAATTACTAGGTGCTTATTATATGCCAAACACTATGCTAAGCACTGGAGGTACAAATAGACTGCCCCTGCCCTCAAGGAATTCCATTTGAAAATGGGAATGGTTGCCTGGGAATGGGCATTTTGGTCTAAAAAGTCACTGGACTGATAAGTAGAATAGCAGAGAATTTGGTTAATGTGCTCTTTCTAGAAGCAATGGCAATACTGATTTTACTATGGTTCTCAAAGTAAGCAAGAGATGGAAGGAGGAGAGATAGAAAGATTGAGTCTAAATATGCCCCTTCCATCTAATGCTCTTAGCCCCATTGGAGCTAAGCAGAATAAATATAATCTCTCTTCCCTATGACATTCCCACCCCCAAACACTTGAACAGGGCTATCATGTTCACTATAAGACAATTTTGTCTTATAGTACAATTAGTCAGACCCTATACAAGTGAATTTAGTTGCCAAATGACCTAATTTATAAGGTGGTAACATCAGAAGTACCATGAGGGAGTACAGTGAAATGCCTGCTGGTTTATGCCAACACAGTTATGCTTTTGCCTTGATATGCATATTAATGTGATTGGAGCCATCCATAATATTGATTATGAATCTGGGTATATTGAATACTAGAGTTCCATTAAATGTGTAGACACATCCTACAATTTAAGGGACAGAAGATTGATGCAGTCTTTCAAATCTCCTCTGGCTAACCCAAAATTTGCTCCCTGTCTCCATGACCATTTTTTTTCCTTTTGGGACATAATGGATGACAACAATTAAAGTTTCAGGCTGAATGCACCCAACACCATGGCCAACAGTGCAAATAACTCATCTTCAAAACAGCATATCCCCTTTCTCAGTGCAACTTCCAAGAATCAAAGAATGCTCTCGAGGACCTTCTGGACCTTCTGTTCTTCACTTAATAGTTGAAGAAACTGAGAGCCAGTGAGTTTCAGTGATTTGCCTGAGGTAAGCACATATCTGCAAATCAAAACTCAATAGGACAGCTTGCCTCTGTAGCATGCTAGTGGGGATGGGCTCAGAATCCCCAACATGGAAGCTGCCTCTAGCTAGAAGGGACTGTTTTCCTTTGGAACAGGGGTTCATGTTTTCACTATCTGAGTTGATTCCTTTCTATTGGCCCATTTTGTCTGCAGCTGTTGGTTCTGAGCTGCTGATACACCTATTGTTTTATCACTTCCGACAGTGCCTTCTGTTGCCCTTGAAACATTTCTCTGGCTGCTGTGTGACTACCCTCCTCCAGTGCTGAAGTCACAGGCCTGGAAAATTCTCACTTTCCATCTGCCCCAGCTGGGAGTAACATCAGTAGAGATAATCGTCCATGTTCCTTTCCTCTTGAGAGATGCACTTCCCGAACCTAAACCTTGTCAAAGAATGACAGAGCCCACTAAATTGTAAACTCCTGAACTTAGTGACAGAGCCCACTAAATTGTAATAGCTTGAGAATATCTTGTATATCTTTAAACTGTCCCCCTCCACAGCCTCCAACCCCAAGCATGATGTTTTATATATAATAATAAGGTATCATGGGCAGCTAGATGGCACAGTGGACAGAGTGCTGGGCCTGAAGTCAGGAAGACTCATCTTCCTGGGTTCAAAGCAGAAATCACACATCTACTAGCTGTGTGGCCCTGGGCAATTCACTTAACCCTGTTTGCCTCAGTTTCCTCCTCTGTGAAATGAACTAGGGAAGGAAATGGCAAATCACTGCAGTATCTTTACCTAGAAAACCCCAAATGGAGTCACAGAGAGTGACATAACTGCAAATAACTGAAGAACACAATAGTATCATCTTTGAGCCTCAAATAACCTTGTGAAGTAGGTACTACAGATATTATGATCCCCATTTTAGATGAGGAAAGTGAGTCAGAGAGAGGTTAAATGCCTTACCCATGGTCACATAGATAAGTATCAGAGACAAGACTTGAACCCAGCTCTTCTTGACCCTCAGTCTAACACTCTGCCTTCTATTTCATGCTTTCTCTCCATTAAATTTAATGTTGCAGCTAGAAAGGAACCTAAAGCTTATTTAGTCCAAACCTCTTAATTTACAGATGAGGAAACTGAGGCCCAAAGAGGTTAATCTTTCCCAAGGTCACACAGCTAGTGATCAAGACTATTAAGAAAAAAAGAAATCAGTTCCTGATCCCTAAATCCAATGCTCCTTCTATTATACTCATATTATCTGGTGCTCCTCATCTCTGTTCTTTTTATGCACTCAAAGCTGTTAGTGGCTTTGACTCCAAATTCTACCCTGCTTCTCAATTCCACCCTTTATAAGCTGATCTAATCTTCACAGCGAGAACAAAGGTGAGAAAGCAGAGAGTTTCACTAATAATTCAGGTGCTATCACCTCAATCACCCAGCTAATTGATTTAATTTTCTAGTTGGTTTAAAAATTGAGGCCACCCTCAAAGAGAGCTACATTTAAAAAGTACTCTCCCCACAATAAGCCTCTATGGTTGGCACCATACATTATCAAAACCTCCATTTTACAGTCAGGAAGTTAAGGCACAAAGAGAAAGTAATTTGCCTGCAGTCCCATAGATGGCAAGTGGTAGAGCATGAATCCAACATGTCTCCTGCTTCTGTGTTCAGCATTTTCTCTAATACCCCATGCTCTCTCTAGGTCTCTGAAGTTGGAAGGGACCTTAGAGGATATCTAGTCCAACCCCTTCATTTTACAGATGAGGAGTCATAGGTCCAGAAAAATTAAAATGACTTATCCATGGGAACAAGGTAGTAACACTGGGTACAGAGCTAAGATCTGAATCCAAACCTGTAGACTCCAAATCCAGCACCCTTTTCACTGTACCGCACCCCTCTATTGGCCCTACATATATCTATATATCTGTGCTTGTGTGTATGGATTGCAAGTTTTCTTGTCTCTGGAGCAGCTAAGTATAGCTCTGTTGTCACAAGCTTTTAAAGCAGGGAGGATGATTTTATCCCCCAACTTTTTTCATAATTTGAGTCTTTGTCTTTTCAGTTGATGTTAAGAAAATCTTCAAAGGCTGTGGCAATTTGTGGAATGAACTAAGACAATATACCCCTCCTATATTTGTAAATCAAGCCCAAATCCATAACTGGGCTCCTGCATATGGCTTGAGTACATTCTGTTTTCTCCCCTAGAGTCAGGAGGGCTACATCTACCATTTAGCATGGAGTGTCTTTTCTCTATTGCCATCAGCTCAGGCTGCCACTGTCTGTGTTCCTTCCATCATTAGGGGCTGGTGACTGATACCTCAGATCCATTTAACCAGTTAACATTAACTAGTTTTTAACAAAGGAATATTTACTTTAAAGATATTGCAAGAATAAATGTGTAGACATTTTCTTCAATACTTTAGGGACATTCTTCCCCTTACACCACATGAGCAGGGTAGGGAATAGGCTCAGACAAATTCAGTTCTTACACAGTATTAGTTCTATTAAGTTCATGTCCAAAGATAGTCTCTTTGCCAGAGAAATACATATTTTGGCTACCATTGGGTTGAATCATCCAAATCACTTCTTGTTTCTTGGGGTATTGATGCTGGGTTGGCTTTAAAACTTATCCCGGCATGCTGGGACATTGGGGCACCCTGCTAACCTTTCAAAACTCAAAAAGGCCTGATGTTCCAATCTCCCCACCTAAAACAGAAAAGAACAAACAGGCTCATTTTTAAAGGCCTTTTGACCTTAAAGGGGAGAAGCACCAAGGTCACTCCTCTTATTGTATGATCTTTCACTGGACACCATGGGTGGAAGAGTCATAGAATGAGGAATATCCAAAATGACTGGTGCAAGAATGATGGCAGAAGCTGATTAAGATCTTTTCAATGTCCTCAAAACCAACTAAAGAGCCTCCTATTGACCATACGGCTGGCAGACCAGAACCATTTACAGAATGTCTACACGTGTTCTAATGTTTCTCTAAGTACTGACTGCCCTTAAACATCATCACAACTCTCCCAGAAGTAGACTCCCAGTCCTTCCTCATGGAGAGTTGTTATCTGAGCCATCTGCACATTTGAAAGACATCTGTTACTCACTTCCCCTTAATGGAAGATTTTCTTGTATTCATCAAACAGGTAGGGGCGCATTTTGAACATAACTTCCTTGACCTCAATCCAGAGCAGTGTCTGGGGAGGCACAAATATTTTTTTCACTTGTTCCCCCAGTGCCATATAGCAAAGGAATTCAAAAAAGTCAAAATGGCAGAAACTTGTATGGGTTAAAATCATAATTGTCCACACTTACAAATTTATGCAGATTTTACAAAATTTACCAAAGACTGCTGCTTGCTTAATACTCAATAAGTGTCTAATCCAAATTAAAAAAAATAAAAGGTGAAAAAAATTGTCAACTAGAAGGAAATCTAGTCCCCAGAGAGTTATCTAGCCCGTGTGTAGTTCTCCCTGAAGGGATTTTGGTGTTAGGGACAACCAGAAGTCACCCTTTCACTATTAGGCTAGAAACCAAACTGATTTGGTTTGGCAACCCAGCTTTGGGTCTTATTAGGCTGAGGGACTTTACTCTCTTTTTTCAATAGGACTCCTTGCATCTCCTCCAAACCCACACTCACAAAATGAATTTAATCATTGAGGGACTCCCAAAGAAAAAGAAAATGAAGGTTCCCACTTCAGGAAAGCTTGTCCCCCTTTATAATACCAGAGCACTGTCTATGGAACTTGCTGCACAGAGATTAAGAGACCTAGGGTAGATGGAAGTCATCTGATCACGCTCTGATTAAAAACCAGCTGTCCTGGATGAAAACTCTTCCGCAATTCTTCATTTGGAGGGCCATCCGACTGGTCAGGGGATGGACAAATTTTTAAGTGCTCCTTTCTACACAGAGCACACCAAAATTTTGCTAGGAGTACGTGTACCATAGGTGATCAATCCCCTTAGAGGTCTAGGCACCTTTCCTTTGCATACTTATTTCAAAGGCTACCTAATATTCCCCACAGTGGATCCCTGCCACAGCAAGGGTAATTCAGATGGAATCCCAGACTCACCCAATAATAAAACAAGTGGGGATCAGTTAGATAAAATAGCAAAGCAAGGTCAAATAAACCCAAAATAAGGGAGAGGCTCCCAAGAAAAGGAACAAAGTACTAAAAGCTGATTACTTAGGATTTCCAGGTACATAAGAAAACCTTATCCTGTGAATTTGAGAGGCATAAGGATCGTGTAATAAGGGAAACAATCTAGGTCTGTTTAAATGCAACATGAAAATGTGAACATTTCTCAATTGAGCAATATCACTTTATTAAAGCAAACTCCATGCTTTTCATGAGACTCAACATCAGTAAGTATTTAGTAATCTATCGGTATTAATATTTTAAACACTCATTGAATCAACAGATGAAACAGTTTGCAAAATCATCCCCGATGGAACTGACTGGCAAGGAACACACACTGGATAATCTTCCTGTACCATTCCAGCCTAAAGGAATTTTGCCAATTTCTCTAGGTCCCCCAAAATGAAGGTCTCCATAAATAAAATTCCCAGGTGGAGAATACATCTGGAGGTCCACATAAATATAAAGGCCCAATGTTATCCCAGATTAGACCCTACATGTATGAGATATACTCTGCTCTTTCCCCCAGATCCAGTCAGGCTACATTTGTCTGACAGGGTTCTAAGGTACCCTGAGAGATTTGCGGAGTGTTTCTTCTCTATTGCTATTGGTTCAAACCCTGACTAGTTGTGTTTCCCCCATTGTTAGGGGCCAGTGACTATCATACCAGTTCCATTTAACATCAGCTAGGTGGCATAGTAGATAGAGTGCTGGGCTTGGTGTCAGGAGTCATCCTTCTGAGTTCAAATCTGGCCTCAGACACTAGCTATGTGACCCTGGTCAAGTCATTTAACCCTGTTTGCCTCAGTGTCCTCATCTAAAAAAAAGATCTGAAAAAGGAAATGGCAAACCACTCCAATGTCTTTGTCAGAGGACCCCAAATAGTATCACCAGGCATTGTATATGACTGAAAAATGACTGAACCACAATACTTACTTCAAAAACATGGAAAGAACAAATGTGTCAACAGTTGGTGCCCAGAACTGAATACAACATTTGAGATTTGGTCTGATTAAGACAGAATGCAATGCAGAATATCAGGAATTGGTTTGATATTTACAAATACTGATACATTATCCAGGAATAATAATCCTCCTTAAGTGAATAGTTGATTCCCTTTCTGGCTGATTACTTGGGATTTCCAGGTATATAAGAAAACCTCATCCTGTGAATTTGCAACAGCTGATGGAATCAGCCTAGCAGTGTCCTTATACTTATCTCTGACTTTCAAACTCATTTCTACAATTCAAGGACTTCCTCAAAGATTATCCCTTAAAGGTAAAATACTATGTTTGGTTAAAAAAATCAGCGTCATGAGCACAAGATGGGATGTGTATGTGTGCGGCTGGACAATAGAGATATTGGGGTCTTAGCAAACTGGAAGGTCAACATGAAAGAACTATGTAATATGACAGATAAGAGCATTAATGAGAGCTTAGGCTGCATTAAGTCCAAAAGCTTTCCATAATGCCCTCTGACAGAAAATTCTCTCTACCCTGAAGTTCCCCATGGCATTTTATGTTTCTCACATCATGCCTTGCACTAGGTATCTATGTACATGTTTCGTACAAGTATGGATTGTTCATCCCTCCATGGTAGGGACTACATTGTATTAAGAATAAGAGTTCACTATTGCCTTTGAAGATTTAGAAAATTATTTCCTTATAATCATGTGAAGTAGGTAGTGTAAAATCAACCTCATTTTAAAGATGAGGCTCAGAAAGCTTATATTCTTCCTCTATGGTCATACCAGTGTCAGAAACAGGATTCAAACCCAGGTCTCCCAACTGAGTACAGCACTTTCCCCCTTGTGACATCACCTCTTCTGATACACTTTTCATTGTTGTCTGCCCCACAGCACCCACACAGTGCCTTTGTATGGTAGGTGCTCAATGAATGTTTTCTGAGTTAAGCAATAGAGATAAGTACAGAATTCTAAATCATCTTTTGGACAATTCTTCTCTGCTGTCCTCAATCCCTGTTCAG
Source organism: Trichosurus vulpecula (assembly GCF_011100635.1). Classification (NCBI taxonomy): domain Eukaryota; kingdom Metazoa; phylum Chordata; class Mammalia; order Diprotodontia; family Phalangeridae; genus Trichosurus; species Trichosurus vulpecula. The sequence continues at coordinate 120,431,229 of NC_050580.1, read as the reverse complement.
TCTTGGAACTTGCACATGAATAAAAAAAGAAAAGTTAGAGAACAAAGTCGCTGAAACCTCAAACTAACTTGTGAGGGTGACTCCTCATCCTTTGGGACCAATAACAAGCATCATAAACCATAATGTGACAAGAGGAAGATTATTAGCATCTTTCTGGACGCCTTTAGCCAAGGTGAATTCCAATGTAGCATGTGGTGCTGCAAAGACTGGGAATGGAAGTCAGAGCTGTGTCCCAGGGAAGGTTGGAAAATTTAATCTTCTGTGTATTCCTATCTAATGGGAACTTAGAACCTTCCCTATGACAGATTCAACTTAACTTATCAGAAATAATAGAATGTTAAGAAATGGCCCCTGCTCTTATGGAGTTTATGGTTCAATGAAGGAATAAGATGTGAACATAGAGAGCCAAGAAATAATGGATCAAATCTAGGAATTAATGTGGATAAGTGAAAAGTCCAAAACTTAGTCTAAAAAACTCAGCTTCAAAAATGAAGAATAGAGTGAGGCTAGAAGATGGTTACATGAAAAAAATCTGAGGTTTACGATAATAATAATGATAATAATAACTAGTATTTATATATCACTTTAAGGTTTACAAGGTTACATAAATATATGCATATATATTTTCTCTTTTTACCCTCATAATAACCCTGGGAGGTTGTTTCAGTTCTCACCATTTTACAGATGAAAAAACTGAGGCAGATAGAGGTGAGATGTCTTGCCCAGAGTCACACCGCTAGTCAGTATCTAAAGCTGGATTCGAGCTCAGGTCCAGCGTTCTATCCCTTGTGTACTCAGCTGAAGTAGACCATCAACTCAATGTGTCAGCTGTGTGACATGGCAGCCCAAAATAAAAGCTAATTCAATTTTAAAAATGCATTTATTTTAAGTGTATATTTCTAATTAAAAGACTATAGTAAAAAAAAGTGCTTCTTGTGCCTAAGTACCTACCTACCTGTGTTGTCTAAACACAGGTCAGTCAACAAGCATTTATTAAGTGCTAACTATGTGCCAGGCACTGTGCTCAGTGCTGGGGATACAAAGAAAGACAACAATACGGTATCTGACCTCAAGGAGTTCCCATTCCAGTGCTGGCAATGGTACCAGGTGAACAGAGTTTTAGTCTGTAATTAGCTGTATGATCTTGGACAAGTCATTTCATCTTTTTGATCTGAGATCCTCATCTGTCAAATTAGAGGACGGGCCTTGACGATCTCCATATCTATGATATGATGCTTCAAAAATGTCTAACTCAGAGAACTTTTCCTCTTCTTTCTGGTCCCAGCTGGAAGGTACTCATCGTTAAGCTTAATTATTTTAATGGGTAGAAATCTAATCCAGTTTAATGCAGTAAATGGCGCATTTATATTCAGCTGACATTCAGCAAGAAGTAAACAGCTGTCTGGTTCCTGGCCTCTCATTTGGTCAACTTCTATTCCATATAATTATCACTGACGTAATTGCATCGTCCTTCAGCAAATAGCCAATGAGGATCTAAACTCACTTTCTACTTCTTTGGGGTCATTTGATCCAGGAAGGGTGGTGATTCTGAGGGATTTACTGGGAATAAGTTGGCTTGTTTGGGAGAGCTCTCAGAGAGCAAGTTTTCACCTGGGGAAAAATCAATTGATCTGAGTAGAATGGGAATTGTGCCAAAGAAGGAAACCTAAGTCCAGGAAGGGATAAAACAATGCTAAGTCTTATCTGAATACAGAGCTGTATGAATTAGAGACGAGTTGGAAAGGGGAGATATTGGCAAAGACTAATGAGGAACTTAATGGGCCCAGTTCAAAGTGTTCAAAAACAGCATCTCAGACTCATAGAACACATTCTTCCCAGCAATCTTTTGATGTGTACAGCTTTTAAGTGGTAAGAATATATATTATACATGGAAGAAAAGTCGTGGGACAAAAAGGAGAAGGTGCCAAGGCTAATAATCTTATAGTACTGACAGGAAATTAGAGAAATCTGGGGTTCGTTCCTGGCATTACTACTTTCAGTTCGACTCAACCAACATTGATTATGTTATGTTATGTTATGTTATGTTATGTTACGTTATGTTGTTATGTTATGTTACGTTGTGTTATGTTATGTTGTGTTATGTTATGTTATGTTATGTTATGTTACGTTATGTTGTTATGTTATGTTACGTTGTGTTATGTTATGTTATGTTATGTTATGTTATGTTATGTTATGTTATGTTATGTTATGTTAATACAGAGGCAGATATGAATTTCTCTGCTCTCCAGGAGGAATGGTTTTCATTACTCCCCAAGCTGAATACTGTACATTTTCCATTATGCTCCAGAAGCCTCTTCAACCTGGAAGCTTGCTCCAGCCTTGGAATTTTCACACATAAGAAGTACCCCCTGGTCCTGGATGGCTCCCCATTTTAGAGGGTGCCCAGGCCAGCCACATCTCACTCCTCTGTAGGCTCTACTCTGGACTTTCTCGATCATCCTCCATCCCGCCCTACCCCTACCTTTTCAGCTTCCTCTTACGTGTTGTCTTCCCCAACTAGAAAGTAAGCTTCTTGAGAGTAGGGACTTTTTCTTCTTCTTATATTTATATGACACCGAGTGCTTAGCACAGTGCCTAGCAAATAGTAGGTGCTAAATAAGTGCGTGGTACCTGATTGACATTTTACTATGAATAAGTTGGTTGTATACTGGCATTATGCAGCCCCATAAGCATAGTTTCTGCTGCTGGGCAACATAATTGACATCAGTAATATGGACAGTGTCCAGAGGAGAGCAACCAGGATGGTAAAGGGTCTCAAAGCTCATTCCATAGGAAGAACTGTCATGTGGAAGAGCAATTAGATTTGTTCTGTATGACCCCATAAGGAAGAATGGAGACATGGGTAGAAGTTATAAAAAAGGAAAATCAATGTTTGTAAAAACTGCCCAAGACTAGAGCTATCCTGAGTACAATGGATTTTCTTAGGAAGTGGTGAGTCACCCATTATCGTCAGTCTTCAAGCAGATGGCTTGGGGGACTACTTGTCAGGCATGTTGTGATGGGGTTTGTGTTTTGGTTATGGGTTAGGCTATTTGGCTGCTGAGATAACTTCCACCTCTAAAATTCTGTCATTCAGTAGGTGTTTAATAAATGTTTGTTGAGTGAGTTTTCATTCAACAAACATTTATGGGGTCCACTTTAAAAAGTAGCCAGGCTTTATATCATAGATTTGAGTAGGAAACGGACTTTAGGATCGTGTCATTGGGTGACTTCTTGCTAGAATCAGCAGTCATAGTGGGGCACATGAACAGTGAAGGGCCAGGTGTGACACTGTCTTTAAGACCCCAGGCCCAAATGCCATCTTGTGCCAGAACCAAATTCTGTCACTTACCCTGGTGCTGTTTTGCCTTCTCTGAGGAGAGCCACATCACTTTAAGGCACAGAATCTGCAAATAATATCTCCCTCCTCCTACTTGTACCCAACCCAGGGATAGCCTGACTCAGATGGACACCATATTGGAACACGGGACTGGCTGTTAGGAGACCCAGGTTCCATACCTGACTCTATCCCTAATTTCTTATGTGTTTAAGCAAGACACTTCAACTTTCTGAGACCATTTTTGTGGGGGAGGGGAAAGGAAAAGAAGGGTGTTGGACTAAATGGTCTCTGAGCTACTTTTCCATTCTAAAAGTATATGATTTTGTGACAGATTGATAAATGTTGCAAGGGAGAATCTCTGAAGTGGAAGGGACCTCAGAGGCCTTTAAGTTCAACCTCAACAAAAGTCCCCTTTACAACATGCCCAAAGTGTGGTCATCAAGCTTTAGCTTGAGTGAAGGAGTCTTCACTATATAACCTTTCCTCTCCTCTGATACTGTCACTACTCCGGCATAGACTCTCATCACTTCACACCTGGACTACTGCAATAGCCTCCTCATTGATCTGCTTGTCCTAAGTCTCTCCCTATACCAGTCCATCCTCCATTCCACTGCCAAAGTGATCTTCCTAAAGTGCAAGTCTGACCATGTCACCTCCCTATTCAATAAATTCCAGTGGCTCCATATCACCTCTAGAATCAAATATAAAGCCTTCTGTTTGGCTTTTGAAACTCTTCATAATCGGGCCCCTTTTTACCTTTCTAGTCTTCTTATGCCTTATACCACCCCATCTCCATCCCCAACCCTCTCCATGTTCTCTGCAATCCAGACACCTGGTCTCTCTGATATTCCTTGAACATACACTCCATCTATTGACTCTGGGCATTTTTACTGGCTGCCCTCCATGCCTGGAATGTTCTTCCTCCTTATCTCTGTCTCCTGGCTGACTTCTGGTGCCATCTAAAACCCCACCTTCTACAAGAAGCGTTTCTTGATCCCTCTTAATTCTAGTGCCTCCCCTCTGTTGATTACTTCCAATTTATCCTTTTCTATAGCTCGTTTGTATATGGTCATTTGCAGATTGTCTCCCCATTAGACCTCGGAGTTTGTCTTTTGCTTTTTGCCATATCTCCAAGGCATAGCTCGGTGCCTAGCACAAAGGAGGTGCTTAATAAATGTTTATTGACCTCCCGAAGTGGCCCGTTCCAATTGTGGATAGTGCCGTAGTGAGCACCTCCAGATACAAAGCCCAAGTTTGCCTGTTTGCAGCTTTCTGTTGTCTCAAGCCAAATAGAAAACAAAATCCAATCCCTCTTTTGCTGTGTGCAGAATACTAGGCTAGGCACGGGAGGGAATAGACAAGGTGAAGCGTATGAAGAGGAGCATGAGTAGGCTAGGGAGGAGACTGAGGATCATACCACAGGAGGACCAGTTGAAGAAGCTGGGGAAGGTTGGCCTGGAGAAACAAAGACTTAGCGATAGACAACACAACATTTGTCTTCACAGATCTAAAGGGTTGTTAGACGTGTTCTTCTTGGCCCTAGATGGCAGAATTAGAACCAATAGGTGGAAGACGTAGAGATGATTTTGGCTCAATATAAGGAGAATTTTTGTTACTATTATAGCTGTCCCAATGCTTTGGATAGTAGAAGGTGCTGCTACGCTGATGGGGAGGGATCTTCTAGACCACATAAAAGATGTTGTAAAATGGTTTCCTTTTCTGGTGAGCTAGATGACCTCCACAGTCCCCTACAATTCTGATGTTCTATGACTTGGTGAAGGCTCACTATATCTAACCAGCTCCAGAAATGCATTATTCCACCTTTTATGGTGGGCACAGTAAGTCAAAGCTTCCATTGCTATGGTCAAAGGGTGTTTCATCTGTACTCACCATCTTTGTAACTTCACCATGCCCTGGCCACCACTCCCCCGTATGTGTTGTCCCCCTCCATTAGAGTGGAAGCTTTTCAAGGGCAGAGACTCTCTCCTTTGTACTTGCAGCCTCAGTACTTAGCACTAAGTCTAGCACATAGTAAATGCTTAAGAAATACATTTTCATTTGTTCCATCTACACAGTCAAGTATATTAGAGGGTTGAAGAACAAAGTGTTAATGAATCTTATGGCAGTAAGTTGGATCTGGGAAGGGGACAGGACAAGGGAGACTACAGGGAAGGTCTTGGTGATGTTGGGTTTCAGCTGGTCCCCTTTATGGTTATAGACAATGATCAATATGGAGAATTGGATGTAAACATGAGACCTGGGGACCCACAGTCCTGAAGGGACTTGATAGTCTCCCCCATCATCCTTTCTCACTGTATCTCTCTGTTTTTGCCTACTGCCTACTGTCCCTTAACCTTTATCCAGACTGCCATCAGAATTGCTTTTCCAAGGAAGGAAAAAGTATTATTAGATTTACCCTACTGTTAAAGCCATACAAATGAGCAGTCACAGACTCTATTAGGAGGCTGCCTGCTTAATCATCCTTGGCAATACCACAATTAACAGCTCATAACCAATTACCTTCTAGCTGATTGGTTTGGGGAGGTGAGGTCAGCTGAGAGCTTTTTCTACTCTGCCATCTTGGCTCTGCCCTTGGAAATCCTCTAATTGGAGTTCTTGATAATTATTTGATCTTTAGCTAATTTTAGATTTTGATTTGAGTAAGGCCTACAATCTGGCCATGATACAAAAACAGTATGGCCCCCGAAAACCTTTCCAGCTGGATTTTCCATTATTCCCCTTCCTGTACTCTAGAGTCCATTCAAGCAGGTCCTACTGTTCCCACCCCAAATTCCATCTTTTGCTTCTTCTGTTCCTTCTCTCTCACCTCTTCACTTTCATTTCACAGAACTCCTAGTTTCCCTCAACACTTGGCTCAAGCACCATCTTCTACATCAGGGATTCCTAACCTGGGGTCCATGGAGATGTTTCAGGGCAGGGAATTTCAGATGGGAATAATTTACATCTTTAATTCCACTAACATCTAACTGAAACTTAGCATTCCCTTCAATTATGAATGTAGATAACAAACACTATTCTGAGAAGGGGTCCATAGGCTTGCCAAAGGGGCCATGACACCAAAAGTATTAAGAACCCTCATGCTACACAAAGCTTTTCTTGATTCCCTCCTCTTCCTCCCTCTCTTTCCCCCCAAATTTCCCTACCAGGCTGCTAGGGCCTTCCTTCCAAAATCACCTTGTACCTATTTTGGCCAATGCATTTTTTGCATATACCTAGTTTTGACTGTAAACTCCTCAAAGACAGGGACTGTCATACTATTGTCTTTGTATTCCCAGTGACTGGCACACTAGTACTTAATGTATGCTTGGTAATTTTTTTCAAAGATCACTTATAGGATTACACCGGTCACATCTGGCACTTCTTTCAGGATTCTGAGATATAGTTTGTCTAGACCTGGTGACTTGAATACGTCAAGGGCAGCCAGCTTGGTGCTCTCTCACTACTGTCTTTCTTTCAACTCATTATTTCTATTGTATTGTTTACCAATTGGTCATATTTATGTGGGTGTGTATATATAAAGTCTATCATGAAAAACCATCCAACAAATATACATGCAAAGAGTATCTACATATACAACTACCACATGGGTGAATACTTGCCTTTACTATTTAGGTATAATTAAGAGCTAAAGCAGTCTTTCCTGTGGTTTGGAGAATGACAGGGATGAAGTACAGTATAGCTTGACTGATTAGTTCTTTACTTAAAAAAACAATAGAAATGCCTTTCTTTGAGCAGTGGAGAATGAGAGCTTAAACTGGCTGTTTCCATCTACTTAGATTTTACTCCACGATAGTCCTATTTCTAACTTTAATCTTGGCATGGAGGTGACTCCAGGTCCCTGAAGGCTATGTCAGCAGAGTATAAGCCCTGGCAGATCCTGCCTAGTTAGAATACAGGCTTACCATCTGAGGACCAGCCTAGCTAAGTTCAGAGAGGTTCAAGGAATTGATCCTAGAGGGATGACTTTTTTTGGCCCCAACAACTCTTGAAGATTGTAATAACAACTAGTGTACACACACACACACACACACACACACACACACACATCCCTTTAGCATTTGCAGAGCTTTTTACATACATTATCTAATTTGAGCCTTATAACAACCCTATGAGGTAGACACTAGAGGCAACATTGACCCAATTTTACAGATGAGGAAATTGATCTTATAGAGGTTTAAGTGACTTGTCCATGATCATAGTAGCAGGTGTCAGAGGTGAGATCTGAACTCAGATCTTCCTGATTCCAAATCCCTGAGCTAGGAAGACCTGAGTTCAAGTCCTATCTCTGACATATCATGTGTGACTCTGGGTAAGTCACTTAAACTCATAGAGCCCTTAAACTGAGAAGGTTCCAACCTGCATGGGTAGAGGAAGTTTCTGACTGGGAGCTCCCTTCCCTAATGAACTCCCTACACTGTTCTGCTATCTGCCAAGTTTTAAAGGAATGTACTCTGTCAATGAAGGGAGTATTCATACTGATAAAATGAGAAATTCATTAAACATTAAGGGTTTTTTTGTCTTTACAGTATGTTCATGTTTATCAATCTCCTCATTCCAAAAGACGGAAAACTTTTTGAAGCCCAGGACTTTGTTTCTTCCAAATTATTCAACTCCTGTAGTATTTAATTCAGAGTCATATACTTCCTAGGAAAACAATAAATACTGGAGCATCTGCTTGCTTAGTATTCATCTACTTCAATGCAAATATTCTACAAACAAAAACAAGATATATTTTAAAAAATAGAATACTTATGCTGATAAGCAAAAAGATAGCTCCTTGGACTACAATAACATTAAGAGTTCCCTTGGACTACAATAACATTAGGGGGATCATATCTAACAAAGTACAGGAAAAGAGGGTATGTGTTTATAACTAGAATTGAACTCATCTTGAAAGACGACTTTGTCAGAATCACTTTTTCAGCCTACAACAGGGTTAAGTGGATGATGGTTTCCAGTGTCACCAACTCACAGGTATTATTAATTATACTATCACATGGAATTGAAGGTAATAGTTTTGTATCTCTAGGTGAACAGTTTTAAAAAAAAGACTGTCAGATGGAGAATATATGTGTTAACATGCTATTAAAACAATGCCAACTTCTTTTGCTGGAAAGATTAATGGAATAAAATGTGATCTCATTTCCTGCAATCATTGCAAGTAAATGTTCTGGGCCTATCATTAGTTAGCTTCCCCATATATTTGAATTGATAACCCTTAAACAACCTTCAAAACTTGCTGCAGAGAAGCAAGCAACATTAAACAATATATTTTTAGATATTAGTTATGAAAGAAAATGTTTCTGTCACCACGCTACAATTTCATTTCAAATCTCTATTATAAATTACTATACTATTAGTACAAGGCTAGAATATCATTTTAACAACAGGACTGGATTTATATGCAGCATAATTTCAAAGCAGATGCACTTTCACAGGGAAACTTTTTGTTCATTTGGCATGGTCCTATTTCCCTCATTTCCGCTCTGACTTGGGGATTTCTTTCAAGTAAGTCTACTGTCCGCACGTCTGCCAATGACTCACCGTTAGTCAGGTTGCTTCAAGATGGCAAAAGCAGATGTTCCGAGGGAAAAAAATAGAAAAAAAGGTAGGGAAATGTTGTGGTCTGAGTAGAATTTCAGAATTCGTGAAATGGATTCCAGAATAAATTCAGAATTTCATGAAATGATGAGATCCGAGGAATGGTCACATGGGTGTATGACTGAAGCCAGTCAGCATTAAAGGAGATGGAGGAGGTCCAGTAGCATGTCAGCTTCTTGAGAGTAGGGGCTATTGAATTTTTGGTTTTGTGTCTCTAACATCTAGCTGAAGATTAAGAAGATAGATGCTTATCAAATTGTTGCTCAATTGAATTAAGGTCATTAAAGTTAATGAGATTGAAGAGCTGACTTGAGATCACAATGTTAACAGAGTAATCAATGTGAATAGTGAAGTCCCAGATGAAGATGGTAGAGGATGGAGTAAGTCAGTTAACAAATATTTATTAAGTGCCTACTATATACCAGGCATTGTGCTAAGTGGATATGAAGAATGGTAAAAAGACATCACTGCTTTCAAAGATCTGGTCTAATGGAGTCCAATGACTAACCAACTAATGTTCTTTGTAATTTGTAAAAGATACACAAAAGACATAAAATTATGACATAAAATGAAATAATACCTTAAAATAATTTAATTTATTGATACCACACAAAACCTTTTTGCTCAAAAATTTATTATTAGTGTTTTTATGAGGGAGCACTATAATTGAATATACTTTGCTATTTTTGAAAAAAAAATCTGTACATGCTCTGAAGGATAGGGAAGACTGGTAATTATTTCTTAGTAGTTAATTATTCATATAATTATATCAATGTCACTAGCGAATCAGGTTAATTTCTCTTTTTAAAGTTATTTTTAAATTGATGGACGCAAAATACTTAATAAGATTACAGGACATGGACCTATGTCTGAAGGACAGCTCCCATACAGTGTGCCATCACACTTCTGAGAAGACACACAGAACTCCTTTGATTAATTCCCAGTGACTATGGCTGCCTCCAAGATGATAGGCAACTAAAGATGAAAGACCCAGAAGAGCTGCCCCTCTCCAGTGGTAATAAAGGCAAGCTGGCCATGTTACCTCTCTCTTTCTCTCTTGGAATTCCAGACTTGAGTTCAACGGAATAGAACTTTCTCCTGGTGGGAGCAGTGTGTGTGTGTGTGTGTGTGTGTGTGTGTGTGTGTGTGTGTGTGTACTTCTCTCTTCCTTCTACCTCCAGGAACAATAATGGAAAATGAGAACAGAAACACATCGCAATGGAAGGCATGTGCTTCTATGTGGAATGAGAAGGGAGTTCCGTGATACTGTTTCTGGACTATAAGTTGCCATGTAGGTAAGAGAGAAGTGTTTTCTCCCCTCCCAGTTTCTTAGACAGAATAATTCTAGAATCTAGTCTTCTAGTTAAAGAAGAGAGAGTCTCTGGCAGTACCTGCTATGGAAATTGCCTTGTGGGTTAGCTCCAGAGCCTCCCAGAGGGAGCCTTTCCACACCAGCATGCTTCATGGAGAAGAAAGAGGATCTCTAACATGGCCTCCCCAGTTGGAGGACTAGAGGCATATCATAAGGGGACAGATGTACTGGACCATGACAGTCCTCCCTGATAATGCAATGAGTTGCTTAGTCAGTGTAGCTCTTATGTGAAAGGGTAGAGCTTGATAAGCTGAGCTCCTTCCCTCCACTCCCAAAGTGTGTTTTGGGTAGGGGCTGGAAGAAATCTAATGGGTTTTTTTGTTGTATGTTTCTGAGCTCCTGTATCTTCTTTGCAGCTTGTGTCTTTTCTGTGGAGATGTCCCATACCCCAATACATATTACACACTGAGCACCTATGTGAGAAGCGGGGATCTAATTACCTATATTTGGGGAAACTAAGACATGAAATATACTTAAAATTTATTTTGGAGTTTCCCTAGAAGAAAACTCTGGGGTACTGGCCCAGTACTCTTTTTAGCATAGCATTCTAAAAAACTTATGGTTTTACGTTTTATATAGTTACATGTTTTCTACAGTGCTGAGCAAATAACAAAAGAGTTCTCATGTTCATAAAAAAGTCTGGGAGGGGTGAAGAAAGAACCTGCTTCTTCCTTTGTCAATCAAATATAAATTTTGCTCTATAGATTTTTCTGAGGTTCTTAATCTGGGGCCCATAAACTTAAAAAATTCTAAAATTAAATTCTTAAAATTAAAATTCTTAAATTCTAAAATTAAATTTTAAAATTAAAAAATATTGTACTTAAAAATATTTTCCCTTGACAACCATATACATTTTATTTTATCCATTTAAAAATATTATTCTGAGGGGGGAAGTGTCCATATATTTCATCAATGACTTCCATGATACAAAAACATTTAAGAATTCTCTCAGTTAAATTGCCCATACTCTGAGCTATCAGTAGCAACAGTTCCTTATAGGACTTAGAAAGATGACATGGAGTAGAGGGCTATTCTTAGAGTCAGAAATACCTGGGTTTAAATCCTGCCTCTGATATATATTGGCTGTGTGAGTCTGGGCAAGCATTTAATTTCTGAGTGAAGCTAAGTGACTCTCCAAGAGGAGAATTAGCTGATATGAATTGGTAGAGGGAATTTCCTGATGAGGAACAACAGTAAAATTACAGGTCTGGACCAAAAAAAAAGATTTCATTCTAAAAAGAGAGCTTAGAGATTATCTACTTCAACATTTTCATTTTACACATGAAGAAACTGAGGACCAGAGAAGTTGTTCGCATTGGTAGAAAGCGGCAAAAAGAGAGTTTAAACCCAGTAACTGATTCCCAATTTCATGATTTCTCCACTACACCAGATGCTTTTGGCCATTGTATATTTTATTTAATTATCTTCACAGGCTTCCTGAAATAAAAGGTTTGTCCGAATTGAGACAAACCTCTCTTTGTCTTTGCGTTTCTTGGGTTATTTCTTGATATGGTGTTTATTTCTTTATTTAGACCAAGTATTTCAAAACATAGAGCCATTTCTGTCACATCCTTCGTAGAAATATGAACATGGTGAGAAGCTAGAGGACTTAGAGGCTGTTTTGTATAGAGGCTTTGCTGCCAGCTTTTTGGTGGGATGAACTTGGTAGAATCACAGAAAACATTCCTGCAATATGGGATGATGCTCTTTATCCTACAACAACACAACCATGGAAAGAACATTGCTTTTGAAGCCATTAGCTCCTCTGTTATTGTTTGTGTGACCTTGGGCAAGTCATTTAACCTCTTGGGTCCTCCTTTTTCTCATCTGTACAAGAATGGAGTCTTTAAAGTTCCTTCCAGCCCTTAATCTATTATCCTATAGTTTGTAAATCTTTCTAATAGTGCTCAGTGTGCTTCTATAATCTAATGAGGTACAGTAAACTATATTATCATACTGATATTTCTGTCTTTGAATACTGGACTGGGGAGATCCAAGTACAAACTGGTTGATAGAAAAAACCTCTTCTTGTGTCTTAACATAGTCTTTCTCTTCATTTTCCTTCTCTTCATGAAAGAAGAACCAAATTTGATTTTTTGAGAAACTAGTTGATTTCTACTTGGACTGTTTGGCAAGGACTGTCCAATTTAAGTAACTGCCTGATGCAGATGCACTACCACTGAAAGATTTATATTAAAATCTTCCTTTTGAAGCATTTGAAATAATATTGGGGTAGGGAGACTGGGAAGCATCTGATTATAAATCTTCTATTCATCATGCTAAATAAAAATATCATGCCAAAACTTTTCATTTTCCATTCCTCCCAAATTTCAGAAAACAAAATTATAAAAATTATTTTAAAAAAACTAAAATTATCTCCCTTGTGAAATGTACTATTTTCAGGCATAATTGTTAAAACTTCTGGATTCTCAAGGCTATAAGCTAGCATTTTAGAAATGATACTTCTGCCTTTGCTTCATTATATGTTTTTGAAGGAAAATACAGTTTATTACTGGGAGAAAGAGAATAATGAATGGGCCAGATTCTTGTTGAGACAAGAGTGAGGAAGCAAGAAGACTAAGGCTCTTTGTTTCATTATTAAATGAACAGATTCATGCACATTCTCCCCCTCCCCCTATCACCTTTACATGTGTAGATACAAAGAAAAATTATGTTCATGATAGGTGTGGTCTCTTATTTGTTATTTTTAACCCTCAGGGACTTTCTTCCACTAAGGAGGAGGACCTCAGCTTCAGGACATTTTGAGGGTTCAAGAAATCATATTGAGAGTTTGGTTTCTGAACCCTCTGGTAGCTCAGAGGTTTCTGTGAGCATCCCTTTTTAGGGTTGTCCTTGAATTTATTGTTCCAGAGTGACTTTGCAGTGATGGCAAACCCAAAAGCACCACCCTTCAAGATGTCAGGAGATGGAGTTTCTGCAGGACTAGAAGGCAGTGAATGAGTACAGCTGTTGCTATTTCTGATTAAGAGGAAGAATTTCCTCTATTATTCTCCCTACTGTGGGATCAGCTGACACAGGAAGAAATTGTGTTGGCAATTCTGCAAAAGTGTTCAAGCGTCCTAGGAAAAAGGAAGGCTGCTAGTGTTTGAGTGCCTTGGATAGAGAAGAGATAGAGAAGAGATAGAGAAGATAATTATTTAGAGAGTGTATGAGTGTAAGTAAGGAGGATTTTGTTATTCTTTTTAGAGTTGTTTCTCAGGATCCATGGCCACAGGAATGTCTAGTTTCCAGGTGTTAGATAATAACTCCTAGAATAGCCCCATGGATCCTAGATAGTAAGTCCCAGAATCATAGGGTAGGCAGTCCTACCAAGGCTGTGCCGTGAGATAGAGGGGCAACATAATTGATATTTACTACGCTTGCACAGAAAGACAATATTGCTAAAGTTAACTTGTGAGCTTAATGTTGGCAAGATGCTTTCTTTTTCTGTTGCCTTAAAAAGCAAATGCGCACTAGTCAGTGAGGGGGAAATCCATGGGGAACCCATGGGGGAACCCACAGGTAATGCATAGAGAAATGTATGCACCTGCCTCAACCAGCCCCCATTGAGGTTTGAGGGGACAAGCTATGTCTGTCTAGATTGACCCTATCGAGACATAGGGGTAGTTGTCCCCCCTTCTTGCTGGGCCCTGGGAGAAGGGTGATTAGGGAATGCTGTAGGAGTTGGTGCTCCAATTATCAGCACCTTTCTGAGGAGACTAGGCTAGGATAAAGTCTATTATTATCCTCTCTGAAGCTGTCTGCCTGTCTGACCAGATCAAGAGTGAACCTGTTAGAGGCTGGAGTCCAAAAACTCCAGTGCCTCCTGTGCGTTATCTGTGAAACAATGCTGCAGAGTTGTGGTATTTGGTGTGGAGAGAGCATTTGATCAGAGTTGGAGAAAATGATGGAAAAAGAGACCAAGAAACTTGAAATTGCAAGGTGTCTATGTGGTGGGTCTTGGACATCCTCCCATCATATTGCCATTATGCTGGGTGGGGATGTTTGTCAGTCCAGAAAATACCTAGTGGTGTTACTTACGTAAGTACCCAAATAGACTATACAAGAAAGAGAGCAAGCAATGATAAAGCTGTGAAGTCATATCCAGTCTAGCACTTTCTCTCTGAATTATGCTGGCTGGCCTTGAGGTCGAATGCTAAAGTGGAAAGAAAACTGGTTCAAAAATTGACTGTCTACGTGTGTTATCTTGGGCAAGTAATTTCAGCTCCCTGGGCCTCGATAACCTTATCTGTAAAAGAAGGGGGTTGACCTAGATGAGTTCTGAGCTCTAACATTCCATGCTCCAAAATTTCCAGGTCTTTTTGCCAAGACAGGGCATTACTGATGACCATGGAGCATTTGGAACTGAGGTTACTTAACACAAGAGCCTGACTGCCCATCAGCATCCCATCCAGAACTATCAGGTCTATTGGTGCAGAACTCGGCTGTCACAACCAATTTACCAAGATGGACAGAGTAAAGGTTCTTCCCTTCTTTCCTCTCCTTCCTTCTCTCATCTTTTATCTGTTGCCTTAGGCTGTCCCCCATTCCTGAAATGTACTCTCTCTTCACCTCTGTCTCTTCTTTCCTTCAAAATCTTGCTTAAGAAACACCTTCTACCTAGAGGCTTTTCTACTCCATGTCAGCAGCAGATAGAGCATTGGACTTGGAACCGGGAAGTCCTGAGCAACAGAGCCCTGGACTTGGAACCGGGAAGTCCTGAGTTCAAATATAGATTCAGACTCTTAGCAGCTGCCTGAACCTGGACACATCACTTAACCTCTCTGTGTCTCAGATACCTTATCTGTAAAATGGGAATGATAGTAGTACCTACCTCCCCGGGTTGCTCTGAGGGTAAAAAGAAATAATATTTGTAAAGTTCTTTGCAAACTTTAAAGCCCTATACAAATGTTAGTATTATTTTCCACTCAGGTCTTGGTGTGTTTTTCTAACCTTGTATTTATTTTGCATCCATTTTTGTGAATACATTTATTTAAACTCCTCAAAGGCAAGGACTATTTAATTTTTGGTTTTGTATCCCCAACACAGTGCCTGAGGACAGAAGTTGTTTACTGGGCAGCTACGTGGCTCAATGGGTAGAACGCTGGGATTTGGAGTCAGGGAGATGTGAGTACAAAGCCCACCTCAGATACTTTTCAGCTGTGTGACTTTGGGTAAAGCCATCAACCTCTCTGGGACTTAGTTTCTTCATCTGCAAAATGAGGGGGTTGGATTTGAAGGTCTTTTCCAGCTCTAAATCTGTGATCTTATTAGCTGATAAATGGTTTGGACAGCAGGGAACTTGGGTTCTTTGGGCAAGACCTATAGGCCTCCACATCCTCATTTGTAAAATGAGGGGAATGGCCTGGATGCCCAGGGTTTTATTTTGCATTTTATTTTTTTAAAACATATTTTGACATTAGTCATGTTGTGAAAGAAAAATCAGAGCAAAAGGGAAAAGCCACAAGAAAGAAAGAACAAAAAAGAAAACAGTATGCTTCGATCTGCACTGATTCCATAGTTCTTTCTCTGGACATGGGTAGTATTTTCTATCATGAGTCTTCAGGAATTGTTAGGTCATTGAACTGCTGAGAAGAGCTAAGTCTAACAAAGTTGGTCATTGCACAGTGCTGCTGTTACTGTGTACAGTGTTCTGGTTCTGCTCACTTCACTCAGCATCAGTTCCTGCAAGTCTTTCTAGGTTTTTCTGAAATCCATCTGCTCACCATTTCTTATGGAACAATACATCCATTACATTCATATACCACAATTTGTTCAGCCATTCCCCAGTTGATGAGCATCCCCTCATTTTCCAATTCTTTGCCACAAAAGAGCTGCTATAAATATTCTTGTACATGTGGGTCCTTTTCCCATTTGTATGATCTCTTTGGGATACAGACCTAGTAGTGGTATAGCTGGGTCAAAGGGTACGTACAGCTTTATAGCCCTTTGGGCATAGTTGCAAATTGCTCTCCAGAATGGTTGGATCAGTTTACAACTCCACAAACAATGCATTACTGTTCCAATTTTCCCCCATCTTCTCCAGCATTTATGATTTTCTTGTTTTGTCATGTTAGCCAGTCTGTTAGGTGTGATGTGGTACCTCGGAGTTGTTTTGATTTGCATTTCTCTAATCAGTAGTGATTTAGAGGATTTTTTCATATAACTATAAATAGCTTTACTTTCTTTATCCTAGAACTGCCTGTTCATATCCTTTGACCATTTACCAATTGGGGAAGATGCCCTAGGTCTTGGTTGGAGATTAGATTGCTCAAAAGTCAATTATGCCATACTCTGTTACCATGACTCTATTTTCTTAGCTCTAAAAGAAAACAAATTATTTCCACCATCTCTTCTATGAGTCCCCACCTTCCCCAACCTCAAGGGAATGAGTGTTTGTTAAGTGCCTTGGATTTCTTGAGGAAAGATGTTAGAGTTACTCCAAGTGATTAAATTTTTTTTTGCTCTACACTTGTGATTTCACTGATGTGAAGAAACTCCAATGCACATCTCAGAGGCCTTGAAAATGGCCTGAGGGCAGCTAGGTGGCACAGTGAGTAGAATACCAGCCCTGGAGTCAGGAGGACTTGAGTTCAAATGTGGCCTCAGACACTTGATACTTACTAGCTTTGTGACCCTGGGCAAGTCACTTAACCCCAATTGACTTCCCTTCTCCACTCAAAAAAAAATTAAACAAATGAAAATGGCCTGAGAAGAGCTTAAGTGATTTACTCAGAATCATGTAGCCAGAATGTCTCTGCGAAGGGACTTGAAACTAGATTTTCCTGACTTCAGAGGCTGGCTTTTTCTTTACTTTGCCAGACTGCTTATTAATGCCAGTAATATGAAGTGGTATGAGAATATTGTTTTATTTAACATTATTATTATGAGATTTTGTTTTGTGCTCAACTGATTAAAATACAAAAAGCTAAAAAATACAAAACACTGGTTTTTTTTGATGACTGGAATGGAAGTAAACATAACTCCTGATCGTAGTCCTTTTTTCAGACAGCCAATTGTGGTTTGTCGTTCATTCTCGAAGAGGACCAAGACATCAGAAAGATGATGCTATGACTTGCAAGTGAATTGGATTTAAGTGAGGGAGGGCTGTGCAAAGTCATCAGCCTCACTCTCTCTTCTGGAGCCATCGGAATCCAGTGGCCAGATGTAGATCAGGACAACTGAAGATGGCCCAGCCAGGCAGACAATAAGCATTTCTTTAAACACCTCCAAGATGCTGAGCACTGAGCTAAGTGCAAGGGGGGAGGGAAGGGACACAAAGAAAGGCACATGCCCTCAAGGAACTCACTTGTTAATGGGAGAGATAATATATAAATAATTATATCCATACAGGGTACATATAACATACGTGCAAGCCAATCTCAGAGGCAAAAGACTAGCAGTGAAAGGGATTTGGAAAGGCCTCATGAAAAAAGTGGGATTTGAGCTGAGGCTTCTCCTTTAAGGAGGAGCTTCCAGATTGTTTGTCCTTCCTTTTCAAAGAGGATTGATGACATCATGATGGTGATGTCTGAACTTGCCTATGAATTGGATTTAAGTAAGGCAGAGCTGAACAAAGTTGTCAGCTTCATTCTCTCTTCCAGAGTCATGAAGTCCAGTGGAAGACAAAAGTCAAGACCACTGGAGATGGCCAGGGTTGTAGTGGATGACTTTGGCCTTTCAAAATCAAAGTTATGTCCCAGGCCTCAGTTTGTCTCAGGCAATGATCATTCAATGACTGAAGGTTAGATAAGAATTGAAATGAAAATGGTCTAATTTACTTGATTACACCTTTAAGGAGGAGCTCCAGGTGAGGGGACAAGCCTGGAAATGAGCCAGTGAAAAGGCTGAGTTGGAGCTGGAGAGCAGTGTGTGTGACAGCAAACAGGTCCAAGGACTTGGATTACAGAGAATGTCGAGGGGAGTAGTGTAAGAAGATTGCCAAGGTAGGAAGGAGCCGGGTCGTGAAGGGCGCAATACCCTTTTTTCAACCTAAATATAAAACAGAAAGAGCAATTTCTCCCAACACCATCCAACACTATCAAAAATGTCTTCACTGCGCTTTTTTCCTATTGACTTGAGACAAAGTACACTAATAATAGCATTTCCTAGGCTTTTAAAAATGGCTGTAACCTTGAAACTCTTAGCAATCTGACAAGGAGTTACAGCTGGGTTGCATATATCTGTCTGTCAGGCTTGAAAATTAGTAGAATGTCAGGTGAGGAATACAGATTTGATTCTCAAAATCTCCACAGGGCTTAGTAGAAAAGAAAGTCAATTCGTGAAAATGGCATTTCTCTAATGGTGCATGAAAACAGCTCCTAGAGATTCTAAATTTAGCTTCAATGGCTTCTAATCACCGGGATATTTTTACAGAGGTGCAGCATCATTGTTATCACTGCCATCATCATCTCATAAATGTTTGGCACTGTGCTAGTTGCTGGGCCAGTTTTCCAATTCTCTTGAAGTTTTGACAAGTGTTCTCTGCTAAGCTGTTTGCATGGCCAGAAACAACTTTGTGAACCCCAGAGTGCAGTATGGTGAGGTGGAAAGAACACCAGAGTCAGAAAACCCAGGGGAGAGTTCTAGCTCAGTGACTTATCATCTGGTTTACTTTGGAACGTTGCATAACTTCTCAGTTTACATCTTTTCAACTTGTAAAAATGAGGGTGATGCTATCTCTCTGGGTACTTCATGGGAATGTTGTGAAGACCAATGAGATAATGCACATGAACATGCTATGGAAATTGTCAAGTGTTATAGAAATGCAAGATCTTATTAATTATTTTAATCTGTTTTTCTGTTCTCCTAGAGATTCATCCATTGAAAAACTTAAGCTTCAGGGAGAATTCTCCGGGTTACTTCTGAGGGTATCTCATGGACTTGTCTTTAAGAGACAACCTTGGGAAAGCATTCTTAGGTTCTGATCTCACACTGGGCCCTTTCTGATTAGGGAACTTATTTCTTGGGAACTGGGGTGGGTTTGAGGATCTTGGTTGTCTCAAAAAAATGTCACATCTCCCTTTCCCCACAAGCTGCCAACTAGGATTCTGGGCTATACTGGATTAAAGAAGCAGTGTTGGAGACAAGGACCAGAAAAACAAGGACAAGGCTAGAAAGGAAAGGTGAAGGGCAAAAATGGAAGCGAGCTGGATCCAGGACATAACAGGGACTCCAGCAAGTACTCAGGATAGCAGATATGATATTGTTGGCAAGGAGACTTCCAACTAAAGGCAATTTCTGCATGATGCAAGTAAGACTTTTATATGCTTGCTACCAGGTCAGGAGTCATAGAAACACAGGATTCAGAACTGAAAAGGAACTGTGGAGACCAATTACTCCCACAGACCATGAAACTGATTCTCTAGAGGTTAAGAGATTTGCCCAAAGTCAGTTAGATAGTAAGTAGCTGAGCAGGGGTTTGAACCCTGGTTTTCTGATTCAAGTTCCAAGGCACTCTCCGCTGCCTGCTACATAGAAGCTGATGGTAGGAAAAGGTGAACCATATTTAAACAATGGTAAATAAGGTAACTGGCTGGAATGGGAAGTGTGGGGATAGAGATGGGGCAAATATGAACACTCATTTTCAATTCAAATCAACAAACATGTTTCTGAACTACCTGCCATGAGAAAGGCAGCTTGGCATAGTCTTTAGAGCTCTGGATATAGAATCAGGAAGGATTGGCTGCTTGCACTTACTAGTTGTGTGACCTTGGGTGAGTTACTTAACCTCTTCTAGAGGATGAGACCCCACAGTTTAAGAAGTGCTGAAGGGGTCTCTACTGGAAAAACATAACCAACATTGTTCTAAGAAGGAGGCATATGATCAGACAACCAAGTTTATTTCCCAGTGCCTTGCACATATGTGACTACCCGTGGTATGAGAGCTCCTTCTATCCACACAGATCTCAAGCAGTTTATGCCTTAATACAGTGGTGTCAAACTCAAATAGAAATAGGGGCCTCTAATCCATACATAAAGATCCCTGAGGGCCACATATTGACTTAATTTTTAAATATATTATCTAGGTTTTACTGTATTTTTATTTATTTTGTTTAATATTTCCCAATTACATTTTAATACGATTCCACTGCCCTCAGGGAATGTGGCAACAAACTGCATGTTTGACACCACAGAGAAGCGAGATGGTATAAGGCAAAATCGTATACATGCTTCCCCTCTATGGTAAGAAGATTACCCACTAGCCTCTAGTCAGCTCTGCTACCGGCAGCTCAGCTTCGGCTGTAGGTGTCTCTGGCTCCAACCGGAAAAGAAAAGGAGGATCTTCAAGCTGTCCTCTCCCCTCTTATAGAGTTTTTGACATCATCAAGCGCCGCCTGAATGACCAGGGCCGATTGGTTCTTGACTTGGCCCCTCCCCCAGCGTAGACCATGTTAACACACCTCCCCTCAGCCAGCGCCACGACTCATCACACAGGAAGCTCTGGTCCTGCCCCGGAAGAGCAAGCCCCAGCATCCAGGGAAGCTCAACGAGGCGAGCTGAGTCATTCAAAGAAAACAAAGTCCATTCTGGCTACATATGACCTTAAAGATCATCCAGTCAGATCAATAAGTTTATTAAGCACCTACTATGTGCTAGTGTTGGGTATACAAAGAAAGGCAAAAGACAAAGCTCTAACGAGTTACCTAAACCAGGGAGTTGTCCTATCTTCGTTTGAACCCTTCCACCGATGTGCAACTGACCATCTTTCTCACACGCTTTATTGTTAGGCAGCTCTAGTTAGAAAATTCTATCTTATGTTGAGCTTAAACCTGCCTCCTTATAACTACCCTGCTAAAACTTGGGTCAATGCTGGTTTGTATTGAATACTTTAGGTTTACTCTTTAAATACTTCTCCTGCCAGACTTCTTTACAGCCTAGCTTCTGATAGAGACAGCTTGCCTTTAAAGGCACCAGGCTTGCTTTCAAGACCATAACATTTTAAAACACATTCCAACTGCCTATAATGAGGTTTTAAAACAAAGATAAAATGCAACTTTTCTTCAAGCGCATTATTTCAATGGTGGTTTCTGTCCTGACAGAAACTTGGCATCCACAATAGTCATCCAGGAAACAAGAAGGAAAAAAAACAATGAAAAGATAATCAGAGAAAGTAGTAATAGGAAGGGGAAAATACAGATGTGTGACAGCTTTGGAGATGGCCTACAGCCTCTGCCCATCTTAGAAATGTTTCTGAATGTTTGCCTGCATAACCACGGACTAAAAGTTGGAACAGATCGTACAGGCCACTTGGTCTCACCTCCTGCTTGTACAGATGATGAAACTGAGGTCCTAAAACATTAAATTATTTGTCCAAGGTCACACAGGTAGTCACGGGCAGGGCGCGGCTTTGTGTTCACATCCCTTGATTCCAAATTCAATAGTTTCTAATACGCAATACCACAAAATATCGACAGTCACTTAGACAATTCAAGATTTTCTAGGCCATTGAGGGATTGGGGAGGGTTGAATATATGATTATCAACTGCATGACCAGCTGATGTAAGTGTCAAAGAGATTGTTTATTCAAGATTCAAAGATGTTGTTGTTGCTATTGCTGGAAAGTTATGAAGTTATGAAGTATATATTATCTTCCCCTATTACATTTTAAACTCCTTGAGGGTAGGGACTGTCTTTTCCTCTCCTTATTGTATCCCCAGTCCTTAGTACAGTGCCTGGCATATAGTAGGGGTTTAATAAATGTTTATTAACTATGACTATATTACTTTTTACCTAAGTCTAGAAAGGGCAACAGAGAGTTACCAGAGGTTGGGTATTTCCCAGTTCCTATGAGGGAGATAGAGGAATGGAGCTGGGCAGATTGGAAACTGGGTAACAGCTCTATCTCGGGACTTGCTCTGTGAATGCTTGGTAGCCTACCCAGGGATATTATTCATGCTTGAAAAACTCTTATGAAAGTCACTGCACGGGGGCCTTAGAGGTGAGGCAATTTAAACCACCTAATTTTATAGAGGAAGGGGGGAAGGAAGGAAAGTTGGAAGGAAGGGAAGATGGGAGGAAGGAAAGGTAGAAGGTAGGAAGGAAGGACTTATTAAGTATCTACTATGTGCCAGGCACTGTGCTAAATGTTTTACAGATATCTCATTTATTTCCCACAACATGTCTGGGAAACAAAGTGCCGGTGCTCTGAATTGATAGCCAGGGACACAAAGTATCAGATGTCCATAAATGACCAATTAAATGCCAACAGATCATCTGTGCTGATTAAAGATGGCAGATACTTACCTACATGACAGCTGGTACTAAATAGATAAGCAACATAGAGGTTGCTCTACCATGTGTCCCTGTCATCTGTCAACCCAGGCAGCAGCTAGGTATCTTGTACTTTTTGGTTCAGTTATCTCTGGCCTGCCACTAGGAATTGATTGTGCGTTAAAAATCTCCACACCCAGCAGATTTCTTGCAGCTAATTGGTGCCTTTTCCTGGTTAATTCCTTGGTTCCTGTGTTCTGCCCTAGGTCTTGGTTGGAGATTAGATTGCTCACACTTGCCACTTATGGGAAACAGACAAATCGATTTCTGGGAGTCTGAATTCCTATATTTTAAAAATGAGTCATAATATTTGTATCATCTACCTCTCAGTGTTGCTATGAGGCAAAAAGACTGTAGAACAATTACTTCTATACAGGTGCGCCATATTGCTATTAGCTGCTGGGAGTGGGATGGAGCAGGGCAACCTTATTTCCAAGCTATACCTCCAACCTGTCATGTCTGGATTTTGCCTTTGCCCCTATAACAAGCTACCTAGCGTTATCCTTATTTATGTTCATGCCATACTTCGCTTATTGTTAGACAGAGAGAGAATGCTGACAAAAGACAAACAGCTGTGTGTGGGAGGCTGTCATGTTTCAGGTACAGTGAAGCATACTTTTAATGCTAATGTTTTGAGGCTTCAGAGAGGAAACTAATCCCTGGATATGGTGAGGGAGATTGTGGAAAGGGAACTAGTATGGCGGGGTGGAGAGAGAGAGGGAGAAAGACAAACAGACAGGCACACAGAGAGAAAGAGAGAGAGAGAGACAGACAGACAGACAGACAGACACACGCACACGCACAGAGAGACACAGAGAGACAGAAAGACACAGAGAGACAGACAGACAGACACACACACACACACACACACACACATGCAAAGTCAGAGACAGACAGACAGACATAATAAATATTGTATGGAATTGGCAGCCCCTACAGCTGTGGGAGGAAGTCAGATTGTAGTTAGTAGCTGGGGGATTCTGAGAAGCAGGCTGGGAGAAGCAGGGCCTATGAAGGTTAAGGTCACCAGCTCCAGGATGTGCAGATTTGGTTTGAGTTGTGTTTTATGTTATGTTAACTGTCTTCAAGGCTCAGCTCAGGTGCTGCCTCCTACGGGAAGTCTTTCCTGATTCCTCTCTGCTTCCCTCACTATTTAGTGCTTCCTACTCCCCCAAATTGGTGCAGCTAGTGTGTGGGTGGGTAGCTAACAGGAGAGCCAGGGCTGGAGTCAGGAAAACCTAAGTTCAAATCTGGCCTCAGATGCTTACTATCTGTGTGACCCTGATCAAGTCACTTTACCCTGTTGGCCTCAGTTTCCTCATCTGTAAAATGTGCTAGACTAGGAAATGGTAAACCACTCCAGTATCTTTGCTAAGAAAATCCCAAGTGGGGTCGTGAAAAGTCAGACATGACTGAACAACAGCAATATCCCCCCAAGATTTCTTTGTATTTATTTTATACTTATTTATAGTATTTATGTACATCCTGCTCCCCCTGCCCCCACCCCCAGAACAATATAAACTTTTTGAGGGCAAAGATTCCTATTTTGAACTATGAGTCCTCAGGGCCTAGCACAGTGGCTGGCACATAGAAAGTGTTTCATAGATGTTAGTCGAAGTAGATTGAATTGGTGATAAATACCAGCGTCTCCCTGTTCTAGGATAAACGCTGGTGAAAGCAGTACCAGCCTTATTTCAATCTTCTCTTTCAACTGCAGCTTATTTGGAGACTCTTCACATTCAGTGGCAAGACCTCCGCAATCCTACCCCTTCAAAGACAGATGGGTTTTGAGCATCCCTGAAGCTTGATCATTGATACTACCTACCTCTTCCTTTCTTGACATTGAGCTCCTCTTCTACAGGCATCATGGGGGCATCTTGCCCTATCTATCCCATCCTAGTCTAGGGGAGGGGCATTTTCAGATCTACAGAGGCAGGGGTAATGCCATCACTACCAGGTGGCCCAATTCCCTCAACCCCTATCTTAAAAACATCAACTCAAAAGGGCAATCTTCATCTGACTCCTCTGGCTATTGTCTCTACTGTGTCTCCGCAGGCTCCTTTCTCACCTGAAGCCCAGGTCCTGAAGTACTGGTGGGCTTGATGAAAGAACAGGAATGGATTGTCCTACAGTGCTGGCAGGGTATGTCTCTGCCCATACCAAACTGCTCCCAGCTGAGTGGACTCTGGACTTGGGTGCCAATCCAAATAGAGCCCACTTCATTCTTCTCCCCGCCATCCACTCTTCTCTATTCTAGTCTATTGTTCAACTGGATGATCATATCCACCAAACCAAAAAGACTGCCAAGGACCTCACAATTGCTGCCACTCTATTGGCACTGATCTCAAAACTGGTCTCCCAGTCCCACCCCAGGCACTCTCTCCTTACTTATGGAAAGTCCAGGGAGAGGGATGGGGACCTATGGTTAAATTTTTAAAGAGAACTCCTCAATGAGGAAACTCCCATTATTGGTACAGGTTGGCACTTTTCTGCAACTTAGAGCTTTAGAGTTGCTGAGATCTCTGAAAGGTTAAGTGACTTTCCTAGAGTCACAAAGTCAGTAGGCATCAAAGGTATGACTTGAACTCTAGTCTTCCTGACTCCAAAGTCAGCTCATTACCTACTATAACATGCTGTCTTTCATGGAGACTACAGAAATCTGAAAAATTATCATTCAGATAGAGAATCTGATAAAGCATACTCATCATCCCTCCCAATACTGGTATGAGAACTAAAATTACTAACATTTATAGAGTGCTTGCTTTAAGATGTACAAAATGCCCTATGTACATAATCTGATTGGCCCTGATGCACTGGAGTAGTATTAATATAAAAATGAATAAATGAAAAAACATTTATTAAGCCCTTACAATGTACCACACATAAGGTACTATATATAAGCACTGCATATGTATATATATGTGCATGTGTGTATAAATTTGTGTGTGTGTGTGTGTATGTGTGTGTGTGTGTGTGTGTTGGAGAAGGAAGTGTCAAACCTCTCCAGTATCTTTGCCAAGAAAATGACCAGAATGGTACACAGGGTCATGAAGATTTGGATGTGATGAAATGACTGAAGAACAATAAAAAATGTATACGTGTGTGTGTGTGTGTGTGTGTGTGTGTGTGTGCGTGTGTGTGTGTAGATATAGATATATACAATAGAGATACAAATAGAAAATAGAAGTGAGAATGTTCCCTGCCCTTAAGGATCTTACATTCTAATATCACCACCGCCACCACCACTTCTCTGTCCCCATTCCCACCCTGTATTCATTCATCCTGAATCCCTGTGCAACCACTGGGGCTATACTGAAACCAGCCTTCTCCTCATAGTGATTCTTTTTTAAAAATATATTTTTTAGTTATCATGCAATTTTTTCCTCTTACCTATTCTAACCACTGAAAAAAAGAGAGGAAGAAGGAAAAAAAAGAAAGAAGGAAAGAGAGGAGAGAGAGAAAGAAAGAGGAAGGAAAGAAGGAAGGAAGGGAGGGAGAGAGGATGGAAGGAAGGGAGGAAGGAAGTTTCTTCCAATCTACTCTGCTTGTATATTTCACGATTGGGGTTTCAAGTCACTTCCCTTATACACAATCATGCCTCCTAAAATACCACAACACATTCCAAACAAGCTAGCTGTCTATCCATATTTCTTCTCCACACACTCCTAGAAAACTCTGAACCATCTTCCATGATGCTCACTAAACCACCTTAAATCTTCTCAGGGCATAACTGACAGCACCAAAGAAGAGAGGGGTTGTGTCAGAAGTGGAAATCATGGTGAAGAGGGGGACTCGATGGAAATATTCAGCTTAAACATCCATGAATAGATATAGACATATTGGTAGTTCTCAGTATATGGTTTGGAGATTCAAATCAACTTCATGAATATTAAGCGCATATTATATACAATTATAAAAAGCACATACTAAATTCTTACTCTTTGCCAAGTGATAAAGGTACTGAAAGGCATCAATGTTAGGTGCTGGAAATGAAAAAAAATAATAAAGCCCTGTCTTCAGGGGAGCTTAAATTGAAATAAATTGAGCTTATATTATTGCAGGAGGCTCAGTAAGAAGAACAATATAGCCAGCAGTAGTTTCTCCTTTCTGAAAGAGATGCTGGAAGCAGGAAGGTAGAGTCATGGATTTGGAATTAGGTGACACTTGGGCTTGAATCCTGCTTCTAATATTTATTAACTGCATGAACACAGACCAAGCGCTTATTCTCTCTGAGCTTCATTTCCTCATCTCTAAAATGGAGATAGTTATACCTATATCACAAGGATATTGCGAGGATCAAAATTGAATGCATGTAAAATGCTAGAGAATTTTTAAGGCTCTTTATAAATGTTAGCTATTACTATTCTGGTTTCGCTCAGTTTGGGATGTTTTTGTTTCACTGTGCTGTGTGCCCATAGTTAATTAACCTCTAAAACTGGAGACAATAATACTCATATCGACTGCCTCATAGCTTTGCTGGAGGTGGGGACTTTGTAAAACTTTTAAAATGTTATATGAATTATGTTGTTATTCATATTATGACTAGTCACACTTCTGCCCCCTCTTCCTTTACCCCTCCCAATCTCTTAGGGGGCTTCACTGCCTTCCTTCTCTCCCTAGCTAAAAAAGAAGTTCTCTCTCCCCTCGGGTTATAGAATACAATCAAGGGAGGGTCTCATTTCTTCAGTGCCAGGGCCTGGAGACCCTGCCCAGCCCCCTTGCATCATGGGAATTTTTTCAACCTGCTGAGCAAGGGCACCATGACCCTGAGCTCAAGGAGGCAGCCCTCCTCCTGACTACATCCCAGATGACACTGCCAGTGGCATCTGGATTTCCTCTCCAAATGGGATTGACTGCATGCTACACTAATCATTCACTTGACAAAGGAAATTCCATGAGGCATTTTGGCAGCTGTTTCAGTTCCAGAGCCTTTGGGCAAAACAGCCTTCTTTGCAGAAGGTAAAATACACTTGCTTTCTTGCTTAACAACATGCAATTTACATTTTAAAAGGTATTTGACAAAGCCTCACCTTTCATTGGAAAGCACAGCAGAGTGTATTCCAGAGACCCCAGGGAAGCTGCCCTAACCCAACTTTCCTCTAGCTTTTGTCTTCTGACTACCTCTGAAGAAGATTTATGCTGACAGGTGGCTGGGTGACACTTTCCTTTTCATAATACTTTCCCCCAAATTATGCAAATCCCATCTGCATAGATCTAGAGTTCCTGTCTTGTGTCAGAAAGTAAGAGTTGAAAAAAAGCCCAAGATCTGCCGACTATAAAAGATGCTGCTTCATAAAAGGATAAAAGTTGTTTAAAATATTGGCATTTGCTCTCAACAATGAATAAAGGTAACACATCAGAGCCTTTCATAGCCATTTTCCAAAGAAGGTTTGCATTTGTTAAAGACCCAACAGGGATCCGAACTCCCTGAGAGAAAGCTGACATCCAAATTACTATAATAGTAGAGATAAAGTATGAGGCTGCCAACCATTGTTATCCTTAACTTTTTCCAGAGGAAAGGACATCCTGTATTTTCTTCTTTAAGAATCACTCCTCAAACCCAGTTTTATGGGAGTAGAGGCAGAATTGGGTCTAAATTTAGGGAAAGAGCTGAGAGCAGAAAAGCTCAAATCAGGTTGTTGAGTAGTAGGCTAGAACTGGAGGTCAGGGAGTCCCTGGCTGTTTATAAATAATGGAAAGGCTGCAAGAACCTGGAAGAAACAGGGGGACTCACATCAATTGCCTACTACATGCCAGGCACTGTGCTAAGTCCCTGGGAATACAAAAGGGGGAGGCAAAGGCAGTTCTTGCCCTCAAGGAGCTTACAATCTAATGGAGACAACAAGCAAACAAATTATGTACGTACAAGCCATGAACTGGATAAATTGGAAATAATTCACAGAGGGAAGGCGCTAGAATTAAGAAGGTTTGGGAAAGGCTTTCTGTAGAATATAGGATTTTAGTTGGGACTTGAAGGAAGCCAGAAAGTAGAGATAAGGAAGGAAAGAATTTCTGGCATGGAAGACAACTAGAGAAAATGCCTAAGAATTAAATGAGATCTAGGCACTAATTCAGATTCTGGTGCTTATGTAATGTGTGACTGTGAGCAAGTTAACTTAACCTCTCTGAGCCTGAATTTCCTCATCTATAAACTGGGAACTGATCATTTCAATATGTATCCATATGTGTGTCTTTTATAAGGTAATACCGGAACGGTGCTTCATGAATTTAAATCATTATATAAATGAATAAATGTAATTTAATCAAAAACATTTATTAAGCATTTATGTATCAGGCATTGTGCTTATTTTTTGTTATCTCATCTTCTCATTATGTTTAGATGGAGTTAAGATGGAAATGGTCCTGGGGCAGTTCAATTTCCTATTATCATTGTGGTAACATTCTGAAGACTTTGGTGCAGGTGAACCACATGTTATTATTGGTATTCTGAGATGCCCACATATGAGAGGAAAATTTTCTTATGGCCAGGATCTTCAACATTAAGGAGGCAGAAACAGATATAACAGATCTTAGAATGAAATGAAAGGTAGAAAATTAAAGGAAGGAAGGAGATAAGCATTTATTAGGCACCTACTTTGAGCCAGGAATGGTACTAAGTTCTCTACAAACATCCCACTTGATCCTCATAATCCCTCGGAGGTTGGAGCTATTCTTATTCCCATTTTATAACTGAGAAACTGAGGCAGGCAGAAGCTAAATAACTCGTCTAGGTCCACACAGATAGTAAGTGTTTGAAGCCAAAATTGATTTTCCAGACTCTAAGCATAGCATTTTATTCACTGCACCATCTAGCTGCCCACACAAATAGTAGTTCAGACCTAACTTCTTTTTTTCGTCCCTAGCAGCAGATATGATTCTTTTGCCCAAAGATGATTTTTTTTTAAAAAAAGGAATTTGGGATTGATTTGTTTGGATAATGGATTTACTAGTGTGTTTCACCATGCCCGAGAGCATGAAGCTTATAGTTCACATAGGAAGGGTGTAACTAAAGTCTTCCTCTTCCCTCCTCCTCTCCCCATATTGGTGCCGTCTCTGTTGATGGCATTTCCATCCTCCCAGTTGCATAAGCTTATAACCTTAAAGTCACTTTGACCTCTGTCTCATACCCTCTCCCCAATCCCATATCGATTAGTCACTGAATCCTTTTGATTTTTTCTTTGAAGCTTTTCATATATCCATCCACCCCCTTTTCCCCATTCATTGTTTTTACCATCCTTGTTCATACCTTCATCCCCTCATGCCAGGATACAGTGTCTTAAGTGGTCTCTCTGCCTCCTATTTCTTCCCTTTTTCAATCCCTCCTACACTCCACTATCATAACAACTTCCTGAAACATTGCTTTGTTCCTATTTCCTTATTTGTGAGATGGTAGGCGGGGGAGGGGGAAGTTTTATAATAAATGATCTCCAAAGTCTCTTCTTCTATAATTTTATTCTATATCACTTTTCTGCTCCAAAAACCTTCTGTAGTTTCTGGACTAGGTAATTGCTAAGATCTCTTCCAACTCTAAGATTCTATGATTTTATTTCTTAACCTGGCATTTAAGGTCATTCACCATAGCTGCCTTTCAATCCATCAATAAAGATTTATTAAGCACCTCCTATGTGTCAGGTAAGAAGCAGTGTGGCATAGTGGATAGGGAGCTGAATTTGACACTAGGAAGACATAGATTCAAGTGCCACCTTTGACATAAGCTGGCTGTATAACCAGCAGCAATCACTTAACCTCTCAGTGTTTGGGACAACTTTCTGGGGCTCTCAGTTGTAGAGGAGCCAACCTGCATTGGAGGAGGAAGTTTCCTCACCTGAGAGTTCTCCATACCAATGAAATCACACATCTGGTCCTCATCATCTATCTCCTTAAACAAGGCACTGGGGATATAAATACAAAAAATGAAAAAGTCTCCACAGTCAACCTTGATGCTACGGTCTTTCTGTCACTGAATCCTTGTCTTCAGATGGATTGGGGGAGAAGAGAGAGGAAGAAAATAAGCATTTATATCATTCCTACTACATGCAAGACACTGTGCTGAGTATTTTACAAATATCTCATTTGAAGCAGGTGCTGCTATTGTCCCTAATTTACAGGTGGTGAAACTGAGACAAATAGAGGTTAAGTGAGTTACCCAGGATCACACATATAGTAAGTGCATGAGGTTGGAATCGAATTCAGGTCTTCCTGATTCCAGGACCAGTGCTCTATTGGGCTACTTGCTTTCTCCAGAAACTTTCCATTTAAAATGTTTTTTTTTTGCTTTTTGTGTCTTTGATTTATTCTCCCCACCTGAATGAACCCCCTCTTCTTCAACTATATAGACAGTACCCATCTCCCAAACCCAGTTTTCTTCTCCCCCAACTTTCCCTCCCAGTGCTAGCCTCCAAGGGATCTCTCCCACTTCTGAGCTCCTAGAGCAGTTGCCTGCTCATGCGGCACTTTTTCTTATATGACCACATGTCGTTTTCTCTCTGTGTGCATGAATCTCTCGATCCTCACTGTTCTAAGCCCTTTGAGGGCAGGTACAGGGCTTTTACATTGTGTATAGTCCACAGCGTCTAGAACAATGTTCTTGCTGAGTGAATATCTGTTGGTTGACATTCCTCCTAATCTTCTTTTTCAAGCTATCAGATTTCCTGCTGGAGGACTAGCTCCTTCTCCTATCGTATCAGAGAATCTTATACATGGAAGAAAAAAAAAAGATCATGTTAGAAGGAATAGGATGTCTTTAGAGTTTCACATTTTGAACTGGGATAGTGATGCATACATAACTCATTCACCTGACAAAGGAAATAGAGTTCTTAGAAATTTGTCAGTTTTCAATTTAGCAAGCAGCATTTAAAAAAATCCTCTATACCCACACCCTGCAGAGCATGGCCAAATAACTAACCAGGCAGTAATTGTGGTTCTGACCGATGCACATTATTATCAGAATATCAATAGCTGCGAATAAAAAGATTTTGCTTGCAGTTGAGAATGTCCATCTCTTTTCATACAGTTCAGGTTTAATTCTGTTTATTACCAAAGAACTGGAACTCAGAAAAGGAGAGAGATCCTGAGTTATGTGTTGACATTGATCCAGCAAAGGTACATTGTCTTATTATCAATTGCATGTCTTTACTTTATCACGTATGGCCTCCTGTCTCTTCTCTCTCCAAATTATCCTGTACATATAAGGCAGTTATATGTGGATGGACACAGCAGATGGAGTTCTGGATCTAGAATCAGGAAGACTTGAGCCAAATTCTGCTTCAGCTACTTCCTAGCTATGTGACCCTGGGCAAGTCACTTAACCTATGTCTGCTTCAGTTTCTTCATCTGTAAAAGTGAGGGTAATAAGTAGTAGATAGCAGATAATAATAAGTGGGATAAAACTTGGGGCAGATAAGGGACACAGTGGATAGAGTGCTGGGCCTGGAATCAGGAGGACCTGAGTTCAAATCTGACCTCAGACACTTACTAGCTGTGTGACCCTAGGCAAGTCACTTAACCCTATTTACCTCGGTTTTTTTCATCAGCAAAATGAGCTGGAGAAGGAAATGGTAAACTACAGGGTGTTCCGAAAGTCTGGACACATAGGAAAAAATGCATATTTTCAAGAAATGAAATGAATGAAATTTTCAACAACATTTTATTTAATTGGAATTAACAAATAACGTCTTCAATATGATTTCCAAAATTTGTGATGCAAAGGTTGATGTGCTTTGCAAGATTCACGTGAACTCGATGCAATAACTCCACATTGCTGTCAATTTTAGCACATTCGCTCTTTATGCATTCAGTCAAGTGTGTTGCATCTGTGATTTTCATTGAGTGCACCTTCTCCTTTAGCATACCCCAGAAAAAGAAGTCAAGGGGCCTAAGGTCTGTTAATATTCCAAATATTTCAAAATATGCATTTTTCCTATGTGTCCAGACTTTAGGGACACCCTGTAGTAATCATTGTCAAGAAAACCCCCAAATGAGGTCACAAGAAGTTGGATACAATTGTAGACAAAAAAGGGTTAAAACTACCTCTCAGGATTGTTTTGAGGATAAAATGAGATATTTGTAAAATGTTTTGCAGATCTTAAAGAGCTACACAAATGCTAGTTGTTGTTTTATTATTATTATTGTTACATAGCTGCCAGGTTGTACATAGTATTATCATTCTTCATACATACACCTTCAGTAATTCCTAATTGTTTACTGAGTAAAGTTTTGTCCTGGCATTCAAAGCCTTCCATGATCTAATTTCGACTGAAATTTTCCATGCTATATCATGCTTCATGCTTCATGTACTCAACTACTTCACCCAGACTAGTCAACTTGTCCCTTCCCTCCTCCTCCAATACATACCATGCCTTTCATGACTTTGTTCATACTGCCCTCTAGATTGGAAACGCCTTCACTGTCCTTTCACCACCATTTACATCCTACCCACAGGACCATTTTAGATTCAGCATCCTCCATCAAGGCCTGGGAGGCATCAGGTGGTTTTAGTAGAAGATGCAAGTTCAAACAACATCTCTGACATTTAATGACTGTGTGACCCATGGTTTCAGTTTCCTTCTCTGTTAAACGTGGATCATAATAGCACCTACCTTACAGGGTTTTTTTTCTGAACACCAAATGAAACAACTTGTAAAAGGGCTTTGGAAACCTTAACGTGTTTATAAATGCTTGCTATCATCATCACCATCACCATCACCACCATCACCACCACCACAACCACCACCACCACCATCATCATCATCATCATCATCATCACCATCATCACTACCACCACCACCACTGCTATCACCATTATCATCACCATCATCATCACCATCATCACCATCATCATCACCATCACCACCACTACCACCACCACCAAAAGCATCATTACTCTTTCTTTTAGAGCCCTCTCTCTCTCTGCCAGGATGGATGTTATTTCTCCCATCTCACTGTACACTATTCTTATATACCTAGGTTCTTATTCAGTCCTCTAATTTTTATCACATTTCTCTGTGAACACATCCTGTCTATTTGACTACAAGTTCCGAAGGGTAGGGACCGCACTTTCTGTGTCTTTGTGTTACCCTCAGTACCTAATCTAGTGACCTGTTTGTAGTAGACACTTAATTTAGAACTGTCCAAAGGTTGCATGAGCATCCTACATGAGTTGTAGTTTTCCTGTCTCTAGAGTCTCAAGTGAAGTCGAAGGTCAGGGATATTTAAAAGGAATCCTGCTCATTAAAGAATTGGACTAGATGGCCTCTGAGTCCTTTCTAAATTTGGGATGCTGTGACTTTCTGATTCATTTTTTGTTGGATGAATGAATGAATTAGGGGCAGAACTATTGGATACTGTAAGGCCATCTGTAAGTGAAGATCTTCCAGCCCATTGAATAGGCCTCAGGTGGGGCCAACAGAGGGAGGCCTGATTAGAGGCAGCCCACACCCTTTCACTAACTAAGTGTAAGGCCCTAGGCCTTGCACCTTTTTGCTAAGTAGCTCATGAGCCCTCAGGGGCCCTGAACAAGGTATAAGAGCTCTGAGGGTTGGTGTTTTTTTTTCCTTTGGGGGCACACTCATTGAAAGAGTGTTGGTGATAAGACTCTAGGTAGCCATTGAAGCAGCCCCCTGGCTTGTGAAAACCCAGATGTTGGTGCTGTCTCTGGTATTATGTATTGTGATTTGGTTAGAAATGTTGCTCTGTTTATATTGTCTTTGTTTGTAATTTCTGTTTGTATATGCTCTGAAGTTCAGGGTGCTAGCTTTTTCCGCCTGAACTAAGTGAATGGTATATGTATGTTTAGTTAAAGTAAGATTATTAACCCCTTAAAGTTGCTTTCCTTAGAAAAACAGATCAAAGGACCTGTTGCTATCAGCCCTCCTGTGCGCTGGTGTTATTGGCCTTACACAGCCACAGTGCTGCAAGCAGCATTGTTGTTACAGATACCCATAGAATAATGAGCATGGCTTAACCCTCTTGGGCCTGGAAAGTATGATTTACATGTATTCTCCTTAGGAAGAGCTCACTAGCCTTTCATTCAATTCGAGAGGAGTACTGTTCAGCACTGGCAGTCTCCAGGGTCTCCACCATACTGGTTTTTCCATACTACTTTTAGAACAATGCAGGAAGGTTTATGCTACTATGTATTAATGATGAGGCAGAGACTGCAGAGACATTTTATGAGTTGATAGCCTGAAAGGCAAAGCTAGGCAGGAAGCTCTAGATGATGTCCAAATTTGATCACTAAATGTGTGTGCTGCAGAGCAGGGGAAGAGAAGGTGGTGAAGAAGAGGTTCTAGCTTGTGGTGGGTCTCAAAAAGAGAAGATTTGAGGAATCTATGATAGAGCTAGATAAATGATCTCCTCCCAATATTTTCTTGACTTTTCACTTCCTGATGTAGTGCTGATTCCCTTCCATGAGCCTTTCATTCAAAAATTAGTCTTCTTAATTTCAGCCCCTTCCATTTAGTGTCCCATATATATCATAGTACCAACCAGGCCTGGCTTTGGGTTTCTCTGTCTCCTCTCTTTTTTTCCCCAAGGTAGACACCATTTTCTCTTCTTAACATTCCTCTCCACCATCCCAACCCAGCCCTGGAACTTGTCCAATCAGTCACACATGTTGGCTCCATCTTGGGGAGAATATGATAGAAATAAGGGTAAACAGCTGATCTTAGCCCTATCCTAAGCTGTTTCTTTCATGGTGTCTGATTGGAGGCTGCCATAGAATTTCCTAGGTTTAGAGACAGAGGAACCTTAGAGACTACCTATTCCAACTTCTCATTTCAAAAATGAAGACTGTAAATGAATAAAAAAGCATTTATATCTACTGTGTGTCAGGGAATACAAATAAAAGCAAACAAGATAGTCCCTGCCCTCAAGGAACTTGCTTTCTGTAATACCAATATGGTTGGCTGTGTAAAAACCAATAGCACTAGCACAC
Organism: Trichosurus vulpecula; assembly: GCF_011100635.1. Classification (NCBI taxonomy): domain Eukaryota; kingdom Metazoa; phylum Chordata; class Mammalia; order Diprotodontia; family Phalangeridae; genus Trichosurus; species Trichosurus vulpecula. The sequence continues at coordinate 120,395,688 of NC_050580.1, read as the reverse complement.
AGTAAGGGCTGCCAGCGCAGGTTCGTCAATCTGCTTGTCTAAAGCAAAGCAACTTTAAGGGGTTAACAATCTCACTTTAAATCAAAACAGTACATGTATCTTCAAATTACAAGCAGAAAATATCACAAAACAATAACACAAACCAGTAGACAGGGCTTCTAGCTTCTGTCCAACATCTTAGTACATAGTTACCAGGAAGCACCATATCTGGGTTTCAAGACAGGAGCTCTTAACAATGGCTTCCCAGAGTCTCGTTTAGTCAAATCACAACATACTCTTCCAGTGAGTGAGAGCCCCAAACAAAACACCAACCTCTGAGTTTATATACCCTCTTAGGGCTAAAGACTTCAAACCTAATCAGCAAAAGGGTGTGGGCCTGGGCTTAACACCTATCAAGACTTAATCAAAGGCACTTGATTGCTTTAGCATTCTAAAAGAGAAAACAGTAAAAAGAAAAAAAAGTCCCATCCTAATTACCACACACCTTCTTATAGAAGACAACACCTTTGGAGGAGTGTTAGCCAAAAAATGTTGTGTTTGGACAGGAAGTCAGAGGATGGCGATTGGAGTCATAAAGCTATTGATCAACACATCTTTCCAGGAATGGTAGAATACATTGGATTACTATTCCCAGAACTAAAGTAGCAAAGAGGGAATGGGGGAGAAAAGGGAATATTCACATAAGTCATGAAGATGGTAGGGAAGTCACGTGTAAACATGGCACTAAACTGGGGTTAAGGTTGTCTGTATGTATGTGGAATGAATAGATCTCTTCCCTTCTTAAACCTGTGATGGTTTTCTCTCCAAATGGATCATCAAAGGAAGAAATCCCTTGCCAAAAAATTGTTAAAACTCTGGAAAAATGAAACAAGAAAGATTATGGTTTCCATATCCCTGAGATTTTGTATGAATATATATCTCATAACATCATAAAATTTAGAGCTGAAGGACCATAGAAATAATTTAGTGAAATCCTCTCATTGATATAGGAAGTAAACTGAGGCCCAGGTTATTTCATAGCAAAGTCAAGATTTGAACCCAGCTCCCCTGACTCCACATTCAATGTGTCTTTCTACAAGATGCTGCCTCTAAGGCTTGGGGACAGAGCTTAGAGACCCTTTCTTAGGAACAACTGAGTAATCCTCTAGAGCTCCACATCAGATCTCTAATTATTATTATGAACCTTAGAATGTGTGTGTGTGTGTGTGTGTGTGTGTGTGTGTGTGTGTGTAGGCTAAGGGAGGAACAGAATGAATCTGTATCAATGTTTGATAAAAGAAAATGTATCATTTAATAATGTGATTCAGATTCATTTTGAAGAGCCAAAGTAATACCAGTATTCACTTAGAAAGGCTCTTCATTTTTAATCAATCGTCCAAGGTCCTAGCCTGACTTTCTAACTGAATTTAATTTAGCAGTAATAGAATCTATTTTCTGGGTGAGAAAGCGAACAGCTTTCATTTGGCTCTGTATTGTGTCCCTTGAATAGGTCTCTCTCCATGTATTTAAAGGAATAGGTTTCTCATCCACTTCAGAAATGTTCTCAAGTTTTGAGTATTTCTTATTCAGCTAAGTAGATTTTACATTAAAAAGGCAAGTGGAGTCACTTACATTTTTCTTCCTCTCCCCCCCACCTTTTTTTAAAGAGTGAGGAGATATCTCTACTTAGTTGGGTTGTTTTGAGATCCTTGCTTCATGTGCCAATGATCTGATAGTTTGCTCATGCTTTGGTACCATTTCATGTGATAGACTGAAAGGAAGGAAGGGTTGGGTTACTAGAAACTTAGACAAGATGTCCTCATGTCCCCGTTGGACTTTAAAATGTATTTGTATTACTTATTTTTACTTAAGAATAGAAAAGGAAATTTACCTTAACATAAAATTATTTTAAAGTTTATGGTCATTGGTTTCACAAGTAATATTTTAGAAAATTTCTAAATAATTTTAGTGAATTTGGCTTGCTACCATTTTGACTTTATAAAAATCAAAACTGTCCATAAGTGAAAGCCCCAATGATGGAGAACCCACTTCAGTAGGTTCCCATCACTGAAGTCTTTCAAATGGGGGCTAGTCAAACACATGTCAGGGATGATCTAGAAGGTATTCCTGTTTGGAAATGAATTTGACTGGATTCTGTGAGTACCTAATTTTTATTATCATTATTCCACATGTAGCTTATCTACCCTCCTAAAATATAGGTGTCTGGAGGTATGGAACAACATTTCATAGATCTTTATATTTCCCACAATGCTTTACGGATAGCATTTTTACCTGGATCAATTTGACAAAAGCAGCCTCTGGAAAAATGAGAAATGAATGAAGAAATGGGGAGGAAAGGGTGTATCACTGAGTATGTCATTACCCAAGTCCTCTCCTGTAAATATCATACATTATTGATGGCTAATAATGAACACAAAGATTGGGAAATACATTGCAAATATCAAATACTGCAATGGGGATAATAGCAAAGGGTAAAAACATCTTCAGGACTTGAATACTTGTTAATGCTGGTTATTTTTGCTTATGCATCTATTAAGTCTTCTGAAAACAGGAACTGAAGAGTCAGCATCCTCTTATATCAGGTAGAAATAAGCATTTACCTATACAACACTTTATGAGGCCTTCTTCAAGTCTCTTCCTGCTCCAATCCGTCCTCCACTTCACTGTCAAATTGATTTTTTCTAAAAGGCAGGTCTAACTCTATTACCTTTCCCTTCAGTACAAGTCCATTGACTCTCCATTACCTCCAGGATCAAATTTAAAAATCCTCTAGTTTTAAAAGCCAAACTCAACTAAAGTCCCACCTTCTGTATAAGTCATTCCCAGTCCTCTTAATGTCTTCCCACTGAGACTACTCCCAATTTATTCTGTACATATCTTGTTTGAACATAGTTGTTTGCATATTGTCTCCTTCCCTCGCTATTCCCACTCACACACACATTCAGGGCCTGATATTTGTAATGTATTTCCCAATTGTTGTGTTCTTTATCTGTCATCCATAAGTGTGATATTTGCAGGTGTGGGACTAGGGTAATTGTCTCCCTCATTAGACTGAGAGCTTCTCGAGAACAAAGTTTTTTTTGCCTTTCTTTGTATCCCTAGCATTCTCTAGGGCCAGTGTCTAGCACATCATAGGTGCTTAATAAATGCTGGTTGGCTGACAATTGAAAGACTCCCCCATCCTCAAAGTATCTATCCCACCAGCAGATGCTGGCCCACTTGCCTGAAATTTGACCATTTTCATTGTCACCCTTTCTGGACAAGGAATTTCCTGTCTAAGCATAGTCCTCTAAATATAGGTAAATAGCCTTGCAAGGAAGAAATCAATAAACATTAATCGAACACTGTATAAGGCCTTGTGCTGAGTGCAGAGGGAGATAAAGAACGAAAAATACAAGATTACTGAAAGACAAGGTGTGAAAACATAAGAAGTTTAGTAATACTAAGGACAAAAATATAAGACATTGATTTCCCAAATGAATGGTACAGACAAAGAGTGATGGTAATTCGAAGAAGAAATGACTCTGAGATGTGCTGACCTGGCATGGCTTCATTGAGGAAAAGGAACTTGAGCTATAGTAGCTCTTAAAGAGTAAGGAGCATTTTTTGTTGTTGTTGTTCAGTCCTTCCTTCCTCCCTCCCTCCTTTCCTTTCTCTCCTCCCTCACCTCCTTTCCTTTCTTCCTTCCTTCCTTCTTTCCTTTCTTTCTTTCTTTCTTTCTTTCTTTCTTTCTTTCTTTCTTTCTTTCTTTCTTTCCTTCTTTCTTTTTTCTTTCTCTCTTTCTTTCTTTTTCTTTTTTCCTTCTTTCTTTCTGTCTTCCTTTCCTTCCTTCCTTTCCTTCCTTCCTTCCTTTCCTTCCTTCCTTCCCTTCTTTCTTTCCTTCCTTCCTCTTCCCCCCCCCTTTCCATCTTCCCTCTATTTCTTTCTTTCTTTCTTCCTTCCTTCCTTCCTTCCTTCCTTCCTTCCTTCCTTCTTCCTTCCTTATTCCTTCCTCCCTCCCTTCCTCCTTTCTTCCTCTTCTTTCCTTCTCTTTTCCTTGTCTTCCTTCTTCCTCCTCCCTTCTTTCTTTCTTTCTTTCTTTCTTTCTTTCTTTCTTATTAGAATAGGGAGCATTTTGGAAATGGATAAGGAAAAACATTCTAGTGTGAGAGATATAGCAAAGGCCCAGAACCAGGAAACTGACCTCTTCAGGGAACAGAAACTCGTTCAGATTGACTAGAACTGTGTTTGAGTAGAGAAGCAGGAGAAAGCTAGCCATTTAGAGTATTGGGTAGCCTTCTAATAGGCTAGACCCTCCCTCTTCTAATCACTGTTACCCCCAAACTATTCTTCATATTGTGACAAACTTGTTTTCCTTATTCATTGTAACTTCTTTCCTGGACTTTTCTTTTTAAAATTAAATTTATTTTATTCTGAACTAAGAAATAAAACGAACATTTCCATAACAGCAGAAAAGAAAAAAAAGATAATTGCCCAAATCTTTCAATGGCTTCCTATTGTCACTGCATCACACAAATCCTTTGATTTGGCATTAAATAATCTCCATAGTCTGGAAATCATCCTACCTTCTAACCCTGTCTAATGCTAGCCATCTCCAAGTACTCTAGCCAAATAAGGCCACCTCACTAATTAAGAACACGCAGACTTTCAAAGATTACAGACCCTAGATGCAATGTTTAGGAAACAGAGAAGTATGGGCCATGGACCCCCGAATTATTTACTTAAAACTCAGTGTGCTTTATGAAGACTCAAGGTGGATATATGAAACCAAAAGACTTTGAAGAGTTTTCAGAAACAGTAATAAGGATTAATTGTGGTTCACTGGTATGATGAGAGAGGCAGAAGGAGACTGAGGATAGACAACCATCTTCAGTCATAGGAAGCCCTAGAAACAACCTCTGTATCTGTTAAATTGCTGTCAATTTACTTAACATCTCAGTACCCTACACAACTTTCTAAAAGCCACCGTGTAACGCAGCTGCCAATCTGCATTAGGTGAGGAATTTCTTTATCAGGAGTTCCTTATACTGATAAAATCATAAGTCCAGAAAAAAATTTGTGGAATGTCTTTAAAAAGAGACATTTAACAATATGCTTCTCATGGAAATAACCCAGATTCAGAGAGATTTAAATAGGTTCAAAATGAAAGGACAGTTTATAATTTACCATGCTGCTTCCAAATCACTAAAAATGGGAAATGACAATAATGATTCTGGACAAACCGGAAATTACTGAATGGATGAGGAAGGACATAATATTATACTAAAAGGTTCCACACCAAATGAATATATCAGACTTAAATATGTATGTACCTCATCGTTTGCAGATTCATAGAGGAAAATCTCATACCCATCTAAGAAGAAATAGCTTTAAAAACCCTCTACAAAATAAGGAATGGGACACATAGCTATAAAACTAAAATACAATTTTCCCTCAATGGCAAAAAGAGACATTACAGGCAATGTATGAGAAGACACAAACTGTTAATAATAACATGAAAGATGCTCAAACTCTTAAATAACAAAGACTATAAAGACAACCTGAAGATGCTGCCCTTATAGATACTAAAATGACCGCCCAAACCCCTTCCCTTTCCCCCCAGTCCCAAACAGATCCACTGTTGAGTGGGGTGTGGGGAATAGGTTCTCTAATATAGCGTTTGTGGGACCACAGATGGTAAAAACCTTTGTGAAGCAATATGGCAATACGTAAGTCATAAAACTGATCGAATCCTTCCACACAGTGATTCCATTGCTAGAATTCTATCCCCAAGACATCATAAAAGGACCTATCTATATGGAAAATATTCTAGCTACTCTATTTGTAATAGCGAAAAATTGGAAATAACCATATGTCCAACAATGAGAGAATGGCTAATAAATAACGCTACATGAGAGGCGAATGGTATAGTGGATACAGAACTGGGGACACAGACAAAAACATGATCTGCCCTCAAGGGGCTGAAATCCTACACACACAAATTAATATGTATCAACTTAAAGAAAATCAATGCAAGGTAATTATTTGGGTGATAGGGGAGGCGGGGAAGATGCCAGCAGCTAGGGGTGGTCAGGAAAATCTCAATGTGGTACTCGAGGAGAATAGTCATTTTGGTTTCTTGGGGACTGTGGATCACAGAATACAGAATCCCAGAATCATGGAGTTGGAAGAGACCTGAGTCGTCATTTAGTTTAACCGATCCCAGAATAACAGTCCCTTTATGACAGAGGTAACAAATGATCATTACTGAAAATTGTTTATTGTGGGATATATTGTGTCCATTGGTTTTCTTTTAATAAGCCTTTCCTCTGAAACAAATAATAACTAGCATTTATGTAGCACTTACAAATATTATCTGGTTTTATCTCACAACAACACTGGGACATAGGAGCTGGTATAACCCCCATTTTTTCCGATGAGGAAACTGAGGCAAGTAGAGGTTAAGTGACTTGCTCAGGGTCAAACAGTGCCCTCAGTGACTGAGGCCAATTTTGAACTCCAGGTCTCCCTGATTCAAGGTCCAGTGCCAGGCAGCTAGTGGCACAACGTATGGAGCACTGGGCCTAGAGTCAGGAAGGACCAAAGTTCAAATCTGACCTCAGATGCTCACTAGCTTTGTGATACTGGGCAAGTCACTTAACCTGTTTGCCTTAGTTTCCTTGTCTGTAAAATGGGGATAATAATGGCATCTACCTGTCAGGTGGTTGCGAGAACTAAATGAGATAATGATTGTAAGTGCTTAGTGGTACCTGACACTTGGCAACACTATGTACATATTAGCTATTATTGTCGCACTATGTACAATACATAATGGATGTAAGGTGCTTATATAAACAATGGCTATGGTACCACCGACATTATGATTTATCCCCTGCTCCATCCCATCCATTAATGGTCCAAAAGATTTATCCTAGACTCCTGGGGTAAGTACCACACTTAGGAGAATAAGTAAAGAGTGAAACACAACTAGAATCGTGCAATTACCTCGTTGGAATTGACTTTAGATACAATAGAGTCCATTTTGAAGATGAGACAAACTATACAGTTTGTTGTCATTGTTCAGTCGTTTTTGGTAGCGTCCGACTCTTTGTGACCCCATTTGGGGTCGTCTTGGCAAAGATCCTTGAGTGCTTCACCATTTCTTCCCCGCCCATCTTAATGATGAAGAAACTGAGACAATAGGGGTAATTGACTTGCCCAAGGTCACCCAGCTAGTAAGCATCTGAGACTAGATTTGAACTCAGAGAGATGAGCCTTCCTGACTCCAGGCTCATCACACCCTATCCGCTGTAACCACCTACCCACCTAGTGTCATCCTGAGAGTTAAAACTTATCCCCAGAAATTTCAGTAGAGTACTTTTCACTATACCACATTGGTTCAATAGTCACAATTATTAATATTAGTAAGACCAACATTATGGCTAATTATTAGGGTTGAAGAGCTTCCTGAGACTGAGTAATATAATTGGGAAATGATAGCAATTATTCTTATTTTAAAATGAGCAGATTATTTGTTAAGCTCATAGAAGTCATACGCAAATATTTTGTTAGCTAAAAAGCAGATTATGTTAAGTGACAAGTTAGGGGCTGATTACACATTCAAGTAGTGTGGTGATGCAACAATAATGTAAATCTGTTTCACATGATGTTCTTCAGTAAATAAGGCTTAGCTAATTATTTTCCAGGCTCCTTTGTAGACTAACAACAACAAAGCAGTTTTTTTTCCATTTATAGGATCAAGAGAAATTTGTTTCTATCGACTATTTTGTCGATTGAAAAGTCAGTTCAATGCAGTAGTTTAGATGGTAAATTCCATGTGAACAGGGACTATGTCTTGCACTATGCTTTTGTATGTCTATTGTATCCTGTACAATATCTGAACTCAATAAATGTTGAATGAATGGAAGTAATGAATGATGAATGGTCTGTAATAGTAATGTGCTGGGTGAGAAGGTTTGTTGCACAGTGGATAGAGCGCCTGGGCCTGGAGTCAGGCAGGCCTTGAGTTCAAATGTGACCTCAAACATTTACTAGTTGTGTGACCCTGGGCAAGCCATTTAACCTTGTTTGCCTCAGTTTCCTCATCTGTAAAGCGAGCTGGAGAAGGAAATCCAACCACTCCAGTATCTTTGCTATGAGTATCCTAAATGGGGGTCAGGAAGAGTCGGACATGACTGAACAATGAATAACAAATTATTAAAATGGTCCACAACATGTCATCCCACCATGCACTGACTTACTGAAGAGACCTTCAACATCATTAAGATCACATGGTATAGTAGAAATGAGCAATCGAGACTAACGGCATTCATACTACCTACTTCTCAGGGTTTTTATGGGGAAGGCCCTCTGTAAACTCTAAAACGATTCTGAATTTGAGATATCATCAGTCACACGAGGCATAACCTCCATCACGGAGTTAAGCAACTTGAAGAAATATGTCAAAGGTGTCAAAAACAAGGACAGACTGATCTCAAGTGTCTAAAACCAATAGCTTCCTTGCCCTTCCATTCTCATTGAGTACATAAGGGGACAACTGGAGGCAAAACTCCTAGCTAAGGAACTGACTTTTCTGTAGGCCAATACGGATAGTGAGGAATACAGAAAGATTTGGGATTTTTCTTCTGTCAGACAGGCATTTCCTTATCCTGGCTACCAAAGAAAAAGCTCTGATGTGACTTTTGGGAAAATGATGCCAATTTAAGCTTATTTTCTCTGCTTCTCCTTTTAAATTACCCAAGACTGTCTGATATATCTAATCACTCAACAAGCATCTACAAGGTTCTTAGATATGGAAGGGACAAAACAAAAACAAAAGCATTAGTCTTCTCCCTCAAGGAGCATTGATGGGGAAAGAATATGAACATAGATAAGTAAGTACAAAACTGCAAAGTAAACACAAAGTAATTTCACAGAAGAGCACACTCCCCTGGGGAAGTCCTAGACATACACACTGGCTTCTCAGAATAACTCTATTACCGAGTGTCTTTCTGACCTGTGTTTGGCTATAAATTGCAGGAACCCTAGTCCTTCATTATTTCTGGCTGGGTGCTTTGAGATCTTTGGACCCTGGCCTTAAGCCAGAATCTCTCTAAGGTCATGTGTCATGACCTCATGTGGGTCAGGAAATTTTCCTAGTCTGTACATATGATGCCCCAGGGAAATTTCTCTGGGTTTTAGTTAATAATGAAAGTTCTCAGGACCCCAAAGAAAACAGGTCGCTTTCAGCAATAAATTGGTCCTCTTTCCTAGTGTGCCTGGAGGCAGAATCAGTGTTTTGCTCTAATCATCTTCTAAACCAGAATTAGTCTAGAAAAAGGTTGGAGTGAAGCATTTTGGCAACCATAAATTCTTTTGATCTGTCCTAGTTCCCCAATTGCATAGGGTCATATGGTACCAATAGGCCTTCAAGAATGCTATTTCTGACATATTTCCCAAATTCTACTAGGGGAATGACATCAGGAAATAGCATTATAGATCGCATCTGGGATGTGCTAGAGCCAACTCTAATAGATAGGGAGGCTTTGTTGTTAAATTTTCAGTGACAGCATTTATACATGGCAAATACGACAAAATAGAGCTTTGATTTATTGATTATTTTATTTCTAGACAAGAAAATTATGGAGAAAATGCAGTGCGGAAATAATGAAGATCAAATTTAAAGTCTGTCATGGGTACATTTTGGGGGGTAAGCCAAATTTTTTTTGTTTATTCTTTTTCCCTTTGTTTTTTACTTTTACATTCTTTCTTCATTCGACAAGTAAACAATGTGGTCTAAGGAAAGTTAACGTTATATTTAATAAGCAAAAGGCCTAAATTCTAAAATCTAGAAGTTCTTTCCTGATCCTTCTCAACTGAACCACTTGCTTATTAAGTGATCTTCAGTAACTTGTCTTCCATCTCTAGGCCCCAAATTCCTCATCTATGAGCAGGGGTGTTGGATCAGATCTCTAAGGTCCATCCAGCTATTTAGGACACTCCAAAAAGCCAGCTTCTCCTCCACACTCCTACAAAGTAAAAAAGAAAAATTCCAACCCTCCACAACACTAAAAACCTAGTATTTGGCTTTTTAAAGGATACCCTTTAGGGAGTTATTATCTGTATCCTTAGACTGCAACTTAAAAGGTCATATAGATTCATGTAAGGTCAATTGTAAAAATGCTTATCATTAGGTCAATAGAGGTGTAAAGTGTCGTACCCTGCTGGCTCATTAGGCAGGTTACAAGATCAACTTTTGTTCCATCCAAAGGATTGTTTCTTCTAGTTAAATGTTGAATGACATTTAAGAATTTTTTTTAAATTTAATTTAATTTAATTCTTTTTACTACATTTTAAATTTCGAACTGTCTACCTCATCTCTCCCTCCTCACCCTGTACAAGAAGGCCACCATTTGCACAGATATATAGATATATGTGTATTACACATACATATGTACATTCACACATAACAATACACAAAAACACACACATATATTATGTAAAACCATTCTATGCATACTTCTACATATCAAGTCCTTTGGTGGAGGTGGATAGCATCTTTCTTCTTCATAGGTCCTTTGTAGTTGATTTGAATATTTATACTCTAGCTTAGTTGTTCATAATTATTTTTGAACAATATGCTGTTACTGTATACAGTGTTCTCTTGGTTCTGCTCATTTCACTCTTCATTATTTCATGCAAGTCTTTCCATGTTATTCTAAAATCAATCAGCTCATTGCTTCTTAAAGCACAGTAGCATTACATCACAATTATATACCACAACTTTTCAGCCATTCCCCAATTGATGGGCATTTTCACAGTTTCCAGTTCTTTGCTAAAATTATATATAGAGATATGAATCACATATACATATACATATACATACATATTTTCCCCTTGTAACATGGGAAACAGATTTAATAGTGGTATTGCTGAATCAAAGGGTATACACAGTTTTATAACTCTTTGGACATAATTCAGGTTGCTTTTTAAAATGGTTGCATCAGTTCATAGTTCCATCAACAGTGTATAGTGTCTCAATTTTTCTACATCCCTTCCAATATTTGTCATTTTCCCCTTCTATCATTTTAGCCAATCTGATAGGTATGAGATGATATCTCAAACTGTTTTAATTTGCATTTCTCTAATCAATAATGATTTAGAGCATTTTTTTCATATGATGATAGCTTGATTTCATCATTTAAAAACTACCTGTTCATATCCTTTGACCATTTTCAATTGGAAAATGACTAATATTCTTATTGGAGAGCCAATTTTTAAACATTTACCAGCACATGCCTGTGTACACCCAATTTGGGGATCTATGGTTTCCTTTGAACTGGCTTAGACAAAGATGAGAACTTAAGAGATTATATAGTTCAATCTTCTCATTTACAGCTGGGAAAACTGAATCCCAGGAAAGTTATAACCCTCCTATTTAGAGGTAGTTCTGTTAGAGTCTCAATCTCCTGATTCCTGGTCCAGTATTCTTTCCACTATATAGTACTGCTTAGTTGGCACTTGCTTCAAAGCACAAAACCCCCAAAGCCATGCCATTACTTGGGTAAAAATAAATTCTGAGCTCCCCAAACTACTCTTTCCAAATCAGTGTTGCCGGTTCTAGTCATTACAATAAATTATAGAATCATGAAATGTCAGATCTGGACAGATTCTTAAAAAGTTCATCAACTGATGCAAAGTGAAGTGAGCAGAACCAGTGGAACATTGTACACAGTAACAGCACTATTGTACAATGATCGACTGTCAGCGACTTAGCTATTCTCAGCAATACAATGATCCAGGACAATTCTGAAGGTCTCCAGAGAGACTCCAAAGGACCTTACGAGATAGAAATGATGGGTCTGCATGCTGATTTTTTTTACTTTATTTTTCTTGGTTTTTTGGGGTGGGTGGGTCTGTGCGTTCTTTTGCAACAAGGCTAATATGGAAATATATTTTGCATGACTGCCCATGTATACTATAATCAAATTGCTTGCCTTCTCAAGAAGGGGGAAGGAGGGTGAGGTAGGTAGGAATTTGGAATTCAAAATTTTAAGAAATGCATATTTAAAATTGTTTTAAATGTAATTGGAAAAATAAAATTAAAAAATTAAACTAAAAAACATAGTTCATCATGTCCAATCCTTTAATTTTAGAGGTAGCTAGGTGGTATAGTGGATAGAATGCTGTGCCTGGAGTCAGGAAGACCTGAGTTCAAATCCAGCTTCAGATATTTATTAGCTGTGTGATCCTAGGCATGTCACTTAACTTCTGTCTGTCTCAGTTTCCTCAACTGGTAAAACGGGGATAATAACAGGATCTGCCTTGAACAGTTGTTACAAGGATCAAATGGGATATTTGCAAAGCACTTAGCCTGGTAGATAGTTATTATGGCTGGTTATTATTATTATGTGACTTGTCAAACTAAAGTCACACAATAGTTAATGGAAGAACTGGGACCAGAATCTGTCTGGGTCTTCAGCCTCCAGTCCATTGGTTTTCCCACATAGCTGTTTATTTCCCAGGGTGGACCATTAGTGTAGTTGTCTCTGACCATATTTAATGGTCAGAATGAAAAAAGAGAAGGCCTATTACTGTCCTTAGATTTCCATTTAGTAGTATAGAAGATGAGCCTTTAAAAATGAAAAACAAAACAAGCAAACAAACAAAAAACCCTGACGTGTCTAGTTCTGGCTTTTTTCACTGGTAGCTCTGAGGGAGCAGAGAGCCTGAGATGATAAATGACATACTGTAATGTATCCGATGAGACTCAGCAAGCCAATACAGGCTGTTTGGTGACCAAAGGAGGGAAGATTTGAGCTCCGTAACCTCATCTTTCTCTCTGTCTTGCTTAACTGAGTCTCTGTGTGGGAGTGACAAAGAGGAGCCATAAAGGTTCCTAGTCCATGTGGGGTGTTATCTCTATGACCAACTCTCTCCAATCAGTTGACTTTGTGATTAACCTCAGCTATTTTTTAAACCCACTCTTTGCCTCCTGCAGAAAGCTTTCTGTTCTGTCTTAAGCTGAGTCTTTGAAATATGGCAGCATAGAAGCATAGATTTAGAGTTGGAAGAAACCTTAGAGGTCATTGAGTTCAACCCTCTCATTTATTCCCTTTTCACTTAAGGAGGCAACTGGGTATCTCAGTGGATAGAATACCAGGCCTGGAGTCAGGAAGACTTGAGTTCAAATCTGGAAGATATTTAGTAGCTGTGTGACCCTGGCAAATCACTTAACCTCTATTTGCCTTAATCCAGTAGAGAAGGAAATGGCAAACCACTCTAGTATTTTTGCCAAGAAAATGTCATGGATCATATGATCCACTGGGTCATGAAGAGTTGGACGCCGTTGAACAACAACAAACTTATTTAAATTAATTTATATTTTTTCCCAATGATCAAGCACTATTTTTTTTCTCCTTCCTATCCACCCTCACTGGAAAGGAAAAGGAAAAACCCAACAAAACCCTCGTAATAAATATGCATGGTGAAGCAATACAAATTTCCACATGGGCCATATTAAAAAATATGTCATTCTGTATACTTAGTCAATCACCTCTGCCTCAGGAGGAAGGTAGCCCAATCCCCTCGTTTTATAAATGAGGAAACTAAGGCACAGAGAAGTTAGGTGATGGCTCATGTCTGAGACAGGATTTGAACCTAGCTGCTCTTGACCCCAAGTCCAGCAGGCTCCATTGTATCCAGCTGCCTCTTACACATGATTTGTTTCTGCCAATTGCATAGCTCAAGTAGTAGATTGTGGACAATTAGCCACTGCTATGTTTTGGGGCAAAACCTTAATCAGTCCACAGCATCATATGATCACAGATTCAGAGCTGGAAGGGCCCTGAGGATAGAGCTAACATGTCATTTTACAGATGAGGAGACCAAGGCCCAAGGAGTTAAATGATTTTGCTGAATATCACCTAGGTAGTGAACATCAGAGGTGGGAGCCAAACATAGGCCCTCTAACTCAAGAACCAATATAATATCTTTTCACTGGACCATACTGTGCCCTCCCAATACACACACACACACACACACACACACACACACACAAACCCCCATTCAAGAAGCATTAATTATATACCTATCACGTGCTAGGTACGCAAAGACAAAATGGAAGTATTATTCTCTGTTGCTAATGTTCTAGGCTAAGACAGAAAGAGGGCAGTGTGGATGGCTGGATGCTGCCATCACTAGACCATATTTCCTTTGGGATGGCAGTGGGTTGAAATGCTAATGAAGTATAGCGACTAGCCCTCCTCCTCACTCAGGGTCTGGTCCACCAATAATCTAACCACCGCTTCTGAAGCCCAAGACTTAAGCTATGGAGCACAGCAGTTAATTAAAAAAGTTGGTAAATTGTAGGTCATTTGGGTGTAGTATGAATCCCTATAATGGTAGCCACAGTGAGTTTCACTTGCCTTTGGTAGTGTGATATGGTAGAAACTGTGTAATGTAAGTCATTGAAAGGAGAAGAACTGAGTTCCATTCACTACTCTAAACCTGACAAGGTGAACGACCATAAGCTTTTAATCTTTTTGAGTCTCAGTCAAAAATACTTGTACTAATTGTGTTTCAGGGGCTAAAGCATTTTGTATGCTATAAGGGGTTTTCCAAATGTTACGTGTTATTTTATTGGCCAACAGCAAGCAAGTACAGGATATATTCAAAGACAAATGAGTCCCAAAGCCAAATGAATTAGATTTCTTAGATTATTTTAGATTCTGTTTCTTAAATCTCTTAGATTCTTAGATCTCTGTTTCTTAGATTCTGTTCTTAGCCATTTTTTTTGCAGAGATCAGTAATTCTTAACCTTTTGGAAGCTGTCATACCCTATTATTATCACTACCAGAAATAATCAGTAATTACCTGTAGTTATATAGCCCTGAGGTACAGAAAGGTTTTTGCTAGAAACACCTTTTATTAAAAGATTGGAAATATGGCCACCAAACCTCAGAGCATGAAAATGATGACAGCAAAAGCAGGAGTAGAGGACAAAGGGGGACTAATTTATGATAGGAAATCTCATTGTATTGTGATGACGGGCAAGTTAACTTTGGACTTTACTAGTTTGGGATGAAAGCTCCTCCTCCTATTTCTCCACCTGCCCCCAGCCAACATGTTGCAATATGACCATGGACAAGCCCCTTCAGCTTTTTCTGCTTCATTTTCCAGCTAAAAATAATATTGACTAATTTTCAGAAGTAATGATCACTTACATTTATAACACTTTATAGTTTGAAATAGCATTTTCATTACATTATCTCATTTGTTCCAATATAGCAAGCATGATTATCTCAATTTACCAGAGACTGGGCCTCCAAGAAGTTGTGACTTGCCCAAAGCTACACAGCTAGTGAGGAGGTGTTTCACAAATAATACACAGGAGGTACTAGAGTTTTTGGACTCCAGCTTCTAACAGGTTCACCCTTGATGTGGTCAGACAGAGAGGACAGGGAAACAGCTTCAGAGGAGTTAATAATCTTTGTTACAGTCTAGTCTTCTCAATGGGTTGCTGATAATGGGAGTACCAACTCCTACAGCATTTCCTAATCACCCTTCTTGCAGGGGCTGTCAGGAAGTGGAGACAACTACCCCTGCATCTTGATGGGGTCAATCGAGACAGGCACAGCATTCCAGCTTATGCACTCCTCTAAATACCCTCAAACCTCGACGGCGGCTGGCTGAGGCAGGTACTTGGATTCCTCTTTGCATTAGCCAAATCCCAAATGGTTCCCCACTCACTGACCAGTGCTGCTTGCTTTATAGGGCAACAGGCAAAGAAGGCATCTTGCCAACATTAAGCTCACAGGTTAACTTTAGCAATATTGTCCATTCAGCGCAATCGTAGTGAGTATCACATTATGTCACTCCTTATCTCATGGCACAGCCTCAGTAGGACTGCCCATCACTATGATTCTAGGAATTACTATCTAGGATCCCTGGGGCTATTTTGGGAGTTATTATCTAATACCTGGAAACCAGACATTGACATGGCCATGGATCCTGAGGAACTAACTCTAAAAAGGGTAACAAAATCCTCCTTACATACGGGGCTGACTCGGGGACTAGATTCCATGCCTCTCTTAGTCTAATTGTCCATGTTCTTTCTATTCTAACCAAAGCTCTAGACAAACAGGTGAAATGGTCAGTTTCTCTTTGTTGTTGTGATAAAAGGCCCAGGTAGGAGGAAGTGTAATATATATATGTGTGTTTGTGTGTGTGTGTGTGTGTGTGTGTATTATATAGCTGAAAAGATACTGCCTTAGGAGTAACAAGACGTGATGGGTTCAAGTTCTGGTCCACCATCTACCATCCTGTGTGATCTTTGGGAAGGTCACTTGTTTATGTAGGCCTCAATTTCCTAATCTGCAAAAATGAGAAAGTTAGACTAGCTCATCTTTCAGGTTTCTTCTAGCTTTAAATGCTGTATCTCATGACTTCTGCTGTCCCCACAGGAATGATGTTTGAAATCTCATCCTTGCAGTTTTATGATATCAAAGTACTTAAGAGTAAACACTAAAGTGGCATAGACAAAGAAATTCAGTTAAGCCCTAAGAGACCATGATTTATGAATCATAGAATATCAGAATGGAAAGGATATTTAAAGATCATGCAATTCCCCTCTGCCCTGCTCAATTTAACAGATGAGGAACCAAGGCACAATGAGAATTTGACTTGTGAAGAGCCAAATAAACTAGTTCTGGATGTATTCTGTTAGAACTATTTCCTGACCTCTTCTCATATCCAGGATCTTCCACTTCAGTTTGCTTTCCTTTGTGCTCTGGAATAATCTCTTTCCCCTAGGAAGTAGGCTGTATTTTGAGGGTTCAAATCTTGCCTGTACAATTACTATCTGTGTGACCTTGGTGGGTCACTTTGTTCTCTTAGTCTCTGTTTCTTATTTGTAGAAATGGGAGAATGGAGTAGATAATCTTTGAGGTCTCAAACCTGCTCTCAGTTTCTTGGTTTTCAGAAAGGCTCTAATGTTCTAACACATGAGAAGAGAAAGAACTGACAAAGACTTGACAGATGAACTCTTCCAGGGACATTTCCATTTTGAATAGAGGATCAAACCTTAACCTTAAAAGCAATGACTTTCTAGTAGTGGAACTTCAGGCTTACATGATAGACTCAGGGGAATAAAAGGAGGAAGGCCTTCCTATGGCCCCTCACAGCACCCAACATGGGTAACCATATATTCAGCTTAGTTATAAGGCTCACCTTTTCTCCAAATTGCTCAGGCTAACAAAAAGTCATGGAAGAAAATGATGTGGATTTCTCTGGGAGTAATTAATCTTTCTGTAATTAACAGCCCTTCACATTGAGGCTATAATTGTCTGAGATTCAAGACTAATTTGCATCTCATAAGAGCTACTTCTTATTGATAAAGAAAACATACCAGTAGTCTGACCTTTATCCACTGGGATTGAGAGAGCAGGTTTAAATGATTCTGTAAGTAATCAAAGAACCAATGCTCATTTTAGCTGAACTCCACTCACCCTGGGAGGGATGGAAAATATCATTCCCTTAGAAACTGAATGGCCACCACTAACTTGCTATGTATGTGACCTTGAGTAAATTGCATAAGCTCTCTGGGACTGGTTCTTCAGCTGAAAAATAAGGGCTTTGGATTTACTCATCTCTAAGGTCCCTCTCAGTTCTGACTGTTCTTGAAAATAAAGTCATCTGTGCCTTCTAGTAGAAGGGACCTTTCCTTCAGATATCTGATAGAACCTTGCCTGGTTCTGTCCTTTGTCCTTATCATCTCCTGCCCTGCCTTATAGCTATATCCTTGTTTACGTGTCTTTTGCCCCACTGTATGTAGACTCTTTGGGCAAGGGCCATATTTATGTTACTTTTGCATCCCCTAGCCCTCAGCAGTGCTTTGCACATAGCAGGCAAGATACTTCCCCCTCCCCCATGCCACTGAATTGAGTTCCCACTTCTTGACCTTAGTAATGTTCAGATATGTAAGTATAAGTTTTGTTTGACAAGAAATACTATGATAATACTCACTCTTCAAGATAATATGGGGACCACATACGTTGGGTCTGAAAGAAATTAGACTGGACCTAAATGCAGTCCATAGACTCACCATTGGAAGAGACCTCAGAGATCATCTAATCCAATTCAACCTGTTGTCCAAAGAAGGAATCTATGAATGATGATCTTTGCTGGACTATCTTTAGTGAAAGGAAACTCACTGACTCTTGATCAATCAATCAAAGAGTGTTTACTTAGCACATACTATGTGACAGGCACAATGCTGAGAGTTGGGGATACAAAAAAGGCAAAAATAATCCCTGCCCTTAAGGAGTTTCTGTTCTAATGGGGTAGATGACGTACAAAAAACTAGGTAATTACAAGACATATTTGGAGTGGATGGGAGAATAATCTTACAAGGAAGCCTATTTCTTTGCTTGCTTTAGGCAAGAAACCTTCTTCTTCAAGTAAAGCAATCTGTTTCCTCATTCCTTCCAGTGGCTGATTCTAGTTCTGCCTTCTGTAGCAACACAGAATACATCTATTTGTCTGTCAGATGCACCGAAGGATAGTGGATCCAGTGTTGAACTTGGAGTCGGGAAGGCCTGGGTTCAAATCCTGCTTTGGACACTTTCTAGCTGTGTGACCCAAAGCAAAGTCACTCTGAGCCTCAATTTTGTTATTTGTAAAAACCTAATACCTGCAGTGCTTACCTCAAAGGTTGTTGAGATTCTCAAATCATTTATTCAAAGCCCTTTGCAAATTTTAAAGCATTAAAGGGATGTCAGTTTTCATTCTCCTTCTACCTCATCACTCTTTACATGATTGAAAGTAGTTAGGTCTTTCCCTCAGTCTTTTCTTCTCCAGACTAAACATTCCTAGTTTTTTCAATCATATGTTACATGGCAGGTCCCGCAGAATCCTCATCATTCTCTTTCGGACCTTCCCTAGTGTTATGAGCTCCTTAAAACGAATTCATTGGGGGCTAACGAAGATATTCTAGACGTAATCTGACGAGTGCATGGTTATTGTGTTCCTGACTTGGATGTTATATTTCTATTGGAGCCAACCTAGACTGGAGTGTGACGTAGTGGAAAGTCACGGAGCTGTCAAAGCAAGGACACAAGGAGTTAAACCCTAGCTCAGCCACTAACTTCCTGTGCTGACTCAGGTAATCCTATCTAGGAATCCATATTTTCCTTTGGAAAAGGGTTGAACAAAATGATTTCTAAGATCCTTTCTAGCTGTATATCTAATCTATATCTATATATTCATGTAGGTATATCTATGTAAATGGGTACATATGGATATATGTGTATACACATACACACACACGTACATGAACACGTACACATACACCTATACACACATACACAAACATATACATATACATATACGTATACATACATATACATGAAGGGAATGCTGGAGCCACGTTATACTGGCTCATGAGAATTGATTATTAAATTTTCAATGTGAGTATCTACATATCAGAAATAGGCAGATACTACATATCAGGGCTTAATGTAGTGTTTCATTGATTGTCTAGACCAAGGGTGGGGAATCTGTAGCCACAAGGCCACATGTGGCCCTCTAGGTCCTCAAGTGTGGCCCTTTGACTGAATCTGAACTTCACAGAACAATCCCCTTAACAAAAGGATTTGTTCTGTAAAACTTAGCCTCAGTCAAAAAGCCATGCCCAAGGACCTAGAAGGCTACATCTCAATACATCAAGGCCTTGAGATTGCAGGTTCCCCATCCCGGTCTAGACTTAAGAGAGTGATGGAGAAAAATTTGTTAATGAAGATTAAATTTAAAAGTGTGCCATGTGTACCTTTCTTTTTAGAGAACCAATTTTTAAGCACTGACCAGCACAAACACATACAATACATATTTATGCTCACATGTATATAAAATCTACATACATAGGAACCCAGATATATATGTTTATAATATGCATAAGCATGTGTGTATCTTTAAACATTGTGTGTATATACCTAGTTATTTATATGTTATGTTCTTCATTAGATGGTAAGTTCCCTGAGAGCAGGGCTTGTTTTTACTTTAAAAAAATTACTAGCTTTTAGTATAGGGCCTGGTATACACACAGACACACACCCCCTCCATGTAACATATGTATGTATACAATATAGTTCTATATATGTATATATCTTCAGATAGATACTTATAGGAAGATAACTCATATCAAGCTTGTTGTTAACTAAAACCCTCAGATTTTTCATATTAACTACTGGAGAGAAAGTCCCCCAGTTTGCATTTGTTTGGTTGTGTTACTTTTTTTCTTTAGCTTAAATGCAGGTGTCTACATTTATCACCCTTTAATTTCATCCAGTTAGTTTTAGCCGCATATTCATCCAATCAGAAACATTTCCCGATACTGTAATCCAACATATTAAGTGCCCCTTTGTTCTGTCTGAGAATTTTCTAAGCATGCATTTTATGTCTTTATTCAAATTAGGGCAAAGCAAGGACAGAGCCTTGTAACACTTGGTTTTCATATCAGGAGCTTCTTTCCTTCCTTCCTTCTTTCCTCCCTCCCTCCCACTCCCTCTCTTTCTCTTTCTCTCTCTCTTTCTTTCTCTCTTTCTTTCTTTAGAAGCAATTGGCTCAAATCTCACTTATGATTTTAAAAGCTATGTGAATATGTCTCCTTGAACAAGATGTGGAATAAAATATCCTTGTCAGTATCCTAGTAAGTTTTCCCCTTGATCTAGACTTGCACTTCTACTGAAGTGCATATATCATATATATCATATAACTTTAAAAAACTATCCATTTGACTTCCATTTTGGAAGAGAGACTGTAAGAGCAATCAGTAGCTCAAGTCCTGGACTTGGAGTCAGGAACACCTGGATTCAAATCCTGCTTCTGATTCTTACTAGCCATGTGATCTGAGCCTCAGAATACTCAGCTGTAACAGGGATAATAAAAATACTTTGCAGGGTAGTTATAAGTATAAAGTGAGATATTGTATGTAAAATATTTGCTAGTGCTAAAGTAAAATATAAATGAATATCATTGTTATTGAGAGTCATTGTAGCATAGTGGACAGAATGCTTGACTTATAAGTCAAGAAGAACTGAGTTCAAATCCTGTTTTAGATGCTTACTAGGTTTATGACCCTGGGTAGCTCACTTATCTTTTTTGAGCCTTGATGTCCTCCTCTGTAAAGTGGGGCTAATCATGGTGCCTATTTAATAAGGTTGCTGTGAGAGTCAAGTGAGGAGATGTATGTAAGGCACTTTGTGAACATATATGGATGTCAGCTACTCCTCTTTGTTATTATCCCTGTGTAACTAGGTCAATGAAGGGAGTGGAGAGATCGTGAAGAATTGGTGAAGAAAGAGGAGAGTGTCCATTAAGACAAGGACCTCCCACAGGAGCTACATTAGGATGGGCTCATGCACGCTAACTCCCTCTTGCATGAATGGGTACAATTCCACGTGAAGTATTAATGTGATGGCTTATTTTCTGTTAATCGCAGACGGTGGGGTCATTCATGGGAAGGTGATGTTAACTTAAGGTAAGAAGGCAGCACATTCTGTGGCAAAGAGGATTTATGCCCAATCTTAACCCAATGTACTCATGGAGGCCAGCTGTAAAATCAACTTGGAAAATTTATGCTCACAATCCAAGCATAATGGGCTACAAATGTCCTCAGGCGCCATTCTGAGTGTGATGGCTAGCATCATTGATTTTCCATTTCAGAAGGATTTGATCCTAAATTGTGTTCATTTGCATAAGCTAATAGCAAACTTAGCTGCATATTTTCTGCTGACAGTTCAAGTAGTGATAACGTTCATTCTTGGCAAGATGCACTGAAGAAAATGAAGCCCCAAATCTCTGTCTTTAGCTCTGACCCATCTCCTGTGCACTGAGTCTCTGGTATCTTTTTTCTGTCTGCTGGGCTTCTTAACCTTTAAACATGTCTAAACCCAAACTCATTATTCTGACCTCCTAAACCTGATTTATATATTATTTGTGATAAATGGGAAGCTACATGGTGCAGTGGGTAGAGCTCTGGGCCTGGAGTTAGGAAGATTCAACTGCCTGGGTTCAAATCTGGCCTCAGACACTTATTATCTTTGTGACTGTTTGCCTCAGTTTCCTCATTTGTAAAATGAGCTGGAGAAGGAAATGGCAAACCACTACAGTATCTTTGCAAAAAACAACAAAACCAAACCCAAATGAAGTCACTACGCTGACTAAAAAAATGGCTGAACAACAAAATTTATGATAAAGAGGAAAGAACACTGCATTCATTGTCAAAAGACCCAGGTTTGGGGTCCTGGCTCTGTCACTTATTGGACGTGTGAACTTGTTCAAGTTCTGAGCCTCTGTTTCTTTATCTGGAAAATAGAGATTGAGATGGGACTTGTTGAAATTGAGAATTCCTTGGTGAGGAACTGACTTTACCAACATATATTGGCAGTCTTCTGCAATTTATAATCTTGGAGAGCTGCCTAGAACAATGACAGGTTAAAAGATTTGCCCAGGGTCACATGGCCACTTTGTGTCAGAGGTGGGCTCTGTAACCAGGTCTGCCCAGCTTTGAGCTCAGCTCTCTGTCCACTGTGCCATGCTCTCTTTCTTGTTTATAAAGTAGAGGTAAAAATTGGACTCTACATAGTACCTACCACAATGTCTTTCTTGCCCTTAGAAGGTACTAAATAAATATTTGTTGAATGAATATTATTCAGGGAAAGATAATCAATGGTAATAGTGGATTTAATAATTTAAATATTGGATTTAAATAATTTAATATTGGATTTAAGTATCATTACTTCTTTATCAATGCTCAGTTGGAAACCAGAACAGTAACTGGGGCAGGTTAATTGGGGCTTTATTCTAAATTGCCAAAATTTAGAAGGTATTGATTGCACTTGTCTTCCTTGAACAGTCAAGGGGAAAAAATTGAGTTTAACACTTAGTTATCAAGAATAATTAGTTTAAACAAGAAACTACAAGATGGTAGCACTTTCTATCCTGCTTACCATACCCCAGGTGTGTTCCTCCCTAGGCTGGCTCAATTCTGCTCTCCTTTCCCAGTGGGAATTAGCCTCCCCAACTCAGCCTCCTCAAAGTGTCCTGGAAAACCATTCATAGGGGATGGTAGTCTGGGATTTTTCTCTGCCCCCATGGGGAAGTATCCTAGGAGCTCTCCTTCCATAAGGACCTTCTGTCCTGAGGTCCAATGTCTCCAATGCCCCACTCCACCCCATTTGATGTGTCTTTTTGCCACTTTCCCCTGGCACATTTGATCTTGCGTGTCTGGTACCAGAATCCATACGTACAGCTCTTTTGGGAGCTACTGTGGTAAAGCAGAAAGGAAGCCTATTTTTTTTTCCTAGAGCAGTGCTTCTCAAATTGGGTCCATGAATTTCGATGGGGAAAAAAATTACTTTTTTGTTTTCATGAATAAACATAGCATTTCCTTCAATTATGAGTTTAGTCAACAAACATTACTCTGAGAAAGGGTCCACAGACTTCACCAATATTCAAAAGGGGTTCATGACAAAAAAAATTGGTTGACAATTTATGTTCTAGAGAATCTAGCCAAGGGGCCAAGGAAAGATCTTAAAAAGGATCCTGGATTTAAGATTGCCTTCAGTCTAGGTACCATCTTGTTGGAGTAGCATTGGAAAACAGGGAAGCTCCTGGGGTAGCCTTTGAGAAAGAGGTACAGTGATAAGATTTAGATTGGAAGATCTGGAGTGTTGAACTTGAATACTGACTTTGCTTTTCATCTGTAGTGCAGGGATGACAATTGTCCCCACCTTCCCTGTTTCACCAGATTGGGAAGCTCGAGTGAAAAAAATGTACATAAAGTACGTTGTGATCTATTAGTCAGTCAGAGAAAATGGGGAAGGGGGCTAGGGGTGGGGATGAACCCTGTTCCTCTCTCACCCAGGTCCAATAGAGCTTTCCCACTGACCTTCTAAGTTGTCTTTGGTGTTGGTGGATTGAAAAGTCTGGAAACTGACAGAGCTGCCAGTGATTCAGTCCCTGAGGCTAACTCCACCCTGTTTGTGCTGGCATGGCCCATGCTAGACTGTGCTGTTCTTTCAGACCAGCACAACAGACCTTTCCTGTTGACTTTCCAGGTTGTTATGGGCTGGAAATTTGTTTCACTCTGTCATTTTGTGAGTTCTGCTGCTCTAGAATTTGTTTAGAGACTTTTTTTAAACAGGTATTTGGAAGAGTTTGGGGGAGAGCTCAAGCGAGGCCCTCCTTTTACTCCACCATCTTGGCTCTGCCCCATGGTTGTTATTTTGGACAGTTTATTGACATGATACATGATAGAGGCAGCCAGGAGGTACAGTGGTTAGAGTACTGAGCCTGAAGTCAGGAAGACCTCAGTCCAAGTCAGCCTCAAGTGCTTATAGTTCTGTGACCCTAGGCAAATCACTTAACCATAAGTCTCTGATGCTGTTTCTTCATCTGTAAAATGCAGATGATAATAATAACACCTACCTCCCAGGGTTGTTTTGAAGATAAACTAAGATAATATTTGTAAAGTATGTTGAATTCTTTAAAATGCTAATAAATGTGAACTATTATGATTATTACAATGAAAAGGACATTGGCGCTGGAGACGGATGATCTGGGTTGAATTCTCAACAGAAAGGTGTTGCTACAGATAGTGAAAAGTGCCTTACAGGTACTTAATCCCTTCTCTTTCATCCTGGCTGGATTGTGGCAAAGCTCAATCCTTCCCAGGCCTTTCTTACCACTTCTGAATGTATTATTTCACCCACTTTACTATGTGATTCACGGTAAGTCACAACCTCCTCAGACCTCAGTCTTGTCATCGAGGAAGGAAGGAAGAAAGGGAAGGAAGAAAGGAAACAAGCATTTATTAAGCACCTACTATGTGTTAGGAACAGTGCCAAGTTCTTTACAAATATTCCCATTTGATCCTCACAACAATTGTGGGAGGTGGGGGCTACTGTTATTCTCCTTTTACAGTTGAGGAAACTGAGGCCAAGAGACTTTAAGTGACTTGTCCAGGATCACACAAGTAGTAAGTGTATGAGGCTGCATCTGAACTCAGGTCCTCCTGACTCCAAACCCAGAACAAAATTCCCTTCCAGGATTAAATCTACAATCCTTATGAAGTCTTCTGATTGTAAAACCAATATACTCTGTGTGTGTGTGTGTGTGTGTGTGTGTGTGTGTGATTTTTTTTTTTTACAGTATCAATGATTGGCTTAAGGGGAAGCTCTTTCTAGGGGATATTGCATTTCATTAGAAAACAAAACTTTAAATATCACTTGCTGTAAGGTCAATGGGGAATAAGCTCTTCCCTGCCCATCAATAGGTCTCATGTGGAGCCCATTAAGGGAAGCTTGCTTGCTTGTAGGAAGGCTTACACACCTTTTGTTAATTTCTAATTAGGCACTGAGCCTGAAGAGTGTATATTGTGAAAGGTGAGCTTTTGCTTGGGGGGCTTGCTTATGAGAAAGATATTGTGATTCCCTGGTCGAGATTCTGAGTGGCCATATGTTCAGAGCTCCCCAACTCCTCAGAGGTAAGGGCTCTCTCGATTCAGTGGTGGATGTAAAGCTTTGATTCAGGCAGTAGAGCCCTGTCTGCTGGTCTTTATTTCTCTGCTCTGTACTATTCTCTGTTTGTATTTTATGTAATTAAAAAAAAAGATTGCTGACGCCTAAAACATCTATCTTTCCTTAGTAAAGCAGATGAAAGAACTTGCACTAGCAGCCATCCTGGGTGTGCCAGGGTGTTGTTATTGCACTTGCTCCCCAGATCCCCCCCACCCAGTTTTTCATCTTTCTTTTCTTCCTAGTGGCCCTTCTCTTCCCTAAGGAAGAATACTTTTGGTTCCCCTCCCTCCCTACACTGTCACCCAGTATTTTTTAAACTAAAGGAATGCAGATTTAATGGAATTTCCAGTAACACTGAGCCAACATGAAGATGCTTTTTTGGACTTTCGGAGGGGAGGGAGGTGCATGGAAAGGGTGTGCCTTCCTGAGATTCTTAAAATGCTCCCATGTAGTGCCTTGGTTCTCCTTATGGCTTAAAACTTACAGCTGCAGCCTGGTTTCTGGTAGGCACTCCTAAAGGGAACTCTAATCTTGCTGTATTTGGTATAGGGAGTTTGAACTGGTTCCCAATCATTGTCCCAAGTGAAATGTGTCTGCACAGCAGTGCCCTTCTTGGAAGAGCTGAAGTTATGAGAACATTTCTGACATTCAGTAAAGGGAAGAGGTTTCTGGTGTTGATATATTTCACTGATTCATTTATTAGGCCTCTTCAAAATACATCTGTTACATGGAGACTTTAGGTGCAGGATATAAAAATCTACTGTAAATATCACAGTTTAATGAAAATAAATCCGGTGATAAAAAACTAAAAGTCCTCGTTAAAGAGAGTGTGAAGAAAAAGAAAGTGATTCCACATTATTCCAAACCATCGAGATTCATTGGCACAGTGGGGCTTAGGGAGATCAGACTGGGGAAGGACAATATTCTTTTAGCAAATGCAGTTGTGACATGAATGGATCTATTTGTAAGACCTGACTCCTACCCTCTAGGATCTTACAATCTAGTTGGGTGTGTGCCTAAAACATACACCTGTAAAACAAGTAAGTTAGTAGGCTGTATGGTTAAGTGCCCAAATGGGTGATCTAGACAACAAATACCATACGAGTTCAGAGAAAGGAGACAAGCATCGGCAGGAATGAATAGGGAAGGCTCCTGAGCAACGGAGTAGGGATTTGAGCTGTACCTTAAAGGAGCAGTAGGATGTGAAAGGTTCTGAGAAAAATACCCTGTGCAAAGGAACAGAGTCACATATAAGCATAGGGGGTTCCAGGGATGATGAGTAAACTAGACTAACTAGAGTGGAGGGTTCCTGCAAGGGAGAAGTGAGAGACAAGATAAGAATTCAGAGACCCATGGAAAGTTTCTAAGCAAGATAGTGACAGGATGGAAATTAATGTTTTAGGAAGATTTGTCTGGCAGCATTTGTAGGATAGATTGGAAGTTGGGAGAAGGAAGGTAGTTAGTATGAAGGGCCTGGACTAGAGTATGGGTGATGGATATGAAGAGGAAAGGGCTGATTTACAAGGTGTTTCAAAAGAAAGATCAATAGGATGTGGTCACTGGTAGATGTAAGGGATAAAGGAGAGGGAGAATTAAAGATGACTTCCAGGTTTCAAGCCTGGGCAACTGGGACAATCATGGGAAGGGGGATGAAAAGAAGGCCAGCTGGTAAGGGGAACTTTTGGAGGTGGATGATAGTTTCAGTCCCAGGACACTATAAAATTAAATCCTACCATTACCACACTGGAAGCAAAGTAATCTCATTTATCTAATTAAGCAGGACGACACTTCTCTTCTAGAATGGCTTTTTTCCTATTTGGGAATTTCCCATTTGGAAAACTTTCCTGGTAAACAGATTCCAGTAGACATAGCAAAAATAAAATAAAATTTAAAAATACTGGATTTAAAGGCAAAACAATAGCTTTGGATTTGGTCTTTGACATTGGCTAGTAAGGTGACCTCAGATAAGTAATTTAAACACTCTGAGCCTTAGTTTTCTCATCTGTATAATGAAAACTCTACTTTATACCTCATTGGGTTGTGGTAAGGAAAGCTCATTATAAACTATAAAGTTCTATATAAATGCAAGCTACTTATTATTATTTAAAAACAATATGTTGCTGTATAGGTGGGGGGGTGCATCTGGACCTATGGTTTCCTTTGTATGGAACTTCTGGTATGCAAATTCCCTTTAGTGCTGCAGATAGGCAACTGAGTTATTTCACTTCTCAATTTTTAGTGTAGTTAGTAAATCATGGTTTTTATGCTGTGTACCTCTGCTTTTCCTTTTCCTTCCTTCTAAACTTCATCATTCAACTAAAATTACTCTCTCCAAAAGTTACCAATAATCTCTTAATTGCCATATCTAATGGTCTGTTGTCAATCACCTGTCTTGAACTCTTTGCTTAATCACCTTCTCTCTGCTCTCTGGCTTTTCACGAACACTGTTGTCTCTTGGTTATCTTCCCATCTTCCCTACTCTCCTTTGGGACATCTTCACCCTTGTTACACCTCCTAAACAGCCCCCAGGGCTCCGTCTTGGGTCATCTTTTCTCTCCATACTATCTCACTTGGTAATCTCATCAGCTCCCATGGGTTCCATCAGCACCTCTATTCACACATTTCCCAGATCTATATATTGAGCCCTAGTCTCTCTCCTAAGGTCCAATCACACATCTCCAGCTTCCCATTCCCATTACTGCTGAAGGCACCACTAGTGTCCTATCACCCAAGTTTGAAACCTCGGCTTCATCCTTGACTCATTGCTCCCAGTCCTTCCATGTATCTGATCAGTTGTCAAACCCTGTCATTTCTAACTTTGTAACATTTCTAGATTTCCTTCCCTTTACTCACACAGTCACCACTTTACCTCAGGCCCTCATATCTCCCTTCTAGACTAGCCCTCGAATTGGTCTCCCTGTCTTAAATATCTCCTTACTCCAATCCCTTCTCCATATGGCTACAAAAATGATTTTCCCAAAGCACAGGTCTGACCATGTCATTAATTAAACTCATTAAATTCCAGTGGCTCCCTGTTAGTTCCAGGATCAAATATCAAGTCCTTCATTTAGCATTTAAGGCTGTTCACAACCTGGCCATTTCCTACTTTTCCAGGCTTCTTATACTTAATTCTCTTTCATTCTCTCTGTGATCTAGTAATACCCACCTACTTTCTGTTCCTTCCACATGATAATCCATCTTCCATCTTCATGCCTTTATACTTGCTTTTCCCATGCCTGAAAAGGTCCTCCCTCTTAACATCCTTGGCCCCTGGTTTCTTTTAATAATCAACTGAGCTAAAGTGCCATCTTCCAAGGTCTTTTCCAGTCTCCCAGTCACTTGAGTCTCCCCCTTTACCTTCCTTCTACTCTATATGTTGCATATACCTATTATTTATATATGTTTCTGCCATTAGGATGTAAGCTACTTGAGATATCCTGTGCTTAGAATAGTAATTGGCAGTAACAATAACAGGGGTCTTTGTTTCTTTGTAGGGCTGGGGTTGAGACAGACGCTTAGCATCTTTGATCATGCTGAATCCTTTTTTGCATAAAATTCTTCCCCCTTTCTCTTATAAAGCATGCAGCAAGAGTCATCTTGATCTATATCTTGCCACTGGACCCAGATGGCTCTAGAGGAGAAAGTGAGGCTGGTAACTTTGCACAGTCCTCCCTCACTTAAATCTAATTCACTTACATGTCATGGCATCACCTCCCTGATGTCATGGTCTTCTTTGAGAACAAAGGATAAACTACAACCTCTGTGAGTACAAACAGGAGCTTCCACACTGGGGACCCAACTGGAACAGGCCAGTTGGGCAACACAGCTTTTTTTTTCTTTCTTTCTTTCTTTCTTTCTTTCTTTCTTTCTTTCTTTCTTTCTTTCTTTCTTTCTTTCTTTCTTCCTTCCTTCCTTCCTTCCTTCCTTCCTTTCTTTCTCTTTCTTTCTTCCTTCCTTTCTTCCTTCCTTCCTTCCTTTATTCTCTCTCCCTCTCCCTCTCTCTGTCTCTCTGTCTCTCTCTGTCTCTCTGTCTCTATCTCCCTCTCTATCTCCCTCTCTCTCTCCCTCTCCCTCTCTCTGTCTCTCTCCCTCTCCCTCTCTCTGTCTCTCTGTCTCTCTCTGTCTCTCTGTCTCTCTCTGTCTCTCTGTCTCTGTCTCTGTCTCTCTCTCTCTCTCTCTCCCCCCTCCTTACCCTCCCCTTGTCCACGTAGGGTATCATACCTTTATCTGCAGGTGCTCTAGCTGAAATCTTTTTTTCTTAAGGACCATACCTTAAATCTAAATCACTCTGGCTCTCATTGATTGGCCAACAATAAATAGGTCCCAGGCCAAGTCCCACTTGGTCATTGCTAGGGCCTTGATTGGCTCAGAGTGCATGTAAATAGCAATTATTTCTGTTTTGGCCAGAAACCCTGAGGATCTTCCCCTCCCATATTGATGTGTGTGTGTGTGTGCATGCAGACACACACACACACACACACACACACACACACGTATATATATTAAGTAAAGAGGCCATTTTCTGCCTCATTTCTTACCTGGTCTTAATCACTGAATTGGCATTGCCTCAATCAAACTGATGCCTGTTAAAAACCCAAGTTTAAAAAAGGCCAAGGTCTCCCACTGCATCCAAGGCCATCTCTAGTCATTCTGATCTATATCTCACCACTGGACCCAGACGGCTCCTGAGGAGAAAATGAGGCTGGTGACTTTGTACAGCCCTCCCTCACTTTTCCAATTCACTTACATGTCATGGCATCACCTCCCTGAAGTCAAACCACCACAAAAGCAGCAAGCACGTATTGAGAGTCTTTGTGTTGTAGTGGGATGAGCTCAGGATTGGGGGTGGAGTGGGGAATCTAGTCCTAGCTCTATATAAATGAATACAAACCAGTAGGTCCTTTTGAACCTCAGGTTTAATTTCTACAGTGAAGTGATTTGAGTATAGGGTGTTTATTCAATGGTAAATAAACATTTATTAGGTATCTGATATGAGCCAGGCCCTGAGCTAAGCCCTGGGGATATAAAAAGAAACAAAAGACAGTCCCTACCTTCATAGAGTTTACAATCTAATAGGAAGGAGTATAAGCAAGCAAATATGCACAAACAAGCTATATATAGGATAAATAAGAAATAATTAAAGGAGGGAAGGTACTAGCGTTTAGAGGGGTTGGGAATGACTTCCTCTAGAAGATGAGATTTTAGTTGGGACTTGAAGGAAGCCAGGGAAACCAGTAAAGCAGAGCTGAGGAGCAAGAACATTCCAGGCATGGGAGACAGCCAGAGAAAATGCTCAGAGTTGAGAGATGGAGTCTTGTCTGTGGGACAGCCAGGAGGCCAGTGTCACTGGATAGAAGAGTACATGGCAGAGAGTAAGGTGTAAAAGACTGGAAAGGTAGGAGGGGGCTAGACTAGGCTATGAAGGACTTTAAACTCCAAGCAGAGGATTTTGTATTTGATCCTGGAGACAATAGGAAGCCACTAGAGTTTATTGAATAGAAGAGTGACATGGTTGGACTTAGCTTTATAGGAAAATCATTTTAGATGAACTGGAGTGGAGAGAGACTTGAGGCAGGCAGACCCCCCAGCCGGCCATTACAATGGTCCAGGTGAGGTAATGAAGACCTGCACCAGGGTGGTGTCTGTGTCAGAGGAGAGAAGGGGGCATATCGGAGGCATGTTGCTAAGGTGAAATTAATAGGCCTTAGTAATGGTCTGCATATGGGAGACCACCCCTCTACTCAAACGCCTTTAGTGGCTCCATATTGCCCATTGAATGATGAATATGGAGATAGTCAAGGATGACTGTTAGGCTGTGAGCCTGATGCATGTGGAGGATGATGCCTTTTACAGTGATAGGGAAGATAGGAGGAAGGGGAGGGTTTAGGGGGAAAGAGATCAGTTTTACATAGTTTAGATGAGTTTAAAATGTTTCCTGGACATCTACTTCGAGACGCTTGAAAGGAAATGTGAAATTGTTGGGCAGAATGGGTGGACTGAAGGATCCTTAGGATAGAGCTAGTAATTAAATTCATGGGAATGGAAGAGAAGAGAAGAGGGCCCGGGACAGAACCCTGCAGGATGCCTCTGAGATTTAACATTCTGTGGCTCTCTGATTTTATGCGATACTGGGGTGGCAAGCTAAGGAGATGTGGTCCCTGCCCACTCAGAGCTTAGAGCTGTCTGTTTCACATAGATCTAAGTCAACAGGCCGAAAAACAATACGTGTCAAGCCAACATGTGGAACTGCAAATTAAAATGTTAAAAGTTAAAAATAGCCAACGTTTGTATGGCACTTACTACATACAAGACACTGTAATAAGTGCTTCACAATTGTTATCTCATTTGATCCACACAACAATGCTGGGAGGGTGGTGCGATTATTACCCCATTTTACAGATGAGGAAACTGAGGCAAACAGGTAAGTGACTTGCCTAGGGTCACACAGCCAGTAAATGTCTGAGGCTGGATTTAAACTTGGACTCTTCCAGACTCCAGGCCCAGTGCTCTCTCCACTGTCCCACCTAGATGGGTTATATAAGTTGTAAATACCAGATAAGACTCATTCTTTTTCCACAATGTGATTCAATCAGAGGCTGAGGGGATGTGGGGAACTAATTTCTGCCTGGAAACAGACTCCTGAAAGGAAAACCAATTTCTTTGGGTACTGTCCTTAGCCTTCTGTGCCTAGGTACGTTGTCATAGATACAGCAGGTAATAAATCAATATTGGCTGATGGACTTGGATAAGCCCCTTAGGAATGAAATGCCTTTCCAATTTGTAACACTGCAAATGGGGACAGCGCTACATCATATAATGAAGAAGTTTTGTGGAGTGGAACATACCTAGCCTTGAACTGCTTCAAAATGAATGTAAAATTACTATATATTTGAATTGGCTTGAGTGGAAATGAATTCCCATGCCTTGGAGTTAGGTATAACCATTGTGGATGAGTCCTAGGGAAATTGATGATTGGCTCTTGTGATTGTGGGGTGATTGTTCAATATAGATATGTCTACTCTAAAGAGAGGATATTGAAGTTGAGTTCTAGAATCCAATCTCAGTTTTCTTCCCCACCCAGTCTTCATTTTCAAAAATAAGAGAAAAATAGAAAGAGAGATGACCTTCCCATCTTTGAAGGGAATCAGATTTCCCCAGGGCCCACAGAACACCCTGAAGGTAGGTTAGACACCTTTTTTTTTGAAAGTGACATTATCTCTAATAGGCCACCAGAGAATCCTTGTCTGAATTAGGACTTTAATGTACCACAGATCAAATTCCTTCGTATTTCGATGAATCTGAAGACACTATCTAAATTATTTGGGTGTACTGGAAGTTTACTGTTGCTGGGATGACTTGAAATAAGGTTCTTTAGTTAGGTCTTGGGAATCTTTTTACTCTACTCATATTTT
This sequence comes from Trichosurus vulpecula, assembly GCF_011100635.1. Taxonomy (NCBI): domain Eukaryota; kingdom Metazoa; phylum Chordata; class Mammalia; order Diprotodontia; family Phalangeridae; genus Trichosurus; species Trichosurus vulpecula. Next base: position 120,362,720 of record NC_050580.1, on the reverse strand, counting down.
CCTTAACATTGTATTTGTTGTAACAGGCTTTGACCCTTAAATATAAAAGCTGAAATGTGTCATCCTAATTCCTATTGGCAGCTACATAGACTCTGTTTTTGTTTTTTTTTCTGTACCCTGTCTTTGTAGGACACAGTAGACAGTGCTCCTTGGCTTGCCACCAAATGCAGATGCCAAATAACTGACCTTGTCTCCACTGCCTACTCTGGTCTTCCTACTCTACTTCCTACTTCCCACTTCCTTACTCTGCTTCCTACTCTAGTTTTCTCTTCTTTGGACCACCAGGTCCAGTTGTTCCAGGGGTGAGAGTACAGGGTCTGGCAAGATCAGCGATACTGACTTGGTCTTCTCTTTGGTGGGGTCAGTTATTGATCTCCTCTGAGGTTCTGATCCTCTTGCTGAAGGGGGAAGGAATCTAGCCATGCCACCCCTCTACTCAAACACCTTTAGTGGCTCAATATTGCCCATTGAATAATTCCTTTGGCCAGCATTTAAGTTTCAAGCCTCCACCTTTATCTGATATTACCATTCTCCATTCCAACCAAACTACAATCTTCTCTATCCATCAACCATTTGAATGACTTTGCCCAAGCTGATCCGTCTGATGAATTCTCATCCAGCCTTTAAAACCCAACTCAAATACTACCTCTTCCCCAAGGTATTCCCTGAGCCCCCTTGTTAGCAATGACCTTCTCCTTTGTACCTCATGTAACTCTTTGTCCTGTAACTCTCTAAGGCATTTTTCACATAATATTCTGTCTTATAACTTTCTGTTTGTGCCTTGTGTACCTGTTAGAAGTTATAAACTCCGTGGAGAAAGGGACAAGGCCTTAGCTAAAATTTGTATCTCCCCTACAGCTAGGTTTAATAAGTGGTTGTTGAAACTAAACATGGCTCTCACTCCTAGGTGCTCACTCAAGTCATTGCTTCCTTGACACAGATAGTACACCAGGACATTGTGGGACTGCAAGGGAAGGATGGAAGTGGGAAATGGTGGGCCAATAAATGGACCCTAAAAGAGCTGAGTGAAAACTCTTTTCTCTGTAGTCACAGCAGAATGCTCATTACTTGATAATGCTCTTTCTTGGGAGAGGGGGGAAATTGGGTGGGTGGGAGTGTGGTAAGACAAGAATGAGACTTACAAGGAGATACTAGCCGCAAAGATTTACATTTCTGGTCACTAAAGGGATATGCTTCCCACCTGGTCTTGAGAGGAAGTACAGGGAGTGTTGGAGTTAGTCTGAATGGCTGCATGAGCTGGAATAAAAAAAGTTAGACTTTTGGTGTAGTGTATGTCTCAGATTAAATCAAGGACAAATTCAGAGCTGATATCATTCATCTGACTCTGATCACCCCAGGGTCCCCTCCACTGTTGCTCAGATGTCTGAACCAGATGAGATCATTCTCATTGCCTCCTACTCTGGGTGATGCAAACTTCCATGCTGAAATGGAAACCAGGTTGGCTTTCTTCATAGTTTTGGACCTAGAGTCTTAGAGATAGCAGGCAGTTTAAAAATCATCTAATCTAGTCATTTCAGTTTTACAGGTTAAGAAACTGACCTTCAGAGAGGATCATAGGAGATAACAAATGCTGTAGAATAGAGAAAGTCCTCTCTGGATCTTCTTTATTAACTAATCTTCTTTTTTACAGATTTCTTGGAAAGGTTTGATTGCTTTTAGCTGAATTTACTCTAATGCTGTTTGTAGCCTTATAAAGCAGTAGTTATTAGCCTAGTGTCCATGAAGTTTAAAAAATAGTCTGATAACTGTATTCCAATATGATTGGTTTCCTTTGTAATCCTATGTATTTTATTTTATGTATTTAAAAACTTCCAAGGAAGGGCCCATAGGTTTCCCCAGACTGCCAAAGGGGACCAAGGAACAAAAAATGGTTCAGCATCTGTGTCTTAAAGATTTTTCTTTCAGGGGGACTTGTCGCCATTTTCTAGCAATGTAGAGTAGTTAGTTGATCACACTTGATTTGTAGGTTAAATAATACTTATACCTAAAAGTATTTTATAAATTATAAAAAGCAGTGTGGCACAGTGGTTAGAAAACTGGCCTTGGAAGCAGGAAAACCCAATTTTAAGTTCTTTTATGCTATATTAGTTTGGGGTAAATCACTTCACCCAGGCAATTCTCCAAGTCTCTGCTCTGCATTGATGAAGGGGATTTCCACACCAGGAGTTTCTTAAACCAATGATACAGTAAGCCGGTATAAGACATATTCTCTATATAAATATTTAAAGGATAATAATAGCGATTATTAGGTTATTATGTAATGATAGATTATACTAGTAACATATATTTATGTAAGGCAGCAGATACAGAGCTGGCCCAAGAGCCAGGAAGGCCTGGGCTCATGCCTCTGACACATACCAGCTCTGTAACCTTGGGCAAGTACGTTTTGCCTCAGTGGTCAATCAAGGCAATTCTTTTCATTTGGACTCTAAAAGGCAGAGAAGTTGTCACCCAACAGTGGTAAAAGGAGTTTCCTAAATTGGTGAAATCACAGGTCTGGTCTCCATCAAATAGGTCATTTCCTTTGTGCCTCACAACAATGCTGTCAAGTAGATACTACAGGTATTATTTTATAATTTTATATATTATTATTATAATTATATATATTTTATATTTTATGAAGAGAATCAGAGAAATTAAATGTCTTTGTCCATAGTCACACATCTTTCCAAGTCTTCTTGACACCTGAGACAACCCTCTGTCCACTATGACACACTGCCACTCAAATCACATGGCATCTTGCTCCCTGAAGAATATTTTAAAATAAAGTCATTGCTCCAGCTAACATCCAATGCCCCCAGGTGGTGCTACCTACTATCCGTGTGACCTTGGGTAAGTCACTTCTCTCTTTTTGTTGTTCAGTCATTTTAGTCATGTCCGACTCCTCGTGACCCTGTTTGGGTTTACCATTTCCTTCTCCAGCTCATTTTATATGTGAGGAAACTGAGGTGAACAGCATGAAGTCACTTGTCCAGGGTCACCCAGCCAGTAAGTATCTGAGGCTGGATTTGAACTCAGGTCTTCCTGACTTCAGTCCTGGCGCTCTATCCTCTATAGCACCCAACTCCTTTCTAGGCCTCAATTTCTCTATCTGTAAAGTGGTCAGATTAAATGGATGGAGCGTAGTAGAGTGGAAAGAATTCTGTATTTGGAATTAAGGGATCTCAGTTCAAATCCTGACTCTGCTACTTGCTAGAGGAAATAATTGGCCCTTGGGGAAATCACCGCAGCTCTCGCGGGAGTCCTTAGCGTCTTCATCTGTAAAGTGAGAGGGCTGAACTTCACAGCCTACAAGTTCCCTTCCAGCCCTAAATCTGTGATTTTATGACAAGATAATCTCCAAGGTCCCTTCTAGCTATAAATCCTGTGATATCCCTACAGTAGATATTGCAGCCTCCAGAGTATATTAATTAACATAGCACAGAGGGGACCCATAGCTAGAAAGCAGCATGTTCTGGGGGAGGGTCTCCTTGGTTCCCTTAGAGAGACAAGATTTGCTCTTCCACAAGTATACACATTCTCACGCTTTCAAATAGGTCATGTGTTAATCTGAAATGAGCCTGACAGAAAGTCTGGGGAAAGGAGAACAAGGAGACCTGAATGATAGATACCATGCTGCCTTCGATCCTTGAAGATTCCTCTGTGAGAAAGAAGACCAGCCTTCAGAGTTCTGAAATGAGGCAAGTTTCTGGAATCTTAGGGAAACACTGAGTCTTCTTCTACCCCGTTTTCAAGTCCCCCCTGCCCCCGGCTAGTAATTAGACACATAAGGGGATTCACTCATCCTCTCAGAATGCCACAGCAATCGTTACCAGGATGCCAATATTTTTAGTACTGAATCTTAGAGCTCTAGGGAAAGCTGAGTCATAATCTAAAAGAACGTTTGGGAAGGGACTGTAGAGGTGATTCATTTTACATACAGGGAAACTGAGGCTTGGGGAGTATAAGTGAGTCAGTCAAGAAACATTTATTAAGTGTTTACTATGTGCCAAGCACTGGCGATGGGAAGCGTCTAGAAGATGTAAGTCTAAATCCACTTTCAGGCACTTATTTTGGATGAGTCACTTAAACTTTGTCTCAGTTTTCCCAACTATAATATGGAGATAATAGTAGAACCTACCTCACAGGAGTGCTGTGAGAATCAAATGAGATAATATTTGGAAAGCGCTTAGCACAGTGATTGACACAGAGTAGGCACTTAATAAATGCTTGTTGCCTTCTCTTTCCTTGTTCCCCTTTTTTTAAGAAAAGCAAAAAAACATAGTTCTTGCCTTCAAAGAGTTTACATTCTAATGGGAGAGAGAACAAGCAAAGAACTATATGTGTGTGTGCACACATATATATAATACACACATACATTGTTTGTCCTTTGTCCTTAAGGAAGACCATGACATCAGGGAGGTGATGCCATGACATGCGAGTGAATTGGCTTTAAGTGAGGGAGGACTGTGCAAGGTCACCAGCCTCACTTTCTCCTTTGGAGCCATGGGGGTCCAGTGGCCAGATATAGATCAAGATGATTGGAGATGGCCCTGGATGCAGTGGGAGACCTTGACCTTTTTAAGATAAGGTCTTTAACAGGTCTCAGTTTGACTGAGGCAATGCCCATTGAGGCTAGGTAAGAAAGGAGGCAGAGAATGGCATCTTTACCTAGTTAAAAAAAAATTACCGATCTGGGAGGGGAAGACCCTCAGGGTTTCTGGCCAAAACAGAAACAATTGCTATTTACATTCACTCTGAGCCAATCAGGGCCCAAACAATGGAAGTCGGGCTGGGCCTGGGACTTATTGTTGGTCAATCAGTAAGAGCCTGAGTGACTTGGGTTGGAAGTGTGGTCCTTAAGAAAGAAATCTAACCTGTAAACACCAAGATATCTTAAGATGTTTCAGTGAATGGAACAGGGTATGCTACCCTATCTGGGCATACACATATAGTGTAAGATGGAAGGTGATTTCGGGAGGAAGGCACTAGCAGCTGGGAGACTGGAAAAGGCCTCTCACTGCAGAAAGTGGGATCTGGGCTTACTCTAGAAGGAAGCCAAGGAAGTGAGGAGGGAGAGCATTCTAAGCATGAGAGATAGCTGGTAAAAAAGCACAGAGATTGGGGCTGCAGTATCAGATGGGAACAGCAGGTAATTCCTGGTATCTGAATTATATATAGAAAGGAGTAAAGTGTAAGAAGATTGAAAAGTTAGTAAAGGTCCCAGAAGTGAAGGGCTTTAAATGTCAAACAACATTTTATATTTGATCCTGAAGGCAATAGGGAGCCATTGAAGTCTGTTGAGAAGGAGATTGATACCAGTCAACTTGTATTTTAGGAAAATTGCTTTTAGCAAGTGATATTAACTGGCAAGAATTAATTAATAGGAGGGCTGGGATTCAAACAAAGTCCAGTGGCCTTTCCCATACGTCATGCTTTGTCTCATCGAAAGCCTGTTTTCTTTTCTGTCTCCTTTTTGCTTAGACTTTTTTCCCCCCTGTCATCACCATTTAACTCTTACACTTTTCTGATAATCCTTTCAGGGTACTTCCTTAACAATGCCACTGTTAGAGCTGATCCCCAGTGTTTTAAATGTCTAGTTTACAGATCACTTACTGTCTTTTTCTAATAATAATAAGTAACATTTACACAGCACCTACTATGTGCCAGTCACAGAGCTGAACATTTTACAGATATCGTCTCATTTGATCTTTACAATAACCCCGGGGTGGCCGGTGCTGTTACTATTCTCATTTTCCAGGTGCAGAAGCTGAAGCAAACAGGTTAAAATGACTTATCCGAGTCATAGAACTCGTAAGCGTCCAAGACTGGATTTGAACTGAGGTCTCCCTGATTCTAGGCCCAGTATTGTATCAACTGAACCACCTGGCTTCCTGCTTTCCTTTGCTTATGTATGGAATAAACATGAGATCTTCATGTGTAAAACTTTTCATTTTCCCTCCGCAAATTGTATGTCACTCTCCTCTTCAATATTTCCACATCCTGACAGCTCAGCGAGGGCTAGATTTTTTTATTCTAAGAGTTGGTGGTAATCAAATAGGTATTAACACTAATCCCAAATAGTTCCTCAGTTTAGGTGTCTGAAATTGCATTCATTCCTTGATTCTTTTTTTTTTAATTCTATTCCCTTTTAAGATGCAAGTACTTCTGAGAGGGGTTACTGAATTAATTCACACTAAACTGCAAGTGACTAAACAAAATCAGGAGCAGCCAGGTGGCCCAGTGGATAGAGTACCCGGCCTGGAATCAGAAGGACTCATCTTTCTGAGTTCAAGTCGAGCCTCGGACATTTACTAGCTGCGTGACCCTGGGCAAGGCACTTAACCCTGTTTGCCTCAGTTTCCTCATGTGTAAAAGGAGCTGGAGTAGGAAATGGCAAAACCCCTCCAGTATCTTTGCCAAGAAAACCCCAAATGGAGTCACGAAGAGTCAGACATGACTGAACAAGAAAAACACAGAAACCGATCCTTTTCTCCATCACAGGAGGGATACCAGTTTAAGGAAGGAAAGTGGGAAGAGGCCCCTGCAAAGTTACAGAGGTGGAATTACTGTCACCAAAACCAAGCTTCATATGCTTCAATGTTTTGCTTAAGGCTAGCCTTGAGTATGAGCAGAAATGACCCCCAAAGTTGTATTTATTTTAAGGTTGACAAGTTTGCAGTCATACACAAACTCTGTTTAACAGCTTACAGAGAGAGTGCCCGTCCTAGCCCTTCGATAGATTTATAAACCAAAGACTGTTAGTGCTGGAAGGGACCTCAGAGACCATCTCCCACTACCTAATTTTTCAGATGAAGAAGTTTTACTCCTAGATTTCCTTTTTTCTACTTCCCCTTTCCTACTTACATTTTGAGATATCTTTTTATTTTCCAAATATTCCCTGAATTACTTTCCTAAGAAAATTTTCCCTCTAACAACACATTCCTCTCTCCACTCAAACCCCATCTCCCCACCCTCCAACCCCCACACTGGAAACAGTAATTAGCCTGCCAAGAAAGGATTCACTCAGAGTAACACTCCTTGACTTTGCCAGGGAAGACGAAGTTAAAGGAGTAGCTATAGGTTTGATCTTAACTTGGGTAGGAAAAGGGGAGAGCTACCTGATCTTAAAACATGTCCCTATTGAAGAAATGACAGTATAATCTAGGCCTTCAGCAGCTGCCTGATCCTCCTTCTTCTGAAATGAAGAAAGGTCAGGTTCATGAAACCTGGACTTTGAAAAGAATGGAAATACGAAATGTAAACACCATATTCAACTATTTACAAATCATCTCCCTTTACCCAACAGTAAATCATCCCCTTCACCCCAGAGGCATGTTTGGTTTTGTACCCCCCCCCCATTCAAATGAGATAAATAGCAGAAAGGAAATACATTTTGAGAGAAATAGCTTCTAATTAATTTTTCTAACAATTATCTTTGTCACTGTTATTCTAGAAGCAGGGGTGAAGATGTTAGCTGCATTTGCCAAGGGTAATATACTTTATTTTTTGAGGGGGGAAGGCAGGGCAATTGGGGTTCAATGACTTGCCCAAGGTCACACAGCTAGGAAGTATGTCAAGTGTCTCAGGCCAGATTTGAACTTGGGTCCTCCTGACTTCAGGGTCGGTGCTCTACTCACTGCACCACCTAGCTACCCCAGGGATAATATACTGAGCACTCTTCTTGGACAATCTTAAAACCAGAATTTTAAAAAGACAGAGAGAAGAATGATACAAGAAAGGTAGCATTGTGTAATGGAGAAGAGAACACTGTACCTAGAGTTGAAAGTCATGCCCTAACTCTCTTATTCACTTGGCCTTTATGAGTTTCATTTTCTTCTTCTGAAAAATGAGGATAAGAGTTCTCATACAACCTACCTCAAAGGTTGTAAAGAAATGAGATAATATATACCAAAGTGCTTTGTAACTATAAAGCCCAATGTACCCTATTGGTCAAATATTAGCCACACCCATAAAATCACATCTCTTTGAAAGAAAAAAAGCATGGATAGACATTTAAAAAAATACTGTAAGTTTCACTTAGATTAGATTTGGAAGAGGAAAAATAGGCCCATGTTTGGACTAATATGATGCCTCGCAGCTTTGACCTATTATCTTTTTTTTTAAAGGAATGCAGGCATTATTTAATTAAATGCTGTCGCCATCATTGACTATTACTGCACTAATGTTTAAAAACACTAGAAATTTAGTGATTCCATTTAAGTTCAGTCAGAATGGTTAATTTGCCAAACACTATAAATTAACACTGGGAAGAAGAGAATTCTTTCCAAATATCATCTAGTAAAATAGGTTTATAATTGGATTGTCATCCTTTGAGAGGAAAAATGAAGCCAAGTGCCATCAGACCAGTACTCCTTGTGCATCACCATCTTTATTAGAAGGTATTTTGTGTTTACCCCTTTTCTGAAGCTACTATTAAATCCTAGTCTTCTCTGTAGGTCATAAGTCATTACTGAATACAATGGCGTCCCATTATATGGCTGCTCTTGATGACACAGTATATTGAAACAATACAGGTCAAATCACATTCTCAGAAGTAATAACATACATAAGAGCTGTATTACACATGATCACCTTTAGAAAAGGTTCTAATTTTATACCATAACACCAGCACTAAATTATCTATCCATCTATCCATCCATCCATCTATCCATCCGTCTATCTATCTGTCTATCTATCTGTCTATCTATCTATCTATCTATCTATCTATGTATCCCCTGAGTATGAATGTGTGTATATGTATGTATATGTGTAGGGGGCAGCTAGGTGGCACAGTGGATAGAATACCCAGCCTGGAGTCAGGAAGACCTGAATTCAAAGTTGACTTCAGACACTTACTAGCTGGGTGACCCTGGGCAAGTCACTTCACCCTGTTTGCCTTAGTTTTCCCATCTGTAAAGGGAGTTGGAGAAGAAAATGGCAAACTACTCCAGGATCTTTGCCAAGAAAACCCCAAATGGGGTCATGAAGAGTCAGCATGGCCGAAATGACTGAACAACGACAACGACAAAACTGTATATGTACACACACAGAGAGATAGTATTGCACTAGAATACATAGTTATATAGATTTTCCCCCCAAGGTTTCTGATTTTTCAATATCTGAAAAGAAAAGATGGTTAACCCTCCTTTTCATTCTAGAAAAGGGTGAAAGAGATCGTTATTCTCTGACAAAGTAGTATTTTGAGGTCTCGCATATACCTTACTTATTTGAAGACCATTTATAAGACAGGTAACCTTAATTGTTCAAAGCAATCAAGAGTCAGGAAATAAGCAAAAAAAAAAGGCCCCTAAAGTAGCCAAAAGAGATGCTATAGATTCCTTGCAATCCTTTTTCTTTCAGAAGGGAGCTTCCTTGGAGCCTATTTACTTTTCTTTTATACACAATTATAACAAACTTATCAGATTTCCTATTCCACAAGACAATTGGAGAAGGAAACGTTTGAGAATTCAGAATAAATTCCAAAAGAAGCTAGAAGCAAATGACAACCTCAAAGAGAAGGAAGAGACAGGAAAATTATTCTTTTAAAAAATGTAAATAAGTGAACTTTAAAAAATTTATGAGGAGGCTTATTTAGGGTAGAAGACAAATAACCCTACACAGACTGGTCAATGCACTCTGAAGACTTTGTACACTGTACTATATACAGTACCTGTTCAATATGGAGTGTACTGTGCTTGACATTTATTAACTATCAAAAGGATTCATATTAATGCAGTATAGTGTGAGATTACATAAAATTTAAAATTTATCAAACTGCTTTTCTTTTCTGTTTTAGAACAGATAATCAAGGAAGTTTATCCCCTTGTCTTCTACATGAGGGAACTAAGACCCAGAGAAGTAAAATGATATGTCCATGGTCACTCAGGTAGCAGGTAGCAGTCAGGGTTTGAACCTGTTTCTGACTTCATATCCAGTTTTTTCCCCATTGTAACTTATGTATGATGATGTCCCTTGAGTTGTGTGTGTGTATATATATATATATATATATATATATATATATATATATATATATATATATATATATGTATGTGTGTGTGTTTGTGTAAATATGCATGTGTATACACACATGTGTATGTGTGTACACATGTATATATATGCACATATGTACACACACATATATGTTCATTGCTAATGTAAAGAGACTAAGGAAGGATGTAGTATTTTAAAGAAAGTTTCCTTTGCACAATATTTTTGAAAAAACCAATTTTGTCACTTAAAAGGATAAACTTCAGTTGTCTAGAACATTTACTCACGTACAGCAGCTCATTCCTCAATCAAGACAGAAAAATGAGGCATTACTATACTTCATTGGTCTCAAATTCTTGTTAGAATAATTAAGCACAGATTCTTGGAACAATGACAATTTCATAAACAGCATCCTTTTTATTATGGCAGGGCAAATGAACTCAAGCTCATTCTTCTTGGAGATCACTGCAGTGCCCCCAGCTTCAGTTTTAGTCATGGAAATAATACCAAACCTGACCGTTACTTTGTCAAACATATGGCTCCTATGGATTTAACTATTTTTTGCATTGCCTGAATGTTTGATAGTAGAGATACTGGTTGGAGATAGATTGGGAGCAACAAGCCCAGCATGTTCAAAGGGAATGTCTCTTTCTATTAACATTGCTGAAATGCCCCAGGGATGTACACTCTTTTATTTGCAATTATTCTGTCTGTGACTTAGTTTGCTTTTGATCAATGTCTCTTTTTCTAAACAATTAAGGTTAAAGCTGGAAATGTTTATTTTTTCATAATTGTAAGTCTGTATAATGCCTTTTAAAGCCCAAATGACAAGAATATGCCATGATTAACTGTATTTTGAGCTCAGAGAAAAGTCAGAGTTTTCATTATCTACAGATATAAAATTTTACATCATGTCTAACCTTACCATTTTACCTACCAAATTATGGCCTTTACATATTTTGTTGTTGTTCAGTCATTTCAGTCGTGTCTAACTCTTCATTTGGGGTTTTCTTGGTAAAGATACTAGAGTGGTTTGCCATTTCCTTCTCCAGTTCATTTTACAGATATGGAAACTGAGGTAAACAGGGTAAAGTGATTTGTTCAGGGTAACCCAGCTACTAAGTGTCTGGGGTCAAATTTGAACTCAGAAAGATAAGTCTTTATGACAACAGGCTGAGCACTCTATCCATTGCACCACCTAACTGTCCTTTTGCATATTTAATGATATACAAATGACATGACTGCATGGCAGCATGACTCTAGGCAAGTTATATTTTACTTCTCAGTACCCTGGGCAACTCTCCAAGATTGTAAATTGCAAAACTGTTGCAAACCTCCCTTAATAGAAGGCATCTCCTCACTGGGAGTGCCTCTCACCAATGAGATCTCAAGTTCAGCCCAACATGTACAAAGCAGTGTGGAGTATTGGATAAAGAGCCTTACTTAAATTCAGAAAAACCTGAGTTGGATCCTTCCTGCCTCTGACACATACTGGCTGTGTGACATTGGAGAAGTCATTTAACTTCTCAATAAAGGAAGTTCCATGTTGGGTATTCCCTACACCGAGGAAATTGTAGGTTCAGCTTAAATATATACAAATATGTGTGTGTGTGTTTGTGTGTGTGTGCGCGTGTGTGCGTGTGTGTGTGTGCTTGTATTTATATACACACTTTTTGGCTCAGATCTATGATCCTATGATTTCATTGGTGTAGGAAATTTTCTAACCATGCAGATCTACAACTCATTTGTAATCTATATTAGAGAGTGGCTGGGGGCACAAAGAGATTAAATCATCTGCTCACGGTCACACAGCTAGTATGTGTCAGAAACAGGACTTGAACCCAGGTCTTCCTGATTCTTGGATCAGCCCTCTCTTTTTTGTATCTCTCTTAGAACGCAATGTGATAGAGTGGAAAGGTGGCTGAATTGGGGGCCAGAGGACTTTGGTTTAAAAGTGTTCTCTGCCAGTTGTTTTCTCTTGGATATTGGGTTTCCAAATCTGTAAAATGAGGGGGTAGAATGGGTATGTGGGTGAAATGATCTCTAAAGTCATTTCTAGCTCCAAATCTCTGATCCTATATATAATCACATAAAGGTAATAATTAGAGCTAGATTAGAAATCATGATTGGCGAATTTACAGTTCAGTACAAGTCAACACTGATTCAGCTCCCACTTAAAATAATAAGATGATTTAACCAAAATTTTCATCTCAGACCAAATAAAAATTCATTTTCTCTGTAGTCGGTTCTCAACACAATCTTGTTCTATGTATATTCTCCCCCTCTATTTGTTCTATAAGGGTCATATATCTTGAATAAGTTCACTAAGACATCTTTACAAACAGCCTTAATCCAAACTAAAATGGTAAATCATATTCATGGCTACTCGATTTTTAAACTTATGATGCTCCAGACCCTAAGTGAATTTTCCAGAAGGACTAACAAATCACTTTCTGATAGCTTTCCAATGGCTGCTTAAATAAGAAGAAAAAAAATGAAGAGGGGGGAAGTAAGAGCAGGAACTTAAGGGGAAAAAATCTTCAATAATAGAGTCCAATAAAATTAACACTATAACAAATCTTTGCTCAAATTAAAAGCAGAAAGGTTAGCTAACATTGAATTGGAACCTATCACTGGTTAGTTCATTTGGTGCAGTGGTAAGAACACTGGCCCAGGAATCAGAAGATTGGGGTTCATCTCCTCATTCTTGGGCACTTACTAGCTGTGTGACTTTGGACAAGACACCTAAGTTTCCTGAGACTCAGTTTCCTTGTTTGTAAAATGCAGCTAGTCATACTTTCCTATCTCCCAAGATGTTGGTGAAGATAAAATGAGAACACATTTATAAAGTGCTTCATAATTGTAAAACCCTATATGAATATGAGATAATATTGTTGTTTTGCTAGCAAATGTAAATCTGCAAAAGTACAATTATCCTAGGGAGATGGGGAAACAAAGGTTGTGCTCCTCAGGGACTAGCTCTCTCACATGCCCTTCAGATTACTTAGGCTTTGTGCCTATGTCCAAGTCTCCCCTCAGATAAGAAGCAGTAAATCTATCACTCTATGATGTCCCTAGGAACGGCATGCAGAAAAGCGGTGGGGCCAGCCGTGATGATAACTAGCAATGGGTAAATTAGGGAGAAAAAGGAAGAGTTTTCTCCCTTTCCTTGGTGTTGTGGCAGTGAATCACCATGACCGCTGAGCCAGAGTGGGAGGCAGGGCCATGAAGGGAAAGCTCTGATGGTCCTGACTTTTTATCTCTCTTAGTCTCATTTTTTTCCCATGACTTACAATAACACCCCAGTTTACCCAGTACACTGGAGAAAAAGCAATGTACTCAGAGGTTCAGTTTCATCCCATACCCAAAAGAATATTGTCATAGAACCAAAAATTTTTTGAGTAGGAGGGTATCTCAGAGGTCATTTAGAGCAACCCCTACTCAAAGCATGAATCTCTCCCATGTTGCCAGGAAATGGTCATCTAGCTTTGTTTGAAGACTTCTAGTGACAGTCAAGTACTTACCCAATGCAGCATCCTATTTCACTTGGTACAACTGTCATTGTTAAGAAGTTTTTCCTTAAGTTGAGCTGAAATTTGCTTCCCTATAACTTTAACCTGCTGATCCTAACTTTGCCTTCTAGGGTCTAGCAGAAGAAGTCCAAAATCATTCTTCCACATGAACTTTCTTACACATAGAACTTGAACCAACATGAAAAAGTTTGCTGTAGATTGCAAGGCAAGAATTGTCTTTTACCTAAAAGAATTTTCTATTTAGGGAGAATACAATTATACAAATCGCACTCTTCACTTTAAGTTTATTGCAAAAGTTAAAGCAATTGTGACCTTCAATGGAAACAGTGGGGAAAAAACAACACCCTCCCTGATATTATTCAAAACAGTAAGATAAGAAGAAAGTTCATAACCTCTACTGGACTCAGGAAAATATTCGACTTTTGTTCCACTTCCAGCTTGCAAACCCAAAATGGCAGCCATGTTGAAGGCACTAAGCTAGTGGTCAGCCAAGACAATGATAAGCTGCTCATATCCCCTATGCAAAATGCAATAGATCACTGAACCTCCCAGCACCTTGAAAACTTTGTTTTAGAAAATGAAGTCATTTATACTGGGGGAAGGGGGAACTACATACAGAAAACTAAGCGAAGTCTACAGATTTTCAAAAGGGAATGATCTTGTGTCTGTTACAGGGCAAGCTCCAAGTGCCTTACATTAATTACGGATAAATGAGAGCTTTAACGAAGTTCCATCTTTGTTTCTAAAGTGCCCAGTCAGAACAGCAGCTTACCAAAGTGTCAGAATAGAGGACTAACTGGTGCAAAAAAGTGCTTCTTTCAAACATTTAACCCTTAGAACAAGAGCTACCATAGCGGCAGCCTAGACCCCTTCCCACAGAAAGCTAGGAAGCTAAACCTGGTCCTGGTTTAGCCAAGTGAGTACAGATAATGTTTGTTACCTGTCCAGCACCTATACCAAGTTATTCATACTACAGATAGCTAAGTTAGCTGCCTATTACTTTTCATTTGCAGTGTACAGAGTGTATTTCAATGCCAGATTACTGGTATGAAAAATAGTTTGCAATGGATTATAACGCATAGTAAATAATCAGGAACAGTGGGGCAATCTGGTCATCTTATCACAGCAAACAATTCTGCACAGCATATGTGCGTGCATGCATGCACACACACATACACACACACACACACACACGTGCACACGTACACACATACATACACAGAGTTAACTACCAGAGAGACTAAGAGAAATAAACTAGAGAGAGCTACAGACCTAACAGTTCTTGTTCAGAAACAGTTCTTGTTCAGAACAGGACCAGCCAGCACAACCTTTCCTCTGCAACACACAGGCAAATGTAGCTGGAGATGCCCAAGGTTCCCTGAACCTCAGCACAGTTCCTTCCCCAAATTCACACCGAGGAGAAATGCCGAAAGCTCTGGCTGATAATGCCCCCCTTGCCCAACCTCACTCTCCTCTAGCCCCTGCCTGTCTATCCCCACAAAGCTGCAAGGCATCCATCCCTAGCCAACCCAAGGAAACAGCCGGTGCCTGCTGCAGTATCCCAGTCACTTACTGCAATGCTTTCTTAGCTGTGTGTAAGTGGCTCTTCTCCCAAGCCCCACATGGCTCTGTCAGCTGGCGAGTTGCTGGATCCAGCACAATTCAGCTCCAAAGGATCTGCATGTTGAGTATAATTGCATGCGATCTTGACTGAGAAATTCTGGCTGCAGTGACTGCTCACCCTATCCATATCCTCTGGTGGATGCTAAGTAAGCAATCCACTGGGTCTTCATAATGAAAGAAAGAGAGGAGGCACAGCTTTGGAGACCAGATAAGAAGGTTTTCTATCAATAGCCACAGCGTCCATAACATTTTAAAGGTAAAGAAGCTATATTCCTCTCACAATGTGTTGCTTGGCTGAATCCCTTAAGAAACTGAAGGGCAAACCTTAACGTGAGTGGCAGAAACAATTTTTGAAAAATATTATTTGGGAATTGCCTGACAGCATTTTGAAAAATCAGTTGAAGAGTTATACTTTAGTCCATACTTTCAAAATTTTACCCTTTGGGCAGTGGGCCTGGGGACATTAAGTATAAGTCAGTGGAATTTCCCAGACTTATGACATTTCCACATGGGCTTTCTCTAGCCTCATCCCCTGTGACATTTCTATGTGGGCATTTTTTCCAACTCCTTGTCCAAAATTTTGTGAGTGAGATTCATAAACTATACAATATGTTGCTGAGTTATTATTTCAACTGTGGTAAACTTTTTTTAAAAGCCCCAGCTAATAGAGGAGGAAAGCAGTAGTCCTCTGGGCTTTTGCTTTGAATGCCAGCCCAAATGGAGTAGGAGCTTATCGCCCCCTCTTAGCCACAGATCCTAAAATTCTGGGTTATTTGCCCATGTGTCGCCGGGGTCTAATTATAATTGGAGAACAATTGCTTTCAACAACTAGGATGTCATCTTTTGGTGAAATTAGGTAGTGGTTAGGAGTCACTAAAGCTAGAGTGGGCTCTTAACAGTGATCTCCTCTTGACTATATCTCAGAAAAGAAGTAAATTCCAAAGCAAAGGAATATGTCTCACTGTGTGAGGACAAGAAGGATTAGACTCTCCTAGAGGCTATAGGAGCATCTGCCCTCTGACACATACCACTGGGTAACCCTTTTTTATTCTTTATACTTTCCCTTGGTGGAATCAGCCACTCTCATCTCTGCTGTTGACTCTTAAATCACAGTCCCCAGCTTTACTCCAGCCTTAGTGTCAAAACCACTTCTAGCCCTAAAATTCAATGAGTTAGTGATTTTCATCTGCCTGCGGGGTGTCTTTTCATAGATGTCATGCTGACACTCGAAATTCAAGATGTTCAAACAAAACTGAGTTCATCTCCTAAAACCCCGGTGTTTCCCTATGACTTCCCTGTTTCTGCTAAAGACACCCAGTCAGCTAGGCTTAAAACCTTGGAGCTATCTCGGATTTCTCCCTCTTCCCCATGATACCACATTCAATAAGTTGTCTAATTCTGTTAATACAACCTCAGTAATGTCACCTGAAACTGAAGCCTTCTTTCCATTTCTTCTGCCTTCCTCGATATTGAGTCTCTCCTAGGGCTTTTATAGTAGTTCCTAGTTAGTCTCTGTCCATTCTTTTCCTTCTCCAATCCATTCTATGTATCACTGTTAGAAGAATCTTAGATAATAATAGGTTTTAAAAAGAGAAGGGACTTTAGGGGACATCTTGTTCCACCCTCTCACAAAACAGATGAGAAAATTGACTCCCAGAGAGGTTAAGTGGCTTGTCCAGGTAATTATCTTGATGCAGGTAATCAGTGATGGGGCTTGGATTTGAACCTGGGTCCTCTGATTTTATTTCCATTACTTCTGTAATGAAGCATAGCTCTGATAATGTGCTTTCCCTGTCCAAAACCTTTAGTACCTCTTGATTTCCTATAAAATAAAGTTTACAAACTCTTAAGTCAGACATACAAAATATGCTCTGGTCCCAAGCTACCATACTTCTTTATTCTCTTTTACTAGATTTCAGAGACCATGTCTTCTTTATTTCTTCCATATCACCCAGTGCAGTGCCTTATTTTTGGTTGCTATTCACTAAGTATTGCTGAGTTCAATGTCATGACTGAGGGGGTTGTTGAGTTGTTGTTGTTTTTGTTGTTGTTGTGTTTGTCCTTCATTTTCGAAGAGGACCATGGCATCAGGGAAATGATGACATGACTTGTAGTTGATTTTGATTTGAGTGAGGGAGAGTTGTGCAAGGCCACCAGCCTCACTTTCTCTTCCAGAGCCACCTGGATCCAGTGACTAGATATTTACCAGGATGACTGGAGATGACCCAGGATGCAATGGG
Organism: Trichosurus vulpecula; assembly: GCF_011100635.1. Taxonomy (NCBI): domain Eukaryota; kingdom Metazoa; phylum Chordata; class Mammalia; order Diprotodontia; family Phalangeridae; genus Trichosurus; species Trichosurus vulpecula. The sequence continues at coordinate 120,345,334 of NC_050580.1, read as the reverse complement.
AGACCCTGGCCCTTTTAAGCTAAAACCCTTTCATGTACTCACTTAGAGTGAGGTAACACCCTTTCAGTAAATAAGTTTCTTTAAGAAGTGAGTCAAGGGATGGCCCCTTTAATTAGAAAAAAGAATCAAGCTGGGAAGGGAAGACCCTCAGGGCTGCTGTTCCAAAGAGAAATGGTTACCTAGCAATAGGGGGAGTGCTATATCTTGCTTCCACTGACATCAGTCCTAGACTAGTGCTTTGTTTACATTGGAACTGCTCACACTAGATTTGGAATTCTAAGCCCTAAAAAATCCCCCTAGATTTGATTTTCAAATGTAAGACAGGAGACATTATCCCACCCCACTCTTGACTTCCATGTCTTTGGAGTTCTTGTTTCTCTCAGTTTTGCATGTATAATGGAATGCTCCTGGAATGAGGAACTTCCCATCATGGAGCTGACCACATATACTCTTGTTCTGTGTGGAGTGACATGTGCTCTGGCTTAGTGCTGAAGGACTTGAATTTGGGGATGACACAGCACACTTTTTATTGGTGCCTGGAGATTTGAACTTTGGGATAACACACAAGAATACCTTACTGGCTCCTTTGGTTCCTATCACTGGTGATTGTGGCAAAAATGATGGATTACTGAATAGGAGGAACCACCTACTCAGTAGGCTTTAAAGTAGTAGCATCTTCCTTTCTCCTTCCCTCCTTTCCCCCTTTTGAATGTGCAGCTCAGAGCTGTAACAGCCTTAGACTTTTGGGGGGGAGGGATTTATCTTTCTTTTCCCAGTTCCTAACAACATCTATGGCATCAATGGCAGTGAGAGCTTGTGCTTGTCTAGGTGAGTCTGAGCGAGACTAGATTTCAAGTCCCTAGCTTCTTCCTCTGATTTGTTCTTTCCTTGCACACAAGTAACTGGACAGGGACCTGAGATAGATATTCCCAGCCTTGGTAGCTGCCTTGTTCTGTCTACCTCTTAGAACTCTGATTCTTGTTCACCTGTGGTAGAAGTGCTGTACTTACGATCATGAGCCCTTTCCCACTCACACAACTCATTCACTCCTCTGAAGGACAAACTAGAATAAATACGTTTTGAAGTTTTGGTTTTTATTCTTGGTTAGAACTCATATGTAGGGCTGGAAGAGACCTTAGAGATCATCATTTCAGATGAAAAAACTGAGAAGTTCCAGAGAGGTTAAGTGACTTTCTTAGAGTCGTAGTTTGATCTTAAGTTTAAAATTGAGATTGAGTTACAATTCAACTTTAAGGCAAAATTGAGATTTGAACTTAGGTCCTTTGATTCTAAACTGAGAACATTCTGTATTGCAACAGCACTTCACTGCCTTTGCGAACAGTTGTATGGATGGCAACCAGGTCAACAATGATCCAGTTGATTATGTCATGATAAGGTATAGGAGGTTATTCATCCATTGGACAAGCATTCACTAGGCACTACTACATGGCTAGCACCATTCTAGGTAGTATGGAGATGATACAATGTTCCCTCTCTTCAAAGATCTTAAAATACAGTGCAAACCTCAGAGAAACTTAGAGAAACATCTTGAATCAATTAAGAAGAAAATAGGAAGCCTACATAGACTGCAGAGCAGTGATATGGATTTTAAAAACAACACACAAAATGCAGTCTGCTGTTTTCTGCACCTGAAGAAACTTCCAAGTGGTCTCCATAAATCATTTCTGAATAAATAGCAGTAATTCGACACGGTAGAAATGTACTAAGTAAAATTGGTTTCTAGTGAGAAAAGTATCCAAGTTATTTACAGTGGGATCTCACTTGAAAGATATTGCAGCTAAAGAGCTAAGGCAAGAGCATTATTTCAGTGGATGGAATTTACAAAGAGACAGATTTCAACCCACTATAAGAAACAACTTTCTAATCATTAGAGCTGTCCAACAGCAGAATGGGCTGGCTGCCTTAGGAGGTATTCAGACAGAGGCTGGAGGACCATCTGTCGGAGATGCATCAGAAGGGATTCCTGCGTTGGGTGGGTAGGGAAGGGCAGGGGGAGGGGGGCTAGACTAAATATCCTTTAAGGTTATTTCAAACTTAAAAGTTCTAGGATTTTCTTGCTCTTTCTCATTTTGTGAGACAGAAATAAAGCTATATTAAATTGGTTGTGAATCAAAAAAACTTACTCTGACTCACTTATAGACCCTGCTGAATTGAGAGAATATAAAAAGACCAATATCAGCACCCTTAAAGTATTCTTGTGTGGCACCAACTCCATCTTTCTGATCAGATTCAATGGTTTTCACATAGACATGACCTTACTCCCAAAGAGTACCTCAGGGGAATAGAGAATTTGGTTCTTTATGTTGGTTGAATAGTAAATGGTAATATAGTAATAGTAAATTTGGAAATCCTTATATCATTTCTTCTTCTCCTTCTCCTTCTCCTTCTCCTTCTTCTCCTTCCCCTTCCCCTTCCCCTTCCCCTCCTCCTCCTCCTCCTCCTCCTCCTTCTCCTTCTCCTTCTCCTTCTCCTTCTTCTCCTCCTCCTCCTCCTTCTTCTCCTCCTCCTCCTCCTCCTCCCCTTCTCCTTCTCCTTCTCCTTCTCCTTCTCCTTCTCCTTCTCCTTCTCCTCCTCCTCCTCCTCCTCCTCCTCCTCCTCCTCCTCCTCCTCCTCCTCCTTCTTCCTCTTCTTCTTCTTCTTCCTTGTCCTCATCCTCCTCCTCTTCCTCCTCCTCATCCTCCTCTTCCTCCTCACCATATTAATGCTGAACTTAGTGCATATACCCACTGGCTGAGCCTTCTGCAACTCAGACCTAAACTCAAGAGTTCCACCAGCCTCAACCTTCCTGGTAGCAGGGATAATAGTCATATACTTCTGCACTCAGTTTGCCATTCATTCTTATCACATGTTTTGTCCACTTAAGAGAACTACAACTTTTGTGCTTCTGTTCTGAGAATGCTTTATTCTATCCCAGTTGAAAAAATGGAACGCAATTATAAAGTAAAATCTGCTTAAAACAACACATTGTTCCCTGAGGATGCCGAAAAGGACTTGAGATCCCTGGGTAAACTAATGATTTATCTCTTCCTTCGTCTCTCCTTTATTTCTTCTTCCCCTTCTCTCTTTCCTCTATTTCTTCTTATTCTCTTTTTTTAAGGTAATATGTAAATCTTTTCTTGGACAATCTCCAAAATATTGAGCTCGTGTTTTCAGAACACCACTGTTCATTCTCCTTTTTCTGGGCTTCCTGCCTCAACCCAATGACACAGCATGCCCCATGATGTTAGCACATCAGTTTCATTGCATTAGCACAGCATATCATTCCTCAGAACTTCAGTCTCGATTCACTTTGTCAGGTAGACACTATAAATGTAGCCCAGAGCAAGTTCAGGTTTGAGCCCATTTACCATTTTTCTCAGACAATGTATGTTTCATTTGAGATGTGAGAGTTGATGACAGATTCTTAAGTGAAAAACTTGTAAGATGGATTTATTCATAGAATGCTGAGGTTCAGACCAATTACCTCATTTTACAGATAAGGAAACTGAGGCCCTGACAGGTAAAAAGATTTGTTCAATGTTCCCTCCATAGTTAATAGTAGACTTAGGACTCAAACCTGTATCTCTTGACTGTTATTCATAGATGATGATGATGATGATGATAGCTAATATATATATATGCATATATATATGTATATAACATTTATGTTTTGCCAAGCAATTTACACACATTTTCTTGTTTATTCCCCACAATAATCCTCTATTATTATCCCAGTTTTACAGATGAGGAAACTGAGGCATGAGGGCTGTGACTTGCCCAAGGGCACACAGCTAGTATTTAGTGCTTGTTCTCAAAATGCCATGTCATTCCATTCATGCTGTTTAGAATAATGTAATGTCCACACACTGGGGTTCATAGGCGTCTTGAAATTATCTACATGCCAGAACCAAGAGCCAACACACAAAGCCTTTACTCTTTTTCAAAAAAATTAAATTTTTTTGCCAATTTTATTTTTTTACATTAGTTTTCTTCAAAAATTCTGAGTTCCAAATCTCTGCCTCCCTCAAGCCACTCTCCTTCCTATTGAGAAGGTAAGCAATATGATACCTATTATACATGTGAAGTTATGCAAAACATATTTCCATATTAATCATATTTTATGCTTTCTGTGTTTGTCTACTCCCTCTTTGCCATCCTATAGTTGTTAGAGAGGGAAGGAGAAAATGAACAGCAAAAACAGTATAGAGTTTGCCTATTTCTAATCTATCTGATCTAGTATCCTGGTTTTCACCCTCATTCCTAGTGTGGCCCTCATATTCTACCTTCTAATTGTCCCCTTTCAGGAAGAAGAAATGTTTTGAAACAAAATTTCTATACAAAGTATTATATTTAGCAAAATAACTCTGCCTGATACATAGAAACCAGGAGATGTCTGGTAGCTGATTACTTTAAGATTTAAATGAATATGGGATTCATCCCTGGGGATACTTTAGGCCCTCTTATAAAAATATACGAAATACTTAAACTGGGATAACAAGATCACAGAGTCCATAATATACTCAAACATTTTTTAAAGTTTTTAAACATTATAGTGTAACTAGTTGAAGAGATTATAATCTTATGTCCTTTCTATCCATAAACACAACTCTAAATTTGAGCAATTGAAATTAACAGTATTTATTACTCACTGTGTGTCCCCAGCTAGAGTCACTGTCTACCTGTGGGATAGGTCACTTCCCTTCTTTGGGTATCAGGTCTCTCATCTCTAAAATAAAGGGGTTGCAGTACTTTATCTCTCAATTCCTTTATAGCTTTTAAATTCTATGAATCCACGAATCTCTTGCCTTCCAATTTGGAGTCCTAGGACATACTTTCCACATTAGCAAATGTTCAGCTTTCTCCCAAATGGAATCAGGAGCACTGAATGAGCCTTGAGAAAGGGGGTGGTTTAGAGAGAAAGCTGACAGCTGCTCTGAAGCCTTTAAAGTCATAAATGAAACTCACAAATTTGTCTATTTTGGGGCATCACTTGAATGTATATGCTCCTTGAATGAGGAAGATATCAGTCAGACGATGAGCAATCTGATCCAATCAGTCAGATCAATAAGCATCCATCCGGAATAACAATGATGAAGAATGTTAACCAACTCCTGACAGAGAGGTGATGGACTCAATGCGAAGGAGACATGCGTTTTTGGACATGGCCAACGTGGGAGTTTATTTTGCTTGACTATGCATATTTGTTACGGGAGAGAGGAAGGATGTTTTCAGTGTGCATATGGGGGGAAGGTTGGAGGGAGGAAAAATAAGATTGTTAATTGAAAAAAATTTAGTTTTTAAAAGAGGTTTCCATTAAGTGTTTCCTATGTGCCAATCCCTGTGCTAAGTACTGGGGATATAAAAAAAAACCCAAAACAGTTCTTCCCCTCTAGAAGCTTACATTTTAGTGGGCAAGAGAACATATGAAACTAATTTGTACATACACAAAATATGTATTAAGTAGATGGAAAGTAACCTTCAAGGAGAAGGCACTATCAGTTGGAAGAAGCAGAAAAGGCCTTTTACAGGGGACATCATTTGAACTGAGTCTTTAAAAAAGTCAGATACTAAGGAGCAGAGATGATGAGGAAGGGCACTGTAGACAAAGGGGACAACCAGTGAGAAGGCATGGAGACAGGAGATGAGATAGGAGATAGGATATCATGTATAAGGAGAAGCAAGGAGGCCAAGGTAATGTTTGGAAAGTACAGGGAGGAGAGTAAAACAGAAGAAGGTCAAAAGGGCCCATGGATGCAGAGTTTTTTTTAAATTTATTTATTTAACATATTTCATTTTCAGCATTGATTTTCACAAGAGTTTGAATTACAAACTTTCTCCCCATTTCCACCCTCACCCCCACTCCAAGATGGTGTATATTCTGGTTGCCCTGTTCCCCACTCAGCCCTCCCTTCTGTCACCCCACTCCCCTCCCATCCCCTTTTCCCTTCCTTTCTTGTAGGGCAAGATAAATTTCTATGCCCCACTGCCTGTGTATCTTATTTTCTAGTTGCATGCAAAAACTTTTTTTTGTTTGTTTTTGAACATCTGTTTTTAAAACTTTGAGTTCCAAATTCTCTCCCCTCTTCCCTTCCCACTCACCCTCCCTAAGAAGTCAAGCAATTCAACATAGGCCACATGTGTATCATTATGTATAACCCTTCCACAATACTCATGTTGTGAAAGACTAACTATATTTTGCTCCTTCCCAACCCATCCCCCTTTATTGAATTTTCTCCCTTGACCCTGTCCACTTTCCAAAGTGTTTGTTTTTGATTACCTCCACCCCCATCTGCCCTCCCCTCCATCATCCCCCCCCCCTTTTTATATTCTTCCCTCTTCTTTCCTGTGGGGTAAGATACCCAATTGAGTATGTATGGTATTCCCTCCTCAGGCCAAATTTGATGAGAGCAAGATTCACTCATTCCCCCCCTCACCTGCCCTCTCCCCTCCTCCCACAGAACTGCTTCCTCTTGCCACCTTTATGCGAGATAATCCACCCCATTCTATCTCTCCCTATCTCCCTCTCTCAATATATTCCTCTCTCATCCCTTAATTTGATTTTATTTCTTTTAGATAGCTTCCCTTCATCTTCAACTCACCCTGTGTCTGCTCTCTCTCTCTCTCTCTACATATATATATATATATACACACACATACATATATACATATATGCACATTCACTTATATACATATATACATAAACGTATGTGTATATATATATATATATACACATATATATGTATACATATGCATGTTCCTTTCAGCTACTATGATATTGAGGTCTCATGAATCATACACATCATCTTTCTATGTAGGAATGTAAACAAAACAGTTCAACTTTAGTAAGTCCCTTATGATTTCTCTTTCTTGTTTACCTTTTCATGCTTCTCTTGATTCTTGTGTTTGAAAGTCAAATTTTCTATTCAGCTCTGGTCTTTTCAGTGAGAAAGCTTGAAAGTCCTCTATTTAATTGAAAATCCATATTTTGCCTTGGAGCGTAATACTCAGTTTTGCTGGGTAGGTGATTCTAGGTTTTAGTCCTAGCTCCATTGACCTCCGGAATATCGTATTTCAAGCCCTTCGATCTCTTAATGTAGAAGCTGCCAGATCTTGCGTTATTCTGATTGTGTTTCCACAATACTCAAATTGTTTTTTTTTCTGGCTGCTTGCAGCATTTTCTCCTTGATCTGGGAGCTCTGGAATTTGGCGAGATTATTCCTAGATTTCTTTTTGGGATCTATTTGAGGAGGCGATCAGTGGATTCTTTCAATTTCTATTTTGCCCTGTGGCTCTAGAATATCAGGGCAGTTCTCCTTGATAATTTCTTGAAAGATGATATCTAGGCTCTATTTTTGATCATGGCTTTCAGGTAGTCCAATAATTTTTAAATTATCTCTCCTGGATCTATTTTCCAGGTGAGTGGTTTTTCCAATGAGACATTTCACATCATCTTCCATTTTTTCATTCCTTTGGTTCTGTTTTATAATATCTTGATTTCTCATCAAGTCACTAGCTTCCACTTGCTCCAATCTAATTTTTAAGGTAGTATTTTCTTCAGTGGTCCATTGGACCTTCTTTTCCATTTGGCTAATTCTGCCTTTCAAGGCATTCTTCTCCTCATTGACTTTTTGGAGCTCTTTTGCCATTTGAGTTAGTCTATTTTTTAAGGTGTTGTTTTCTTCAGTGTATTTTCAGCATTTTTTTGTGTCTCCTTTACAAAGTCATTGACTTGTTTTTCATGGTTTTCTCGCATCCTTCTCATTTCTCTTCCCAATTTTTCCTCTACTTCTCTAACTTGCTTTTCCAAATCCTTTTTGAGCTCTTCCATGGCCTGAGACCAGTTCATGTTTTTCTTGGAGGCTTTTGGTGTAGGCTCTTGCACTTTGTTGACTTCTTTAGGCTGTATGTTTTGGTCTTCTTTGTCACCAAAGAAAGAATCCAAAGTCTAAGACTGAATCTGGGTGTGTTTTCGCTGCCTGGCCATATTCCCAACCAACTATCTTGACCCTTTAGTTTTTCAGCAGAGTATGACTGCTTGTAGACTAAAGAGTTCTATGTTCCATGTTTGGGGGGGATGTGCCAGCTCTGCTGCACCAGCACTCCTCCTTCCCCAAGAACCCCCAACCCGCACTGGGCTTAGATCTTCAGCAGGCTGTGCACTCCTGCTTTGATCCACCACTTAATTCCTACCACCAGGTGGGCTTGGGGCCGGAAGCAACAGCAGCTGTAGCTGCCCCACCTCCGCTGCCCCAGGGGTGGTGGCCGAACCACGAACTCCTTCCACTCCCGCAGCTTTTCCCACTAACCTTCTCTGTTGTCTTTGGTGTTTGTGGGTTGAGAAGTCTGGTAACTGCCGAAGCTCACTGATTCAGGAGGCTAGGGCCTGCTCCGTCCCCGGCTCCTGGTCTGGTTGGTCCCAGCCGCTCAGGCTGGGCTCTGCTCCACTCCGTTCCCAGCTCCCAGCTCCGTGTGGGATAGACCTCACCCAGAGACCATCCAGGCTGTCCTGGGCTGGAGCCCTGCTTCCCTCTGCTGTTTTGTGGGTTCTGCAGTTCTAGAATTGGTTCAAAGCCATTTTTATAGGTTTTTGGAGGGAATCGGCGGGGAGCTCACGCTAGTCCCTGCTTTCCAGCCGCCATCTGGGTGCAGAGTTTTAAATGTCAAACAGAGGACTTTATATTTGATCCTAAAGGTAATAGGGAGCCACTGTAGTTTACCAAGTAGGGAGATGACATGGTTAGATTTATGGTATAGGATAATAACTTTGGCAGCTCTATGTAAGTTGCAGTGCAGAGATTTGATGCAGGGATAACAACTAGAAGATTCTTGTAAAAGTCCAGGTGAAAGGTGACTAGGGGTTGAACTAGAGTAGTACCCATGTGACTAGAGAGGAGGGTCTATTTGAGAGATGAGAAGGTAGAGACAACTTTGGCAACCAACTGGATGTGTAGGGTAAGGGAGAGTGAGGAATGAAGGATGACAAATGGAAATATTGGGCCCTCACTGTGGTAGAGAAGTTCAGAAGAGGGGTAGCTTTGTGGGGAAAGGTCTTAAGTTCTGCTTTGGAATTGTTGTGTTTGAGATGCTTAGGGGATATTAACTTCGAGATGTCTAAAGTGTGAGTATAGTTCGGGAAATTAGAGTTGGATAGATAGATACATAGAGACATAGATACCTAGATTTATCTGGGAGTCATCTGCATAGAAATGATCATTGAATCCATAGGAGCTAATGAAATCACCAAATGAGAAGGCCTAGGGCAGAGCCTTGGAGGACATCCAGTGTTGTGGACCATGATGGATAAAGATCCAGAAAAGGAGACTGGGAAGGAGCAGTTGGATAAGTAGGGGGACAACCAAGAGAGGAATGTCATGGAAACAAAATCTAGAGAGGGAGAGAGTATACAGAGGACAGAGTGGTCAACAGTGTTAAATGTTGTATAAAGATCAAAGATGATGGGGATTGAGAAGAGGCCATTAAATATGACTAAGGGCATCCCTTGTGACTTTGGAGAGTGTAGCTTAAGTTGAGTGGAAAGGTCAGAAGCCAGATTATAAGGGGTTATTAGGAGGGAAAGGAGAAGTGAAGGCACCAAGAATAACAGTCATAATTTAGTAATTATTTAGCAAAATAATTGAGAGGTAGCCTGGCATATTGAGTAAATGACCAGCCTTGGAGTCAGGAAGACTTGAGCAAGACCTTGGTAATACTAGAGTCTTGCCTTTGATACATATTATGCAATACATACAAGCCATTTAACTTCTTAATGTTCCTGGCACTCTCTGAGGTTGTAAGTTAGAGATGGCTTGTCTGTCTGCATCAGTGAAGGGAGTTTCCATACCAGGAGTTCCTCACACTGAGGAAATCATAAACTTTTTTAAGAAGGGGAAGAAAATTATAGGATGGTAGTGAATATGGCAGTTTCTAGTGGTTTAGTTTGGTTTTTTAGAATGGGAGCCACTTAGGCATGTCTCTTTGGGAAGGAGGGAAAGAACCAGTATCTCTGGAGATACTGAAAATTAGAGAAAGAATGGTAATGATAATGGGAGGAATCTCCTAGAGAAGATGAGGGTGAACAGGATCAAGTTACATGAGGGGTAGAGGGGAGAGTGAAGGCAAGGGAAAAGGACACTTCTTTATCAGAAATGAGGACGAATGAGGCAGTAGGAAGGGGAGGTGTCAAACGAATGTGAGAAAGGAAGAAGGAGCTCTCAACAAATGGTCTCAGTTTTTTTCAGTAAAAAATGAGGTGAGTTCCTCAGTAGGGGCAGTGATGCCATGGGTGGCTTGAGAGAATTAAAGGTTTGGAACAATCTCTGTGATGAGTTGGATAGAGAATCAATTATGGAGGAATATGAAGGATTACCTTGTTGCAATGAGGGTCCATATGTTATTAGACAATATAAATTTGTAGAAAATCTAGTTGGCATGACTTTGTGACTTCCTGCAGCTCTATTTAGCAGTGCATGAGTAAGAGTGAAGGAGTCAGATATTAAAGAGTCATCCAAGGTCATGGTTTGGTGAGGCATGATTTACAGGGCAAGGGAACCCACTTGCAAGTTGAGGATAGCATAGAGTTGAACCGATTTGTTGAGTGGTCAAGAATGTGAAGGGAGGAGAGTGTAGCCTGAACAAGGATGATGTCTGGGAAAGTACTAAGGGGTGGAGGCTTGTTGTCGAAATAAAGACATTGTATGCCAATCTCTAGATTATAGCCCAGTGAAGAGGCCCCTTTAAGCCTCAAGTGGTGGCTATACATACATACATACATACATACATACACACACACAAATATACGTATGTGTGTATATATATACATACATGTATATATGTATGCGTGTATATATGTATGTGTGAAAGAGACCTTTATTAGAAACAATCTGTTTCCCTTCTAATCCTAGCTTTATTAGATTTGTTTGTATAAAACCTTATAATTTTATGTAATCAAGATAATCCATTTAATCTTCTGTGATCAGCTCTATCTCTTGTTTGGTCATGACCTTTTCTTTTTTCAGTAGATCTGATATTTCTTTACATTTCTCTAATCTGTTTATGATGTGACCATTTTATATCTAAGTTACATATCCATTTGGAACTTATCTTGGCATAAAGGATGAAGTGTTGGTCTTAATCTAATTTCCTCCATACTTTCGTGTTCAGTTTTCCCAGGAGTTTTTTGTCAGAGAGATTTTATCCCAGTACTTGGGATTTTCTATTTATCGAATACTAGGATACTAGATAGGGCAGCTAGATGGCACAGTGGATAAAGTACCAGGCCTAGAGTCAGGAAGACCTGAGTTCATATCTGGCCTCAGCTGTGTGACCCTGGGCAAGTCACTTAATCCTCTTTGCCTCAGTTTCCTCAAAATGAGCTGGAGAAGAAAATGGCAAACCACTCCAGTATCTGCCAAGAAAAGTCTAAATGGGGTTCCAAAGAGCAGACACAACTGCCATGACTGAACAGCAACAGCAAGGGTACTAGATATATTTGCTTGAGTATCAACTTTGGCTCTCTGCTTGGTACTGGAGAAATTAAGTTGGAGCCTTGCTCCCCTCTGCTTCGGTCTTTTGAGGATTGGTGTTCAGCCTCTGAACTCCAGCTGTCATTATTAGGTAACTACTACTTAGCTCCAACTATCTGCCTTTTGTCTTCTGCCAGTTAATCCTGAAGCTGTGTTCTGCCCATCTGTGTGGACTTCTGTCTGTGACAACACAGCTATCAAACACGCAACCATGTTGCCCACAACACTCCTGAGTGTGACTGAACAAAATTAAAATGTAATTGGGAACTATTTAACAAAAAAAACCCAAAAATATAATGTAGATGATATTAATTTGTGGTTTTAGAGTCTAATAAGTTACATTATAGCATGTGAGCAGTCTTATATCCAAGTAACATACAGGGGAAGCAAATTATAGGACTTCTTGATAGTGTTAAATCTGCAGAGATACCTTTATGCTTTTATAACCCAGGTGACTCTAAGCATGCCACTTTCTTCTCTGCTGTAATGCTGAGGACTTGACTCTTCTGCTTTCTGCTTCTTGGATTTCTCTTCCTCCAAACCAGAAATACAACCCCACCTTTTGTAGTGTAGCACAGCTCAGTGGTACCAGTAAGAATGTTGGAGGTCTGGGAAATGGACAGAGAAATGCTACCTGTGAGCAAGGTGTGGGATGGATCCTTTGAGTCTTACAGAGGAGCATCTCCCATGGGCAAGACTGAGGCCAGATTTTTCATTGCAGACAGATATTGTAGATCCGAGATAGAAATCTCAGGAAAGTAAAGTACTCTTGCTTTTCTGGAGTAAAATAGAGTAGAAGTCTGGGCTGAACATGGATCAGGACTGCTAAAGGGCTGGGAGAGGCATTTAAGCTGCACAAGATGAAGTATCTGATTGAAAGTGTCCAAGGGTCTGCTTTTGAATAGGTGCCATCTCTGATGGCATGAAACCATGAAGTCACACATCAGGAGTGCTTGCAAGTGCTCTGCCACCTGCTGGGTTATATTATTTTTCTTTTTAAAAAGGTTTATACTCACAGTGACTACAGGGATGTAGACAAGAGTTCAAAATAAATAAGAATTACAAGACATCTTAGCCATTCTTGAGTTGTAAGTGGTGTTAGCCCCTCTATTTCTCAGCACCCTTTACTGAACCTGTCTCTTAATTATTCATCTAGAAAACCAGTCCTATCCAACCACTCTATAGTGTTCTTTCGATTTCTGATGTCCTTGAATTTTTACCAGTCCTAAGTCTCCATCCCCTTCTTCCTTGCAGGTAAGCTAGTTTACTCTGGATCTCTTCTTCCTCATCTGTCAAATGAGGGTTGGTGAGAGTACTGGATGGACTAGATTAGATACAAGTAGACTTTTAGCTCTAGCATTCTAGGATTTGATAAGACAGTAAGGGGAACAATGTATGTGTGTGTGTGTGTGTGTGAGAGAGAGAGAGAGAGAGAGAGACAGAGAGAGAGAGAGAGTGAGAGAGAGAGAGAGAAAGAGAGAGGGGGGGGCAGGGCGAGGGAGGGAGAGATCAGTGTTAAGGCTGGAAAGAATCTTAGAGATTATTTAGCTCAGCACGCTCATACATACATATGGAAAAATCAATTCAATTCCACACACAATTATTAAGAGTTTACCATGTGCAAGATTCTATTCTAGGTGCTGGTGATATAAGGACAAAATGAAAAATAGTCCCTGTCTTCAAGAAGCTTATATCCTATAGTGGTGGGAATGGGGGGATATAACATTTAAATAGATAAATGAATTAAAAATATTACTTGAAAGAGGTTGAGAACTGAAGACAAAGGGGAGACAGTTGGAGCTTAGTAGTAGTCACCTAGTCAGGAGAGTTAGAGTTCAGAGGCTGAATACCGATCTTTGAAAGACCAGGGCAGAGCAGAGTAAGGCTCAGCCTTAATTTCTCCAGTACCGAGCAGGAATCAGAAGGGATTTGTCTTAAGTGATGGACATGATTTGAGATTTGCAGAAGCTTAAAGATTTGAAGAGGTAGAGGTGAGGAAGAAATGCATTTGAGGTATGGCAGACAGCTGGTGCAAATGTAGATGATGGAGTGCTGAGTTTAAGGAATGGCAAGTGGGTCCGTTTGTTGGGAAGTAGAACTGGTGAAGGGAAGTAATGTAAAGTGAGTATGGAAAGGCAGGCTAGAACCAGACTGTGAAGATCTTTAAACACCAAGCAGCACAGTTTCTACTTTAGCCTAGAGATAATAGGGAGCCTCTGACTATACTTGAGCAGGGTAGTGACCTGTGCACTAGGAAAACTATTTTGGCAAGTGGGTGAATTGGAGAGAAGAGAGATTAGAAATAGGGAATCCAGTTAGGGGATTATTGTATTAGTCTAGGTGAGAAGTGATGAGAGCATGAACCTTGAGTAGAGATTGTGGAGAGGGCTGTATGAGTGGAGAGAAGTATGAATGTATGAACACATATGTATATGTATATATGCACACATGCATACACACATGCATGCATGCATACATACATACGCTCATACAGAGATGGGGACTGGGTGGTGATTTCATTAGTACTGTATAGGGAACTCTCAAATGAGGACACCTCTTCTGCCGAGACAGGTTGGTACCTTCTCTACATATAGTCTTAGAGAGATGCTTAGATGACTGAGCTGCTAAATGACTTGCCCAGCCACTATGTACACAGCCAGTATGAATCAGAGCCAGGATTTGAAACCAGGTCTTCCTGGCTCAGAAGCCAACTCTCTGTCCATTATTCTACACTAACTCCCCTGATCATGTATACAACTCCTATATATCACTATTTCTTTGTAAAGACAGCCAGGTAGCACAGTGGATAGAACACCTGGACTGGAGTCAGGAAGACCTGAGTTCAGATGTGGCCTCAGACACTAGGTATATGACCCTGGGCAAGTCTCTTAACCCCGTTTGCCCTAATTTCCTCACCTGTAAAACGAGCTGGAGAAGGAAATGGCAAACCACTCTAGTATCTTTGCCAAAAAACCTCAAATGGGGTCACAGAGAGTCAGATACAACTGAACAACAACAACAAATTTCTTTGTAATCTTTTAAGTGATAGAGAGCTAGTTTCTTGGCAAGTCTGTAGACCTGTATGAGTTTTCCAGAGTCCTGACTATCCAGAATGTATTACTTAGCTCTGCTGTAAATGCCCATTGTAGTGCTGATGTAAGATGATGAGGGCAGCAGTTATGCTTTAGACTGTCTATCATTGCTTTGCCCCCTCTTCAGGAAATCTATGAGAGGTTTCATTTTAGGTCTTAAACTAGGAATAACATTTCTCAATTCTACATGGTGTTATGAAAATTATGATTAATGGGAAAATCTGTTGGTTAATGCATCCTAAAGCATACTTTGCTCTAGAAACCAAGCACTAATATGCATTTCAATCATGTGTTGTATATAATATTTCACGTGTAAGACCACATTTGCATATGAGCAGAACAAAATCATTCTCCTTTTTAAAAAAATCCAATATTAAGGAAAAAAGACTCAAGAAGTGTTGGCTGAACCACAGTTTGATCCTAGCCAAGAAAATGACTTTAACAGAGCACAGGAATAAATGATGTTCCGTTAATCACTGTATAAAGAACTTTTAGGTGACAGTCACATCTCCTTCTTTAATCACTAATTCTAATAGTTTAAAAATTTTAATAGGACTGGTAAATAGATCATTAAAGTATGCACAGTGGATAGGGAAGCAAGGTGCCATGCTTCTCAATTACTTCTCTCTTAAAAAAAGTTTTATCAAGGTCTTGGGGTGGGATTTTTTGGTCAAAGGAATTTTTATCTCCGCCCCCCCCCCCGAAATAAACCTTCCCTAATGACAAAGAAAAATGGTTAAGTGAAAACAACTATCACAGTGAGTATATCTATGCAACATTCTGCCTAAGAAGTCCTTCCTCTGGGCAGTGGGAGGTAGGTTGCATTATCTGTTTTCTAGAACCATTATTGCTTGTTTTTTAAAATTATCTAGGTTCAGCTTCCTTTTACTACTCTTTCATTTTGCACTGTTACAATTGTGTATTACTCTTCTGGTTCTGCTGATTTGATTCTTCATCAGTCCCATACTAATCTTCTCATGTTTTTCTACATTCCTCAAATTTATCATTTCTTACTGTGCAACTAATGGATCAAAATTTTTTTTAGTTGTTTTCCAATTAACATTTATTCGTATTGTTTCTAGTTCTTTGTTCTGTAAGAAATACTATTATCAACATTTTGTTGTAAATTGATATTTGTTTCCATCTTTAACCTCCTTGCGGTCTTCCAGTTGCCTCTTGTGTTGAAAGTTAGGTCCTATTCACATATTTTTAGGCTTCTAGCAATAGGCTAACAATACACTAGAATGTAATTTAGAAGTTATCCAATTTGACCCTATCACTTTACAGATAAGGAAATTGAATGCCAGAAAGGTGAGATGACTTCCCCAAGGTGATGCAGGTAGTAAAGAGCACATCTAGGATTTGAACCTAGGTCATCTGACTGAAAACTCGAACTTGCTTTCTACCGATATCATGTACTCCTGTTCTCCCTAAATGTACAGGTACCCATATCTATCAACACACTTCTATCCAGGCTCTCTACACCTCAATGGTTTTCTTTTTTAGATATATTCGTATCCCTTGGGACTACATTACGACACCATGTTTCCTAGTCATTGATTAAGAGCCTGTTATGTGTAATATCATTGTTACTGGCTCTGAGGATACAAAGATAAAAAAAAACAAAGGAGTCCTATACTGAGAAAAATAGGTTCCTAACTGGTTAATGGACATAGGTGCTTGTGCTCTGGGTTTTCATGTAAGAAGTTAGATTTGGCATGATAGATAGATAGTGTCAGCTTTGTTCTGCATCTAAGAGGGTAATAAGAAAAAGCTAGATGTGCCTCAGATTACACTAGTTATTTATTATTAAAGTTCTAACCCTGTTTGGTTGCAAAGCATTTCTCAAAGCACATATGGAGATAAGACCTCTCTCAAAGGATACTATTGGACTGACACTTAGGATTTGCTTTTTGCAGGTGATTGAAAATTAAACTAATTAGTGAGGCAGCTTCTTTTCCTGCGCCAAAGGCCAGATCTGCAAAAACTAAGAAAATGGAGGCAAATATTCCGATGACTAAGGCTCATTTCCTTCACTCATCTTCCTTCCTTTTCCCCACTCCCCTTAATCCATGTGCCTTTGTCTTACATCTCTAGATATTTCAGGAAAAAGCAATTTTTACTTGACCCACTGACTTCTTTTTTTTCTTCATTTTTGCAATTTTATTTTCTGTTATTTTCAGCCTAGTGCTATCATTAATCTATGCTGGTTCTTACTTAACTCCCTAAATGATCCTCCTATCTATATCCATCTTTCTGCTATTCATCCAGGTTCAAAATCTTAAAATCATTTTGATTCCTCCCTTCTCTTAATCTTATAAGCAAGCCCTGCAGATTCTGTCTTTAAAATGTCACTTAATTTCCATCCATTTGACATTTCAAACTTGATGTCCTGTAAGTATCTCAAACTCAATATACCCAAAACAGAATTCATCACCTTTCCTCAAAATCCTTTTCTCTTCTAAAGTTCTCTCCTACTGTTCAGGGGACCACCCTCATTCCAGCAACCTAGATTCTCAACCTTGGAGTTATCCTCAGCTCTTCATTCTGACTTAACCCATATTCCTAAGTAGTTACCAAATTGTGTTTTTTATACCTCCATAACTTCCTTTAACCATCTACTTCTCTCCACTGACATTGGCCACTGCCCTAATTCAGACGCTTATCAGCTCCTTTCTGGATCATTGTAATAGTGTCCTAACTGGTCTCTCCATGTCAATACTCTCCCCTATTTGAATCTGTCTTCCACGCAGCTACCAAGACAATTTTTTTAAAGCACGGGTATGACCTTGTCACTCTTACTCAACAAACATCAATGGCTCCCTATTGCCTTTAGGATCAAATGCAATTTTCTTTTTTTGGCTTTTAAAACCCTTTACAACCTGGCCCCAATCGTGAAATATATTACCCCTATTCTTGACCTTGAGAGTCTAGTCTGGCTGCTCTTTATGTTATACACACACATATGTGTATATAGATACATATATGTATCTATATACATACATATATACACACACATATGCACGTATGTGTATGTGTGTGTGTGTGTATATATATATGTATACATACACACATAATCATTCATTTGGAACGTAGTATGCAAAAGAATGGGCAGCTAGGTGTTGCAGTGGATAGAGCACTGGACCTGGAGTCAGGAGGACCTGAATTCAAATCCGGCCTCTGATACTTGCTAGCTGTGTGACCCTGGACAAGTCATTTCACCCTGTTTGCCCCAGTTTCCTCATCTGTAAAATGAGCTAGAGAAGGAAATGACAAATAACTCTAGTATCTTTGCCAAGAAAAACCCAAATGGGGTCACAAAGAGTCAGACACGACAGAAAATGACTAAACAATGCAAAACAATGTTTATTGGAAAAGAAGATATATTCCCAAGTCAAATTTCATTGCCAGAAGTTTTATTACTTGAGGTATAAATAAATCATGGGCAAAGGGATACATCCCACAACATGGATTCTTTCTGTATGTTGCAACAATTCAGCTAGAAGCTGCTGTGGGGGTGAGAGACCAACACAAGCCCAACAACAAGAAAGCTGTCAGCACAGGTTCTTTTGATTTGCTTTACTAAGGAAAGCAATGTTAAGGGGTTAACAATCTTATTTCAATCCAACATACAAATATCGTTCACTTAGTTTAGGGTAAAAAGGCAGCACCCCAAACTTCAGACCAAATACAAACAAATTACTAAGACACATTATAAACAGAACAAATACAATTCATAGTTACCAAGAAGGCATCATCAACATCTGGTTTCACAAGCTGGAGGGGTCTTAACTACAGCTGCCCAGAGTCTACACATCAAAACTCCTCCAACAGTAAGAGCCCCCTCACAAATAGCTCTGTTCTCTCTTTAAATACACTCTTTAGCTGTCATCAAACATCATCTGAGTGACCAGAACTTAGGCTCCTACTATTGGCTCTGGTCTTAGCAACTCCTCTTAGAACCCTGAGGGCTTTATGCCCACATAGGCTTAGCACCTAGTAGATAGGGGTTTGGGCCTGGGGCTTTGCTCAATCAAAGACACTTAATTAATTTATCATTCTAAAACAGTAAAAAAAGTCCCAATTTAATTGATATTACGTACTACCCACATAAGTTGTAACATCTTAGTTACTTTGGCCCATGCAGAGATTGTTAGCATGTCTCTGAGGATAGTCCCCTCCTCAGTGATAAGGAAGTCACACGTGGTTATAATCCCAAAGGATCTACCCAATTCCTAGTTGATAAGTTTGTGTGGGTACCTGAGGTTCGTGACACACAAAGAGGTTATAACCCTGCCTTAGATGGAGTATCAAAGGCAGTACCCCTCCTAAATCCCTATCTACTCTTTTGATTCCTGTGCTGGGGAGATTAGCATTCTCCCCAATAGACTGGTTCTACACTCACCTTATCAAGAGGGACTTTGTATCCAGAGGATTTGTTATGTTGGTTATCATCATATTGCTTTGTACCCATTGTTGATTTTCTATGTTTGTATGTATGCATGCATCTATGTGTATATACATACAAACATATATACAATACATATTATATACATATCTTCCTTATTATACTCTAAGCTTCTTGAGGGCAGGGACCATGTCGTAACTATTTGTCTTCTCAGCCTTGTACAGGGTAGATGTTTGTGGATTTGATTTGGTTTCAGGGAAATGAAAGGGACTGAGGAGTTAATGGAGCAGACAAACATTAGCACCACTAGCAGAAGCAATAGCAAAGTTAGTACACTTTAACAGCAGGCAGTAGCATCTGAAAATAGATCATCCAAAATAAAAACATCTCTGCTTCTGCCTCAGTTATCCACTTATATCCTTAACATGATTCATCTGTGGACCTGCCTGTATCCTCAGTGTCACCTTGCATGTGGCCACTAATGGAAAACCTGACCCCTTCAGAGTTGTTGGTTACATGAATTATATTCATTAGTTAATTCTCTCTTATACTTTGTAATATGCCAATACCAGCCCAATCTGCTAGAGAGAAGGAAGGTATAAGGCCTCAGTAAGAAAATAATGTTTCATTAATACAGCAAAACACAAAGCCTGAAGAGGCTGCGATGATGGCATTTAACTGAGTAGAGATTTTTGCCCTTTTCATGGAATCACATAGTGCTATTACTGGAAGAGACCATGGAGACCACTTGGTCCAACCTATTCATTTTTACAGGTAAGAAAGCTCAGTAACTTACGCCATGCCTCATATTCAATTAGTTGAAGTATCTGGACTAGAACCCATATGTCTGATCTCTTAGTATAGTGCTCTACCACATCATACATTGGCTGTCCATGTGGACAGATTAGCTGTATAATTGCCATTTTTACAATGGCAGGCTCCTTTAATTCTATGGAATGCAGAAGAACATAGAGTACCCAGTGGGGAGGACCTCAGCAGTCCTTTTTCTGTCCTTCCTCTGTTTGCTTTCTTGGCTCTTGGTCCAGCTCAGCTGTCCTGGCCTAGCTTCCAGGCTGCTACTCTATCTTTGTCGCTTTGCTCTCCTCCCAGCTTGTCTTTCAATGACCTCTTCTTGGTCCCCTCCCACAGTTTCTCTTTTTCTATTTCCTACCATCTGGAGCAAGCTCCTGTATCTCTTCCCCTCATCAATTCTCCATGTGCTATTTTTGATGCTTTCAGAGACACATGGATTCTCCCTTGCCTCTCTATGTTTCTTTCTGTCCTTCTTTCTCCTGTTATGTAGATTATTAAAATTTTGTGAACTATCTTTAAGCTATTAGGAGATTGACTTGGGGAGAAAGGCAGCTTAGCATAGTAAAAAGAGAGGAGATCCTGGGGGGTGAGGGTATAGCACAGTGGTATCAAACTCAATTAGAAATGGGGGCCACTGATCCATACATAAGGATTCCAGCAGGTTGCACATTAACTTAGTCTTAAAATGTAATATTATCTATGTTTAATTGCATTTTTATTTGTTTTGTTAAATATTAGCTTCCATGACTACCTTGAGAGGATCAGATGTGATAATCAATGTGAAAGTGCTTTTAAAAATTCCACAAATGTAAGGGACTGGTATGATTCTCATGATTATATTCTAAAGGTAACTGTCATTAGTGGTTGGCCACTAAAAACGGATCCTTTTATGCTTGAGCAATTAAGATAAATGGAATTACACAGATGGAGTTAAAATAAATGTTTACCATCACTTGTTGTTTACATTAACACTTTATATAATAGGATTTGCAATTTTTATTAATTAAATTAGCATACTCTTTCAGTACAGCTGATCTCTTTTCTTTAAATCACACAGAGGAGTGAGGTCAGAAAACAATGAGGCTAGTATTTCACTGAATCTCTTTCTAGACTCTTTAATGCGGTGGCCCCCAGGTTTCAAAGACCAATCTGATTGATCTCTGGTAGAAGCCACAGCCCATTACTCTCCCCTTATCGATCGTTGGCAGTCAGTCAGTCAATAAGTAAACAAGCATTTATTCAATACTTACTATATGTTGAGGGCTAGGTCTATAAAGAAAGGCCACACAGTCCCTTCCATGAAGGAGCTCACATTCTAATGGGGAGCAATGTTCAAAAAACTGTTCATTCATGAATGGAAGATATCTTTCCTCTTGTCAGAGGGAAGGCACTAGCAGCTGAGGGGACCTGGAAAGGCCTTCTACAGAAGGTAGGATTTGAACTGAATTTTGAAGGAAACAAGGGAATCTAGGAGGTGGGGGTGGAGTGAGAGAGTAGAGTACAATGAAGGATAGTCAAGGAAAAAGCGGAGTCATGAAAGAGTGTAAAGCACAGCTAGAAAGCTAATGTTCTTGACTTCTAGAGAATATAGACTGAGAAATAATAAGACTGAGAAAGTAGGAAGAGGACACTTACAACCTAGCCTTCTCCCAATTTGGCAGCTTCTCTTATCCTCTGGGGGGCAGCTAGTTGCTACAGTGAGTGCTGAGCCTGGAGTCAGGAAGACTCATCTTCTTGGGTCCAAATATGGCCTCAAACTAGTTGTGTAGTGCTGGGCAAGTTACTTAACCCTGTTTGCCTCAGTTTACTCATCTGTAAAATGAGCTGGAGAAGGAAATGGCAATCCACTCTAGTAACTCTGCCAAGAATACCCCAAATGGGGTCACGAAGAGTTGGACAAAACTGAAATGAATGAACAAGGACAACTTATCTTCTTAATTGAATTACTACCAAGGAATGGATGGCACCCCCTTTTAGCCCTTCCCACACACTGTGAAGGGAGTATCATCATCTTTTCTTTTCCAAAGGACCACTAGCATCGCCCCCACCTCTAGCACAAAAACACAAACTCCCAACTATTGACTGTGTTCTTTCCACTCCCCTACTTCCTTCCACTTAGTCTTTACATCTCATATTGTTTACATCACCTTTGACATTGTCAGCACCTTCCCACTCCTTTCAGTCAGAAATCCTTCTTCCCTACTTTTTTACTGCGTACCCTTTCTCAAGTTCTTTGCATGATTATGAACTGAACAGCCCCTCAACAAAAAAATGTAGAGGACCTCTGTCCTAGCTTGTTTTACAGACCCTGGACTCAAGTCATCAAGGGGACTTGGGTTCAAATTCCAGCTCTAGCCCCAACTTCTGTAACTCCAGGGGAGTGACTGTGAAATGAGAGGCTAGATCTAGATGACCTCTGGAGACTTTTCTAATTCTAGAGTCTGTGGTGTTATGGTTCCAGAAACAGTTTCACTTTTGGTGGGCTCTATTTTCCCTCTCCCCTTCCATCTCCAATTTGGTGTTAACCCTACCCTCTGCCCATCTACCTACTCTTTCTGGGCCAAATGCTCTGAAGACTCAGAACTGGGAGGGATGTGAGAGATCTTTTAGACCAATCCTCTCATATTTTACTGATGAAAAATTGAGATCCAGAGAGGTTGAAGGATTTGCCAAAACTTGGTCAAGGTATTTCCTCTATATGGGCATGAGTTTCCACCTTGACAATATGAAGTTCTTTAAGATCCATTGTAAGTCTAAATCTTATGATCCTGTGGTGAGAGGAGAAGGCCTCCTTACTCTGGTTCTCCCTCCTCTGTTGGGTAACATTTGTATTTTAAAATTAGCTTTCTGGAGACAATGTTCCTACTTTTCAATCAATCGGCCAACAATCAGTCCTTGTGCTAGGCAGTGGAGTGCCAAATAAAAATCAAATGTTCCCTGCTGTCCCAGGAGCTTACATGATCTCAGACCCGGGAAGGATCTTTTCTTTTCTGACCCTGAGATTCTAACGATGGGGGGAAAGGAAGGGCAGTGTTATGACCAGCCAATGGGTCTGATATTCTGTGCTCAGTGGGGCCTAGAATCACACCTATTTTACAACTGACCACTAAGAAGGCATGCCTAGTCTTTCTTCATTGCAGATTCCTTCCTTTCTTCTAATTCACTATCAGTAAGTACATAGTCTTGGGCTCTCTGTGTTTTACCTCTAATATTTCTTCTGCCTGGAGGAAGCAGATCATATCTACATGAGAGAGGAAAATGCCATATGCTGTAAGGTTTTAATTAAAAATTGTATGTTAACAGCTCCCAGGTTGGTATCTCTGCCCTGCCCTTCACCATATTGTTTAGTCCTATCTCTTCCTTAGCAGCCCTCACGTTTGTCTAGCGAAGATGAAGTTTACCTTTCCCCCAAACCCTTCCTTTGTCTAATTTCTCTTCCTCTATGGCAAAACTACCATTGTGCCTTTCTGCTCATAATAGTTACTATTTCTAGAGCAAAGCCATATATTAATATCGGCATATGCTGACATTTATAATAGACTCTGACAGGAATTTTTTCTCTGAATCAAAAAGTGGAATTGACTCCCGGGTACAACAACAGCAGTTGTGGGGTACTGTGGGTATAAGCACATGGTGCAACTATAATTCCCACCCACTCTCTTAATTTAGAAGGTTGGTTTATCCCTTTTTGTGCCTTAGCCTTCCTTTACCACATGATCACAGATTGAAAGTACTTGAAAGGAAGAAGGATTTGGAACCAGAGGACCAAAGTTTGAATCCCAGGTCCACAGTTTACTAACCTGAGGCTGATCACTTAGCCTCTCTGGTCTTAATTTCTTCATCTGTGAAATGATGACTTGAGCTAAAAGATTTCTAAGAGTCCCTTTCCACTCTAAATCCTCCATCCTTTATAGTTCCTGCCCTTCTGTGGAACAAGTTGTGCATGCAGATTGAAGTCGAACCAGGTGACACAACACATTGTAGTTTGAGAGTCTTTCTTCAAGACTTGAGAGATCAGTTGAGCTGCTGGCAGTCATAAGGAGAGTCATAATTACAGAGCAGACTCTTCTTTCATGGGGCATAGGTTCTACTGATCTCCAGGAAGAGACAAAATCCGTGCTGTTCCCAACACAAAATGTTTAGACCATCTGCTCCCTCTCTTCCCTTAAATTCAATGCTTTTTTTTTTTTCCATTCTGATGATCACCCCCAGGGAGAAAACCTCAATTAAGCTTTCTAATCTCCATTTTAACAAGGAAGGCAGGGGATTCTGGGTATACTTCAGTAGCAGTGAGCTGCAGTACGGTACAGGTGGAGGTGAGGATGCATGGAGTCAGAGCCCATACTAAAGGCAGGAGGCATCAAATATTCAAAACCTCAAATCTTAAGCACGGGAGACAGTCCTCTATGCTGGACCTAGATAAACACAAAGAGGGATTAGGCTTGTTCTGCTTGGTACAGCAGAGGTTCCCAAACTTATTTGGCCTACTACCCCCTTTTTTTAAAAAAAAATTACTCATCATCCCCCTGGAAATCTACTTTCTTTAACCCTTTAATTTTTTTTTTGAAATTTGTGTCATTTCAAAAAAATATATAATTTTTTTTTAAAATGACACATCTTAAATTTAATAATTTATTGTAAATTTGTGGTTTCCCCCCTGCATTGCAATTTTGATGACATAATATTGCATCATGTAACCATATAGTATCATATTGTAAACAAGTCATTACAGGCACATATTCCTGTGGATACATGCTGGGACTTCATGACAATGCACAACATGCTTGCTGTCAAGGCTTGTTAAGACCTGCCAGAGAACTTGACCACTGATCTGTTATAACTAGCCTTTTGTGTGTTTATTTGGAAAATAATGTAATCACTACTACTTTAACTCTGTTACACAACAGATGAAACATGTATAAATGGTTTTTCAAAATTCTCTTCTTTCCTTCGGCTTCTGCTGCCCCCTTATTTTTATTCAATGCCCCCCAATTGCATCCAAGGCCGCAACTGACCCCCCATTGCTCCAGCACCCCCAGGGGATTGTATCACCCACTTTGGGAACATATGATATCTTGAGGGTAGACCCTGGAGCCTTGGGTAGAAACTATAAAGTGACCAATTGAGGCTTGATGTCAGAAAAAACCAACTGTCTAACAATGAGAACTCTCCCAAAATGGAATGGGCCGCCTCCAGAGCTGATGGGTTCACATTCCTTGAAGGGCTGGATGCCATAATGCACACAGTTCCCCAATAGAATATGCGATCTTTTAAGGCAAGAATTGCTTCACTTTTGTCTTTGTACTCCTAGAGCCTGGTGTGGTGCCTTGTACAAAGTAAGCATCTACTCAATGCCTCACACATGACACTCCATCTCCTTTGGTCCCTTTGCTCAGGCTGATCCCAGGCGTAGGACACACCCCTCCTTCACCACCACCTCTTGGAATCTCTGGTTTCTTTCAAGACTCAGTTCAAGGGCCACTTTCGGCATGAGACTTTTCCTCATCGCCAAAGCTGCTAGAGTCTCCTCCCTAGCATTACCTTGGCTGTACCTTTATATGGGAATATAAATCAGTAGTGGGATTCAAATGAATTAACAGCCGGTTCTCCATGGAACCCGGCCAAGGCACTGCTACAGCCGCTGACTGGGCAGGCATAGGTCCCACCCCCGTTAACAACTGGTTCTCTAACTCAACCTAAAATTAGGTATCAGTTCTACTGAACTGGTGCAAACTGGCTGAATCCCACCACTGGAATATTGTTTCACCCCATGGTTGGATGTCAGCTCCTTGACCTTCATTTTTGTCGATGCATCTCCAGGGCCTGGAATAGCACCTGACATGTAGAGGCTCAATAAATGATGGTTGATCAATAAACTTAAGACAAAATAAATACATCCTCACCCCATTGAGGAGAATTTCTGATATTAAAATACGTACATTTATAAAAAATATTTTAAAATGTCCCTCATTATAGCCACCTTTGTTCCATCCTAGGTGGCTACCAACCTTGTCTCTCCTTCTTCCTGGATCTGCATAAACAAATAATCTTAATATAAAAAGGAATACTAAAAGTATGCAAGTCCAAACAAAGTGCTATAAAGCACTGGCCTTATAATGACCCCCCCCCACCCTGTTCATTAAGTTTTAGAAGCTCCCTATTTACTCTAGTAAAGTGCCTGGCACATAGTAAGTGCCATATAAGGATTAACAATGGTGATGTGGATGATAAAATAGAAACTTCTCTGGCATTTAAAACCCCTCACATTCTGATTTTAGCTTATTTCTTTTGTCTGATTGCTTGGAGATCATTTACCCTGAACCTATTTGCTATTCCCGAGACATAACCTTCCGTATCCTGTCTGTGTGCCTTAGCATATGTAGTTTCCCCCATGCTTGCAATGATTTCCTTTTTCACTTGAGCCCTTTGGAACCCCTACTTCCTTCAAGGCTCACGTCATGTACCACCTCCTTCAAGAGGCCCTTCCCCATCCCCCCAATTGTTACTACCAACCTTCCCTCAAAATGACCTTGTATTTATTTTGTTTTTATCCTGTGAACTACTGAATCTCTCCTGTAGAATATAAGCCCTTGGAGGACAGGTATTGTTTTGCTTTTGCATTTGTGCCTAACACCACACATGGCATGGCATGGCATATAGTAGGCAGTTAATAAACGTTTGCTGATTGATCATTTGATTCAAGCTCTGAGGAAAGAAAAGTCATCATTTCCCCCTATGCCTGGAACAAATTATTCATTCACAGCAAGGGTTCTTAACCTGAGGTTTCCATAGGTAGATTTCATGAACTTGGATGGGGAAAAAATACATCTTTATTTTCACTAACCTTTAGCTGAAATTTAGTATTTCCTTTGATTATGCATGTAGGTAATAATATGTAGTGACCCATGGACTTCACTGGACTGCCAAAGGGGTCCATGACACAGTAAAGGTTATCTAGAAGAAACATCCCATGTTCACCACTCATTTAAGAGAGGCTGGGCAAGTAGAAAGGACTCAGTAAATACTGAGTGATGGGAAAGAACTTGCCAAAAGGTAGGTCATGTGGTCTATTTGCTCTCTGAGGACAAAAGCCGTCATATTGCATTTCATCTGCAGCTAAGATTAGAAATAAAGGAGGTCTGAATTCAAATGTAGTGCATGCTACCACCTGTGGGGATGGAAAACAACAGAGATCCATTTTCTCTGTGGCTGTCAGAGGCAATCACTTATAGATTTGGAATTTGAGTATCCTGTTGACTGAAACCAACAGAAATAGACAGCTATTTCTTGAGCACCTACATTAATAATAACTGGCATTTGTTTAGTGCATTAAAGTTTGCAAAATACTTTTCAGGTATCTCTTGAGTCTCATAGCAACCTTGTGAGATAGTTATTATGGATATTATTATTCTCATTTTACAAATGAGGAAACTGAGACCCAAAGAGATGGCAAACATTAGGGGCATGATCTGTAGTCAAGTCTTCCTGACTTGACTCCGAGATTCTACTGTGCCTGGTTGTCTCTACAAGAGTGTAGAGGAATCATATTTCCCCCTGTGAGAGATGTAAAGATGCCCAAGACATAGTCTTGTTGCTTAGTCTAGTAGAGCATAAAAGCATATTCACAGACAATTACAGAAGAAGGATGTGTAGAGGAATGAATTCAAGTAGTATGAATTACATGTTGTAGAAATATAGAGAAGGAAGGAATCCCATCTGACTGGGAGTAATCAGACTTAGCATTATGAAGGTGGCATTTGAACTAGACCTTGAAGGATGACTAGGATTTTGATGGATGAAGATAACAATGGGACCAGAGAGACATTTTGTAGGCTAAAGGAATGGCATGTGCAAAGGTATGGGGATGGGTTACAAGTGCAGTACGGGTAGGAAAATGGAAACAAATACATTGCATATAGTGCACATTTAAAATACATTGAATGAATAAATTATAATTAATGAGGCATGGTATTACCAAAAGGAAAAAATGAGAGTTATTGAAGATCACATTTTACTCTTTTATACAGAACATAATTCACTGGAGGCACTTAATAATAATAATAATAATAATAATAATAATAAATAACACCCTCAATCTCAAAGTATATTTGTATACATCTGTGATTTCCTTGGTTATTCCTTCCACCAGCACAGATTGCAACCCAACTGCAACCTATTGTCGATGTCTTTTTAGAAGTATGTCATAGAGGATTTATGTCGAAGACTTTCTTCTGTTGTATTTCTTGGGTCACATTTTATTTTAAATTTCAAAATATTTTACTGATACCTTTTGTTTTAACATCATGGCTATTTTGGAAAATGGTATTCCTTACCTCTTCCCCTAATCTTTATACACCCTCCTTTCACCTCCACAGGAATTGAACCACCCCTTATAACAAGGAAAAGCAAGCAGTTGAACAAAACTCCTTATGTAGTGACCTCATCTGACAATGTATACAACATTCTGCTCTAATAGCTTCCTATTTCTCTTCTAAGAGAATGGAGGTATTTCATTATCTGTACTTCAGGACCGTTATTATTTATTCAGAGTTTGGCTTCTTTTTTTTTAGGAATTCTTCATTTTCATTGTGATATAGTGACATTCCATTTCTTCTTTTACTCTGGATCAGCTCATACAAATCTTATTATGTTTCTCTGCATTCCTTATGTTCCTCGTTTCTTTCAGGATGATGATGTTCAAACATGATTCATAAACCATAGTTTGCTCAGCTAGTCCCAAACTGATATATTCCTGCTTTATTTCCAGTTCTTTGCTGCCATGGTGTATATTGTGCCTTAGTTTCTTTCTTTGACCTCATTCAGGTACATGCCCAGGAGTAAGATCACTGGATCAACGTTTATGGTTACTTTTATTGCATACTTTCAAACTGAAATGGTTGGAACAAATCATAGTTCTATCAACAAAGTATTAGTGGGCTTATCTTTGTATAGTCTCTGATATTTACAGTATTTTTGTCACCTTTGTCAATTTTCAGAGTGAGAGAGAAAATGCTGAAGTTACTTCAATTTGCGTTTATCTTATTTGTGATTTGAAAGAGGTTTTCATGTTGTCATTTATAATTTGCAAATTTTCTTCGGAAGACTCTAGTTTGTATCTTTTGTGGTGTGTATATGATCATTTTAATATTCTGTGGACACTAAATCTATTCAGATATTCATAGGAATAATAGATTTAATTTAAAGGATGGAAAGGACCTCAGAGGTTATCTAGTCCAACTTTTTCATTTTATAAGTGATGAAGCTGCCTGAGGTCACATAGACAAACTATATTTAACAACTAATTAGGTGGCATTCTTCTGGAAGGTCTCACCAGCCAGTTTATCCCACCTCACTACATGTCCAGCCTAATTCATTTTTGGGTCATTCCTGTCTTGATGATGTCTTTGGTGCTACTTCTCTCATGCAAATCATCATTCAAAATGCACGTGTAGAATTGTCTGCCTGTGTTTGGTACCACCTGAAAATCTACCAAATGTAAGCATTGATTTAGAAGTGCTTCTTGTCTGGTGACCCTTATTTTTATCTGGGAAAACCATTTAATTTGCAGATTAAAAGTCTAAATTTAGAAACTCACCTTAATGCTCAGCTACAATGAAGGCTACAGAAGGAAAATTTTCATTTACAGTAGTGCAAAAAGCAATGGATTGTGAATGAAGGGACTGGGATTCTAGTCCTGGTTCTACCGACACTTTGTTACCTTGGACAAGTCACAATGTCTGTGGACCTCAGTTTTGTGGAATTCCTCAACCCAAAGGTCCTAATATTCTCCTGAAAGTAACTCCTTTCATCTCAGTCCATTTGCTGGAGGTGAATAAATCCGGAGGCATGGCTAGAAGATCACAAGTTTAATTAGCATCAGCCAAGAGCAGTTGCCAGGTGGATAGCAACACACTAACATTGGGAAATACATCCATTCAAGATTTTACACAGCCTTTGGGTGACATTACAGGAGATAAAAGCAACCTATCAGGTGAAGCTGCTCAGCCACTTTCCTTATTTGTGAGGTTGAGTAACAGGGGCAGAGTGTCAGGTGATTGGAGGGAAAATGTGTTAACCTTAGGATCTCAGGAGTTGCCAAGATCGGGTTTGCTCTAGGGTGATGTTTTCTCTGTAGTTAATCTTATCAGATATCCTGGCAGGAAATCTGTGAGATAATGGAGGCCTCCTTCAAGACAGAATTCAGTAAGGCTCACCCTGTCAGTGCTGGCCTTATTTATACAACCCTGTAGCTCAGTTTCTTTGATTTCTAAGGTTAGTTTTTTCTACAGTGATGTTTCCCCTAAATGCACAGGTCATCTCACCAGTGTCCTCATCTGTAAGTGATCTCTAAAGGAGAGCTGAGAGCCATGTGGTATGGTAGGAAGACTTAGAATCAGGAGAATTGAGAATTCTAGCTATGTGATCTTGGGTAAGGCATTTTCTCTCCCTGAATCTGTTCTTTATCAGTATGATGGAAATAATAATACTCTCATTAGCTATCCTCATGAGATTGTTTGTCTCAAACGAGATAATGCACATGAAGTATATAAATGTGAGTTACTATGAACTAAAGTCTCTTTCAATTCTATGAATAGTTTGTGATCTCTGGGGTGGGTGTAGGAAGGTAGAATGTGTTTCGTATTTTGATTGAGTTACCTTGAAACTTCCTAATAGCATTTAGGTCAGTTGGTTGGGCTTTTGAAACTAACCAAATGCTGATGATATGCTTTGGCAAGAGTGGAAGTGAGTTCATTAATAAATCCCTAAAAAACAGCAAAACCAGCCTGCCATGCTTTGAAGAAATAAAAGCCTACTTAGTACTTTAGTTTCTTTATTTTAGCTCCATAAACGCTGAATCCATTCCTACACAGTATAGTCATTACCAGTAAGCTGCAACTGAAATACATTTTACCCACCAGGAGCTGTCAATCCCAATCTGTGTGGAGGTAGCATAGTGTTTAATGCCTCCATGGCTACTCACTGACTAACAGTACTTTCCTATAGGTAGGGAAAGAACATGTTCTCCCATTCAAACCTTGAGGGAGTTGAGTCATATATTTATTTTAGTATCCTGCCTTTCATATACAAAGATATTGCCTCTAGTCTTGAGGGAATCACCTTCTTCTCAGTTTCCTTACTCTTTTGAGTGGAGAAGGGTGACATGGTCTAATCAGTCTTTTATAAAGACTAATTTGGCAGGAGTATTCAAAATGGATTAGGAGGAGGGAAGCTAGCTACAGGTTCTCCACCTGAGGTCTCCGAACTTGTTTTTGTTTTAAAATTTGATAACTGAATTTTAATATTGCTTTGCTTTGTAATTCCATATTTTATTTTATTCATTTAAAAATATTATTCTGAGAAGCAATCCATAGACTTCAACAGAGTGCCAAAGGCGTCCAGGACATACACACACAAAAAGGTTAAAACACTTGGATTAGAAGCAGAGAAACCAGTCACTTTGTAACCAGGGTCATACATTTGCAAAGTGCCTAGCAAAGGATCATGGATGAAAAAGAATGATGAATTAGAACAAAACTAATTAGCTACATAGAGATTATATTGATGACCTTGACCTCAACATCATTTGTACACTGAAACTGTTGTAGAAAAGACTTCCTGAACACTAGATAAATGATTTGCCAACTTCCCATCCATCCCAGGTATAACCCCTCTGCTACTGCTCTTTGCTTTAAGACAGGTTTACAAAGAGCTACAGCCTTCTAATTAGTTATTCCTTCCCACTGTCCATGAAAGCTACAGGATTCTTTTCCCATCATACATGTGAGGAATGACAAGCAAATCGAGGAATGCTAAGGACAGAGATTAGCCCAGAATAACACAGGACCTGCGGAAAATTTGATTCCATGTTTTTTTGGGGGTAGGTGGTGTGGGTATCGTTGCCTAATCACCGAGTTTCCATTTCTCATTGTGAAATGTATATATCTCTGAAACAAATACAAGCTAGAGTTTTGTTTTTCATTTTTTCATCCTAAGAGAAAACACTCAAAATCATGGAACTTTTGTGTTAGCATTTGTAAATCATTTTACCCAATCCTCCATTTGACATATAGCCTTTTAATGAAATCCATCCTCATTTTAAAAAGACAGAAAAAAAATCCACACTGAGAAGTAAAATGGATAAAAATTGCCCATTGCTCGTATTATGATATGTAATTGGACAGATTGTCCATTCATACACATACATGCACACATACACATACACACACGCACGCACGCACACACAGAAAATCACATTTATCTACAGCAGTTCCCTATTACCTCCAGAATCAAATATAAAGTCTTCTGTGGCCTTGAAAGCCCTTCACAACCAATCCCCTTCCTTACTTCCTACACTTTTTCCTGCACATATTCTGTGATGCAATCACACTTGCTTACTTGCTTATCTTCACAAAGGACCCTCCATTCCCAATTTCATGCCTTTTTACTGGTGTCTCCCATGTCTCGTCATCCTCAACTCCACTTCCTGACTTACCTGGCTTTCTTCAAAACTAAACTCAACTCCCACCTTCTCCAGGAGGCTTTTCCAATCCTATCAGCTGTTAATGTCTTCCCTCTCAGATTACCTTCAATTTACACTACAAATATCTTGTATGCCATAGTCATTTGCATGCTGTATACACCATTAGATTATAAGCTTCTGGAGGGTAGGGGCAAGGTTTTTTGGTTTTGTTTTTGCCTTTCTTTGTATCCCTAGCACTTATCATAGTTCTCAGCACATAGTAACTGTTTAATAAATGCTTGACTGACTGACTGGTTACAGATGTTCAATAAGCGATGGTAAAAATTGCACTAGATCATAGATTCAGAACCGAAAGGGTCTTTAAAGATCGTGCGGTTGAATGGTTCTCAAATGTTCTGCTCTCCCAACTCCTTTATA
Source organism: Trichosurus vulpecula (assembly GCF_011100635.1). Taxonomy (NCBI): domain Eukaryota; kingdom Metazoa; phylum Chordata; class Mammalia; order Diprotodontia; family Phalangeridae; genus Trichosurus; species Trichosurus vulpecula. Next base: position 120,312,601 of record NC_050580.1, on the reverse strand, counting down.
CTCTTAAAAATGATTGAGGACCCCAAAGACCTTTGGCTTATGTGGGCTACGACTATATTAGACATAAAAACTGATACATTTTAAAAATAATTATTAATTCATTTAAAACAATGTCTATTATGCATGAGAGATAATATATTTTCATGAAAATACCTATATTTTCCAAAACAGAAGTATTGCAAAGAATGTCATTGTTTTATTTTGTTATTATTTTTGGTGCAAATGTCTTTAATAGAAGACTGTTAGATTCTCATCTGCTTTTGCATTCAATCTGCTGTGATGCGTGTTTTGGGTGATGTATAGAAAGAAAGCCCAGGCTCATGTAAATATGGAGTTGAAAAAGGGAGGAGTATTTAATATGTGAGTAACATCTTAATATTATTACAATAATAGGTTTGACCTCATGGAACTCAGTGGTTCTTAGACCACACTTGAAGAGCTGGTGATCTAGTCTAGCAATTTTGTTTTACAAACGAAGAAACTAAGGCCCATAGAGGTGAAGGAAGTTGTCCAAAGTTATATGAATAGTAAGCAGCAAAGCTCTAGGTCATTTAACTCTAAAATATGGAGGACAACAGTCTGATGTTTTTGATGGGATGCCATGAACTCAGAAGGATTGCAGGTAACCCAGAAAGAGAAAGAATAAAATGTACGGTAAGAGTCAGTTGACCATGGCCTCTTAACAATGATAAATTACACAGAAACAGCGTCTAAAGACTTTATCCATGGCATTTGTAACTGGAAAAGGAGGTATGGTGGGCTTGTGGCATGAATAATAGATGACGGTTGAAGAACTCACTGCTATCCATGAAATACTGAAAGGACCTCCAATGTGCTTCCTTGAGATTCTGTAGTATTTACAGAAATATTTGTTCAAGAACTTTGCAGGAGGAGAAGGGTTACCTATACTACTGCGATGAGGAACCCAGGGAATCATCAAAGGATGGCTGCTTGACACAGTGGCCGAGCTGGGACTAGAACCCAGACCTCTTGGCTCCCAGTCTCGTGCCCTTCCTACTATGATGCAGTCTCCAAGTATTAATCAAAAGTTTTAGGAATTCTGTGAATCATGCCTTTCTAGAGGGAAGCATTTTACAGGAGGGTTTTGCTAGAAGGTTTCATGTAGCTGGTAGCCCACCTCCAGCTCTGTTAGTTTAGAGTCCATGGAAATAAAAGATGACCCTCATTCTCAGTGCCTAAGTGAAATAAGACATGGAACCAAATGAAAATCAGCCAGCATACTGCTCAATGGAAAAGTGCCTTTATCCCGTTTCGATTTCATTCTCTTAGAAGGCTGTGCTTTTGCAGTAATTGGAGGGATCCTTTCCCCCAACTCCCCTTATTATGCAGATATTTGTATTCTCTGGCCTAACGCTACAAGGAACAGTAAATGGAATGTGGGCAAGTGAATGGATGATGCTGGTCAGTGCTGATGAGCCCAATGCCAATTTTGCAGATGAGTGGAATTTTGACAAGAAGGGTACTGATGATTTTTAAAGACCATCCATAATGCTGATTCAGATGCTCTGTCCTTTATGAGGCAGGGATACTTTTTCCTGTGTGCAGCTAGGAACTCAGTTCGCTCTTAATATTACTGTCGCCATTATACTTCATCTTTATCTCCTTTCTTCAAGGTAGAATACCTATCTGAAACTTAAAAGAGAAAGAAAAGCACCAGCCCCTGTTCCCTAAGTCCTTTGGTTGGGACGTACAGCTTTTTGGGAACTTCTGTCCCTTCAATGCCATTATACCCTTGATTTCTCATTGATTTCACACCACAATTTTAATAAACACCCCAACTGGTCACAGTGTTGGCAAGAACATTGGGGTGACTGAGGGCCTGTGTATTGATACTTCAGTAAGATGGAGAAAGAATATAAGGTCACACGTATGGCTATGGCTTTGTGGGGGAAAGGGTGCTGTAATAAAGCTTGATCTAAACTCAATTACCCGTGTATTAATAACTGCCACTAATTTAAAGCTTCAAGGTTAACAAAGAACTTTGCGACATTATGTCCTTTGAGCTTCACTACAACTTAAAGTAAATGCTATGGGAATTATTAATTCCATTTTGAAAGATGGAGAAACAGAGGCTGAAAGAGGTTTACTTGTTTATGGTCACATAGCTTATCAATATCAGTCCCAGATCTACCACTAGCAGCCATCCCTTTGGTAATTTTGTGCCTTCCTCATCTCAGCAACATAGATAGCCCTTCCATATGTCTCCTGTAATAAATTTAAATTAAAAAAATATATAAAAAAAGTTCTTGAATATATATTTCTGTAAGCAGTAAAGAAGCTCAACCAAACACACTGGAGGTCTTTTCAGTATTTCATGGATAGCAGTGTAACCCTTGGGTTCTTCAGAATCACTATCTCACAGATATCAAGATCTGAGCTAGGATTTGAACCCAGGTCCAAATGATCGCAATAGACTATCCATTACACTACGCTGCACTGTACACTAATGAGTGAAAAATCATGTGAACAACACACAGCAGAAGGCAATATGGATCTCAAACTCTACCTGGGCTGGTGTTTGTTCTTCAGAATTTCCAAAAACTAAAGCATAATCGACTTTATCTTATCAGAGCAGGTCGATTGAAATTTGTTTTCTAAATATTTATTGGATGCTTGTTCTTAGGAAATATATTTATGTAAATATATTTATGTAAATACATTTATGTAAATGAACATAGATTATGTAAAACACTAAATTGTTAGAACCGAAAGGAATCTTTGAAAGTTGAAGAAACTGAAACTCAGAGTAGAGAAACAATGTCCCCAAGGTCACACAGCCATTTTTGTGCCAAAGTTGGTATGAGAACTGTCCTGACTCCCAGGCCAGGCCTCTTTCTCCCACCTCATGCTACTGTCTCTTGTGGTGCCACCATTTTTATATGTTGTCCTCAAAATGAGGCAACTGTAGTTTAAAATGTTCACTATAATGATAAAAAATACATGAACCCTGAGGATTCTTTCTGCAAGCCTCAGCAGATGAGTCAGAGGTCAGAGATTTGGCATGGGAAGGAGACAGAGTCCCTTCTTTCATTTTCTTGGGTGCTTATTCAAGAACCATTTAATAAGCCTATGTGGGGAAGGTGTTATGCTAGGCATTGGGCGAGGGATGAAGATGAGCAAAAGGTGACCCTCAAGAAACTTTTGGGGGACATGAGACATACAAAAATAACCATAACCCAAAGCAGAATATGGTAAGTACGTGAAAGTGAGACAGAGGGCTGGCAGAAATTAAAGGAAGGAAATATACTTCATCACCTCCCGTGTGGACTATTTTACTAGTTTACTTTTCAGTCTTCCCACTTTTAGTCCCTCACTTCTGCAATCCAACCTCCACATTGCTGCCAAAATCATTATTCCTGAGACACTTGTCTGACTATTTAATTAGTTAATTAATTAGTTTAGTTAATTACTTAATATCGCTCCCTTGCTCAAACAGCTTCATAGCTCCCTATTGCCTCTAGGAAAAAAAATACAAACTCCTCATCCAACATTTAAAATCCTTTTAAAAATCTGGTTTCTATCTACATTTTCAGACTTATTTCATGCTCAGCTCTTTCGTGAACTATATGCCCTCACCAATGTAGCCTTTTTGCTATCCCAAATTCCCTGTGTCTCAACTATTTGCCCAAGTCTTCTCCCATGTCTAGAATGTGCTTCTTCTTTATATCTGTGTTTCAGAATCCTTTTTTAAGGCTAAAATTCAGTTCTATTCCCTATGAGGCCTAACCCCATTCCTCAAGTTAATGCTTCCTTTTGCCTGCATTTAACTTTTTATCATTTTTGTGGAGATTTCACATCTCCTCAATAGCCTGTTAGCTTCTTGAAGGCAGGGACTATTTCATTTTTTCATATCCACATTGCTTTTATATGTATATGCACGTAGTAATTGCTTAATAAATGTTTGTTGAATTGAAGTAGAGAAGAAGAGGCCTATACTTCAGTGAGAAATTTGGCAAATACTCCAGTCTACCAGATGACTAAAAATGTAAAGTCAGGTAGAAGCTGATGGAGGCAGCTAGGTGGCTCAGTGGATAGAGTGCTGGCCTGAAGTCAGGAAGAGCTGAGTTCAAATCCAGCCTTAGATACTAGCTATGTGACCGTGGGGAAGTCATTTAACCTCTGTTTGCCTTAATCCACTGAAACAGGAAATGGCAAACCACTCCAGTATCTTTGCCAAGAAAACCCCTGGACAATGTGGTCCATGTGTTTACAGAGAGTTAGATACAACTGAACAACAGAAGTTGGTAGGAAAACAAGCTCATATCAAAAGCTGCAAAGTAATACGAGTCACTCAGTTTAGAACCATAGATTATTACAGCTGGAAAGAACCTTAAGCAATTATCTAGTCTGATCCCTTCTTCTTACAGATGAAATAACTAAGACTCACTTAGGGAAAGTGATTTGTCCAAAGCCACACAGTTAATTAGTGGCAGAGTCAGGACTGAACCTAGGGTAACTTCTAGTTTTACGTTCTTCCCATTATTTCATGTTTTGTTAAAGTATAATGGGTATTTGGCAAGTGCCTGGATCATCCAAGATAGGGAGACCCCCATGTGGAAGACCCTGGGTACCTGCTCTTGGGAGACAGAAGAACCAGGGCTCATATGTGGACATTCTGTGTTGTCCTACCAGGTAGTTAGCATCAGCAGCTTCTTTCTACTGGCTGCATAGGCAGAACTATCTGCGCCTTTAAATCCACCTGACTAAGCACAATTACCCTTTTTCCTGAATCCTCATGTTGGCTTAGATTCATTCACTCACGGCAGGAGCCATCATGCGGTAAAGTGGACAGGTCTGAAGGCTGCCTCCTCAGCTACCTTTAAACCATGTGGGTCTAAGGAATAGGCTTAGGGTTTGGATCTGTTTGGTTTGTCCTTTTCAGTTCTAGGAATAAGTCCCTGGCTTTTCCCATGGATGGACTCCTCCACCTCACGTGCTCAGAGCGCTCACCAAACCCCAGTTACAAAAGTATAACACATCCACCCTTCTATGCCCTGACCACGATCAAAAGATTTTCTAAAGTTTCTTCCATCACTACATCTGTGATTCTTGGTCTCTTAATGTCATTTGTATTCAGAGCATCTCAAAGGCAGAATATTTAATAAAAAGGCTCAGACTAACCATAACCCTGCTCTAAAGAGAATAGATTCCTTAGCTACAGATCCTGCAGTTGCACTCTGAGATTTTAGCACCCTTGACTTGGAGAAGGAATGGATAAGAGAGGCTCAGAGGGAGGTGGGGAAAAAGTGGGAGAAATGATAAAATAAAAAATCAATCTCTACTCCTCACCCCGTCTAGGTTCATAATTTCCTCCTTCTTTTCCATAACGGTACCCAAGCTGTGCATCTCTTGTGTGCATCAGCAATCCATGCCCCTTCTCCTATTGGGCCTCAGAGATCTAAGGCACACCTTCTCTTTTTAATCTTATTTCCCATCTTCCTCCAGGGCAGCTAAGTTTGTTTATTCAAATTACCCTGAGGAGCTGCTTCACATGTGGGAGGACACACATGCGTACACACCTTAAAAGATATCAGGGCAGGAAAATGGTCCTGACTGTTTACCTAAGCCTGGGAGAGGGAAATTTGTTTCCTTTGCTACTTACACTCTTGGGTACCTTTTTTTGGGAGATTTTCCCTTTAAACATTATTCCCCCAAATAAGCTTACTGTGTAAGGCTTGGAGAGTGAAAAGGCCATGCACAAAAATGGCTTAGACATGCAGAAATACTTTTTAAAAATGCTTTATCCATGCCCTTTTTAAAAAAAAAAAAACCTTCCCCTTCCCCCTTGAATCCTCTAATATAACAAAGAAAAATAGTTGAGTAAAACTACCTGATAAAGTAATTTGACAGCCTATGCAACACTCTCCCTGTCGAGAGGAGGAAAGTGTGTTTCACCATCTGTACTGCAGGACTAGGGTAGGTCATTGCAATTAATCTGAGTCCAACTGCCTTTTCGTACCGTTTTCATTTACATTTTTGTAATAACTGTATATTTTTTCTACTGGTTCTGTTCTCTTCACTTTGTCAGTTGATACAACTCTTTCAATTTCTCATAATCATTGTTCCTTAAGGCACATTATTTCATTATGTTCACATGCAGTGTTTTATTTAGTCTTTCTCCAGTCAATGGCCACTCCCTCTGTTTCCAGGTTTTTGTGACCACACACACACACACACACACACACACACACACACACACACTATGGCTATGGATTTTTGGTATATATGACATCTTTCTGTTTTTGACCTTGTTGAGGGTATATGCCTAATAGTAGAATCACTTTGTCAAAGGGCATGAAAAGTATTAGTGACTTATCTTGCATAATTCCAAAATGTTTTCCAGAAGAGTTGAACCAATTCACAGGATTATCAATAGTACATTACAGAGCCATTTTCCTGTAGCTCCTCCAGTGCTGATTATTTCCATCTTTTATCATCTTTGACAATTTAGTGGGTAGGACACAAGGCCTCCGAATTTCTTTAATTTGCCTTTCTCTCATTATCTATGATGTGGAATGTATTTTTCATGTGACTATTGATTATTACCATTTCTCCTTCGAAAACTATGTCTTTTAACCACTGGAAGATGTCTCTTGGTCCAATTTATACGTTCATGTCAGTTCCTTATATAGCTTGGACATCAGACTTTCATCAGATATATTTGTTGCAAAGATTTTTTCCCACTTAGTAGCTTTTGTTTTTTTTTTTTATAGCAGTAGTATTGTGTTCATGCAAAAGCTTATTAATTTAATGTAATCAAAACAATCTGTTATCTTTTATGATCATTTTATCCTGTTCAGCTGAGGTTTTTCCTTTCAGCCATAATTGTGGCTAAATTCTTTGGTTCTCCTTTAATTTTTATGTGACTTTCTATTTTTAGGTCATATATCCATACTGGACCTTATTATGATAGAATGCTGATTGAATCTTAATTTCTTCCAAATTGATTTACCTAGGAACTTTGTATTGCTGAATTTAGCAAACAATGGGATATTGTATTTGATTGCTTTAGGTTATTATCTAGTCTGTATTATCTAGCTTATCTAGTCTGTCGCACGGATTTAATTTTCTATTTTTTAACCAATACTATTTTTATTATTGTTTTCATGACATATCTTGAGGTCTGAAAATGCCAAGACTCCTTCATTCCTATTTTTTAAAAATTACCTTGAAATTGTCATGAGATTTTGTTATTATTATGTCTAGTTCTATAAAGTAATCCCCTGGTAGTTTGATTGTATAGCACTAAATCAATAAATTAAATTATGAAGTATCATAATTTTCATTATATTGTCATGGTCCAATTATGAATAATGGACTCTCCATTTATTTAAGGCCTCCCTTGTCAAAAGTGTTTTATAGTTACATTTACATAAATCTTGAATGTGTTTTTGGTAGGTTAACACCTAAATATATGACTAATTTTGCAGTTATTGTGAGTGGAATTTCTCTTTCTTTCTCCTGGGTTTTGTAGTAATGTACAGAAAGGCTAATGATTCTATGAATTTGTTTTGTATTCTGCTAAGTTATTAGAGCCATCAATTGTTTTAATTACTTTTTTCATTGCATCACTAGGGTTCATTAAGTAAATCATCACATTCTTGACAAATAGTTATCACTTTGCCTCCTCTTAAGTTCATTTCCTCAATTTATATTTTTGTCTTATTGTTATAACTAGCATTTCCAACACCATATGAGTTATGGAACCAGTGTATATCCTTTCTTTACCCTTGGTCTTCTTGGGAAAACATTTCTCCATTACAAACAGAATTAGCCCTTGGCTTTAGGTAGATTTTGGGGGAAATGCTGCTATGTGTTTTTGAGCAGATAACAGCCTCAGGGGACCCAATACAGGTCTGGCTAGTGAGATGGTCCCCTGGGAAAGATGCTAGAGGAGAACTGAACTAGAGATAGCAGTGAAAGTGAATTAAAGAAAGCACAAGCTGTAGATAATACAGACAGTGAGAAGACCATCATCTGCTGGGAATGAAGAAGAGCTATGGCAAGGTGGGGCAGAGTGGACGGGAGCATCAGCAGGAAGCAGCGGCCGGCAGCATCTCCTGGGAGCTTAGTGGAGTTGCAGGAGATAAGCAGCACAGCTCAGACAGCGTATGTGAAGAGGAGTGCCTGTGTGGGGGAATTAACCCTGAATGTCTCTGCCTAGAGATAGATCCACCTAGGGACCTATTATGTAAATCATGAAACTTGCATGGATCTAATAGAACTAAGAATAGCGAGCATTTACAGAGTGCTCTAAGATTTGCAAAGCCCTTTACATGATTCAATTCAATTGAATAAATATTTATTAGTTACCTACTATGTGCCAGGCACTGTGCCAAGTGCTGGGGATACAAAAAGAGGTAAAAGATATTCTTTGCCCTCAAGGAACTTGCAATCTAATGGGAAAGACAACATGCAAATAAATATATACAAAGCAAACAGCATACAGGATAAATAGGAAATAATTAAAAGCGGGAAAGCATTGGAATTAAGAGGAGTTGGGAAGAAGGTATGATTTTAGTTGGTCCTCAAAGCAACCCTGGGAGGTAGGTGCTATTATAACCCCTATTTTAAAGATGAGGAAACTGAGGTACAGAAAGGTTAAGTGACTTGTCCATGGTCACACAGCTAGTAAGGGTCTGAGGTTAGATTTGAACTCAAGACTTCCTGATTCCAAGTTAAACACTATCTGGAAGGATTGCTAACTACAGGGTATTTTACTTCCTAAGGGCTCAGAAATTTGTCCTATCTGTCTATGAATTTGCAAACAACACTTGATATTTTGAGTTTTGTGAACTTGTGTTTTTGTCAGGCATAGTTACTCCTGGGCAGTGCCAGATAAAGATAGCCCCAGATCATCAGCATGGGGGCACTGAGGCAGGGAAGGGAGAGGGCCACCGAAGTGTGCTCTGGTCATTTGTGGCAGGAGGGAGCCTCTGATTTAAGGTTTGTAAAAGGAAAGAGGGTATTGGAGGAAGAGAACAAAGATTTTGTTACAGGGTGAATTTCTACATAATGCAGAGGAAACTCCATGGGAGGTTGACTAACAGGTGATAAACTGCTTTTCCCTGACGATGTCTATCTATAGGCAGAATCCAAGGAGCCAGCAACAAAGGAAACAAGCCTCATTTCTATAGCTATAAACACCAGTCAGACTAGAGGAGGAAATCTTAGGCTTGCCTGTTTGTATCTCTGGTGCCCAGCTGTGGGTACCCATAACCATGGGACCATCAGAGAGCAATGTAGCTGACTTTACTTCCTGAGAGGAGGTCAGTGAGCTTCTTGGAAAATATTCGTTCTAAGTTCTTTGGGTTGCAGAGTCAGTTAGCCACTTAGCACAGAAAATATAACTTTCACTGGCTTACTTTTATTTTAACAAAAACTTTTTGTCTTGTACATTGTGGCTCACTGCCTTGTCAGTAGGGAGTCGATGCCAGCCTTCTGGGCTCTCTACAGGAGAGATTTCTCCAAGTTTCCGAGTAGAGAGTTGAGCAGAAATAAAATGGAGATGAAGCCCCAGAATATTCGCAGGGTACCTTGGGTACAAAAGGTGCCCCTGACTGGCACAAGGGTTACTTTTATATAACATTGTTGGCATTTTAGAAAGTGCTTTCACATCTGATAACAACCTCATTGTCCCAGTGATTTACTTTCCTATTTTTTTAAGTGATACTACTTTTCCTTATTGCTTTTATAATATATCTTGAAGTCTGAAAATGCTATGACTCCTTCATTCCTATTTAAAAAAATATTTACCTTGAGTGGCACAGAGGATAGAGAATTGGGCCTGAGGTCAGGAAGACCTGGGTTCAAATCTGGCCTCAGACACTTACTAGCTGTGTGACCCTGAGCAAATCATTTTACCCTGTTTGCCTCAGTTTCCTCATTTGTAAAATGAGTTGGAGAAGGACATGGCAAATCATTCCAGTAACTTTGCCAAGAAAATCTCAAATGGAGTCATGGAAAGTCAGATTCAACTGAAATGCTTCAACAACAACAACAACAACTTTATTGTCTCCATTTTACAAATGAAGATTTTGAGATTTAGGGATGTTGATCCTTTTCCAAGGTCACACAGCCAGCGAGTGATAGAGACAGAATTTGAACCCAGGTCTTTTGAATATGAGTTCCATGCTTTTTCTTTGCATTAGTAAATTACTAGGATCAAATTATTTATAACTGGAAGGGACCTTAGAGAATATCTAATCCACTCCCCTCATTTTACGGATGCATAAATAGAGCCAGGGAAGTCAAGTGACTTGTTGATGGAAAATAGGAAAAGCCAGATTAAAAATCAGGTCATTTGACAGCATATCCAATGTTCTTTGTACTATATAATGTCCCCTTACCCAAAATATTTAACTATTGGGCAGGATAGGTGGCTTTTAGTGATAGCTATGAGACCCTGGAAAAGTCACTTTAGTCATGAAGCCTCAGATTCCCTATTTGTGCTCTGCTTACTCTGGAGGTTTGTGAGGATGAAGATAGATGGTGCAAACTATGTAAACTATAAATATAAATATAAGCATCACAAATGTAATGTTGACAGTCACACTATCAATGGAGTTTGTGTATCACATGGGAAGTTGGACTGGAAAATTTCCAAGGCTCCTTCTAATGGCAAAGTTCAGTGAATCCGTACCTACTTCATGTCCATTCTACCATCCTAGCTGAGGTGGAACTGATCTGCTGAAGGAAGAGGCTGGTGCTACAGTTGTCATTATGCTCTTTAGGTTTCCAGACAGTCCAATGTCCTGTCATGGTCACAGCCCTAACCTGGCTGTTCTTGGGCTGGTGGCTTGGTGGGAGACAGAACAAGAAAACAAAAATAACTCGCTTAAGACCTAGTGAAGAGCCACAAAGATAAGGAAAAATCTTTTATGTTGAACATGAAAGCTATATCATACTCAGCATCTACCCAGAACTGTCTCTGCTTTTTTTTATAATCTCTCCCCCATAATAGTTAGAAACTCACTGACAAGCATACTAATGTGTCAAGAAGAAATCCCTGAGAAAACTGCATTTGGCTGTGTGGGGGAAAAAAAGGACAACTTTCCCTTTCTTCTCAGTCCTTTAGGGTTTGTGTTTTTAATCCTTTGTTTATCTTCTAAAAAAAGATGCAACTGAATATAAAAGTGGGCATCAGAAATACTAATAAAGTAGTGACATTTATGCAGAGTTTTACAACCTAGAGAGTGAATGCTCATCTCCTCTTAATCAGTCTTCACAACGATATTGTCATATAGGATACGGCGAATGCCATCTGCATTTGATAAATGAAGAAAAGGAGGTTCAGAGAAACTGACTTGCCCAATATGTGGGAGTCAGTATTACTTAGCTTTTCCTGCTCTCTCACACTCTTATGATTGCTCATCCCATGATTAGTTTGCTGCCCATGGAGGAGTGAAGAGAAGCAATGGGAGGCAGACAGATGTAACCCTCAGGACATGTGTGTGTGTATGTGTGTGTGTGTGTGTGTGTGTGTGTGTGTGTGTGAAGGCAGTGTGGGGTTGACCAGAAAAGGAAACAAAGTGATCATGAAAGCAGGATGATTCAGTTCCGACTGGAAATCTGCAGGGAGTGGCCAGTTGGGGGAGACTCAAGATTGAGGGGAGGTTTAGGATTACTCCATTAGTGAGAGAGACTAGTTCAAAGAGATTTTTGTGAGTAACAAACTAGAGGAGCATTACACGTGGACAGAGGAAGAAAATACAGTATATATTTTAAAAAAAACTACTTGGAATCATTTCTCCTAAACCTGCTCTCTTCCAAAATACCACATTTCTATGGTGGGCACCACCATCCGTCAAGGTTTGCAACCATACTGTCATCCATGCTCATTCACCCCATAGATCCAATCAGTTGCCAAATCCTGCCACCCCTCCATTCACGATATCCCCCATCCATGTCCTCACGCAGCTGTCATCATAGCTCAGACCCTCAACCTCCCTCTCAACTGGACTACTGCAGTATCTTCCTAAGTTGTCTGCCTGTTCAGAGGAAGTAGGGAGATGAAGCAGGGATATAGGGCATCTAGATTTAAGAGCTTCTGTCCCTGAGCTTTGAAGTTCTCTGACATCAGGACCTCTCAGGTACTCCAGGACTGGAGATCGGGGAGGAGGAGGAACACAGACCTGTTAAATTTAGAGGGCCCTGATTCCTCCGAGTCCCCAGGAGCATTGCTGTCTGATTCTTCACCCTAGACAGAAATAGGGATTGAGGAGAATGATGAGGAACTTGCGTAGGGGCTCTTGGTGTTGAAGGGTTGGGGAACCTGCGTCCTCGAGGCCACATGTGGCCTTCTAGCTCCTCGGGGTGGCCTTTTAACTGAGTCCAAGTTTTATAGAACAAATCCTTTATTAAGGGGATTTGTTCTTTGAAGTTTGGAGTCAATACAAAGGCTACACTTGATGTCCTAGAGGGCCACATGTGACCTTGAAGCTCCAGATTCCCCATCCCTAGGCTAAGATCTTCTACTGCTTTAATTCCTTGGACATTCCTTGGTCTTAGGATAACTTTCTGGAAACCATTACTACTATTTTTTGCTTTTCTTACTCCTTTGCTCCTTTCCTCTTGCTCTTCCCTGCCCCCTTTCTTTCAGACATTTAACCAAATATTTCCCTTTCCACTGCCACCATCTATTATTGCATTCGACCAGAATTCATATCCTCCCTGGCTCAATGTGGAATAAAACATAGTTTCACGGATTCTTCCTTAGACTCCCATCCCTAAATCAAGGACAGTCTTCCTGGGATTTTCTGAGGGTTTTTTTAAATGATAGTAATAATGGAAAATAGGGAGTAAATAATTTCTTCTTATATACCTTGAAGCATTCTTTTTTTTCCATTTAGACCTTGCATGAAAAGAGCGAAGATGGAAAGTCTTTGCATAGACACAGATCTGAAATAAGAATCATTTGAGGAGAAGAGTAGAATTAGGGTGTTACAGACATTTATTACATCACAGAGTCCACAGCAGAGAAGGAAGCTTTTCTGGCTGGCAATGAGTGGTGAGAACAAGTCTGGGAATTCTGCTAAGGAGAACAAGGCTTGGGCTCGGTTGGCAGCAATGAGGGGGTCAGAGGAGAGGTCTATTTCCCCCCACCCCTGCTCACTGCTTTCACAATCACTTCAAAACAGCCCTGTTCTGGAGCAGCACTAGTAGGCATAGGGACTGGACCTGTTATTTCACTGATACAGGGAGCACTCCATGAGAATTTCCTCTACCAAAGCAGAGTCTGCCACACTTTCTGTAACTCAACTCAGAGAGTTGCCTATAGCAACTGAGAAGTTAAGTCACTTGCCTAGAGTCACACAGCCAGTTCATGTCAGAGGAAGGACTTGATCCCTGGAACTTCCTGGCTCTGAAGTCCACTCTCTATCCATTCCAACACAATCCTTCTCTGTAAGTACTAGAATAAGGTGACAAGGGTGGAGAGCCATAATGTTTCTAGGCAACATAAGATTCCGTAGTCTCAAGGGAAAAGGTAAGAGAAGAGAGGAGGGAAACTTCGTGCAGAGGAAGGCAAGGGGCCACCAAAATGGAGCTGTAGAAAGCCAGAGGAAATCCTTTCCCTTCCAGAAGACTATTCACAAGTTAAGGAAATGCATGTCAGGGAATGCCTGCTTCTCTCAATAAAATAACCTTTAGTGCTCTAATTTGCACACAGCTTTCAACAGTTTTTCTTTTAACCTTGGGGTCTTTAATAGAAAAAAAAATATTCTGAGCTCCTAAGTTGTTCTCAGGATGGTGTGGCTTAACTGGGTCTCGTGCCAAGCATTTTGCAAACTCATTTTCCCCTCCACTGCTTTTCTCCATTTTGCCAGTTGATGCTACTCATCATTTTCTGTCATCTTCCCCTGTAATGGTTTGCAGATGTGCTTATTTTCTAAACTGATATTGTCCTTGGATGCTATGCCTTTCTGCTTCGTGAGAAACTCTCACATTACTAACTGAAGTGGTTTCCAGGTTCTTTTTGCCTCCTTATTGTGGTGACTTTTATAGTTAAACTCCTCTAAGAAATCAAGATCACCAAAGGAAATGTCTTTACTTTTATCCATTTCCTCATTTTTTCAAAGTTTAAATCTTATTTAACTAAGCCATGTTCAGTTTATTAGAATCACAAACAGTGTCTTCTTATCTTTAGCCTTTCTTCTGATTTGATATTGATTTTTACTTTCCCTTTAGCCAGTTGATGGTCTGATTGCACAGTTGATGGACAGGTGACTGACAGGCATCTAAGACTGAAGTAATTCTGCTGTTGATAATCAGTCATCTTCTGTCTCTCAATATATTTTCAATTCCATTTCTTTTATGATGTCCCTTGTTTACCATTTCTAATTGTACATATCTCTGACAATATCTTTTATTCTCTTTCTCCTGTGTAATTCTCTTTGGGTAATTTGTTGTAATCTATTCATACTCACCACACACCCTTTTGTTGCCTATCAGGTAACCCATATTTCATTTTTTCATTAGGAGGCAGTGGTATTCTAGGACTTGGAACCATAGAGCATCACCAGTAGGAAACTGTTGTTAAAAAGTTGGGCCCTTGTTTCAGGGAAAAGCTTGGGGTCATTAAAAGCACTGTACAATTCCCCAAATGCCACATAACCCACTTCTCTACCCTCTTCAGTTCTAGGCCCAGTTTATCACACAAACATACACTATTTCTTTCTAGGATATATGTACTGTTGAAACAGTTTTATACATTGTTCAACCAACTGCAAATTTTAATCTAATCAATAGTCATTCTTCATCCATTTGGTTTTTGCTATGTGAATAGATAGGCTTATTTCTTTTTAGTGATTACGGATTTCATTTAGAAAGCTCTGCAATGTTCCAAAGCTTGCTTGCAATTAGTTCAATGTCATAGACAAACAGGAACATCTGGAGGACCTAATTAAGCACAGGGATCATACTTTGACCTAAGCTCTTTGTTGGATACCCTCTATGACAGTGGCAAACACATTTGGTGATTGTCTTTCTATGCCTCATTTGATGTCACTAATCAGATGGTAATCAAAATAATTTCTGTTTTATATCAGAGATGCACAACTGGTAGTGAAAGGAAAAGACAACTGATGGACAATTTCTGTGTTCCATTTTGTCAAGCTAGTATCAAAAGATCTAGAAGAAGATCCCTAACATGTTGGGTAGACTTGTTTAAAAAAAATTTATTCCTGTCTTTCACATTTTACGCCACCATTAATTCCTGATTTTGCCTTCCCTTATAACAAAGAAAAATAGTTAAATGAAACTGACCAACAAAAAAAGCCTTTGGAACATACCTAGCTTCCCACCTCTCTACCAATGGATGGAAATTGTATTTTGTCATCTGCTCTCTGAGATCAATATTAGTCACTGAAATTTATCTGAGCTAGGCTACTTTTCTATCGGAACGCTGCCTATTCTATAGCTCTTACTTTCGTCTATCTTCCAGTGCCACTCCAGAATGGTAACAGCGAGGAAGCTGTACTTCTCTTTATCCTCCTGCTTCTTCTTATACTGCGTTTTCCTTTCTATTATGTAATAGCTTCTGAGCTTAATACCAGCACCACATACCCAGTATCCAGTATGCATATATACGTATGTGTGTATATATGTATATGTATGTATAGATAATGTATATGTGTGCATACATATATATAATATATGTATGTGTGTATATATTAGCAAAAGGAGCTTATATTTTTACAGCTGAGTAAACAGGTTAATTGAAAGAAAGTGACTTGTCTAAGGTTCCACAGCTAATAAGTGACAAAGCTGAGTGTGAAAACTGTGTCCTTGCGAGAATGAAGAGTGCTTTCTTCGCTCTGCCCAGTTGCTCTGAAAGAATTCTCACAGCTCCTGGCTTGTAGTAGGGAGCCACTTAGCAATATTCATACACTGCCCACCACACCCATCTAATTTCAGAGTTTGCAGCGGGAATTGGAGAGCAACCATGCCATAGGAAGGAGAAAAAAAAAATAAGAGCAGGGTGAAAAGGCTAATGGAGCAGACTATTTACCGAGGGGAAAAAAGGCAGTGAGGTTACTTAATCAGCTGCTGCACATATAAGGGTTACTAGATGGAGAAGAGTCAGTGACCAGCTGCTTCTTCACATATAAATGAAATGCTCTGAAATTATTGCACACCTGGATACGGGTTAGCTGTAAAGAGCGGCATCACAACAGCCAGTCCCCAGGAAACTGGAATCCTTTCTAAGAGATCTTAAATTTGTCACGAGATCATTGGAGATCTGGAAGATACAGTTATGATGATCTAATCTTGCCCTACAGTTCAGAATACCACCTTACCCACTACTCCCATGTTATACTTGAGGAAACTGAAGTCTAAAGTCCAAGGCTACAACAGTGGTAAGTAGCACAGGTAGGATTGGAATCCAGGTCCTCTTCTCTCAGAAAAGCAGTAGAGTCTTCTAGTGGAAGGTGTGTGAGACTTGGAGCCAGCATTTGAATCCTGCTTCCCACACTTACTAGCTATGTTGCTGTGGAGATGAGTGAGTTACTGTAGGGCTGAATTTTTTAGCCACAGGAACTCCATAAGACATATCAAGAGTTTTGTAAACCTTAAGAAACTACATATAAAATATCTATCTATCTGTCTGTCTGTCTGTCCGTCTGTATATATTATTATTGTTGTGTTTTCTTAGTTCTTTCTTTGCTAGGTTTAAAATTCTATTGCCTATTTCTTTCATCTTTCTAGTTATAGAATCTCAGCTTCAGTGGAAAGAGTACAGGCTCTGGAGGCCTTTGTTCAAATCCTTCCTCTGACACTGCCTGTGTAACCTTAGGCAAGTTAACTAACTTTCCTGGGTCTCAGTTCCCTCAAAGGTAAAATGAAGGCATTAACTCTGATGGCTTCCGAGACCCCTTCTAGCTCTATATCTGTGATCTTTATAGATACCATGGTCCTATGAATTATTCCCTTTAATTGGTTTTCTGTACTTCTCTCATTCCTTTCTAGTATTTAATTCTTAATACTCCTTATGCTGGGTAGTTAGATGGTAGGTATAGTGCATAGAGTGCTGGGCCTGGAGTCAGGAAGACTAATGTTCATGAACTCAAATCTGGCTTCAGACACTTTTATAGCTATATAACCCTGGACAAGTCACTTAACCCTGTTTGCCTCAGTTTCCTCATTTTTAAAATGGGTTGGAGAAGGAAATATCAAACCACTCCAGTATCTTTGCCAAGAAAAACCCAAATGGGGTCATGAATCAGACATGACTGAATAAGAGCAACACCACTCCTTATCCAAACTGAATCTCACTTGTTCCCTTCACTTTCCTACCTTATTTCTGCTTTGTTGCTTCTCTCTTGCTCAGTGTGTCTGTTTCTCCCTATACATCACAGGGATTATTGATGATGCTTGGTGAAGATTTGTTTGTCTGTTTTTAACAGGGAAGCTATAGGAAGGTTCTGGGCATCTTCTTTTGTCTTTTTCTTTATTTAATTTATTCCCTGGTTTACTTATTCCATTACATTGGGAGAGATCAACCTTTCCCTCCTCACCTCCTATCCCCAATTCAGTAGCCATCTTGATTCCTCCTATATATTATCTTTTGTACTTTTCCTCTTATTACCAAAACAAATTATTTTAACCCCAAATAAGACAATATCAATAAACATGCCAGCATGTGAGCCAAGTTCTAACTGAGCAGAAATTATTTTGTTTTAACTAAATTTTTTTTTAAAAAAGGTCTCTCCTCCCCAAATTATCTTTCAATTAACTGAATCTTCCAGCTGAAGGAGATCTTAGAGGTCATCTGCTCCAGCCTTTTCATTTTACAGCTAATGAATCTGAAGTCCAGAAAAGAAAAGCAACTTCATCCAAAGGAGGTTATTCCTTCTTATTCCAGGACTCTTTTCACTATTATGATGCTCCTGATCTATTTATGCACTGAAAACTGACTATATTTTCATTCAATTATTTTTGAGTTTGGGGGAGGATACTGTTGTGAGAGCTAATGCAGTTGAATTCAAATGATCATGTTTATTTCCTAGCTTAATTTACAGCTAAATACTATTGGATTCTCTTTGAAATGGTTACTTTTTCCAGTACAGGGACACATTTCCTCCATGTTTTATTACTGGTCATTCATGGACACTTTCCAAAATTCAAACAATAAATTAGAAGTTTAGCTTTGAAGAATCTTCATCTCCAAGGGCCATATCTGCCCTTGATCTACAGACGCAGCTTTCATTGATATTAATGAGAATTGTTTCCAAGAACTGAGAGTAGCAAATGCTCCAGAGGTTTCCTGGGAGCAGTGATGTGATTAATGCTGCCTTTACTTCCAAATACCTCTATGTGCAGCTTTCAGCCCCTTCTCTTCAGCTCCACCCCTCCTCCTGTCATTTCCCCCACTTTTCTTCATCTTCATGCATATTTGAAGTCAATGCGTGTCTTTCAGAAACTGCAAGAATCTCACAACATTGACTAATTTTATGTGAATCATGCAGATGTATGGGCACATAGCAATTAGCCTCAGCCAGACAGAATAGCTGATGAAATATGATTAACAATTCTTTTGCTTAAATGCAATGTACTATCAATAATGGATGATAGCATATCACATTGGCCTGAAAAGAATACTGATCCTGCTGCATTATACGAAGTTATTGCTGATGTCAATCACTATAGAGAATAGGTGTGTGTATTTTTATGGATGTCTCCCCCCTTTTTGAACCATCTTTTAAAGGGCACTGAGCTTGCCAGACTTGATTTATAAGAAATCATTGATAAATTTCCAAATTTCAAAACAGAACAGGTCAATTAATTTATCAAAGAAGCAAGTTGAATGGGCACTTAATTAAAATGTAAATTCATTAAATAAAAATACATAGCTATTTTTCATCTCTATTTAACAGAAACAGCAATTATGTTCTATAAAAATCATTAAATAATTAATTTATAGGTTTAAGCTGTGACTGAAGGATAAAAATAGATAGTGGTGGATTGGTATAATAGAATGTGATCCTTGCCTTAAAATATGTGAATGGCTATCATCTGGAGGAAGAAATAGATTTATTCTGTGACACAATCCATGGGGTAAATTTAGGACCAATGGAAAAAGATCTAAGGAGCCAAATTTCAATTTAATATAAGGGGAAAACTTCCTTATGATTAGAAATGCCAAGGATTTCAGAGCTGTAGATTTATATGAATTGGGTCAGAGTGAAAAAAGCAGATCCCAGAGGATAATACACACAAATATTATGAGAATACAAAGGAAAAAATCACTAAAAAGAAGAACTCAGAGTAAGTGAAAAACTATTAAAGATGTTAGAGAAAATAAAATGAAGCCTACCTTGTCTCTTATGGCCAAGAGGTGGGAGACTATGAGGACAGAACATCATATACATTGTCAGATGTGGGCTTTTGTGTGTTTTTACATGACTATTTCTATTTATTGAAAGGGACGGTTCAGTTGATAGGAAAGGTGGGAAGTGACTACAATATAAAAAAAGCAACAATAAAATATATTTTAAAAAGATACCTCCAATGAAAAGACTGTTGGAGGTGTAGTTACCGTCCTTTTCTCAGAGTCTCTCAATCTGGGATTAGACAATCATTTATTGAGCCTGTTGCAATTGGACTTCATCTTTTGGGTAAAGGTTGAATTAAATGATCTCTGAGCTCCTTAGAATTCTAGCATTCTATGACTTTAGCATGGCCTCTAATTTCTTGGACTTCAAGGTCATGCAAAATTGTAGATTCACAGCGTTCCAAGATCTTGCCTATATCAGAGAAGGAATATTTTCATCCCTTATATCCTCTGGACCTGTAACCCATAAAGTCCTTTCACTAGTCATATTGACACTGCCACCCCATGCACATTATGAAAAAAATATAAAAAATGCTCTAAATCATTATGGATTAGAGAAATGAAAATTAAAACAACTCTTAGGTACTACCTCATGCCTATGTGGAATAACAGGGATACTAATGCACTGTTGGTGTTGTCCAACCATTCTGGAGAACAATTTGGAACTATGCCCAAAGGGATATAAAAATGTGCATACCCTTTGACCCAGTGATACCACTAGTTAGTCTGTATCCCAAAGAGATTAAAGGAAAAGGAAAATGACATATATGTACAAAAATATTTACATGTACACTAATACATGTATAAAATATTTATAGCAGCTCTTTTTTGGTAACAAAGAATTGGAAATAGAGGAGATGTCTGTCAATTGGCAAAAGGCTGAATAAGTTGTGGTATATGATTGTGATGAAATACTATTGTGGTATAAGAAATGATAAGCAGGATGATTTCAGAAAAACCTGGGAAGACCTATATGAACTGATGCAAAGTGAAAGAAGCAGAACTGGGAGAACACTGTACACAGTAATAGCAAAATTGTATGATGATCAACTGTGAATGATTTAGTCATTCTGATCAATGATCCAAGACATTTCTGAAGGACTTATGATGAAAAATGCTCTCCACCTCCAGAAAGAAAACTGGTGGAGTCTGAATGCAGGTTGAAGGATAATTTTTTTCACTTTGTTTTTCATGCTTTTTTAGCAACATGACTATGGAAATATGTTTGGCATGATTTCACATGTATAATTGACATCACATTTCTTGATTTCTCAGTGAATGGGGGAAGAAGGGAGAGAATTCAGAACTCAAAATTTCAAAAAATAATGGTAAAAAATAAATAATTAATTTTTAAAACCTAGGGGAAAAAAAGGAAAATTTATTAAGCTGGAGAAAATGAATTCAAGACTCCAGACTTAAAAGTTACCAAAGGGGCTAGAAGATGTGGTCAGGTTGAGAAAGTTGTGGATGATGAATGAGAAGTTGGTAGATAAGAGGAAGACAAGTGTCAAAATTTAAAAACAAGGTTAAGTTTGGGTATGGGAAGTCCCAAGTCTAATAAGTTTGACATCTGTCTCTGGCAAAATTCTGTACCAAATTATGAAATATTACTTATGAGCATTTACAAAACAATACATCAGTCAATAGGATGATTCCTGGGTTTATTAATAAATTTATGCCAATCCAACTTAATTTCCTTTTTTGACAAGGCTAGGTTGATTAATAAGGGTGATGCCATAGAAATAGTATACACCAATTTCAATAAAACATTTGACATGGCCACCCAAATTATGTTTATAGATAATAGGGTAAAATACAAGTTGAATATTAATATTATTAGCATACTTGTGGACAAGACAGATAGTGGTAGGATGGATGATAATATTGTTAGGTGCATTTGGATCTGATTTAATGACCAAAGAGAGCAAAGAGACAATGATTAATGGATCAATGTCAAACTGGTAGTAGGTCTGTAGTTGAATATACCAAGGATATGTTCTTGAATTTATTCTATTTAATATTTCTATCAATGATTTAGATGAAGGCTTAGATGGCATGCTCATCTAATTTATATATGACACCAAGTTAAGAAGGATAGGTGGGCTTATTCTGATATTGTGCAGTTTAATAGAGATAAATGTAAAGTTACATTTTTGGGTTCAAAAAGTCAATTCAAGTGGGTGGAGAAGAGTTGAACAGGTAATCATTTTTGTGCAAAAGACATATGTCTTTTTGTGGACTGCAAACTCAACATGAATCAAGACTGTGACATGGAAAAAAGTGAGTGTCATTAAACAAAAAGAGCTAATGAGATAGTAGGCTGCATTAACAAAAGCATACAATCCATGTAGTATTTAGGGAGGCAATAATGCAGCTTTATTCTGCCCTGGTCAGACTATCTGGATATAGTGTTTAGTTTTGGGCACCACATTTTGAAAAATTATCAACAAGCCAGAATGTGTCCAGAGAAGGGTGATTACGATGATTAAGGACTAGAATTTAGCCTGAATTAGGGTGGTAGATGTGTGAGTAGAGAGAATGGAATAAATACCTATGGAGGTAGAATTACAAGACTTGGCAAATGGTTGAATGGATATGAGGGGTAAGAGAGAAGTAAAAAGTAAAAGACAACTTTAGGGGCAGGCGGTCTGGATTTCTGGAGTAAGAGAGAATGAGAAATTATTCATGACACTGAGGTTATGACCTTATTTAACTAGAAGGATATGGAAAGCATTTGTGATTGGGGGGAAAGATAATGAATGAATTGTGTTTTAGACATCAGCCAAATGCCTTTCACAAATAAGATAACTATAAAACAATAATAGCTAGCATTTATATAGCACATTAAGGTTTACAAAGTGTTTTACAAATATCATTTCGTTTTATCCTCATGACAACCCTGGGTAGGTGCTATTATCATTTTTATTTATAGATAAGGAAACTGAGGCAGGCAGAGTTTAAGTGCCCAGGTTGATACAACCAATATGAGTCTGAAACCAGATTTGAACTCAGATCTTCCTAATTCTAGGTCTGGAAGACTTCACCATCTATAGGGAAGCCCTCTTCCATAAGGATTTTGTAGAGCATGTCTTACATAATAGTGGTGAATATAACTCTCCCTAGTTTGTCTTGTTTGATATTGATAATCAGAGGATCATTAAGCCAAGTTTTCTTTGTGATTGTATCTATCAAGGACTCTTACATAGTCTATATAAGCATGCTACACACAACACACACACACGTTTTGTAATTAAGAAACACCGAGGGATTTTGAATTTTCTGAATATTTAAGTAATTCTGTAACTATAGAAATGTGATCTGTTCTAGAGAATAGTTTTAAAAGTATGACTGTTTGCTTCTTGAAGAATAGCATAACATAGTGTAGGGAAGTGCTTGATCTTTTTTTGATTAATTCCCCCTATCTGAGAAAGCAAAGGCCAGATAGAAGTAATGAAGCATTAACATGTTAATGAGATATTTATGTATAAAGATGTGGCCATGCCTGATAATACCTTTATGAAGTACAAAAAAGTTTCTTAACTGAATTAGAAAGGGATCCTGGGTCCCTGAAGGCCTTTGAATAGCTAGGCCTGCCAGCCTTAAAATCTGTCAACACAATTTGTCAGTGCAAGTTAATCCAGACTAATCAGGCAGCTTTATAGTACATGACCTATGCACCTGTACCAGACTATACCTGAAGGTGTGTGTCAGGGTGGGGGTGGGGGAGAGGGAACTTCTCTTCCCCTCACCTCCCTGGCCCCATTTGCTATAGAATTTAGCAACAATCTACTGCAACTCATGCAGTAGATTGGAACCACATTTGTCAGTTTGAGAACTCAACAATTTAAGGGCCAGTTTGAGTAAATCCAAGCAGGAAGCAGAAATGTGCACTCCCCTGGCAGGCACAAACACAGAGTGATTCAAAGGAGGAAGCAGTTTTAAGGGTCATGATGTCTGGCTACAGAGAAGACAGACAACTGCAGACTCAAAGGACATTCAATTCAATAAACATTTATTAAGTGCCTACTATGTGCCAGGCACTGTGCTAAGCTCTAGAGATACAAATAAGAAAAAAAGAGCCCCTGTCTTCAAGGAGTTTACAGTATAATGAGAGAAGACAAAACACAAAAGGAAGCTGGAAAGTGGGAGTGTTAGTAGGGAGTACCAGGAGCTATCTTGTTCAGTGGAGATGAAACCAAGCAGAGTTGCAGATGGGAAGTGCAGTGAGCTGAGTTCAATTTATGCCCCCTATAAAGGAGAGCTTTGATAAAAATTTAGTTCCAGTTCTCTTGTCAGAGGGGGGAGGCTGGGCATAAGGAGATGAGCAGCAGAAAAGACTATATTTGGGGGGCAGAGCCAAGATGGCAGCAGGAAAACAAGGACTTGGTTAAGCTGTCCCCCAAATCCCTCCAAACACCTGTAAAAAGTGGCTCTAAACATTCTAGAGCTACAGAACCCACAAAATAACAGAGGGAGGCAGGTCTCCAGCCCAAGGTGGCCTGACTGGTCACTGAGAAGGGTCCATCACACTGTGCTGGGAGCAGAGTGCGGCGCAGCATGGGCTGCACCAGGACAGACCAGGTACTGAGGAGATCCGGCAGAGCAAGCCATACATAGGGCCCTGAATCACTGAGCTGTGGCAGCTACCAGACTTCTCAACCCACAAATGCCAAAGACAACTTAAGAGGTCAGTGGGAAAACTGCTGGATCTGGGTGAGAGGAGTATGCCGTCCGCCCCAGCACCAGGGGCTGCAGAGGTGGTGTGGTGTGGCCGCTGCAGCAGTAGGAAGCTCCTGCGGCTGCTTCCAGAGCTCCAGCTGTGATTGCTTCCGACCCCAGGCTCACACGGTGGGAGGAATCAACAGTGGATCAGAGCAGGAATGCAGTGAGCACTTTGCTGGCTCTGCTTGGTTCTGGGTCGCATTCCTAGTTGGAACATCTTGGGGAAGGAGGAGTGCTGGTGTGACAGAGCTTACTGTGCAGAAGTGGTTCTGAAAAAAGCAATGCAATGCCCCTGAAACTTGGGACAAAGCACTCATCATTCTGAAGGCAGTCATACCCTGACAAAAACCTCAAGGGTCAAGTAGTTGGCTGGGAACATGAACAAGCAGTAAAAGACTCACACTATTGCATCTTTTTTTGGTGACAAAGAAGATCAAAACATACAGCCAGAAGAAGTCAACAAAGTCAAAGAGCCTAGATCAAAAGCCTCCAAGAAAAATATGAATTGGTCTCAAGCCATGGAAGAGCTCAAAAAGGATTTGGAAAGGCAAGTAAGAGAAGTTAAGGAAAAATTGGGAAGAGAAATGAGAGTGATGCAAGAAAATCATAAAAAAACAAGTCAATGACTTGCTAAAGGAGACCCAAAAAAATACTGACGAAAATAACACCTTAAAAAATAGACTAACCCAAATGGCAAAAGAGCTCCAAAAAGCCAATGAGGACAAGAATGTCTTAAGAGACAGAATTAGCCAAGTGGAAAAGGAGGTCCAAAAGGCCACTGAAGAAAATACTACCTTAAAAATTAGAATGGATCATCCCCATTTCTTATGGCACAATAGTATTCCATCACCTTCATATACCACAGCTTGTTCAGCCATTCCCCAATTGATGGGCATCCCTTTGCTTTCCAATTCTTGGCTACCACAAAGAGAGCTGCTATAAATATTCTTGTACATATGGGTCCTTTTCCCGCTTGCGTGATTTCTTTGGGATACAACCCTAGAAGTGGTATTACTGGGTCAAAGGGTATGAACATTTCTATAGCCCTTTGGGCATAGTTCCACACCGCCCTCCAAAATGGCTGGATCAGCTCACAACTCCACCAGCAATGCAACAATGTTCCAATTTCCCCACATCCTTTCCAGCATTTATCATTCTCCTGATTTGTTATTTTAGCCAATCTGACAGGAGAGATGTGGTATCTAAGAGTTGTTTTGATTTGCATTTCTCTAATCAGCAGCGATCCAGAGCATTTTTCCATATGCCTGTAGATAGCTTTAATTTCTTCCTCTGAAAACTGCCTGTTCATATCCTTTGACCATTTCTCAATTGGGGAATGGCTTGTATTCCTATATATTTGGCTTAGCTCCCTGTATATTTTAGAGATGAGGCCTTTATCAGAGATACTAGTTGCAAAGATTTTCTCCCAATTTTCTGCTTCCCTCCTAATTCTTGTTGCATTGGCTTTTTTTGTACAAAAACATTTCAATTTGACATAATCAAAATTATCCATTTTGCATTTTGTAATGCTCTCTATCTCTTGTTGGGTCATGAATTCTTTACTTTTCCACAAATCTGATAAGTAAACTATTCCTTGCTTTCCCAAATTACTTAGAGTATCAACTTTTACTCCTAAATCATGAACCTAAATCATGATGCAGACTACATAACAACCTGGAAAAACCTACACGACATAATGCTGAGTGAGCGGAGCAGAGCCAGGAGAACGTTGTGCACAGCCACAGATATGTGGATTCCGTGAGGACCAACCCTGACATACTGCGCTTTTCTCAGCAACCTAAAGGGCAAGGACAACTCCAGGGGACTCACGATGGAGAATGCTATCTTCATTCAGAGAAAGAACTGCGAAGTTTGAATACAGACTGAGGCACACTACATGCTCGCCTTTTCTGCTTCTCTTTTGTTTTTGTTTTTGGGTTTTTTTTTTTTTTTGGTTCTGTTTCTTCTTTCTCATGATTCATTCCATTGGTCAAAATTCTTCTCCACGACCTGACTAGAGCATAAATTAATTCAATGCGAAGTTATACATGACAGTTATATGGGACTTCATGCCGTCTTGGGGAGGGAGGGGGGAGGGAGGAGAGAAAAACTGGAACTCAAAACTATGTAGAACCGTGTGTGGTAAACTAAAAATAAATAAAGAAATTTATTTAATTTAAAAAAAAATTAGAATGGAGCCAAGTGGAAGCTAGTGACTTTAGGAGAAATCAAGAAATTATAAAACAGAACCAAAAGAATGAAAAAATGGAAGACAATGTGTAATATCTCATTGGAAAAATCACTGACCTGGTGAATAGATCCAGGAGAGATAACTTAAAAATTATCGGGCTACCTGAAAGCCATGATCAAAAAAAGAGCCTAGACAACAACTTTCAAAAAATTATCAAGGAAAACTGCCCTGATATTCTAGAGCCAGAGGGTAAAATAGAAAAAGATCCCCTCCCCACCAAAAAAACTCCTAGGAATATTGTTGCCAAATTCCAGAGTTCCCAGGTCAAGGAGAAAATACTGTAAGCAGCCAGAAAGAAACAATTTGAGCATTGTGGAAACACAATCAGGATAATACAAGATCTAGCAGCTTCTACATCAAGGGATTGAAGGGCTTAGAATATGATATTCCAGAGGTCAAAGGAGTTAGGATTAAAACCAAGAATCACCTACCCAGCAAAACTGAGTATAATGCTCCAAGGCAAAATATGGATTTTCAATAAAGTAGAGGACTTTCAAGCATTCATGAAAAAGAAAAGACCAGAGCTGAAGAGAAAATTTGACTTTCAAATACAAGCATCAAGAGAAGCATGAAAGGTAGACAGGAAAGAGAAATCATAAGGGACTGTTAAACTGTTTTGTTTACATTCCTACATGGAAAGATGATATTTGTAACTCATGAAACCTTTCTAAGTATTAGGGTAGTTGAAGGGAATATACATACATACTTACATACATATATATGTACATATATATATATATATATATATATATATAGTCAAAGGGTACAGGGTGAGTTGAATATGAAGGGATGATATCTTAAAATAAATAAGTATAATTAAGGGGTGAGAGACAAATATATTGGGAGAAGGAGAAAGGGGGAGATAGAATGGGGTAAATTATCTCATATAAAAGTGGCAAGAAAAAGCAGTTCTGTTGGAAGGGAAGAGGGGGCAGGTGAAAGGGAATGGGTGAATCTTGCTCTCATCAGACTTAAGGAGGGAATAACATACACACTCAATTGGGTATCTTACCCTACAGGAAAGTAGGGGGGAAGGGGATAAGACAGAGGACATGATACAAGGGAGGGCATAGCAGGGGAGGAGGTAATCAAAAGCAAACACTTTTGAAAAGGGCCAGGGTCAAGGGGATAAAATTCAATAAGGGTTACAGGGTAGGATGGAGAGAAATATAGTTAATCTTTCACAACATGACTGTTATGGAAGTGTTTTGCATAATGATACATGTGTGGCCTACATTGAATTGCTTGCCTTCTCAAGGAGGGTGGGTAGGAAGGGAAGAAGGGAGAGAATTTGGAACTCAAAATTTTAAAAGCAAATGCTCAAAAAAAGGGGTTTTCTTTACAGGCAACTGGGAAATAAGATATACAAGCAATGGGGTATAGAAATCTAACTTGCCCTACAAGAAAGTAAGGAGAAAGGGGATGGGGGGGTAGGGTGACAGAAGGGAGGGCAGACTGGGGAAAGGGACAATCAGAATATATGCCATCTTGGGGTGGGGGAAGGTAGAAATGGGGAGAAAATTTGTAACTCAAAATCTTGTGGAAATCAATGTTGAAAACTAAAAGTATCGAATAAATAGAAATAAGAAAGCAAAGAAAAAAAGGACTAGATTCTAGAAGCCCAGCTGAGCAATCCATCCAGCAAAGATATTTGTGCCTATCTAGGAGCTGAGCAAAGACTCCTCAAGTAGAAAAAGAACATCGAAGCCCTAAAATACCAGAGGCACGTGTAGCCTTGGCTACATGTGTTCCCAACATGTGAGCCTCACTACCATTGTGATCCAAGTTTATACTCACTTTGACCATGAGTGTTCTGTGTATTAATAGGAACATGTAGACCAGGTTTATGGAGAAAATGTGCTATAGTTAGCATTCTTACTGAGCCCTCTGCTTTGAGTTAATTTTGTCTAGTGGCTGATTGATAATGGACAACACACTGATGGGGCCTCATGAGCTGCAGTGGTAGGCACAGGTACCCAAAGATATACCCTTTGAATCCTTGAATGGTATTCCTTTGGGATGTTGTAGTAGCAATTTATATTTGAAGATCTTTCCCACCCATTAATAGGCCATGTGACCTACTTATGTCACAGGAAACCTAAGTCATGTGTGGTAGGAGGAGCTTCCTGACAGGAAAAGGAAGTTATATCACAGGAAATGCCAAGAGAGAGAGAGCAGTTATGGCTGCTAATGGCCGCCATCGTGATAGTTAGAAGTGAACAGGCTGACTTAGCTCTACCGTGAGTTTGTCTTTGGGAAGACCCCAGCAGGGGGTTGGAGAGGTTTCGGGATGGTGAGGGTCCATGTTGTGATATTGTGTATGGAATCCTTTACTGCTCTGATAGATTGGAAAATGGCTTGTGGGATATTGTTCTCTGGTCTCTGAATAAATAGTTTACTTCTACCTTCTAAGTGGAGAGTCTCGTGTACTTTGCAATACAGAACCACATAGGCATTTTGACAATTATCACCTCCATTGTTATTATTGCCTTACTGATACAGACTTTAGGAAAGTAATACATTGGGGGAAGGGAGAGAAAAGCTACAGTTAAGAGAGTACCAGATATAAAAACATGGGTCTAACCTATGCCTAGTTCAAAACTTGCCTCAGACACTTACTAACTATATGACACTAAAGCAAATCACTTTTCATCTCAGAGCCTGTTTCTTTATCTATAAAAAAGAGGATAATGATACTTGTACTACCAACTTCACAAGGTTGTTGTGAGGAAAGTGCTTTTAAAAAACAAAGAATTGTGTAATGTGAGTCATTATTATTTTAATTAATGATATCTTTGATATAAGTGTAGACCATTCTCATAAAAATTTCGTAAAGATGCAAAAGTACCCATGTTGGTGGAAGTTTCTGCTGTCTTCTTGGACATATTTTGGGATAGTAGTATAGTAATAGTATAGATTATCTTTTTTTTCCATTTTGGAAAGATCTGCCTCTCTTTAAGAAAATCCAAAAAAAAATCAGCTCTGAGAACCTACAAAATGACATTGCATCTGTCATGGTTTTCTTCTGTGTATATTGGGTTTGGTCCAGCCACTCTTCCTAGTTTTACCTTTTAAAGTCCCATTTCCTCTCCTTAAATAGCTTGTTAGGTACTGAAGTATTAGAAGGTAAATGACATGGTACCACTGTCTTTCAGAGTGAGAACGGAACAATATATAAATGCTAGCAAATTCAAATTTCATTTCATTGTTTTCATTTTCTTTCTTCCAGTTTTGTCAACCACTGTTCTTGGAAGTGATGTGGCTTTTAGGTAAGTTCTCATGCCAAGCTTTTTTTTTAGGCTGGTTTTCCCCTCCACTACTTGAGAAAAGGGATTGTATTTGTATTTAACACCTAACACTTTGTCTGATAATAGGTGCCTAATAAATATTTGTGATTAATTGGTTTACTATTTTATGAATCATTGCTGCTTGTAATCTCCTATCATCTTTCTTTTTTTCCAATAATAAATGAGATTGTATGTACTCCAGACCCACATTGCCTTTGGCTGCCATGTCTCTCTCTGCTTGGCAAAGAGACAAAATCTTTGCTGGCTGATGTGGTTTCTTGGCTATTCTGTCCCATAAACTGCATAAGATAAAAAGTGTTTGCCTGCATGGACCTTACAGTTGACTTAGGAACATATAACCTATGCATACTAAAAATAAATATGAAATAATATCAGTTAGCCAATATAGCCTGGGAACTACTGGATAGCTTCATTTTGTAATCAACTTCTTTGAAAGAAATTAAACTATATTCCTTTTATTTTTGAAGTCTGCATTAGCGAGTTATTCTGTAGTTCTAGGACCCTGAGACTCACAGGGTCATGTAGTCTGGCTGCTCTTTATCAGAATGACTCAGTTTTTTAGCTGCTCCTTGAGTCGTGCAAGGTCAGAAAATCAAGGCTCCAAGATCCAGCATTGGGAAATTGATTTTTAAAATCCCTGAGCTAGCAAAATGTGTGTTTACCAGCCTGAGAAACGTTCCTTAGCCTTTCCCTGCTGTTTTTAGTTTGTCAGCCATGATTCATAGAGGGCTGGAAGTCAGAACTAGTTCAGCACAGGGGTCTCCGTTTTTATTTTTTTAATGGAAACTAGCTGTTTGCTGTAGCCTAGTTCTTTTTAGGCAGAATTTAGTTAATTCGTTTTAGAGTCTATGTTAAACTCAGATCAAGAAAAGGAAAAAAATGTCATGAGAAGGTCTTATTTTCAGCAAAACATCAAACCTAGGATTGTGCTATCTGTGAAGTTTGGATTCAGTCAAGGGGTTGCACATGAGGACCTAGAGGACCACATGTGGCCTCGAGGCCACAAGTTCCCCACCCCTGGTTGAAGTCTTCTCATATGCCTATGAAGATCACCAGTTGGGATCTTAGAATTTGTAAATGAAAGAAATACTAGAGATCATTTAGTCAAGCTCTTCCATTGTGTCGAGGAGAAAATAGAGGTCCAGAGAGGTTTGTGATTTGCCTAAGTAATAGACATATTACATAGAAAAACTGGTATTTAGAATTTTTTCCTGGGACACTAGATATACCAAACTAACGAGCACAAGTTTGATAATGTCCTTTTTGGCAAACCCAGAATATGAAAGGCAGACCCAACAGAACAATTATTGGCTTGGTGAGCTCAAGTGACCTTGAAGAATGATACTTCTTAGTGCTGTACTTTTCTCGTTGTATTTAGGTGGGAGTAGGAGGGATGATGAAACTTTCTGCTTTTATATTTGTTATATTAATTTTGTTTCTAAAGTTCTTTCATTTCATAACATTGTTATGTACAGAGTTTACAAACATACCCATTGGGTGATGGATGGGACAGATTTTAAGAATAATAGTCACATCAGAAGTGTAGCTATTAAGTAGTATAACTCATTCACATCCAAAAACAGAAGTGTAGATATTGTTACAATAGTAACACAAGACACCAATGCTTGGACCAACATGAGGGCCCTGGTGAATCACAAGTGATCTTTGGACCAAATGTTGAGAACCATTGTTCTAGAATTCTAGTAAGCAAGTGTCCCTGTATGGAATCAATGGGAAATGCCTTAGCAGCTTCTCTGCCCACTGTGAAATCCAAGGAGAAAACCAGACTGGCATTCAAGTGATGCATGATGACAGAAGGGGCAGAGGTGGCTGACTCATTTGTTTTATTGGATTCAAAGTTGTAGACTACTGAATATTTTAGAAAGCCAACCCAAGAGTAACCCTGGAACATATACTTGAAAAGTAATTAAGATGGAAAATGTAGAAGGAATGGCTTGTGCCAGAAAAGGAGTGATTCATTGAGCCCTATTTAGTCTTTAATTTTCATCTAGCATGCCGAATCTCAGACCCTGTACCATCTACTAAAATACTAAATAAAATTACGTCAAACTCATCCCTGGTGATATTAAATAAAATAGAAAAACTCAGCAGCACATTAATTGGCTCTCAGGATGTGGCATGCAGTTTAATAAGCCTAATTTAAAAGAACACAGACAGTGACATTTATCCTTTAATTATGTAAAAGGAAAACTTGCAGTGTAGTATCTTAGGCAAATAATTTTTCTTGGTCACTTAAACCTTTATGGCCCACTGCAGCTGCATCCCATCGAAATGTGGTGCTTTTTATAATCCACCCCCTGGTGTTTCCTAATCAAGAAAATGAAAGGAGAAAAAGAGATTTATGGACCTTAGATGTCATCTTGTTCACCCTCCTCATTTTAGAGGAGAGAAAAGTAAAGCCTACAGAGATTAAGTGACTTGACCAAGGTCATGCAGAGAGCAAGTAAGAAAGAGTGGATTCTAACCCCCAGGTACTCTGTCTTCAAGTCCAGTGGCTTTCTACTTCATCCTATTGCCCTTCATTTCAAAAAGGGAGTGCTCATACTACACATAACAACAAGCCCAAAGATAATTAACCCAGAGAATCCTAGGGTCTGTATATGTACAAGTGTGTATATATGTATAAGGCAAGATCATGAAACAACCAGTAGTTCCTTCACCTCTCAATAATATGTTGATGAGTAACTGATATTCTTGAATCATTTTATGCTTATAATGTACTTGACCATTTATTATCTTATTCAACATTCATGGCAAATCTGTGGGATAGATGGCAAAAGGATTATTATTACTATTTTATAGATGAGGAAACCAGGGATCAAAGGTAATAGCATTTGGAGATCATCTGGTTGAAAACCCCATTTTATAGATGATCAAACTGAGGCCAAGGTGGTTCAGTGACTTCCCAAAAGTTATGTGAGTAATACATAGCAAATCTAAGGTCTCTTGACTCCAAATCTAATACCCTCTTCAGTCTACTAAAACACCTCAAAAAAGATTCTCTAAGAAAGGATTCTTTCATCTGGAATAATTTTTCTTCTTAATTCTTTCAGGTTTAAGTTTAGTTTCCTCAACAATGAGACAAACTCTTTGCCAATTTAATTTTCTGACGCAAGGTATTGTCATTATTTGAACAGTTTGGGTGTTGAAAGAAGCAGAAAATGATCTGTTGGATAAAGAAAAATAATTAAACTGACTTGCAGTGCCTTGTAAGTTAGCACCCCTTTTGTGTGTGAACAGTTTTGCTGGGGAAAAAAAGAACAGAATGTGGTATATGAAAGTAATGAATACTATTGTGCAGTAAGAAATGATGAGTAGGTAGATTTCAGAAAAACCTTGGGAAGACCTACATGAACTGATGCTGAGTGAAGTGAGCAGAACCAGGAGAACACTGTATACATTAACAGCAACACTGTGCAATGATCAACTACAATAGACTTAGCTCTTCTCAGCATTACAATGATTCAAAACAATTCCAAAAGACTCATGATGGAAAATTCTATCCATATCCAGAGAAAGAACTGATGGAGTCTGAATGCAGATTGAAGTATACTATTTCATTTTATTTTTTTTTTGGTGTTTTTCTCTTTTGTTCTGTTTTTTCTTTCACAGCATGATTAATATGGAAATATGTTTTACATGATTACACATATATAACCCATATCAAATTGCTTACCATTTTAGGTGGAGGGAAAGGGAGGGAGAAAATGTGGAACTCAAAATTTTATAAAAATGAATGTTAAAAATTTTCTTTACATATAATTGGAAAAATAAAATACTATTTAAAAAAGAAAAGAGAACAGAAAAAGAATGTTTAAGAAAACCTGATAAAAATTGATGTGTGAAAAAAGTTTTTTCATTAGAATTAAAGGCAGACTTTAGGAGGACTGAGTAGAAAACTGAGAAGGACCTATTTGAGGGCAGAGAGATGACTGGGACTTCATTGCAGCTGCATCCCATTGAAATCTGCTTTTTTTTTCTTAATAATCCACCTCCTGGTGTTGCCTAATCAAGGAAATTGAAAAACAAAAAAGACCTAGAGATCTTAGATGTCATCTTGTTCAACCTCTCTTTTTACAGGAGAGGAAAGTAGAGCTCACAGAGATTAAGTGACTTGGCCAAGGCCATTGCAGATAAGCAAATAAGAATGGACTCTAATCCCCACGTCCTCTGTCTCCAAGTCTCTGGGTTCATTTGCATGCAACTGTTTTTAGAGATTGAGAGGTTAAAAAAAAACTCACAAAATGATGAGTTGAATATGTGTTTTGAATCTATGGGATGATTAAATTAGAACTGTTAATTTTTTTAACTAACACAAAGGTGGATGCTGTGAGTTTTTAGTTCATAGGGGAAAGATGAGTCATTCAGCATTGGAAACTCTTATCTGAGCCATTAATAGTATTAAAGAAAAAGCAGAAGAGAAGAAAATAGGAGCCATTAAGGAGGCATCAGATTTGATTGAAAAGATACCAGCAGAAGCATTCAACTGACAGAAAGGCTTCAGCTGCTGTATTTTGGAGTCTGCTAATTGGAGAAAATGATAGTGTTGTAGATTGGCTGGAAAAAAATGTGTGTGTGTGTGTGCATGTGTACATATTTATGCACACTATATAGATATACACATTGTTTCCTCCATTAGAATGTAAGCTTCTTGAGGGCAAGAACTGTTTTCCTTTTGTCTCTGTATCCCCAGTACTTAGCATAATGCCTGGCATATAGCATTTGCTTTGAGAAATGTTTGAGTGGTTGATTGTGGAGGACCTTAAGTTCAAGGCCAGGCCAGAATGCCAAAAAATGCTCTAAACTAAGGTTTTGTGGAGTGTAGGGGCAGACAGTTAGGGGAGTGATGTGGTTAGGTCTATGCTTTAGGAAGATCGCTTTGGCAGCTATATGGAGCAAATAATATAGAGGGTATATAAGCTGATGTTCTGGAAATCAATTAGTAGGCTATTATGATAGTCCAAGTGAGAGGTAATGAGATCATCAATTATTTGGCTGTTTGTGAGGCAACAGTCTTCTGAATTGACTGGGATGTTGTAAGGTCAATGATTAATTGACCATTAATAAGTAGAAAGGTATTCTGACCAACATGATGATTCTAGGGGGCCTAGTCAAGCTGCAGTTTTCACAAAGGACAGATAAATTAGAAATTGTTCTCTACAAGGCTCTGGATCTCATTAGGAGGCACCAAATTCTCTTAAATCAACAAGGAGCCATTTCTTTAGAAAGTTCCACTATTTATTAGCTCTGCCCCTTACAAGATATTTCTTGAGAAAGTCCAACATGATGACTGCTGAGCGCCCAGTCAAGGTTTTACAAGCTGGAACCAAATGCCCTTTGTTTATAGAGTTACTAGGCTTCTGGTTTTTTGTTTTGTTTATTTTTATATTTCAGAGTTTGAAATTAATATTAGTATAAAAGGATAGATAAATTAGAAATTGTTCTCTATAAGACTCAAGATTTCATTAGGAGATATCAAATTCTTTTAAATCAACAAGGAACTGTTAAGGGTTTGAGAGATGAGGTCCAGGAACCCCAAGACTGGAGTCCCCAGACTGGGTAGTTGAGGGGGAGTATCCCTCAAGGACCCGAGTACTGGAGAGGGTTGGGGCTGTCTGGAATAAATTCGGGGACTCGAGCATTCTTTTATGTAAAGGAATTGAGGATTCTTACATGTTAATTATTTCTCTAGTACTATCTAGTAATTAAAAAATATAGATAAAAAGCTACAATGAATTCTGAAACAATATTAAATCAGTGTTTGTTGTTAATCACAATAATACCTAGATATGTTGAAAAATAGTAATATGTATGTGTGAAATGTTATTTATTCAACCTATAGAGGGCACCTATGGCTCCATGGACCCCTTGTGACCGCTCCACTCTTCCCTAAGCATCCCTGGTCCACAAACTGGAAGCCACTGGACTCAAATGACCGCTAAGTTCTCTTCCTTTTTGGAATTCTATGCATCTGATTTCTCTGCCAATCAAAAATAATGTGCGATTCAGGTGCAGAGCTCATCCATAAAAACCGACTCCATCTACTGATGAGTGTGCTGATACTGCTGCTATTTATCCGTTAATTGAGCTCTTCAGAGCTAGTGAGCAAAGTGTTCCAAGCTTTCCTTCCTTTCTCCATTTATTATGCAGATGCTTGTTGATGGGCTGTTTGAAGTGATTTCCCAGATCTTCATGTTTTTAATTTCAAAAAGAAAGGCTACAAAAGTGTAGACTATATACAAATAGAAAATCATCGCCGTCATCTGCACATGAGAGCAGCACTTAATCTAGCATCAATGAAAGCACAGATTAAATTTATAGGAATATTTTCTGGTGAATTAAACGTTTATTCATAACATTAGAATTGCACTAAAAAAGCATTAGTTTTGCTTTTATGGGTTTTTTTGTGGGGGGGAGCTATGCTAATTTTACTTTATTTGTTGGCATAGTAAAGCTACAGTAACGAAATTGGATGGTAATAAAAAGCTATCTGGAGAACCAAGCAATTAAAGAAAGAAAATTGATGCCCTGGTATCATGGCAGTAGAGATCTTTAAGAGGATTGCTGCAATTTTGGAAATACAAATAGATGAATCATAAAGCATATGGTTTGGGAGTGTTCATTGTGTTTAGGGCAAGTATTGTTAATGTGAAAATTAATTATGCTGCTTTATATCATTTTAGGATCAAAATTTTCAGATGAAGTTAAATGTAATGCCTGCTCATCAGTTCTACAACTTTAATTTGCTGCTTTAGGAGGCTAAAGCAACAGTTTCTATAAAATGATCATTGATAAGAGGAGGATTTCTCGAGATTACTAGGATGTTTCATTCATTCGACTTGGTACTTTTATATAGTGCCTATTGTTTAGCACTACTAGACTCCTGGTTTTTTTTTCTTGTATTTCAGATTTTTGAAATTAGCACTTATATTGGCAGTACATGGGTTTGTTTTAGGACATCAAGACAAATCATAGTCTTTTGTCTCTTTTTTTTTAACCCCATCCCTTCTTTTAAAAACCCACCCTGGAAAGTAAACAGATAGAGATGAGTTTCTCTTTCTGTCTCTCTGTGAGTGTGTGTGTGCGTGTGCGTGTGTGTGTGTGTGTGTGTCTGTTTTTAAACAATACCACTCGGCTTCTGTTTTTTAAAGTTTTAAAAGAGGGAATGATGTGTATATAGTACAGCCCGCCATAATGAGGAAAGCCCTAGACTGGAAATCTGGAGATCCAAGTTATAGCTGTGGTTTTGCCAGGAGTTAGCTGTATGATTTGGGAACTCGTTTAACTTCTCTAGACTTTATTTTCTCTCATTTATTGAGGCTTTTGGGATAAATGAGGTTTAAAGTTCTTCTACAGAGGATCCAAAGATTCTATGGTAAGGATCCAATTTCTACCTGTGTGAGTAAGAAATGCATACTGGGAAACAGGTAGCATAAGTGATTCCTCATGAGGACAGTAGAAAAGTAGCCAACGATATAGAAATTCAGAAGCCAATAGCTCTTTGAAGGGAGGGGTTTTTTGTTTTGTCAGGTTGTTGGGTTTTTTTTTTCATCTGCTGTACTTACGTCTAGTACACAGTGTACATATAATACATATTTGTTTTTTTTTTCTAAATAAAGAGGAGCCCAAGAAGTGGCAGAGGCCAGTAAAAGCATGATATCAGAATGTTGTCCGTAACGTGACATAGATCTTAGACCCAAGGAGTTCTGAGTTCAGAAACAATTCTGAGAACTTAAACATGCTCTAATTCTATATCATCTATGATCAATCCAGCAAACATTTATTAAGCACCTTCTATATGTAAGACACCGTGCAAAGTGACGGGAACAAAAATGACAACATAGAGAGCAGTTTCCTCAAGGAGACAGCATTTACTTGGAGGCACACAACATTACTGTGTCTTCCTTTTGTGTGTAGAGCATTAAGGGAATCTCATAGCAAAGGAAGAAAAAGAGTAAGCTACGTGCTCAAGTCTCAAGGGTTAGGTTTATGTGATGATAACTAAATTACTTACATAAAAAGGTCAATCCTTCAATTCCTGAAAAAAAAACCCTCTATTTTCCCTACCCATAGGGTAAATAGAAGGTAGAGGAGAGAATATGAAGATAAAAAATTGTGTATATGCTTGGAATATTTGGCCTCCTAAGTTCATTCTCTCTCTGTCTCTCTCTGTCTCTCACATCTCTGTCAATTGAAGACATTAAAGTACCTACTGTTTTCCAGGCATTGTGCTAAGAGCAAAGGCAAAAAACAATCCCTGATCTCAAGAAGTTCACAGTCCAACAGGGAAGATAACATTCAAATTATGTATTTTTTGTCTCTCTATCTCTGTCTCTCTCTGTTTCTGTCTCTCTTGATATACATACATATGTAATATGTACATATAATATACACATGAAATACTTAATAATTTCCATCTCCATTTCATTTTATATAATTACACCAAATTAAAGGGAAAATTTTAAACAGCCAATGAAGATCCTCTGTACATTCTATTATTGATGGAGTAGAATCTTGAGAATTTCAGAGATAAAAGAACCATAGAAATAACCTAGCTATTTTGCAGATAAAGAATCAAAGGCTAGCAATGAATGACTCATCCAAGATTGGTGCAGATAGTTGGTGGCAGAGCCAGAATGAGAAACCATGTCTCCTGACCTCCAATAGTTTTCCAATATGTTCAGTTGCTACTGGATCACCTGATAGGAAAGATTTTGACCTGTCCCAAACTTCCTCCCAATCCGCCTAAACTCTATCTTGTGTCTCTACCCCAACTTGCAGCCAAGTTTTCATTCCTAAACTTGGAAAAGCAATTGACTCCACAGCAGGGGAGATAAAGAGAGGGGATTTATTCTCTTGCGAAATGTGAAAACTTCAGAACTGAATCTGTGATATCAGTGAAGACTGAAGAGGAATTTCATTTTTGAGTCCTATTCTTATCGGTTTATCATGACTTTCTCTGAGTCAGTTGCTTTGCAACCCCAAGGCTGCTATTTTTTTAACTTAATCAGTACAACACAAAGCACTTTTACTGCTTATGGTAATTGCATCTGAAAAATATTCTTTTAGGACGTGTGAGATATTAAATAAAGCCTCTGCCAAGTTACCAGGGTAGGAGGCTTTGTGAAGATTGCATTAAGAATTTATGGAAAAAAAATATTCCGTGAGTGTCATATACAACAAACCCTTTTATTTGCAACCTCTTCTTTGGATTCTGATATCATTTTAAATGCTATTTTCTTGGTATTGCAGCTTGCAAAAAAAAACACCAAAAGGATTTTCTGCATAGACTTTAAAACCCACTTCTAAAGCAGGGCAAATCTTTTTTGTTGGACTGGATCCTCAGAAGCTTCCTCTGACCTCTTCCTTTATTCTCTCTTTGAAGTAGCCTTTTTTTCCAGTTCAGAAAAGAATAGGTTTCCTATATAGGACTCTGCCTTCTGCATTTTTTCTAGACACCTGGTAGTCAGATAAGCTCTGCCTTTACCCCTCCCCTAGCCTTACCTCTAAGTAGGGCTCCATAGTAAAGTGGTGGGGTCAGCAGGAGTGGAGAAGAAAGTGTTGTTTTTTTATTATCTGTACTTGATTCCCTTAACTATTTAAAATATGATGAAAAGAATGAGGTCATTCCTCTTAGAGTTGGAAAGGATATTAGAAGTCATTTGCTGCAACCTCCTACTCAAATAGGGGCATATAGAATCATAGAGTTAGAAAGGACCTCAGACAGCATCTAGCTCAACCCTCTCATTTTGCAGCTAGGGAAACTGAGGATCAAGGAGGTTATGTGACTTGTCTGAGGTTAGAACCCATATCTTCCGGCTCTAGAGCCAGTATTATTTTCACTGTACCATGATGCTTCCCATCTGTTCTATAATGACCCTAACAAGCATTCTATCATTCTCTGATTGGACACTTCCAGAGGGATTGAGTTCCCCATCTCACAAAACAGTTCATTCTGGTTTAGAATACCTCTAATTGTTAGAATTTTATGCTTTGGACTAGCTTATAATCCACCTTTTTTCACTTTCACCCCTTGGTCCTCATTCTACTCCTCTAAAGCTCCTCTCAAATTATTCCATAACATTTAAACACCTACCATGTGCCCGGGATTGTGCTAAATGTTGAGGGTACAAAAAGAAACAACAGACAATTCCTGCCCTCAAAGAGCTTACAGATCTGGGGGTGGGGGTGGGGAGACAATGAACAAACAAATATATATATAAACAAGCTATATGCAGGATAAATAGGAAATAATTAACAGAGGGAAGGCACTGGGGTTGGGAAAGACTTCCTGTAAAAGACAAGATTTTAGTTGGAACTTAAAGGAGGCTGGGGGCAGTTATGTGGCATAGTAGATAGAGTGCCAGACCTGGAGTCCAGAGGACCTGAGCTCAAATCTCATCTCAGACATTTACTAGCTGCATGACCCTGGGTAAGTCACTTCACCCTGTTTGCCTCGGGTTCCTTGTCTTTAAAGTGAGTTGGAGAAGGAAATGGCAAACCACTTCTGTATCTTTGCCAAGGAAAACCTCAAATGGGGTCACGAAAAGTCAGATGAGACTGAAACAACTGAAAATAACAATAACCAAAGGAGGCCAGAGAAGGCAGGAGGCAGAGATAAGGAGGGAGAATATTCTAGGTGTGGGGGACAGCCAGAGAAAGTGCTGGAAGCTAAGAGAGGAAGGGTCATGTTTGTGGAACAAAGAGGAGGCCTGTGTCACTGGATCAAAGAATACATGGTGGGAAGTAAGGTATAAGAAGGCTGGAAATGTAAGAGGCACTCCATTTGGAAAGACTTTGAATACCAAACAGAGCACTTTGTATTTGATCTTAGAGCTCGTGGGGGGCCACTGGGGTTTATTGACTAGGCGAGTGACATGGTTGGATCTGTGCTTTAGGAAAATAATTTTGTCTTCCACAAGACAACCATTCAGGATTAGAAGACGGAAATACTATGCTAGGATCACAGAGCTAGAAGGGAGCTTGGAGACCGTCTAGTCCGGGGGGAACCTGCGGCCTCGAGGCCACATGTGGCCTTCTAGTTCCTCGGGTGTGGCCTTTTAACTGAGTCCAAGTTTTATAGAACAAATCCTTTTATTAAGGGGATTTGTTCTCTGATGTTTGGATTTAGTCAAAGGGCTGCACTTGAGGACCTAGCTTTATGTGGCCTTGAGGCTGCAGGTTCCTCACCCCTGGTGTAGTCTCACCTCTTCATTTTACAGGTGAGGAGATTGAGACCTGAGGCGTGGTGGTGGCTAATTGACTTGTTTAAGGTCCCACGACCTGGGCCCTCCCTTTAGGTTTTTCCAGATTGAATGGCTCCATGTCCTCCAGGCATGCCTCAGATGGCATAGTTCCCAGATTCCTCACCATCCTGGCTGCCCTCTTCTAGCTGTTTTCTCATCTGTCAAATTCCCTCATAAAATGTGGAGCCTCGGGTTGAACTCCATCCTTCAGATGTAGGAGAACTGGTGCAGGACATAATGGGACTTTCCCTGTGCAGGGTGGATTGCACAACTCTGTGTCATGGCTATAGACAGGATCCCAAACCCTAGCCAGGAATGCCCTTAGGCTGCCAGTCATATTGGAAACAGAAAGGAAAATGTACCCAAGCAGGTTCATCTCTACTAAGAGGAAAGCAGGTGGTGCAGTGGATAGAGTGCCAGGCCTGGAGTCAGGAAGACCTGAGTTCAAATCTGGCCTCAGACACTTACTAGCTGTGTGACCTGAGCAAGTCACTTCACCTTGTTTGCCTTGGTTTCCTCATCCGTAAAATGAGCTGGAGAAGGAAACGCAGACCCCTCCAAGAAGACCCCAAATGGGGTCAGAAAGAGTCAGACACAACTGAACAACAACAATCTTGTGTATGCAAAGATCTTTACTGTTATAAAACTGTCGTGAAGCCTCACTAGGTCTAAGCTAAATAACCATTATAGCTTAATTTATTTGGTGCTTTATGATTACAAAGGCCTTAATATACCTTATGTCATTTGATCCTTGCTCAAGGTCCCCCAGCTAGTAAGTGAAAGTTTCAGGGATATGAACTAAGCTCGTATCATTTCAAGGCCAGCACTCTTTCTGCGGAATGGGCCCTAGAGGCTACAGTAGGCTGAGTAGTCCTGAAGTTGTCTGAAGGCCCAAAGAAGCAGATGGCACCAGGGAAGGAGTGAGAGCGGAAGGGAGGGTTTTCCTTGGGAGAAGGAGAAGAGCAGAATTTAAGATTACGCTAGCCTAGAAAAATAGTGTGACACAGTGAAAAGCTGTTGAATTTGGAGTCAGGATTGTGATAGGGGTAGAAATTAGATCTGTGATTACACTGGTTTGGTGAACCCATGCTGAGGAATCTTTTACCAGTGAAGCTTAGCATATTCTCTACAACTTATAGTCTTAGAGAGGGACCTAGAGAAAAATAAGGGGTCAAATGACTTGGCCACAGTCACATAGTCACACAGTATATGTTAAGGCAGGACTTGAACCCAAGTCATCTTGAGTCTGAAACCAATTCTCTAGTTCCTCCCCCATTCAGCCTCTCTAACTAAAACTTACATTTTGAAAATTTGATCCAACTCAACAAGTATTTGTTGTTGTTCAGTTGTTTCAGTCATGTCTGACTCTTTGTGACCCCATCTGGGGTTTTCTTGGCAGAGATACTAAAGTGGTTTCCATTTCCTTCTCCAACTCGTTTTACAGATGAAGAAACTGAGGCAAACAAGGTTAAGTCACACAGGGTCACACAGCTAGTATCTGAGGGTGGATTTGAATTCAGGTCTTCATGACTCCAGGCCCAGTGCTCTATCCACTGTACCACCCAGCCTATATGCCAGGTACTGGGAATACAAAGGGGAAAAAAAAGGAAAGCAGGGATTTGTATTCTTTTAGAGGAAAATAGAAAATCTAACTTTTGAAAGAGACAATATAATCTAGGAGAACTAAAGTCCAACACTTTAGTGGCTATGTGACCTTGGATAAATCTCGATGTTGATAAACTTCAATTTCTTTATCAGTAAAATAGGGATAGTGATAAATTAGACTATGCACCTTGTAGAGTTGTTGAAAGAAAGCCCTTTATAAATTTTACAATGCTATGTAAATGTTACAGTTATTATTATTCATAAGCTCATAGATCTGAACTGGAAAGAACCTCAGAAATCATCTAGTCCAACTTCATCATGTTATAGGAGTAGAAACTGAGAACCAGAAACAGAAAACTATTTTCCCAGGTCACACATCAAATTTGTTGTTTGGTCATCTCAATTGTGTCCAACTCTTTGTGACCCCATTTGGGGTTTTCTTGGCAAAGATACTGGAGTAGTTTGCCATTTCTTTCTCCAGCCCATTTTACAGATGAGGAAACTGAGGCAAACAGGGTGAAACGACTTGCCCCAGGTCACACAACTAGTAAGTGTCTGAGGCCAGATTTGAATTCACGGAGATAAGACTTCCTGATTCCAGGGCAGGTGCTCTATCCATTGAGTCACCTGGCTTCCCCGCACATCAAGTTGGTAGAGGAGTAAGGATTTTAACCCCTTGAGATCCTAACTTAGTAAACGCTAGTGGCTTCCTTTTGCCTTTAGCATCAAATATAAATTCTTCTATTTGGCTTTTAAAGGCTTTCATTGCCTGACCCCAACCTAACTTTCCAACCTTGCTCTCCATTCCTTTCCTTCCTTTACTCTTTGATTCAGGCAGATAAATGGCTGTTTCTCTCACAGTGTCCTTCATCTCTGTATCTTTGCTCTCATTGTCCCAGAGACCTAGAATGTCCTCCTCCCTCATATCTGCCTCTTAGGATCCTTAATTTTCTTCAAAATCCAGCTCCACAATTTGGAACTATGCCCAAAGGGCAATCAAACTGTGCATACCCTTTGATTCAGCAATACTACTTCTAGGTCTGTATTTCAAAGAGATTTTTAAAAAAAGGAAAAGGTGCTATATGTACAAAAATATTTACAGCAGCTCTTTCTATGGTGGCTAAGAATTGAAAATTGAAGAGATGCCCATCAATTGGGGAATGGCTGAATAAACTGTGGTATACGATTGTGATGGAATATTATTGTGTTGTAAGAAATGACAAGTAGGATGATTTCAGAAAACACCAGAAAGACTTACATGAACTGATGCAAAGTGAAGTGAACAGAAACAAGAAAACATTGTACACAGTAACAGAAATATTATACAATGAGCTATGAATGACTCAGCTATTCGCAGCAATACAATGATCCAAGACAATCCCAAAGGACTCATGATGAAACATGCTATCCACCTCCCAAGAAAGAAGTGATGTCATCTGAATACAGACTGAAGTATACCATTTTTCACTTTTTCTTTCTTTGTTGCTTGAGTCTTCTTGTACAAAATGACTAATATGGAAATGTTTTACATGATTGCACATGTATAGCCTGTATCAGATTGCTTATGGTCTCAGGGAGGGGAAGGGGCTGGAGGGTGGGATGAATAGAATTTGGAACTCAAAACCTTTAAAAAATGTTAAAAATTGTTCTAACATGTAATTGAGGGGAATTTTTTAAAAAAAATCCAGCTCCAGAGCCATCTTCT
Organism: Trichosurus vulpecula; assembly: GCF_011100635.1. Taxonomy (NCBI): domain Eukaryota; kingdom Metazoa; phylum Chordata; class Mammalia; order Diprotodontia; family Phalangeridae; genus Trichosurus; species Trichosurus vulpecula. Next base: position 120,268,389 of record NC_050580.1, on the reverse strand, counting down.
TCATGGAGTCCATCTTGATGTACTCCCCTCTAAAAGCAAAAATTTTAAAAAAAGCCCTCCATTTTTACCTTTCTGTGTCTCCTTAGCACTTAGCACAGTGGCAGGCACAAAGTAGGTGCCTAATACATGCTTGTTGACTGATTTTATTTCATATGTACACACAGACATATACATGCATGTCTCCCTCAATAGAGTATGAGCTCCACAAGGGCAGAAAATGATTTATTTCTGTCTTTGTGTCTCCAGTACTTAGCCCAGATTCTGGTACATAGTAAGCTTTAATAAATGCTTGTTGATCGATTGGAACTGGGCATAACTGATATATTTGGATATTCTACTTAATTATGTCTCATTAATACAGTATAGGAAGCAATGAGACAGGTGGATGTATACTTCTTGCTCTTTGCTGCTCATCCAGCCACATAGACAGATTATGGTCAAACAGACTGATCAGGGGCACTGTCTTCCAATGCAGGTGTAGAAAAATGGTTTTAATGTCTAATTTCCATTTCCTAGCTTCTAGTGGAGGATTTAATTCCCCATCTGTAATGCTGCTAATGTTCTTGGTGATGATTCATAAAATATGTCACTGGAACATGCAGACATAGATATGGGTTTGAATTAACATAGTGCATATTGAGGTGCATTTGCAAATCCTACTCAGAATAATTTAAAATGATACAAACAATCCAGAGACATTTGATTCAAACACGCTGATGCTAAGTGGAAACCCATGTTTTAGGGAACCTTTTTACATATATATACCCTATAGCAAGATCCTTTGGTACTTCAGTAACTAAAACTCCTCAAATGGAGTCTAAGGCTATTTGGTGTTTTGCCATATTCGGCATAATATAATGTTGGACAATAGTATTATCAAATGGCAGACTTTGGTTTCTTCTTTAGGTCAAAATTTAATTGAAAACTATAAGGTACCTAAACTTCTGTAAAAGAGGACAGGTTGATTAGGGAGCTCCATAATCAATCTCATGAGCCTTTATTTGGAGATCTGTGATGGACGCCTCTCCACAGAGACTGTGCACGTATAGGCTTCTCCTTCCCAACCTCTCAGAACACAAGTCTATTCTGTTGTCTTCTGGTCCATCTTCTAAATAGAAAAGAGGGAAAACAATTCAGCAGTGATCCCTTGGCTTCCTTTTATAGGCTGACACAGGGGAGTGTTTTCTCTGACTAGAGTCAGTCCTTATGTGCCCCAGTCAACCAATCATCTTGGGGGCATTCCCAGTCACTGGGAACCAATCAGAACATGTATCTTGTACACTCAACCAGGTGCAATGGGCATGCCCACACTTTCCAAGGGAGGTGCCCATGTCCTCAAACAAGGCTTTGAGCCCTGAAAGATGATCAAATTCAACAACTAATCTATAGGAAGGAAGGAAGGAAGGAAGGAAGGCAGATTTTATTAAGTACTTACTATATTCCAGGCATTGTGTCAAGTGATGGGGATATAGATGTGAGCAAATAGAAAGACAGTCTCTACCCTCATGGAGCTTATATTCTAATGGAAGAAGATAGCACACAGAAGGGAGCTGAAAAATGAGGGAGGAGGAGGAAGAAGGAACTCAGTGTTAGGGCATGATTTGAAGTCTAGCAAGTAAGTAACAGGGCCAAGATGGGAATGAAGACAAGCTGGCCTCAGCTCCTTCACAAAATGGAGACTCCAGGAGGAACTCATCAATGGGAGAAGCAGAGTGCACACTCTAGAGGTATATTTCAGGGTAAGGAGACATAGATTACAATCATTCATGGGCTCAGTGATCTCATCAATGTGAGTACTTCAGATTGCAACTCATCTTTCTTATACTGCATGATTATGAGTCGTGCACTCACATTAATTCTTCCCATGCTGTCCATCCAACTTATCCGGAATTTTCCTTTAGGTATCTTAACTTTAAACTGATACCAGTACCACATTTAGGCTATCTACATAGCATCATAGACTCTAGAAGACACTTCAGAGAATGTCTAGCCTAGGCTTTCCCAACCTTTTATGTATCATGAACTCCTTTGGCAGGCTGATAAAGCCTATGGATGCCCTCTTGGAATACTGCTTTTAATGTAAAAAATAAAATATGTGGAATTACAAAGGAAACAAATTATATTGAAATATAATTATCAACTTTTTAAAAAAATCAATTCACGGACTCCAGTTTAAGAACCCCTTATCTAACCCAATCTTCTCATTTCATAGTTCAGGAAACCACAGCCCAGGGAAATTGAGTGATTTGCCTAAGGTCGCAGAGGCAATAAGCACCAGGGGCAGGATTTGAGTCCAGCTCCTCTGACTGGAGACACAACTCTTTTCACCATAACACGCTGCATAGTTAGGTTCCTCCCTCTCATTGCATGACCAGCCCACCTCCTCTCCTGGTTACATATATATCTCTTTAATGGCATCTTTGACAGCATCTCTTGAGTACCAGTCATTGTTGGTAAGATGCTATAGACTTTCTTCCCATTGCCATCTTTCCATTACCCTCTGGGTGACCTGCCATCGTGATTCTTTTGAGATTATTTTGTTCTGTGAGTTGCAGCCAGTCTGTGCCTTGTTTTAAATTCCATTCTTCTGTTACAGTTTAAATCTAGTTCTTTGAAAATATGTTGAATTTCAAACCAAGATGTTCGTGTTTTTCTGCTACTTTATATATAGAGAAAGTACTAAATCTCAATCTTTTATCATTGATAGTGACATACTGTTTCTCACAGGTTGCAAACGTACAGTGAGTTTCTCTGCAACAGAACCACAGGCTTGGGGGGACAGAAGAGCCTCCTCCTCTTCTCTTAACTTCTGTTTTTCCACAACACAAAGGATCAAATCTATTGGAAGACTACATGTACAGATCATGAAACAGCAAAATACCAGGAAATCTTATTATGTGAAAACTATGAGGCACCCGAGTTATCTTATAGGCTTTGGGTTTTTTTTTTTGTCCAGCCTTAATTTTCTTAGGATGGCCTTGTTCCCTGTCCACTGACTAGACTTTTTAATAATAATAGCAGCTAGTATTTATAGAGTACTTTAAGCTTTCCAAAACACTTTACCTAAGTTATGTCATCTGATCTTCACAACTGCCCTGCAAGTAGTTGCTATCATTACTCTTGTTTTACATATGAGGAAACTGAGGCACAGAGTGGTCCATTGTACAGGGGCACATAGCTAATAAGTATCTCAGGCAGGATCTGAATTTAGGTCTTCCTGCTTCCAAGTCTAGCACTCCTTGCACTATACCGCCTAGCAACTATATATAAAATATAGCTCATGACATGTGCCATTGACAAAGGAACAAATCTAATTTCTCTGACTTGAGATTTTATTTATTCAACAGGTACTTATTGAATGTCTATTTTGGGCTATGTGCTATACATATATGTGTGTATATAGCTATATACATATATATATATATACACACACACACACATATCTATCTGTCCATCTATGTATCTATGTAGAGAACGAGAACACGAGGGAGGGTGTCTGTGTATACGTGCACACCACCACCTCCACCACCACCACCCTCACCTATCCTCTCATTGACATAGGTGACTCACATGAGGAAACTTCATCTATCAATGCGGATGGGCAACTCCTCTGAAGCTTTTAGTTTTAGGGAACTGAGAGGTTAAGTGACTTCTTCACACAAGTAGTATGTCTCAGAGACCAGATTTTGACTCTAAGGCCAGCTTCCTAGCTACTATACCACACTGCCTCTTGTGTGCGTATGTATATGTGTGTATGAGTGTGTCTGTGAGTGTGAGTGAGAGAGAGACAGAGATAGACAGAGACACAGAGAGAGATCCATGGGAGCAACCTCGGTGGAGAAGCCTTCCTACATCAGCTAGGGGTCAAGGGAAGGAGACAGACAGACAGACAGACAGAGATGCACATAGAGAGCCAGAGAGCCAGACAGGGAGATGGGGAGGGGGTGGGGGTGGGGAGAGAGAGAGAGAGAGAGAGAGAGAGAGAGAGAGAAACATAGAGAATGAGAGACACAGAGAGATAGATAGAGACAGAGAGAAAGACAGACAGACAGAGAGACAGAGACAGAGATGAAGAAGCTTTCATTAGTGAAGCAGGTGGCTAGAACCCCTTGCCCAAGAGCCCTTAGACTATCAGTACTCCCTCTAACCTGTCCCCACACCGTCGTCCAAAGATCAGCCCTAATAGCCCCAGTAGCCCCAGTAGCTTGGCAACTGCCTCTCAATCCCCCAACCTCCTCGATAGCCATAGCTACTAAAAACTTCAAAAAGAAAATTATTGACAAGTATCCTCGGCACTGTCAAATGGTTCAATGTCAGTAAGGAGATGCAATTTATCTCAAAATATGGATTAAAAAATGCTACTAAAGAAGATGTGTTTGTGCATCAGCTGCAGGTCCCCTCTGGATCACTCATCCCCCCATTGCTAGGCCTTTCCATTTGCCCTCCCGCCACCCTGAAGGACCACTAGCCCTTTCCATCCACCCTGCCCCCCTCTACGTGTCGTCTCACCCAGTTAGAACATGAGCTGTGACAGAGCGGGGACTTTCTCACTTTCCTATTTGTATCCCCGGCCCTTAAAACAGTGCTTTGCACCTAGTAAGTACCTAATAAGTTATTTTTCTTTCTTGTTTTCTTTGGTCATTAGAGGAAAAGAATGAATAGATTTCTATAAAACTCTGGAGACTGCTTCATAGTTTACTTTACATGAAGAACACATCACTTCCACTGTTTGTTCTAGCACTTCTTGTGCTCCTGACCAAATGCTCTGAGTAAGCATCAATAATATTTTATTTTAAAATTTTTAGTATTTTTGAAAAACTCAGAAATTGGGGAGTAGGGACAAGAAAGACATAGGAACGTAAAAAAAATCGCTAATAAGCTCGTGTCTTCTAAAACACAGGTGTCAAACACATGGCCCTTATGAGCAAACCACATTAGAATATAATTGGGAAATATTTAACAAAATCAATCAAATACAGTAGGACATTGATAATCTTAATATGTAGTTTTCTAAGTCAATATGTGGCTTGTAGGGGTTCCTTGGCTTAGTTTCTTTTTTTTTTGGAGGGGGGGAGGGCAGGACAATTGGGGTTAAGTGACTTGCCCAAGGTCACACAGCTAGTAAGTGTATCAAGTGTTTGAGGCTGGATTTGAACTCAGGTCCTCCTGACTCCAGGGCTGGTGCTCTACTCCCTGTGCCACCTAGCTGCCCCCCTCGGCCTAGTTTCTGTTTGAATTTGACACCACTGTTCTAAGACATATGACCCCAAACAAAACTTACAGAGGTGTTTCTGAGGTTAGAGCCATTAAACAAAAAGGTTTTTACTCTAGCTAGGCATTTGTTGTCATGAGTCCTGCTGATTCACACTTGCTCCCTGGCCCTTCCCCAGTCCATCACCTCCAGTTTTACTGGGGAATTTCTGTATGGATCTCATCAGGTTTTTTTCTGATCCTTCTCGAAGATAAGACAAGGAAATTGTTTAAGGGGCTTTAGGTTAAACATCACCAGTGGAAGAAAGTATAGAGTCTGTAACAGCTCCACCATTTTTCAACACTTTTCCTTTAAAGAACAGAAAATATTGATAGTGAAACTGTAGAAAAGGACATAGCCAGAATGGGTGTTGGGTGTCTCTGTACTCTCCAGCAGCTGTGTGTTTTCTGATGGGGTGGTTTATTCTCTGGTAGTGGTATTTCTACTGCTATGTTTCATCTCAATGTATTGCTGCACCCTCCTCCCCATCTCCCACCTTCCAAGTTCCAACAAGTAGGTGAACGAGAGATCTAAGAGGAGAGGGAGCTGTATGCAGTCATACAGATCTTCAGGTTTCCTTCTACGTTTTCCTCAATCCTTGAGAAAGACTTCCAGCCAGACATTCAGTTCTTTCCTTGCACCCAGGAGCAGAGAAACAGAGAAGGAAAGCCATTGTTGGGGTAGGTGACCACTGATGTGTCACCTGCTGCTGTTGCGATAGAGCTGAAGTAACCCAAGAGGAGAGCAGTAAAGGCAGAGCTAGGCCAGATGCTGGAGGGAAAGACCAGCAGAAGCAGAGATGGAGTGGGACTGGACTGGCAGATTCTGGGGAACCTTAGCAGCTGCTGAGACCAAGTAGACTGATCTCAGTCTGACACTATCTTTCTCCATTATTTGCAGAGTGTTTACCAATAGGTTCTAAACATACGACCCCTTCGCCTCATCTTCCAACACTTTTACAAGCTGTGAGGAGATGTAGGGGTGAGGAAGGGCAACTGGATGAAGTACTCTTGATAGTAGCTTGGCAACTTTAATTTCCTGTTTTTTGATAAACTATATAGGTCACAATGTGGGTTGCTTGTGTAATATTAACAGAGGGTCAAAGCTGCGTATCACGTTAGTCTTTTTTAAAGAGTTGGTAGTTTTGCTAAATGGTTTTTCCCCTACTTTTTATTCTTTTTTTTCCTTTTTATTCTGTAAGGGATGGCTTCTTAGGAGAAGGAAAGAATACATTAGGAAAGGTAGGTGATAGGATGGAAAAATAAAAGCTATTGAAAATGTTTTTAAAAAGAGTAGGTTGGGCACATTGAAACACAGGGTAGGCTTGGAGCCACACAGATATTTTCCAATGATTTTCCAATAATTTGCAGTAATACTTCTTTTCATACTTTTAGATCAATTTTGAAACAAGATTCACTCTCATTAGGATTGAGAACCAAGAGATCTTGGAACTTTGGGAAGGGGAAGCAGGATAAGCGTTCATAGGTTGAGTGCCCTCTAGAGAGCAGTGGAGATACTGCAGCTTTTGGGGAGTATGCAATTATATGTCTGATACACCAGTTGAAATCACTTGGCTGGTGGTCTGAGTGTAGTGGACAAATTGTCTATCGTACTCTCTAGCTCATAAATTGCTGTCTACTTTTCAGTATTCTTTCAGAAAGTGGGCTAGGATTGAGTGTGGGCTCTTGTTCCTGTAGCACCTCAAATGCCATCTGCCACACCCAGTCACTCAGTCATTAAAATATTTATTAATATTCATTTGGCTAATGTTTTTGGTTACTATGCCTGTGTGTTGCTCTAGTCTGGTTCCTCAGATCTCCATTTCCCATGATATAAAGCTACCACTGCTGGTCCTTTGGTTTATTGGTAAGCTATGTTGCACTCAGTCTATAATTCTGCTTTCTCCAGTATTTGTTTCTAGTGCATTATCTCTTCCCATTGCCCGCAATGTTGTTGTTGATGTTCAGTCATTCAGGTGCATCAATATCTTTAAGACCCCATGGACCATAGCACACCAGGCCCTTCTATCCTCCATTATCTTTCAAATTCTGTCCATGTTCCTGTTCATTGTTTCCACGACAATACTTATCCATCTCATCCTCTGCCATGCCTTTTTCCTTTTGCCTTCAATCTTTCCCAGCATCAGGGTCTTTTTCAATGAGTCCCATTTTCTCAAAGTATTTAAGCTTCAGTCTCAGTGTTTGATCTTCCAGTGAATAGTCTGAATTAACTTTTTTACGTATTGACTGATTTGATCTCCTTGCTTTCCAAGTGTAGCAACAATTTGGCTAGCAGTAGCTGTTGAGATGTAAGACCCAGCAAGACCAGCAACAAGAGCTGCCAACACAGATTCTTTGATCTGCTTTACTAAGGAAAGTAACTTTAAGGGGGTAACAATCTCAGTTTAATTAAACATACATATATCACTCACTTAGTTCAGGGGGAAAGCCAGCACCCTGAACTTCAGAACAAATACAAATAGAAATTACAAACAGAAAATATCAACAGATCAAATAACAATATTCAACAGACAAGCTTTGCCTAATCAAGACATCACATACATAGTTACCAAAAAGAGAAGCACCAACATCTGAGTTTTCTTCAAAGCCGGGGGGCTCCAGCAGCTACCCAGAGTTTCCACAGCAACACTCTTACAGTAAGTGAGAGCCCCAAACAAAACACTAACCTCTGAGTTTATATACCCTGTTCAGGGTCAAAGGGCTTCACAACCATGTGACTCAAACCCATGTAATCTAGGCTTTCCCTTGAGGTAAGCAGGTCATCAAAGACTCCTGATTTAATCAAAGAAACAAAGGCCCCTTAGAAAAGCAGATCAAAAAACCTGCGCTAGCAGCTCTTGTTGCTGGTCTTGTTGGGTCTTATAGCCCTACAGCAGCCACTAGCCAAATCACTGTTACACCATGTCACTCCTCTGCCCCAAATCTTTAAGTGGCTTTTGCCTAACATTCAGGGATAGTCACAATCTGAAGCCATCCTCCTCCAGAAAGTGAGGCCAGAGCAGGGAAGATGGACTGCAAAAGCTGGCAATAGTGGAGTGACCGTTCAGACAAAGAATAAATTGAGGAGGAATGAGACACAGAGAGTTAGAAGTTTAGTGTACCCATAGTGCTGACCTCTCAACACAAATAAAAACCTGCTTAACTAGCCATATATCATGTGGACTTTGAGTAGTCCGAGCTGCCTGAATGGGGACCCAGACAGTTGAGTAACTCAACTCATCCTCTCCCTCTCTCTCTTCTTCTCCCTTTCCCTCTCCCTTTCTTTCTCCTTCTCCTCTCCAAAGGAAGGTAAATTTTGATGGCCAAAAGCTGCTTAGTTAACTTGGGGTTTACTGGCTAGATTTCTTTCTCAAAGGCCAAACATTAAACCCATTTCACTCTGAAGCTCATAGATTGGACAATAGGTTCCTGCCCAAGCATCACTTAACGGCTATTTTTTGGGCCCTCCTGGCTCAGAGTGAATATAAATAGTAATTGTTTCTCTTTTGGCCAGCAACCCTAAGTAAGGGTCTTTCCCTCCCAGTTTGATTTTTTTTTATTAAAAAGTCCATCAATTGACTCAATTCTTAGAGGCCTATTCACAGAATGGGCATTACCTCACTCAAAGTGAGAACCTGAAAAGACCTTAGCCTAAAAGGGCCAGGGTCTCCCATTGCATTCTGGGCCATCTCCAGTTATCTTGATGAACAGAAGGCTCTGGAGGAGAAAGTGAGGCTGGTGACTTTACTCACTCAAATCAAAGTCAACTGCAAGTCATGTCGTCATCTCCCTGATGTCATCGTCCTTTTCCAGAATGAATGATAAACACCACCACAACAACTGGTAACTACTTTCCATCCAAAGCTCTGCTTGGTTTTGTGCCTCACCCAGGATAAACTGATCACTTGAAATCTTATAACTATTGCTGATTGACTCAGCTTTTTGATACTCAACACTTTCTTCAGGTCCTCAATTGCCTCTCCCCTCTTATTATAAGGCCAGAGGGTGGAGCAAGAAACTCCTCTGGAAGCCTGGCTTTATAGAGGATGTAGATCAGAATTTTCCAGGTTACTCTCTATTTTCCATCAGCAGGTGTGATTGGATTTGACTCCAGGGAGCATCATGCCCCAAGACAGGTAATCTCTGCTTGCCCCCTTCCTCCCACCCTTTCTGCTTCCTTGTCTTTCTCCTTAGGTTGTGTATTGTCTTTCTCCATTAGATTGTATTCTTCTTGAGGGTAGGGAAAGTCTTTATTTTCCTTATTTGTACTCCCAATGCTGGGCACAGAGTAGACCTGAAATGAATTACTGATGTGCCATCTCAGTTATAACTCCTGCCAGTATCAGCCCCATACCTTCTACCCAAGTTCTGCCTTTTATTCTACTGTGCACTTCCCTACAAAGTCAAACCTGGCACTAAGACCCAAGTCTCCTGATTTTCCATCTATGACATTATTTTTTCTTGGCTATGCACATTTCCTATTAAACTAGCCAAATGTGGAATATGGGAATGGGATGCATGGGGGATAATAATAATTTGCAATGTATACAATGCTTTAGTGCAAGGCACTATATACATGCTATCTTATTTGATCTAACAACAGCCCACTGAAATAGGTGTTATTTTTATCCCCGGTTTACAGATAAGGAAACTGAGACAAGTTAATGACTTGCCCAGGGTCACACAGCTAATAAGTTTCCGAAGCAGGATTTGAACTCAGGTTTTTCTGAGTCCAAGTCCTACACTCTTACCTGTTATGCCACCTATCTGCCTCATTTAACATTTTCAGAGGTAGTAGAGTTCCTCATTAGAGGTCTTTAAGCAGAAACTAGAAGACATGTGTCAGATATGTCATAGGGAGGATTCTTATGCAGCCAAAGGTTGGACTAGATCAGAGGTTCTTAATTTTTTGTTGTTGACCCCTTTAATAATCTGCTAAATCCTATGGACCCCTTCTTAAAATGTTTTTAAATACATAAAATACATAGAATTACAAAAACCAAATTATATGGAAATACAGTTATAAATTTTTTTTAAGTTTGTAGGCTCCAGATTATGAATCTCTGGAGATGAAGTCCCATCTTAACTCTGATATTATGTCATTTGGGGAAGAGTAGTTATCTGCTGTTAACTAATTACATGACTTTAATTGAATTACTTAATTTCTCTGGTCTTCCATATCATTTATAGAGTGAGAGAGGGAGGACCAGATGATTTCAACTATGGAAGGTGCTTTCTAGCTTTCAGATTTTCCCATATGATTCGCCAAAAAAACATGTACCTGGAGAAATGAACCAGAGCTTCAATGCTGTGGAATGCAACATTCTCCATCTAGTGGTGGCTTGCTCAAAGTGAAGAAACATGATCCCTTTGGCTTAGAAAATGTTGGAAGAGCAAAGTTCTTCAATGGTTACAAAGAAGCAAGATTAAAATTCTAAATATGAAATCTAATAGGTACTAAAATGCTACTTGGGACTCAACCAATCAACATACTGTGATAATTTACACAGAAGTTGGACTTCTATTTCCCTTAAAATGTTTTAAAGAAGATTCTGTGTTCCTGTGCTGGCTGCCAGACTTATCAATAAATCAGTCGATAAACATTTATTAAGGACCTACAATGTGCCAGGCACTATGCTAATTTTATTATTAGTAAGAGACCAAGCCATTTAATCTCTCTGAGCCTCAGATTCTTGTACTTAATTAGATACTTAAAAAGGACCTGTGATCTCACAGTTCAGTTCAGACAGGATTTACTCTAGCTCCTCATCATTTGTGATTCTTGACCATAACCCTTTATAAAGCCCCCATGGAAGATCCACTCAATGCCCTGGGAGCCTTCCTCTTGTTCTTTTAATATCTTAGGGGTAATGAATATAGAGAAGCATGGGAAGAGTTATATGAACTGATACAAAGTAAGCATCGCCAGGAGAATAATACACACGATGACTACAACAATATAATTGGAAAGCTCAATAATGACAAAAAGATTGAAATTAAAGGCTGGGAAATTATAATGGCCAAGCTAAGCCCCAAAGAAGGGGGAAAGGGAATAAACATTTACTAAGTGCTAGACATTGTGCCAAGTGCTTTGTAAATATTTTCTCGTTTGATTCTGATGCAACCCCATGAGGGAAGTGCTCTTATTACTCCCATTTAACAGTTTGGAAACCTAAGGCAGATAAAGTGACTTCCCAAAGTTCTACAGCTAGTAGGTATGAGATACTGGATTTGAACACAGATCTTTCTGACTCCAGGACCAGCATTCACTGTGCCACCGACCTGCCTCTAGAGGATTTTTGAAAAGGGACCTCCCCCACACCCTGCCTTTATTTGCAGAGATGAGGATCTATCAATGTGGACATTTTTTTTAGTTTGTTTTTTTAGTATATATTTTTTTTCCTCTTTAATTCTTTGTTGTAAAGGGGTACTCTGTAGAAAAGGGAAGGAGAAGAGATACTTTGGGAAATGTGGGTGATGAAAAAAATAAGACACCAGTAAAATGAATTTCACAAATAACTCATGAGTACCAAGGTAGCACTTGGGTTACCTGTCTATTGTCTCTCATTTTCATTTCCTGAACAGCTCATACCTTTTCATCCTCATGCACATCCTTAATAATATCTTTTAATTTCACTTCTCATAAGCACGTCTCCATGCAGCAGCCTACTTATACCCACCATATACCTTTCCATTATTCTTTACATCATGTACAATTTTAGTTCTTCTTAGATCATGGTAATCTATGATCTGCAGCTATGTAGCATATTACTAGGAAAATATTGGTTTTACGGTGAGCAATTTGGAATTATTGAAAACCCTGTACCATTTCTCAAATGTAGTGCATTTTTACATCCTCTTAATTCTGAAACCAACTTGTTATCTGTCTGTAGCACCTGTCCAAAATATAAATGTATTTTTTTTTTGTCAGATCTGTGCTTTCATTAGCATAGGAAACCTTAACTGAGCTAAGGAGGCTTTGGAGGGCTCCTGGGGCTTTTCCAGCTACTGGGGCCACAATTCTTTGACCTGGTCCCTTAGCTCTACTTCCATGGGTGCTTTATATACCTGGAAGTTTGACCTATAAAAGGATTAGCCTGGGGGTATGGAAGGTGGTCAGAAACCTTTCCCCAAGCTCCAAATGATTGTAGGTCACTTCCTTCAGTCCTTGACTCTGTGACTACAGGAGGGATGTTGCAGTAGGTTAAGCCTCTTGGGTGTGCATAATATAATGAGCCTCCAGAAGCAGGGGGCCAACAAAGCGCTTAGAGAGGCACATATCAGTCATAATCAGAAAATGGTCAGTAGTGGAATTCTATCCATGATTCAAGCAGCTAGGTGGAGCAGTGGATAGAGTGCTGGAGACAGGAAGACCTGAGTTCAAATACGGCCTCAGATACTTACTAGCTGTGTGACCCTGGGCAAGTCACTTCACCCTGTCTACCTCAGTTTCCTCATCTGTAAAATAATCTGGAGAAGGAAATGGCAAAACACTCCTGTATCTTTGCCAAGAAAACCCCAGATGGGGTCATGAAGCGTTGGATGAGATTGAATTGACTGAGCAACATCTGTTACTGGCCACTGCATTTCCAGCCTGGGTAACCCAGGGAGACCAGATCTGCAAAAAACAAAAGCAAAAACAAAGAACAAAGAAAACTTTAACAAAGTACAGGAGGAACCTAGTAAGCTTCTTTCAGAACTTCCTGTTATTTTCATATCAGAAACAAATAAATTTGCATGGTTGCTGTCAGTCATTTTCTACGACTGACATAAATCCTAGAACAATAGCCTTGGTAGAGTGTGAAGCTTCTTCGGTCCTTAGGAAAACAGAATAGGATGGTCAGAAACTCAAAAAGAAAAATCTAAGCAAAAATGACAGATGTCCTTTCAAATTATATGCAAATATGTGCGTATAACATATCTGACCCACTTATGCTTTAAATATGAAGACGCTTAAGATAAAATTATTCTCAACTTTGGCGCTAGTGATTAAAGTCTTGTAAATTGAAACAATCATAGTAAATACATTTGACACCATTTAAACCATCCTTTTCAGTCTAATTATAAAGCACAGAGATAAAAACACTCTTGTTAATTTATCCAGTTTCCTGTTGTCAAGTGTGGTGTCAACAATTGACGCGATTGTGTTAATATGCTAATTAGATTGGACTGCTTTCATTATATCCTATAGGTTCTCTAAAGCTAGCAAACACTATTATAAATAGGTTTTCACTACATTTGCACTGGAATAAATAGGACAAAAGCACTTTTTTGAGAAGCAATTGGTGTCTATCATGTTGAGCAGGCAAACATAAAATTTAATTTGTCCAATGCAGCCTCAATGGGAGAATGACTGGCACAAATGGAATGTGTAGATTTCAAGCTGTGCTATACACAGCACTTTCAATGTTTAGGGCCCAAAGCAGAGTAGATCTATATTTATATATGGGCCAGAATGTTTTCTCAGTGAAACTACAGGGAACAAAACAGGATAAAATTCAGTTTATGCATTGGAAGAATCACGGAACTCAAGACATCTTTAACTTAGTTGCAGGTGTAGGATTTTTTCTTGTTCAGTCACTTTATGCAGTTTTTTTTAACCTCCTTTCTATGCTTAATAAAGTTTGTCTTTATTTTTGAAACTCCAGACTAATTTGAAATCTAATTTTTGATGAAAATTTCTTTCAAAGAACTAGTTAGGATATATCTGTGTACAGAATTTCTTTTTGATGGGCTGTTTGCTTTTCTCTTGGCAGCTTTATCTCTTTAACTTTGTGATTATGTACACGGTGGATTTTACCATACTGATAAACCTACCTAACTCTTCAATAAAATTAGTTTGGCTATTTTTTTTTTCATTTTTTGCCTGAACTGATAATGAAGTTGCTTCACTTTTCAAAGCCCTGAGTTTCCTTACTTGAATTATGAAAGCATTGGCGTAGATCTCTAAAATGACGTTTAGCTCAAAAGCTATGATTCTGTGATGCTACAACGTTTGATTGGATCTTCCCTGGCACAGTGAAGTCAAATTAAATAAGACTACATAATTTGATAGTTTCAGTTTGCTATTAGCCCCATAAGTGTTAGGGTGCCAGAAATCCTAGGCCCACTCATCATAAGGTCATCTTTTTTTTTTTCAAATTTAACTTTTTTTTCAATTAATAATCTATTTTTTCCTTTTTCATCTTTCTCCCCTCTGAAGAAGAATGAAAAGAATGAAAAGAACCAGAATGCTGCTAACAAATATGCATAGTGAAGCAAAACAAATCCTGCAGTAGCCACATCGCAAAAATATATATATCTCATTCTGCACCCTGAGTTTATGTCAGGAGGTACATAGCATGCTTCACCATCAGGCCTCTGGAATGATGGCTGGTAATTGCATTGATCAGTACTCTCAAGTTTTTCAAAGTTTTTCTTTCTGTGTTTTGATTTTCCCTGGTTTAGGTATCAAAGCAATATTCACCCCATAAAAGGAATTTGGAAAGATTCCTTTTCCTATTTTTTCAAACAGTTTAATTCTGGATCAAATTTGCTTGTAAATCTACCTGATTCTGTTTTTAAAAATCTCATTTATGGCTTTAAAATTTCTTTTCCTGTGACTGGATTATTTAAATTCTCTGAGTACTTCTTAGTTTCATAAGTATTCATTTATTTTGTTTAAGTTGTTGGTTTTGGTGACATATATTTGGGCAAACTATTTTCCGATAATTTTCTTTATTTCTTTTTCACTTACTGTGAAATTACCTATTTCATTTTTGATACTGGTGGAATTGGGCTTTTTCATTTAAACAATCATATTAATTAATGGTTTATCTTTTCTTTTTTTTTAAAACAGCTTTTAGTTTTTTTGTATTAAATCAATAGAATGCATTCAATGTTATTAATCTCTTTTTTGATGTTCAGAATTTCTATTTCGAGGTTTAGTTGGCTTTTTAAAAGTTGCATGCCCAAATTACTTATCTGTTCTTTCTTTCTTTTGTTAATGAATGACTAATGACTACTTTGGCTGCATTTTGGAATGTTTCCTCATTGTTGTCATCATTAGTGAAACAATCTTTTGTTTCTAGAATTTGTTCTTTGAGTCACTGATTCTTTAGGATTAAGTTATGTAGCTTCCCAATAATTTTTAAAATCTTTTCTTCGATGATAGTTTATTGAATATAATTTTTATGTCATTGTAGTCAATAGAAGTTGTGTTTAATATTTCTGCATTTCTGCTTTTTGTTTGTGAGGTTTTTAATTCTAATATATTGTCAGTTTTTGTAAAGGTGCTATACACAGCTGAGAAATATGTATATTTTCTCTTTCCATTCAATGATTGCCATAGATCATCATATTTAAATTTTCTAAAATTCCATGCAGATGTTTATCTTCTTTCATGTTTCATTTTTTGGTCCTGTTCAGATCTGGAAGAGGTACACTGAAGTCTCTCACAATTACAATTTTATTCTCCATAATCTTCTTATTTCCGATGTTTCTTGTAAACATCATATTGATGAAAACTGCTTTCTAATCCATGTTTTGTAATCCTCTTTCTATTTTATGGGTGAGTTCATCCCATTCCCATTCATATTCACATTCACAGTTATGATTGTTAATCATCTATTTTCCTCCCTCCTCTTCTTACATACTCTACTCCCTTCACTTTCTGTATAGAGGGGGCTATGACAGAGAAGGGATGTGCTCAGGACTTAGTGCCATCTGTTTGATGCAATCTGCTTCTGCTCCCATGCTCCTGTGCTCTTCTCCTCACCCACACCCAACCAAGTTCTTACCCCTTCTTTCTTGCCTTTTAAACCCTTCTTGATAATCAACCTTTTGAGATTAGTTTGTTTTGCTTATGACTAATCCTTCCCTAAACCTATCCTCCTTATTTGCTTCTTCTCTCCATTCCCTCCTATTTCCCTGTTGAGTTGAATGTATTTCTTTTGAGTAAACAGTATGATTTGTGGTAATTACCTTCGAAATTACCAAAAAAAAAAATCCATTTTAGTATATTTGTGAATGTGATTTAAAAAGACTCAGTATCAGTTGGTTAGAAAACTTTTCTTTTCTCTTTTTTGTTGATTATTTTAGGCTCAGCTTGCCACAGGTACCCTCAACTAGGTTGCCCAAATGGAACAATTGTGCAAAACCTTTCAAAGATATCTAGTAATAGGAATCACATCAACCTTTATTGAAATTTTATCCTGTGAGCATAAATTTTAGGCCTAGGCGGGCCTCAGAGGAAAAATTATTTCCATGATTACTCTTTTTCAAACACTCCTCAAGGAACTCATAAGCACGCTTCACCTTTGTAATTGTGAAGACTCTCATCACAACTCATAGGAGCAGGTAATTTGAACAGGAATATTTTCTCATGATATTTCTGATTCTAGTTTATCTAGCAAATCAGAGACTGACCTAATTTTTCATATTATTTGATAAATCTTCAAAAGAATCCTAGAGAGTTCTCTTGATCTTAAGGATAAGTAATTCAATTTTGTCATCACTTAATGCCTGCTTGGATTGTCCTAGGAAAGGTACATTCTCATACTGACCTGACCACGTTCACATTTCTGTCTATAATTAACTATGTGGTTCATGGAATCTGAACTGCTTTCATGTTTAAATGGATGTTCATCACAGCCCAATTTATTAGCAAATTGAATTTTCCTTTTCTCCCTATAAATGAATTCCTCCTTTTATTTTTATTTTTTTGAGAGCCATTTGACTGGCCGAATCAGGCAACAGATCTTGATCATGTAGGCAAAGTCATAATTGAAATCTAGTTATCTCTTAGTTATTATTGAATAATAGTTATCCCGTATGCTTTAAGGTCAGACTTCTGTCTTATAAGCCATATGGATAATTTTTTCTTAGTGTCATGCTCTGAATTTTCTTTGGGAGAGCATCTCTGGAGAATATGTTGATAATTCAGAAATATGTTTGGGATATTGGTTAATAGTTTTTTTTTTTAAAAAATATCATATCACAATGTTTTTCCTTTGGTTCCTTGGGAATTTCCTTGGGAATAGAAGAGTAAACAGGTTTTCATTTCCCCCAGGATTGCAAGGATGTAGAAAATGGACATTCTCTTCAATATCTGATGAAGCTACTTTTTAAACATTTTCAGTCCTGCTTGCCATTTTGATGCAATGACCCAATATTGATGATAGGCAGTGATCCATTTGGAGAAAATTATACTAGATTTCCAAGATTTAGGTTAATAATCTGCCAGATCACTATAGAAGAAGCTGACAAATTTGAAGTCTTGCCATCAAAGTCTTCAAAACCATTTTTTGGGGGGGAGGGTTAGATAGAAATGTGGAAAACTGGACATTTTAATAAGTTTAAAGTTTCTAATACTTTTGTCACAAGATCATCATAATAGGCCAGAGTCAATCTGATGTCCAATTCAATTATGCCTCTAAGATATGACCAAGGTCCTACATTTTAGTATTTCTCTTGGATATGGCTTGGGCATAATGAATCTCTCAGCAAATGAGATTCAATATTATAGTATAATTAATAGATTCCCACATGTAACATGGATCCCACAAGACTTTGCATCTTTTCTCTACCTTAGGCTCACTATGAGGTATTTTGTATGGTTATTGTATATATACTTACTGTTCAAACAATCATCTAATGCATGATCTACCAAAGACCTGGAAGTATAATTCAAAGAGCAAAGCTTTTAATTAAGACAGAATAGCAAAATAAGTGAGGGGAAAATTGAATAATAGAATTATTCTCTACCCCTCTTCCTCAAAGAGGCACAGATTTCTGCCAAATTATCAGCAATTCACACTCCTGGGATTGCAACCCAGATGAAACATCTTTCATGGCTTTATCACTCCACTCCATCTCCTAGCAGTGCCTCCCTAATACACCGCTATATATAGGAAGATGTTGTTGCTTCCTGATTCTTTTCTAAGCTGCTGTTGCCATCTACTGGAGCTGTTATCTGATGGTAAGGCTTCTTCCTTTTCAAAGAGAGTGACTACTCTTTTGTAAGACTTTTCCTACCACATGCCTGGAGCTAATCAACACATTTTCAGGTTTGTTTTTTTGTAGGTTCATGGCCAACCCAGCCAGCACAATAAATGGGTCCCTTAAAGGCTATCCAACTTTTTTTTCTTCTGTCCCACTATCTTCCATAATAGGATATCCCTCAAATCCCTGATGGGTTGAAGTGAATAAATTACATAAATGCCTGGAAGAAATCAAATGAGAGATAAAAAATGAAGTTAAAGCTATGAATGACAGAATCGGAAGGAGAATAAATAGCTCAATGGTAAACTTTAACTAAATAATGGACTCCTTGAAAACTATAATAAAAATCAATGACTCCTTGAGAAATAGTCAAAGAAGAAGTGCATAGATATGCATACACATATATACATAGTTTGATGTAGAAATATATGAAGATCAACAGGGAAACAAGTAGGGAAGGAATTTTAGGGTAGAGGGAGGATAAATACTGGAAAGAGAATATTTACAAGGAAAACAAACTTGCTGATCCTGAAGGAGGGATTAAAAGAGAGATAAAGGAAAGCAAAGAATCAAAATCTAAGAGGGGGAGTGTAACTGTCAACTGGGAAACTGGTTGAACAAATTGTGATGTATGACTATAATGAAATATTATTTTGCTGTATGAAATGATGATAGAGATTATTTCAGAAAATCCTAAGTAGCATAAACCAATGAAAAGACCAGAGCCAGAGGAACAAATTATACAATAACTACAACATTGTAAAGACAAACATCTTTGAAAAACAAGAACTTTGATCAATACAATGGCCCACTAAGTCTCCAGAGGTAATGAACTCAAGATGCAGAGAGACTTACATTTTAGGACATGACCACTGTGTGAATGTGTTTTGCTTGATTATGCTTATATATTACAAAGGCTTTTCCTCTCCTTCTTTTTCTTCTTCTTCTTCTTTCTCCTCCTCCTCCTCTTCCTCCTCCTCCTCCTCCTTCTCCTATCTCTCTCTCTCTCTCTCTCTCTCTCTCTCTCTCTCTCTCTCTCTCTCTCTCTCCCTCTCTCTCTCTCTCTTAAATGGAGTGAAAGTAAGAGGAGGAAGCAAGCTTAGCAATAGAGATTTTAAAAAAAGAACCATTGAAACATTTCAAAAAATTCAAAAAAGGGAAGTGAAGGAAGCACAGATGAGCAGGACAGTTTTGAAAGGACTATGTGTAATTTGTTATGTACTTTTTAAAAAAGCGCATGATATGAAATAGAGCTTTGTGGTTTCACATAAAGTCCTTTTTGTGTATTCTGCTGTGTACATGGAAATGCTTGGTTTTCGGGTTTTAATTTCACAAAAAAATCTTTTTTGAAGTAGGTAAGTGCTCTTTTACTATCTCCTTACTTATCATGGATCCCAACTTCTTGTTAGTCATGGTTACTCAGTCATTTCTAGTACAATGGTCATTTTCCTTAGCAGAGAAAACAGAAGGAAAATTAGAATTTAGTAACTCTCCCTCTCTCTGTTGTCAGTTGTCGCCATTCCATCCACCCCAAGGAAAGATCTAATCCCATCTTTGATTCTCTTTTCCTCTCAACATAACTAAAAGACAAAAACAAAACCTTTTTGGCTGTTTTTATTTTTCCTTGCCAGCCTCAGCTCATTCTTTGCTTTAGTACTTCCAAACACTATTTTCATAGGAATGTGTCACACTCATATTCATCTTTTGTAATCTGGCAGCACTGTTTCCACATTTTGCATACTAGCATTGCTATGCCCTGACATGGAGATAACAGATCCTGAGATACCCAGAAGGAATTTTATTACAAGGAAATGAAGCAGAAACTCAGATCTTGGGATACCAAACTCATAGCAGGACCAATGAAGAGTATGATTGACTGAGTAAGCAGTTAAAGCTATTGATCTGAGGCAAAAGATGGTACCATGGAAAGAATAGTGGCCTGGAAGGCAAGAACCTGAATTACAGGGTATCCCTAAAGTCTGGACACACAGGACAATTGACAGCAACGTGGAGTTATTGCATCAAGTTCACATGAATCTTGCAAGGCACATCAACCTTTGCATCACAAATGTTGGAAATCATATTGAAGATGTTATTTGTTAATATTCCAATTAAATAAAATGTGGTTGAAAATTTCATTCATTTCATTTCTTGAAAATATTCATTTTTGCCTATGTGTCCAGACTTTAGGAACACCCTGTATATCTCTTTTGTCATAAATGCTATTTTGAAGGAATCATGACCCTCCACCATCAGGGGTCCTATTATTTTCATTCCTTCTTATTCATCCAAATCAGGTCCAGAAGCTTCCTTTGATCACATCTTTCACCTTTTAAAGGGTGAAATCAGTATTAACTCAAGGAGAAAAATTATTAGTCACTCCTCTTTTGGCATAGGGAGAGCTCCAGCAAATATCAAGATATGCACTGTATCCCTTCACCATAATATCATGTGTCAATGCCAGGTTGGTGATCTATTTCTCAAACTCCTTTTCTAATTCTTGTATACTTGCCCTCCCTCCCCCACTTATATTCATATACATATACTTGTGTTCTCACCTACTAGAATGTTCTTTTTCATCCTTCCTATTATGCATTTTTATATTTCCTCACATGCCTATATCTTCTTAATATGCAATGCTACCTGGAAGTGAGCCTTGAAATTACTGTAGTACCAGAAATCAAAATGACTGTATTGTTATCTAGGGAGGGAGAGCGCACCATAAGGATGAGGTTTCCTGATCAATTATGGGTTCTAGGATGAGTCTTTTGTGTTTTCTGATCAGTTAAATAAGACAGTTCATATTTGAAAAGAAAAATTTAGGTCAATGCTACTCTAGCTCCATTTTTCTCTGTCCTGTTCCTTTTGAATAAGGCACTGTTTCCCATTTAGTGATTTCATGAACCCCCTAAGAATTTTTAATGATGGTCCGAGAGATTCATGGCAAAAATTCTTTAATGGCTCCTTAAGCACTAAGTAATTGCAGAATATTATAAGTGGTATATTAAATTATCTTGAGGGTTCCCAACACATTTTCCATGGTTTTTGTTGTTCAAGGGTGTTCTCAAAAAAAAAAAAAGAAAAGATTGGGAACCACTGAAATAAAGTAGCTTATACTTCCAAAGCTAAATTGAGGTTATGAGCCTCATTCCATCAGCTGTCAGTGATACATACATATATATTAGCAAATTCTGTGATTTAATCAATTTAGGAAACTCAATAAGGAATTATTTTCTCAATGCATACTGGACATCTTCTCTGTGACTTATAGAGAGTTGTCTACAAGACTAAGAGGTTCTGACTTCTTCAGGGCCACAAGGCACTATGTGAACTTGAACCAAGGTCTTCTTGACTCCAAAGCCAACTATCCATTGTCCAACTTCACCCTGCCTTTCAGAATAACTATAAGTTAAGGTTTGTCTCCTGGCCTTAGGATGTCTGATTCACTCTGTTTATTGTTCACACACTACAATTGCAAACAGACATCTGAGACCATAGTTTTATAACTGATTCTTTGAATCTCCTTGGGTCTCATTTCCTTCATTTCTATAAAATGAGGGGATTGCATTGGTCGGTCACTCAAAAAACATTTATTAAGCACCTAATGTGCATCAGTCATTATGCTAAATGCTTAAGAGATAAAGAACAGCAACAAAACAAAACAAAAACAATTTCTGCTCTTAGGGAACTCACAATCTAATGGAGGAGACAATATGTAAACTGTGTACAAATGAGATCGATACAAGATAAACTGGAGATAATTGGAAGAGGGGAGACATTAGCATTAAAAAGGATTGGAAAATTCTTGTAGAAGGTGGGGAGAGAAGGAGATATAGATGAGGAAGGAGAGAATTCCAGGCATGGGGGAACAGCCACTGAAAATTTCTGAATCAGGAGATAGTGTGCTGTCTGAGCAACCATAAGGAGGCCAGTGTCACCACTGAATCACAGAGGTCTGGGGCAGGGGTGAGGGTGGGGGCAGATTGGAGGAAGGGATGAGTAATATGTAAGAACACTCTGGATAGGAAGGGTGCAGGTTATGAAAGACTTTGAATGTCAAATGGAGGATTTTATCTTTGACCCTGGAGGTAATAGGAAACCACTGGACTTTATTGCTTTAGTAGCATCAATTCGACAGCTGAGTGGAGGATAGGATAGATTATACTGGAGAGAGACTATTACATTAGTCCAGTTATGGCAGTGTTAGTGGAGAGAAAGAGTTGAATACAAGAGATATGACAGTGGTGGAATCAACAAGACTTGGCAATATATTGGATCTAGGGAGTGAGAGAGGGAGAAGTCAATAATGATGGCATCTAGGTTGGGGTAGTTAGGTGGGATGGTAGGTAGAGCAGCGGACCCAGAGTCACAAAGACCTGAATTCAAATCCAGCCTCAAACACTATCTCTGCGACCTTGTTTGCTTTAGTTTCCTTATCTGTAAAATGAACCAGAAAAGAAAATGGCAGACCACTCTAATATCTTTGCCAAGAAAACTCCAAATAAGGTCATGAGGAGTCAGACAGGATTGAACAACAAAGTTGGGAACCTGACTGACTGGAAGGATGGTGGTATCTTTAACAGTAATAGGATAAGTTAAGAAGAGAGGAGAGCTGGGGAAGAGGGGAAGATGATGAGATCAGTTTTGGATATATTGAGCTTAAAATGCCTACAAGACATCCAGTTCAAGATGTCTAATAGGCAATTGGAGATGTGAAACTGCAGGTTAGGGGAGAAGTTAGAGCTGGATAAGTATATTTGATAATAGTCAGTCAGTAAACATTTATTAGGCACCTACTATTTGCTAGGGTATGCTAGCACTGGGGATACAAAAGAAAGGCAAAGGATACTCCCTACCCTTTAAGAGCTCCCAGTCTAATAGAGGAGACGATGTGAAAACAACTATATATGAACAAGCTGTATCCAGGATGAACAGAACATAGTCAATAGAGGAAAGGCCCAAGAGTTAAGAGGAATGAGGAAAGGCTTCTTGTGGGTGGTGGGATTTTTCCTGAGACTTGAAGGAAGCCAGGAAAGCCAGGAGGTAGAACAGTCCATGAATGAGGGGAAGTCAACGAAAATGGACAGAGTCAGGAGATGGAGTGTCTTGTCTGAGAAACAAGGAGGCAGCATCAGCATAGGGATGATTCAGACTTGGGGAGTTGATTTCACCAAATGAAATAGTATGGAAAGAGAAGACTTAAATGATCTCTAAATTCTCTTCTAACTTCCTTATATTCCCCTCCCTGTGACATACTGGTACCATAGTCTGGGATAAGATAATACCTATAGATAAGAATTAAATTGCCTCAGCTCTGATGATTAGGGGATTATCAGGATAAGAAATCAAACACAGTGCAGGATTATTCAGTAAGTGCTTAGGCATTCTGAAGTTTTGTAGTAGCAATACTTCCAATATCCTGCATCCATTCTCTCCTATTGTCTTTTGAAACCTCTGAGAGAACTTGATGGCAAGGCAGAAACCAGAATAATATCTCCCTGATTCATTTGTCCTATTTTGGAGCCCATATCTACTCACCCTGAACACTAAAGGACTCGTGACCACTAAGGATTTCTGGGGGAATATTAGGATAAGAATATAGACCTTTACAATACTCACTAGAGTCAGAAATAAGAAAGAAATGGAAGAAAAGTGTAGATAACTTTTTTCTAATGAAATCCTTTTGGTAATTTTCAAGAAACCCAAAAAGACATATTGTCAGTCAAAAATGGTTAATTCAGTTATTTGAGGTGAGATGGTCTTGGGGGAGAGGGTGCTGGGAAGGGGAAAAAGGAGAAGGGAAAAAAAGAGAAGGAACTGGATTTTAGAGGCCCAGGGGGTCTTAATCTTCTACTGCCTGGAACAATGAGCTGAATCTAATAGGATTCTATCAATTCAGATTTTATCTGTCCCCTACAATAACCTTATTTTAAATTCTAATGTCAATACCAGAAGTTTCTAAGGTTAGCAGAAATGGTTAGTCTAGGTCTTGGTCCTCTCAATAAATTTTCCTTTTTATAGCTCAGGGGCCCTATGGGCAATGGTTGTGAGAACCAGGGGGGGCTGGGGTAGAGGGAAGTGCATGCTGAGGTTTTGCTTTCTTTGGACTCTGAAAGGTCTTTAATTTGTCACTATTTAACTCGATTCAATGAACATTTATTAGTTGCCTGCTTTGTGAAAGGCACTGTGGTAGGTGCTAGGAATCTAGAAAGACAAAGACAAAAATGAAGCTGTCTCTATCTATACAAAGTTGGCTTTCTTTTTGGGAGAATACAAAATATACTCACAATAAGTAAATACACAGTAATTTGAGTAGTAAGAGTGCTAGCAATTGAGATAAGAAAAGTCTTTCATCCAGTAGGTAGTATCTGAAATAAACTTTGAAGAAAGATAGAGATTCTGAGAATTAGAAGTAATGTGACAATACTTTCCAGGCATGGGAAATAGTTTTGCAAATGTGCAAGATGGAGGGTCAAGGACAGTAAGGAGTGAAAGAGGGCATCTATGTTGCAAACCTGGGTTACTGGGAGGTTGGTGGTACCCTCAACAGTAATAGTGAAGATAGAAAGGAGGGGTTAGTGAAAAATATAAAATATCTATAGAATGTCTGATTCAAGATGCTTGAGGCAATTGAAGATGTGAGACTGGAGGTCAAGAGAGGGGTCTTGTCCATCTCTCTGTGACCCCATTTGGAGTTCTCTTGGCAGAGTCACTGCAGTGGTTTGTCATTTCCTTACTCATTTTACACATGAGAAAACTGAGGCAAACAGGGTTAAGCGATTTGCCCTGGGCAAATAAGTGTCTGTGGCCTTATCTGAATTCAGGAAGAGTCTTCCTGACTCCAGGTCCAGTACTCTATCTACTATGCCACCTCACTGCCTCCAGGAGTGAGGTTAGGTCTGCGTAAATATATCTGAGAGATGATACTTGAATTTATGGGAGCTAGTAAAATCACCAAATAAAATAATGTATAGAGAAAAGAGTGTCCAAGACAGAGCCTTGGGAGATACCTAAGGAAGCATGACTTGGCTGAAAAGGCAGCAAAGCAGATTGGGAAGGAGCAGTTAGACAGGTAAGAGGAGAACCAAGAGAGAAAAGTTTCCTGAAAACTTAGAGAGGTGGGAGGACCCAGAAAAAGAGGGTGACCAACAGTGTCAAAAGAGCAGTTATGTGATGCAATGAATAGAGTACCAAGCCTGAAGTCAGGAAGAATCATCTTCCTGGCCTCAGACATGTACTAACTGTATGACCCTGGGCAAGTCACTTAACCCTGTTTGCCTCAGTTTCCTCATATGTAAAATGAGCAGAAGTAAATGGCAAACTACTCCAGTTTCTTTGCCAAGAAAACCCTAAATGGGGTCACAGAGAGTTGAACACAACTGAAATGACTGAACAACTAAAACAGTGTCAAATGCTGAAGAGAAGTCAAGAAAGATAAGGCTTGAAAAAAGATAATTAGATTTGTTAATTAACTGTTAACTTTAAAGAGTAAAAGAAATATTAACATGGCCATAGACCAAACGTAACATGGCTTAGTAGATAGAATGCTTGTACTTAAATTAACTTGGGTTAAACTCATCATGTCTAAATTAGAACTCATTATCTTTCCCCCTAACCCTTCTCTTCCTCCTAACTTAAGGGTACCACCATTCACCTAAATACACAGGCTAGCAACCTGGGTTCAAGAAACTAGGTCAGTTACTTTGGATAAAAAGCTTTAACATCTTTGAACCTTACCTTCCTTGTTGTGAGAACCTTTTTTTTAGATTCAGAAGATTTGGTGTAACAGATTACCCTTGCCCTAGGTGAACTCCATCCTCCTGCCTAGCACCCCTCTCTTTCTTCTGGAATATTCTATGGATGTTCTCTGCTAGAAATTTCTATACTCTGTGAAACTTTCCTAATGGGTCAATTTCATGTTTTTGACATCAGAGGTGGCAAAGCAATCATATGCTCCTGAGTAAGACTCAGCCCTTTCCTTTAAAACCCCTGGCCACCATATAAGTCACTGAATTGTCCTGCTACATGAGATACTAGATCCAAGCATTCCTACAAAGAATTAGGAGCTGTGACAAGTACCTGGCATAACATTAGCTAGGTCTGAAAAGTGACCTTTCTCGGGGTCCTGGGTCTCCTTCCTCCTCCTTCTGTGGTCTCAAGATCATCACACTTTAGGCTCAGTGATGCCTTTCCATACAACGAAATATGGTTGTATTCTTATCTCTACGATAACTAAGATCCATAGTATCCTTTGCCTTGAATCTCTCTTCTTTCACTTTGCCACTGGGTATCTCAAGTTAGGTTTCATGCCTTTTTCTTATTCAAGCAAAAATGTACCCATAATCAATGCCAATTGCCTTCACCTTGCTGACCATTCTGTCAAGTTCCTCTGTGAAATTCCCCAAGTCCCCACAGTGGCTAGAAATGCTTTAGATGCCATATAGTTCCTGGCACATAGTGCAATGTATGGGGATAATAATACCTATACTACCCACTGTGGCTGTTGTGAGGAAACCCCTTGTCAAACTATAAAAAACTAGGCAAAAAGGAGCTGCTAACTTTTTGTTGAAAGTGACCCAAAGGACAATAGCAAGACACATGCTGTCAGTGGGATGCACATCAGTAGAAATAAACTTTGTGGGAGAAGAACATCTAGAAGGACATGTGTGATCAGAAAGGGAGGGTGGGCAATTCATATTATAAAGCCTATAACACATATTATAAAAATGAGGAATGACAGATGGATAACCTGAGCACTACACTGCTACGCTCAAGATATAAAAAGAAACTGAGGAAGGTGTTCATTGTATTAGGTGAATACTCTTTGGAGGATTTACAGAAGGAGAGGGATGAAAACAATTATAGGGTCATAGATTTAGAGATGGAAAGGACCTTAAAGATCAGAGTCCAGCTCCCTCATTTTACAGATGAGGAAACAGGCACAGAGAAATGACTTGCCCAGACTTGCCCAGAATCACACAGTTAAGATATAGAGGGATATCACAGATCTATTAAAGTACCAAAAAAATTTTGAGAGAGGCAGACTGGAGTAGTGGATAGGATATTGAGACTTTAAAAGTCATAAGACTTGAGTGTGAATCCCTTATTAGACATTTACAACCTATATGATCTTGAGGAAGTCACAAGTTCTTCTCAGAACCTTGGTTTCCATATTTATAAAATAGGAATTATAACATTTGCACTGTATGCCCCACAGGGCTGTTGTGAGGAAAATGATTTTTGTGAATCTGAAAATACTATCTTAATCTGCTCTTAATAACAGAAACAATTTAGCAAAAAATGGAGAAAATAAATAGAAGTTAAAAAACTAGAGTCAGAAACCAGGATCTCTCTTAGTTTTATATACTTCCCTATTGCTTATGGAAAGGTACAAACTCCTTAGGATGTTACTCAAGGCTTCTCATGACCTTTCCAGCCTTATCTTTCTTTACTCCCCTACATATTCCCAACTTTCCTGCCATATTGGACCAGTTACTGCACCTCAGGCACACCCTGCCCCTTGTTGTCTCTGTGAGTTTATTCATACTTTTTCCTTTCCCTAGAGTGCTCTTCCTCCATATCATTCAAGGCCTAATTAAAATTCCACCTACTTCATTATGCCTTCCCTAACTGCACCCACCCTGAAGCAATTTCTTCCTTTATTGGGCTATATATGTTCCTCTCTAGGAACCTTACCTCCCTTGTTGTGAGAACCTTTTTTTAGATTCAGTTAGAGTTAAAAGGGATCTCCGAGTCCATTTAGTCCAAATGGTACCTGAAACAAGAATGTTGCCTTAACATCCCAGAGAAGCGGTAAACCTTTACTTATAGAGCTCTAGTAGGAAAAAACTCCTTACCTCCAGAGGCAATCCACACCTACCATTGATAGCTCTAATGATTAGAAAGTTTTTTTTTTCCCTTACGTTGAGCCCAAACTTGCTTTGTAGAAACATCTACCGATGTCTTCGAATACCATTCCTAATTCTTTCTTCTGAGGCCAAGCAGAACAATTCTAATTCTTTGTCCATATGACAGTCTGCAAAATACTTGAAAACAGTGATCACGTTGCTGCTTAGTCTGTTCTCCAACTAAATAGTCCTGGACCCTTCAGTTGAAGTCCTTTAACTTGAAGTCCTTCACCATTATAGTTGCCTTCTCTGGATGCTCTCCAGCGTATCAAAATCTTTCCTGAAAGGAATAAATGTACTTACTTCATTCTACCTCATATTATAGCTATTTGTATCTTATTTCTTCCTTAAGTAGGAGATGGAATATCCACACACACACACACACACACACACACACACACACACACACACACACACACTATATCTATCTTATCTATCTATATACACACACACATATGTGTGTGTATGTAAAAGTTTCATTTCCATATCTAGCACAGTGCTTTACACTCAACATATCCTCAGTGAATGTTTGTTGAATTAGATAGAATAAGAAATGCCATTTTGTGTATACATGTGGTGTATTCAGATCAGTTTTATTAACAAAAGCACTATAGGACTTCTCCCTACCTCACCCCTACCCTGTGTAATACTCTCAGGTTAGGTATGTATCCTGAAAATGGAGGTGAAACTGGAACAGACCATATTTTTTTTTAAAAACATATTTTTATCTGTCTTCAGCAAAACTGAATAAATATCCATCACACAATAGAGCTCATACCCTCAAGAATGGAGTTTATTTTTAGAATATCATTTTACAAAATTAAAAGTGAACAAAGCCCAGCAAATTGATGCTATTTAATTTGTGACAGAAAGAACAATTCCATTCTCCTCAGCATGGGGGCTACTGGGCCTATTTATGTGGACAATGGCAGCAAACAATACAATGATATTGGCTCATTTAATTGGTTTTTCTGGTACTGTCAGTGGAACACAGTCTGAGAACAAAGCAACCTTATTGGGTAGCTGTAGAGGGCTAGAAATTCCTTTCATTGTACAGCAAAATAATCTTCTAGATGTTTGCTTATTTTTTTGAGCATCATACAATAAAACTTTATTCTTCCAGAGTCTTTGAGGAAGGACTTATACTGTATATTTGAAAATTTTGAATAACTATGAGTTCAATAATTAATTAAACATTTATCAAGCCTTATTAATGCAGAAATATTTTTTAAAAATTAACTATTTCAGATAGAAGTCTTTCTAAATTCTTAAACAGATTCTGAAAACAATTTGTTCTTTTCCTGTTGACCCAGGTTTGTCATTATGAATATGACATTGTACTATGCTATTATAACACTAATGCCCCCTTCTTGGCATGGTGGCACATGCCTATAATCACAGGAAGGTTGAGACTGACAGATCTATTGAGTGTGGGAGTTCTGAATTACAGTGTGCTAAATCAATGGTGTGTCTACACTAAATTTGGCATTAATGTGGTGAGCCCCCCCAGGAACACAGGGCGACTAGGGTGTATAAGGAGAGGAGGAAGAGCCTGGGTTGAAAACGGAGGTCAAAGCTCCTGTGTCAATCAAAGTGGCATTAGCCCATAAGTAGCCTCTACACTTGTACCCTGAGAGATATAGGGAGACCTGGCTTAAATACACACACACATAAACACACACACACACACACACACACACACACACACATATATGTGAACAATAATGTCCCCAGGGCCTATTGAGATGTAAAAGAGGAGTAGGTTAAATTTAAAAAGAAGAAACTACTGTGCTTTTTAAAAACTTCTTGTTTCTGTTTTTGAATTTTACCTTCTTTTTCCTCATTTTCCAGTTATTGTCAGTGCTCAAGCTTGTCGATGTGCTTACCTATAGCAGTTCCTTTCTCTCTCCCTTATAATTTTCTGTCTTTAATCAGCTGTAGGTGAGTAAACTTTATAAACAAACACACTCCTTTCCCTGACGCTACTCCATATTCCCTTATACCTATCTTGTCAGTTCTATTGCTCTTGGATCTGGGTCCAACTCTATCCTCCCCAGCTTGATGGTGCAGTAGATAGAACCTGGAGTGAGGAAAAAGAGTTCAGATCCTGCCTCAGATACTTAGCTATGTGACCCTGGGCAAGTCACTTAACATTTGTGTAGCTCACTTTCCTCATCTATAAAATGGGAATGATAATAGCACCTTCCAGGGTTGTTGTGAAGATAAAATGAAATATTTGTAAAGCACTTTGTAAACGTTAAAGCACTGTATATTATTGTTTAGTCTTTTCAGTCATGTCCAACTGTCCACAACCCCATTTGGGATTTTCTTCCTTTTTCTTTTAAGTATTTGTTAATTAATTTATTTTTAGTTTTCAACATTCACTTCCACAAGATTTTGAGTTCTGAATTTTTCCCCATCTTTCCCCTCCCCCCAACCCCAAGACAGAATGCATTCTGATTACCCCTTCCCCCAATCTGCCCTGCCTTCTATCACCCCCTCCTTTTCTTATCCCATTCCCTTCTATTTTCCCGTAGGGCAAGATAGATTTTTATATCCCATTCCCCATGAATCTTATTTCCTAGTTGCATGTAAAAACAATTTTTAACATTTGTTTTTAAAACTTTGAGTTCCACATTCTCTCCCTCCCCCTCACCCCCACCCTCATTGAGAAGGCAAGCAATTCAATACAGGTTATACATGTGTAGTCAGGCAAAACACTTCCATAACAGTCATATTGTGAAAGACTAACTGTATTTCCCTCTATCCTATCTCTACCCCCATTTATTCTATTCTCCTCTTTAACCCTGTCCCTCCTCAAAAGTGTTTGCTTCTGATCACCTGTTCTTCTATTTGCCCTCCCTTCTACCATCCCTCCCCCTTACTCTTATCCCCTTCCCCCTTACTTTCCTACTTTGGGTAAGATAGATATCCATACCCAATTGAATGTGTATGTTATTCCCTCCTTAAGCCAAATCTGATGAGAGTAGGGTTTGCTCATTCCCTCTCACCTCCCCCTTCTTCCCTTCCACTGCAAAAGCTTTTTCTTTACTCTTTTAAGTGAGATAATTTACTCCATTCTACCTCTCCCTTTCTCCTTCTCTCTCTCATCCCCTAATTTTATTTTTTAGATATCATCCCTTCATATTCAACTCACCCTGTGCCCTCTGTCTCTCTGTCTCTCTCTCTGTATATGTATATCTATATAGGTGTATCTATATCTATATCTATATATTCCTTCCAACTACCCTAATACTGAGAAATGTCTTCTGAGTTACAAATATCATCTTTCCATGTAGAAATGTAAACATTCAACTGTATAATAAGTCCCTTGTGATTGTGCTTTCCTGTTTACCTTTTCATGCTTCTCTTGAGTCTTAAATTTGAAACTCAAGTTTTCTATTCAGCTCTGGTCTTTTCATCAGGAATGCTTGAAAGTTCTCTATTTCATTGAATGTCCATTCCCCGCTGAAGGAATATACTCAGTTTTTCTGGGTAGGTGATTCTTGGTTTTAATCCTAGCTCCTTTAACCTCTGGAATATCATATTTCAAGGCCTCTGATCCCTTAAGGTAGAAGCTACTAAATCTTGTGTTATCCTGGTTGTGTTTTCACAATACTTCAATTGTTTCTTTCTGGCTGCTTGCAATATTTTCTCCTTGACCTGGGAACTCTAGAATTTGGCTACAATATTCCTAGAGGTTTTCCTTTTGGGATCTCTTTCAGGAAGTGGTCAGTGGATTATTTCAATTTCTAGCTTCCCCTCTGGTTCTAGAATATCAGGGGAGTTTTCCTTGATAATTTCTTGAAAGATAATGTTTAGGCTCTTTTTGGATCCTGGTTTTCAGGTAGTCCAATAATTTTAAATTATCTCTCCTGGATCTATTTTCTAGGTCAATTTTTTTTCCAATGAGATTTTTCACATTGTCTTCTATTTTTTCATTATTTTGGTTTTGTTTTATAATTTCTTGATTTCTCATAAAGTCACTAGCTTCCATTTGCTCCATTCTAATTTTTAAGGAATTATTTTCTTCAGTGAGCTTTTGGACCTCCTCTTCCATCTGGCCAATTCTGCTTTTTAAGGCATTCTTCTCCTCATTGGCTTTTTGGACCTCTTGCCATTTGGGTTAATCTATTTTCTAAGGTGTTATTTTCTTCAGCATTTTTTGGGTCTCCTTTAGCAAGCTGTTGACTCATTTCTCATGATTTTCTTGCATCACTCTGATTTCTCTTCCCAATTTTTACTCTACTTCTCTTATTTGATTTTCGAAATCCTTTTTGAGCTCTTTCATGGCCTGCAACCAATTCATATCTTTATTGGAGGCTTTGGATGTAGGAGCTTTAACTTTGTTGTGTTCTTCTGGGCGTATATTTTGATCTTTCTTGTCACCAAAGTCAGATTCTATAGTCTGATTTTCTTTTCCTGCTGTTTGCTCATTCTCCTAGCCAATTATTTGACTTTTTAGCTCTTTGTTAAGGTAGGATTCTGCTTCCATTGTGGAGGGTGTATTGTCCCAAACTTCATGGGTTTTGTGTAGCTGTTTTCAGAGATATTTCTAGGGCCCTGTAAATTTTCAGTTCTGCCAAGGTTGTATGATCAAAGGAGAGGTGTTAAGTCCTCTCCTGGCCTGTGCTCTTGTCTATGAGGGATCATAAGCCCTCTTTTCTGCCTTGGAATTGTGAGGATTCCCTCTTCACCACTGCCATTAGGTCTGCCACATCAGCACTCCTCCTTGCCCCAGGACTACCACTGAGGACTGCAACCCAGATCCAGGCATGGGCAAAGCAAGAGAATACCGCCTCAGCTCCAGTAAAGAGATCCCTGCAATCCTCCTCTGATCAGCTACTCAATATTCCCCACCATCCATGGTCTGAGAGCTCCAGAAGCAGCTGCTGCCACTGCCACCACCACTGTTGCCACCCTGTAGCTGGGGCCAGACTTTGCTCCTCTCTCAGGTCTGACAGACCTTTCCTACTGACCTTCTAAGCTGTCTTTGGCATTTGTGGGTTGAGATGTCTGGAAACCACCACAGCTGCCAGTGATTCATTGCCCTGAAGCTTGCTTCAGGTTTTCAGGGGCCCTGTCAATGCCGGCGGCCCATGCTGGACTGCTCCCTTCTCTCAGACTTGTGCAACAGACCTTTCCTGTTGACCTTCCAGGTTGTCTTGGGCTGGAAATTTGTTTCACTCTGTCATCTTGTGGATTCTGCTGCTTTAGAATTTGTTTAGAGTCATTTTTTACAGGGATTTGGAGAGGTTTCAGAGAGAGCTCAAGCAAGTCCCTGCTTTTACTCTGCAGTCTTGGCACCACCCCCCTTCCATTTGGGGTTTTCTTGGCAAAGATATTAGAGTGGTTTGCCATAGTCTTCTCCAGCTTATGTTACAGATGAGGAACTGAGGCACATAGGGTTAAGTGACTTGCCCAGGGTCACACAACTAGTAAGTATCTGAGACTGAATTTGAACTCAGGTCCTCCTGATTCCAGGTCCAGCATTCTGTCTATCATCATCATCATCATCATCATCATCATCATCATCATCATCATCATCACCATTATTATTGCAAGGGCAATATGAACTTCCATGGTGAGGAGATTTCTATGGCAAGGTAGGGAAAATCCAGAGCAAGGAGTAGAGGAATAGAAAGGAAATATTCATTCTACAATTTAAGAAGGAAAAGGAAAAGTAATATTCATTCTGTAAGTTAAGAAATAGAAGCAAATTTAACCTCACTTCAATTACAAATTTGATAAAACATTGCACATTTTCCCTATGGAAAATCAAATCCCATTAGGCACTGCAATTATAATTGCAGGAAAAACTCCTGTGCTGACTTAGGTAGGCAAGTTGAGTGGAGTAAAGGACCTCACTAGATGGATTTAACTCCCATCTTAACACTATCTAGCTAGCTAGTATCAAGCACTAATTGGTGATTCCATGACTTAGCTGGGCTCTGTGATACTCTTCCAACTTTCTTTAGTATCAGAAACCAAAATAAACCAAAACAAAAAAAACAAACAAACCAAAAAACAATGGGGTTTTAAAAAGCTTGAGCTGAAAGATTTTCATTGTATACAAGATGAAGAAGTTAATTCAAGAAAACGATTTCTCTGTAAAATGTAATTCAGTTGTATTTATCAATACATTTTTCTAACTTTTTCTACTACATGCAGTATATTATTCTAGGTTATGCCCTCAAAGAGTTTATAATCTAGTAACTATACTTCACTTTCCAGAACTTGTCAGGGCTTTTCTTTGTTGACAAGGAAAACATGGTGATTTTAAGGGCATCCGTCCTTAGGAATTAAGATAATGTTAATAACAAGTTCTCCAGCTTTATAAATACATTTTACTGTGGAAGCTTTAATTTTTTTAATAGGGTTTTGATTGGTAAATTGAATCTTTCATTCTCTCTTGCCTACTTGCTCCCTTCTCTTCTCTTTTTCTTTGCCTTTGTCTGTCTTTCCCACGGTCTCTTTCCATTGGCGTATTTCTTTATCTTTGACTCCCTCCCTTCTTCCACATTTCTCTCCATTAACTGATCATAAAATAGAGCAGAAGTAATTTATTAGCACAATTTGTTTCTTATTTAATACATTTTTAGATTCCTTACTTTTGAGAAGTGGATTAATGAAACATTTTACATTGTTATCTTTCACATTTTAAGCCCTCCCTTTGCCCCCAGCCAAATTTAAGTTGCTTTTCAATTATATGGTTGTTAATTCCCATCTTCTACCCTTGGTAGAAAAGTAGTTTCTCAGACCTGATTTAGAGGTTATAGAATCTTTGCTATGAAATAGACATTAGAATTAATAATCACATATGATAGCTATTAAGCCTGATAAGGAAGGCCATGTGATAGAGTAGGGGAAAAAAAACCCAACTCCACTGTACTTGAACCAAAAGATCATATTTCCAGCTCTGGCTCCACTATTATTTTGCCTTGCAGTCTTCAGTGAGGTAAAGGGGTAAAACGAATAGACCATTTGACTTGGAGCCAGGAAAACCTGAGTTCAGATCTTGCCTCAAACATTTATTAGCCATGTGACCTTAGGCAAATCACTTAACCTCTCTCACCCTCATTTTCCTCATCTGTAAAATGAGGCTAATGATAGCCCTTACCTCACTGGATTGTTGTGAGGATCAAAGAAAATAACATCTGTAAAATGCCTTGTAAACCAAAAGCACTACAAAGATGTTAATTGCTGCTGCTGTTATCTACAAAGTTCCTTCCTATCTGTAAAAGTGTGAATCTGTTAACGCCACAAAATCTTTTGAAGTTAAAGAAGTCAGATCATCATTTGCGAGCATTATTTCTCAATCTGTGAATCTGCCCAGTTATCTGTACATGTATACACACACGCACACACACACACACACACACACAGAGTTATACACAGAAACTTACTTGTTTATTTTTGACAATCTGACCTACAGGAAAGGAGGAAATTCATGCCTGCCCTTTCTTCATGGTAATTTGCATGTTAATGATTGAGCAGTTACAGACCAGTCAGTTGGATAATGAACTTCAGTTAGCCATGTGGTATCAGAGTAACCAGTATGGAGAGCAATTGCATACTGAATATCACAAGGAAAGAAAGATTAATCATTAACCAAACCTATTAATCTACTTGGCATTTTAAGGCAAAAATTACCTATTTATTAATTTTTAAACACTTTGTCTCCACAGAATTAATGTTTCCTGTTGTGGGAGCCAGAGATGAAGCTCACTGACTGAAAACAGATTGCTCACACTTTTGAGGTTTGATTCCAAGATGTGAATAAAGAGGCAAGTGAGTTTCTTCAAAAACAAAAATAATTTCACCTGGAAGTATTTGTCACCTGGAAAAAAAGCCAACTTAACCTTCTAAAACACAGATAACAATTAGTGGGGTAGATACTGAAAGCTAGTGATCTTTGAGGATTTATGAAAACAAGAGAAGTTCAGAAGACCCAGAGTGGGGTGAATGTGGTCCCAATTTTGAAAAAAGGGGGAAGAATGTAGCTTTTGCAAATTAACATCAAAAACAGCTATACCAATTTTCTTCACATGTGGAAGAAAATGAAGAATTTCTGCGTGTGTCTTTTGCAAATCAGTGCTTTTTTTTTACCCAGTAAAGCATTTTTGGTTAACTCGAAAATTGGAACTCCTTTCTGTTATGTATGTGAGAACTGGGGGATGGGGAAGGTGGGCAAAGAATGAGAAGAGAATCATAAGGAAGTTGTGAGGTGATAATGGAGACCAGTGTGCCAAGATGACGACTAATGACTAAATGCCCCAGCTTCCTTTATTTTCTGCCTAAAACCAGAAGCTCCCAGGCAGAATGGGCAGACGAGAACAATTTGTTCCAATGGCCCTGAAGGCTGCTGAAGCAGGCATTGTAGACAGTTTAGAACTTGGTCAGACATCAAAGACACCAAGATCCTCCACTGCATCCAAGCCCATCCCCAGTCATCTTGACTTTTGTCTTGCCACCAGATGTGGATGACTCTGTGA
Organism: Trichosurus vulpecula; assembly: GCF_011100635.1. Taxonomy (NCBI): domain Eukaryota; kingdom Metazoa; phylum Chordata; class Mammalia; order Diprotodontia; family Phalangeridae; genus Trichosurus; species Trichosurus vulpecula. Next base: position 120,231,755 of record NC_050580.1, on the reverse strand, counting down.
GAGAGATTGAGACTGACAACTTTGTGCAACTCTGCCTCACTTAAATCCAATTCTGTGATATCACTGGTCCTCTTAGAAAATAAAGGATGAATAACTACAACAACAAAGCCAGGAGAAAAAAAGCAATTATAATTTCTATAGCAGTTTCAGATTTTTAAAATTAAATATTTATGACATAATTCACATAAAATATTCTCTTAGATCTGGCTGTGGGCTCAGATGTTAAATTTTATACTCACAAAATCACCGTCGGAGGGAATCATAGGATTTAGAGCTGGAAGCAACCTTAGAAATCATTGAAGTCCCAATCATTTTACATATGAAGAACTTAGGGAGCTAAAGTCCAAAAAAGTAATATAAACAGTAAGTGCCTAAGGCAGAATTTGAACTCAGGCCTTCCTGACTCCTGCTTTGTCTACTACCTGAGGACTAATCTTAATTTCAGCCAGGCTCAAATAAATCTGTTCTGTAGCGTATTTCTTGAACAATACCTAGTGCTGTGCTTGGGTACCATGAAGAACAAAAAGGAATTATTCCATATCTGCTCCTTACCCTCAAAGGCCTTACAGTCTAAGTAGTAGAGACAGAATATATAGAGATGAAGTAGAAAATAATACAAGATAGATTATTATTGTCCAACAGTTATGCTGACAGAAGGGTAGAGATCAATATTTTTCTACCACTGATTTTTTTTGATAACAATGACTCTTACCACTATTAGTGAAACTTCACTAATATATCATTTTGTTATTTAAAGAATGCCTTCACAGACATGATTTCATCTTGATCCCCACAACTGCATTGTAAAGTAGACAAGAGCAGTTATCATTTCCCCCACTTTACAAAAGGAAAAATTAAGGGTCAGAGGATAAATAGCTTGCCCCAGTTCACAAAACTTGTTAACGTGAAGGGAGTAGTTGAGGAGAGTTTAAAGGTACCCAGGGCTTAAGATGGGTCATATGAAGGCTACTATCATAGAACCATGAGTTTAGAGCTGGAAGGGACATTCGAGGTCAGTAACTCCCTCATTTTATAGATGAAGAAAATGAGACACAGAAAAGTTAAGTGACTTACCCAGGGTCACACAGCTGAAAAGTGTCTGAGACAGGTTTCTTATGTGAGTAGTTAGAGAGGATTATAAAATATATACTACAAAGGTTCTAGAACAAAGGTACAAAGTTGGTAATGAACATGGAGCATGGGGGAGTAAAGAAAAAATGTATTGAGGAGTGGTGAGAGAAAGGCAGAGTAAGCAAGGTTAGGCCAAATATGTGGGACCATTTGTAAGAATAGGGACAAAAGTTAGAGAGGAGAGAAGTCTGAGGCTTGTTCATAACAGTGCTTGCTTAGAAGTTCTTTGGGGACTTTGGTTCTCTGCAGGATGCCACTGCCAACCTAGTTGAGCCTGGAAATAGCCTTTTTTTTTTTTGAGGAGGAAGGTAAGGCAACTGAGGTTAAGTGACTTGTCCAAGGTCACACAGCTAGTAAGTATCAAGTGTCTGAGGCTGGATTTGAACTCAGGTCCTCCAGACTCCAGGGCCGGTGCTCTATTCACTGCGCCACCTAGCTGCCCCTGGAAATAGCCTCTTGAACATGTGTTGAGTGCCCAAATTAAAGTACAGAACTATAAAGAAATCTCCTGATATTTTACTGGCTTGTATTAGCTGATAGACTAGTATGGTGCTATAAATGTTTAAAAGCCCTTTAAAGTGTTGGTAATCTAAAATTAGTGGTCTCTAAAGTTGGGAACTGGGGGTGGTGGTGGTGGAGGAGGGAGGGAGTGTCAAGTTCATGTCCTGACCCGAAAGGAGCAGTAGCCTGATTTCAATGAGTATGTGGTCAGGCAATTGAAGAATGGGAAGGTGAGTTGCATATTCCATCCTTCTCTGATAGCCAGTTGTGGTTTTGTCTCCAACACAAATATGCCACCGCTTTCAGCTATCGTAGCTGAACAGTTTGCCCCTCCCATCTCTGGCCTCCTACATAACTAGCATTGGCCCCGTGGGGCATTTATGACCTTAACAAACCTTCAGTAGGATCAAAGGCCAAATTCCTCCCTGAACTTATTGCTTCCACTAATCTCCACCTCCCAGTTTGTATTTTTAATTTTTTTTTCTGTTGAGAAAGCCAGATAAGCAGGTATGGATGAGTTCTTGTCTGAGTTGCAGATTTCATTATGTTATCTCTTCCCCAAAACATACACCTTCAAACTTGGCACCAGCATTTTTCCAGTCTCATAGTTTTTCAATCTTCTTATTATCCTGATTCTTACTCAATCAAAACTGCATTCTCTAAAGTTAATGATGATTTACCAAAACTGATGGCCATCTCTCAATCATCATTTTTTTTTACCTCCCTGCAACATTTAATACTTTTAACAACACTCTCTTCTTAGATATTTATTCTCTCCTCTCTGGGTTTCTGAAAACAATCTAAGTATGCTACCGATAAAAACTCTCATATCTGCACACTTAAAAAACCCCAACAATTTGGAAACAGAATTTTCTAACCCATTTAAAAATATTATAAATGAAGTGTTTAAATGGGTCTTGAAACCATTTGTTAAAAATATAAAAATGCAACAATATTTGATTGGTTTAAAGGAATGATTGATGTCAGGGAAGACAAAAATGTACTAGCTGAATAGCAGCCAAAACTTTTGCATAATTAGTGAATTTGATTGAAAGATGTATATCATGATTTAACACATACATCTAATGATGCATTTCTTTCCCATAAATCTGTGAATCTTTGTGAAGTTTCTTTTTCAGCTATGACAACTATTAAAATCAAGTATAGACCTAGGTTAGCACCAGACTTTCAAATTACTATATCAAAAATGTTAAACCAAGATTTTTTTTTACAATAATGAACCATATTCAATCACTTTTGTCTCACTAAAGAAGCATCATTAGTAATAAAATTCTAGTGAGAGAAAAATAATTTTGTATCATTAATAAATAAAATAATTTGTGTTTTTCTTATCCATTTAATTTCTATTTTTGTGTGAGTTTAATAATGTCATAATTATGAGTACATGTAATTTATAGGAATAGGCACTCCCTCTATCAATACAGATCAGTATTTTCTCTGAAGTTCATAGTCTCAGTGCCCTGGGCAAGTCACTCAGCTTCTCTTTTGCCTCAGTTTCCATAAAATGAGAATGATAATAGCACCCACCTCCCAGGGTTGTAGATTTGCAAAATTCTTTGCAAGCTTTATAGCACTATATAAATGCTAATTAGAATTATTCTTAAGAGTTATAACATATTAAAGGAACTCAGACTAATTTTAAAGATAACTTAAGGAAGAGAAGATCTTAAACAGATGGAAAAAATTCAGAAACAATATTAATGCCAAAAGAGGGAGAGTTCTTAGAAGGTATTAGTATCTATCTATCTGTCTATCTATCTATCTGTCTGTCAGTCTATCTATTGTTCAATCGTTTCAGTCGTGTCTGACTCTTTGTGATCCCATTTTGGGTTCCCTTAGCAAAGATACTGGAGAGGTTTGCCATTTCTTCTCCAGCTCATTTTGCAGATGAGGAACCTGAGGCAAACAGGGTTAAGGGACTTGCCCAGGGTCACACAGCTAGTGTCTGAGACCAGATTTGAACTTAGGAAGATAGATCTTTCTGACTTCAAGCCTGGCACTTTATCCACTGTGCCACATCTTCATACATCTCTCTCCAAAGGACACACATGTGTGGTGGGTGTCAGTCTGATGTATACAATAATGATGTCCTCTAGAAAGGGCATAAACAGTATTATCCATGACATGTATGGCTGGAAATAAGTTGTGCGGGTCATATTGTCAGAGTGAAGGCAAACAGATGGACAGGTGCAGTGTTGCATGGCATCCACAGCACATTAAAGGACTTGGAGGGAGGCTTTCTTTCAGCGTATTTGGTAGATCCTCATTAGAGGATGTGTGTGTTAGAAACGTCAAGAACTAAGGTCTCAGGCACTGAAGTGGGTAAAGGAAAGCTTTAATGGGATTCTTGAGAAGTGGGTCCCCTGGGCTGGAATGCACCAGGGGCCTAGATACAGGAACAAAGCGAGCTTTTATAAGGTTAATCATTCCTGCTCCATCCCTTCAGAGCTGATATTGGTCCCAGCTCTTCTGGGTTACAATCTCCCGGATATTGCCATTACGTATTGCTCCTTGACATCACCTCCCTCCTGGTCATTCAACGCCATGTACAGATAATGAGGCTCTGATTTTATTCAGGTGTGTCAGTTACTATGCATGAAGCTGTTAAGCATGCGTGCTACAGGTCTAGCTTACCCTTTGCCCTACTTTTGATTACAGCTTTACTTCTGAGAATTGTTTCTCCTTTTCTTAGTACTCCCTCCTAACCACGTGACCCTAGATGTTTCTTTTTGTGGAGGCCAAACTTTATCCCTTTCTAACATGTGGAAAGACTTGTACAAGAATCATGCAAGTTGATAGGGCACGAATGGATTGCAGCGGTGGAGGAGATTTCCACGTTTGTGAAACTACATGCATATGAAGTATCAAAATAAGTTCACTTGTGTCAATAAGAACTTATTATAAATTTGAAAACAAGGGCAAATGGAAGTTCCCCTCTCCCCGTGCTTTTTATTTTATTTTTTTTTAAGACAAAATGCTTTCATTTATAGTATTTCATGTCTAGTGCGGGGACGTACCATCTACGTGAATGCAATTTTTGCATATTTTAGATAAATCTTGTGGGACTGAGGTTGGACATCCTACCAGTTGCTAATGGTGGCTCATTTCAACCAGCTTTCTTATAAACATATGCTGGCCCAAGCTCTTTAAGCAAAATGAATTATAATTCACAAAAGTATATGGAGATAAGTGAAGTCGTTGATGGTTTTTATTCATGTATAGATTTCAAGGTAGCTGCAAGCCTTTCGATGATGGACTTGTTGGGACATTTGGAATGTGTGCTGAAGTATACAGCTTCCTTCAGTGACGATGATGCAGAAAACAAGTGAAAAGCTATCACCTCAACAGCTGAAGAGTTTCTTCTTCTTAGGACCATTCAAAGCCAGAAAGAAACATTTTTTTTTTTGGCAAAACAAGCACATCATATGATGTATTTCCATTGCTGGGTGTAGCAGCGATTTGTCTCAGATCTTGGCATTTCTCCAAGAGCATTGCACATTTCACTAACCTTTCATGATGAAAAGCATTTCTATCACACTGTTGATTGCACATAAAAATAAGAAATTGTCTTTTTAATTTCTTCCTGTTTTTTTCTGGTTTCATAAAGTAAATAGTGGATTCAGCTGTCATTAGAGACATTGCCAACAAAGATAATGACGATGCAGCTCGTATTTGTTCTGAGTTTTATAGTGGCAAAGGCCTTTCGCATATACGAATCCATTTGATCCTTACAATAACCCTGAAACATGATCATAGTAGTTGGCATTTATATCATACTCTTACTCTAGTTCATCTGATCACCAGTACAAATGTACAGATGTGGAAACAGCTTCAGAGAAGCTGAGTCTTGCCTATGGTTATGCAGCTATGAAGTGTCCGAGGCGGGATTCTAACCTAGGTCACTTTAGGGCTCTTGCCACCACATTACACGGCCTCTCTTCAGACAGGTGTTAATTAGCCCAATTTAGTAGAAGTGAAGGAAATGGAAGCTCAGAGAAACTGTGTTAAAGAAAACAATGCAGCTAATAAGTGGTAGAAACAAGATTCAAACCTAGTGATTTAGTCTCCTTAACCAAGCCTAGTGATCTTTCCCAAGAAAGACCCTAAGAAAAGTACCTATCCAACAATGTCGTATTGTTAGTCATATATCTATCTTATTTCCCTCATTAGATAGCTTTAGGAGTATGGGGAACATATCTTATCCTTTTCCCTCTATTTCACTGTGTATTATACTTATTAAATACTTAATGCATATTTATTAAGTAAATTAAAAGACATACTTCAATAGCTGTATTGGCAGTCTAGTATCAGTATTACCTGATTTACAGAAATGCCTTCATCACAAAATCTTTTCCTCACACAAATGATTCAACCTTTTTTTCTTTTTATTCAACAAATATTTTTCTTGTTCAGTAGTTACAGTCATATTTCCATCAAAGATTTTTTATAGAGGTGTGTTTAAAGGAAAGTAAATAATTATTGTACTAATGAGCTGAAACAAATCGTGAAATTGTTTCTGTCATAACCAGGGACCATATGGCAGGTAAACAGTAAGATAACAGATATTAAGCAAATAAATGGGTCCCAGGGATACCTGGGTCTGCATCATCCAAGAACTTAAGAGATTCCTAAGAAAATGAATTAAAGAATTCATGGCTTCACAGCTGAAGATCATTAGATGGTTGCAAAAAGCAGCATCTGCTTAGAAAAGACATCCAAAAGACACCTGAGGTATCTATCAGAGTGGCAGGAAGCAGCTCAGGAAAGAAATCCACGAGAGAGCAACATTATGGCATAACCAGAATTCATCAACAATGCTGTAGCATTGAAGACACAATTCCCTATACACATATATTGCCCACTTGCCCCTCCATGTGGTCCATGGCTTATATCTTTTAATCACGTGCATTTTGCTTTAGGAAGATAAAAAAGTCCCCTTTGATAGCAATGAAGGAGCCCACAGAATAACAAGGTCAATAGGCTACTCAACAAACCAAGGTTCATTAATTATAATCATAGGTGGTACATCAAAGTAAAAGAGAAACAGAGTTTACAAAGCCAAGACATGGAATTGTTTGCTTGGCTTTCTGATGATTGATGGCTCTTTTAAACATACTCACTCTAGTACACACAGTTAACATACCTGGGGCCGGAATGGCCCTTTTCATTTTCCTATCTCCATATATATAAAACTATATATGTTTGTCTCTTTCCATGTATATGTGTGTGTGTGTGTGTGTATTCATACATCTGTCTGTTGTTCAGTCATTTTTCAGTTGCGACCAACTCTTTTTGACCCCATTTGGGGTTTTCTTGGCAAAGATACTGGAGGGGTTTGTCGTTTCCTTCTCCAGCTCATTTTATGTTGCCCTGAGGCAAACAGGGTTAAGTGACTTGCTCAGGGTCACACAGTTACTACATGTCTGGGGCTGAATTTGAACTCAGGTCTTCCTGACTCCAGGCCTGGTATTCTATCTACTTCTGTCATCTTGTATCTGTCTGTCTATATATGCCTGTCTATATCTGTCTTTCTCCCTCCATATGTCTGTCCGTCTCTATATATGTCTTTGTGTGCATGTCTCTATATGTCTCTATATCTATGTCTATATATCTGTATATATATATATATGTATAGATATATAGATGTCTTTCTATTTCTCTCTCTCATCTATCTATTCATCTATCTACATATCTGTCTCTGTCTGTCTACCTGGAATAAGAAATGGCAAACCACTCCAGTATCTTTGCCAAGAAAAGTCCAAATGGGGTCATGAAGTAAGACATAACTGAAACAACTGAACAACAAGTCTGTCTGTCTATCCCTATATGTTTGTCTTTTTCTATATACTTTTATACCTGTCTGTATATATATTTATATATTTATTGGTCTTTCTTTCTCTATATCTCTCTGTGTCTCTGTCTCTCTCCCTCTGACCAAAGCAGAACATCTGGATTTGCTTTTCTGATAATTTCATTTCAACAGAAAATAGAAGAACCATTGAAAGGCACTTCTATTCTTTACTTGATTTTGCCCACCACTGAAAAAATGGTTGATGAAGTCAAAATGAGAGGAGATTGTAAAAAAAGTGACCATGGCAGATTGAAGTTCATGGAAAATAAGGAGAAATAGACTGAACATCATCTGATATGTACCATAAACTTTAGAAATATCAGCTGCAGAAAATTTTCAGCAAAAAAAAAACCAACCAGATAAAATTCTATGAAGTGAAACTATAAAAAAAGAAATGGGCTCAGAAGGGATGGGTGATACTCAAAGATGAAATTCTGGCAACATATTTATGAATGATTCCAGTGAAGAATAAGAAAAGAGGCTGAGAGGGACTGATGCATATTGACAAGAAACTCTTCAAGTACCCCAATTTTAATAGGACATGTACATAAGATACACTCAAAATGATGTAACCAAGAGTAAATATAAAAGGGTTGCTTATAGTGTTGGGAATACCAAAAAAGGCTTTTCTAATGCATAGTGGACATAAGAATAATAATAAAAGGTACAGGCTGACTTGTAGGGGTAGATATGTTAGTGTTAACACATAATAGAGAGATAGTAGCACTATTCAAATCATATTTGGCTTCTGTTTTCTTTATCAAGGGGAATGATTTTCAGGATTCTATGGGAAAGAGCAATTTGTTTTATTTTATTTTAATTTTCAGTTTCAAAATCCTTCCTTTCTAGCCCCTCATCCACCCGTTGAAATGGTAAGAACTCTGTTAACCATTATACATGTGAAGTCATGCAAAATATATTCTGCATTAGTCATGTTGCAGAAAAGAAAGCAAGGAAAATAAGGAAAGGAAAAAAGGTGCTTCAATCTGCACTCTGAGTTAATCAGTTCTCTATCTGGAGGTGTATAGTGTTTTTCATCATAAGTCTTTTGAGGTTCTGGTGAATCATTGTATTGATCAGAGTTGCTAAGTTTTTTTAAATAGTGGATTTTCTTTACAATATTGTTCTGTACACTGTTCTCCTAGTTCTGCTCTCTTCTCTTTGCATCAGCTCATAAAAGTCTTCATAGGTTTTTCTGAAACCATTTCCTTCACCATTTCTAAAAGCACAATAATAGTCCATCACATTCATATACCGTAACTCAGAACAAGTTGTTTAAGAAAGGATTGAAACCTAAGATAAGTAAGGAATTGACAAGAGAGCAACTAGATGTTTTCCATTAGATCATCTTCTGGCCTATATGAATTATATTTGAGCTATGGGATGGATTTCAAAGTGTCGTTGCTGAACCACTATCAGTGATCTTTGAGGAATTGAAGGGAACAGGAAAGGTCCTTCTGGACTACAGATGGGAAGAAGTGTTCTGATGTGTAAGGATACGGATTTTGGAAACTAGAGACTGGAAAGCTTGACGTTGAACCCTAGTAAATTCTAGACAGAATTATAAGCACATAGAAGTGTTGGTCCCTTTGAACTTTTGTTATGGTTTAGTTGTTTCAGTTGTGTCTGACTCTTTTTGACCCCATTTGGGGTTGTCTTGGCAAAAATACAGGAGTGGTTTCCTTCTCTAGCTCTTTTTACAGAGGAGGAAATCGAGGCAAACAGGGTTAAGTGACTTGTCCAAGGTCATAGAACTAGTAAGTATCTGAGGCCAGATTTGAACTCAAGACTTCCTGACTCCAGGCCTGTAGCTTCATCCGCTATATCACTTACCTGTCCCACCTTTGGACTAGCATAGATTCAAGAAGAAAAAGGCAAACTGGTCAATCTCGCATCCTTTTTTGAGCACCTTATACACATTTAAAGTACCATAAAAATGTGAATTATTGTTGTTATTATGGGTTCTTGTCCCAGTGTTGTCATTAATTAGTCATGTGACCTTGACTGAATATTCAAACTATCTTAAGCCTCATTATTAATATATTTTAAAATTTTTAACTGAGGTCACAGAACGTCAGCATGGCTCACCAATATTATGAAGTTTCTGAGATTTTACATTGCTATTTCTGGCTAGTCACTAAAAATTCCCTGAGCCTCAGTTTCAACTAGAAGTTTTTAAATTAGATCTCTGAGGTCCCTTCCAGCTCTGAGTCTATTTTTTGGGGTTTCAAGAGGGACCTTAAAGAGAATACATTTTTCTCATATGGGTGATAGGCAGTTGCTAAAAACACAGAGTGAATGGAAGAGTACAGTGGAATAGGGATGAGAGAGGCTAAAAGAAGAGATATTTCATTGGGATGGTGGGTGGAGCAACAAGTGATAGAGGAGGAAAGATAAGAGAGAAATGAATCACTTTGTTCAGTGAAATTATATCTTCAGGTATAGAAAGAACCGCATGTTATATGTGTGAAGCGTTCAGGAAGGACTAGCACCTCTGATGTGAGGGCTTGCCAAACCCTTTACAGGGCTGTCCATCCACCTTTGGTGTCCACCTATCACCCACCTCTCACCTGTGGCTCCAAGAAGTTGTAGCACATACAGTGGCCATACCCTGGTAAAACTGTCTTGGCAGATAGGCTAAACCTGGCTGAGCATCATTAGTGGGCCTCAAACCTGTCCCTGAGTTAGGGTGGTGTTTACCCCAAGTGTGTGAAGATTCCCTGGAGGAAAGGGCAGATGAGAACAGTTTGCTTCAATGGCTATGAAAGCGGAGTGCTGCGGAGTGCTTAGAGCTTGGTCAGGCATTGAAGACGCCAAGGTCATCTACTACATCCCAGGCCATTGTCAGTCATCTTGACTTTTGTCCTGCCACTGGACTTTGATGACTCAGGAACAGAGAGTGAAGCTGATGGCTTTGTGCAACTCTGCCTCACGTAAATCCAATTCACTTGAAAGTTAAGACATCACCCCATGCTGTCATTGGTTCTCTTTGAAATTGAAGGACAAACAACTCTGCCCCAGTCAGGAGAAACCACAGAGCTGCAAACACCAAGTTATTTTTCCACCTTGCAAAAAAAGTGTATGAGAAGTGGATTTTTAAAACGATATGCCAAGTTTGATATGAATTTCTGGGGAAAAATTCAATGGATTTCTAGGCAAATGTCTTGTCAGCACGTAATAGGTCAAGTGGTGAGCCAGCCTGGGTACATTAAGTACTAGTAATAACAGACCAACATAATTTCCTTTTTTGAAATTGTTGCTGGATTAGATCAGAGGAAGGCTAAAGATGTGCAGCGTTCCTGAAATTCAACAAGACATTTGATAAAGTCTCTCATGATGACAGGGTGAGATGCAGACAAGATGGTAATACAGATAGATGACTTTGAAACTGGTTAACAGACCAGACCTTCACAGCAGTGATTCAATGTCAAACTGGATATAAGTCTATGGTGCTGTGCCAGAGGGCTCTCTGACACATTTCATTCTATTCAACATTTTAAAAATAAAACCTTTTGGATGCCTATCTAATTCATAGCTGATCTAAATCTGGCAAAGGTAGCCATTACATTGGATAACACAACAGGGAATCAAAAAGGTCTCGACATGCTAGAATAATGAGTAGAATCTAATAATATGACACCTAATAGGGACAAATATAACAAAAAACCCTGGAGTTTGATTTTAAAATCAGCTGTACAATTACGAGATAGGAGATGTGATTAAATAGCTGTGAATGTGAAAAAAGAAATATGGGTTCCACCAGACTGCAAACTCACTATTAGTGTGACATAGCGACCCCAAAAATGTGATATTAGGATGTACTAATAAAAGTATAGTATCCATGTAAGAGAGGTGATAAACTTAAGATTGCCCTCTGCCCTGGTAAGACCTTGAAGTATTGTTTAGTTTTAGATGGTAATTAGGATGTTAGCACCTTGGCATAATAGATAGTAAGCCAGCTTTGAAGCCAGGAAATTCTAGGTACTTCTTTAGAACTGTGGTCCTTTTTCTAGTTCTAAGTTTCTAGTCCCAGCTCAAGTCACTGAATTAGAAAATTTCAGTTTTGAAAGGTACCATAGAAATCTTTTAGTCTAGCCTCTACCCCCAAGGAATTCCTCTTAATAGATGGGAAGTTCTTCACTGGATAATTCAGTCTTTATTATTTGTACCCTAGCTATGGTGAAAAGACAGGGCCTGAGTGTGTTGCTAGTTTCAGTACACATAAAACAGCAGCGAAAGCACAGGGAAATATTGATTTTTCTCTTAAGCTTTTCCCAGTCTTTTCTTAGTGGAGCTCAGAAAAGTGTTCTCTGTTATGAGCTCACCAAGTCTTTTTTTTTTTTAAAGATGGAAATCTCAGCTTCAGAGTCTGTTGAGCCTACTTTATAATTTAAAAGAGTTCCAGGTTGTTTAAAGGTTGAGTGGAATTCCTGAGCCTGTTAACCGGTCACAGTCTATTTATTCCTATAATTAGCGATAGACCAATGTATTGTATAAGTGCCACCCTACATTTAACAATGACTAACTTATCCATTTCAAATTGTTTACTTTAGAGTAGGGTTTTATATGCATGCATATTTGGTGACTAAGACAGAAAAGGAAAGTTACCACCTAAATCTTGTGCTCCTGGACAATTGCCCACCCTCCCCCTTCCCAAGGTCTCCCCACTTCTTGACCTTGGGAAAAAAATCTAGACAGCATGTGAAATGAGCACTAGACTGAAGAAATCAAGAGATCTAAAAGTCTTAGTTCTTACCACTAACTTAATGTATGACCTTGGGAAAGTCAAAGTCTCTCTAAACCTCAGTTTTTTTTTTAATCGGATGAATGATAATCAGAAGACTATTGCGTAAAGTTCCCTCTGTGGTTGTACTTGTCAAAGAATCTCATGTGATTTTAATGTGTTCATGGAAAACACCTGAACTCTCTAAGACAAGTGCTCAAAAAATAATCAAATAATAAATAGTGAACACTGCAAGATTTTGCATTTTCAAAACCTTTCAGTTAACTATATGACTGATTATATGGTCTTCTATAAAAATAATCATTTGTGGAAGATTGCCTTAAAAGTCTTTAAATAGTTTAAAAAAAAACACTGATTATTTACTGAATGCCATAGTATGATGATCACACACAAAATACAGAAAAGGAAATGATCCTTACCTCTAGTAGGGATTGTGCTTCTTCTGAATAACAAATTGTAGAATGTTAGAGTCTAGTTCTTATAAAATAAGAGGCTTAAAAGGAGTAAATGTCTACTATGGGTCTTTAAGCTGACCATAAAAAGATTTGTTTATAATATCTATTTTTTGAAACATACAACATTCAAAACAATACAACAGAGGCTGCAGATTGAAAAGTACTTTGTAAGTCTATTCTTAACGAACTGCTGCTTGGCCCACAGGGTTTGGGTACCATATCCCATTCCCTGTTCTATACATAGATGTAAGGTTTGCACTAGGTTTAGTCCTGGGAAAATTGTTTTCTAAATAAAGAGGTTTGAGCTCCCTGTTTTCATGCTCTTTAACTTTTAAAGTCTCATCCTTGTGCTCTGGGGACAATTTAACTTATTGCTTAGTTATCATTAACATCTAGTATTTCCCCAATAAAGGTGGGAGTCAAAGGGAACCCAGTATATCAAGTTTGGATAAGTAATGTGTTCCTACATACAAAAAGAATGCTAAATATAGAACATACAAGCATGCATTTGAACAAAAAACAAATGTAAAGTAGGATTCAATAACATTATTACTACATCTGTTAGGAGGTGCATATTTTACTCTATCCAGACATAAAGCAATTTGCAGAACTCCTAATTAAGCATTTTGCATTTCACTGACTAAACAAATCCCAGTACATTTCTGCTGGTAAATTGGTCAGACTTGGGCCAATCTTTTTGTCAGTGACTGAAATTTTCAAAATTTCTAGAGTAATTGCTAGGTACTCCTCCCCTACCACCCTTCAGCTCTGACCTGATGGGACTTCTGGATCTCTCAAACTCAAGAGGTTGCCTCTAAACCTAGACATGTTATTTTGGGATAGGAACTCATTCCTCTAAGATCAGCAAAGAGCAAACACAAAAGGAGTAACCCAAACCGAGGCTCAAGCTTGCCCAAGTGGGACATATGCTTTTGTCGCCATGTGTCAAGGAAGACAGGATTGTTTTAGAGTTGAGGGCAGGGGAAGAAGAAGGTTATGTGGGAAAGGGACATGATAGTACAAATAGTCCTTTTTTCCCACCCCATTTGAGAAATAACTCCAAATACTGCTGACATGATTTGCAATTATAAAGAAAACTGAATGATGGTCATTTCTTCCAATTCCACAGTCAATAAGGGAACTGTTTAGCATTTCAACATATAAGAACTTTAGCTTTGAGGCCCCAGAAGGTGGCCCTGAGGCTCCTACATGGTGGACTAGAAATAGGAATGGGAATTTTTAGCATGCTCCGTGAAATGGTCTCTGTAGGCCAATTCAACTCAGGATATAAGTATATATAGTGAAATACAAAATGATTATAAGTGAGGTCTGTGGCATATAAACTGTTCAGTTTATGCTATTCCCTACCTTATGCTCTCTTTGTCTACTCATGGTTCTTTCAATGAACATGCCTTTTTTATTGTCTTTGCTTTTGCTGCGCCCTTGTCTCTTTTCCAAATCTTATTCATCCTTCAAAGTCCAATTTAAATCCTACCCCTTCCATAAAGCTTCTTCTAACTACTTCAGCCCATGGCAATTCTCCCTTCTCTGAGTTCCTAATACTTGTCTGTACCATTCAGTTATCCTTTATATTGCCCAGTTTGATGCCATTTCACCAAAAGACCCCATCATTAATGCATTATAACCAAATGCCACTGTAACAATATTCAGCTTATCACTGGATGTACCAGTTTGATGATTGCCTTTATCTATAAACCAGTGATTGATCCAAAGAAATAACTCCTGCCAAGAGTCAGGGTACTTACTGTTCCATTTATAACATTTTTCTTATGGAATTAATTGCCCCCTGAAACGTTGTTTCATTTCATATTTTTGTAGAAACAATGATTCATAACTTTAGGTGATGTATGCCTGTATTGCCAAGAATGAATATTTAATTTAAGACCTATGCAGTTTCTTTTTCTTTCCAACTAGACTATAAACTCCTTGAAAGCAGTGACTATGTGTTATAGACTATTTTTTCCTTATCTCTCACATTATCTACTACAGTGCTAAGTATATAGCAGGTACTAAGTATTTGTGTTAAATCAATGAGTTTGAATGCTACCTATTGCCCTGGTCGATACTGACAAATGCATTGTGAAGAAAATTGCTTATTTCAGAAAACAGTAGCAAGTGATAGTACGATTACATGCAGAAACATGCTTTTCTGTCTTAAACATATTTTTCTTTGTGGTGGTGGTGGTGGTGTGTGTGTGTGTGAGTGCATGCATGTATTTGGCAAGAATTCTATACACTGATGCCATTTACACATCCCTTACTCAGCTATATGGGCTTCTTTTACATGGTCAGTCAGACTGCCTGACAAACCCATTGAAATTCTTTCCAGCAATCAGTATCTGGAATCACAGGACTTTAGAAAGTGAAGGGAATTTAGAGATTATTTAGTCCAGCACTCTCACTGGATAAGTGAGGAAACTGAGGACCAGAAAAGTCAAATGGCTTGCCCAGGGCTGTGTGCCCAGTTATTGACAGAGCCGGAATGGCTGCCTGCCTCTTCTAAAGCCCTATGAGTGACTATATTTATTTGTACTTTTAAGAATATAGGTGCATTTCATCATGTCTCAGCTTCTTGGCATAAATGTGCAAATTGCAATGGTTTTGTACTTCTAAAAGTCAGGTAATTCAGAATTAAAGTTTTAGAATTTTACTGCACTCAGCAATTTCAACAGGAAAATAACTACTGCATGATGTCTGAAACCCTTTTCCAGCCCTGAAATTCACTGATTTAAAGGGGGGGGGGGGGCGGTTATTGTGGGAAGAGGGAGAAACAGTATGTCTACTGTTAATATAGTCCCTAGGTATTAACTTTGTCTTCTGGATGTGCAAGTGTTGGGAGGCCTTAAATCAGAGCCATGATGTCATTTTAAAGGCTGTTTTCTGGTACTGAATGTGTTCTGATGTGAACTTTATCAGAAGCTTGCAGCATGCTAATTGGGCTAGGACTGTGATGCCATTGTTTCAATTCTGTCTCTCCCCATCACCAGGATTCTAAGGACTGTGTCTCCCTTTGAATCCTAATGCCTTTTTTTTTTTTTTAAACCCACGCTGAGAGACACTGTGCAGTCCTACCTACTAGGATGTCGCCATCAGAAATACCCTTTCTGGGGAAAAGAAAGATGACAGAGACATCTCAAAACTGAAATAACTGGTAGATCGTGTACAGCCGCTGGGCACCACACATGGAGTGGTTTCGTGGTCCTATCGTGCAATACGCCAGGGGAGTTGCTAATCCTCCTAGGCCCCACGGCTCACCAGGGGCTGGTGGACTAGGTCATTTACGCTAGGCACCAGGCAACTCCCTCTTTGTTTCTATGTGGCCTTTCTACCTGAAACCTCTCCCTACCTTACCCCTCAATCCCTCCCTGTTCTGCCTTGCCTTCTTCACTCCCTTGCGCCCCTTCTCCGCCACTGGGCCACCGGTGGCAGCAGAGCGCTCCAGCCTCGGGAGAGGCGGCCCCCGGCTCTCCATCCCCTGCCTCCAGGACGCCTTCTCGGGGGCAGTTTCACTAAGCAGTCCCAAACTTTGGGGGGTCTTAATGCATGCAGCCCCAAGTCTCGCGTTGTTACGGCTCAGACATCTTGGAGAGGCTGGCATTTTTACGCGGGGATCTGAGATTGCTTTCCTTCTTCTCCTCGACAAAAGGCTGAACTAGAGGGGGTGGGGGGGAGAGGAGGAGGAGGAGGATAAGGAAGAGGAGCAGCAGCAGCAGCCTTGGAGCTGGGCCTGGGCGGAGCGCAGCGCCGAGGGGGAGAGGGCGAGGGAGGCAGGCTGGTGGGTGTGGGGAGCCCTGGCTTGCGCGCTGCGCTGCGCTCCGGCCTCCCTCCCTGTCCCTTTGTGTGGGTGCTAGTCTGCAGCGCCTCTGGCCTCCGTCCCTTTACGCTCGCTCGGGGCATCCAGTCTGCTCCTCCTCCTCCTTCCTCCCCGCCCTGGCCCGCCCCCTCCCCTCCCCTAGCTCCTTGCATCGCTCTAAATTCTTCTTGGAGACAAGATGGCAACACCGGCAGCGGTCAATCCTCCGGGTGAGTAACCTAACCTGTGCCTCCCGACCCCTGCCACTGTAGCCGCCTCTGCTGAGGGAGTCTGGCGGGGAGGCGACCGAAGGGGCGCTTCCTTTGGGGCGGGGGAGCGGGTGGGGACCATCTGGTACTGTCCCGTTCCCCCCGTCTCTCCCGCCCCCCCCCCCCGCCACACAGTGAGCCCATCTCTAGAGGTGCCTGTCACCCTGTGCTCACTAGCCGCGGCAACATCATTGACGTCTCTAGGATGACCCGGAGGAACCAGGAAGGGGCTGTGGAGCCAGGACTCTGCTGAGCATCTTTGGCTGGGAGAAAAGCCAAGGTGGGGGTGTGTGTGTGTGTGATGATGATGATGATGATGGTAAGGCGCCAGGAACAACCATCAGGTTCAAAGGGGCCCATCCTTTTCTCCTCCCGCCCTCAGCCCCATTTGAGCCCAAAGGAGTGATCTCTACAGCTGATTCTTAGACACCCCAACCCAATCAGCCTGGGCCATTGGTCATCAGGTTGTGAGTTATGTTATTGTACTGTTTGTTGTGGGCTCTGATCATGGATACCCAAGTTTAGGGCTCATATTCAACTCCTGGGATTCTTTTCTTTTCTGGCACACAGTAAGTTTGCTCAGCAGCTGGTGAGGGCAATAGCAACAGCGAGAGATGGGCACAAAATAAATGTTGCTATTATGATCATAATTTAAAAGCAAGGTACTGAGTTTCTGCCCAGTCCAAATATTTTTAATTTTGCCTTACCCGGTCTGAGGTTCAGATTCATCTTGGTAGATTTTGAAAAAGAAGGTGTTTCACAGCCATGTGCCAACATCTGCCTGCTTTAGGTTCTGGGCTGAGAGAGAATAGTTTATTTGTAAAAGTACACTACCTGTTAGAGACTGGCTTTTAGACTACTTCATGAACAGAAAAGTTGTGTAATTTGGAACATCACCTTTTAGCAGGAGGTGTGGGAACTGTCTAATGGATTTTGGTTGCTGGACAGCTCAGTAAAACCAGTTTTCTGGTAACTAAAACTTGAATCCCTAATTCTGATCAACTTTTATTACACTTGAAAAGACCATATAGTCTCACAAAAACCTATTAGAGGTGGAAATCTTTTTAAAAGAGAGTTTGGGAATTTGAATACTAATACAGGATTAGGTTGGGAATGAGCATAAAGTCTCAGGGACAGTTTATGGTACAGAATAGTATTACCTCATAGTTTTACTAAGTTTTTTTAAAGCAAAAATCTTTGTACAATATAGTATTCTGCAACTATTAAAAGCAAAATATTAATAAGTGAGTTGAAGTATAGATAGTATCAACTGTAATAGTTATTGATAACTAACCTGAGCCATGGTATAAATTTATGATGCCATTTATAAGCACTTGTCAACTTTCACCTGAAATCATAGAACTGGAAGAAATCTAGACATCATCTATTCCAATCCACTCATTTTTACAGTGAAACCCAGAAGGTTTAACTGACTTAATAAAGGTCCTACAACGAGCAAGTGGCAGAGCTGGGCCTAAAACCCAGGTCTTTTAAGATTCTTCATCAAATATATTTGTAATTGTGGTTCAGTTTCTGCTATCCAGGGAACTCTGTATCTTAGAATCTGTGAGAAATCATGTGGGTTATTACATATATAATAGTAAGAAATTCTGTTTGGATATCGTGTTCATTTTCATTTATCACTTGCTGTAACAGACTGAAATGGGTCTTTATAGAAAACTTAATATGTTTATTCAATTGTTTGGGTTCCTTTGACTGAATGTCTCAGTTTTCCACAGGTGAAATGCATTAGCCTCAAGTGGCATAATTTAAATATGGATTTAAAGTGGAGAAAAACAGATTTCAGATTTTACCTTGGGACAAAATGCAGCATAGAACTCTATTGTCACATCTAGATTGTAACCTCCCTGAGGACACAGGCCATGTTTTGTACATCTATGTGTCCCTCACAGTGCCTAGCGTTGTGCCTTGAATAGAATGCAGCTTTTAACACTGTTGATAGCCTTCTCTTCATGGATACTCTCCTCTTGGGATTTTCATGACAATGCTCTCCTGGTTCTTCTACCTATCTGACCTTTTCTTCTCAGTTTCCTTTGCTGGATCTTCATACATATCATGCCCACTAACTGTGAGTTGCCCCCCCACTCCCACCCCAAGGTGCTTTCCTATGTTCTCTTCTCTTTTCCTTCTATATTATCTTATTTGGTGATATCAGCTTCCATGGATTTAATTATCCTCTTCATGAAGATAAGTTCCCGATCTATATATGCAGCTCTCATCTCTTTCCTCAGTAATGGTCCTACATCACCAACCTTTTGAACATCTTAAATGAGATGTCCCATAGGCATCTCAAACTAAACATGTCCAAAAAGTAGTTCACTATCTTCCCTCCACCTGGAACCCCTGCCCCCAACCCTCCCTTCTTCTGAACTTTTCTATCACTGTGAAGGGTACCACCATCCCCCGGGTCATCTAAGGTTGCAGCCTTGTCATTCTTGACTCACTTTTCCTCATCCATATTTCCAATCTGTTACCAAAGCTTGTTTTTTTTTTACCTTCAGAGCATCTTGCTCCACTCACACAGCCACTCTCCCTTTCTCCTGTTCAGGCACTTATCTCCTCTCACCAGGACTATTGTAATATCCTTCTAACTGGTTTCTCCCCACTCTAAACCATCCTTCACTCAGTTGCCAAAATTATTTTCCTAAAGTGCAGGTCTTCCCATGTCACAGCCCTATAGAATAAACATCAGTGCTCCTCTATTACCTCTAAGATGGAGTAGAAACTCCTTTGTTTGACATTTAAACTCTCGATAACTGAACCTGAACCTTTCCACTCTTTTTACACTTTACTCCCCTCCATGCACTCTGAAGTCTGGCTACCCTAGCCTACTTGCCATCCCTTGCACGCCCTTTCATTGCATTACCCTGGCTATGTCCTATGCCTGTGATAATCTACTCTCTCGCCTCCACCTTAGTTTCATTGGCTTCCTTCAAGACTCTTCTCAAATGTCGCCTTTCCCAGTTCCCCTATTGCCTTCTCATTTGAGATTGTTCTGTTCCTTTTTCATCATGTCCCACTCTTTGTGAGCCATTTGGGGTTTTCTCGGCAGAGATACTTGGAGTGGTTTGCCATTTCCTCCTCCAGCTCACTTTGCCGATGAGGAAACTGAGGCAAGCAGGGTTAAGTGACTTGCCCAGGGTGGTACAGCTAGTAAGTGTCCGAGGTGGGATTTGAATTCAGGAAGATGAGTATTCCTGACTCCAGGCCATGCATTCTATACACTGCTGTGTATATTGTTTGTACCTACTTATTTACATGTTTTCTCCTCTGTTTGAATATTAGCTTCTGGATGGCAGAAGTGATTTTTGCCTTTCTTTGTGTCTCTAGTACCTAGTACATAGCAAGCATTAATAAATACTTTTTGACTAATTGATCAGTAGACAATAAGTATTGGTTGATTGATTTATAGATGGGTTTTATTTGTATTCTTTCATGCTGATTTCCATGGAGGAAGAAATGGGAGGGGGGAAAGATTTTTCCACAAAGACCATGGCCCTAAATCCATTCCTTTCCCCATCTTTCTGATGAATTTCGTAGTACTCCTTCTTCTGCCCTCACTACTTCCCTCTAGCACACAGGAGAGTCAAGTGTATAATCAGACCACCATGGTGTGATGAAATTGTGGCCTACAAGAGGCTTATACAGTTGAAGTGAATCCATGTAGTGTTGGTTACTCACCTAGCTCGACCTGTTGCTTACGGCACTGAACTGTCCCTTCCAGGTGTCCCTGTTGCCACTTTTTTTTGGTCTGAGCCTCTTACTACTGCCTTACCTTAATTGTGATGTGTAGGCTCTCTTTGCTATTAATTCAATAAAAGACTGAGTGAGAAAGGGTCTTAGAGCTCGTCTAGTCTGACCCTCTCGTTTTGCAGATAAGGAAGTTGAATCCTAAAGAGGTTAAGTGATTTGCTGAAAGTTTCACTGGTAGCAAGTTTCAGAGACATGCTTCAAAATCAGAACCTCTGTCTTCTCTATTTTTTTTTCTACTCCCCAGAATGGTTCAGTGGAAAGAACACTGGTTTTGAGAGTCAGAACACCTGGGTTCAAATCTTAGTTCTTCCTGTTCCTATTTGTGTAACTTTAGGCAAGTTATTTAACTTCTTTGATTTCTGTTTAAAGTGGGGTGGGGTAAAATAGATGACCTCTGAGGTCCTTTCTGGTGCTAAAATGATCATCCTTCTATCAACTCGTTTCTTATACTGGTTGAGTATATATTATTTGCAAAGCATATATTCCTATGACCTGGTGCCCTGGATGAAAACATTCTGCACATTGAGTAGTTTATTCTTATCTCTTTCCTCTGGCCTGTGATATATCTTCTAGGGGAATATCCCCTGCCTGTGCCTCCTTTCTATAATTGTCCTATCCCTAGTGACACTGGTTTTCCTTTGCTCTGTATGTCAGGTCTCCACAACACTGTTCCCCTTCCCTCCCCTCCCACACCTTTTCTTTCCTTTCTTCAGAAAACACCTATTAGTCATCTCAGTCCTGATAGTGGTTATTGCCCACTCACCTAGCCAAGCTGAGGGTCCTCTGCCCCCCAAATCAGAGAAGATAGGTCTCCCTATGTCTCCCTATTTCTGTCTCTTTCTCCATTCAGTGATTCACAAAGCACATTTGCATATTAAAAGCAACCCCTGTTGATTTCCCTGGAAACACTGAAAATACTCAAGACCCCACATTTACATTTTAACACTGTCACCTATGACCTTCTGTGGGGGTGACCCCATAATTCAGTGACTTTTTAGGGAATCCATAGTAGAATCAATCACATTCTCCCTGTCCTACTTCCTTCTCTTGCCAAGGCGTGAGAGTGGGACACACAGATAGCAAAAAGGAAAGACATACCTGAGGACCCTAGACCATTGTTGCTCCTTAATTTTTTGTATTGAAAGGTTCTTCCCCCTTCTCTGTTCTCATTGCTTACTCTTTTTCAGAACTATGAGGCCAGTCTGAGAAGCATCAGCAATATTTTGTGCTTCTCCTCTGATTATGATATTTAAATATACTGCTTTCCCTGTGGGGAAGTTGAGGTATACTTTCTGGAGAAGCAGCTGCTTTTGTTCTTTTGCTTGGGTTTCTTTCCCTAATGTTGCCAATATTAAAGATACTTCCTTTCTGTTTTTTTTCATTAATTTTTTTTGGTTACTAGTGAATACAAATGTAAATTTTCTTCTGATGGACCATTTTCTGTTTTACTTAGGAATGCTGTACCTTTTCCAGATACATTGCAGTTTCCTGCCTTGCAAAAAAAAAAGGAGTTGGATATCATGAACTCTAAGGTTCTCCCTGGCTCTAACATGTGATTCTGTGAAAAGGCACGTATGAGAAGGGGGAGACTTTTATCTTCTTCGATTCTCGACTGTAATTTGGAATAGTTGCTGTAGTGATACCTTCTCTCGCAGCAGGGACTCTTGTCCCTAATGTGTCCCTCAGTATGCCCAGTCATTTGCAGAGGGATATGTAGTTGGTAGCTGCAGGCTACTAAAGAGAAAACTGATTTCTTGTGTTTAACTCCTAGATGGATCAGACTTCATCTCAAATCTTACTTCCTAGTCTCATCAACCAGACTTCATCTCAAATCTTACTTCCTAGTCTCATCAATTGGAGATTCATTTGTGAATTACTCACTCCCCATTTGGGGAGACGGATATTCCCCAAGAGGACTAAGTAATTAATATTTCAGCCTCACTTGTTTTAATCAGCTAGTCTTTGAGCCTCACAATGAACAATACAATCATGGTATTTTACCTACTGGAACTCCTGTGGACCTCCCAAATGCATCTCTGGACACACAAAAATTAACCCCCAAAACATACACAAAACAAGGCCTCTGCATACCTCTCCTAGAAGATGTTTACAAGCAGAGTACACATAGAGAGAAGGGAAACAAAAGCATTGGGTTTGATTCTGAGTGACAAATTTGGGGGAGGGTATTGACAAGCTAGGGTCTTCTTGATAAGAGTGTGCCCAGAATGATAATGAAACTGGAAGTTCTCAGGAGAGCATTAAAATAGATTGAAGGAGCTAAGGATTTTATCCAGAGGGAAAAGAAAATTTGGGAGGATGTGATGGCTATTTTCCAATAGCTGAAGGGTTATTACATGGAAGAGAAAGTAGACTTTAGGGGATAGAACTAGGAGCAATGGGTTTGAAGTTAGAGAGAGGCAGATCTTGGTCTGATAGAAGGAAGAACTTCCCAACTCTTAGAATGAGGTGGTGGGTTTCCCTTCATTGGAGATCATCTATCAGAAGCTGTGACCACACACCATTTATGTTGTAGAGAGAGTTGGTATGGATTAGTCATGATGCCCTTGGAGAACCTCTGAGATTTTGCAATTTCCTTTGATCTTTGATCAATATCGTCCCTAGCAATTAAGGGTTTTCATTGAGAAAGGAATCAGGAAAAAGGGGAAAGGAGCTAGATACCAGTGGAAGTGAGAATTCTGCTGATATGACCCTCCCTTATCAATCTGCTCCCCTCAACTCCTCCTTCACCATATTTATAGCATAGTTTCTCAGGGCTTCCTTTATTGGGATTATCTCTAGAATTGATCTTCCCTCTCCAGGATTTCCCTTCACTGATGAAATCATGGACCAGTCCAAGACAAAACAAAACAAACCTCCAACTTCTACCTTACAGGGTTGTTGTAAGACTCAAATGATACAACAGTTGTCAAGCACTTTGTAAAACCTTAAAGTAAATATCAGTTATTGTAGAATGGAATCTTAGCTTTAGAGATGGAAAGAAACTTCTGGGGCACCTAGGTACAACCCCTCATTTCACAGGTGAAGAAACTACAACCCAGAGAGGTTGTGACTTGCCCTAAGTGGCAGTGAGAATGTGCTCTAAGATCTCCCAACTAAAAATCCACAACTCTTTTCACTGCATTCTCAGCTTCTCCTTTTCTCTTCCTTTTCCACCCTCCACCCCGAACTGCACCTGTTTTTCTGGGAGATTTCTCTTCTGAGAACATATTATTTTTCAAGTGAAATCATTCTGGATAAGAAAACATTATCCTTTTGAAAACACTGGGTTGCTACACACTAGATTACTGGTTTTAGTATGTCACAAGGTGGAATTAGTTGGAAATTATGTATCTGACTGACCATATAAAGGGGTGGTGTGTCTACTGGAAGTGAAATAGTTAATTTTAGACCAATTAGTAACAGATCCAAAACCATATTAGATGGAATAGTTGTGAATAGTAAAGTTCCAATAGGACCCTTGTCCAAAAAAAATGACTTGACAGTTTATTTTGAAATCATTCAATCCTCCCTTTAGACCACACAGATTATAATTTAAACACAATCGGTGCTTTGCTTCTGGTTTGCCATTCTTGGTAGCTGGCCCTGGGGATCAGGCTGTTCTTTGTTCTCTCTCCAGAAGAAGGTAAGGTACTCTTGGTAGACTCGCTACTGTTCACTTTTATAATAGGCCTCTTCATTCATTATACTCAAAATTGTTATTCTTCAGTGGGAAAGATGTGGGCTTGAAAGTTTCAAGGTTAAGTCCTTCACAGACCAGCAAAGAACTTTTTTGTTTCGCAGGCTGCTGATCTGACCTTTAAGAAATTCAATTAAAAGTGCAAACCTTTTCCAAATGAAGGAACTGTTATCTGCTTCTGTGGACTTCCCCAGAGCTCAAAGTATCCTTTGTTGTGGTGGTTGTGCTCTGGCTGTAGCAGAAACTGGCTGTTGTTTTCTTAGGGCAGTTAACACTTGCATGGCCCACTTTGAGATGGCTGATTTTTTTATGTTTTTCAGAGAGCAATTTCCCCCTCTACTTATTAAGCAATGAATGCCAATACCAATTACGATGTTGATAGATTTTGCCCCAAACACTTTGGGGTTATGAGCGTTGAAACGCTCTTGGAGTGAGAACAGGTTGTTAGTGACACATTCCTTGATTTGGGAGCTTTGGGATTTCTAGGAATCGAATTTGACAATCTCAGAGGAACATAAAACACCAAAAATGTTCGCCAAGGTGATTGATATGTTCTTGGTAGGTTTGGTGCCATTAAAAAAATGATTATCACACAGTGTGCTAATGCAATGATAATGAATCATCATATAACAATTTATGCTTTATGATTATCCACTGATCAATAAACGGGAGTCAGGCAGACAGGTATATTACTGCCTCCTCTTATTTTTTTTTTATTTTTCCCTGGTAAATCATAAAACAATTGAACAATCTTTATTGTTATCTTTTGTTTTCATATCACATTCATTTCCACATATGTCGTGTCTTCCTTCTTGCCTCTTTTTAGAATTTAGCACATGGGGAGGAAAGGTATTTGGTAGACATGCAGCATTTATTGGTGATATTGACTAGGCCTATACTCTTTCGCATGTTCTTCCTTGCCTCATTGCTTTTTTTGACCTGTATCCTGTGCCTTCTGAGAACTGAATCTGAACCTCCTGTGATTGGTCTATTTGTTCAATGTTTTTCCAGTGCCTACTATGTGTAAGGCATTATGAGATGCAGAGAAGTATAAGGTATGAGCTCAGGCCTTGAGGGTCTCACTGTTGAGCTTGAGAGAGAGTATAAGTGCCATATAAGTGGGATAGGCAATACATGCCTACAGTTCAGGAAGGGAGGAGAGCTCCAAAGTAGGCTAGAGTAGGGGGATTGGATGAGTTTTATTGGCATGTAGTTGGGGTGGCATAAATCTCAAATGTTGAGGTGTTTCAAGATTATGTTTCTGAAGACCTGATTAATACTTTGAAAACTTGAATCAATTGAACTGGCCACAGTAAGTAACTCTGAAAATAACCTCATGAAGTTGGCATGGTTTAATGGGCTTGGAGTAAGGAAGATCCAAATTCATGGGATATTTGTTTATTGATATGGCCAGCCCCTGCTTTTTGCTATATTTGGTCAGTCATATAAAGCCTTTATTATTTGCCCACGCAGTGTAAGCACTGGAGATACAAATGTATACTTGGAAACCGTATTAGAAAGTAGGCAGGGGAAAAAAAAAACATTTCACTCTTCTGGTCACTGTAGCCATAGTTATTCTCTTTTAAATTTTTGTTTTTTTGTTTTTTGAGGTAATCAGGGCTAAATGACTTGCCCAGGGTCACACAGCTAGTAAGTGCCTGATACTGGATTTGAGCTCAGGTCCCCTGACTCCAGGGCTGGTGCTGTATCAGTTGTGACACCTAGCTGCCACAGAGTGTTATGCTCTTTTGCCAATGAGTCAGGGATTCTTAACTTTTTTGTGTCCTGGACACTTTTAACATGTTGGTGAAATTTATGAATTCCTTTTTAATGCATAAAATAACTTATATAGGATTGATTACAGAGGAAACCAATCATATTGAAATAGTTATGAAAATATGAAAAAAAAGCTCATGAACTACAGGATGAGACACTTTGCAATAAGTGGTGGTACTGAGGGTCATCATAATAATAGTAGCAGCAGTAGTAATTATAGTAGCTAGTATTTAGTGCTTTGAGGTTTACTAAATGCTTTCTATATGTTTTTATTTATTCTTACAACTATCTTATGAAGTGTCCCCATTTAACAGGTGAAGCTCAGGGAAAGTGAGGGATTTGTCATGGGTCACATAGCTAGTAAGGATAGGATTTGCACCCATGTATTCCTGGCTCCAATTCTAGCACTTTATTAATAATGAACCAATTGTCATTTGAGTAGATCGAGGTAAAGGTGAAAATATAGGTACTTTTTAGGCACCAACAGATCAGTAGCAAAAGTGAAATTAGCAAAAAGCTAAGACTGCCTTTATTCAACTTCTTCTCCAACTTTCCTCTTATCTGCTGCCAAAAAGCTTTTTGTACCTACTTGTTTGCCGTGTGTAGGGAATGTCATTGGATCAGGTGACGTAAAGTTGTAACAAGAGAAATTAGAGATAAAGTCTCCTTAAAGATGTGACAAGAGAACGCTAAGAATTCTATGCCATGGATCTCAGGGCTGTGGCAGCTGAAAAAAGGAAATGGGCAGGGGGAGGTCATTGGACTTTCTGTTTGTTCTCAGAAGAGGAAAAGAAAATATTGGCCTTTAAAGCTGATCTAGTGTTCTGAGAATGACAGACCCTTGATATACCTTGAATTGACTAAAAATGAAAAAAAAATGCAAGAATTTTACTTATTTTAGGTACAGTACCTATGTTTTCACCACATCAGCAATTTAAAATGATGCCTATTCTGGGATCATTTACCATAACTTGATATGCTTGGCAAGCTCTGAAAGGAAGAATAATGATGGTAAATAAGAGGGATCAAGAGTCAGAGCTTTTTTCTGGCTTGGAAAAAGCAGTTCCTATCTAAAGTCTTTGGGTCCTGCATGTGATGGGTAGTGCGTAAATGGGAAGAGTTGAAGGGCTTTTCTGAATAATTCCTTCCCATCTCCTTTGCCTGCTTTTGGGTAATTACACAGCCTATTCTTTCCCTTTTGCCTTCCTTTTTCATAGCTTCAGCTTTGGAGTCATAGGATTTTGATTTAGGGGGGACCTTGGATCTCCTTGGATTTCTCCTCATTTTGCAGAGAAGGTAACTGAAGCCCAGAAATGATGTTCCCCTAATCACATATGTTGCAAATAGTAGAGCTTGGTTTCAAGTATACTTTTCCCCATTGCAAATCCAGTGATTTTTCCATTAGAAAGTAAAATTCAATTCAATCAACATTTATTAAGCACCTACTGTGAGCTGGGCACTGTGCTAAGCGCTGGATTACAAAAAGAATTAAAAGATATTCCCTGCTTTCATGAAGCTTGTTGTTGGTCCTTCTTTCTCGAACAGGACCAGTGACATCATGAGGGTGATTTTTTGACTTTCATATGAATTGGATTTAAGTGAGGCAGAGCTTCCTGAAGTCATCACTCTCCTCCAGAGTCATTGAAGTCCAGTGACAAGACAAAAGTTAAGATGACTGGTGATGGCCTTTCTAAATTAAAGTCTTTCCCAGGTCTTAGTTTGTCAGGAGCAATAGCCATTCAGTAACTAAGGGCTAGATGAGGATTGAGACAAAAGATGGCCTAATCTAATGGAGGAGACAGCGTGCAAACAGAAGTAGACAGAGGAAGCTATAAATAGGATAAATAAGAAATAATAGAGAGAAGGCACTGGAATTGAGAAGACTTAGGGAAGGCTTCCTATAGGTGAGATTTTTGTTGGGACTTAAAGGAAGCCAGCAAGGTCAGTAGTTGGAGTGGAGGGAAGATAGCATTCCAGACATGGGGGAGCCAGAGAAAGTGCCCAGAGCTGAGAGACGGAGTGTCTTCATGGAACAGCCAGGAGATGAATCACTGGATCCAAGGATACATGCTGTATCAGGCAGTAAGGTTTAAGACCTGGAAAGGTAGAAAGGGGCTAGGTTATAGTTTTGAATGCAAACAGAGCATCTCATATTTACTCTAGGGGGAACAGTCAGCTACTGGAGTTTATTGAGTAGAGGAGTGAAATGATCAGACTTACATTTTAGGAAAATCAAGTTAGTGGCTAAATGGAGAATGGATTGGAGCAAAGTGAGACTTGAGGCAAGCAGACCTGGTATTGCAGTAACCAAGGCATGAGGTGATGAGCCAGTGTCAGAGGAGAGAAGGGGGCACGTTAGAGAGATGTTGCAAAGGTGAAAATGACAGGCCTTGGCAAACACCTTGGATATGAGAGGTAAGAGATAGTGAGAAATCCAGGATGACTCCTAGGTTGTGAGCCTGAGGGACTATGAGGATGGTGTCGCCTTCTATGGTAATAGGGAAGGTAGGAAGGGGGCAGGGTTTAGGGGGAAAGACAATGAGTTCTATTTCAGATGTAATGAGTTTAAGGTGTTGACTCGACATCTATTTTGAGATATCTGAAAGGCAGTTGGAGATACGAGATTGGAGATCAGCAGAGAGACTGGGGCAGGAAAGGTAGATTTAAGAATCATCAGCATAGAGAAAGTAATTAAATCCAAGGGACCTGATGAGATCACCAAGTCAAGTAGTATAGAGCTAGAAGAGAAGAGAGAGCCCAGGACAGAATCCTGAGGAACACCTATAGTTAGAGTCTGTGATCTGGAGGAGGATCCAGCAAAGGAGAGAGAGAAGGAACAGTTAGAGATGTAGGAGGAAAACCAGGAGAGAGTGGCAGAAGGAATACACTCTTAAAGACATGTTCTTTATAGCTTTAAAAGTCTATACTTTATTTTGGAAAAAATGGTTTTTCATTTTCTACTGGTGAAATCAAATGATGTAAGGAATTTAACATCCTTGACAAAAAAGGGGACATAAATTCCTTATAACATTAGATAAATGTCAGCCTTTGTTATATTAAATTGAAAATAAAATCATGAAGAAATGAACCATCAAATATCTAAATAAAAGTTTCATGTGAACAAAAGATGTAGTATAATGCAGTGAGTATTATACAGATGTGTAGTCAGTAAAACCTAGGTTCCTTTCCCAATTCTAACATTTAATAATTATATGACTATGGGTAAATCACTCAGCTTCTCTAAGACTATTAAGTTATAGATGGATTGGGATAAAAGAAGCTCCTATAGTGAGGAAATCACAGATCTTTGACATATAGTCATAGGTAAACATAGAGTCATGGGATCTTTTTTCAATTCTGAAATTCATTTCAACCAACATTAAACATTTGCTTGGTGGAAAACACTGTCCCTTAAGTGCTAGAAGGAGCTTTAAAAACCATTTAGTCCAACTTCTTTTTACAGATAAGGAAAGAGTCCCAGGGATGTTTAGTTCTTGGAAAAGATGATGCAGCCTTTGAGTGATAGGACAAGTACTGGGTCTCCTGACTTTCAGTTCAGTGATCTTTTTAATATACTACATAAAACCACTTTATTCTAGACTGTATAACCAGGTGTCAGATTTTGTATTTTCCATTTCTTATCTGGTTGGGACCTTCCCAATTTGGCTGGGAAATGGAAATGCTACGGTGGGAATCATGGGTTCACAAAATGTTTTGTGACCCACAAACAGGAGTATGGTGGTAATGTTTAATAACCAGCTCTCTGTACAATACACTTTTAGGCTTAAACTGCATTATTAATATTTTCTCTATCACTTTCTTAAGTCTAGACAATCAACAAAACAATATATCAAGCCCTGATCTGTAGCATTTATGGATTCCTGAGGGGTAAATGTTTACACTGAAAATTCAACGATCAAATCTTGCCCTTCCAAGCTGGCTCCAGCATATCTGTGCACTACAACCTAAACTTTAACACTGAAGATGGAACTCTACTATTTGTCGTAGAAAATAATCTACATAATACAGTGAGTACTCCAGTACATCAATATTTCAGCATAACCACAATCACATTAGCAAATTAAGAAGCATTTATTAAATACCTGCTATATACTAGGAACTATTCCAAGCACTAGAGATATAAAAGCAAAAACAAAACAAAAAAGGGAACAGTTCTTCCCTCAAGGAGCTTACATTCTACTTAAAAGCTTATATTCTCTCAATGTAGGTACCTCCTCTGCTGGTGCTGATCATAAGTCATCTGTGCTTATCCGTCCTGAGCTGATCTGTCCTGAGCTGTTCTTGTCCACGGCCTCCCATTATTCCTCTACAGAAGGACGTTGTTCCCAGAACCCCATCTATCTTTTGTCCGGATTGTTTGACAACTAAGGGACATAATGGAGGGCTATGCCTTCTACATAGTAGACTTAATGTTTGTTAAATTAGATGGAAAGATTTTTCAAAAAAAAATATAATACTCTGGTTCAAATGCAGAGTGATTATATTATAAATACAGGTCGTGCAGCAGCATTGGATAGAAGGCCAGCCTTGGTGCTAGAAAGGCCTAGGTTTAAGACCTCTTAGGAAAATTTCTTCAGCACATAGTTTAAAATGCTACCTTATCATTCACAAGGTGGACCACCTTATATTAAATAACCCCAGTATTTTGGACATGCTTGAAAACAGATGATATCCAATATTCCTTGACAAAAATGCTGAACTTGGGAGATCAGAAGAGGTGGTTCGATGCCTGGTGCTGATATTTGTTACTGTGGCTGTGTGGCCTTGGGTAAATATTTTACTTTTCTTGTCCTCAGTTTCTTTCACATGAGGTTGGAGGAAACCTGGGGTGGTGGTGGTGGAGGTAGAGGTGGAAGACATTGGACTGGATGGTCTTTAAGTCTCCTTCTAGTTCTAACATTCTACGCTTCTTATCTCAGTATAGGTTATAGTAGATTTTTATTGAAGCATTTAAAATTAACTCTTTCTTCAACTAAATGACAAAGATATATGACAAATAAAGTAATTATAATCAAATCATGTAAAAATTATCATATCTCTAATGAAGTCAATAGGAAACTGAAGAGTTTAATTACAAGCTTTACTAACATACAAATTGAAAAGCTTTTCAGGTAAGTTGCTCATATGGAATGTCTGAAACAGATAGTAATTAACGATCTGGGATTTTCATTCAAATGTTAATTACTGTCTGATTTGTCCCTTTCTTTGCCACTGTTGCATATCCTGCTTTAGATGCTTAGTTTCATTTTGATATTTTTTCTAGTTACTTCAGGAGGGAGGATGGTACATTTAAGAAGGAACACTTGACTCTCAAATCCAAGGACTCCTAGGTTCAGATTCCCACCTCTGACTCTTACTATGTGTGTGATCTAGGGCAGTCACTTACCTCTCAGAGTCGCAGTTTCTCATCTGTAGAATGAGGGTAGGTGCAAGAAAAGTACCTTCTAGCTCTCGATCTGTGAGTCCATGATCTTTGACTCTGCCTCACACCTCCTCTTTCCCCTCCTCAAGCCTCAGCCAAAAACAAAGCTCTCCATGTTTTCCTAACTTAGACCACATTGAGCTATCCCAGACAAAAGCAGGACGTTCTCAATTGCTAGGTGAATTCAGGCCAGTGAAGATAGTCAACTCGGGTAACTTGACCCATAACTAAATAAGTGGATGAACGATTTAGCAATATCAAAGCAGAGCCTCATTCAGAGGAGATGGGGAGAGGGAGAAGTGCTATCTACATAGATGTAGCTAAGTAGGCCAGGGTTGAAACATTAGGTCTCTTGGATTTACTGTGGCTTGCCTATATGTTTATTTAGAAACTTATATGAGCACTTATTTGACTATATGTTTAAATAATAGGGGTCTACAAATGCTGAACTATCTAAATAAGCATCATAAAGATGACCCCATGTGGAATCAGAGACTTTCAGAGTCAGATGGGACCTCAGAGTCAACCTAAGTGGGAATCCTATTTACAACAGCCCTGATAAGTGACCATTCTTGCCTGGAAGACAATTTGTGGGTAGCTCTAAGTAGTAGGAATCTTTACTTTATTTTGAACTAACATCTGCCTTTTTGCAAATTCCTTCTGTTTTTCCTAGTTCTGTTATATGTAGCCAAACAGAACAAATCTAATCACTCTTCTATATTGAGAATTTTTCAGGCTTTTGAAGACACCTACCATGTGCTCCTTACATCTTTTCTTCAGGGCAGATACCCTCTATATCTTCAATCCATTTTTGTGAGGCATGTCTCTTTGTTGCCTTGTAGACAGCTTTCCAGTTTGACAATACCTTCCCTTCTAGGCCCCATATGTATTAGGGAGAACAATACTCCAGATACGGACTGATCAGGGCATTTCTTTGAATACTGTCCTTGTAATGTAGCCCAAGATTGCATTGGCTTCTTTGACTGCCATGTTATGGCCTGTAAACAAAACTAACATTTCTTAATTTGTGAAATTCATTGAAGGGTAGAAGCCTCAGGAGAGCAGGATAGAGGTGCTGTCGTTTTCCTAGACTGTGTCTTGAGTGGGGTCTCCCCTACTCCCCCATGTTCTCAGATCAATGTATAGGGATGGTGACACCGAAGATGTCTTCTCAGCATCTCAGACAGAAATCAATATGCTATTTCACCAGTATATTTCACTGGTTTTTCTTTTTTTCCAGGTGTTCTAGATGAGTGATGGGTGCATAGGCAAGGTGTCTTCTTTTATTTATGCTGTGGGATCTATGAGCATTAGAATTGATTGAGGAGGCAAAGTAGGGCCCATGACTGATTTTATAAATTTATTAGAACTGTTCTGTAAGGGCCTTCTTTCTTGATCTTGGCTAGACTCTGAAAAACATTTCCAGAGCCCAAGGACTTCTCTAAATAGATAATACAACTTATTGGAAATTTGGATAAGGGGCATCATAGCAAGATGTGGAACCAAAGTGGCTTTAAGTTTGTTCTTGGTCTGAATTTTTTACTTAGCTCAGCTTTTCTGAGCAAGTCTCTGGATTTTAAAGCCTGCTATTTCTGTTAGTGCAGTAAACTGCTTAACATTCACTCCGGACTTTTGCTCAACGTTTCATGTATTGTGGTTATAGCTGTGGAAGCAGCTAGGTGGTTCAGTGAATGGAATGCTGGGCCTAGAGTGAGGAAAACAGGAGCTCAAATCCAGCCTTAATGTGTAGCCCTGGGCAATTCAGCTAACCTCTATTTACTTTAGTTTCTTCAACTGTAAAATGAATATAATAATAGGGCCTACCTTATAGGGTCATTGTGAGGATCAATTGCGATAATGTTTGAAAAGGCTGTTAGCACAGTGCTCGGCACTTGGGGGGTATATAAATGCTTATTCTCTTTCCTTCTCCTCCTACTATTGGGCTAAATGATTGAAATCTTTTTCTGATCCCAATTGTATTGGCCAATGTATTAACTGTTCTCTCTGACTTTGAATCATATACCACTTTGTTAATCATACTACTTATGCCTTTGTCCAAGTTATTGAGACAAATGTTCAACAAAACAGGGCCAAGGGTTGAGTCCTGTAGAACTCTGTAGGTATCTTTATGTCTGGTCATTTAGGCAGCTCTGAATTCGCCTTATCCAATATCAGCCAGCCCATATCTTGCCATCTTTTCTTCCAAGAATATTTTGAGAGAGTCTGTGGACATAGTATTCTCCCTTACTGAAATCCAGGTATACTATGTTCACTTCTTTTCCCTGATCTGTTATTAGTCTAGTGATCCTGTCAACAGATGAAATTTATAACCTTGTGAGACTAAATATTTTGGCCCCAGGCTTATTCTTGTGTAGATCCAGTTTAAGAATTTGTACACTACAGACTGAAAAAGACAACTTCTGTCATATCCTGTCATGTCAGGAAGAAAATGACCAGAACCATAAAAGAGTATAGAAACAATTGATTTTATTCATATTCTTTGGGGGACTGTTCTGTTGAAACCAAATCATTCAACAAATATCTGTTAAGTGCCTTCTGGAAACAGCATATAATGCTAAGTGCTGGATGATATTCAGGTCCTGCTCTCAAGGAACTCAGATTTTTCAAAGGAAAGAGAACATAGCTAGGTAAATATCCAAAGTACAGTGTAGTATGTGATGTGTTGTGGGAGAGGTATAGAGCTCTCTGAGAGTGAGCTCACTTCTGTCTGGGAGAGCTGACAATGACCTTGAACTAAGGGGAAGAGAAGGGAAAAGGGAGAAGTGAGCAGGCATTTATCAAGGGCCTACCATGTGCCAAACACTGTGCTAATTGCTACAAATATAATTTAGCTTGATCCTGACAATGACCCTGCAAAGTAGTTGATAATATTATTTTACAGCCCATTTTACAGTTGAGGAAACTGAGGCAGGCACAGGTTAAGTGATTTGCCCAGAGTTACACAGCTAGTGGACATCTGAGGATGGATTTGAATTCAGATCTTCCTGACTCTAGTCTCAAAGCTCAGTCAATTGTATCACTTAGCTGTCACTGGGATAAAAAGGAGGTGATGGGGCAGGGGGGACGGAGCATTTGACTGGATCCTTCCAATTGCAGTGAGAAAGTAAATTGAGCTCAACTGTTTTTGTTGTTGGATTACTTGAATATAGACAATGTAAGGATCATGGATGGAAGTGGGGACACAGTGAAGAGGATAAAAGGAAGGGCAAATTTCAACTTTAAAAAATTAAAAACTAAACACATAAATCATCTGTCTTTCTATATATTACTAACAAAGCCCAACAGGAAGAGACAGAAAGAGAAATTCCATTTAAAGTTGCTGTAGACACTATAAAATATTTGGGAGTCTCCCTGCCAAAACAAACCCAGGGACCATATGAACATAATTACAAAACACTTTTCACACAAATAAAGTCACATCTAAATAATTTGCAAAACATAAGTTGCTTGTGGGTAGGCTGAGCTAATATAATAAAAATGACAATTCTACCTAAATTAATTTTCTTATTCAGTGCCATACCAATCAAACTACCAAAAATTATAGGGCTAGAAAAAATAATATCAAAATTCATCTGGAAGAACAAAAGGTCCAGAATATCAAGGGAATTAATGGAGAGGAATGCCAGGGAAGGTGGTCTAGCCATACCAGATCTTAAATTGTATTATAAAGCAGCTGTCATCAAAGCCACATGATACTGGCTAAGAAATAGAGGAGTAGAACAGTGGAATAGGTTAGATGCACAAGACTCAGTAGTAAACCATTATAGCAAGCTACTGTTTGATAAACCCGAAGACCCCAGCTTCTGGGATAAGAATTCACTGTTTGACAAAAATTGCTGGGAAAACTGGAAAATAGTATGGCAGAAACTGGGCATAGATCAACATCTGACGCCATATACCAGAATAAAATCCAAATGGGTACAAATGGGATCTAGGTATAAAGGCTGATACTATAAACAAATTAGGGGAGCAAGGAACAGTTTATCTGTCAGATTTATGGAAAATGGAGAAATTTATGACCAAACAAGAGATAGAGAGCATTATGAAATGCAAAATGGATAATTTTGATTACATTAAATTGAGAAGTTTTTGCACAAACAATGCCAATGCAACCAAGATTAGGAGGGAAGAAGAAAACTGCAAAAGAATTTTTATAACTAGTATCTCTGATAAAGGCCTCATTTCTAAAATATATAGAGAATTGAGTCAAATTTATAAGAATACAAGTCATTCTCCAATTGATGAATGGTCAAAGGATATGAACAGGTAGTTTTCAGAGGAAGAAATTAAAGCTATCTATAGTCATATGAAAAAATGCTCTAGATCACTATTGATTAGAGAGATGCAAATCAAAACAACTCTGAGGTACCACATCGCACCTATCAGATTGGCTAACATGGCAAAACAGGAAAGTGATAAATGCTGGAGAAGATGTGGAAAAGTTGGAACACTAATTCATTGTTGGTGGAGCTGTGAGCTGATCCAGCCATTCTGGAGAGCAATTTGGAATTATGCCCAAAGGGCTATAAAAATGTGCATACCTTTGACCCAGCAATAGAGTTTCTAGGGCTGTATCCCAAAGAGATCATAAAAATGAAAAAGGACCCACATGTACAAAAATTGTGGTGGCCAAGAACTGGAAATTGAGGGGATGCCCATCTTTTGGGGAATGGCTGAACAAGTTGTGGTATATGAATGTAATGGAATATTATTATGCTATTAGAAATGATGAGCAGGTGGACTTCGGGAAGACCTGGAAAGACTTTTATGAACTGATGCTGAGTGAAGTGAGCAGAACCAGAAGAACATTGTACACAGCAACAGCCTCACTGTGTGAAGACTGATTTTGATAGGCAGTCCTTCTCAGCAATTCAAGGACCTAAAACTTTTCCAAAGGACTCATGATGGAAAATGCCATCCACATTTAGAGAAAGAACTATGGAGTTGGAATGCAGAGTGAAGCAGACTCTTTTCTCTCTTGTTTTGTTTTGCTTTCTTTCTCATGGTTTCTCCCATTCATTTTAATTCTCCTATGCAACATGACTAATGTGAAAATGTGATTAATAGGAACATATGTGTAGAGCACATATTAGATTGCATGCCATTTTGGGGAGTGAAGGGGGAAGGAAGGGGAGAAAATTGAAAACTTATGGAAATGAATGTTGAAAAGCTGAAAATAAATAAATTAAATATTTAAAAAAATAAATAAAATAAAACAAAAAAATGTTAAAAACTAGCCTGAAGTCATGGAGCATATTTACTTTGGATGCCTGGTTTTAATCTTCCATTATAACTAAAAGAGGAAATGATCATTTAATAATAGTAGTTAGTAATGTGGAAAGAGCCAGGGCCAGGAGAGAGCTAGCATGAATACCATAGATCAGACTTGCTCGATTTCCTTTGCTCCAACAAAGCTTAATTGCTCTGTTGAACCAGGAGCCCTTCAGGGATGTCCTAATGCTCTTCTCTCCCTAGTTTTCACCAATCACTCTCTTTAGAAAGTCTTGTTAGCAATCTAAGACATTAAAACTATTGACCTAAAGTCATTGCTACTGCTGCTACTGCTGGGGCTGTAATTCCTGTTATAGAATATTGGATCCTAAGACATAGGTACACCCATGCAATCTCTATTTTGCTCCCTTTGTTACCTTCTTGATCATAAAGTCATTAAAAATGAAGTGAGGGAATATAACAGTCCATTTGTTAATCAAATTGTTGTGAATAGGCAGTTAGGTCGTGCAATGGGCAGAACACTGGGCCTGGAGTCAGGAAGACCTGAGTTCATGTCTGGCCTCAGACACTTAATAGCTGTGTGACCCTGGGCAAGTCACTTAACCTCTGCTTGCCTCAGTTTTTTCATTGGAATAATGGGAATAATAATAGTACCTACCTCGGAGCGTTGTTGTGAGGACCAAATGAGAGAATAATTGTAAAGTACTTAGCGCAGTGGCCGGTACACAGCAAGTGCTGAATTAGTGTTAGCTATTAGCTGTTATTCATCTTGATTGACTGAACTTCTGTATTGGAATTAACATACTGTAATGAAGAGGGTGCTAGACTGAGCGTTAGGAAGTCCTGCATTCAAATCCTGCTTCAGATACTTACTATCATTGTGACCAATCACTCAAGCTTTATGGAGCTCACTTTCCTCTTCGTTCTTAGAACACAATGAACTCTTAATGCTAATTTATTCATTCATTCATTCAACTGAAAATGAGAGAGTTGGATTTAATGACCTTTATTTATTGAGCATTTTTTTTAAAGTTTTGAGTTCCAACTTCTATCCCTCCCTCACCCCTCCCTAAGATGATAAGCAATCAGATATAGGTTATACATGTACATTTATGTAAAATATTTCCACAGTAGCCATTTTGTACAAGAAGACTCAAAAGAAAAAAATAAAAGAAATAAAGAAAGTGAAAAATAGCATTGTTTCAGTCTGTATTCAAACAATATTAGTTCTTTCTTTGGAGATGGATAATATGCTTCATCATTAGTCCTTTGGGATTGTCTTGAATCATTGTATTGCTGAGAACAGCTAAGTCATTTACAATTCTTCACTGAACAATGTTGCTGTTACTGTGTACAATGTTCTCTTGGTTCTGTTCACTTCACTATGCATCAGTTCATGTAAGTCTTTCCAGGTTTTTCTGAAGTCATCCTGTTTGTAATTTCTTTCTTTTTTAATTTCTTTTTTGTTTTTAGTTTACAACACTCAGTTCCACAAGTTTTTGAGTTCCAAAATTTCCCTCTCTCCCTCTCCTACATATACTTTCTCATTAAACTTATTTACACAATAGTCAAGTTGTAAAGAATTATAAGCAATGGAATGAATCATGAGAAAGAAGAAATAAAACCAAAAAAGAAAAAAAAAGGAAAAAAAAAGAGAGACAGAACAAATAGTTTGCCTCCATCTGCATTCAGACTCTAATTCTTTCTCTGAATGTGGATAGCTTTTTCCATCATGAGTCTTTTGGAGCTATCTTTGAACCTTGTATTGCTGAGAAGAGCCAAGTCCATCAAAGTTAGTCATCACAGATACTGTGTGTCTGTATTCATGTATAATGTTCTCCTGGTTCTGTTCCCCTCACTCAGCATCAGATCACGTAGGTCTTTCCAGGTTATTAGGAAATCAGTCTGTTCCCCATTTCTTATAGTACAATAGTACTCCATTACCTTCATATACCACAACTTATTTAGCCATTCCCCAATTGATGGGCATCCCCTTAATTTTCGATTCTTTGCCACTCCAAAAAGAGCTGCTATAAATATTTTTGTACATACATGTCCATTTACCACTTCTATGATCTCTGTGAGATACAGCCCTAAAAGTGATATTGCTGGGTCAAAGGGTATGCACATCTTTAGCCCTTTGGGCATAGTTCCAAATTGCTCTCCAGAATGGCTGGATCTATTCACAACTCCACCAACAATGTAATAGTGTTCCAGTTTTCCCTCATCCTCTCCAACATTTGTGATTTTCCTGTCTTGTCATGTTAGCCAATCTGACCGGAGAGATGTGGTTCTTCAGAGTTGTTTTGATTTGCATTTCTTTAATCAACAGTGATTTAGAACATTTTTCTTATGACTATAGATATCTTTATTTTCTTCCTCTGAAAACTGTCTGTTTATATCCTTTGACCATTTATCAATTGGGGAATGACTTGTATTCCTATAAATTTAACTCAGTTCCCTATATAGTTTAGAGATGAGGCCTTTGTCAGAGATACTGGTTGTAAAAATTCTTTCCCAATTTTCTGCTTCCCTCCTAATCTTAGTTGCATTGGTTTTGTTTGTACAAAAAAAATTTCAATTTGACACAGTCAAAATTATCCATTTTGCATTTTGTAACATTCTCTAACTCTTATTTGGCCATAAATTCTTCCATTCTCCATAAATCTGACAGGTATACTATTCCTTGCTCTCCCAAATTGCTTATAGTATCAGCCTGTATACCTAAATCGTGGACCTATTTTGACTTTATTTTGATAAGTGTAAGATATTGGTCTATGCCCAGTTTCTTCTATACTATTTTCCAGTTTTCCCAGAGGTTTTTGTGAAACAGTGAATTCTTAACCCAGAATCTGGGGTCTTTGGGTTTATCAAACAGTAGGTTGCTATAATGATTGACTACTTTGTCTTGTGTACCTTACCTGTTCCACTGATCCACCACTCTATTTCTTAGCCAGTACTGAATAGTTTTAATGACTGATGCTTTATAATACAGTTTAATGCCTGGTATGGCTGCTTGTCATTTCTTATAGCACAATAATATTCCATATTCCATTACAATTATATGCCACAGCTTATTTAGCCATTCCCCAGTTGATGGGCAACCCTTTGATTTCCAGTTCTTCCACCATAAAAAGAGCTGCTATGAATATTTTTATACAAGCAGGTCCTTTCCCCCTTTTTTGGATGTCTTTGGGATATAGACACAGCAGTGGTATTACTGGATCAAAGGGTATATACAGTTTTATAACCCTTTGGGCATTGTTCCAAATTGCTTTCCAGAATGGTTGGATCAGTTCACAACTCCACCAATGTGCAATAGTGTCCCAGTTTTCCCACATCCCCTCCAACATCTGACATTTTCTGTTTTTGTCATATTAGCCAATCTGATATGTGTTTTAACAATCCGGCGAGCAACTTCTGTGGGGGCATAAGATCCACCCACAGCCAGCACCCAGGAGGCTGCCGGCACGCTGGGAAAGCACAGGTTCTTTTTATCTGCTTAAACAAGGAAAGCATGGTGAAGGAGTTGACCAGATTACTTTAATCCAGCATTCAGTTAGTTCAGGGGAGCATACAGACAAGCACCAACAGACGGACCAAATACAGATTCATTCACTTACTTCAGGGGAAAAATCAAGCACCCTGAAGTTCAGAACATTCATTTAGTTCAGGGCAAAAAGCCAGCACCCTGAACTTAAGAACAAATACAAACAAATTACAAATATCAACAGACAGACCCAATATAATTCATAGTTACCAACATCTAGGCTCAGCCCGAGAGCTTGGGCTGGCCCAGAGTCATGCTCGCCACCCCTGCCGTTCCAACTGAAAACAGGGAAAAAAGGGATCTTCAAGCTGTCTTCTCCCCTCTTATAGAGTTTTTAACATCATCAAGCACCGCCTGAATGACCAGGGCCGATTGGTTCTTGAGTTGGCCCCTTCCCCTAGGTTAACACCCAATAGGGCGTGGCTCTGGAGTCAACACCTCCCCTCAGCCAGCCCCATGAATAGTCACACAGGAAGTTCTCTGCTCCCAGGCATGGGTCTCTGGGCTTCCTGCCCCGGAAGAGAAGCAGCACATCCACACAGACCAGGTCAACACCCAACAGAGGCGGACCCAAACCCACATGGTCCAAAAGCCTCTGCTGTCCCAGACATGTAAACTAGGCCCTCCCCGGAGTTAGCCCTAACAGGGGCCCAACACCCAGCAAGGCTCAATGAGATAAACTGAGTCACTCAAAGAAAACGAAGGCCATTCTGGTCACAATGTGAGGTGGTACCTCACAATTGTTTTAGTTTGCATTTCTCTAATCAATAGTGATTTAAGCATTTTTTAATATGACTATAGATAGCTTTAATTTCTTTGAAAACTGCCTGTTCATATCCTTTGACCACTTTTCAATTGGGGAATGATTTGAATATTTATAAATTTGACTCAATTCTCTATATATTTGAGAAATGAGTCCTTTGTCAGAGATACTTATCGCAAAATTTCCCCAGTTTTCTGCTTTCCTTATAATTTTGGTTACATTGGTTTTGTTTGTGGAAAAACTTTTAAATTTTATATAATCGAAATTATCTATTTTACATTTTGTAATGCTCTCTGTATCTTCTTTGGTCCTAAATTCTTCCCTTATCCATAAATCTGACAGATTAAACTATTCCATACTCTCTTAATTTGCTTATGGTATCATCCTTTATGCATAAATTATGCACACATTTTGACCTGGTCTTGGTATATGGTATGCGATATTGGTCTATACCTGGCTTCTGCCATGCTGCTTTCCAGTTTTCCAATCAGTTTTTGTCAAATAATGATTTTTTGTTCCAAAAACTTGGATCTTTGGGTTTATCATATATTAGATTATTATGGTCATTTACTATAATATAATTTGTACCTAGTCTGTTTCACTGATCTGCCTTTCTATTTCTTAGACAGTACCAAATTGTTTTGATAATTACCATTTTGTGATAGTTTGAGATCTGGTATATCTAGACTGCCTTCTTTTGCATTTTTTCCCATCAATTCCCTTCATATTCTTGAGCTTGTGTTCTTCCAGATGAATTTTGTTATTATTTTTTCTAGCTCTATAAAATAATTTTTGATAGTTTGA
This sequence comes from Trichosurus vulpecula, assembly GCF_011100635.1. Classification (NCBI taxonomy): domain Eukaryota; kingdom Metazoa; phylum Chordata; class Mammalia; order Diprotodontia; family Phalangeridae; genus Trichosurus; species Trichosurus vulpecula. The sequence continues at coordinate 120,189,909 of NC_050580.1, read as the reverse complement.
TATGGCACTGAATAAATAGATTAATTAATAGAATTTTCATTTTTATTATATTGGCTCAACCTGCCCATGAACAATTAATGTTTTTCCAGTTATTTAGATCTGACTTTATTTGTGTGAAAAGTGTTTTATAGGTGTGTACATATAGTTCCTGGGTTTGTCTAGGCAGGCAGACTCCCAAGTATTTTATATCATCTACAGTTATTTTAAATGGAATTTCTGTTTCTCTTGCTGATGGACTTTTGTTGGTAATGTATAGAAATGCTGGTGATTTATGTGGGTTTATTTTGTTTCCTGCAACTTTGCTAAAATTTTTAATTATTTCAAGTAGTTTTTTTAGTTTATTCTATAGGATTTTCAACATATAACATCATATCATCTGCAAAATGTGATAGTTTTATTTCCTCATTGCCTAGTCTAATTCCCTTATTTCTTTTTCTTCTCACTGCTTTAGCTAACATTTCTAGTACAATATTAAATAATAGAGAGGATAATGGTCATGCTTGCTTCACCCTGATAGTATTGGGAAGGCTTCTAGCTTATCCCCATTACTGATAATGCTTGCTGATGGTTTTAGATAAATATTACTTATAATTTAAGAAAACTCCATTTATTCCTGTGCTCTCTAGTGTTTTTAATAGGAATGGGTGCTGTGTTTTGTCAAAGGCTTTTTGCATCTTTTGAGCTAATCATATGATTTTTGTTCGTTTTATTATTGATATGTCAGTTATGATGATAGTTTTCCTAATATTGAACCAGCCTTGTATTCTTGGTATAAATCCCCCCTGATCATGATATATTGTGGTAATCTCTTTGCTAGTATTTATTTAAAATTTTTACATCAATATTCATTAGGGAAATTGGACTATAATTTTCTTTCTCTTTTCTGGCTCCTCCTGGTTTAGGTATCAGTACCATATTGATGTCTTAAAAGGAATTTGGTAGGACTCCTTCACCTATTTTTTCAAATAACTTTATAGTATTGGGATTAATCATTCTTTAAACATTTGGCAGAGTTCATTTGTGAATCCATCTGGTCTTGGGGATTTTTTCTTAGGAAGTTCATTTAATGACCTTTAGAGACTCTCATCTACCTTGAAATCTATGATCCTGTGAATTTGTTAAGTAAATTCATTTTGTGGTTACCTTGCCAGAGTCAGTCAGTCAGTAAACATTTATCAAGTGCGTATTATGTGCCAGGCACTGTGCTATCTGCTGGGGATACAAAGAAAGATAAAAAGTCCCTGCTCTCAAGTGGCTCATAGTCTAATGGAGGAGACAACATTCAAACAGCTCTCTATAAACAAGCCATGTACAGGATAAACTGGAAATAATCAATAGAAGGAAGGTAATAGAATTAACAGCAATCAGGAAGGACTTGTAGAAAGTAGAATATTAGCTGGAACTTGAAAAGAGCCAGGAAGAAAGAGGGGGTAGTATTGCCCTCTTTTACTTTAGACATAGGGATCTGGAAAGTCAAATTAAGAAAGCAGCCTTGAGTCATACTATAGGCATTCCCTCTTCACAATAAGATACTGCTGGGAACTATGCAATAAACAGAATTCTGTTTTTCCCTCAAATATGGAGAACCTCTGCAACCCTTTAGTTTGTTCCTAGATAGTGTATGATTAAGGTGAACTTCTGACTATTTTACATTTGACTTTTTAGTTTTGATGGCAGGTGACCTGGGGAAGCTGAGGAATGAGTGACCAAGGTACCTCTGTGAAGAGCAAAAGGTGGTGTTTAGGTACCATAAGATGACCAATCAATATAAAAGAGATAGTCTAAAGAACATTATTTACTGTGTACTTCCAGAAATAATTTATGAACCACACTAAAAAATAAGTTTCATTACTTATTTTTGACCAAACGAACCTGTCTGCCCAGTTATCTTGGCAGCATGTTAACTTCTAGCCCTTTGCCATTAGGGGTTAAGAGGTAGAAAACCTAACACTTCTCCCACTTGCTCCAACCAGCATAATTTTTTTCATTTATTCACTGGATCTGGCTCTGAATCAGTTCTTATGGTTTCTAAAAATAAAATTAACCTTGGAGAAGAAAGATTTGCCATCATTGAGAATTTTCACAGGAATATGGCATAGGTTCTGAAGGCTGTTTGCAAAGAAGTATTGTAGAGATGTTCTAAAGAGTGGTGGCAGCCCCTTTGGAATAAATGTAAACAATCTATCAAAGTGACTCTTTTTGAGGTAACATCCCCTATTTGGATGTCAAATTTCTAGTGTGTGTTAATATATTAGTCTTAAAATTTAATAATTATGTGATGTATCTGCACACAGTTGACATTTATATGTTCTAACACTGTACAATGTAATGGGATTTCCTCTCAGTATTATTGTCAGAATAGAGAATTTAGTTATTTTCATTGGAATTTGTCAGTACCTACCTTCATCCTAAGAGGTCATTCCTTCTTTGCAGTAAGCATAATTAGAGTGCTTTCTTCTTTATTTCCATACATGTTATAGTATGTAGAGATTGTCAGATCATCTTCATGTGGTCTGATAGTGCCCCATTCTATCTATCTTCAAGAGCCAATTTTGATTGAATATATGGTACTGTGATATTCTAACACCATACTCCACTAATAGACTTCAAATGTCTCATCATGGTTTGGCGATGACCCTAAATTTCTGAGGCCATGTCAGCAGAGAACAAGTGTTGGTAGGTTCTACCAAGCAGGTAAGGCAAGTGATGGACCATCTATGAACCAATTCCAGCCTAGCTAAATTTGGAGAGGCTCATTGCCAGAAGGCTGGTCACCATGTTATGAATTGTTTTGACCAAAGGAACATATGAAGACCTTCTGCTAAGGCACAGAAGGAGTTGTGAGCCACAATTGTGTGGAAGGTCCTAGATCCTGAGGGTATTAAAATTTTTAAGTTGTAGTATCTTCATCTCTTACTTCATCTGACATCATCTAGTTATTTGTCATGTTCACTAATATTCCACTTGTAAGTGAAAAATAGCAATCCAGAAGTAAAAGGTTCTATTGATGGTGCCTCATTGTGTGAACCATTCCTTGTATTTCCTCTGAGTCATTATTTTTCTTTCATTTATTGGCAGAAGGGCTGTATCTGTTTTTCTCAAAAATAGCTATACAAACAAACAGACAGAAAAGCAAACAAACTGTATTCAGTTTTGCCTCATCAACAAAGCTGCCACCTAATGCAGGGATCTTTCAAAAAGCTTATATTTTGTCAGAAGGTGTGGAAGGGGGAGGAAGGGAGGGAGAGAGAAAAGGAGAGAGAGGAGGAGAAGAAAGGAGGAAAGGAGAGAAAAAGAGGGGAGGAGAGGGCAGAGGAGAAGAGGGGAGGAGAGGGGAGGGAAGAAGAGAAGAAATGTGGTCAGATGAAAGAGATATGGAGGCAGAAACCACTAGATTTAACTATTCTTCACACAAAATGATTCCCAGACTCCTTTTCCATTTGGTTATTCTCTTCTGGTTACTTTTCCTCCTCACTTCTGCCTTTTGACACCCATGGCTTCTTCCAAGACTCAGCTGAAAAGGCATTTAATGCAGGAGGCTTTCCTGGTCTTCTCAGGTACTTGAGCCTTCTTCTCATCAAAATAATCTCCTTGAGAGTAAAGATGATCTTTGTAGTTTTGCCTTTCTTTGTATTCTCAACATAGTACAGTGGCTTGCACATAGTTAAGTACTTAATAAATGCTTTCATATCGATTGATTCTGGAGGTCAATATCTTTTGTAAAACATGACATGATATACACAGAATATAGGGGAAGCATATCAAACAACCTACTATTCTAACTACCTGCCTGCCTGCCTTCAATAACATCTGCCTGTGAGAGACAAGGCTATTAGGAAATTACTTGCTTCCTGCCCAATGTTTCAGGATTTTTTTTTTACTAAAGTAATTTCAATCAATGGTAGGGGATCAGCATCTGTACCACCTGCTCCATTAAGTAAGCGAATACTTATCCTAATATTGACTCATATTTCTGATAAGACCAACTTAGTGTTCCTTAACCTGTGCATGTCATCTATTAGTTTGTATAGCAATCTCTGTGCTTCTGGCACCATTGTGGTAGTTTGCTGAATGTTACATTGTCCAAGAATCTATTAATTGGTATTATAATTCTGGGAGATTCAGTTGCCAGGATTGGCAGTGGTTCTGCCAAGTCTCCATCTATGGGAAGTCTGGATTGGAAAGATTATGTTCCCATGGGTGCAATCTCTAGGAATAATCATCAGAAATAAAAAGAAAAACATCTGGTTAAATTCGTTCATCACCACAACCTTATAATATCAAATGGCAGTCACTGGTATATATTTGGTTGGAATTAAGCTCACTCGTATATTAAGAATATATTTTTCTGATCCTGTAATTGTTAGTGTGGGGAACCCATAGTAAGGACAGTCCCTTTGCCAAGTCAGCTCTGCAACTTACCATTTTAGAGAGCTGCTTGGGATCCATGAGGGGTTAAGTGACTTGCTCAGAGTTGCATAGCCAATATAAGTCAAGGGGAGACGTGAACTCTGGTCATCCTGACTCCAAGGCTATTTCTATCTACTAAACTGCTTCTTATATTTATTTAGAATAATAATAACTAATAAATATTTACAGTTAAGCTTTATGAAGAATTTTATGTATCTCATCTCACTTTATCCTTGCAACAATCTTGGGAGATAGGTGGTCTAAATATTATTATCCCAATTTTACAAGTGAACTACGAGCACGGAGAAGCCAGTTATTCAGTCAGTGAGCATGTATAAAGTACCTACTATGTCTCAGGCACTGTACTCATCTCCAGGGATACAAAGAAAGGCAAAAGACAGTTTCTGCTCTCAAGGAGCTCATGGTCTAATTGGAGAGAAAACATGAAAATAGTTATGTAAAAACAAGATATAGAAAGGATAAATTCACAATAATCAATAGGTGTGGCTTATCTCTGAAGTGGTAGAGACAGAATCCAAACCCAGATCTTCTGACTACAAGTTCAGAGTTCTTTTCACTATATACATACATACATACATGTGTGTACATGTGTATATATGTATGTGTATGTATATATACATATATTCGTTATAGTATATAATATATCTTTTCACCAAATATATATTCACTGCTCTATATTTATACCCCATCCTAGCCTAAGGAATAGAGGAATTCCTGGCTATCTAATAATGGATCACTTCCATATATATTTTTTAGAAATTACTATTTTTTAAGAAAGGAATGAGCATTTTAGATTATGCCTGAAGTGCCCATTTCCTTTTCATTTTTAAAAAACCTTCAATGTTGCTAGTCACAGTCCGAGCATATTCTTAAGTAGAAAGTCAGGTTTTGAAAGATAAAGTGGAGCTCTTCAATTCCTTAATTGACTGTAGGGTACTTTGGAGAGTGGAAATTATGTCTCATTTTTGTTCCTAGCTTAGTGCCCTGTGAATGATAGGTGCTTTATAAATCCTGAATTGAATTGAATCTAACCTTAAAAGCCCTTTAGTTTTTAAAATGTTTCCATTAAATTGATTTAAGTGCCAATTTTAAAATATTGGCTAAAATGAACAAAAAGTTTAGATGTTTAATGCTTTGGAAAATTTAACTGAAATGTGCATATTATCATTTGCTCTAAAAATGTTATATGAATTTATATTAGTAGAATTTTAATATTTCTGAAAAAGTATTTATTATATAGCTATTTTTATTATTCTTAGGTATTTTCCATATATCCCTACAAGAAGGTAGAAGACTACCACTTTTATTAAAGTGAGGCAAAGAGATTTCCTGGTAAAATGGCTGCCTGAATGGGAGCTAGACTGCCCAGTTTCTCCACACTCACTTCAACAATACCCCAAAGTTGGAACCAGACCAAATAATGATCAAGAAACCCAATGAAAAACTACAGTAAGTGACATATTCTAGCCCAGAACTATACAAAAAGGCAACCAGATGGCCGCAGGCAACTGGAAGCAAAGAAAACATCAGTATGACCAGAGAGGGGATATGTATAATCTGTAAGGATATGTGTCTGTAGGGAGCAAGAGAAGAGAGCTTTTCTGATAAAGTCCCAGTTTGATCAGAAAGCCTAAAAGGACCTGGAAAGCCCCAGGAAGTGACAACAAGGCATGTGGTGCTGCAAAGTTTAGACCAGGCTAGCCCAAGCCCAAGGACTCTGAAGTGGAGATGCTGGATCATGCCCTTATAAGATTCAGTGCTATGAACCTCAAAGATCCAAGAGGACCTATATGTGAGAAGCATTGATTGGCATAAGAAACCAAGGGATCTAAGGTAAGGCCAACCAAGGCCAGCCACCCTACCTAAAGTGCAACAGGAGTGGAGCTGGGCCTTGACACAAAGCTCCATTTCAAGAATTAAAGCTAGAGACCTGAGTAAACCAAAACAAACAACAATCAGTATCAGAAAGTATTGCACATCTAACCTAATAACAACTGAACAGTAGAGACTCAAAGGAAAAAAAAAAGACTTACTAAAGAAGTATAGGAATACCTAGAAGAAATGAAGTAAGAGATTTAAAAATGAAAATATGGAGGAAAGAATTGAAAGGAGAATAAATAGATTAGAAGAAAAAGTGGTATACTCTAACTAAGAACTGGAATCCCTGAAAATTAGAATAAGCCAAAAAAAACCCCATGATTCCATGACATAGCAAAAATATATTAGAACAAAATAAAAAATAGAAAAAAGTGAAAAAATAAAAGAAAATATAGGTTATTTAATACAAAAACACAACTGATGTGGAAAACAAGTCGAGGAGAGATAATTTAAGAATCATAGAACTTCCTGAAAAATTATGAAAAAGAAAAGATTGGGTATTATATTTCAAGAAATCATAGACAAAAACTTCCCCAATCTATTAGAACCAGAGGGCAAAGTAAAGAATTTTTAAAAATCCATTGAAAACAGAACAAAAATCCCAGGAGTGTTATCAACGAAGTCTAGAGTTCCCATGTCAAAGAAAAATACTGCAAGCATCCATAAAAGAAGCATTTCAAGTACCAAGGCACTAGAGTCAGGACCACACAAGACCTGGCAGCTCCTACTTAAAATGAAAGGAGATCTTGTAATACAATATTCCAAAAGGCAAAAGACATAGGTATATAACTAAGAATAAGTTACCCTGCAAAGCTGTTAATGATCCTATGAGATGGGTAGGTAAAGGAGTGAAACTGGAACTTGAAAATAACATGTAGACTACTCAAAAAAAATGAAGTTGTAAAATGAAGATTCATGATTTTATATAGAACCTTTTTGTGTTCTGCTGTGTATATGGAAATCCCCTTGTGTTTGTGCTTAAGTTAAAAAGAAAAAAAAAGAAAAAGAAAAAATGAACCACAAGGAGAAGTGATTTTTGTAAGGTTATGTGATTAGGCAAAACTGTTATTATCCTATCTAATATACTTGTGAGTTTTTTTTCATTGAACTAAATGAGTTTTAAAATTATAGAGCTGTTCATAGTCTGTTTCAAGAATGTTAAAGCCCTGTTAGAATCTCATTAAATTCAAATTTTGAAAAAAAAATCAAAGGTACTCTATGGTCTATTCTAGTCATCCATAGTTATATTCATAATTCAAACAATAAAAAATGGTATACAAATGTTAACTGTTACTATTATTGTCATTTCTATTTACATTGCTGAAGTCATTGCATATGTTGTTTTCCAGGCTCTTTTACTCGCTTTGCACCAATTTGTGTGTCTTGCCATGTTCCTCTGTATTCCTTAAAATCCTTTTTTCCTACAGTGCAGTAAAAGTCCAATATTTTCATGGACCATGATTTGTTTCATCATTTCCTCAGTCTGTGAGCATCTACTTCATTTCCAGTTCTTTGCTATGGCAAAGAAATGCTTCTATAAATATATTACTGCATATGGAACCTTTCTCTCTATCTCTGACTTTCTTGGACTGTAAGGCTGATAGTGAGATTTCTGGATCAAAGACTTTTAACCATTTCCTCTCATAATTGCAAATTGTTTTCCAGAATGATCAAACCAAATCACAGCACCATATTGGTGCGTAAGGTCAATCTTCTTAACATCCATATTCTTACACTTACCACATATAGCTGCGTGGAACATTTTTAAAGAATTAACGTTGAGGGCAATGGAAAGTTGTATTGTGGTTTTGAGTAAGCTGCTACATATTACCAAAAAAGCATTAGGTTGAAGTAGCATAAAGAATATAATCAGAGATTTGCATAATTGGAACAGGGTATGGGCTGATCGTGTAGCATGAGCCGGGGATAACTGATGGACACTCCATGTAATGCAATGTTATCCATACAATTTTAAGAGGTCTAGAGCAGAGGTCTGTAAACTTGTTTTAAAAATTATTTTGATAATTATATTTCAATGTAATTGGTTTCCTTCATAATCCTACATATTTTAATATTTTGTGCATTTAAAAACCAGTATTCTTAGAAGGGGGTCAGAGGCTTCACTCAGACTGCCAAAGGGATCCATGACACAGCAACTAATGGTTTAGAGGAAACCCTCCTCCACCAGGACATTTAGTGAACATCGTACGGAGGATTTCAAGGATAAGAAAGCATGAGTGGGCTATAATCTGTCACACCGAAGGGAGTATACTTATTGATCAGATCATAGGTCTATTGAAGGCGCTTCACAGCACCACATCAAGCTAGCCTTGGAATAAGCCATAGAGATCACAAAATTCAACCCCTTGTTTTACTAATGAGGAAACTGAGGAAGAGAAAGATGAACTTTAGAAGTAGTTAGCTGGTGGTGCAGTGGATAGAATACTGGCCCTAGAGTCAGAAAGACCTGAGTCTGAATCCAGCCTCATACTAGCTATGTGAACCTGGGCAAGTCACTTAACCTCTGTTTGCTTCAGTTTCTTCAACTGTAAAATGAGGACAATAATAACACCTAATAGGGGCAGCTAGGTGGTACGGTGGATAGAGCCTGGACCCCGGAGTCAGGAGGACCTAAGTTCAAATTTGGCCTTAGACACTTGACACTTAACTAGGGGCAAGTCACTTAACCCCAATTGTCTCGCAAAAAAAAAAATACAAATAAAAAAATAATAGCACCTACCTTGCAGGGTTGCTGTAAGCATCAAATAAGGTAATATTTGTAAAAGTGCTTAGTACATAGTACCTGGCATATTGTAGGTACTGTATGAAAGGTTATTCCTTTTCCTTCTTTTCCCCTTCCCCACTGAATTGCTTAGAATCAGTTAGGTACTGAGTGGCAACTCCAGGATAAGAATTGATGTTTTCTGACTCCAAGGCTCATCTTCTTTACAGGCATTTTTTCCTTTCTCCAATCTTGCCATTTTTTCTTAACCTGTGTTCTTTTACTGACCATATTTTTCCCCTGTCCAATCCGGTTTTTTTTGTCCATACTGTTATTCTTTTACTAGTACAACAAAATATGTATTCCAAACAACCCTTTATCAGTAAAATGGTGCCAGACTGCCCCAACAGGATTTCTTGTGTCACTAGTCTCATTTTACATAATCACTAACTTAATTTAAAAAAAATTATTATACTCTATAATTTTGCAGCTTCATCTTTTTGTGCAGCAAAGCAACATTTATTTTTGCTGCCAACCCCACAAAACTCAATCCAAACCTTTTGAAACAAATAGTAATATTGATATTTCTACCCAATTCATCATAAAAAATAAAGATTCTGGACTCAAAGTTTTCCTGGCAGGTTCGTTGATGGGATAAAACAGATTCCAGCTTTTTCCCCCCTTCTGTTTGTTTGCTTTTACAGCTGTTTTGGAGGAAAACAGAGCTGTTCTGTCATAAATGAAAGAAAAATAATGACTCAGAGGAGCTACAGGGAATTGTTCCATACAATAACTAGTCACTGTAAACCCAACTGTGTTCTTGTTCCAAGATCCTTGATTTCATGGTCTCCAAATACCTATTGGACCCTAACAGCTGGATATCCCAAAATTATCTCTAAAATCCATTTTTTTTATTTCCTCTGTGACCGTGTTTTTTGCCTCCTACTGAGGCAATTAGTTGACAGAGGGAATAAAGCATTGGGTCTAGAGTCAGGAAGACATGAGTTGAAATCTGGCTTCAGATACCACTTGTGTGCCCTTGGGCAAGTCTCCTAAGCTCTATCTGCCTCAATTCCTAAACTGCAAAGTGGGAATGCTGATAGTATCTACTTCCTAGAGTTGTTGTGAGGACCACATGAGATAAAATTTGTAAAGTCCTTATTGCAGTTCTTGGCACAGAATTAATACTTCATCAATGCTTCTTCCTTCCCTTCTCTCCCCACTATCCTGAATTTCCCATTTTTTGCCAGTGGTAATACCATCCTCCAAGTCACCCAGGTTGAACTTGCAGGCCACTAAAAGCCTCAGATTTTTTTCAATCCAACCATGACTCCCCAATGATGTATTTCTGAAGTTAAATTTTAAAAATCAAGTGAATGCTATTAAATTTCATCTTATTCTGGGCAACTCAATATTCTAGTTTTTCTAGTATGTTTTTTCATTCTGTCATCCAGTGTGTTAGCTGTCTCTTCCAGTTTTTTGTCATCTGTAAATTTGATAAGTCCAAGGATATAATTTAAAATGGCATGCAGCTGCATAAACACCGAGTCTTCTCTGGACGTTTGCCTGTCTTCCCCCGGTTTCTCTAACCTAACACCTACATTTTCAATGTTATGGTATTACTTTCCACCATATATTTTCAGTGCTGAAATCAAACTGGACTGATGTACATACCCTTATCATCCAGTCATTGATAAACATATAAGCATAAGATGATGATAGCTAGTTTATATAGTGCTTTATGGTTTACAAAGTAAAAATGGTATCATATTTGATTCTTAAAACAAAGCTATGAGATAGGTCCTATTATTACCTCCATTTTGTAGAGAAGGAAACTTAGTCTGAGAGAGGCCAAGTGACTTGTTCAAGATCACACAGCTAGTAAGAATTTGAGGTGATATTTGAATGTGGGTCTTCCTGACTACCAAGTCTGAGGCTCTTACCTCTTGCACTTTCATGTAAGTCCTTAATTTTTTGGTCCAGTCTTGTAATTTCTTTGGTATAAGGGAAGCCCTGGAGAGGAAATTGCTTCTAACAATGCATATTAACAACTGTTCTGAGACTCTCTCTGGAAATTTACTTGAGGCATTAAGAGGTTATGTGACTTGACCAGAGTCACACAGTATATATCAGAGAAGGGAAATTAAGTCTTTCCGATTCCATATCTATTATGTCATGTGACCTTGATAAAAGTCTTAAATATCATATGGCCAAGCACAGATTGTTGGGGTCCATCACTGGGGATCTCTTTTAAGGTTAACACTATCACTAATTTTGAATGGCCAAACTCATCTATCTATATTATCATATTACTTCATTTCCTTGTCTTTTCCATAAAAATAAGATTGGGCTCAAATCTAGATCAAAGCTTAGTAGCCTTCCAACCTACCAGTCTAGTAACTTGGTCAAAGAGGGAAATGAGGCTGGTCTGGCGTGACTTGTTCTTGATGAAGTCATACTGAATTTTTATCCCCACCACCTCTTTTAAAAAAAGTTCACTAACCATCCCTTCAATGAAAAGTTCTAGAATTTTTCCCAAAAATCCAAATCAAGATCACTCATCTCTAGACTGCAGACTCTGTTCTCTTTTTCGAACATTTGAATGAATGAACATGTGAAAATGCAATCTATTCAATTTCTTAAATACCTTCCCTGCCCTTTTTTGGTATGTGTATATATGGCAGTGGGTGGGAATTAAATCCATAATTATCGGTTTCCTACGGGGTGGGTCAATCTATACAGAAGGTCCTCGGTTGTTGGGTTTTTATCTTCTCTGGTAGTACATAGGGATACAACCCATATGGCGCCATTTATTTCTATCATTTGTTTTTTTTTCATGAATATTAAGTAGAATTTGGAATGGTATAATCAAAAGAGACCTGTGACTTAGGATTTGTGAGGCTTGAGTTCTGGTCCTTGCTCTGTCCTTAACTAGCTGTGTGACCTTTGGCAAATTGTGTTTTTTTCCTTCTTGGACCTCATTTTCTCCATCTGTCAAATGGGCTTGATGGAGTAGAGCTCTCTCCTAGTTCTAAAATCCCATCTTCTCTGTATAGAAAGCAGATGCAGAGCCAGCACCAGTAAGGCACAAGTTTTTCCTCATTAGTAATGATAAATATGCACAGACCCATCCATTCACTATTGCTTGATTCCCCCTAGTGATTAATAGCTCATGTGCAAGGTGGCCCGCCGGGATGGAGGTATGCTTTTTGGCTGTGGAACAGAGTCAAGCTAATAAGTTTATATTGGAATCTAGTCATTGCCACTGACTTCATTGAAATCACACTGAAAGTAACTGAGCTGACATGTAGCAGTCCTTTTGAAAAACATGAGGCTAGTGCCTACTTGTTGAGAAATATACAAGAGATTTCAGTCTGATAACATATCAGATGACACAGGTAGTTAATAGAAAACATGGTCAGGGTGTTGGAGAAATAAAACATGATGTGATGTGGGAAGTTCTCAGGGGATGAGTTTGTTGGGTGCCTGGAATGGGGGTGGGCTGGGGAGGAAGGGCTGCTTCATGAAGAAGGTGGCATTTGAATTGGAGTTTAAAGGATGAGTGGGAATTCAACCGGAGGAGCAAGGCAAGGCCAGAAGCCAGAGGAGCAGCATAGGGATGAGCATGGAGGTAGGGAAAGATTTGAGGGATTTGATGGGAGACTGAAATCTTGCAGTGAGTTACATGAGATAAGGTTGAAAAGGTAGGTGTTATGGTTGAGAATCCCAGAGGAGGGCAGACAAATATACCAGGAAGACTTTGCATTTGTAGTTCTCTATCATTTTTAATCATAACCTTGATCTTGAAGAGTGTGTCAAGACAATCTTTCTGATGCTATGCTTTAACATAGTTTGGCATCAGGTCAAGATATGGCCCCTAAATATATGATTGATGATGGTAAGTGAGGTGGTTATTGGTGTAAGAACAAGAGGGAGCAGAACATAGAAATCATTCAATATGTATGGAATGGGTTTTGATTATTGGGGAATGAGCATAAGGAAGGATGAGGTATGTGAGGAGGACCCTTACAGTAAATTCTTTGTTTGGTGTGGTGAGGGAGGAAGGTCATCTTGGCACAGCTTCCTTGGACATGGGCAGGTTGTGGCACTAGGCCTGCTGCTGATCCCCATAAGAATTTTGGGAGCTATGAGGACTGAGTCCAAGTACATGCAAATATATACCTAGCTCAATAATAAGCCCTTAGTAATTTCCTCATGAGCCAAATAAAATGCTTGGGAAGAAGCCAATAAAACTAGACTCTAGGTATGTTAATGTCTACATCCTTGAGGTGCAGCAGATCTTGAACGTAGAGATCTTTGAATGTTGAGCAGTTGAGTCTAAACTTGACTCCAAGACCAGATCTAAACACAAAAATGAGTTAAGTGGTGGTGTCCACAATGGATTGGCATGAGGAGAGTTTGATGTCTGGAGACCTATTAGGAAGCCATTTCAGTAGTCTAGGAAGCTGGTAATGGGAACCTGTACAACAGTAGTGGCAGCAGGAGTAGAAGAAGAAAGGGGGAAATGTGAGAGGAGTTGTGGAGACAGATCTGTGGCTTCAGTAACTAATTGGACATGAGAGGAAGAGTCGAAGAGGGCATTAAAATTTTGGTCATGGAAGACTGGGTGAATAGAATTGCCTTTGACAGAAATAATTGAGGCAGAAAGAGGAGATATGGCATGTGTGTAGACAACTAAAACAAAACTTGAGGATTCTAAGTACCACAATATGCAATGGGAATGTGGGGTGTGGTAGGATGGGGAGTGGAAGCAGTTTAGAAGGGGGAATGTCAGGAAGAGCTTCTTGGGGGAAGGGGCTTTTGGGCTAAGGCTTGAAAATTCCATAGGATTTCATTAGGCTGAGATCAGGGATGGAAGGGTTGAGGATGGTTATTTGTAGGCATGAGGCATGGGGATAGAGAGGTAGGAAATCAGGGGATGGATTCTATGGCTCACCTTTCCTGTGACAGTGAATAGTGGTAGAGGGATCTCAGTGCCGTGGTTGGTGATTAAGAAATTGTCTTTAGCCTGGCAGAAGTTTAGATAGAAATGTCTCTTTGAGCAGAATCCATTTCCTGTTTAGACTGGTTTTAATTCTTGTTCCTTAGAGAAAGCCAAACCAACAGAAAGAAAAAAACACAAGAAAGTAACCCCAAACCTGTATTTAAACCTATCCTTTAAACCAGAAAGAAGAGTTCTTAGCTGGAGAAAAGGCAGCTAATAAATTTTAGTTTTGAATTTTAAAAAATGGAAATACAAGAAATACAAGTACTACCCCCCTGCTTTTTTTCTTTCTCCAAATCCCCCTGCCACCCTTTAAAACCTCTGATCTTTTCAGGTGGGTACCATCAGAAGCTTAAACTGGAAATGCAGGGTTATTTATTCTCTTTATAAGCACTGACTTGAGGCAGTATTGTTTTTCAATAATAGCATCTGGAATAGGGATTTTTTCATTCTTTGTACAGGGTATTCCAAAAGTCTTAATTCTGTTTTAAGCCTCAATAGTTTATAGCTCAAAACTACATCGAGACTTTTGGGATTCCCTGTATTCGTAGTCTCTGCTTCCAGCAGGAGACCTGGCACACACTAGGTATTTAATAAATGCTTGTTGATTGATATAACTTGAATGCTACAAGTTATTTATCTATATCAAATTTATTGCTTTTTGAAGAGAATCTGTGACTCTAGGGTGAATGGATTTCTAGAGTCAAATTAGGCCTGCTGGCCTCAGACACACTAATGAGTGTATCTTGGAGCAAAACTATAAATAGACAAGGTCTAATTTCGATGCCATTTTTTAGTTCAGTCTTTTTCAGTCATGTCCAACTCTCCACGATCCCATTTGGTCACTGTTGATATCATAAATCTTGCCTTACTGACACATTAGATGAGGAAACTGAGGCCAGCAGGGTCAAGTGACTTGTCCAGGATCAAGCAACTAATAAGTGTCTGAGGCCAGATTTGAACTCAGGAAGGTGAGTCTTCCAAATTCTAAGCCCGGTGCTCTATCTACTGTACCACCTACCTGCCCTTTATATTCAGAACATTTCCTGGACCTGTAAGACTAGGTCACAAGTAAGATTTGGGGATAGACTTTTTTTGGGGGTGGGGAGGTTGGTTCAGGCCTTCAAGGAATTCCAGATGAAGCAGTTCTCTTTATTAATGCAGATCAGCACCACTTCTGCACCATTTAGCCTAAAAGTGTTTTTTTTGAGGCACCAATAAATTGAGTGACTTGTTCGGAGTCACAACCAGTGTATGTCAGAGGTGGGACTTGAACTCTTGATTTCCTACCTTCAAGGGTGTCTTTCTACCCATGATGCCACACTATTAGGATGAGAGGACCTTAGTTCTAGAGTAGGGAGGGGCTTTATAAGCTATGCAGTTTAGTTTCTTACCTCACTTTACAAACAGGGAAACTGAAGAAGGCCCAAGAAGTTAAGTGACTTGCCCAAAGCCACACAGATAGTAAGTAGCAGAGGGAAAATTTGAACTCAAGTCCTTTGACTGCAAAATCAGCATTCTTTCCACCGTACCACTCTATACCAAGATAATCTCTTGAAACAATTTCCACTAATAGAGTTAATTAATTAGATGCCAGTGGATTTGTGTTAGTCATAACTTAAGCCATTGTTCCAATGGCCTTTTTTAGACCATTATATAACTCAAAAAGATGAATTATTTTAATTTTGGAAATTTTCTCTGAGACCATTTAGGGCATGTGTTTCTTTGAGTACCCTCTAAATGATACTCCCTAGGCAGACACTACTCAGTCTTCTCAGATAATTGGCCTGTCTACTATCCCTTTAATTCTTCACTGGGGTGGAAGGATAACTTGGTTGTAAGTCAGGAGATACAGGACCTGGTACTGTCTTTGCAGTGTAACTGTCATGTCAACAAGCATTTATTAAGTGCCTATTACATGTCAGGCACTGGGCTGAGCTCTGAACCAGCTATACACCCTTAGTAAGCCACTTGCTTGATCTTTTTAGATCTATTTTATCTTCAAAATGAACAGCATAGTTACAAAAGAAAGAACATGACTTTCTTATCTGTGGATATGGGTTTAAATTTTGCCTCTTTATAACTGGGCAAATTATTCAACATTACTGGTTCTCATTTTCCTCATATATGAAATAAGGAGGTTGGCCCTGATATCCTCTGGGGTCCCTACCACCCAGTGATCTCATACAACTTTAAGGTCTTAACAGCATGATGACATTGACTTCTTTGATGAGACAAGGATTAAACTCTATGAAGAAATTAATTCCTATTTTTTAGGATTCACAGGAACTCTCAGCTATGTGCCTTATGTAGCTCTACTGTCAGCTAGATATTACTGTTCTATGTAGTGTCTGTGCTTATGTTTGTAGTAGGTGTTAGGTTCTGGAAGCATGTCGTCCAGGAGAGTTTCTTGACCTGCTACCCTGACAATAATGTTAGGGGTCAATTGACATTCTGCTCAAACTGCTGTATAGCTGGTGGCTGAATCATCTGTAGAAAGAGAGGGGGTGGGTTGGGCAAGAGCCCAAGCAAATGTAATGACTGCAGTATTTGGACTGCATTGCCAATTGCTGTAATGATTTAATATGGTGCCCACGCAGTGTGATTTATTCCCCTGCCTGAAGTTAGGGGTTTCAATGTACAAGGGAAAAATAGCATTGCATTTTTTGAGGTTGAACTAACTTGTGGTGCATTTTTATTTTCTTTTTTAGTGGAATGCTTTTATTTAGCAATAGATTTTCATAACTTTTTTTTTGTTTTCCTATCATCTAAGTTTCTCCCTAAATACTACCCAGTTCCTCCTTCCAGAGACTATACCTTACAACAAAGAATTTTTTTAAAAAAGAGGGAGGAGGAAAAAGTCAGCAAAACTGATCAATATATTGAAAAAATGTGATCTATGCAGTGCTCCACACCTGTGAGCTCCCAACCCCCCCATCTCTGAAAAGAGGTGTCCTCTGATGTCTTTGGGGTCAAGGTGGTTCATGCTTATTTTCTTGTCCTTAACCACAGTCATTATAAATACAGGACCCAGACTTCTGCTCTTAAAAGTGCAGAGAAATATCATGAACCAAAGAAAGGCAAAACAAACAAACGGTTTCTTTTATTGCTTAACATAAAACCTTACTTCTTCTAAGGCAAACTTTAAAAACATTCATTAGAATTGCCTAACCAGGGATTGATTTTCATTAGCGTATCCCCTTTAGACTTGGCCTTTGTAGGTAGCAACAAATGTGTTCTTAGATTATTTAATTTTTAAAGTTATATAGTCACCACACAGCTTTGTGAGTAAGCTGTGTCACCTTCTGTGAATAAGGTCCTGGAGCAAGAGGAATTTATAAGACAGATATGGTTTAATAAAACAGGAATTGAATAAGGCTTTCTGTAGGTTTTTTGGATCTGGGGGTGCATTGTTCAGATACAATAAATGGTGAGGCCATTTATTTCCCTTTCAGAGCCACCTTTTAGAATCCTTAGGTCCAGTACCAAGTTCTTCGTGAAGCTTTTCTTGTTCCACGTGGTTATTGAGTTGTTCTCTCCATCCTTATCTAGGTGTTTTTCATTGTTATCTCTTGTTAATTTCTTAAATCTGTAGTTCTTATGGATATTACTCTAAAGAAACACATCAAAATTATTAAAGAGTGTAATTCCATGACAGAAGTATAGGGACTGTTGGTGTGGCAAGGTCACAGTGAAACAGGATATAGAGAAATGAAGTTAAAAGAATAGTCAAAAGTGGAAAACAAAACCAAGAATTTATAGACTCTTGCTGTGAAACAACCTAGTGAATCCTGAGAAAATAGGCAAAGACTATCAGACAGACTCAGTCACTCCAGCAATTTTAATTGATACCTCCATAGTGAACTTGGAAGAACAGTGAGAAGACCAGTTTAAAAAAAAACAGTTGCTAACCATCACTAAGAAGAAAAACTACTTGTGATGGGCAAGACACAGTTATGGAGTACTGGAATTTGGGAAAAGGTAATTTTTACTGATGAAGCTTACTTTTAAAAATTATTTAGCATTTTATTTTTCCCTAGTTACATGTAAAAACAATTTTTAACGTTTTTTTAAATTTTGAGTTCCAAATTCTTTCCCTTCTTCAATCCACATCCTGCCCCCATTGAGAAGGCAGGCAAATTAGTATAGATTATACATGTGTAGTTGTGCACAAAATTTTCATATTAGTCATATTGGCTCCCCACACCCCCTCCCAGCTTAATTTTTTATTCAAGGTTATATACCATAACTGTTGTCAGAAGAAGGCCAGGTCTGCCCATAAGATCTGAGCATCTTTATCAGACTGTAAAACATCTACCCTAAAAAAATGTTTTTGAGATTTTCTTTTTACTTCCATTGGTTCTGGATGTCTTTTCCCCACTTAGAGGATGATGAACTCTAATAAACTTTTTGGTATACTGATAAATAGAATTCTTCCAGAATTATAGAAATTTGCAAACTGAGATGTAATACTGCAATCCAGCATTTTACCACATTCTCACATATAACAAAAGCTTAAGAGATGGTGATTAACATGCTTCAGTGGTCTGAGAACTCGCCTTATTTAAATCCCATTGAAAACCTATGGATTATCATCAAGACTAGACTTGGAAAAATGGATTATTCATCAAAAACATGCTTATATCCAATCACATAACCAGTGTGATAGAAGTGTGGCTTCATGTTCAAGACTTGAAGAATTTGCCTTAAAATATTGTTAATTCAGTGCCATAAATGTGTAAAATAAGTGATTGAAATAAAAGGACATAGCTCATACTTTTTTTTGAAGATGTAAAAAGTTGTGAGGTTTATTGTACAGGTGAATAAATTTACTTATTTCACCCAGTTAATTTGTACACCACTGTAAGCACCTTGAGGGCAAGGACCATTTTTTCTGCATTTGTTTTTGTATTCTAACGGTCTAATATGTATTTGTGGAATTTATATTTTTAAGGTAGTTGGCCATTTAAAAAATTACTGTTTCTGTATGGGTTGATTATCTCACCCAAAATATTTCAAAGCTGCCTCAGAAGGTAATCAAACAACAAGCATTTATTAATCACTATGTACCAGGGACTATCCTAGGAACTGGGGATAGAAAGCCAAAAACGAAAGTCTCTACCTTCAAGGAGACGCTAGGTGGCGCCACAGTGCATAGCGCGCTGGTCCTGGAATCAGGGAGACCAGAGTTGAAATCTGTCTACATACAGTTACTAGTTAGTGGTCCTGGGCAAGGCACATCACTTCTGTTTGCCTTGGTTTTCTCAATTGTAAAATGGGGATAATAATAGCACCCTACCTCCCAGGGTGGTTGTGAGGATCAAATAAGCTAATATTTGAAAGTGCTTAGCACAGTGCCTGGCAAGTAGTAGATGCTATACAAATGCTGGAGGAAGCTAGGTGGGGGGCAGTGGATAGAGCCTGGAGTCAGGAAGACCTGAGTTCAAATGTGGCCTCAGACACTTACTAGCTGTGTGACCCTGGGCAGGTCACTTAACCTTGTTTGCCTCAGTTTCCTCATTTGTAAATTGAGATGGAGAAGGAAATGACAAACCACTACAGTATCAGTGCCGAGAAAACCCCAAATGGGGTCACAGAGAGTCAGAAATGAATAAAAAAGCATGTAATGCACCCTTCTATCACTGTGTATGGTGTTTATCTGCAGGTTGAGGAAACTTTGCTTCTCCTGTTCAGGAGTGAATTATAGAGCAGGAATATCACAAGCTAATAAATGCAGGAATTAAACACTTTTGAAACAAGACTTCTCTTTGCTTACTTTAAGGAAAGGGAAGTCCAGGAAGACCAAGGGCCAGTTGACCAGGATACTTTATTTATAGACTCTCTTCTCTGGTGTTTCTTTACTCATCCAAACAACTTTCCTGTGGTTTACATTTGGCATGCTGAACTTCTCCTTTGATGGATCTTTATCATGGTCACAGGGGATGCTCTTCAAGGCTTTGTCCTGGGCACACCTCTTTTTTCCCTCTATACTATAGTGCTTGGTGATCTCATCAGCTCCCATAGGTTCAACTATCATCTCTATACAGATGATTCCTGGTTCTAGGTATATATTCCTGCTGTCCCCCTCTGTCCCCCTCTGTCCCCCCTCCCCCCCTCTCCTTCCCTTTCCCACTTTCTCTCCCCCTCATTTGGGGTCTTAGCTTTGCTGGGGAAGTTAAAATCCTATTTATTGGCAAATATGTGCTTTACTAATAAATCGATTGTGCTTGGAACTTTGTGCCTCAGTCTGCTTTAATTTTAACTGTTAGAGCGTTTAATATCTGGCAGGCACTGCACTAAGTGCAGGGGATACAAATAGAAGCTAAAAGAAATCCGGTCCTTGCCCTCAAGGAGCTTACATTCTAATAGGGAAAGACAATACACTAATGGGGAACGGGAGGGGAAGGGGGGAAATGAAGGTGAGGGATGTTTTTGAAATCTGAACATCAGAGTCAGAGCTGAGAGGGCAAAGAATGTTGAACTCAGAATGTGAAGTTGTGTTTGAGTGCTGACCCCAGAGAAAGCGCTTCTAGAATCAGAGACCTTTGGAGCTGCAATAACAACACAGTGGTTAAATAATTACACAGGGCTTTGAGGTTTGCAAAGAGCTGTTCATATATTAACTCATTTGACCCTAAGAAGGTACCTTACTGGCTATTGCTGGATCTTCCCAAAGGATTAGGGGAATGGCGTGGTCCTCCCTAGAAGCTCCTTATAAAAGCATGTACGAATAGACCTCAGATGAAGGAGTCTCAGATGTCATCTCTAACCCACTCTTTTTCCTGTAGTGAGACAAAAGCCCCAGCAAAGGGAAATGATTTATGAGATAATATTATCATGTTTTAAAGTGGATCCTATGGTACTAAAGGCATTCATTAATTTTCTGAGGGTCGGGACAACTATGACCCAAAATGTGTATAATCTAAGGACTGGATTTCATTTTGGGGAGAAGGGAGAATCACACTATTTAATATTTTAAAAACCCTTTTGGATTACTTAAAATGTACTCAGCGTACAATTCTCTTAATTAGATTTCTTTTTATATCCCACTATTACAATCATACATACTGATACTTTGACTTAAGCTTTATATGAATTCTTAGTATGCATTCTCTATAAATTAACTCTATAAATGTGTATTCTACAAGTAAAAATAAAATTGTGCAAGGAAATTGATGTCAGTGCTGGGGGGAGGAATAGAAAAAAAAGGAGGAGGGAGAGGGAAAAACAAAGAGAATGGATTTCTATAAATCGAGATTACTTTTTATCCAGACCAACAGTTTAATTTTTTTAAATCAAAGATAATTATACTTAAACCTGATAAAAAGAAGTATCACAATTATTATCACACTGGAATATATGCTTTGGGTTGTCCCAGCTAATCCAACTCCCTCTTTTTACAAATGGGGATACTGCGGTCCTGAGAAGTTAAATGATTTAATTGAGGTTACTCAATCAGTAAGTGAGGAAGTCAGAACTTGAACCCAAGACTTCTGATTCCAAGTCCAGTTTATTTTTATTATACTACCACTCTGACTGTCAGCCTCTTTTCTCCTCTATATTTTGCTCATCTGTAAATTGTAACCCATTTGTCACAAAACCAGATTTGCCTTCCTCCATGACTGTTGTGAGGGTCAAATGAGATTATGGATATGAGAGTGTTTTATAATTTTAAAACCACTATATAAATTGTTTCTTTCTGTTACTATGATATTTAGAATAATTTTGCGTTATAGTGTTAGGATGGAATCACCAAGGCATACCAATAGCCATTCCTGACTTCATTCTGGGGAAGGGAGAATAATGTGGTTTTCCTAGAAGCATGTATAATGGAGAGGAAATCAAATTTGTATTCACCCACATCTAAAGAACACTGTATGTGCTGGTGCCCACTTCACAGGGTCATAGAATCTGAGTTGGAAGGGACCCAGAAGATCATCTTGGTCAACTCATGACTGACCAGGAATTCTATCTACCATATTCTTAAGAAGGAAAATTAGGAGATTCAACTAGAGGCCGGTCTGATTTTAAATCCGGGGACCTAGTCTCTGTTGAAAGACTTTCAGTGATGGGGAGTTCATTGTTGCCTGAAGCACCTGATTCTCCCCTTAGACAACCATAGTGTTAAGTAGTCCAGAAAAACAAACCAATACATTGATGGATTATACTTATTTGTTACAGGAGAGGATTTCTACTTGGGGAGAGGAGTTGGGGTTTTCTCCATTAGTGGGTGGTGATTAAATGCCGCCCCCAAAATAATCAATAAAACATTTTTTAAATGCATGAAAGAGAACAAAAAATGCAGAACAGAACATAACCAAATGCAGTAGTTTTGTTACTACCTTAAAAAATTTCATATATATATGTATATACATATATAATATACTACAAATTATGTAGATTATAATTATATCATAATACATACTGTATATACATATTATGTACATACTATATGTAATAGAAGTTCAAATTTTTATACAAATTTCTTTATTTTTTGTATATTGAAATGTGTTAATGATTTTTTAAGATTATAATAAAAAGAAAATTAAAAGAGAAAAAATAATTGCTAGGAAATTTTATGTTTATCTGCTTCCTTTCCTATGGCAAAAAACAGCTAGGTGGAACAGTGAATAGAGCATTGGACCAGGAGTCAGGAAGACCTGGGTTCAAATCCAGCCTCAGACACTAAGCTGTGCGACCCTGAGCAAGCCACTTAATTTGTGTTTGCCTCAGTTTCCTCATCTGTAAAATGGAAATAATAATAGCTCTTACCTCCCAGGGCTATCATAAAGATCATACGAAATAGTACTTGTAAAGTGCCTTGGAAATCTTAAAGTGCTATACAAATGCTATCATCGTCATTCTTGTTGTTCCTTTTACTCTCTAACCTTTTCAGATCCTCAATTTCTTAACCGGTATCAAATACTGCTGTGTAGATATGATTTGAGATCTCGTATTGCTAGTCCCCCTTCCTTCTCCCTGTTTTCATTATTTCTCTTGACATTTGACTTTTTGTTCCTCCAAATGAATTTTGTTATTATTACATTTTCTAGCTTTGTAAAGAAGTCCTTTGGTGATTTGATGTGGCACTAATTAAGCAAATTGATGAGGGTAATTCAGTCTTTTTTAAAAAAATACTGACTTGTCCTATCTCTGGGTAATTAATATCTCTAATTATTTGGGTCCATATTTACTTGTGTAACAACTTTGTAGTTGTAGTTATATAGTTTGTATTTGTATCTTAGAAAGTAGACTCTCAAGTATTTTCTACATTCTGTAGTTATTTTAAATGGAATTTTCTTTTCCTTCTTGTTAGGCTTTGTTGGTAATACACAGAAATACTGATGATTTATTTAGATTTATTTCATACTTTGTAACTTTGCTGAAGTTGTTTCAATTAACGTCTAAGTTGACTCTCTAGAGGTCTCTAAGTAAATCTTCATATCATCTGCAAAAAAATTATAATTTTTTTCTTCTTTTACCTGTGTTTATTCCTTACTTTCTTCATATTACCATGGCTAGCATTTTGGGCTTTATATCAAATGATAGTAATGGGTTTGGAAGAGCTGAGGGGGAGAGTGGGGCTCTAGGTGGCACACTGGATAGAGCACTGGACTTGGAATCTGGAAGACTCATCTTCATTGAGTTCAAATCTGCCTGAGACACTTACTGGTTGTGTGATCCTAGGTGAGCCACTTAACTCCGCCTCAGTTTCCTCATCCCCAAAATGAGCTGGAGAAGGAAATGGCAAACACTCCAGTATCTTTGCCAAGAAAACCACAAATGGAGTCACAAAGAGTGTGACATACTGAAAACGGCTGAACAGCCAAAGAACATCTTGCCCAGGCCAGAAGTGCAGCAATCACTCACAGGCCTAGTCCTACTGTTGATAAAATTGGAAGCTTTGACCCACTATATTGTTAAACTGGGTTGGTTTGCCCTGTCTTAGGTGGTTTGATCGCTGCCCCGCTCCCCTTGTCATGGCTTACCATATTGGTGCCATAGTAAGTCTGGATACTCAATTGGCTCTAGCCTTACTTAACTCAGAACTCAAGTGAACCACCAGCCTCAGCTTCCCCTAATCTCTGCAGAGAACAGAAGCATGAACCCCCATATCTGGAAAGAGTGCTAGTGGACCTCCTTGCTGAGCTTGTTAGTAATTCTCTCTTTCCTCAACTTTGTCCATGCCTTCTCCATGTTGTGAATGTCCCTTCTCTCTGCCATCCCATCCTGCACGGCTAGGCTCAGTTCAGCTCTCTTCTTCTTGAAAAATTCCCTGACCTCCCAGGTTAGAAATTATCTGATCCTACTCCGAACTTAATTCAATTCAATAAACATTTATTAAATGTTATCAAATCTATATGTTAAACATTCCGCTGGGAATGGAAATGGAAAATATAATGGAAATGGAAAGATAAAAAATGTCAATCGCTCCGCTCAGAAAAATCTGCAGCCTAGTTATGGGGTGCCATGACAATATGCTGACAACTATAATACTAGTTAAAAACTGATTATGTGCATTGGTGGATTCAAACTGAAAGGCCTGAGAGATTCAAGGGGGCAAGGGATCACTTCTAGCTGGGGAATCAGGGGAGGCTTTCTGGGAGAAGTCAATAGCATCATCTTTGAAGAATGTCCAAAGATAATGTTTGTTCCAAGTTGTAGTGTATGGCTTGCTCAAAGACATGGAAACTCTTAGAGAAGTCAGGATGAAATTAGCAAAAAAAATAAATAGTCCAGATTGCCTAAGGGCACTTATTGTCTATATCAGTGGTTTAACAATCATAACTTGTATTTTTATAATTTAATTTTAATTAAATTAATTTAAATAAATGATTAAATAAATAAATTATATCTCCCTGTTAAGACTAATCTCCAAAAACAGGGGTTATAGAGCATCTGTGTCATGCCTGTTTAAAAAAATACACACTTTTTCCAAGGTATGCTCTCTTAGTAGGCAGCCTAAGGTATTGGTGCCAATAAATGGTGCTTTACTTTTTCTCCCTTTTCTGCAATTCTTTCCTTCTCTGCTTTTCCGTTCCCTTTCCTGTTCCTCTTTTTGCTTGTTTACATAATAGATCTATAGATGGCATCACTGGGTACTTCTTAGGTGTCCAGTGGCACTTAAAGCTTGAAAATTTCCTAGTCTTTCGATAACCTACACAGAACAGTCCAGGTAAATTTTCTTGAGGCAGAACATAGAAATGACATGACAGCTTCCTTTTTGTAAAAGTGAAAAACATAGAAGAAGACAAATATTTATTTAGTACCTGCGTGCCAGCCACACTACCTTTTGTGATAAGTTCTGAAGACAAGACTGAAACAGGCCAGCCCTCAAGGAACTTACATTCTCCTGTGTGTATGTTGTGTGTATGTGGAGATATTTTTATATATATACATACATATATACACATATATATATACATATATATGTGTGTGTGTGTATATGTATGGTTATTTTAAGTATTTTACAAGATGATTTGAAGAAAGAGACCACTGACAACTTGGGGAATGTGGAAAGATTTCACCAAAGAAGGAACATCTGAAATGAGCCTTGATGGAAGCTAAGGATTATGATTTATAATCTCAATTAGAACACTGAACTGGAAGGTACCTTAGATATCATCTGGTCCAGCTTCCTAATTTTACATATGAAATAACTGAAGCTGAGAGAGGAGAGGTCCTATAGTAAGTTAGTGGATGGACCAGAATCGATTCTCCTGATTCTCCAGCACTCTTTCTCGTATACTATGCTCTCCAGCAGGTCACCTCACAGACCATTTGACTTGATTATTTGTATTGGAAGTTCCTTCCTAAATTTAAGCCAGCCAAGTGTTTATTTAGGATCCAGGGCCAGGCTCTGCTTCTCAGTGAGATGCGTATCTTCTTGCTCTAGAACAGAGGTTTCCAAACTTATTTAGCCTACCACCCCCATTTTCACAAAAGAAAAAACTACTCAATACCCCTTTGGAAATCTACTTTCTTTAACTCTTTAATGGGTTTTTTTTAAATTTACATCATTTCAAAAAATATAAATATGTTTTTAAATGACACATCTTAAATTTCACAATTTATTGTAAATTTGTGGGGTTTTTTCTGCATTGAAATTTTGATGTTGTAATATTGTTGTTTGATGTTGTAACTATATGGTATCGTATTATAAACAAGTCATTAATCTCACATACTTCTGCCTATGTATGCTGGACTTCCTGACAATGCGCAACACACTCGCTTACCAGCACTTGTTTGTTAAGACCTGTCTTCGGACTTGACCACTGATTGCTTATAACTTGCTTTTTGTGTGTTTATTTGGAAAATAATGTAATCACTATGACTTTAACTCTATTACACAACAGATGAAACATGTATGAATGGTTTTTCAAAATTTTCTTCTCTTTTCTTCTTTCCTTATGCTTCCAGCACCCTCTTATTTTTATTCAATGCCTCACAATTGTGCTCAAGGCTATTACTGCCCACAATTGGCTCAGTGCCCCCTAGAGGGTGGTATTACCCACTTTGAGAACGTGTGCTAGAGCAGGACACAAGCCTTCAAATTCTCCATTTTCTTGTTCCTAGGAGGTCAGTGTGAATGGGAAAGGAGAAAGGAATATAGCCGTTGGTCTTGACAAGACTTCACATATTTTAGTCATTGAAATGTTCAAAGTTCTTGAAGTCCATTAGTATCTAAGTGGACATTTGCATAACAGATCCCCCCAGACCCACCGGAAGATAGCTATTCTCCAGCCCAAACACCATAATTTTGTGCAGATATCTTTGCAATGCCCAATGACACAGAGTAGACAGTTTGGCCCCTGGCATTTGACAAGATGGCCCTCATGGCCTTATGAGACACATCTGTTTCTGTTACAATGGATTTTGCTTGTTGGAAATGAAAGCCTTCCACAGTGAAGGCAGCCATTCTCCTGAAGAAACCCTATGCTATGTTTCCCATTCGTAATCTGAAGAGAAACCTATATTTGGAGTCGGTGTTGGGGGAGGGAGAGAATTGTTTATATGCTCTCTTGAAATATTCTCTTGAGAAGCCTGCTCTTTAAAATTTTGATTTTCTTAAAGAAATGCATGTTGTTAAAAAAAAGAATCCAAGCAGCTACTTTTCAGAACCTAAATGGTTAATGTTAGAAAAAATTTGCTGCAAATAAATTGATCAGTATGCAAGACGGTTGTCACTGGCTGAATCATGGTCCACAGTTAAGGTAAACAGATCTGGGATGACATTTTCTGAGCAGAATACAAATGGGGCTACGTTTCCTCCCAGAGGTTTCTGACATTTTCACTACACGGATAACATAGTCTCACAAGAAGGTATTGGTCAGAAGGAAGAATTATTACCCTGGTTTAATTCCTCTGAAAAAGGTAGGGCTGTAATATTTGATGATCTTTTCTGTGAGAATAATTGTTCTAAGACTTGTAGGGACTGAAGAAAAATGGTATGCTTTGGTTAAAAGCATCGTTTCCTGGGGAGCTTTTGGATTGTAGCTGGCTTTTACTGTTGTCAAAATAACATGTCTAGTTCTGCTGTTAAAGTTGTCATATAATTTAAAAATAATTTGCACTGCTAATATAGGACTTTAGCATTTTTCTTCTTATTAACACAAAGGCATAATGCGACCAGACATCTTATTCTAGTTTTCACATTCATTTCATCTGCAAACCATTCAACTTTCATTTTTTTTCCAAGTGGATTATCTTGGTATGTCAATGTTTAGAATAGAAATGGGTCTGTTGCTAAATGTGGCACTCCTGACAGAGATTTTTTCATGCAAAGTCCTTGGCTCATGCCGTTTAAGAAATATGAGCACAAAACCTTCTAACTTTCTGTTCAAGAACAAGAAAGGCTTTTTTTTTTCTAATTCTGAAATAACAGATGAAATCTCTCATAGGGATCATGGATGCTTCCGTCTGTCTGCTGTTGATGATCTTAGATCTTCTCTGTCTTGATTTGTGCATTTGGCATATGATAAAGACACACGGTAGCCAGGTAGCTTGTGCCTGAATAGAGAATGAGTCAAAAAGAAAGAATAGGTGGGTTCAAAGTGAAGCCATGACCTTCACACTTCCTTAAGTCTTGTGCAGATGGGGGCACATGTTTCAAGACCTCCTGGTGACTTAAATCCCTCCGAAAATAGGAGAGAATGAATTTTCTTGGGGCTAGTTATTTCCTCCCAGAAATTCCTTAGCTTCTCCAAAAGCAGTTTAGGAATGATTGCATCATCTTAATGTTTGTCAAATGTATTATGTTTTCACATCTTTTTCACAATACATGATCTCTTTTCATCCCCATGGGAGCTCTGTGAAGTCGGCAAGACTGTGATCACCTCCATTTTCCAAAGAAGGATAGAAGCTGAGAGAGTAGAGGTGACTTCACCAAGGTTATTAAGTAGCTATACAATGACAACGCCACTATTGGAGCCCAAGAGTCTCTTTATTGTGAATTCTGTGCTCTTGTTAAGTGCCTTTATTCTACAGGGTTTCTGCAATACAGGAAGATTAAAATTCTAAGTATGTTGGGAAATAGCTAGTGTTTATATTTTCCCTTTTCACCATTTCGAGGCATTTTTGTAATAGAATTGCCAGAAGTCTGGCTCTCTTTTCTTGTGAAGAGATCTAGATTCTATGTATGGTTCTGTTACTAGTATATCGTGAGACCTTGGGTAAGTCACTTATCCCCTCACCATTCCATCTGTGTCCCTTACACATTGTCTGAGTGTAATATTTGTCTTTGTATCCCCATCTTCTAGAACAGGGCCCATAAACATGGTGGATGTTGGCTGTATTTAATTAAGTTGAACTTTGAGGATTTATGAAATAATGACTTCAAAGAAAGTAACTTTTTCAGATCTGTCAGGATGGTCTAACTTAGAGATCCCCAATCTTTTTATTAGGAGAAGATAGTTTTCACTTCACTTAAGTGATCAGAATCACTACCATTATCACTCTCACCCCCATTCCTTTTACCATCCCCATCCCACCCACCATTCTTAGCTCCTTCACACAATTTCAAGATCACTGGAGCAGAATGAAGGAACAGAGGATGGTGGGTAGATGGGGGATGGGAAAGGGAATAGAGATGGAGTGCTCCATGGGATGCTTCTGACCTGGAAATTCTGTTGTCACTTACATCCTCTCCTTGCTGAGAATCATATCAAACATCGGAGAGGAGACCACTGTAGCAGGAATTGACTTGATCTGCCAGTTAAAGCTGAAATATCTACCTGTAAAACTCTAGTCTTTAGATTTTGGAGGTCTTGGTCTGGCTAGAGAATAGGTCCTTAAATAAAAAGCTAGGAAACCCAATTTCCATTTTTGACTGTTACCTACTTGTAAAATGGAATTTAGGATCAGATTCTTCCATTCATGTAAGCTACATTTTGGAAGTTTGCTGGGCCTTTTTGGTATCACTTTCAGCTAATAATAATAATAGCTACTCATGCTCCACATTTTACAGAGAACTTTCTTCATTAAGTGAATAGGTAAATTCTCAGAGGTCTAGCCTGGGCTAATTTGGAATTGACTATTTTAAAAGATCATTGTTGGTCCCTTGGTTCACCTCTGCCCTCTGGACTGGTAAGGATTGAGTGGGGATGAGGCTCTGCCTTTTCCTTTTCATGGGATTCTCAGTACTTACATATTCATCTTTTTTGTTGCTTCTAAGTACCACTGCCACTTGACTTCCTGGGGGCAATCATTTCTCTGCACCATGTGAAACCCTAAAGCTCTGGCAATTCCTTATTTAATTAAGAAAGAAACTTGGTAAGATTTTTGTTTTTGTTTAACTATTCTTAGCAGTTTTGGGTACTTAATTTGAAATTTGGGGTTTTAATTCTCATACCTCACATTGGTTTTTTTTGTTTATATTGTTAAAAAAGGCTTAATCTTATTGACTCATTTTTGAGGATGATATGAATGTTGAATACACCAAGTTCTCAACTCTTAAAAAAAGATGGTTGTTGCAGTTCTGGAATAGATTCTATTTGTTTTCCAAATTTTCAGTACTTTGCAGGGCTTTTTAGAAATTCAAAGTCTGAATGTCTCCCTGTATTATGATGAGCTACATAGAAACCCGAGTTTTGCTTTGGGCTTGTTATAGGAAGCAAGGTAAAAGGGGTTTCATCTGTAAAAAAAAATCCAAAGTTATGACTTCCCCACTTTTTTTGTCAGCTCCAAGCAAATATGACTAGAGATAACCTGTGGGATGTAGGTGGGATAATACTGCAGCAGCTTAGGAGAGGCTAAGAGCCAGAGACAGCTGCAGGTCCTCTAAGGTGATATGATGGCTGTGCTGTTGGATTGTAAGACTCCAGGACTAGAGAAGGAGCTCATTGTGACTAGCCAGAGGGAGCAAGAAGATCTATTTGGAAAGGTGATATAGATCGGTGATGCCAAACTCAAATGGAAACAGGGTCCACTCATCTGTAAATAAGGATTCTGTGGACTTAGTTTTAAAATGTACTGTTATATGTTTTTTAAATTTTTATTTATTTTGCTAAATATTTTCCAGTTGCATTTTAATCTTGTTCAGGCTGCCCTTGGGAGTGTTATGTGCCTCATGGGGCCTGCCAACTAAGTGTTTGACACTTCTGGTATAGATCACTAGGCAAGTGGAGTCATCCAAAAGGGGATCCCACAGGAAGGAACACTTTAAACAATCTTTAATCTCATCAAGGTGACCCTCTTTCCAAGTACAAAGTATAGCTCATCCCAGCCTTTTCATCCTGTGTGAGTCTTTTCTATGTCTTCCCCGAAGGCCTTCACAGGGGTTCCACTCAACATGCTAGGGATCTTCCTTTAGTTATCCTGACATTTCAGGGACACCACGGCAGGGCTGTTTGTCAATTATCCCAGCATGCTATCCACATAATAGATTTACTTTCTCATCATCATTCATCTTTCTACTGATGTTCTTTTTTAAATAATGTAATATTTTCCTCCATACATGTAAAAACAATTTTAAACATTCATTTAAAGAATTTTTTTGTTCCAAATTCTCTCCCTCTTCCCCTCCCTTCTCTCACCCCTCCCTAACAATAAGCAAATTGATGTAGGTTATATATGTGCAGT
The DNA here is from genome assembly GCF_011100635.1 of Trichosurus vulpecula. NCBI lineage: Eukaryota > Metazoa > Chordata > Mammalia > Diprotodontia > Phalangeridae > Trichosurus > Trichosurus vulpecula. The sequence continues at coordinate 120,158,794 of NC_050580.1, read as the reverse complement.
CATGCAAAATATATTTCCGTGTTAGTCATGTTGTAAAAGAAAACACAGACAAAAAACCCCAAGAAAAATAAAAAAGTAAAGAAAAAATATGCTTTGATCTGCATTCAGACTCCATCTGATGATATTCTTCAGGCTTTTTCTCTTGCACAATTCTTGGTCAGTAGTATTTTGCAACCCTCTCATGCCTACCACGCATCTCTTTATTGTTGTTTGGGTGAACTCTATTAATTTTTTGGCTACTATGAAATATATAAATATGTGTGTGTGGTGTGTGCACACGCACACACACTATGGGCATAGTTGTATAAATAAATGTCTGTGTGCATATATATACACACATATATTAAAGCTTAAAACTGCACTAAGACTTTTGTTATGATGTAGAGAAAACAGAGAAATAGAGACAGAAATACAATATTACCAGATGAATATTGTTAGTAAAAAGAGGAACATTTGTTTTAGGGAGTAACCTGCAATCATTCAAAACACAATGTAATTTCACAAAGTTGGGTTAGCTGGGAATGTGCATGAATATTATCTAGAAAGTCCAAGGTCAAAACAGAAATAATTATGTAGCTCAGAGGTTCAGATCCGATATCAGGAATAGCAAGGTCAAAGTTCCAATCCAAAGTTAAGGTCTCAGTACTATCTCATCAGAGTCAGGATTCAAGGATGGAACAGGACAAAGCTGTATTCATTAGTAACTTTAACCATAGTGGATCTGACTTTATTGCTTATTGAAATATTAGGAATCTACAAGTTAGGGAGAGCCAAGATTTAAAGAATCTTCCACCTAGGGAGCCATTTGAGAACTGACATTCCAAGTGCCTTGGTGTTCAGTAGATTGTGGACTCTGCTTTGAAAGTCAGCATACTTTAAAGCTGAATTTCTCTTCTGTTTTCCTACAAAACATCCCATATAACCTAGAGTCTAGTTCAGTGCTTCTAAGTTCATTTGTCTACCTTTAGTGCATATTCTTGTAAAGAAGTGGGTTGATTTTTTTTTATGTTGACAGAATGGTGCTCACGAACACTTGAAAAATTAATGGTTTATTTTGCTATTCAGATAATTTGAGAATTCCTTTTATAAAGGGAAATAATTCTATCTCACTTTGCATTATAAGTAACTATGACTAGAGAATGGAGCAGTGTGACTTGACCAGGGATTCATAGTGAAACCGGGGGTCAGTACAGAAGCAGAATCCAGGATTGCTTGGTCCAGCTGTTGAATGGCAATGACTGGGTGAATCTCTTTTTCATTAGTCTGTTTTGGTACTATATTTTAAGAGATGGGGAATGCTTATGGCCAAGATGCATGTCTGCATATAGCTACTTTTATTATTTTTTTTACCATCTTCTACCATATTCCTCTCTTCTCTCCCCCACTGAATGAGTAATAGAATTATAAAAATGATTTTATTACTCATACTAGATAAATGGTTGGTGGTAGGGGGAGTGAAGTAGGCAGGAATCGTGATAGAAATGTTTATATAATGACAGTTTTGAAAAAAAATTATTCTGAAAATTTTTCATTTTTTTTTTGCCGAGGGAGCACTATCTTTGCAAGTGACTTCAGTTACATAATGAAATAGATCTTAATGCAACCTCCCAGCCAGTGCGCAAGAATCCTTTGTATAATATGGCTGATGAGTCCTTATCTGCCCTCTACTTGAGCCCTTCCAATGACAGGGAAATCACTGTTTTATGAGGAAGTTCATGCCATTGTTGGATAGCTCTGGCTACTAGCATGTTCTTATGTTGAGATAAAATCTGCTTCTCTGTGGTTGTTACTTCTTGGTATGAGTTCTTACCTCTGCAGCTGATTGGGGTACATATATCTAATGCATTTTCCACAAGATAGCCATTCAGGTGTTTGAAGAATGTACCTTCCCTGGGAAATGTTGCTTGATTTTCTCTTTGTTTCACTTGGAAACACTTAAACTCTGGTATAGATCCATAAATGCTGTCATGGCCTGGGGCTGTGCTAGTCTGGTCACTGAACTGTGATTTTAAGAGTGACACCTCATCCTCTGACTTATCTGCTCCTTTATCTGCCCATCGGTATTTTATTTTCTCTGCTGGTATAGACAGCTGAAAATAAATCCATTTTGGCTTTGCTTTGACTCTAGTTATTATCTCTGAGACAAAGGCTTAATTGCTTTACCTGCCTAGAATTGCTTAACAAGCTTAAAGCTGTCCTTTTCTGAAGAAGAATCATAGAAACATAAATTTAGAGTTGGAAGGGACTTAAATTTTATCTATTTAATCAACTTGTTTTTCCAAATGAGAAAATTGAGGTCTAGAGACTAGTCTAAAAACAGCTTGTAAATGAATTTTGTCTGCTTTTGTTGATTTTGACAGGAGCTATGAAGAAGAGAAATTTGTTTTGAACTTGATTTTGTTTCAGTTCTTTGTGGGTCTATTCTTAAAGGGTATTAAGGATAGAGTATGTAGAAAAATGCTTACTTCCACCTTTTCCACTGTATGACCTTGAGCCAGTCATTTAACCCTTCTAGGACTCAATTTCCTCATCTGCAAAGTGAGGTATTTGGACTAGAAGATCTTTAACATCCCTTCTAGCTCTAGAACTATGATGCTTCTTTTTTAAATTAATTCACTTTTCACCAGTGGAGTGGTCTTTTTTTTTCATTTGAGGGGATTTAAAAACAATAACATAATTTTAGCTATTTTTGAACTCTGATTCTTTGTTCCTGAGCTCCAAGTAAAGAATGTGTCTTAGAACGTGTGAACTCATAAAGGACAGGGAAGTGTCTTTGATTCTGCGTATTTAGAACATAGCACCCTGCTGCACTGGTAAAATCATTGAATCCCAGAGTTAAAAGGGACCTTGGAGACATCAGATTCATCTCAAACTTGAGCGTCCTTAACAAGGGTGCTCAACGTCCTCACAAACTTGCTTTGCTAACAAGGTTGCATCTAGTCTTCACAGGTGGGGAACTTTATACCTGTAGAGAGAAGCCATTCCACTTTTGGACAGCTTTAATTGCTCCAGCATCTTTTCCTCTGTCTAACCTAAATCTGTATCTTTGCAATTGCCACTCATTACTCACGGTCATGCCCTCAGGGACCAGGCAAAGCAAGCCTAATCCCTCGTCCACATGAAAGCCCTTTGGATATTGACAGACATGATGGCTAAATTCAGGGAAATTCATCACTAGCAGGTTAGCCACTAGGTAGATTTTTTGAAACTCTAGAAACTCATGATTAATATCTAAAGCATGGCCCGTTGGAAAGAGTGCCAGATGTAAGTATAGAAAGGCTATATTTGAAGCCTCTCTCTGTTACTGATCTGTTTGAACTTTGGGAAGCCATTTAACTTTTCCAAGACTCAGTTTTCCTGTCTGTAAAATAAGTAAGTTGGGCCCGATGATATCCAATGGCACTTCGAACGCTAAATCGTTGGTTCTATGATCCTATGAAAATCCAGGGTAAGTATCCTGCTATGTCTCCTTATCTGCTTTTGACCACTGCCTCCCTTTATCTACCCTCCCTCCGATCACTGCTTCCTCTTTCTCTTTACCTCTTTCCCACCTACTTCCCTCTTGTCTAAGGTGATTTTTTTTATACCTGTGTGTGTATATTCTTCCCTTCTTGAGCCAGTTCAGATGAGAGTGAGGTTCAAGCATTGACTGCTTCCCCCCCACACACACACCTCTTCCCCCTCCATTGTAAAAACTCTTCCGTGTGTGCCTCTTTTATGAAAATAATTTTCCCAATTCTTCCTCTCCCTTCCCTTTTCTCCTTCTTTCTCACCTTTCCATTCTTATTTTGAGAGCATTCTAGCATAATAGACTCACACTTATGCCCTCTGTTTAAGGAGGCTCCTCTTAACTGCTCTGATGAAGTTAATGTTCTTAAGGATTACATGTATCATCTTCTCACAGTAATGTCATCAGTTTAACCTTGATAAATTCTCTAATTTTTCACTCATGCTTCTCCCGAGTCTTGTGTTTGAATGTCAGTTTTTCTATTCAACTCTGGTCTTTTCATCAGGAATATTTGGAAGAATTCTATTTCACTAAATGCCCATTTGTTTTCTCCTACAGGATTATATACTCAGTTTTGCTGGGTAGTTTATTCTTGTTTGTAATCCCAGCTCCTTTGCCTTCTTGAAAATCACTTTGCAAGTCCTCTGATCCTTTATAGTGGTAATTACTCATTCTTGTGTGATCCTGACTGTGGCTCCACAGTATTCGAATTATTTTTTTCTGGCTGTTTTCAGCATTTTCTCCTTGACCTGGGAGCTCTGGATTTTGGCTATCATAGCTCTGGGATTTTTCCTTTTGGGATTTCTGTAAGCAAATGACCAGTGGATTCCTTCCATTTCTACTCTGTTTCCTGCTTCCATAATAACTGGGCAATTTTCCTTTGTAATTTTTAAAAATATGATGTCTAGGCTCTTTTTTTATCATGGCTTTCAGATAGTCTAATGATTCTTAAATTATCTTTCCTTGGTCTATATTCTAGGTCAACTGTTTTTCCTATGAGATATTTCACATCCTTCCCCCCTCCATTCTTTTGATTTTGTTTTATTGTTTCTTGATGTCTTGATGGAATCATTAGATTTCACCTTACCAATTATAATTTTTAAGAAGGTTTTGTACTTCTTTTACCATTTGATGAATTCTGATTTTTAAGTTATTTATCTTCAGTATTTTTGTAGCTCTTTTACTATTAGGATTATTCTGATTCTTAAGGAGTTATTCTCTTTAGTATTTTTGTGCCTCTTTTACCAAACTGTTAAATCTCTTTTCATAATTTTCCTGCATAGTTCTCATTTATTTTCCCAATTTTCTGCTACTACTCTTATTTGAATTTAAAACTTTTTGCTTTTTTAAAAAAAAATTGCTTATGTTCTAGGAATTCTTGTTGGGCTTGTGTCTAATCTATATTTTTCTTTGAGGTTTTGGTTGTAAATGTTTTCAGGTCATCGTCTTGTTCTGAGTTTGTGTCTTGCATTTCCCTGTTATCAAAGCAGATTTTCATGATCAGATTCTTTTTTTTTTTTTTTTTTTTTTACTGATTTTCCAGCCTATTTCTTGACTTTTGACTTTATATTTTGTGAGCTCTGTTCACTTCTGAGGGGGATGACTGGCACAGCTCAGTCTCATGGCCTATAGGCTTCCAGTGTTGTGTGATCAGCAGAGAGGTCTGGTCATTGTCTCCTGGTCTACACTTGGTGCTTAACACCTATAGGGCCCCTGTTATCTTATGACTGTGACTGCTTCTCTCTGTACTGGAATTGCAACCCATAATGTGACTTTTTCTTGGCTTTCTTACTCAGAATTCTATTTGGTGTTTTCTGTGGTCATTTTTAGGAGAAGTTTTATGTTTGGCAGTTGTGATCTTTCTCTCTACCATTGTGACCCTGTCCTGCCCTCTATGTCTCCTTATTCACCATGAACTCTAAAACGGCATAACAAATTCCCCTTCATATTCCCAGTGTTTCAAATTAGGCAACAAGTTCCTCCAAATTTGTCATGAAATTTAAGTGGTTTGAGCTGAGAGAGCTTTTCAGCAGATATCCAGAAAGTTGAAGTCTTCTATGACTACGATATCATCACGATCTGCTTCTAGAGTTCATTGTTCATGGTCTCCTTATCCTGGATGTGGCATGATGGAGAGGGAACTGACCTAGAAGCCAGAAATGGACTAGGTTCAAATACTGCTCCTGATATGTGCTGACTGTGTGATCCTGGGCAAATCTCTTCACCTCTCAGTATTTTAGGCAACTTTCTAAGACTATGAGTTACAGACCAAGTGCTGACCTGCATTGGTGGAGGGAGTTCCTCCCCCGAGAGTTTCCTACATGAATAAAATCACAGTTACTGGTTCTAGCCCCACCCAAAGTTACAGAATGAAGGCTCCCTTTGAAGAATGAAATGATTGGTCTGATGTCTCCTCCAGGTGACTTTTTCCTGCTATGTATTGTCTGGTGAAGGAAATTGAAGGCTACAATCTTGTGATTTTTAAAGGTCATGAGAATGAGCCATTGAGAGCCATTTAGAGGTAGCTGGTAGCTCAATGGGCAGAGTGCTTGGCCTAGAATCAAAAAGACCTGAGTTCAAATTTGGCCTCAGATACTTACTAGCTGTGTTACCCTGGGCAAGTCACCTAATCACTTTTTGCCTCAGTTTCCATAACTGAAAAATGGGGATAATAATAGCACATACCTCACAGGGTAGTTGCGAGGATCAAATAAGACAATATTTTAAATGCTTAGCATGCCTGACACATCGTATGTGCTATCTAAATTCTTATTCCCTTTGCCTTTCCTATCTGAGAGTTGAATCCGTGCAGGTGTTTTCAGCCAGCCCATCAATGATGCCCCTTAACCCTGCTCTAGCTAAGACAGGGACCCAGGAAAGAGGTCAAATTTGGATATAAACTTGGGAGGACCAAATACTATATAGGAACTGGATTAAATCTGAACCTACTGTCTCCAGAGTTTGGGATAGTATAGTAAAGAGTATGCCCCTGAGGTATTGGGGGGGAAATATTCTTACTTTTGTTATTGTTCATATCCCAAATAAATAGCCCTTTGTAAAAGTTTAAAAAATGAAATTATCAGCAAAAGTCTAAAATTTATCAACTATGTAATCCATCTCTGTGCTTTTAGCAAAAAGAACTCTCTAGCAGATGCTTGGGAAGTTGAAATCTTCCATGAAAACTATGTCATAGCTCCATGTCAACTCTGTGAACTACTTTCAGAACTCATCTTCCTTTTGTACTTACGGTTGTGTGGTTTGCAATATAACTTTGCCCACAACATTGCCTTTGTTCCTGTCACTTCCCCCACGCCAGATTTGTTCTTCACCCAAATGTTTTTCATTATTCTTATTAGTATCTTATAAGTATACTTATCTACTATACTTATCCTTCTAGATTGTAGATACCCTCACAGGAGTATGTCCTCTTAACTTATAATGACAGTCCAGCATTCCTTTTATCTAATTTCCTCTTTCAGAATAGAGCACATCCTTCCATTGCCAATTTCAGTCATCAGTCACCCCACCAAGTCTCAGTGATACCTTTACGGTCAGGTTGACTTTCTTGTATTAGCAACTCTACACTGATTATTTTTTTAAATTTATTTTCTCTTTTCCTAGAGAGATATTACCTCTTGTAAATCATTGACCCTCTTTACTATCTTTCTTCCTTTGTTGTATCTGCTGATCTTTCTTCTTTGCCATCCCATTTTAGTATATGAAGATCTTTTTAATGACATCGGCAAATCTCCAGGCAAATATGGTCAGGAGTCTGCCATTGATGTATCATAACCGGTGATCCGTAAATCCAAATATCATTTTTTAATTCTGTATTCAAAAACTAATTGTTAATGTCAAGGATATGTTTATGAAAGTGCTTATTGATGGCAATGATGTACCACTGTTTCGCTGATTTCACTTGTTAAATCGTTTATAACCAAAATGCATAACTTATTGACCACAGAAAACTCTCTAAATTGGTTAAACATTTGAATGGTCTTAGGACTGTAGGAGGTGACAGTATAGGAGTATGATTATAGACTACTTAGATTAATATTAGATTTGCCCCAGATCTTAGACCCAACCCAATAGTTTGATGCAGTAACTTCATCCTGGGTTTGCAAGCATGTATTTCATTCCATCTTTTAGAAAATAAAATATTTTCACCAGAAGGGTGTTCAAGTAACATAACTAGTAGATTATTTGTTGATTTTACATTGCTGCTGTAGAGCTATTGCCACCTAAAATAAAGCAAATTTGTGAGGAATTAAAGGGAATTATCTTAAAGAAGAGATTATTACTTAAATATAAATTTCAGTGTATATTTATAGTGCAGTAAGTACTATCAAGGAGAAATAGCATAGAAAAGAAAGCTGGCCTCAGAGTCAAAAAGGTCTGAGTTCATATCCAGGCTTTGACACATTCTGATTATATGACCCTGAGCCAATCAGTTGGCCTTTGAGTACCCCAGGCAATTCCCTAAAACTATACGTTTCAGAGAAGGTATTCACCTGTATGGATAGAGGAAGTTCCTCACCAGGAGCACCCCGGATCAGTGCAGTCATAGGTCCAGTAAAAAACGAATAGGGAAAAGTAGGAGTCTTCATCCATCTCAAAGTTCTATAGGAACATTTATGTTAAGATTCCATGTATTAAGGTTTTGCATTCTTTTGTGATAGACTCCAGTAGAACTGTTCAAGTTGACCTTCAGTCATACAGTATTTACAAAATGTTGTGTGTTTTGACATGATTAAGTGATGACAGTTACACGGTTCATTTTCAGATTGCTGTTTGGGAAGGAAATAGGACATGTAGGAATGAACCAGATCTCACACACAAAGAGTAGTGCACACATCACCCAGGTCTTGTATCGTGCTGTCAACATACCATGATATTATTTTTCTATTAACTTGGGCACTGATTCCTTTGTTTATCCTTGAATGCCTTTCTGAAATGGATTGTTTTAAGCTATCACTTCTATTATATCCCTGAGTGAGAGTTGAACTAATACAAGTAAATTCTTGTGAAGTCATTCTCAGGAACAATTGTACTGCTTACAAATATACATGTTCTCATAGAGAGGATGTGTAAAATATGTCAGGACTGCATAACATCACTAGAATTTATTTTTAAAAATCCTTTTAATTCTCTGTATCCCCTAAGCAGTATGCGAGATCCTCCTTGGGAATCCTTTACTTGCTGGGTATAAATTAAAGATTTTGTACAATGCATTAATATATTTGCAAAGGCACTTTATTTACCTTTTGCAAGGCACCCTATGGGATTATTTCAGTCTCTGATTACCAAGGGCAAAGCCCCCATAGACAAGAAAATTAATCTCCTCTCAAAGAGGAACCATCTTTGTTGAAGGAATATGATGCCGTAGTTTTATAGCAAATTGGCCAATGCTTGTATAGCTACGAGCAACACACTACGATTCTTCTTCATTTGGCAATAGCCATACTGCTCGGGAAAGTCAGATTTTCCCATTCACTCTCTGAGTTGAATGTGAGGCCCCTTTGAAAGTGATCATTTCCTCTTTAAACCACTTTCTCAATAACTAAATTCTTAGTTCCTTGGCTTGAAATAGTTAATAGTCCTTCCAGAGACTCCTGTGTCTTGTTGCTTGTTTTGGGGCCTTGTTGGCACAGATAACTAATGGAGTTTTGTTTTGAATTTGCAGAAATGGCTTCTGATATCCCTGGATCAGTGACTTTGCCCGTCGCCCCCATGGCAACAGGGCAGGTGAGAATGGCAGGAGCCATGCCTGCTAGAGGAGGAAAGAGGCGTTCCGGGTAAGCAACTTCAGTATTTCAAGGTCAACTTCACCCTGGTAAATGTCACTCAACCCTGATAGCCTTCATGCTGGGGGCTTGTTTGGGAAATCAATTTTGTACTCTCTTCTTCTAGAATGGGAACTCAGCAGTTTGCCTGAGGAATGCTGAAATTTTTGTAAGTTAAAGAAACAGGCACATGACTTTGCCAATATAAGTGATTGTGAATTCTACACCAAACTGATGAGAACTCTGTCCTTGGGAAAATCTGCTTCTGCATCCTGCCGGACTCTAATTAAGCCATTTAATAGGCACTCACTCGTCTGCAGTGACCTCACTGAGGATGAGCAGTCCTGATCATAAACACAGAAGGGAAGGCAGTGACTAATTCACATTTCTTTGTGTGGCTTGTGGTGGGCTGAACAAGAAAAAAAGCCTCTGCAGCAAATACCTGCCCTTTGTTTTGAAATCAAGCTTTGTTGGCGTTTCATTTCATTTCATTTCAGGAAAGTTAATGTTGAGCAGCTCAATTTCATAGGGTTTGCAGATTGTAAGGGTCCTTTTGGGTTCCGATGACCCGGGTTTAATTCCTAGCTCTGGTCTTTATGATGTGTGACCTTGGGTAAATAATTTTTCTTCTCTTAGCCTCAATTTCCCCATATGTGAGATGAGAGGGCTGCACTAGATAATCCTAAGACCTCTTTCCTTTCAGAATCCATATTTCAATGTTCTCCGTCAAAAGAATATATAAGACATTTGTTTTTAAAATTGCTAAGCTACTAAAGTATTATCAAACTTAAGCTTCAAGCACACTCTGGGTCTTAATTCTGTGGAAAAGGTATGTTAATCAGATGATCTGGGTAATGAATAATAAGTGAAAATATTTATGGCATGATTAACTCTCCATTATCCACAATTCATTTATGGTTACTGCAGAAGAATTGCTTTTTTTCTCTTTCTTCCCAGTCACTAGTCAGACATTAAACATTTATTAAGTGCCTACTATGTGCCAGGCACTGTGCTAAGCTCTGGGGATACAAATAAAAAAAAAGAGGCCTTGCCCTCAAGCAGCTTATAGTCTAATGGGCAAAGACAACACACAAAAGACAAAAGGGAGCTGAAAAGGGTGAGAAGGGAAGGTACCAAGCATGGGGGCCATGATGGAGATATCCAGCAAAGTCTAGCCGACTGGGATATGAAGAGATGGCTGGTCTGGGCATGTTCCTTAAGTGCAGGTTTGGGGAGGAGCTTTTTGCTCCATCCTCCAGTCAGAGAGGCAGAGGTTGATGATGAGGTCTGAAGGCAGGGAACACTTTCAATGCAGTTCATTCAGGGCCCTGTCAGGGAAGTAGGTGGATTGCTCACAATTAACCTGTGAACCAGAGTCAGGTCGTAGGTGGGCAGGATGGGCCCGGGTGGGTGTGCGCCACCTGTTACAGCCAGCTGTTTAAGGGCTCACCTTTATGCTGGCGATCTGTCTATTGAGCCCAAGTTGGCTGCTTCCTTTACTTCTCTTAGTTCTGATGCCCTGAATCCTGATTTTTGCCTTCTTCACATGTTGGAGTTCTCATAGGATCGTTGATTTGGAATTGGGAAAAACCATTGAGGCCATCTAGTCAAACTCTCTCTCATTTTACAGATCAGAAAACTGAGGCTCAGAGAAGTAATTTGCCTAAACTTACACAGCTTGTCAGTGCAGCACTAATTCAGCATCACTTCTTCTTCAGTCCTCACCCCCGACCCCCGATCAGGAAGGTGTTGGCACCTGTGAGTCTGAACCAATCTGGTGACCTAACCCTAATTCCTGATTGCCCTCTTTGCTTGTTGATTTAGTGTAGTATCACTGACCATTCCATAGTCACTCAGTTGAAAAGACTTGAACCCCTTAACCTGATAAGGTCATAGAAATATCATTTCTTGGCCATGGTGTTAAACTTAAAAAGCTATAGCAGTAGCTGAGACCTAACTTCTATTTTTCCTTAAAAGCACTCCCCACCAAAAAGCAAAAGATGAAGAGAAAAGCAGACAGAGAAGACAAAGGGAATCAAGGGGAGAATCAGCTCAAGATGATGAAGAGAAAGCCCAAGATGGAACTAGCTTATAGAATAATGGTAGATCCCAATTGCCTCATTTTTGTCACATTTTATGTGATAAATATGTGATTGATAATTTATGTGATTGATAGGTTCATGATTAATTTTTTTTCCCTAGGACTAAATACTTTACTATGACTCTTGGCTACATTTGCCTACCTTTTCTCTATGTCAGGCCAGACTTGGGTGAACTTGGTGAAACTTGGGTGAAAAGGCTCTTAAAAGTTCTGTTTCAATAAGTTTTCCATAGCCTCATTGTCTAATAGGAAAGCTGTCCTAAACAAGCCAGCACCCCTATATGAGTTTATCTTCAACAAATTTTGTTGAGTTTTTTTTAACCTACTCTGATTTTTCAAATCCTTTATTGACAGTCTTGCCCTAACATGATTCACCATGAAGTGGGATGTGGTTTAAGCATATTGTTCAATGTCCAGAGATATTAGTTTATCTTAAAGACATCCAGAGCTGTATTTTCATCAACATATGGAACTTTCATTAAGGAACCTTCCTCTATCAGTGCACATCTGCAACTGTTCTGTTGGTCTTAGAGTTGCCTGGGGCATTTAGGTTTGCTGCTTTGCCCAGGTTCATACAGCCAGATGTGTCAGAGGTGGGTCTTCTACCCAGGTCATTCTGCCTCCAATCTTGTAACTACCATTATTCTTCACTGCCTGTCTTTCTTAAATACTTCACAGGCCTTGTTATGAGATGGTCTCAGGTAAAAGGTAGTCCTATAGCTCTGATCCCCAGGACTCAGTGTGTTAATGTATATATTTAGTACTTAATACAGCCTGTAGTCTAGCAAGAGTCTAAATCATAAAATATCAGGGCTGGAAGGGGCCTCAGACATCATAAAACTTTATCTTTTTGTTTAACAGCTAAAGAAACTGAGTCTCAGAGACATGAAATTTTCTAAGTGACATGGTAGCAAATCTGCAACTAGAACCCAAGCTTCCTTATTCTTAAGTCCTTATTCTTAGTCACTTACCTTTCTGTTTCCATTCCGGAGAAGCATGTGACTCAGATAAATAACAATGAGAGAGAGAAAAGAGAAAAATCTATGCTTAGTTAATGTTTTACATTAGGCTGAGGGGATGGTGCATTTCCATTATGGAAAGGAGAAACAGGGAAAAGCTGAGCCACAGACAGGATCAAGACTCCTAACTGTTCTTCTGCCTGGTCATCGTGCTGTGACTTAGTAATTTATTTATGGATTTCCAAGCCAATAGAAATGTTTATTCTCATTTGGATTATCCATGTCTGCCACTAAGGGTTGATTATACTTCGAACAGTGCTTTGACCTTGAGAACCTCGTGCAAACAAACCATTTGCATCCCTGTGTTTGCCATTTAGAAGACCTGGTGAAGGTACATCAATTTTAGACTCCTCATAGACTTATTAGAAAGGTATTGATGCAAGTAACTTAAAATGTCCTTTCTCAACCTTTCTAATTTCAGTGGATGATGCCTATGTTGGAGGTAGCTTCATTGCAACTTGGTGTCAGATGAAGAACTGGATATTTTTTAAAAAAAGTTAATTTCATCACAATTATGTCTGGTTATTACCCTTCCCTTTTGGGAGCTTGCAGATCTTAGCCTCTCTCCACCACTATGAAATTAGAGGTTTCTTTCCCAATAGATATACCCAATTTAAGCACTCATTTGCTGAAATGTTTTATTTGATTTGTGTTTGCAAATGAGCTCATTCAAACATTGAAAATATATACCATAGTAAAGGCATTTTATCATTGCTTTATAGAAACATCAAACTGTTTTTGATTCTTTCTTTGCTGCAGTGGCAAATTACATGAAGAATTAAAAACTACAGTTGTTACTGATATTACTTTAAACTAAACATCCATGATTGCATGTTTTTTGTTCTGGTATCAGTAGAATCTCTTTTCTTTGGCCATAACCAGTGATACATTATTGCACAACAATAATTATAAAGATCCTTATCCACCATGTCTCCCCAGACTAATTTTCAACCCAGAAGTGCCTTGCCCAATTTTGGGGGGAAGGAAAAGTTCATTCTCATCAATAGTGGAGTGAGGCAATACATTTTCAGCCAACCTCATCCATTAATTGTATTGCATTTTTAAGTTGAATAAAATAAGACTTAAAAGTCACATTTTGATTCATTGACTTTATTATCTTAGCTCATTCTGAATTATAAAGACATATTAAAAAGACAGACAAAGTGAAGGATGGTTTATTAGGACCTTTTAGAGCCAAGGAAATAAGCATAGCTCATTTTTTTGTCGTGTTTTAAAAATTAAAAATTTTCAGTGGAAGCAGAAGACACTATCTGGGCCAACAGATTTCTGAAACATCCTTTGTCCTATTGTGTGAGCTGCTTCTGTTGTATTGCTGACATGCATTCTGCCCTGTATGAATAGGCAATCTCGTGTTTTGGTTACAGGTGAGTTGTTTGGAGGATTTAGAAACTCTGTGTTATCTCCTGACTTCAGCCTCCACCCTGCATCCATTAGTAAGATAGAGACACTGCATTTTCTTTTCCCATTTATAGTTCAGTCTGACTCCCTGGGATTTCTGACGAATCTAAAGAACTTTGGGTCCAGGTAGTGGTATTGTCCTTTGCTTATACCGACAATGGATCGTAGATGACTTGAGCACACTGAGGACTCAAGCTGTAACATTTCATTCCAATACAAATGCAAAGAGCTGCATTCTTCTAATTTAGAAGGATATGGAGCTGCCTTAGCATTTCAAAAAAACTAATTGTGGAGACTGAGGATGAATATCACTAAAATACAAAAATAATTCTATCAGGGCTAGTTTAAAATTTATATGATTATTATTCATGACATATATATATTAACACTGTGTATTAGATGACATTTCAATAATAGCACAACTATGGAGCATTTTAAGGTCTACAAAATATTTTTCTCATAACCATGTGAGGTAATTAATACAAATATTACCATGCCCATTTTACAAATGAGGAAAAAGGCCAAGAGGTCCAACGAACTTGCTCAGGGGTCACACAGCTAGTAAGTGTTAAACTGAAACTCAAATGCAGATCTTCCAAGTTCCAAGTTCAGAGCTGTTCTCACCATATCATGCTTAAGTCTCTTATAAAATGTCACTCACATTATAAAGGTTGAGACATTTGAGTTTATAATAAAGCACAATTTTAAAGTTGAACGGACTTTCTGTATTACCAAACCTTGACAAAGGCTTTCATAGACAACTTTCCTTAGAGTTTAGCAGTGCCATCTATTTTTCTAATGATTTTGGTACATTTTTGCTAGCTCTAAAGTGGTGTCCTCATTTGATGTAAAGGCTTCAGTTTCCCATAATGACCACTGGAGGGCAGTATATCTCTACTGTATTTTTGTTTGAAGACAACTACTTGTTTATTTTTTGCTGATATCTTTGAGTGAAGTGTAGTTTTCAGCAAAGCATTGATGACAGCAGCGATGACAACCATTACATGCAGTATAAACTATTTTCACTATAGCTTCGCTTTAAAAAAAAATCCTGTCTGGCCACATTTTTAAACAAGTAACCACTTTCATAATGCTTTTCTTTTTAATAGACTTCTTCCAACTTTTCTTTGTTTGCTTTTACTCTATCTTAAGTCCTCGTTCTGACTTCTTGTAGATCATTGACACTAAGTTACACCATATGGTATGTATGTTTCTGGGTCCTTGCAGTAGATTGTATGCTCTCCGTATGTATGTGATTGTATATGCACTTCTCTTTCTTTCATTTCCTCCCTTTCATGCTTTATCACTATACACAGACGTTATTTGTATCACTGTTACTGCCCAGACCCGTTATCTAACTCTTTTTGTTCTTACCTCTTTAGACTAGTGTGACCCTTGTTTCAGTTACCCACCGTGCCCAAAGCCAGAGTTTATGGGAACAGAGCTGGCCGTTATGTAGGAAACGAAGGCGAACCTCAAAACGACAGCTGCTCCCCCTGGAAAACACCATTAATGATAGTCCACTGCCCTTCACCAAGGTTTCAAGTTTGTTCCGTCAGTTCTTTAGAGTAAAACATCATTTTTCTATACGCATCTCCCATCTCTTCCATTGCCCTGTGCTAGGAAGGCTGTTCCCACCTGGTCTGTCTGTAGTGAATGGCCTTCTTCATTAAATCTCCATTGTCTTCTTCAGACACCATGGATATGAGACAGGAAGGGGCCTGGCAGTTCCCCTTTGGATTTAGTAAGAGGTGATCGCTTTTTCAGGACAACTCTTTTTGTGAAGTCTCTGCTTTCCCCAAAGAGGGAGCATCCCCTGATCTTATCTTTCTTCCCTAATGATACATAGTATATGGGGGGGAGGGAGGTATTGATTACATTCACAACCTCAAATTGGTTCTCTGTGTTCCATAAAGTGACGATTCCTTCTCCTCTGGGGGCAGACTGAGCTGGGAAGGGAGAAGAGAGGCGGGCCCATTGTTACTGACTGCATGCTCAGGGTGACTTTTGCCTTACTCCTAGTGATGCCTGTGATATCCTTCCCTACCCCACCCCACCCCGACTTCCAGGTGAGGGCATCTCTCCCAAGAAGCCACAACCTACCTGTTCAGAGGCACTCTGAATTATTATTCTGTTAACTTTCATAAGGCTTTGGATGTGTACTTTATGTATGTTAAACCAAATATTTTAAAATAATAATGGGTTATAATAGTCTGTATTGATAACAGTTTTAAAAAAACCTTCCAGATTTTATTGTTCCTTTTTGTCATATAGAATTAAGTAAAGGCCTAGACAAATTAGTTTAAGTAACTAATTAAATTAAGTAAGCAGACAGTTTGAATCACTCAGGTCAAAGCAGATTATTCTTTTTTCTCAATTCATCCTAAGCTAATTATTGCCTTAAATCTCATTTTTTTACTTAGCTTTTAGGTATTGCCTGAGGATTTTCATGCAATGGATTGATATACTTTTATTTTAAGTAATTATTTTCAAACTTTCCTTTTAAAAAAACCTTGAAGTTGTATAGGTTATAAAACATCCATACAAAGATGTTGAAAAAAAATTATAAAAATAATATTATACATATATATACATATGTAATATATCCAGGTTATACACACATGTAACAATACAAATTATCTAGAGCAGATATCTTCCAATCCGTTGGGAAAAAGGAAACACTGGCTCTTCAAAACCTCTCAAGTGAACACTGACTCAAAGCCATCTGTGGTATGGTTGCAGAGACCTTCTTAGGAGATTTGCCTTAATTTTTCTGTGAAAACTCATGCTTGTGAGTCCAGTGTGACCTGAGCTATAATATCACCTCTTCTCACCTGAATGAATGTCCCTGAACGTCACTGCCCCTGGCCAGTGCCTATGGCAGGGTGGCGAGACTTCATTGTCTTTACATCTTTGGTGACAACCCAGTGATTTTATTTTCAGCACTACAAAGGCCGGGACTCATTTTGGATTACCCGCTCCGGTGCTAAGGTAGAATTTTACCCAGTTAGATAAAGGCTCACCAGAGGTCTTGCTTTTTCAGAATGGACTTCGACGATGAAGACGGTGAAGGCCCCAGCAAATTTTCAAGGTGAGTTATTTTTTTTTCAATACTTAAAACGAGCCTCTCCTGCCAGGTAGGACAACCACACATAAATGAAGGTTTAAGCCCAAATCATATTATAACATTCATTCTCTGCATCTTGGATATATTACCCTTTTCTAATTGTTTTTCCATTTTTTTTTTTTTTTTGCTTAGACTGTTTGCGTAGGCTGGTGTTTAGTCACGTGGCTGCCAACTGAATGCTTGACACAGCTCTTCAGCCTCAAACCTATTTTATTTAAAAAGATGAAGTGAGATAAATAATTAGCTGTTTTTTGTTCTCATTGACAAAAATTCTATTCAGTAGATTCATTTGTTTATACTTTTTAGAAAGGTCAAGAATTATAGTTAAAATATCTCAGGAGGAGGCATGTTTTTCTACCCTTGAAAATGAGGAAAATGTTAGACACTGAACTTGCTTTCCTCCAACAAATAAAATGTCAGGCTGTCAAGTAACTCATGACTCTTTTGTGGAATGTCTTTTATAAACAGAGATCTTTTTTGATATTAATGGCAATTTGTCTAAAACATGGACTTTTAAAGTGGAGTATTACGCCCTGTTTGAGCCTTAGCATTTATAATTAAATTGCATTTTGGTATTTTTAGCTAACTTTGTTGGGCTTATATGTATGTATTCCTTAAAGTATGTAATTTTATTTAGGAGAGGCAGTGTGGTGCAGTGGGTAGAGAACTGGCCTTGGACCTGGAGCTCCAGTCTGTCCCCTGGTACCTATTGGCAGTGAGGACCTAGGCAAGTCACCTAAGCCTCTTAGTGCCCCAGGCAGCTCTCTGAGACTTTAAGTTGAGGAGAAGGTGATATTCAATACTGGTAGAGGAAATTCCTCACTGGTAGTTCCATATGTCAATGGAATCATAGGTATGTTTTTTTTTAAATACCTGTTTCTGCTGGGATAGAAAAGCGAGATGATGGAGGATAACTTCATCATTCACGGAACTTTATGGCAAAGAGGCGGCACAACGGTGGCCCTCCCTTCCTAACAACGCAGGTTAGGAAGACCTGAGCTCAGATTTGGCCTCAGACTTTGTACTTGCTATATGATCTTGGACAAATCACTTAACCTCTGTTTGCCTCACTTTCTGTAAATGGGGTTCATAAAGGCACGTAGTCCTCAAGGTTATGAAGATCTTTTAAGGCAACATTTGTAAAGTGCTTAGCACTGTGCCCTACACATAGTAAGTGCTATATGAGTGCTAGTTATTATTGAAGTTTTGGTAGCAAATTTAGAAGTTTTGAGAAGACAAAAACTGTTTTGTTAAGGTCTGCAAATAGGTAGCCTTACACTTAGCTGTGGTAAGAGATTTCCTCTTCTTCTCCTCTTTCCCACCCCCATCTCAGTGACAGACAGGGCCATTTATGGACTCAAGAAATGGATGAGCCAAATGAGGGGACCTGAGAGAACACTGTCAAAGACAATCAACATAAATAAGCTTTCTGTGCATTCTTCTCTAAACTCAGGAGTCCTAATTGGATCAGGTCCTTTCTTTGTTAAAAAAAAAATAAGCTTTAGAAGTATAATTTGGAATGCTAAGTGTGTTCTATTTCAGGGGCTAAGCTGCTGCTACTACTACCACCACCACCACCGCTATCACTGTTGCTCCCAACACTTACATAGTGCTTTAAAAAGTTTCTTTCATCTACATTGTCTCATTTCATTCCCACAAAAACCACATGAGGTGGACAGAGTATTACCTCCACTATTACCTCCAATTTATTAATATTAAATGTTATTACCTCCAATTTGCAGATGAGGAAACTGAGATACCAAGAGTAAGTGACTTTCATAGATTCCACAGCCAGTAAGTGGCATAGTGAGATCTCAAACATCCATCTTCTGACCACACATTCAATGCCCATCCCCCAGTCCAGAGCTGACCTGCCTAAGTATTAGTTGATCTGCTGGTGGTAATCCCAAGAGCAATATTCCGATTCTAGCTCCCTAAAGAACTCGGGAATATCTCATTACTGAGGTTATGAACATTCCATGGACTTTGTTATGGCAGCCTTCATAACTGGATACCAATCCATAGCCTGCTTAGTTTCTTTTTACCCAAAGCAGCAGGTTTCTGTCCTTTAATGAACTGAAGTCCTCCCTTCTCTCTTTTTGCCAGTGGAACAGATTTCATCTCACAGCTGTTTATAATGGGGTAGGAGGATGAGTCTGATATAATGAGCGTGCTATTTTGGGGTGACTTATGGAAATCAGGGTGATCATATCTCTTAATACAGGTCATCTGAGGATGCCTTGGTAGCATTTGCCTTTCTTTAGATACTGTCTTTGGTAGAGAAAGCCTTCTTAGTGCAATATCTTGAATAGGTCCCTTTCCTTAAAATACATGCTTGGGTAAGGGATCCCCCACTTAAGTCACTGGAGCACAGTCTCAGATTTGGGTGAAATCAAAGATGTGAAAAAGAACATCGACATCTGGTCTGAAGATCTTGTAGTTCCCAGTCAAAATAAATATATAACTTTTCAACAATGAAAGATTCTTAAAATTTCAATAAAATGTGTGTATCTGCACACTTAAATTTTGTAATATATAACTGCATACTGGTGAGGAATCTTTTATTTCTATATACAAAGTAGCCTTGAAAATTAGCATCCATCTATATATACCTCTTTTTGTTTTTCTGTTGCTGTTTTTGAGAGAAAATTCTTACCACAAGTAATTGTGTACCAATTCCTTCTTGACATGATTTTCCTTTAGATAACACTTGTTGATCTCAGGAGATCATGATTGTTGGTGTCCAAGAATTTATACTTTTTCCCCTGCAAGGAATGAGGATCAGAGATGGAGAATGACCTTTAGCAGTAAGGGCCGGTGTCAGCAATAAAATGACACGGTGGTAATCGCTATAAACTGATCAAATAATTTAGTAAAAAAAAAAAGCATAGAATCTCATAAGTTTCCAGTATGTTCATGAGTCAGTCTCTAAATGTTTCTGGTCTAGGTTTAAAGCTATGCAATTATGAACTGTATCTGACTAAAAAATACTTGCAGTGTTTGCTGTTTTGTAGGTTTGAATTTGCAAGGTTAGCAAGTATGAAGGTTTTTTTTTTTTTCAAAAATGGCAAAGTCTTTATGGAAAGGGGCCAGTTTTTATTCCTCTCTGTATCATGTTACCCATATCACCTTCCTCCCCATCCCAGAACCTAGCACACCTCCATGAGGCAGTCAATAAATGCTTGTTGAATGAATGAATGTCAGAAGCTAGGTGCTTCTGTGATATGCAGAGTCATAGGATCATAGAATTTAAAGCCAGAAGAAATGAAAACCTTTCTTTCTAAAGAAGAAACTGAGGACAAAGGAAGTAAAGTGACATATCCAGGGTCATACAGGTCATAAGTAGTGGAGTCAATAGAAGTCCTTCGACATCAGTCCTATTGCTCTTCCCATGATAGCAAGGAGGAAATTCCCTGAATTGGGAAAAAACTTCCGTATTTCTAGAACCCAAGAAGCCAGAAGGAACATATTACATCCTTGCTCAATAAAACCCAAGTAAGATGACCAAGGGAATTCTGATGCGGCCCTCTGTAGTAGCAATTTAGAAGGACGCATTTGCATTTCATTGACATAAAGGGCCAAGCATCAAACTGTCATCAAGAGAAGATTGATGTTTCTATGGAGAGTCCTTGATGCTTGCCAATATTGGTTCTTTAAGTCCAAAGGAGTCAGCTTTGCTTTTTAAAACTGGGTGATTTGCCGAAGGGGTATTCTTGACTTCTTGAAGATCCAGCTCTGTTCCTTGAATTGTCTTTGATTCATAGTCTTCTATAGTATCTCCTGGTATCCTCTGGGAACCCTTGTTCCCAGCACTCTATATTACAAGCCAAGGGACCATAGGAGTAGTCAAACAAAAAAACCTTAGACTTTAAGAAAGCTGAGTTTTAAAATTTAAACTAGTAGGTATGATACAGTGACCAGAGAGTCTAAAAAAGATTACAGGTCATAAGGAATGAATTTTTGTGAAATAAAATTCTAACTATAAAATCATCAATAACCTAGTGAGAAGGACAAGATGGATAGACGGTCATATCAGCAAGGAATAATTCAAAAGCATGTCTCAAAGCTATGAGAATAGCATTTAAAAGGTTAGATTCCAGAATGAGCTGAAGCTTGCAACAATGTTAAGTATAAGGAAAGGGGCTTTTTATTGGGAATGGAAGGGAAGGGGAAGGACTTGGAGTTTAGGGTAGGTAGTGATGCTGTTAATGGTGACGGTGGTTTTTTGCATGCCTGTGTCTGAACTTGGAAGAACAAAAACATCAGCTGTGACAAAGAATCCAGAATTACCCATATCCTGCATGGTTCTAATTTTCTCCAAAAAGCCAGGTCTTCAAAATGAAAAAGGTCGAGTAAAAGGGCATAAAAGGAATCATAGCCCATCTAGGTGAAGATATAGTAAGAGAGCACTTTAAAGGAATTCACCGCCATTCTTGGTAATGTTCAGTAAATTTTGGAGAATGGCAGAGATATCAGGAAACAGGATAGACAGATATCTACGTGTATGTTAGGAATTATAGACCAGTAAGTTTGATTTTGGCTTGTAGAATTCTAGTCTCTCTCTCTATATATATGTAAATTATATGTTCACACACACATATATAATGATTGGATTGGAGTCATGGAACAAAGAGACTTAACTAACAACTGAGGGAGTCAGGAAAGGCATTTTGAGGGTGGTTGCACTTGGGCTAAGCCCCAAAGAGAACTATGGCTTCCAAGAGGAAGAGATGAGGGAATGCATCTGAGGCACATGCTGAAACATGGAGGGTGGAGGTGAGCAATAGAATGTCCTGATAGAGAGAGCACTGAGTAGTGTGGTTTGGCTGAAACATAGAGTTCATGACAGAGAAAATCATGTATAATTAGCCTTGAACTATAGGTTTGAGCCAAACTGTGAAGGGCATTAAATATCACATGGAGAGATTTGTTTTTTATCCTGGAGACAGTGGGCAGTTTAGGGAATGACACGATCAGATGAAAACTTTAAGAATATCCATTTGTCTGCTATGTGGAAGATGGATTGGAGAAGGGGCAGACTTGAACTCAGGAAAATAATTAATAGGTTGTTGCCAGATGACTTAGTAAAAGATCTCACCAAGTGAGAGGTGATCAAGGCCTCAATTAGCATGACTGTGGTGTGAGTGGAGAGAAGGCGATGGACTAAGAGATGTAGAGATGGTAGAATCTAAGTTTGTTAACTGGTTGGGGGGAGTAGGGGGGTTGGGGATGAATAAAGGTGAAGTTAATGTTTTAAAGGATCAGAGATTTGACATGCCTGGTCAGAGCTTTGGCTTTGGACAAGATACTGGTGAAGTAAGGAGCAAAGGAGGGGGGTTGACTTGGCTGTGAAAGGGGAGAGAGAAAAGAATTTACAAACTCTAGCCCTCTTCCTCTGTAGAAATAAGCTTAGTGATATGATATAAAGGGAAATATTTGGTCCAAAAAATTTCTCCCCCACCTGCTTGAATTTCACCAGCATCAAAGTGACTTGTTTCCACAACCCTTAGTTGAAATGAATTAAGGGAATAGGAGTTTTGATTGGTGATAGTGGTGAAAATGAGCGAAATATGAGTTGGAACGTGGGGCTCCCACAGAAGATGATGAAGAGAGAGGAATTTGGGCAACCAGAGGACAATATGGCAGCCTGGGATATCTGGAGCTGTTCAGAAGAAGGAAATATGAAATAGAGAGGAGGATGTTTCAGCTGTCTTCATGTACTTAAATGATTTTTATGTTGAATAGAGACTGGCCTTGTTCTGTGTGAGCTCAGGGTCAGCAGAATGAGGGCCAGAGGGTGGAAGTTGTAAAGAAGCAAATTTTGGTTTGGAATCAACAGGTGGAAGGATTGTCAAGATAGGCTGTGGGCTTCTGCTCCTTAGAGGTCTTTGAGCACAGGCTAGATATCTATCTGTTGCATTTGGTATAGTAGCCATTCCTTTTGTGTGTGAGTTGAGTTAGATGGCTGCTGACGCCCCTTCCAACCATTGAATTTGGTAATTCTGAGGATCATAGAAAGGACACAGACCTGTGTTGCTGGTGGACGTGCACATTCATGTGCAAAGCTTAGTGGGAATTTTGGCAGCCTTACCCACATTCGCTTTCATGAAACATCATTCCCTGGTCCTAGCCTCTTGCCAAGGGAATCAGTTCAGTTTTGCATTCTCACACAGCATTTATCTTGACTTGACCACACATCCTGTCCCCCGGTGGTCCAGCTATATATTTATCTGATATAACAGTAAAAAGAGATGAACTTTTCATCTTTGGGGGAAAAAAATCCAATTTGTACAGTTTACCTTTGTTTCACCAAAGAAGAATTGTCCCTTATAACTTTATTATAATACTTTCCCACTAATGAAACCTTGGCAGATTTCTCAGATATCTCAATTCCACCCTTCTGGTCCTCAAAGGGTATTAGGACAACTAGAAAGGGCCTTGCTCTGTGGTCCCTTATTGAGATGAAAGGCAAGATCACCAGGCCTCTTTTGTGAATTAGGTAACTGTAGAGATCTGAGGTAGGGCAGAAAACCCTTTCAAAACTGAGCAATATAGGAGTGCATACCCTAGTATCTGGCAGGGAACAAATAGCTTCAGAGAAACAAATTTAATGGTAAGTTACTAGAATTTTTCCACAAGTCATTCAGATAACTTGCCACCAGACAAGATGGTGTCTGAGCGTGACCATTTAATAAGATCTTGGTGTCTGTAGGCACAGTCAACTGAGTCAATAACTATGGCATACTTAACCACTTAATTATTCTTTTTCCTCTAAAAGAATGATTTGCTACATCAATAAAGCAAGGCTATTAATCCTGTCTAACAATGGCATTTTAAAGAAGGCTACAAATGCATTATCAGATTGAAAGATAACAGGTAAAATAAGGTTCTTATTTAGTGTCTTTTAGCAGTAATCACAGCTAATTATTGATCACTACTAATTTAATACTTGGTTTCTCTCCAAACACCTTCTAATGCAATCTGGACTTTTCTTAAGATCACAAGACATTTAGGCACATAAATGTAGCTCTATGATCCCCTCTGGCAAGCTCTTGCCAATGCCTCCCATAATAGCTATTCAGACTTTTTTTTTTTTAGCTCCAGAGAACATCTCTCCAGCTTAATAAGAAAAAAAGAGATATTAAGTTATATTCTTATTGCCCACAGCTCTGTGGCTTCCTTCTTCCTCCTTCTTTTGGTTTATGGCAAAGTTAAGAAAAAAAAATCACATTGCAGTTTAGTGACACTGGTCTATGGAAAATCCCATATAAGGTTTTTGCAATTGGCAGTATCATAGTCACAGCTGGCTTCTCAACCTCAACTTGCCTGTTTGAGGAGAAATTCTGCAGGTTCAAACTCTTCTTTTGATCAAAGCTCTGCATCTGCTTAGACCTGGTAAAACAACATGGTTATAGCACTGGCCACTTCTTGCATTCTGGCCTCAGATGAAGATTCAGGAGTTGGGAAAATCTCACCCTGTACCAGAGCTTAATGTCTCAGAACACATTTAAGCAAAACAGGGCACATTTTAAAGTAAGAAATATCAAATGATTTCTTTCTAGTGCTCATGACCTGTCTCTGGTCTGGTACAATATTTAAATCGAAATCTCAATAAAAACCACACCCAATGCCTATTAATTCCTTGCATAACAGGAGTATTTTAAAGGCACATGCAAGTATACGTACATACTCATAGATGCATAGATTTTTAGAAGCAGCCCCTAGAGATCACTTTGTCTAACCCCTACATACATATGTATATTGGTAACCAAAGCATCATTTTAAAAACTGTACTGAGCATTTCTTAGTTTGGCAGTGGATTCACATTTAGTAGATGATGTCTAAGACTTGTTTGGAACCACTTGGTATGTCTCCAAGGAAAAAATTTTCTACTAATGAGCCGAGTTTTCAATGACTTAACTTTTATTTTTTTTCCTTTTATTTCTGTTTTATAGGTAGCTGGTGTAGAGAGCCAGCCTAGAAACCAGGAAGACCTAAGTTCACATCCTTCTTCTGATACATATTGACTGAAACCCTGGGCAAGTGACTTAACTTCTCAGTGCTCCAGGCAACTCTCTAAGACTAGAACTTGAAGAGATTGTGCCGACCTGCATTGGTACAGGAAATTTCCTCACAAGAGAATTCCATATACCAATGAAATCCTAGGTCCCAGTCCTTACACTTCTCTTTCTGCCTTAAGACTTTTTTTCTTGCTGCCAAATGTCTTATTTCCACACATAAGCATTTTCTAGCCTTCTGCTTTGCAATAACATTCTAGTTTTGATCTATTCCTTTGAATTTACTACCCTATTTTGTTTGTAGGTATGGTGATGTTCAAAACTCTGGGGATAAGGAAAAATTTGCAAGGTAGGAGTGTTCTGCAGAGATCTGCTGAGAGGGGACTTGTCATATCCCCGAATAGTCAATCTATGCAGCTTAGCTTAGATAGCTGCTTATCTTCTTTCCAGGTGGGAACACGCCCCAAGTATTTCTGATGCAGAGAGGTTGGCGAGGTAGGAAAAAAGAAAAGCAAACATGGTGGCCTTTTTTTGATTTGTCTGGAGTTGGCCAGTATCCCTTTAGTGGGAGGATAACCTTACAAGAGCATTTTGAAAAGAGCAGTCACTCTGTGGCTACCTCTGCATGATGTGCCATCATATATAGAGGGAGACAATAATTTTTGAGGTCTTTTGCAAAACTTGTATCCTTAAATCTGTACTGTACTCTTAAATCATAAAATAGTATTAGTATTTATGAGAGTGGATATAAATAATTAGAGTGAGACCCTCAGTATAATTTTGGGCAACCAGTCACTAAGTACTTGGGTTCTAGATCTGCCCATAACATAGCAGATGGCTTCCATCTGGATACCTGTGAATGAGATACTTATAACGGAAAAGTCATTTCTTATATTAAGGAGCCAGCTTTTGTTATTATGCCCATCTACTCTTGCTAATTTTTATCTAAAAATATCTGGCTCTTTTCCAGTCTAATGTACTGCATTTACATGATAGCAAATGGATATTCAAATCTGACCTCCTATACCTACTATTGGTGTGTCCTTGGACAAGTCATCGAACTTTCTGGGCCTCAGTTTCCTCATCTGTAAAATAAAGTAATTGGAATAAATGATATTAGAAAGTACAAATATTATCGTCCCTATTTTAGAAATGAGGATCCTGAGACTCTGAGGTTAAGTGTCTCATTATACCACACTGTTTTCATGAAGTTGTGTGAGAACTTGACTGAGCATAGTAAGATATCCTCTCATTATCTCTTCCAGCTATCACCTTGTGGAATTTTGCTGTCACCAAGGTTTTACTGTTTTGGCATATTCCCTGTTCCTAAGGCCCAGGGATAGGATGTCTACAGTTTCAACAAATAACCACTAGATGGTGAACTTGCTCATTTTAAAAAGTCTACTTTATCTATCCAGTTCGAAGTCTATTTTTTAAGCGAACATTTTTATATTTTATTTTTCCAATTATATGTAATAAAAACTTTTAACGTTCATTTTTTAAAAAAAGTTTTAGTTCCAAATTCTCTCCCTCCCTCCTTCCCTTCCCCACTCCTTGAGAAGACAAGCAATTTGATATATATCATACATGTGCAGTCATGCCAAACATATTTCCATCTTAGTAATGTTGCAAAAGAAAACACAGACCAAAAACCAAAAATAAATAAAGTTTTTAAAAAGTTTTCTTCAATATTTATTCAGATTCCATCAGTTCTTTCTCTGGAGGTGGATAGTATTTTTCATCACGAATCCTTTGGGATTATCTTGGATCATTGTATTGCTGAGAATAGCTAAGTCATCCATAGTTGATCATTGTCCATGGTTGCTGTTATTGTGTACAGTGTTCTCCTGGTTCTATTCATTTCACTTTGTATCAGTTCATGTAAGTCTTCCCAAACTTTTCTAAAAGTATTCTGCTCATTATTTCTTATAGCACAATGGTATTCCATCATAATCACATACCACAAAAATTTGTTCAGCCATTCCTCAATTGATGGACATCCCCTCAATTTCCAATTCTTCACTACAACAGAAAGAGCTGCTGTAAATTTTTGTACATAAAAAGTCCTTTTTCTTTTTTATCTCTTTGGGGTTCAGACCTAGTAATGAAGTTGCTGGATCAAAGGATATGCACAGTTTTATAGCCCTTCGGGCGTAGTTCCAAATTGTTCTCCAGAATGGTTGGATCAGTTTATAACTCCACCAACAGTGCATTAATGTTCCCATTTCCCCATATCCCCTCCAACATTTGTTATCTTCCTTTCTGTCATATTAGCCAATCTGATGTGTGTGAGGTGGTACCTCAGATTTGTTTTAATTTGTATTTCTCTAATCAATAGTGATTTAGAGAATTTTTGAAGTCTATTTTAATAAGCTTGCATGAACTCCCTTTTTATCAAGGTATGTACATAACTCACAATGATACCTAATCTTGGAAAGTATATTCTCTTTTGAAATCAGAAAAGAAAAGAAACAAAGATTGATATTTAATTGGCACCTTCTATTTGGCTTGTTTCTAATTTGTTAATTTTATAGTTTATGATTAATTATTAGGTTTTTTTTCTCAACACCTTAATTCTCATTTACAATTGTAGGGCATGTTGCTCCCATCTAGTCTAACTGACTTGCTGGCTGTTCTGCATATACAACATTTTTTCTCTCATCTCCAGTGATGCTTTTATACAAGTGATCTCTCATGTCTTTCCTTAAGATTGCTTGGTATTACTTTATATTTACTTACTTTTGGATGTAAGCTCTCAGTAGAATGACAGTTCCTTGAAGGCAAGGAATGTTTTGTTCTTGACTTTATATCCTTAGCATCTAACGCAGTAACTTGAATATAGTGGATATGTAAAGTTAGGTTGTAATGTCATAGGGTAGAAAGAGCTCAGCCTCTCAGGTTGGAGGACTTGGGTTCGAATTCCACCTCCAGTACTTATTGCCTATGTAACCTTGGGCAAGTTTGTGGACTTGAGCTTCCTTATCTGTAAAATGAGAGCATTGGATTGGATTGCCTCTCAGGTCCTGTTCAGTTCTAGATCTATGATCCTGTGCATTTTAATTAATGCCCACCCTCATTTGGTTGCTGCTGCCTGCAGTGTTAACAGTCAAGAACCTAGGTCATTAATGATGACATTTAAACCATAGCTAATACTGAGCCATTTTTATTCCTTCTGAATACTAAAACTCAGCTTCTTCCTGTAGCTCTTCCTTTTCATTACCTTGGTATTCGTCCGTTATCTCCTAGCATCCTGGTATGTTTGCTTGAATTGAGTGTCTCATCACTGCTTTAACCTGTATGTCTTCCTTTCCTATTGTACCATTCCTACCTTACATAATTAAGGAGCAACTCGCAATGTCTTATTTTCCTATGAAGCACAAAAGTGCTAAGTCTCTTTGACTTAGTATGGGATGGAGGAAAGAGGGCTGGATTTGTCATTGGAAGACCCGGGCTCATGTCTCAAGCACTAACATTTACTAGCTGTGTGACCTTGCAGGTAATATTACTTCTAAAACTCTTTTTCTTTACGAAATAAAGATAAAAGCAGCTAAGTTACCTACCCCCAAAACGGTTGTGAAAATCAAAGGAGAGAATGCATATCAAGTATTTTGTCAAACTGTAAAGAGTTGCACAGATCCCTTCTTAGACTTTAGGGATCTTTGCTTTCCATGGTGGGCTGCTCCCAGTATATTGACAAGCTGCAACCCATCTATGACTTGGTGGGTGGTGTTTGCAACTACCCTGATGATGAGCTCTTCTGAATTTAGCCAGACCAATCCTTAGAGAATAGACATACAGGCCATCATTCTCAGATCCTTTCTATCTTGGTAGGTAGGATCAGATAGAGTTTGTACACCACTGGCATAGTTTTTGAGACCCCAGAGCCCAGTGCTGAAGTAAACCAACAGATAGGGACATTAGTGGAGGTATACAAATATATGCCTTCATTGAATTCTGGATGTAATGGGTAGAGAACTGTCTTTAGAGCCAGGAAGACCCAAGTACAATTCCTGCCCCTTACACATACTGGCTACATGACCCTGATCAAATCACTTTACCTCTCAATGACAAATCTTGAGACTATGGATTGTGGAGAAGATACAGGCTTTTGTTGAAAGAGGTGATTCCTTCCCCAGAGTTTACAATACCAATATAACAAGTGCAATCCCTATTCCTATACAAGCTTTTATTCTTAAATAACATTTCACTATGATCTAGATAAAACTTTTTTTCCACCAAAGTACCACTTTTTCCTTGAAAACTGCTCTAGAAATCATCTGCTTTTTTCCATTTCTACAATCAAATCTCCAGTGCTGTGCATTACCTCACTCTAATACCAACACTGTTGTAATCTACTCTCCACCAGCCTCCTATTTTAAGTCTTGGCATGCTTTTAGTTCATCCACCATGCTGCTGCTCAAATCACCTTTCTGAGCTAACACCTAAGTTTGATGCTAACCAGCCCCCTCTATAGCCGTTGCACCAACTTTCCTATTATCCTTCAATTTCTCACTATTGTTCAAAGCTGCCGTCTTCCCTTCCATCATACTTTTGTTTTCTTTACTGGAATGTACTTTTTTCACATCCTGCTTCCTTCTCCACTTGTCTTTTTTCTTCCCTGAAATAACTGTCTACTTCTCTGTCTCACTTCACACCTACCTTAAATTTTATTTTTCATGACTTCTTACCTCATTCAAGTAAAAATAGAGCATGAATTTCTGATCTCTTGCAAATTCAACCAAGAAACCATTCATGCTGTAACTGAGGACTAAAAGATTGAGGGAACACAGAACTTTTGATTTACAAAAAGATACCTGTTGGTGTTTGTCTCATCTCTTTTTGAAAGGAATCTCCATGATGGCAAGCATCACACTTTTTCATGCATATTTTTATTGTCCAGTCTACCCAATGTGCTCCATTCTGGCTTGTAATTTGTACTCCCTGAAAGATTGTACTTTTTGATAGAAATTCTGTTAGAGGTCTGGGATCTTCACACACAAAAAAATTGAGGGTTTAGGATTCTAGGTTCAGAGATCCTGAATTCTGTTCTTTGTGGCATAATAATAATAGTGTTAACAGTGCGCATTTATATATTACCTATGCAGCTTTATAGCTTACAAAGCACTTTATTCCAACTTTGCTAGGTAGAAAGGGTGTTATTATCTCCATGTTACAGATGAGGAGACAGTTTCATACAGACGAAGTGACTTGCCCGAGGTCAGCTGCTGAGCAGGTGAAAATGGGACTTTACTTTTCAGTAGACAACAGCAATAAAAAGGAATTATGTGCAAGGCACTGTTCTAGGGCCTGAGGCTACAAAGATGAAATACACCATGTCTGCCCTCCTGGGGCTAAGAGTCTAATGGGGGAGATCCATCATGGATGTAGAAAAAAATATAGTAAATGGTAGAGTACAATAAGTCAAACAAGAGACATGAAATATGAAGAAGGAGAAGTTGCTTTCTGTTGGGAGGCGAGACATCAGGAAAAGCTTAGTGGAGGTGGTAATGCCTGATTTGAAGGATTTCAGCAGGTAGAGAAATGGACCAGTGCGTAGAAGGCATGAGAAATAGCCTGCACTGATGCCCAAATCCTAAAGAGTAGGATGAAGTTAGAGGATCACTTGTAGTCCAGTTTGAGTAGAACATAGAGTAGATGACAGGGACTGTTGCAAAAATAAATCTGGGAATGTAGGTGGCACAATAGATAGAATGTTGTGCCTGGAGGCAGGAAAACCTGAGTTCAAACCTAGCCTAAGACACTTACTAGGTGTATGACCCTGGGCAAGTCACTTAATCTCTCTCTGCCTCAATTTCCTCATCTGTAAAATGGGGATTATAATAGCACTGACCTCTCAGGGTTGTTGAGAGGATCAAACTTAGCACAATGCCTGGCACATCGTAAGCACTATGTAAATATTAGCTGTCATCATCGTCATCATCAGAAACCAGTTTGTGAAGGATCCTAAATTCCCAGGTCAAAAAAATGTATATGTGTATATACATGTCTATTTTATTTTAAATATATGTTATATATACATATTTTCTACCAATGGCAAGGTCAGACATAGGCAGATTATGTTGACCGTTGTATGATGGATGGAGGAGAAAACTGAGAGATTGAGGGAAATGAAATCAGCAGTCTGTTATATGAGTTCAGGGAAAAGGTGATAAGGGTGGTAATAGGAGTGGAGACATGACATATAGAGGATAATCGATAGAACTTGGCTGTTGATGAGGTATGGAGTATGAGGAGTGAGGTGAAGTTTTCAGCATGGGGGAAAGGGGGATTTTCAAGGAAAGCACATTTTGGGGGAAGAAGATTTTTGTTTTGGGCATATTTTTGGCATGAGGTGCTAGAATAATATGAAGGCAGAGATGTTCAGCAGGCAGTTGGAATTGTGGGAATGCAGCTTAAGTGAAGAATCAATGCAAGTTTTGTAGATTTGTCAATCATCTGTCCAGGTGACAACCAAAGCTCTGGGAATGGGTGACAACATGGAAAGAGCAGAAAGTGGGAAAAAAAAAAACCCAGGCCAAAGCCGTGGGGGATAAACTATACACTCAGGGGGTAAAAGGAGGAAAATGAACAGAAACTGACAAAGAAAAGTCAAGTTGGTAAGAAATGATCCAGAAGAGGGCAGTGTCAGAAAAGCCCAGGAGGAGAGAAAATCCAGAAGGAGCGTTCTATTAGTCCACGGTGTCATATCTTGCAGATGGGTCAAAAAGTATAGGGAATGAGAAATGATTGTTAGATTTGGGAATGAAAAAGCCTTTGATGACCTTGGAAATAGCACTTTTAGCAGCGATGGAGATAGAAGTGTTAAAATGAGTGGGCAGTGAGGAAGTGGCAGTACTATAGTGGAAATATAGAAATTTTGCAGTGAAAAGAGAGGAAAGATTTCGAATGACAGCTCAAGGAGAAGATAGCAGAGACTTGAGCCTGTTTACAAGCAAAGGGAAAGTAAGCAGCAGAGAAGGAAGAGATTTCTGAACCATGGCCCTGGAGGAGACTCAAGGGAATGGGAGCAAGGGTACAAGCAGAGGAGTTAGCTAGGGTGGAGGGTTTAGACTTGGTGGGGTGATAGACTACCTTCCTCCAATGAGACTGAAACAAAGTTGTATTGAATTGATGGGATTTTGTCTTCACAACATCTCTCTCTAGTCATACAGTCATCATGCAGCCACCCTTGGATCAGCCCACATCATCTCTCCTGGACTATTATAATGGCCTTCTAAATGACCACCTTGCTCCAGTCTCTTTTTACATCAATCCATCTTTGACTCAGCTGCCAAAGTGATTTTCTCAAAGCACAAATCTGACCATGTGTCTCCTCTACTCAATAAACTTCCATCACTCTCTCTTATTTCTAGTATCAAATATAAAGTATGGCATCATTTAAATCTCTCTACAACCTGACCCCTGTAATTATTTCTAAACTTTGTAGACTTCATTCCCTTCTACACTCTCTGTGATCCAGTCCTGATTGGTACAAATGACAGTGTCTCCCAACTCAGTGTATTTCTACTGGTTATTCCCCATGTCTAAAATGTTTTCCCTGCTTACTTCTGCCTCCTAGCTTTCTTGGCTTTCTTTAATATCCAACTCAAATCCTACCTTCTGTGAAAGGTGATCACTGATTTCACCCCACCCCCCTTCCCTCTGTGATTACTTTTTACTTACTACATACACACACACATACACAAACAGGTATGTCACCTATATATTCACATATATGTATATATAACTCTGTCTCTATCTCTGTCTCTCTCATATCTACACAGTTATTCTCACAATGTTTCTTTCATTAGAATGTAAGCTCCTTGAGAGCAGGAGTGGTATTGCTTTGCCTTTCTCTGTAACCCCAAGGGCTTAGCATTGAGAGAGCCACATATTAAGTCCTTAATAAATACTTGTTGTCTTAGTGACATGGACAGGTTTGAAGGTGTGGAGAGAGTTAAAGTAGCATCTGAGGTCTCCCACCATGGCCTCGTTAACCAACCATATGTGCACCTCTAGAAACTGGGACTTCACTATTGCCTTCCCCTGACTCTGATAGGTGAGCCTTTTGACTTATCTAGCCTGGACTCAGGCCACCAAGCCACTTCTTGCTATCTGCCCCTCATTGCCCCATGATATCCCCCTACTTTGTTGTCTTTCCTCTCCCTTCCCAGTACTTCCTTCTCTGGTGTCTTCCTCTATTAGCACGTAAACTTCTTGACGGTAGGGACTGTGTTGTTTATTTGTATATGTGTCCACAGCTTGGAACAATGCCTGGCACACAGTAAGTTTTATTATGTTTATTATATTTATTTATGTATCTTATATTTACATATTATATCTATTATATTTTAGTTATTATCTATCAATATGTCTATTGATCTATCTATCTGTCTACCCACCCATTTTTCTATCCTGTGGCAGGTGGCTTTAATCTCAATAAAGTCAGTCATCGTCCAAGTTTCTTTGCAAAATAGAGTTGGGGGATTAAAAGAAGAAAGGATTTGGATTGGGTGCTATGTGGAATATGATCAGCAGGCAGATCTGAATAAAAAGATTAGTGTGTAGCAGGGAATACTCAGTTCAGATCAGATAGCATAAATGTGTAGCAGAGCTAGTCAGTATGGTTTTGTGACTCCCTCCAGCAGGGCTCTGAGTCTCCGAGGTACGTCCAGACAAGGCAGATGGCAGGGGTGACCCAGGGTTGAGGATTAGGAAGACGCAAGGATGAAAACAGCAGAAAGATGAAGCAACATGGGATTCTTGACATCCTCTGTGCCTTTACGTAGGCTGTCACTCATGAATGGAAATCACTTCTTCCTTGATTTTGTGGTTCAGTCGTTTTTAGTTCTGTCCAATCTTTGTGACCCCATTTGGGGCTTTCTTGGCAAAGATACTGGAGTGATTTGCTATTTCCTTCTCCAGCTCATTTTACAGATGAGGAAACTGAGGCAAACAGGGTATAGTGACTTGCCCAGGATCACACAGTTAGTAAGTGTCTGAGGCCAGATTTGAACTCCAGGCCTGGCACGCTATCTGCTGTGCCCCCATCTTCCTTGATACCACCTAGAATCTCTCGGTTCTTTCCAAGCTCAGCTTACACACCAATCTCCACATGAGGCTTTCATGCCCATCAATCTCCCACCTCCTATCACCAAAATTATCTTGTTTTTACTTGTATGTGTTTTGTACATGTTCATATGTGTTCATTTTATTTCTTCCAATAAAATGTAAGTTTCTTGAGGGTAGGTATTGTTTCATCTTTATCTTTGTATCCACAGTGTGAGGCACATAGTAGGTATTCGTGTTGAAATTGTACCTTGTTATGGTTCCACAACCACCTAGCAATTAGTAAGTAGGTGTATAAATAGCCCACGTAAGATAACATAAATAAGAATTAAGAGTGTATAGGGGAACATAGAAGCCACTTGCAAAAAAATGCCTCCTAAATTGGTTAAGCCCCATTATGCACTAAATTAGGAGAAGCCATCTAGGTTCCACTATAACTCTGTCCCTTTAGTCTATAAGGTGCAAATAAGCTCCAGAGATATGCAGCAAAACCAGAGAAATATTTTGATAATAAGGGATCATTGATAACTTTGAGATGAAATCGATATGTAAATGGGCTAACCCAAAGGTTAAGCTGCCCACCCAGAACATCATAAAAATGGGACCCCCAAACCTGCCATGGCTCTCTGCTGCCCTGACTCCAGTCCACAGTTATGTAAGTGACTCTATATGTTCCTCTCCCTCCCTTGTCTTCCCCGTGCTGCCTGCCTTTCCCACCCCTTTCCCTGCTCCATCCCCACGCCACCTTCCTCTGTCCTCTCTGTGCCTTATTAAAGTGTGACTGATGCAACATCATTCTCTCCTTGCTGACGGCATGAGCTTTCCCTGTGAGTATCCAAAGAACCAGTGTATTTGCTCTGACCCAATGAGGGACCCCTTTGTGGCCTCTTTCCCTTAGGTATGAACTGAAGACACCAGGACTGGGAATAGTTGTTCGCAGCCACACCTCTCAGTGGGCTAATGGGTCACTGTAACCCACTGGGTGAAAGCAAGGGCAGACAAGGAACCCTGTGCTCACCTTGGGAGAGACCTCCCTTCAAGATCGGCTCATCATAGAACAATATTTAATAAATGCTTGTTGATTTGTTGATTGACTTGAGGATGGAGAACAGTGTGTTGTTCAAATTACTGACTTATAGCTGTGGCATCAGACTCAAATAGAAACAAAACATTAAGATCCCTGGCCTGTGTATTGACTTAGAAAACCACATATTAACATTATCTGTGTTCTATATTTATTTCGTTAAATATTTCCCAATTACATTTTAATCCACTTTGGGCAACATTGGGACCATATGTTTGAAACCTTTGACTTAACAGGGTCAGGGCTGTGATGGAAGGAAAATAAGCTGGAACAGGAGTGGATCAGGGGACTAGAGGTCACAAGGAAAGCAGAGGTCAATTTTAGCAGGAGTGGAGGCTGTGGAGGAGGTGGAAGGACAGGCTTTTGTGGTCAGAGAGGAATTTGGGGGTTCTGGAGGGGAAGTGGAACACTTTTGTTCGATGGTGAGATATAAAGTGTGACTTCCCCAGGGGATTTTTGAGTGGAGTTGGAGGTTACAGGAATTAAGGAGGCTGATGAAGTAAGAAATGCCATGAGCATGAATGTAAAGTGACCAAGGATGATCCCAAGGGTTAAGTGTGCAAATTAAGGTGTTGAGCCAAGTGAGGAAGTCATTGAGACAAGTGTCTGGGCGTCTGGTAGAGGAGACAAGGATATGGACAAAGTGATATAACCTGATGACATGGACTTTCAAGGGGAAATTATTGAGCAAATGTGGGAGAGCAAGACCCTAGAAGTGGCAGAGAAAAGCAAGAAGTATGCTGCCCTGTGAGTTGGGCGGTCTTTGCTTCTGGGACTTTCCTGGGAGATCTGCTTCTCCCTGTTCCAGCTGGCCCACCTGTGGCCTCTGTCTTTGCCTCTCACATGTCCTAGGGAGCATTATTTTGCTCTGATACAGCCCCAGCTAGCCACCATTGGTTCCTCTGGGACTTCCCGGGATTGCTACTTCTCCAGAATCCAGCCTTGGCTGCTGCTTGTGATTTATGTCTTTGCTGGTGGCCTCTTTACCCCTGGCTCTTCCTCAAGAACCATGGATTCAGCCTGCCTTCTTGTACCTTATGCTTTTGCTCTTACTTCAGTGCTGACCTCTGTAGATCTTGCTCCTGAGTCTTCCCAGAGTACCTGGTAACAGCTACAGATCCCAGGTCTCTAGCTTCACTCTTTGCCCCAGGGCCTTCTCCAAGGTTATAAAGGCCACTTGTTTCCAGATTAGACCCACTTCCACTTACTATGAGGTGGGCCTCCTGGGCCTCACAAAATTTAACAGCATAACCTGCATCGTAAGGTTGGACATCAAGCTAGGTCCTGGAACAGTCTAATCCTCTCCCTCCTTTCATGGATTTGTTTCCAGGCACTGATAATTTGCCTGAATTCATTCCTCAGTGACTAGCATTCTCCTATCCCTGTGATTCTGAGCCTCCAGCTACTATGGTTCAAACCAGTTCACTGCCTTCTCCATTACTCTTTCTCATCCCTTCCCCCTCCCCACTCCCCACACAGTGTCCTACTCCAGATCTAATCAATCCTTCCACTGCACTGTATGGAATACATACCCTGCAGGTAGCAAATTCTCTTTTATCTTACACCTTTTCCTTCCTCACCTTTTATACCTTCTGGCAGTCACTGAGATCTGGGCCCTCCCTAATGACATGGCATCTTTAGCCACCCTTTCTGGCACTCCAAATAAGTTTCATGATGGAGGAGTTGAATATTCTCTCCTTTCCCTTGCTACTTCCAAGCTCTACTACTCAGTAATCTTGCCTCCTTTAAGGTTCATTCAGTCCATTTTTTCAGCTCATCTAAGTCATAGCCTAGGATTACTGTCACCATCCACTGACTTTGCTACTATTTAAATGCTACTGAATAAGCTGGAGAAAATCAAGAAATTGTGCTGACTGGATCTACTACAAAATTATGTTACGTAATCTCAACTGGGCCCTCCCTGGAGCAAGGCAATACTTTTATACCACCCTCATTGATAGCCTACTCATCATAGTGACTTTTCCAAACCTTTCCATTCTTCCTCAAACTTCTCATGACTCCCCCTTCCCCACCTTCTCAGTTGCCTTCCCTGCAGCCTTTGACGCTGTAGATCACCCTCTTCTCTCGGTTTTTCTGACATTGCTCTCTCCTCATTTTCCTTCTTCCCGTATGCTTCTTCTCAGTCTCAGATTGTCATCTGGGTTATACCTGTTGACTGTGGGTGTCCCGCAAGGCTCTATCCCCGGTCCTCTTCTGTTTTCCTTCTATGCTATTTCTTTTGATGATTTCATCAGCTCCCATGGATTCACTTATTATCTCTATTCAGATTCTCAGATTGTTTTATCCATCTTCTACCCGCTTCCCCAGTCTCACATCTCCACCTTCCTACTGGATACTTTGAACTTCCCCTGTAGACATCTCAAATTTAACATGTTCAAAACTAAACCAATTATCTGTCCTCTAAACTTTCCTATTACTGTCAGGAGCACCCAAGTATCCTCTCAGTCACCCAAGCTGAAAACCTAGGTGTCATCAACTCCTCACTCTCACTTTTTGTGTCCAGTCTATTAAACCTTATTAAAAGTCCTAACTATTAAACCTTCACAACATCTCTCTATATGACCCATTCTCTCCTCTGACCCTGATGCCATCCTGGTGCAGAGCTTTACCACCTCTCTCCTGGACTACTGCAGTAGTCTACTGACCATAGTCTTTCTGCTTCAAGTCTTTCCATACATCCTCCATTCATCCTTTATTCAGTGATCAAAGCGACTCCAAGTCCAGTATTCCACTGCTTAACCCTGCGACCTCAATTCTAGTTACTTTATTCTGTCTTAGATTTCTCTTTTCCAAAGGGCTCCTGGTCGCCTTGCTTCTCCTCTTTCCACTAGTATCAGTGCTATAGTGTTCCCGACAGCCCAAAGTCTAGCATTGTATATGGCTAGCTGCTCAACACAAAGGGCCAGTCTGTTTCACAAAGCAGTAGGAGCCATGTTCATATGCAAACTGATTTTCCAATCTCTCTACTAATAGAAGTTTTATTTCACTGGTATCAAAGTACAATTTTTTCTTTGCTTATATAAGCTTTTTGAATAATTTTCAAGCCTGTATTAAAAATTTATTTTAGTATTTTTATTTTTTCTCTATTTATTGGGACACATTGATTATGTCATCTAATAAGAATAACCATGTTCTTATTTATTGATTTTTTAGATACTTGGGTTCACTGGAGTTAAGGCAGATCAAAGTAGATAATAGCTAAAGAAGATATTTGCTTTTACTATATAAATTGATTTTGAAATTTTTTCCTGATTATTTAGATGGGTGGCATGGGTATTATAAATATCCCTTAATTCAGTTCAAGTTAGTTAACACCCTTCTTGGTCTCCATGCACTTAGGTCCTACAACCAACAACAAAAATTAATGAGTGCCTAGGCATACATGCTGAAGTTTGTTTAATTCTTGAATTTGATACCAAGGATACAGTGAGGTTTTTAAACACATGTGATTCCAATTTTATTTAAGCTTTATTTAGATTCTCTGGAGAAAAATAAAGAAACCTTTTCCCTAGCTTCCTTCCTTGCAACATTTAGTAAGCAATGGCAGGCTTCTAAGGTGCTGTGCTGGGCAGTTTGTTTCAAACCTGCAATCTTAGGTTTTCATAGCAATGGCCTATACCTTAACCAAAACATGCTATTTTGGTTCAGCTTCTCAACCCACAGAGTATCTGCTTCCCCAAGTTTCTCTCCTGTCTCCACATCTGTAATCTTAGGCACCAAAAAGAAAAAAAAAGTCAAAATTAGTTCATCAAAGCAAGCATCCTTGTTTTAAAGTTTCCAATGCCTTCTGTTTTCCCCTAGGAATAATCCTGGGCCCGAGAGTCAGGAGACAGGGCACTACCCTGCCACTGCTTAGCAGTGTGGTCTTCCATAATTTTCATCACTTTTCTGGGGCTCAGTTTCCTCAACTGCAAAATGTGGGGAAGGGGAAATTAAAGTCCTTTCTGACTCTAATATTCCACTCTAGGTTACCCAGAGAACAAAATAGCAAACAAGAAAACACCAATTTTTATTAAGACAATTTTGAGAGCTTATAAACAGTAAGCTGGTAATTCCACCTTGACTCTAACAAAATAAAACCCGACCGGGAGATGATGGGACCTCATTTGAATTTGCCTGGTCTCTCCTCCCCATTTACAAATGAGTATCTTGCCACAGATGGCCCATCTCATATTCCTAACAAAATGAATAGTTTGTGGGAAAGCCAACTGTATGACATCCTTGGATGCCTTACCAAATGTTACAGATTCTCAGGTGCTTGATATTGTCAGTCCCCTCACCATTCTCCTAATCATCCAGAATAAAACCTAGAAGCCCTCAATGACCATCCGAAGTATTCCAGTCATAAGCAACATCAACTCTAAAACTCTTCAGGATCTCCAGTAGATTGCCATTGTTTGTAGGATTAAATCCAAACTCTTCAGGTGTCCATTCAAAGCTCCCCAGAGTTCGAGGTACTAGTGTACCTTTTTAACCTAATCCCCCAATATTTGCCTACACATATTTTCCTCTACAACCAGACCAAGCTCTTCACTTATCTCTTAGCTTAGCCTACCTTGTTTTTCAGTCTAACCTTTTGCTCATTCTGTTACCTTGGTTTAAGCTACTCTTCTCACCTCTGCTTTTCTTGATCTTTTCCATCCTTCAAGGTCAATCTCATAAACCACTACATCTTTCCCATGAGGTTTTCCCTATCTACTCCAACCCAGACTGATCTCCTTTATCTGACCACTTAGAGCACTTAATGTCTATAAATCCCAGTTGATCATAATTGCTTCATATCTTTACTTAATTATTCCATATGTGCATGCCTTGCCTTCTAATTCCTTGCCTTGAATTCCTGGAAGGAAAGAGCTACATCTTAGTGCCTCTTTGTGCCTAACCTGATGCTATCACATCATAGGAGCTTAATAAGTGTTTGTCATGTAGACATTAATCAAGGAGAGCCAGGCACTAGCCAGTCCTTTCCTGGGGATGGCTGGTTAGCGTACTTTAAAATGGCCTCAGGGTGTGCTTTGTGTGTAAAGGTGTAATCAGCAAAATAGTCCTTCAGGTTGATAAAGGATGGAATGTTAACCCAGACTTACATAGGCAGTGTTTGGAGAGAGCCTTGTTTAAAGATTATTAGTAGTCACTGCTGTCACTGGCATCACAACTAGTCATTGGATATCCAGATGTGCAGAAAGTTTCTAGGCATAGCCTTTGTGCTAGATGTCAATTTCGTATCATTGTTAGTTTAACTTTGGTCATCAGTTGGCATACTCTCACTGACCATCAAGTTAATTATCATGACAAGGAGATTGAGTATAACCACTTCTGTTAGTTTTATATTGAGTTTGTTAACAAGAGAACTCCTCATAGAGATATTAGTAACTGCTTTTTGGAGGATTTTAACTGGTCATTTTAGACAATTAAGGTATAAGACTTCTATACTTTCCTTTTGGCACCGAGACCAGTAATACTAAGACCACAAGCTATAAGCTATAATCTTTACAATTCTTTGTCCCAGGCCCAACAGATTTTCTACCTTAGCAGAATAGCTGTACAGTTAGTTGGCCGCTCAGTCTAGAGTAAACCACTGTCATTTCTTTAAATTTGCTCCCAATGGTGGGACATTTTTCTGTTACATGTGTTAAGCCTGCTAGATTAATTTTATGCTAGTGAAATGTAATGTATCAGGTTTTATCACTTACTAAGGAGGGACCTTGGAGCAATTAGAAAATCCAAATAAAAATTCAGAGATCCAAGAACAAAGTTTTTAAAGAAGTCTGTCCACAGAGTCAAGCACACTAAAATTATTCTATACACCGTTTTTTTTTTTTTTTGCGACCACCCCTCCTGTTCTAAAATATATTGTTCTTAAAATTCATTAGATCTTGATTACTTGAGTACTTTGCACTGGCTAGCTGGGCTTTTAAAAAAATATTAGCTAGCAATACCCAGACTGATGCTTCTTTTTTCCCCTCCCTGATTTCCTTTTTCTCCTGTAGAGAGAATCACAGTGAGATTGAAAGGCGTAGGAGAAACAAGATGACCCAGTACATCACAGAACTGTCGGACATGGTTCCCACATGCAGTGCCCTGGCTCGAAAACCAGATAAGTTAACCATTCTGCGCATGGCAGTCTCACACATGAAGTCCATGAGGGGCACAGGAAACAAATCTACCGATGGAGCCTATAAGCCTTCATTTTTAACCGAGCAGGTAACACTACCCCTCTCCCTCATTGATTTATCATCTGATTTTCTTTTTCAAGTAATTCTCGTATGTTGGAGCAACAAAAAGAAAGAATGACATTGAGACAATACTCCTGAGCTCTTGACAAATGCCCATAGTTGTGGGGAGAAGGTAGGGGAGAGGTGACGCAGGATGTAGGAGGAAGATAATCCATAGAAAAACATAAAAGAAGAGGCAAAAGAGACAGAAGGAGAACTAGGAGGGAATGATAATAGAAAAACCCAAGGGAGGAGAGAATTTAAGAGGACACGTTACTTAATAGTTTCAAAAGCTACTGAAAAATCATTAAAAATTGGAACTGAGACAAGATCATGGAATTTGACTTAGGAGGTAACTAGTAACTTTCTGGGGACCAGTTACAGGGATTCAAGCCAGATTAGAGGAGCTTATGGATGTCGTGGGTTAATAACATATATGAATTATTGTACTTCATGTAGGCACAGTATTTTTAGTACTAGGCATTTAACATTAGATGTTATGAATAAACATCTTTATTCTTTGACTTGATCAGTACAAGGTAAAGACAGTCTCTGTGAACTGCTGGTAGACAGAACCTTTGTGCTCTGTATACAGTCTAGCATATTAAAGCATTCAATAAATAATGAACATTTTAATAAATATTTAAGTAGTCAATTTGATTTTTTCTTGGCCAGCATTTTTAGTCTCTCTCTGTTGATTGGCTTTTTGTATTCAGATGTACTCAAGCTGCCACTATCCTGAAAAACAAAACAAAACACCCTAAAGAGTTTTATGTGACTTTGTTGTTATTTAGTAGTTTCAGTCATATCGAACTCTTCATGACCCCTTTATGGGGTTTTCTTGACAAAGATACTGGAGTGGTTTGCCATTTCCTTCTCTAGCTCGCTTTATAGATGAGGAAACTAAGGCAGACAGGGTTAAGTGACTTGTCCAGAGTCACACAGATAGTAAGTGCCTTTGGCTGGATTTGAACTCAGGTCTTCCTGACCCTGGTGCTCCATCTGTTAAGCCACCTAGCTGCCTTCATGTGACTCTACCATCCCTTTAATTGCTTACCTACTTCTGACAGTTTCACTTCCAAATGCTTCAAAGTGATCTACCTGCTCCATTTTTCCCAGCTAATGTAATGGAAGGAACTTTGGACCAGGAAGCAAAGGACTTGGTCATCTGTTCTCATTCTGATGCTTAAAAACAGGTGACTTCTAGTGAGCCATTTTTCCTTTTGGTGCCTCAGTTAGTACCTCTGTAAAATAAGAGGGTTAGACTATTATCTCCTTTCCAATTCTCAATCCTATGTTTCTTTTCCTTTTTTTTTAACCTAACATCTGGCTTAGAATATTACTGAAGCTACCAGACTCCTCAAACTAGTAATTTAATGATCCATAGACACGATCAAACTGCAGTTACTTAATGAAGAGTTTACCTTCACATTGGTAGGAAAAACTATGATCTGTACCTTTTGCATGTTGAATTTAAAGTGAAGATGGTTCACATGAGTAGAGATGCTGTAGGGGAAAGCACACCAGACTAGGAGACAGAAGACCTGGTGTCTAGTCCCTTTTTGTGTGCCTAATTAGCTAAGTGACTTGGGGTGAATCACTTAAATGTCCTGCCCTTCTGTTTCCTTATCTGTAATATTAGGTGTGTTCAGAATAGATTGTTTCCAGTGTCCATTTTGGCTTTTGAAAATCCACAGTTCTATTGTCCTTTTGAACTGTTTATTTAAAATGTGCGTTATTAATGATCTTTTCCCCTATTGAAGTTCCAAAACTAAAACCCAGGGTGGTTAATTGGTCAAATGACCTAAAGACATTGAACTGGTCTGTGGTGGAGCTGATCTGGACCCAGGGCTTCTGACTTTGGCTCTTTGATCTATATGACCATGCTTTGGGGATGGGCTTTGGGAACCACACATAACAAAGCAAAGATCCAAAAGAATCTTGATGGGCCAGAAGGTGAGGCCAAATCTAATAAAATGAAATTTAGTAATGAAAATGTAGCATCTTATTCTCAGGCTCAAAGAATCATCTGCACAAGTGCAAGATGAGGGAGGTATGGCCAGATAGCAGTTTGTATTAAAAGAGATCTTTGATGCTGTAGTGGACGGCTGGCTCACGTTGAGTCAACAGCGTAAGCTAAGAAAGCTAATCCATTTTAGGCTGCATGAAGAGAGGAATTACGTCCAGGATTAGGGAAGTGATAATCCCTCTTATCAAACCACATCTGTGATATCGTGTTCAGTTCTGGGCACCACATTTTAGAAAGGATGTTGATACGCTAGAGAGTAAGAGTGTGTGTGTGTGTGTGTGTGTGTGTGTGTGTGTGTGTGTGCGCGCGTGTGTGTGTATACACACACATAGATACACATATGCCCATAGGCATGCACATATATCATATACATATTAAACATATGTATACATATATAGTACGTAGTATATTATATTAACTTATATTTTATGTTATGCTATGTCATATTTATTTTATATTATATATTTATGTAAGCATTTTTATATCACTTTAAGGTTTGCAAAGTGCCTTACAAATATTATCTCATTTTTATCCTCACAACCACCCTGGGAGATAGATGCCATTATTCTCATTTTACAACTGAGGAAATTGAGGCACAAAGAGGTTAAATGACTTGCCCAGGGTCATACAGCTAAATAGGTGTCTGAGGCTGGATTTGAACTCTGATCTTTCTGACTCTGCAACCAG
This sequence comes from Trichosurus vulpecula, assembly GCF_011100635.1. NCBI lineage: Eukaryota > Metazoa > Chordata > Mammalia > Diprotodontia > Phalangeridae > Trichosurus > Trichosurus vulpecula. Next base: position 120,114,714 of record NC_050580.1, on the reverse strand, counting down.
CACTCTGTACTGTGCCACCTAGCCACCAGTATGAGAATTTGTTGAAGGAATTCCTTTTTTTTTTGAAAGGTGGAGTAAAGAATACAAAGAAAGGACATGATTGTATTCAAGTATTTGAAGAGCTGGGTCATGGAAGAGGGATTAGATTTACTCTACTTGATTTCAGAGAATAGAATTGGGTGCACTCCATGCCAGGAAGTTTTCTAGTGGCTGCTTTAGGTTTTATATAAGGAAACATTTCCTCACAATTGGATCCATCTAGAGGTAGAATGAGCTGCCAAAGGAAGTAATGGGTCCCCCCTTATTAAAGGCCTTCAAGCAATGGCTAAATGACCACTTGTCAGGCCTGTTATACCCTTTGTTAGCTATAAATTGAACTAGGTGGCCTCTGAAATCTCTCATAAGAGTCTGTGATTCTGATGTATGAACCTCAAGCTTGTATCTAGGAGAGGATTATTTGAAATCTGAAACTCTGAATATAGTCTGAAATGAATATAGACTCTGAAATAGTCTGAAATACTTTTTGACTGATAAATTGTTGAGTCAAGTAACAGATATAAAAAGTAATGATGAAATGGGGCCCTTTCCTCAAGAAGCTTATAAAACCTCCCTTTTATAGAGGACCTCACGGGTAAACCCAGTCACTAAAATGGTCCAGCTTTAAATGCATCTCCCTGTGAGGCTTGCCACTACGCCAGACATGCGTCTCTGACCTCTATTCCCTGAATAACTGATTTATTTAACCAGACAGTTAGTTCCTCAAAAGAACACCCAACATTTATGCTGCTGCTTCTTATATATCACTTGGCCTATCTTTGTTTCTGCCTTTGATAACAAGATGCAAAGTATAGCCAGATGCCTATTTGTTGTTTGAATTTATGCTGCATATTCCTAGTGAGCTGGAAATGGTTACCATATTTTAGAGAATTATAACTTCAATTAGTACAAATTTGAATGCGTGCCACCACTTCACAGTGATTCATTATTCTCACTAATCCGGGCCTGGCAGAAAATCTGTAAGCAATACTTTGTATATAGTAGGCGATCAAATAAATACATTTTAAATTAAATTGACAACCTGGTCACTTTGAAGCTCTTAATCACATTCCTGATATATTATCTATCTACCTGTAGAAAAACTAGTCAGGATCATGTGCATATATATTGCCTGATCTTCTTAGACCAAGTAGCAATAACTTCCTTATCTTGCATCAGGAAGGAAGCTACACCTCATTCCTCTGCTGTTTAGACAGTATGAACTGGTCTCAGTGAAACTGATTTAGTGCCATTCAGCAAGATGATGTGTGGCATTCTGCAACCATAATTGATTCCATACAGCTTCCTGCTTTCAGTTAAAAATAGCTCTAAGACCTAAGAGGCATTTTAGGGTGTGTATTCCGTTTCTCCAGGTTTTATCTTTATGAGGCATTGTGGCATAGTGGTCATAGGAGCTCTGCACTCCAAAATCAGAAAATGCAATAGTCCTGGCTCTTCTACACCTGCCTGCTGAGTGAGCTGGGAATTCCCTTCCCAGTCCTTCAGTTTCTCATACATAAATTGGGGGCCATGTGATCTACACTACTCGCTTTATAGGACTATTGTGAAAATCAAATGAATCTTGGAATGGTAGCACTGGAAGAGGACTTAGAGATCATTGAGACCAGTCAGTCCCCTCATTTTAATTTTTTTTGAGGTTAAGTGACTTGCCCAAGGTCACGCAGCTAGTAAGTGTCAAGTGTCTGAGGCTGGATTTGAACTCAGGTCCTCCAAACTCTAGGGCCAGTGCTCTATCCGCTGTGCCACCTAGCTGCCCTAGTCCCTTCATTTTATAACCAGGAGAAACAGAATTCAGAGAGGGGAGGTGACTTGTCCTAGTCTCTATAATGAGTTAGTAGCAACAACAAGACTGAGATCTTAGGATCAGAAATTTGGAGTTAGAAAGGATCTGAGAGGTCATCATGTCCAACTGCGTCATTCCCAGATAAAGTAACAGAGGTCCAAGTCCTCCTGACTCCAACTCCCATCCTCTACCCCCTGTGCTACACCGCTTCTCAATGGATTAGAAAGCTCTTGATTCTCAGTGTGGCCCTGCCCCCTTCAGCTGCAGCACACAAATAATGAATGTGAATGGGGGCCTCATGAAATAAAAAAAAGACCACACGATCAAAGGGGATTGTTTTTACATCATGATTGTTGTTGTCATATTATCATGAGGACAAAGATTCAGCCTGGGAGGGACAGGAAGAGGATACAAAATGAAGGTGAAAACCATAGTGAGAAGCAGCGTGACCAACAGTTGGCAGGCAGATGTACATACGGGCCTTCCTTCTTCGGTTGCTCTTGGCATATGCTGTTCTTGTAATACTGACACTATTTGAATATTCACAAAAAGACAGTGTTGCTACAATGAACAGAATCAGTACTACTAGTGGTTCTGTACTAGATGTAGGAGCCCGCTCCATAGCAGTCAGTCAATATGAGTCAATAAGCATTTATTAAGGGCCTTCTATGTGCTAATTGTGTCCCAAGTTCCTAAGGTTAACTTTGCAAAAAAAAAAAACAGAGTGGAAGATGGAGGAATAGATGACCAGTCTCCTTTTCTAAACAAATCGAGTGGTGTCTATGCATTATAAGTCATCCATATAGTGGAATATTCCCATAAATAGGGTGGCCATAACATAACCATCAGACAGTCAGAGACAGTGAGAAAAGTGAGCTTGCATCTGTGTTTGCTTTTTTGAGTTTCCTAATTGTAATCTCTTCTTCCAAGGAACTAAAACATCTCATTCTCGAGGCTGCTGATGGATTTCTGTTTGTAGTTGCTGCTGAAACTGGGAGAGTTATCTATGTGTCTGATTCAGTCACGCCAGTTCTGAACCAACCCCAGTCTGAATGGTTTGGTAGCACCCTCTATGAACAGGTTCATCCAGATGATGTGGAAAAATTGAGAGAACAGCTCTGCACGTCTGAAAACTCAATGACAGGTCAGTGATCTCTATAGTGTTTCGCGTGTAATATAATTCCCTCTATATGAGGCTTATTTTATCATTCAGAACTACTTACGAGGAAGGACAGAGTAACTCAAAGCTGCTTGTAGCTTAAGGACTGACTTAGATTGGAAGGCTTTGCTATCACGTGGGTTTGTGAATTCCATGCTCAGTACATTGCTTTCCCACTCTCCACTTCCCAGGGATTTTCTTCTGGACACTGACATCAGTTGGTGGTGGAATTGTAATAATAGCCACCTACTATGAAGTAAAAGATCTTAGTGTCATAGATTCAGAGTAAGAAGAGACCTTAAAGGTCATGGTACCCAAACCCTTCATTTTGCAGATGAGTAAACTGAGGCACAGAATACTTAAGTGTACTTAAGAATACTTAATACTTAAGTCCAAAGCCATGTGGCTAGTAAATGGGTAGAATTCAAACTTGGGTCTTCCTAATTCCACATCTAGTCTATCCACTATACTAACTGCCTTTTTTAAGAAGGAGGTTCATAATTTTATCTGGGGTGTAGATCACAGTAATGCCATATTCAGGGCTTAGTTAAAGGAATATATAAAAATAGAGCATTGTAGTAAATATTAAATAGCAAAATAGTAGCACTGTATGTTAGGCTTCTTAAGGAGACAGACACATATGAATAATTGATACATTTCTCACTGATCTTTAACAGCTGTTGTTATAACTTTATCTCACTCTGGTCTTACCCTAAGACTTAAAGAATGATTTCCATGGCTTATTCCCCTCTTTCAAAGATTGCTTCCGAAGCAGTTTCCAACAGGTTTTGTGAAAGCATCTCTTTCCTCTTTTTGTATGTGAAATAGTCAAAGGAAAAGAGAGGTGGTGTTTCTGTCTCTTGGGAATGTTTTTACCGATTGGAAATTTCTCTTCCAGCTTTCTTCTGCCTCTCTTTTTCTGAGAAGCTACTTGTGTTTTCACTTCCTTCTTATCAGTACTTCATTTGTGAATAGTGACCTGGCTTAGAAGAAAACAACAACTTTAGAGAGTTACTCAGAAGTAATTTCTAAAAGAGCTAGTATTTCAGATGGAGATAAAGATACAGTTAAATACATTTTCCCACATATTTTTATGAAAGTCGTTTAAGAACAAATTGACATGGAATATAACAAAGAGAAAATATTGGTAGCATCATAAAGTATTTATCCTTTCTTCTAGGTGGTGACTGCCACTAAATATTTATTTTATTCTATGCTGTGTTCATAATGTACACTAATGTCATTTTTTCATTGGACGTCTCTCCAGGATGCTGTAAAAGAGAACTGGGAAAATGGTCTAGATCAATGGGGTCAAACTCAAATAGAAACAAGTGTCGTTAAACTGTATATGAGGATCCCTGTGGGCCACATATTGATTTAGGAAGCCATTCATGTTTATATACCAATATTATTATTATTACATTATTATAATATCATTATGCTGTTATTAATTAATATAATATTATTGCAATTATTAATATTGATTTGTATATTGCTACATCAGCACGTTAAAATCAGATAGGAACTACATCTTAATCTAGTTTGGGTCACACTCAAGAGGGTTGTGGCCACCTGTGTGATATCACTGGTCCAGGTGATTTCTAAAGTCTTTTTAAACTCCCATGTTTTGTGATTCTGTAAAACTGTGTAAATCCTAGAAAAGTTTAAAAAGTGTAGGGCATTTATTATTGAGAGCAAGGACACTAATGAAATGTTATCCTCCAGATAAGAGCCTTAGGAAGATAAAGATGGCATAGCATTTACACTGAACTCTTCAACTCAGCTTAGTTCATTATGTAGCTATCATTATAAACTGCATAGATACCAGCTGTTTATTACTTCTTGAACCCAGCCCAGAAAACCTGTTAGAAATTTCTGAGAGTTTTAACACAAAAGAATAGATGTAATGAAGTGTTATTACTTTACTCTGTACATAAACACCTATTTCTCTTTAGTAGCACTTTATGTTGATAACACATTTTTTAAAAAAATGTTTGAAAACATAGGTCATTGTTTCAAGTGCTAGCACAGTTCAAGAAGTGCCATCCAGGAAGGGTTTGTGTGTGTGGCAGTGGAACCATGTCAAGCACAGGGCACCAACGATCAGCTGGTGATACCACCAGTTCCTAGGCAACCTCTCCTACTCATCTTCTCTTCTTTTAACTAAATTGAGGCCATCAGAATAGCTCTTACAAAGCCTATGGGCCGGGCTTCTTTACTGACTCTGACCTGAGCTAGCTGGTATCATTTATCTCCTGTCCTGCCCTCACAACCCACTGTGCACTATCCCACCTCACTTTGCTACCCCCTAAAATAGTCTTCCACTAAGATACGGGTACTATTCACAGTACACACATGTAGATATATACTTATATATTATACATATATATGTATAAAAGTTTAGCTATGTCTTGACTCATGTATTTACATCCTTGCCTGAAAAAGTGTCAGTCAACCTTAATAGAAGTGATTGAATAAGAGGGTCATATAGCACTTCTAAAAGTTTCTAGAGAGAAAAATGATCAGAATCATCATAGTGGAATATTTTCCTAGATGTCTTCCCCTGAATAATTGGATTCCTTATGTGACACCTGTGTTGTGAATCATCATCATCATAGACAAACATTTATTAAATATTTATTACTTGATACATAGCATTATGCTAAGGGCATAGATATGTATGTATATATATATGTGTGTGTGCATGTATGTATATATGCATGCATGTGTGTATAGCAATTCTCCAATAGATGAGTGGTCGAATGATATGAAAAATGGGTCTCAAAAGAATTGCAAACTATTAACAGCAATATGAAAGAATGTTCCAAATCACTGATAATAAAAGATGAAAATGAAAACAACCCAGGGGTTTTACCTCCTCCCAGAACATTGGCAAAGAAGAAAAATAATGGACATAGTTAATGTTGGAAGAGTTGTGGAATGATAGGCACACTAGCACATTGTTGGTAGATCTGTGAATTGGTATGACGAACGTAATTTGGAATTATGCAAAAAGTGACTAAAATTGCCATACCTTTTAATCCAATGATTCTCCTCTCTGGTTTATACCTCAAGAATGTCATTGATAAGAAAAAAAGTTCCCATATATGCAAAAATATTTGTAACAGTATTTTTATAAAAAAATAATTTAAAACAAAGTCAATGCTCATTGATGGGGAACAGAAGAGTAAGCTGTAGTGCATAACTGTAATGGAATATTACTGATATATAAAGAGAAACATTGCAGGATTTATAGGATCTGATGCAGAGTGAAATAAAAAATGGCCAGTAAAACATTATGCATATACAAAATGATAACAGTGTAAAGGGAAAGAACAACTACAGAACACTCAAAAGTGAATATTACAAAATTACAAAGAATAAACTTGTTCCCCAAAGAAGAGGTATGAGAAGGCATGCCCATCCCTTTGCAGAGGGGGGAGGTTCAGAATTTTTTGATGTGTCGATCAATCCATTTTACTGATTTTTCTCTTATTTTTTTTTCTTTAAAGGGATTATTATGTTTGGATAGGTCTTTGGCGGAGGGAAAAGAATAAATACTTGGAGTCATCTCTAGTCATTGACATGATATTTGAGGGCTACCTGGTGAAGAATAATAATTAAGAATTAATTTTATTTGCTATTTTTCTCTGGCACTATAATCATGCACTTTCATGGACACCATCATTTGGGGAATATGCACCATTCATTCAGCTCTCCCTGGTCATTATCAATCAATATTTATTGAATATAATCCATAGCAGTTACTTTAATAGATCAAGGGTCCTAACTGTGAGATGATACATCATAATGGCAATGATTTTAAAGCTGAAAGGATTTTGTTGTTGTTCAGTCGTTTCAGTCATGTCTGACTCTTTGTGATCCCATTTAAAGTTTTCTTATTGAAGATACTGGAGTGGTTTGCCAGTTCCTTCTCTAGCTTATTTTATAGGTGAGGAAACCAAGGCAAGCAGGGTTAAGTGACTTGTCCAGCATCACCCAGCTAATAAGTGTTGGAGGCCAGATTTGAACTCAAGAAACTGAGTCTTCCTGATTTCAGGCCCTGCACTCTATCTACTGTACCACCTATCTGCCCAAAAGAGATTTTAGGGGTCATCTAATCCAACTCCCTCATTATACAGCTGAAGAAGTCAATGTCCATATTGTTTGGGTGACTTGTCTAAGGTCATATAGCTATTTAGGGGCAAAATTGGGACTAGAACCTTTGCTCTTTTATGTCAAGGTAGCCAACTAGTTTAGTTAGGTTAGCCAAATGAAGATCTTAGAATACTATACTGAGGTATTTTGTGATTAGATTTCCTGTTGCATACTCCAGTTTTTTTTTTTACTTTAAGTCAATGCTTTTTACAAACTATGCCATGCTATCTCTATATATTAGAAATTATATAACAGAGTTATAATTTATGAAGTCTCATGATAGAAAACAAGATACCACTTTGGAGTAAAGTGGTTATAGTCCTACATCTACAAAATTGTGTTTGGTCTTGGGCTTTACTCTTTAAGGAAGACATTGATGAACTATAGAGCAGAGGTGTCAAATTCACAGCCCAGGCTGAAAAACTCCCTAAAAAAATAGATAATGTTAACAAATTATGTAAAAGTACAATACAACATAGATAGATTTTCTAAGTCAATATGCCGCCCACTGGGAGCTGTTTCTAATTGAGTTTGACACCACGGCTGTAGAGCATTCAGAAGAATATCCAGGATATTGGAGGACCTTATGTCCTTGGCATATGGACTTAATATTTAATTTGATTCTGCCTGAACATCTGGTGAGTGGGTGTGGGATCCCCACTTGGCAGAATCCAGAACATTCTGACACAGGGTTGAATACCAATGTACATGTTAAATAATAAATATATGAGGATTAGATGAAGAAACTGGCAGTATTTAGCTTAGAAAGGAGAAGACTTAAGAGGGACTTGATACCTCTCTTTAGAAATTTGAAGGGCTGTCATGGGAAAGATGGAGTAGATTTGTTCTGTTTGTCTAAGAAGGAAGAACCAGAAACAACCAGTAGAAGTTACAAAAGGGAAAATTTAAGCTTTATGTCACCAAAAACTCCCTAACCATTGGAGCTGTCCAAATGTTGAATGGACTGCCTTGGGAAGTGGTAGATACCCCTCACTGGAGGGCTTCAGGAAAAGTTTGGATGGCTATTTGTTGGGTAAATGACAGTAGAGATTTCTTTCAGGTCTGGTTTGAATTAGATGACTTCTGAAGTCCTTTCCCACTAAATTCCTGCAATTCTGTCAATATACCAGCACTTTGCTTGCTAATGGTCAGCATTCCATTCCTAAAAATTGATGAGACATTTTTCCAAAGATGAAATCTCCAAATTTGGAAACATACAAAAATATACATTTAACTGGAGAAAGACATTCATATCTAAAGCCTACTTGATTTCTTTTTATTGTAAGCTATTTCCCTTCCCCCTTTGGTTTAGTGGGATCCATTTATCATTAAACTCTGTAGCCTCCGAAAAGATATCTTTTTCTTTCTAGCAGTAGTATCTATGGAATCCTGAAAAAGAACTCCTTGGTGAAACCCCTATTATGAGATCTGCTGACAAAACATAGAATGGCTCAGATTAGGTACCTAAATCACTGGTACAGGCATTAAGTTTTCTAGGCATTCTGAATGCTTTCTTGGTTATAAAACAGAGGCTAAATTTTACTCCTCATTTTAAATCTCAGGGGAAAAAAGTAAGGGTTTTCATAAACAAAGGGTTATTTATAGCAATAGTGGCATAAGGTGCCCCCATAATATCAACAATTTGTAAAGGATACTTAGGGAAGCTCTTTATCAGACTTTGCTCCCTCATTCCCCATGGGTTTTCCTTTTTCCTTTTATTGAAATACGAAACTACTATATAGCAAAGAAAAGCCGTTGCACAGAATCAGAAGAACTGAAGCTATCCTATGTAAATAACTTCAACACACAATGATATCCATCTCCATGTCAGAATGTTCCAGATTCTGCCAAAGTGGGGATCCCACACCCGTTCTCCAGATGTTCAGGCAGAATCAAATTAAATATTACTAGTGAAAATACCAGCAAGACAAATACTGGCAAGATTAAAATGGGAAAGCATGTGGGTTCCAGTAAAAACTACATGAGAACAAGATGCCCCCGGTACTGCCATCTTTCCAATAAAACAATATCCTTTGTATCCTTGAAGCATGCATCAATCAGCTTGACAAAAGCTCAATTTCTCCACTATATCTGACTAGCCAATCAAGTTAGGTCAGCCAAGTCAAGGCTGCACTGGGCTGTGTTTTGATTATTCAGTAATTTTAAAGTACCTATTATGTTCAGAAAAAGCAATATGTTAGGTGCTTGAGTGGGGAGGAGGAGAGAAAAGGGTGAAAAGTTTAGATAACACATGGTCCTTGACCTCTTGGAGTTTACAATCTTGTATTTAGAGTGATAAATAATGGTTTAAGAAAGGTCAAACAGTCAAAATTCTCAATTCCAAAGAGTTTCAGAATTCTTATTTACACAATTCATATGCATGATCCTGTTATGATTGGCAGTCTTGATCTCCCTGTGAGTCGTGGGGCCAAAGTACAGAGATGCTTTTAGCATTGAATCAGAGTCTTTGACCGAGACAAATTCCAGGCTCTGATAACACTTAGGAGTAGGAAACTGGTGAGAAATTTTAAGCTGACTTGCAGTTCTGCTCATTTAAATTTCAACAGCTTCTATATTTCTCTAACAGGCCAAAGATGGTGTAATACACTGATTTGATTTTCCTCCTACACATGTGTAAAAGAAAACCAAAACGGGACTCTGGATAGTTCTTGCTACTGCTAAGTTTTTCAGTAATAGTTACAATAAAGACCTTACATTTGTACAAACCTTGCAGTTAAAGCGCTTTCACATGCATTTATCTCACTCAATCCTCATAATAATCCTGTGAGTTATTACATGTTCATCATTTCATACACATCCTTCTCCTAAATACTTTAAAAAATCAGATGAGGAAACAGAGGCTTGGAGAGATTAATGGACTTCCTCAAGATCAAACAGCTTGTTTGGCAGAATTAGAATCCAAGTCTTCCTGCTTCTAGGTCAGTGTCTCTCAGTGACCCACTTGACCTACTAGGTCTAGGTGTCACAAGCATCCAATTTCCCTTTGTATTGGTTGGATTATTTTTATTTTTGGAGGCAATCAGGGGTAAGTGACTTACTCAAGATCACACAGCTAATAAATGTCTGAGGGTGGATTTGAACTCAGGTCCTCCTGACTCCAAGGCTGATGCTCTATCTACTGTACTACCTAGTTGCCCCGATTGGTTTATTTTAACAAATTCTGGAAAGTAGTATCCAGCAATACTTATCATACCACCTTTTTGGCATCTCTCTTTTCTTTCTTTGAGAGCTCATCTATTTTCACAGTGTCAACTTCTCTCTTACTGTTGATGGCTCTGAAATCCATATCTTCATATTTTGCCTCTTATCTAAGATCCACCTCAATATTTCTCACTCCTAAACATTTCTATGTACTTATCCAAAATGGACTCATCACCTATCATTCTATTTTCCATTCTCCTCTCTTCTCTTCCCTCCCCCCAAATTTCACCTTCCAACTTTCCTGTTCACAAATGGTATTATTATGCCTTCCATCATTTTCTTTGCCTATCTAAATCCTATTCATAATTTAAGGCCCAGCCCAAGCTGCCCTCTATGAAGCCTTCTGTGATCACTCCAGTCTAACATATTCTCTTCCATCTGTAAATTACTGTGGCACTCACCATCTGTACCTCTCAACTGACATTTAATTATCTAACTTTATTGTGTTAATATGTTCTTACCGTATCATCCCAGATTGGTTTTTGATCATTCAGTAAAGATTTTAAGTACCTGCTATGTGCAGAAAAAGAGCATTACATGAGATACAGGAGCAGGAGGAAGTATAAAAGTTTAGTGTTGTTTGCTCCAATTAGATATAAAGCTGCTTGAGGGCAGGGAACACATTTTTTTTATTTCCCTGTGCTGTACAGCATCTAACACATTGCTGGACACATAGTAATTGTTTTCTTCATAAATAATTCTTGCTCGATTAAATTGCATAATAGTTTCTCCTTAATGGATTCCTCTTTTCAACATGCTGACTACAAGGAATGAAAGGAATCCTACTTCCCTTGTTGAGTTTTTAATCTTAACACTAAATGTCTTGTGTTTTGCTTGGTAAGCAGAGCAAGTGAGATTGAATAACACTCTTGTTCTATGAAACAGTTGGATTGGGTACCATAATTCTCATGTCGCATTGTCTCTGCAGTGGGGAATCCGGTCAAGTATTTATGATTGAATGACTGATCTCAAAATTAAACTGAAATAACAATTGAACCTGAAGAGTAACACTTGCATCAACCCCCTTTTGTTGTTGTTCATTTGCTTCATTTGTGTTCAACTCTTCATGACCTCATTTGGGGTTTTCTTGGCAAACATATTAGAGTGGTTTGCCATTTCCATCTCCAGGTCATTTTACAGATGAGGAAACCGAAGCAAACAGGGTACAATGACTTGCCCAAGGTCACACAGCTAGTAAGTGTCTGAGACCAGATTTGACCCAAGAAGATGAGTCTTCCTGACTCCGAGCCTGGCATCCTATCTACCGCACCACATGGCTGCCCGATGAACCACCAGTCTTCTTTAGATCATGCATACTGACAAAACCTTTCTGCATTCCTAAATGCTCCAGCTCTAATCAAGAGATTCATGCCTCCTTTTGAATTTGGTTTGCTGTAGCCATAGATTAGAGTGTTCTAGATTTTTTTTCTTCCTTTATGACGCTGCATCACATACAGTGTAAATGAGTTGGATCTGAGAATCCGAAGAGAAGAGGGCACCTAGTAAACAGTGGAGGTTTGTTCAATGAAACACGTGAGATGTGCTACTTGAAATTAACAAAGCCAGTAAACTCAAGAGGAGTCCTAAATATGGATGAAGCATTTGTGCAGCCTCAGAAGTGGTAATGCACCAGGGTGATGGAGGCTAGTACCAAGGAATCATTTTGTTTCTAGCAGCAACAGAGCTGAGCTCTTTGGGTTTTTGTTGTTGTTATTATTGGGTTCTTTTTTCTTTTTCTACTTCTGGTGTCTATGCATGACTGTTTGTTCAGAGGCTCCCTTCTGTGTTCACCATTTTCTACCTCTGTGACAACCTGGGAATCAGGATTCCTATATGAAAAAAGAAACCTAAATCTTTTCTTTTTTGAACACAGCTGTATAGAAAGCTCTTGACATTCACCAAATGACCTGGAACTCAATTTTTCTTTTTCTGTGGCACAACTTTCAAAAGTCCATCAGACCAGTATCTTTAATTAATTATTATTATTGGAGAATGAAGTCTAAGGAACCATGAAAGAAATGTCTAGTTTGTTTTTTCAATGGAGAGGTAGCTTTGCCTCTAACTGCTCTGAATAACAAGCAGATAGGTAAGTCATCACTGTGGAATGTGTTATAGTGAGCAATAGCATGATGCAGTTCTGGGTTAGGAGTAAGAGACCTGGGATTCTCTTCTAGCCTTAGCTTATCCATTTATAAGTCGTGGAATCTTAGACAAATTATTCACCCTCTGGGATCATAGTGTTTTGCACTCAAATACTTGGATGGCTCCATGATTTGACATGGGCACTATCCTTAACAGTACAGAATATAATACATCTTTGCTTTCTCATCCTGTGAGCTTTATAATAAACTAGTCTTGGGGGGGTGGAGCCAAGATGATGACTGGAAAGCAGGGACTTGCTTAAGCTCTCCCCCAGATCCCTCCAAACACCTGTAAAAAATGTCTCTGAACAAATTCTAGGGCTGCGGAACCCATGAAATAGCAGAGGGAAGCAGGTCTCTAGCCCAGGACAGCCTGCATGGTTCCTGAGAAGGGTCTATCACAGGGTGCTAGGAGCAGAGCTCAGCCCAGCATGGGCCATGCCAGGACAGATCACACCAGGAGTCAGCCTGGAGCAGGCCTTAGGGCCATGAATCATTGAGCTGTGGCAGTTACCAGACTTCTCAACCCACAAATGCCAAAGAACATGGAGGAGGTTAGTGGGAAAACTGCTAGATTGGTTAGAAAGTGGTGCAGCCCCAGCCCTGAGGGAGGTGGAGGTGGTATGGGGGTGGTGATAGCTGCATCAGGAAGCTCCTGTGGCTGCTTCCAGAGCTCTGGTGTCAGCTGCTTCCAGAGTCCCTGGCTCACACCGTGGGAGGAATCAAGTGGCAGACCAGAGTGGGAGTACATGGCTTGTTTTGCCCTGCTTGGATCTGGGTCGCAATGCTGGTTGGCGGTTCTTGGGGGAGGAGGAGCACTGCTGTGGCAGAGCTTGTGGTGACAGTGAAGTAGAAGTAGTTCTGAAAAGAGCAGTGCTTGGACCCTAAAGCTTGGGACAAAATACTCTCTACTCTACAGGCAATCATACCCTGACAAAAAGCTCCAAGGTCAAGTAGTTGGCTGGAAACATGGCCAGGCAGCGAAAAAGGACTCAGACTGAGACTCTAGAATCTTTTTTTTGGTGACAAAGAAGATCAAAACATACAGCCAGAAGAAGTCAATAAAATCACAGAGCCTACATCAAAAGCCTCTAAGAAAAATATGAATTGGTCTCAGGCCATGGAAGAGCTCAAAAAGGATTTGGAAAAGCAAGTTAGAGAAGTAGAGGAAAAATTGGGAAGAGAAATGGGAGTGATGCAAGAAAACCATGAAAAACAAGTCAATGACTTGCTAAAGGAGACCCAAAAAATACTGAAGAAAATATCACCTTAAAAAACAGACTAACCCAAATGTCAAAAAAGCTCCAGAAAACCAATGAGGAGAAGAATGCCTTGAAAGGCAGAATTAGCCAAATGGAAAAGGAGGTCCAAAAGACCACTGAAGAAAATACCACCTTAAAAATTAGATTGGAGCAAGTAGAAACTAGAGACTTTATGAGAAATCAAGGTATTATAAAACAGAACCAACGGAATGAAAAAATGGAAGACAAAGTGAAATATCTCATTGGAAAAACCAATGACCTGGAAAATAGATCCAGGAGAGATAATTTAAAAATTATCGGACTACCTGAAAGCCATGATTGAAAAAAGAGCTTAGACATCATCTTTCAAGAAATTATCAAGGAGAACTGCCCTGATATTCTAGAGCCAGAGGGTAAAATAGAAATTGAAAGAATCCACCAATGATCTCTTGAAAAAGATCCCCAAAAGAAAACTCCTAGGAATATTGTCACCAAATTCCAGAGTTCCCAGTTCAAGGAGAAAATACTGTAAGCAGCTAGAAAGAAACAATTTGAGTATCATGGAAACACAATGAGGATAACACAAGATCTAGCAGTTTCTACTTTAAGGGACTGAAGGCCTTGGAATATGATATTCTGAGGGTCAAAGGAGCTAGGATTAAAACCAAGAATCACCTGCCCAGAAAAACTGAGTATAATTCTCCAAGGCAAAATATGTATTTTCAATAAAATAGAGGACTTTAAGCTTTCTCAGTGAAAAGACCAGAGCTGAACAGAAAATTTTACTTTCAAATATAAGAATCAAGAGAAGCATAAAAAGGCAAACAAGAAAGAGAAATCATAAGGGATTTACTAAAGTTGAACCGTTTTGTTTACATTCCTTCATGGAAAGATGATGTGTGTAATTCATATATATATATATATATATATATATATATATATACATATATATATATATACATATATAAAGAGGGACAGAGAGAGAGAGTGAGGGCACAGGGTGAGTTGAATATGAAGGGATGATATCTAAAAAAATAAAATCAAATTAAGGGATGAGAGAAGAATATATTGAGAGAGGGAGAAAGGGAGAGATAGAATGGAGTAAATTATCTCACATAAAAGTGGCAAAAAAAGCAGTTCTTCAGGAAGGGAAGAGGAGGCAGGTGAGGGGGAATGAGTGAATCTTGCTCTCATCGGATTTGACTTGAGGAGGGAATAACAAACACTTAATTGGGTATCTTACTCCACAGGAAAGTAGGGAGAAGGGGATAAAAAAGGGGGGATGATAGAAGGGAGGGCAGATAGGGGGAGGAGGTAATCAAAAACAAACACTTTTGAAAAGGGACAGGGTCAAGGGAGAATATTGAATAAAGGGGGACAGGATAGGATGGAGGGAAATATAGTTAGTCTTTCACAACATGAGTATGGTAGAAGTGTTTTACATAATGACACATTTGTGGCCTATGTTGAATTGCTTGCCTTCTTAGGGAGGGTGGGTGGGAAGGGAAGATGGGAGAGAATTTGGAACTCAAAGTTTTAAAATCTGATACTCAAAAGAAAAAGTTGTTTTTGCATGCAACTGAGAAATAAGATATGCATGCAATGGGGCATAGAAATCTATCCTGCCCTACAAGAAAGTAACAGGAAAGGGGATGGGGAGGTGTGGGGTGACAGAAGGGAGGGCTGACTGGGGAATGGGGCAATCAGAATATATCCCATCTTGGAGTGGGGAGGGGGAGGGTAGAAATGGGGAGAAAATTTGCAGCTCAAAATCTTGTGGAAATCAATGTTGAAAACTAAAATATTAAATAAATAATTAAATATGGAAAAAATAATAAAATAAACTAGTCTTAATTTGGGTCAGCCAAGCCAAGCTGGTAGCTCAGGTTCAGGACTATAATAAATGAAAACTTGTAGGTCTTTCATCAGTTTGCAAAAGGAGATTTACTTAGCTGTTGCATTTAAAAGGTGCTCAGTAAGGATAAAACAGTTGTTTAGGAAGACATAGTCCCTTCTTATCCACGTAGAAATACAGCTGGTCAACAGAACTGCCAGTTCTGAAGAGACCAACTCCATGTGGGCTGGCTGTGTTTATGTCCTAAGGTGACCAAAAAGCCAGTCAGTGGTGATGGACTTAGGCTTACCTCCTGAATTATTAAGTGTTGGGACAGCTTCCTTACCTTTTACAGAAAGAATTAGCCTAGTCTACATGTCAGGGGGCCCTGGTAGAAATTGTTCTTATCACACAACCTTGTTCATATCTTCCCATGTATCCTCCATAGGGGATCCACCTCCTTGGTTGAGGGTCTTCCTTTAGATTGCTTGGCCATGGGTGCATACTGAAGGAGTTTGTAGATTGTCCATTGATTAGCCTCTTTCTGGCTACATGACTAGTCCACTTAGTAGGTACTTAATACATGATCAGGCAGCTAGGTGGCACAGTGAATGGAGAGGTGGGCCTGGGGTCAGGCCCTCTTCATGAGTTCAAATCTGGCCTGAGACAGATACTAGCTGTATGACCCTGGGCATGTCACTTAACCCTGTTTGCCTTAGTTTCCTTATCTGTAAAATGAACTGTAGGAGGAAATGGCAAACCATTCCAGTATCTTTGACAAGAAAACCCCGAAGGGGGTCATGAAGTCAGACATGATTAAAACGACTGAACAGTAACAACAACAAATGATTGTCAAATGACTAAGTTTTGTTTTCCTCATTTATAACATAGAGATAGTATTAATTGTTTTATTTTCATTCACATGATTGCTGGGAAGATCAAATGAAGCCAGATAAATGAAAGCACTTTGAAAACTATAAAGTTTTCACAGATCAAGATGTTATTCTTATAATTTTAAATGTTATATTAACTACTGGGTACTTTTGAAGAGAACTCCCAATGCCTGCCATAAAACTAATGGTATTGCACTTTGTGAGTGAAAAGTTGTACAGAATCCTTGTGACCAAAGCAACTGCGTTGGGGGCACACCTTGGCTGGGACAAAGGGTCACTCAGTCAATACTTTTATAGTTCCAGGAAACTCAGTGCCTTTGTGTAGATGTAGAGACACAAAACTGAAATACAGGGAATTTATTTTTGAATTGCAGGCATCCTCACATTTCTTCTTTAGGCCTAGAATGAGCTCTAGAGTTCTGGGAACTTTCCATGGAAATGGTTGCAATTTGAGGCCACCCAGAGGGAATACTGAGCCACTTGTAGTACATCTGGATAGAACTTGGCCTCCATAGGAACATCATAGAGCTGCTTGGAAGCCCTAGACCAGTCCCAGAGTTATACTGTAGTCTTATAGACATAGTAATCCACCTGAGTAGTCTTGAAGAAAGCCAATTATTTTAAGAGGTGAGGAGAAAACATTCCAGGCATAGAGGCATCCAATGCAAAGATATGGAAGTGGAAGAGCTAAATGCTATGATCCTTTGACTTTACTATGAATCCTGTTACTGGATGGTAGGAAAGTAAGAGTGTGTCCCAGACTCAGTCAGTAAGCATTTATTAAATACTATACACTAGGCATGAATACAAAGAATGAAACAATCTTGAACTCAAGTGAATTAATAATGCCCATGGTTTGGAACTGTGTGTATTAGCAGGTAAAAACATAATAGGGGTACCGAAGGTGATAACAGTCAAAACTTTGGCTTCTGAAACACTTAGCAAAAGTAAAGATTTAGCAAAAAACCCATTGTTGTCTAGAAATGATTATGAGTTACTATCTTGGAAGAAGATTTGGTGGAGGTCACCTTGATGTCCAGTGATGCATAAAGTTTAGGCACTATACAGTTAATTCTGGAGAAGATCGGTGTGTTTCCAAAATATTGGTATTGAAAGTAATCAGACAATTAGTTGGTATTATAGTACATAGAGTATTGGCCCTGGAGTCAGGAAAACCTGATTTCAAATCCTGCCTTGGGCACTTTTGACCAGCATTGTGACTCTGGGTTCTCAGTCTGCGTCAGTTTCCTTATTTATAAAAAGGGGGTTATTATATCAGTTAGAAGATGGGTTTAAGGGCAACCAGGTGGCACAGTGGATAGAGCTATGGGCCTGGAGTCAGGAGGACCCAATTTCAAATCTGGCCTCAGACACTTGCTAGCTGTGTGACTTCGGACAAGTCACTTAACCCTGTTTGCCTCAGTTTCCTCATCTGTAAAATGAGCTGGGAAGGGAAATGGCAAACCACTCCAGTATCTTTGTCAAGAAAACTCCAAATGGGGTCATGAAGAGCAGGACATGGCTTTAGCCATGTTTGTTGTTGACGTAACAACAAACAAGACGGGGATAATTATAGCACTTACCTTCCAGGGTTGTTGTGGGAATAAAATGAGATATTTGTAAAGCACTTTGTAAACCTTAAAGAACTATATAAATGCTAGCTAGCTAGTAGTAGTAGTAGTATAATTGTTATTATTATAAATATTGAAGCCACTTCCCTTCTTCAACTGTATAACTTATTTTTGTTAATTTATATGGAAATAACAATCTCTGGGTAATTAATCATTTTATTAATAATGTTAACATTTTATTACTAAAAGGAATGGTCATTTGGCTGTCTCTCTCCTGGACCAAAGACAGTCATGGTGGCCGGTTCATGGCTCATATGCTCTTGGAAAAGTGGGCATTTGAGAAGGTGGCAATCAACTCCGATTGGTTAATAAGTAATGATTGCAGGACCTATTCTAAGGAAGGGCTGGGAGGGCGATATCGTGTCATTCTTTGGAAATAACAATTCAGGGGCAGCTAGGTGGTGCAGTGAATAGAGCACTGGCCCTGGAGTCAAGAGGACCTGAGTTCAAATGTGGCTTCAAACACTTGATACATACTAGCTGTGTGACCTTGGGCAAGTCACTTAACCCCTGATTGCCTTGCCTCCCCCCTCTCCGAAAAAAAGAAAAAGGAAATGCCAATTTAAAATACTGATACCAGAAAATAAAATCTTGAGCATTCTAACAAGCCATTTTCTAATAATATTATATAACCTAGATAAATATGATAAATGATTTTTCGTAGTTAACCAATCAATAAACATTTGGCACCTACTTTGTCTCAGGCACTGTGCTAAGCATTAGGAATACAAAACAAAGTAAAAGATAGTCCCTGCTCTCCAGGAGCTTACACTCTAGTGGGGGATTATTTTTAAGGACCAGTTTTCCAACACTGTTCTTCTGCTTACTTTGCTAAGTCGCTTTCCAAAATGTTGTTTATTGTTTGAAATAGCAATGGTATATTTTAATGAAAGAAAACCACATCTATTTGACTTAGGCATTTTGGGAAGCTGTCCAATTATACAGTAACACTTAAGTAACAGATAATTGCATTTTAAAATTGGTTTACAGAAGGTGCTTGGAATGTGTGTATCAAATGGAATTTCAATTGCTATCATCTTGGTAACCTTCCTGCTGGTTTTTTCTCACTAGAAGTTGTAGCCTACTTAGATCTGTTATCCCAGATGTTTGCTGGAGCCAGTTCCTTTTCATTCTTAAATATTTACACAACTTGCTTTGTTTTGCTTTACTGCATACAAAGCATGCTAACATTGTTGGACCATTTATGTTTTTCTCTCATATTTTAGATCTAAAAATATTTCATGAATTCTAGACACAGATTTCCAGCCAAGGCTGCTATTTCCATTAACATTCTAGTGTCGTAGCAGATAAAGGAGGCAGAACAGTGTTTGGACAAACATTGCCAGGTTCAAGGAGAGTTGTCTCTTCTTGCACGTCTGGAGAACCGGGACAAACCGGAGGATTGATGTGTTAAGCGGAGAGCTGCTTTTTCTCCCTTCCTGTTAATCAAGAAAGGTTGTTTTTTTTAATTGGTTTTTCAACTTTTAAATTCACCAGTTTTTCTCATCACCAGAACATGATGAAGGAGGAGAGGAATCAGGGCTGCTCTTGAAAAGGAAATAGATAAATTTTTTAAAGAAAGGAAATAGATAAGTGGCCCCTTCCCTGAAGAGAGGGAAGAGGAGTCAGTGCAAATTCTGGTTCAGCTAGTTACTTCCTTTCTTAGTGACCTAATCTAGGGAACTTTACCTTTCTGGGCCTTTAGAGCCATAGTGCATAGCACTCTGGACCTGAAGCCGGGTTGACCCGAATTCAGATCCAGCCACAGGCATTTATTGGTTGTGTGACCCTGGGCAAATAGCAACTTCTGTCTGCCCCAGTTTCTTCATTAGTAAAATGGGGATAATAATAGCTCCTACCTCAGCAAAGTTGTTGTGAGGCTCAAAGGAGATGATGACTGTAAAATGATTAGCACAGTGCCTGGCATATTGTGAGCGCTCTATAAACTTAGCTATTGTTATTGTTAAATGAGGTAATAATTACAAAGTGCTCAGCACAGTGCCTGGCACACAGTAAGTGCTGTATCAATGTTAGCTATCATTATCAGTATTAATTATTATTATTAAATGAGTTCATAATTGTAAAGCATAGTGCCTGGCACACAGTAAGTGCTGTAGAAGTATTTTAGTTTGGACTAGTTTGGCTCTAAGGCCCCAACCAAGGCTAAATCCTATAAGACCTCATTTTGTATAGCGCACAAAGGATGTACTCATTTACACTGTAACCACTGGAAAGAACACAAGGGTGGACACCAAGAGACCAGAGGTGAAATTCAGGCTCTGCCTTTGACCACCTTTGTGTCCTCAAATACACAACCCACCTCACAGGCTTGTTATGAGGCTCCAAAGAGATAATGTACAAGATAAGAGTATCCTAGGATTTAGACCTGGGAAGGACGCTAGGGCTCATTCATTTCAAGTTCCTTGTTTCAGAGATGAAGAAAATGAGGCTCAGAGAGGTCACAGGTCACACAGGTAGCCAGTGGCCCAGAGAGGTCACAGGTCACACAGGTGACCCTGTGACCCAGTGGCTGAGTTGGAATTTGAAGTTAGGTCTTCTGATTCAAAATGCATTGTTCTTTCTATTACAATATGTGCCTTGTCACTTTAATATGCTATAGAAATGTGAGTAGTTGCTGCACTAGTTGTCTCAGCTGTTATTTGTAAATGGAGGGGAGAAGGAGGGCACTGTCACTTTTGAGTGAGGTCACTGTTTCTTTTTCAGGATCAGGATGAGAATCATGACTCAGGTCCTTGTTCTATTAGCTCTCAGGGTCTTCGGTGACGTGTGTGTTGCAACTGAGTGTTCTAGCTGAACGGTGTACAGCCTCACTGGGTAGAATAATTTCAACAGGTTGTAGATCCCATCAGCTAGTTCTGTCTAGTCCTTTCGTGGTCCTAGCTTGACTTGTTGAAGTAAGCTTGCCCAAGGGAAATCCCTTGTGTGGCTTTTACTGTCTTCAGTCCTTCTGTCTCACTAGTGATGTCTGGGTACCATGAATGCATATATTCATTGGTCATTTTATTGCCATGTTGTTACATGGGTTTGGTTTGTATTGTCTGGATTTTTAAATAACCATAATGCTTTAATGGAAAGGAAGAGCACACTGATTTAGGGGAAAGAGGCTTCGGTTTGGAGTCACGAGAACTACATATGAATTCCAGCTTCTCTGGAGTCACTTAATTTTTCCGAGCCAGTTTTTTTTCCTCTGTGAGGTAATTATGCATATAATCCTTCTCATCTCTAAGATTTATTGTATTACATGTGGGTTAATTAATATAAAATTATAACTATAAAGAATTATTTAAATTTAAACTTTTATTCTTGTTGATTGGTATAAGCATACATTACTCCACTAGGCATAGAAACACAGTTTAAGGAATCTTAGAGATAATCTGCCCCAGGGGTCCTTAACCTGGGGCCCATGAACTTGTTTTTACAAATATTTTGATAACTATATTGCAATATAATTAGTTTCCTTTGTAATCTTATGTGTTTCATTTTAATGCATTTGAGAACATTATTCTGAGAAGGGGTTATTAGGCTTTGGCAGACTGCCAAAGGAATCCATGACCCAAAAGGTTAAAAACCCCTGAGCTAGCTCAAGCCCCTTCCTTATGTATAAATCAATACATATGTACTAGTCATAGTGTGTTGTTTTAAAAATTATTTATTTATTATCATTTAGGTTTATTTAGTATTATTATTTAAGACCTCATCATCACCACCATCATAATCTAGAGGATGACTATTCTAGATATAGGGCTGTGGACCTTTTGTTATTCTTTTCTACCTCTTGATTGCCCTGCCAGCTCTGGGTCGCCTTATAGCATATCAGTTTGGAGAAGAACATCTGTCGGTTTGGGTGAGTCAGTGGTTGATTGATGCTGACTTTAGCGGCCTCATCACTAATGGAATTCCAAGTAATACCAATGGCATTTTAGCTGGAGTAGAGTCTAGACTTGAAATTGACGGAGAATGATTGCTACTAAATCCCATAGAACAAATGTTCGTACAAGTAACCTGCAAGTAAATGACCTAGTCTATGAATACATTGATCCAGAACCTTTGCAGAGGTTAACTGATTGCTCTGGATGCCAGAGCTATTCCCAATACTGAGATTTCCTGATTAATCACCCCTTTAAGACATAAACCTTTTTGTTACTTTGGAACATCTTGGATGAAAATCTTTCCGAAATATAGTACGTACTTCCTTCCATTCCTAAATGTAGGATATTGAACCTGATTTCACCTTTTCTTATTTACTCAGTCATTTTTATGAACATTAAATATTGCTATGTGTGATAATACAACATGCACAGCCAAAAATGACCTCAGACAGCTGTTTAATTCTCAGATCTGCTTCTGTTTTCTACCTTGCTGTTAATTGCCACTTCTCTTTCTTCCCTTCTAGACTGGAACATCTAATCTGCTATGGGCTAGAAACCAAAAAACATGCTTATCAGAATTTGTGTGTAAAATATGAGGTGTTTTTTTTCCTTTCCAAAAGCATTTAGTTAGAACCTTTACTATAAAGTAGGCAAGCTTTAGGGAGTGGAATTTGTGGTATTTTGTTTGGCTCAACCAGGACTAGAATCCAAATCTTCTTATTTCTACTAGGGCCAGTGATTTTCTATTGCAAAGTGTTGACTCCTTATTGTACTCAGCTATCTGACCACAAGCATTTATTAAGTACCTGTTGTATGCTAGACATTTGGGTATACATAGACAACGTGAAGTTCCTACCCAAGGAGCTTATATTCTATCAGGGGAAGGGGAGGATAAAAGGTATGTATGCACAGAAAATTAAATACAAAGTAGATATACAAAGTAATTTCAAGGAGGCCATTCAGCAATAGTTTTCCATTAATTCTAGCTTCTTGATTTATCTTTCATAATATGTCTTGAATATAGTCACATCCATGTGAGATAAATGTAAAATTGGGGCAGCATTCTTTTCAAAAAGGTTTCTGACTTTTCCTTTGCAAACTGCAGTATTGAGAAAGACAATTACATTCTTCAGTTATGCATTGGAAGGAATTAATTGATTTTTAAATACCTCGGCTTCTTGAGAGGTTGCTCTCGTTAGTAGGTTATCAAGGTGTTTTCCGTACAGCTAATATCCTCCTCAGGTCTTGGCAGGCACCCAGTGTAGTTTTCTTCCAGTGACTGTGAAATGTTTTGACAAGTGAGTCATCTTCTCTCCTAGGATGAATAAGACAGGATTCTAGTAGAAAGTGGTACTTGAGCTGAGCTTTGAGGGAAACTAGGGATTCTTTGAGATTAAGGTGAGGAGGTAGCATAGGAGGCAGGCATGGAAGATGACTTGGGTAAAGTCATGGATATGCGAATGGAATGCTATGTATTGAGAGCACAGTTCTGGTTTGGTTAGAACTTAGAGCTTGTAAAGGAGAGTAACATAAGGCAAACCTGAAAAGGTAGCTGGAGCTGGATTTAAAAGGGCTTTAAAATCCAAACAGAGGAGTTCATACTTTACCCTAGAGGCCTTCTGAAACACTGAAATTTTTCGAGCCTAAGAGTGGTGTATTTTGACCTGTGCTTTTGGAATATCAGTTTGGTAATTGTGGAAATAATGCCTTGGAGAAGGATGAGATCAGAGGCTGGGAGACCAATTAGGATGCTATTAGCAAGAGTCCAGGGAAGAAGAAACAAGGCCCAGAACTAAGACCATGTTTGTGCGAGTGGAGAGAAGGGGACAGATCCAAGCGATGAGGAGGAGTAGAAATAACAATATTTGGCAAACGATTGAACATGATGGGTGAAAGTGAAGGAAGAGTTAAGAATGACGGGGGTTGTGAATTTGGTTGACTGGAAAGTGAGAGGATTTGGGGGGGTGGATAATGATTTGTTTTGGACTTATTAAGCTTGAGATGCCTAATGGAACATCCAGCTGGTCCAATGGGAAGCTGGAAGTCATCTGCATAGAAATGATCATTGAACTCATAGGAGCAGAGGAGAGTGCAAAGAATGTGTAAAGAGAAGAAAACAAAGCAATGTGGTCGGAAGCTAGATTGCAAAGAGTTGATAATTGAGTCAGAGTTGAGAAAGCAGAGGAAAGCAGTGTGGAAAGTTCTTCTCCCTAGGAATCTGACTGTGAAAGGAAGAAGGGATATAGAATGATAACTTGAGTAGATAATAGGATCAAGTGAATCCCCCTTACCTCTATCTCCTAGTTTCCCTGATTTTACCCATTGCAGGAGGCCTTTCCCAGTCCATCCAGCTGCTAATACAGCCCCCTCTCAGGATACATTCCATTTACTCCAACCTGAACATACCTAGTTGTTTGCATGCTATTTCCTTGTTAGAATATAAGCTTTATTATTTTTGCCTTTCTTTTTATTCCCAATGCTTAACACAATGCCTAACATATGGTAAACACTTAAATGCTTGTTGACTAACTGAAAATTTCTAAAGGATGGGGGAGAGATAGGCATATTATATGTATTAGGGAAGGAGTCAGTGATAAAAGAGGGATTCAAGAAGAGAGGGAGGGGATGATTAAAGAGGCAAGCTTCTGGAGGAGGCAGGAGAGGATGGGATCAAGAAATACTTGTAAAGCAGGATGACCACTTCATTCTCAGACACTGGAGCAAAGCAGGAGAGGCTAGGGAATGATCAATAAAGGATTAGAGTCAAAGGATTGGGGGATGGGAAAACTGAGAATAGTTGGCTTCAGTTTCCTTGGTAGAGGATGAGGCAAGGTCTTTTGCTAAGAAGAAAAGGAAACAGGTGGCATGGGTAGTCTGATAAGGGAAGAGAAGGTTTGGAACAATTCAGAAAGAGAATATACCAGGGAAGAATAAAAGGACTGGCTTGCAGTAGGGCAGTGGTGGGGAGCCAGTTGAGATTAGATGACATAAATTGATGGTGGATCCAGTTAACATGATTATGTGACTTCCTCCATCAGCATTCAGTGGTAGATGTAGGAGTGGGATAGATGGATGGTGGAAGTAA
Source organism: Trichosurus vulpecula (assembly GCF_011100635.1). Classification (NCBI taxonomy): domain Eukaryota; kingdom Metazoa; phylum Chordata; class Mammalia; order Diprotodontia; family Phalangeridae; genus Trichosurus; species Trichosurus vulpecula. The sequence continues at coordinate 120,089,620 of NC_050580.1, read as the reverse complement.
TTCAAGGTTTAGATTTGGAAAATGATTAGCAATGAGACAAGGGAGTAAGGGGTAGATGACAGTGCATAAACGAACTGGTTAACCATAAGGTCAAGAGGTTGGAGGGCAGGAAGTGAGATCAGAACAGGAGTGATAACCTGTTGAATTGGAATGACTAGAGGATTCTGTGAGGATGAAGAGTGGGTTTAGGAGAGGTAAAGTTCAAAGTGATGAAGAGACCAAGGTTATGACTATCCCTTCGTGTGCCTGGGTAGAGTAACAATGCAGATCATGAGAAATCTAGGAAGCAAAGATGCTTGAAGGGACATTAACATGTAAATTGAAAGTGTAGAAGAAGACTAAATCTGCTATTAAGCCCTCACAGATAGGAGGGAGAATGACTTAGGAGCCAATAAAATAGCCACCAAATTCTGGATAAAATGACAAATCTGGTTGGAGTGAATCTCAAAAAAGGAGAAATTAGTGAATGAAGTTGTTAGTAGGAGGCTCTGGAAGTGGCAATGAGGAGCAAGAAACATTTCTATTCTTTCTTCTAGGGCTAGTATATATTCTTCTAGTGTATGTATTTGGGTGGAATGAATAAAGAATGGAATGAATGAATTTCTGTCTGGTATCAGAGAAGGTTTTAGCCAGGGATTCAGCATCAGGGGTAGTAGAAGAGCCCCAGGTTTCTGCTTTTAAGTGGATGAGCAGAGCATTAAGAAAGAGGTAGAAAAAGAAAGCCAGTTTGTAACAATAGAAAGGGATGCTCTAGGGCACAATGGAAGGAGATGGTGGACTGGTCTGGGAACATAGACATGTGTAGCCTGGGACTCTAAATCATTTGGGATTTTGAGAGCTGCCTCCTCCAATGGTACTGTTGATTTGCTATTCAAAATACAAGATTGGCGAATTTTTTAAAAGTCATTTGTATCACAGAAACTTGTCAACATACATGCTGATTTTTAAATATAGGAGAACTAACAAAGGGAGCCATGAAAAACTAAAAATGTGATTTACCTGTATAAAAGTAATACCAGTACCAGTACTTTATATGAATTGCATTCTGCAAACAGTTAGGTATGTCTTTGTTTCTCAAAATCTAACAACAGAATACATCATTGCTGTATGGGGTAAACTCAAATTTTCTTTGTCCCAACTTATAACATCCATCCAGAAGAACTTTCTTTTTGTTCTCTGAAAGGATGGGTTAACCAGGCCTTGTGTGTCTTAGATAGTATAGATGATTTATTTTACACAATAGATGTGTTCTTGAAAAAATATATATATATATACATATATACATATATATACACACATATATAAATTAACTTATTAAAATTAATTAGTGAGTTACTGAGTAAATGCAAAATGTAAAGGAAATAATGAATTATTTTGTCAAACAACCAACTCTATAGTTCAAACTGTTTATATTTTTTAAAAGCAAAGAATACATATGTTTATCTAAGGAGCTTTAATATACCCTATAAATAAATTTAGAAAAAAATAACCAGTTTACTCTTTGGAAAACTTCCATCAGCCAACTCTTTTCCTGGATGACACATTGGATGCTACATAATTGAATTCAGAAACTCTCTCTTTAAATTATCAATTAAAAATATTTATTTTAAATCAAGCCAACAAGTATTTTTACTTGAGCAAATGTTTATTTGCAAACCTACTTTAAGATGTGGTTAAGTAACCCAGTATAGTTGGGCTACATTGTAAGCTCCATGAGGGCAATGCTCTTTGTATCTCCTCTTGGTTCTAGAACAAATCTCTGTAAATAGAAAGCACTTAACAATTTGCTGAATGAATGAATTTAAGACATTCTCTTTTGGGGATTCTTGACCCCATACTGAGTTGAGTCATGACTGTAATTATAGATAACCAGAAGGCTCATATTAATAGCAAAAAAACAACCTAGACAAAGAATTTTTACATGTGAAAAAAAGCCATCCATTACCAACATTGCTTAGAGGTTATCTTACTGGTTTTTTTTTATTCACATGTATTTTTTTTGGAACCTTAAAGAGATTAATTGGAACATTCTTTCCTGTTGGTGTGATTTAGATTTCAGGAAATCACATGTGATGTTGGTCATGTTTTGTAATGCATATGTTAAAAATAACTATTGCAAGATTTAGAAAAATTAAAATAGTTTCCTTTAGCTTTGCTGAAAAAAGACTTATTTCTTCCAAAATGGCAAATATTGTATGACTCAGACTGATGAGTTAAATTTATAAAAAACACAGGAGCTACAAGTGAGACATTTTGATTTTATTGTTTTTAAGTAGAAGTAACCTGAGAAAAACATCTGCATAAGGTTTTGCCTGAATTTCTATATTTGAAATCAGAACACTCTCTTGCCAAGACTTTTTATACAGGAAGTTACAAAATGGACAGATTTCAGTTATCTTCATTTGGTTGTTGAAATGAATCACATACTCCGTTCTACTATAAAAATGTCATCTTTTTGCCTTAAATGCAGCACATGTACCAAGTATCGTTATATTTTTAAACATTGCATTTTGTGTTAAAGAGATTGGACATGCAAGGTGGCTGCCAGGAACTGTGTAGTGTACCATAAAAAACATTGGACTTGGTATCAGAATTTCTGGCACCAATGCTTGCTGACATTGTAACCATAGGGAAGTCAATTAATAAATGCTGGTTGATTGACTGACCTTTTAGAGTCTCAGCTTTCTTATACAGATAAAAATCATAGTGCTGTAAGTTTGTATTTACATAATACTTTAAAGGTGTCTTTAGGACAATGTGGTACAGTGGAAAGAAAACCTACTAGTCATAGAGAATTTGCCACAGGGCTATGAACAAAATGCTCTGTAAAACTTGGAACATTATAGACAAGTGGATAATTGCCATTACAATGTTCTCTTCACAATTTTATTAACTGCAGAGCACAAGGCTCAGAAAGGATCAATGATTTAGGAATTAGGGATTGCAGTGCAGGGATGGCTTTTTAGTTACCACATCCCATATTCCCAAGCCCATCCAATTCCCACCAAGATCTTTCATTCCCAAGATGTCCCCCAATCTTGCTATTGGTCCTTGCCACTACACCTTCAGTGGGTCTTTCAATGTGCATTGTCTACCCAATTAGAGCTGTGGGCACCTGATGAGCACTTAACACAGTGCTTGGCATATGGTAAGCACTCATCTTCCTCAATTCAAATCTATCCACAGACACTTACTAGCTATGTGACCCTGGACAAGTCATTTAATCCCATTTGCCTCAGTTTCCCCATATGTAAAATGAGCTGGAGAAGGAAGTAGCAAACAACTCCAATATCCAAAAAAAAACCTTCAATAGGATCATAGAGAGTCGGATACCACTGAAACCAGTGAACAACAAAGAAAAAATAGATTAGTGAGGGGAAAGATTGAAAAGAGAGAGATCAGTTAGGAAGTGTCTGAGGCTGGATTTGAAATGAGGGAGACAAGTCTTTCTGAATCCCGGAGAAGTGCATTTCTTCTACTATTGCAGAGTTGGCTAGGGTTAGGGAGATGACACCGCAGATACAGCACTGGGCCTGGAGTCAGGAAGACTCATCTTCCTGTATTCAGATCTGGCCTCAGACATTTACTACCTCTGTGACTCTGGGCAAGTCACTTAACCCTGTTCGCCTGAGTTCCTCATCTGTAAAATGAGCTAAAGAAGGAAAAGGCAAATCACTCCAATATCTTTGCCAAGAAAACCCCAAATGGGGTCCTGAAGAGTCAGACACTACTGAAATGACTGAACAATAACAAAGCACCTAATAGATGCTTTCCCATTCTATTCCAAATTCTAGCTCTGCAACTTACTACCTTGTGACTTTAGGCAAATCATTTAACTTCTCTGGGCCTCTATTGCTTCATCTGTAGAATAAAGGGGTTGGAGAAGGTGACTTCAGAGGTCCCTTCTAGTGCTAATTCCACGATCCTGTGCTTTCCCGAGGCACAAAGCCGGATCTTCAAACACCAAATCCAGACCTTCTCGCTGTGCGGCATGCCGCCTTTCTAGGCAAGTGACTCTTTCAGGGCCTTGGTTCCTCTTAGTAGATGGTTCAGATGTGAGCCACAGTACCGGGTCTCTCTTCTGGAGCTCAGGGTAGTGATAAGCCTTAGCAAGCTATTGGTGCTACATCCCTGAGTGAGAAAAGCTGGCATTGGTGGTAGAGAGAAGGAAAGGGGCAAAGCCGAGACCGACTCTGTGGTCTTCAGTTGCAAGCACACCTCCCCATGTCCCTGAGCTGATTATCCATGTTCCATATATATGTAGGACAATGACCTGCCTTTGTCTTTATGCCAGTCCCTGCTCCTGGAGAGCTGTCCCTATCCCATTACCACCCGTCAAAATCCTACCAGGCATTCAAGGCCTAGCTTTCATGCCCTCCTTCATGGAACATTCTCTAATGAGCCCACCAGGAGCAAGCACTTTCTTTTTTGAACTCCTGTAGTATTTTATATGACTCATATTTTGCACATTACTATGTATTATGGTTATTTGTACATTTATCTGCCTTATTAGACTGTGCTATTGCTAATAGTAGTGTTAATGTTCTGTCAATAGCATTTATATTGCACTTTAAGGTTTGAAAAGCATTTTTATGTTTATGTAACACTTTAAGATTTGCAAATCACTTTCCTCACAATAACACTTCTAAATGTATTGTTAATTCTCCTACACATTAGGCTGCTAGCTGGTGCGGTGAGTAGAGAGCTGGAGTTTTAATTAGAAGACTTGAGCTCAACATCTGACTTTGAGCCTTACTAGCTGAGTGTCTTTGAGCAAGTCACTCAACATCACCCCCCGCCCAGATTTCTGACATCTATAAAGCGGAGATGATTATAGCACCTACATCCCAAGTTATTCTGAGGATAAAATGAGATAGTCTTTGTAAAGGCCTTTACAAGCCTTAAAGGGTTATATAAATACCAGCTGTCATTATTATCATTGCCATTATCATCACCATCTTACAGAGGAGGAACTAATCTGAAAGCTCAGAGAACTTGCTCAAAAACACTCAACTTAGAAGTCTTAGAGTGAGAACTTGAACTCAGATCTTTTAACTGCAGGTCCATCTCTCCACTATAGTTCAATTCAGCAAATATTTATTAAGAACCTCATATGTGCAAACACTGTACTGGGGACCAGAGATACAAAGACAAAAAAAAATAAAAAACAGTCACTGACCTCAAGAAATTTACTTTGTCTCAGAGGAAATAACAGATATACAGATAGGTAAACATATGACATAAACAAAGCAGAATCAAAGTAATTGAGACTGCCGAATGGATACGGGGGAATCCAGAAAGGCTGCTCTCACAGGTGGCTTTAAAGGGGATTATGGGGTCCATTAGGCAAAGATGAGCAGGAAAAGCATTTCAAGTTTGAGAAACGGCCTTACTAAGACTGACATTTTGTGTGCAGAGAATAGCAAGCAGGCTGCTTTGGAACATGAAGCATGGGAATTAGAGTACTGTAAAATTACTCTGGAAAATAGGTTGGAACTAGATGTAGATGGCTCTAGATTCCAAACAGGGGAGTTCATATTATGTCTTAGAGGTGATTGAGAATCTCTGAAACTTCTTGAGTAGATGAGTGATAGAATCAGGCTTGTCTTTAGAAATATCAATATGGCGGCTTATGATAGATTGGAGATGGGAGACAGAAACGGGGGGAAAGCAATCTATTAATGTAGTCCAAGTGAAAGGTGCTGAGGATCTGAATGACATTGGTGGTCATGTGAGTAGAGAGAAATGAGAGAGATATGAAGGTGGTATCCACAAGTCTTGACAATTGATTGCATATTGGTAAGAGGGTGGAGGAAAGTGAAGATTCAGGTATGGTTTATGAACAGGCAGTTTTCAGAGGAAGAAATCCAAGCTATCATCAACCATATTAAAAAAGTGCTCCAAATCCCTAATAATTAGAGAAATGCAAATTAATGTAATTCTTAAGTTCCACATCACAACTATCAAATTGGCAAAAATGATAGGAAAATGAAATTTGTTGGAGGGACAAATGTTGGAAGGACTATAAGAAAACAGACATATCTATGTGCAGTTGATGATGCTGTGGGTAAATCTGGCCATTTTGGAAAGCAATTTGGATATATGCCCTGCAAGTTACTAAGCTGTGAATACTCTTTGACTTGGCAATGCTACTACTGGATCTATACTTTTAAAGAGGTAGGAGAAAGAGAAAAAGGGCCTCTATGTACAAAAATATTTATGGAAAGTTCTTTTTGTATTGGCAAAGAACTGGAAACTAAGGGCATGCTCATAAATTGTGGAATGCTAAAAAAAATTATATGTTGTATTCTAAGAAATGATGAAGAGAATGGTTTTACAGAAATCTGGGGAGACTTGTATGAGTAGATTCTGAGTAAAGTGAGTGAACCAGGAGGACAATTTTTGTAACAACAGCATTATAAAAAGGTAAAGACAAACAACCTTGAAATACATGAGAATTCTGCTCAGCACAATGACCAACCATGATCAAACATGATACCTACCACAGAGAGGTGATAGATTGAGTGCAAATTGGGATGTGTAATTTTTGGACATGACCAATGCAAGAATTTTGTTTTTTGCTTGATTATGCATATTTGTTATGGGACAAGAGGTAAGATAGAGATGATTTTTTATAATTGAAAAAATTAATTATTTTTAATTCAGGGATGATTCTGAGGTTGTAGACCTGGTTGAATGGAAAGATAGTGGTATCCTCACAGAAACAGGGGAAGTTAGGAAGAGTGGGGGCAGGCAAAACTTTGGGGAAAGGGTTCCGTTTTGAATGTGTCTGGTTTGAGATGTCTATGGGACATCCAGTTGGAGAAAACACAATTTCTCTTCTCGAGAGTAGAGACTATGTCTTATAGATCTTTATATCTACAGCCCAGTTCTTAGCATGATGTTTTATATGAAGTAAGTATTTCTTGAATGAATATTGCAAGGAAAGGCCTCTCTCTAGTGTTTGTGGCAGAATAGTGCAGCAAAGAGTTAACCATTGCCTGTTAAAAATCAAAGACCAAGCCATTGCATTTCTGGCATTTTTCTAGCATGATAGCTGGAGAGGGATGTGTTTTTCCATAGTCCCCTAGTGTATTTTAAACAGGATGAAGAATTTGTACTTTTATGTAGAGATTAAATCCCAGAAGAGGTGCTGGCTGCAAAGAGACAGAGTAGTGGTGATTTTCTAATGGAGAACAGAGCGGCAAGATGCAATGAGCTTTGGTCCCATGATACTGGGTCATGTTTTGAGCATGAAGGCTGTAAAAAAATGATATAAAATGGTATGTTTTGCAAAATGCAGAGAGCACCATTTGATGAAGTGGTTTTGTAGACAGTGGATACTTCCACATATTGGTTACTATTATATTGAGTGCAGTATTATAACCAATGCTTGATTATTCAGAGAATGATTATCTAGTTTCCAGTTGCTTAGATCTTTTATTTTACTTATTTCTTCTTCTTGCTGCCTGTCTATTGGCCATCTGATGTCTAATTAGCACCTTTACCAGACAGTAGGGAGGAGAAATAAAAGGAGGTGAAATTCAAACCAGTCTGCCTTGCTACTTGGCTAAATCAGTTGTTTAGATTATCTGTGGGTATCGGTTATCCATGATATCCTGTTCCCCATTGCCACACATAATCAAGACCTCCCCCATGTGGGCCAGTTAGCTTCACTGTATCCTGTGGCCACAGACTGTAACTTGAACCCCAGCTAGCCATCTGGAACATGTGTGCTGTTGGTCGCAAGTATAACTGGACTGGAGAGATTGGATGGATCAGGGTATATCCACACCCAACTCCTGGAAAAACAATGTGACAATCGTGCCCCGCTGTTGGTAGGGTAGCAGTATCACCATCAGGCATAAAGAATACCTTTATTATTAAGACTTGCCAGAATGTATTATGGATGAAAAGTCCTTTCGCACCATTAATCAATTGAGTGCCCCAGGTGTGAGGTCTTTCACCAAGCATCTAATCAAATAGTGTAGCATATACTAATATCATGATTTCTTCTGTATCTAAACATTTGGGATTTTACATGTAAAATAGGTATATTTGCTTCTCATAACTAGTCAGTCAGTTGACAAGCGTTTATTAAGTGCTTACTACATTCAAGGTGCAGTGCTGAGTCCTGGGAATTACGAAGACCAAAACAGTCTCTGTCTTCAAGGAGCTCAAAATCTCATAATGATGTAAATACAAGATATATACAGGTAATTAATCTTTAAGGGAGGGCACTAGCAGTGTGTGTGTTTGGGGGGCGGGGAACCCTCCTGCAGAAGTTGGGATTTGAGCTGAGTCCTGAAGGAAACTAGGGAAGGCAGGAAGCAGAGCTGAAGTGGGAGAGCACTCCACGCTATCTTTGGGGAGACTTTGAAAAGGCATGAATCTGGGAGCATCTGGGTGTGGCAGAACAACAAATAGGCAAGGATGGCTAGATGATAGAGTCTCTAGAGTATTGAAGAAGAATAGAGTTTAAGACTAGGAAGTTACAAAGGAGCCAGGTTGTGAATTGGCTTTAAATGCCAAACAGGATGGTTTCATATTTGATCCAGGAAGTAATAGGAAGGCACTGGTGTTTACTGAGTGGGAGGGGAAGGGACAGGCTGGTGATATGGTCAGACCTAAAATTTAGAAAAATCACTTTGGCAGGAGGGTGATGGCTACACAAATGGAGAGGAGAAAAAAAAATATATGTTTGTGTGTATATATATATATATATATGTATATACATATACATATATATACACACACATATATGTGTGTGCATGTGTGTATGTATATGGAGAGAGAGAGAGAGAGAGAGAGAGAGAGATGATAAGAAGGTCGAAGCAGCAAGATTTGACCACACATTGGATGTGTGGAGTGTCTGCAAGTGAGGAGTCAAGGGTGAAACTGACTGTGAGCCTGAGTGTCTGGAAGGATGATGGTGCCCTCGATAATAATAGGAAGTTTGGGGAAGGGATGATTTTGAAAGGAAATATAAAGTTCTGTTTTGTACATATGAGGCTTGAGATGCCTATGGAACATCCAATTTGAAATGTCCCGAAGCAGTTAGTAACAGAAAAGTTGAGCTCAGGAGAAAGATTAGGGCTGGATACATACATACATACATACATACATATTCTATGTAGAGGAGATAATTGTACCCTTAGAAGCTGATGAAATCCCCAAGTGAGATAGTATAGAGGGAGAAAAGAAGAGGGCCTATAATAGAGTCTTGGCAGACTCATGGTTAGTGGGTATGACCTGGATAAAGATACACTAAAGGAGACTGAGTAGGACCAGTCAGAGAGGTAGGAGAACCAGGAGAAATCAGTGTCACAAAAACCTTAAGAGGTGAGATTATGGAAAAGAGAATAATAGATGATATCAAAGGCTACATGAGAAAAAGCCATTAGATTTGGCAGTGAAGAGATCGCTGGGTGGTAGTGGTAGTGGTAGGAGTAGGAGTAGTAATATTTGTAAAGAGTTTAGCATAGTGCCTAGCGCATAGTAGGTGCTAGTATAAACATTGGCTAGTGGTATTAGTGGTGCTGCTGCTGCTGGTAGTAGTAGTAGTAGTAGTAAAGATGAACAGAAGTTTTGATTTCTTTTGGAGCTATGTTGCATATGCAAAGTGATATCATTAAGTGTGATTATGTGAATAGATCTGAGAAGATAGGGGCTATTCAGAAGTAGTTTATCTTAACATTCTGAATACTCCAGGTTTTCTTGTGTAGTTCATAGAAATGATGAAAAGGGGAAGAAAGAATTCAAAGATTCTGAGTTTGTGCCTCCATGATATTATCTAATTCCTTATCAACACTGTATGAACAATAATTTTGGCAATTTTTACATTCATTTTTATAAGATTTTGAGTTCCAAATTTTTCTCTCTCCCTTCCCTTCATTTGATAGAGGTTATATATGTGCAATCATGTAAAATGTATTTCCACGTTAGTCATGTTGTGAAAGAAGAAACAGAACAAAAGTAAAAAAAGCTACCAAAAAATAAAGTGAAAAATAACATGCTTTGATCTGCATTCAGACTCCATAGTTCTTTCTCTGGGTGTGGAGAGCATTTTCTATCATGAGTCTTTTGGAATTGTCTTAGATCATTGTGTTGCTGAGAAGAGCTAAGTCTATCACTGTTGATCATCACATGATGTTACTGAAGAACAATAAATTTTAAAATGCTTGGAAAGCCCATGTACTCTAGTGGATAGAAAGCGGACCCTGAAGCAAGGAAAATCTCAGTGTAAGTCCTACTTCTGATCCATACTGGCTGTGTAACCCTGGGAAAGTCACTTCACTTTTCAGTACTCTAAGGCCTGGAGCAGAGCTGGGGGACCTGTGGCCTGCAGGCCACATGTGACCCTCTAGGTCCTCAAATGTAGCCCTTTGACTGAATCCAAACTTCACAGAACAAATCTCCTTAATAAAAGGATTTATTCTGTAAAACTTGGACTCAATTAAAAGGCTGCACTCAAGGACCTATAAGGCCACATGTGGCCTTGAGGCCACAGGTTCCCCACCATCCCAGTTCTGGAGTCTAGGCCACTTGGATCAGTCTGTAAATGGTAGAAATTGTAAACCTGCTTTGATAAAAGAGGTTTCCTCATCTGGGAGTCACCATACCAAGGAAATCAAACTATCCAGTCTTTGTCCCCAACCCCTTTAAGGTTACAATGCACTTTTCCAATATATGAATTCTATTTAACAGGTATTTATTGAACACCTCCCTTGTGCTTGCTGCTGTGTCAGTCATGGTCAACCAGCCTACAGTCCATCAGGTCATCTCATGTCATCCTTATAACAATCCCTTGATTCAGTGAAAGTGTTCTCCACATTTTACAGATTCAGAAACTAAGACTCAGAGGATGTGGGGACTTGCCAACAGCTAGTAGGTGGCAGAGCCAGTCTTTCTGACTCCAAACCTAGGTCTTGTTTCTTATTTCTAATTCAAATTCTTTCTACTACATCTTGCTGAAACATTCTAGGTCAGTGTTTCCCAGATGCCAGTCAGCAAAGCTTTCACTACCAAAGAAAGATCTTTCTTCTTTAAAAACTATAAAATTTAAAAAGCGCTTCTGCTCTACCTCTTGTTCCTTGCACCCCCATCTACTTTCTTTTCCCTGTTCCCTTTCTTCTCCCTCCTTGTCCTCCAGAGCTGTCATCTTGCTAAGCCTCCAGGAAAGAATTTGGGTGTTTTACTACAAGGTGTTCCTAAAGTCTGGAAACATAGGCAAAAATGCATATTTTCAAGAAATGAAATGAATGAAATTTTCAACATTTTATTTAATCGGAATATTAACAAATAACATCCTCAATTCATTTGTGGTGCAAAGGTTGATGAGCTTTGCAAGATTCGTGTGAACTCACTGCAGTAACTGTACATTGCCATCAATTGCCTATGTGTCTAGACTTTAGGAACACCCTGTAGTTTGCAATCTAGTCTAGTTTGGGGACCGCCAATCCACAGCATCTTCCTCCTCACAAATCCTTGAAGTCAGTAGACATCCACTTGTCTTCTCTATATAAGGTTCTGTCTAGGGAAAGCCTGCTACCAGCTGTCTTCTCTACTGAGTTAGGAGAATCAGTCTTTACTGTTTCAGTTACTTAAAAGATAGATAGCATGGAAAAATGGATAAAGTACTAATCTTGGAGTCAGAGAGACCTCAGTTCGAATCCTGATTCAGACCCTTCCTAGCTGTATGACCTTGGAAAAGTTGTTTGATCTCTCTCTGGACCTCAATTTCCTTATCTGTAGATAAGGCAACAAACATTTATTAAGCACGTACTATGTGCCAAACACAGTGCGAAGTGCCCAGGATACAAATCCAAGCAAAAAGAAAGATAGTTTCTACCCTCAAGGAACTCACATTCTAATGGAAGAAAACTACTTTCAAAAAGAGAGTTGCCTTTAACCAACTTTTATTATGTGCTTACTTCATGTAAGGGACTGTGCTAAGCACTGGAGATAGAGAAAGAAAAAAATGATATAGTCCCTGGCTTCAAGGAGATATCGGGGGTGAGGAGAAGGCTGTACAGTGTGTATAAAGTGAAGTTGAAAACAACATGGAATGTGATGGAGTCAGATGAAAGATCAAGACAAAATGCTCAATGAAAATTTTAGGAAGGGGAGACTGCTTTTATTTGGGGTGACCAAGGAAGGCTTCATTGGAGAAGGTGACGCCTGAACTAGATTATGAAAGAAACTAGTGATAGGGATAGGTTCTGATGATTTCATGGGTATAGAGAACTCCAGAGGGAGGAAACTTTATACCAAACAGGAAATAAAGATTCTAAAAGGTGGAGATGAGGAGGGTGCTCATTTCCAGAATAGGAGATGGCCTGGAGGAAACCATGGAGGCAGAAGAAAATATGTCAGTTTTAGGAACAGTTAGTGGACAGTCCAATTTTGCCAGAATGTAGTTTGTGTGAAGGGGTAGGTTGGAGGCAGATCATTAAAGACCTTAAATGCCAGAGTAAAGGGTTTATATTTTAAACTAGAGAAAATAAGGAATCACTGAAAGTTTTTGAGCCTAGGAGAATTTTAACCACAATATAAAGGACAGATTAGGGGAGGAGATAGGAATCAGAGAGATCAGTTGCAAGGCTAATTCAGCTGTCCAGACAAGAGATGATGAAGATCTGAGCTAAGCTTATGACATGTGAATGGAGAGAAGAATATATGAGAAGCAGAGGCAGAATTAATAAGATTTGCTGATTTTGGATGGGAGGAGAATACGGAGAGGAAAGAATCAAAAATGATTCTGAGATTTTTAAGACTGTGTGATTGGGAGGATGGCCATGCTGTGACCATAATAAATAAGGAAGCTATGAGTTGGAACAAAGAAGGTGATGAATGTAATTCAGGGCTTGCCAACTTCAGGGCGCCATTAGAACATTTAGGTAGAGATGTCCGGAAGGTATTTTGAAGGAGGAGAAAATTTAATGGATGCTCTTTTATGCCCTTCTTTAGCACTGTAAGGGTCAGCATGATCCTAAAATAAAATACTTACTTTTTATTAAAGTGTCAGTCAAGGCGATGTTAGAGATTGTTAACTGTTGAATCCATTGTTCTCCAAAACAATTTCTCCTTGAGAACCAAGCTTTCTAATTTTTGTCTTGCTAGGGCAACCAGTTAACCCTAGTTGCCATTAAAAGAATCAGCATCCGGCTGTGTCACCTCTTCCTCGTATGAAGCTGCCTATTTAAGGCACTGTTTCAGTGGTACATAATTTTACTTTGGAACACATGCTTCATATTTCATGAATTCTTTGTCCTTGCAAGAGAAAGCTTCCCCAAATTTTGATGGATGCTTTTCCTAATATCGTGAAGTTTTTTTTTTTCAAGGTCAACTTCATGTGCACATCTGTTAAAATGACTGTTCTACCTTTTGAGAATAAGAACATTTTGTCACGGCAATGAATAGAATTTTTTTATTCCTCTCTCCCCTCATTTCAGGGGACTGTACATATTTGGAACCACTTCAGATGTTATCTGTAACTTGACCATTGCTTTGCTTTTATTTTTAATCATTTCCTCTTGTTCTCTCCTTCCCCCTCCTACTCGCTATCTTGGTTTTCCTCATTTTAACTAAGATAAGATGTTTTCAGTTTTCTTAAGAATTCTTTTGGTGAAATATTTCTATTTTCTATTTGTCTTCCTCTTCTAGCCTGTGGAGTATTTTTTTATGTGTACAAAGTCTTCTTTTGTGATCTTATCCAAGGCAAACTTCTAATTTGTCTTTTTTTAAAGTCAGTATTGGCCAAAAGACTGTTTGAAACCCATCTGGCTGACAGCAATTAAAGAAGGATCCTCTTCCTTTGGAAAATAGACTGTCCTGTCCTAAGGCTATGGGCTCCTTAGGATACTGAAGTGGATAGGCCACCATAAAGAGGATCTAGCAAACTAACCTACCGTAGAGTTGGAGAACTGGTATTGTCAGCAGTGGTCTGCTTTCAAGGTTCCTATCTGGCTTCATTGTAATTCTGACCCAGTCTCTCATCCTCTCCTGGTTTCACCTTTCGTCTCTCACAGGTAATTCAGCCAAGTTATCTTTCTTAATAGCACACCTATAGTTGCATTGATTCAGACTGATATCTGACTCTAAGTGTCTGCCTCCTTGGGTCTGATACTTCTAGCCCTCTTTCTTCCCTGAACTTAGACCCTCAGTAAGTGGCACAGGCTAATGGAATTGGCTTCCCCAGAATATTCTGCACTCCCACCACTTCTCCAGTTGACCAGTGAGTCCCATAGGATCACAGGTAGCAAGACTTGGCAGTTTCTTACTGTTATCTGCCGTAGTTAATCAAGATTAACTCTTTGCTCCCAGTGCCCTATACCAGTGCTCAAATAATTAGTACCTTTACATGATTCTTCAGTGAAAACTGACAGAACTGCCTTATAGGGCCATATAGAGAAAGGTCCAGTTATCCTAATAGTATGTACAGTCAAAATGTTACCAATGTGTTGATACTCTCTGGATGCAGTTCTGCCTCTGTGTCTTTGAGAAATTTGTCAGAGAGCAAAACAGCATCATTGTTAGGAGGTTTCTTGAGAATTGTAACTGATCAGAGCTATAAAAACAAGCTAAAAATTTTTAGTCACAAAGTTGTCTGGCTTAACAGTTTGAAAATTAAGTGTATCCTTGAAGAACAAAATTCATTGTGTCTAGGGAGCAGAGTTATGTTTGACCACAGTCTCTCACTTTTGTTTAATGTAATCAGAGGGTTGGATTCCAAAGGAAAGGTTTATCAACCTTGTTATGCTGTTTGTTCTCTTGTTATTTCAACAATCCTAAGCTGCATCCTGCCACCAAAGCCCAACATTTTGGCATTATTTCCTAATGATACTACATGGCTGCAAATCAGGAATACCATGTCTTCTGGGAGAGGCAGTATGGCATGGTGGATAAAGAGCTAGGAATACCTGGGTGCAAGTACCACCTCAGATACCATTTGTGTGACCCTGCACAGGTCACTTATCTCTTAGTGCTCCAGGTGACTCTTTGATACTATAAATTGAAGAGAAGATGCTGATCTCTATTAGTAGAGGGAGTTTTCTTACCATTCTATATAGAAATTTCATTCCAAATAGAAATGAAATCACAAATCCAGTCCCTATCCTATGTTCTCTGAACAATCAAAATGGCAGGTGCCCTCTTGGGCAACTCAAAGATATATATGCAGCAAGTATATCACCCATGATGATTGGCATGCAAGAAGTGATGTAAAAGTACGTTAACAAATATATGTTTGACTGGAAAAAAGAGGTGAGAGGATGACAGAGGGATAGCTTAAATGGTGTGCAAGTATCCATTAAATATTAAAAGACCTCGAGGAAAGCCTCTGGTAAATTGTGTAAAATCCTTCATTAAAAAATATAGAGAGAGAATGACATAGATAAGAAGCATACAAGATGAGAATGCATGGAATGGGTTGAGATCTCCTTGCCAACTAAGCAAGTACCATATCAATAAAGTTCCAGACACGTTGGAGTGATATTAAAATATGTGATCTCTCCATCAGGAAACCTAGAACTAGAGATTTTCATTGTCATCTCTTATGTTTCCTATCATCTCATTCCATTTCTAAGCATCTATAAGCACTTTTTTTTATTATCCATAAAATCAACTCCACTCCTACCCTGACATTTAAAGCCCTCTACGATCTGGCCCCACTGCATTCATCCAATGTTACTTCCCACTGTTTCTCAACATCAACTCTCCACTGCAATCAGGCTATGACTACTTTTATCCCAAACCCATCATGCCGACAGGGGCCTTGGGACGTCTGCTATAAATGCTGCCCTGGGAGAAAGGGAATACATCCAGCCAGAGTCTGTGCCATCAAGCTGAACTCTGTGGAAAAGATTAGAGATATCTAGGTGGCATAGTGGATAGAACTCCACACTCAGATTCGAGAAGACCTCAGATCAAATATGCCTTCAGACACTAACCATGTGATCCTGGGCAAGTCAGTTAACCTCTGCTTGTCTTAGTTTCCTCATCTATAAGTGAGAATAATGATAGTTCCTTAATTCCAGAGTTGTTGTGAAGATAAACTGAGATAATATATTTGCAAAGCACTTTGCAAACCTTCATGTGCTATATAAATACTAGATGTTTTTGTTGTTTATAAAGCAGATTGTCCTTTGTGAATAACATTTCCCAAGTCTCTATGTCAACCATATCTGCAATCCTGTATAGCTACAGCTAACTGCCATCCTCTGTAGGGAACACAGACCTAGACATGCCCCCGGGAAGTCCAATTGAATCCATCTGGATGTGGAAAACATTTATATGAGAATGGGAAAACCCAGACTTCCCAAGATGAAATGTGTGCTTCTACAACATATGGGGAGAATCTACTCCCCTTTCTCTCATTTGCTTAAGCAATTCAAATGCATATTCTGCTGCTACAGAATGAGAGGGAACTTTAAAAAACAAAAAACCCTTCACCACTCCCTTCTTCTGGCACTCCTGTTACATACTCAGCAAAGTCTTTACCTCCATGGACAAGGAATTATTTCAGGCATATCTATAATTATTAAGCCTTGCGCTCCAGCACACTACCCCCATCCCAAGCTATACCATTTTGATATTCCAAATCTAAAGCCATGAGACTGCCAATAAATGCCTTCTGTCTCTCATCTCTGTGCCTTTGTTCATTTTATTTCACCTCTCTGAGAACCTCTCTCCTAACCCCTCTACCTTTCTAATCATTTCCATGCTTAAGGTCCAGCCTCCATAAAACATTTTAGTGCTGTGGCTCATCTTAATCTCTAAATTCCTTGAAGTGGCATCCCTATGACATTCACTGACTATGCTCCACCATCTTATTCTCTAATTGCACCTGTGTGTCTTACCTTCTCAATTAAATTGTAGGAGTCTCTGAGGATGGGGTCCAATGTAATACTTCCTTTATATATTACTCATTCATATTATTGAATGTATAAATTAATATATTTTTCACAATGTCATTTTGCTTTTCCTTTAAAGGAATTCTGATTGGTGTTAGCTTCTCCCTGCAGAGCCCTCCCTCTGGTTATTTTAATTATAATAGTAAGGCAACATTTGGACTATCCATTTCTGATCCCCGTAGAGTCTTTCCACTGGCTATTTTAATGAAAGTAGCAATGAAATACTTGGACTATCCATTTCTAATCTTACTACGTGATGGGCCCACCTAGTTTTTGGTTTTACATGTACATATTACTGATCAAATTCAACTTCCTTTTTAATTAATCTATTGAGGAAGAGGCATCATATTGTCAAATTGACTATTGCTATACTTTGGAATTATACTACAATATAGAAAATTGCTAAAAAGTTCTGTATTACGTCCCCAATCCAATCCAATGTTTGCTTCCCCTATGATCAGTAATTTATGTGGCTTTTAACTGTCGTGAAATTTGAGTTTTGGAGTTGCTATGGGGAAAAACTACCAAGGTCATGCAGAGAGAGTTCATCATTAGGCAACAAGCCTTGCCTTAATCATAGTATTTTAAAATGAATGAAAGTGAAACAGAACACAGCCCTTCCCTTGATAAAGGCTAAGAATCAGTGTAGCCATTTGCCTTTTCCTGTCACAAGTCACAACAATCACAATTAGATTCTCAGAAGCAGGGAAAGATGCTAGATAGTCCCATGAGGAGCTGCACCCTTGAATTTGGGTGTAAATGCTACAGTTTGGGATTTAGGTATAGGAACAAAATTCTCCAAAATTTTAATGGACTGATGATCTAATTGGTATGGGCACTCCTTCCACCAGTGTCAGTCTCACCCATAAATTCTCATCCTATATGATTCTTGTCCATGCCCTTCCATAAATCCTCCATTGGAGAGATCTACCTAGTGCCCTCGAGGCCTTGCTTTGTCTACTTTATGATAGCACCAATGCAATACTTGCACTATCCATCGCTGATCCTTCTGTTTAACTATATGATAGGTCCACCTGTTTTTCTGATTATACATGTCTTTGAGGTAGCATGGTATAATAGAAAAAGACACTGATTCTGAAGGCAGAGTACCTGCCTTCAGGTTCATTTTTTGGACAAGTCACTTATTTGGACAAGTCTCTATACCTCAGTTTCCTCACCTGCTAAATGAGGAGTTTGGATACGATGGCATCTGAGGTGTCTTCCAGCTGTGACCATTTGTGTCTTTTGTCACTTTTCTTAAGTATGAGTCATTATTGGCAATATGCTTCAGCCTACTTACAGCCACCACCTTTCAATGTCCGCTTTGGCCATTGATTCTTCGTAGAGTATGGTTTTCCATGATTCACAGCCATATAGCATTACTGAGAGAATATTGGTGTTAAAAAAAATGAAAAGGACTTTGGTGGCAGGAAGTGACTTGGGATCATTGAAAGTGCTGCAATATTTCACATTTAATCCATATCACTCTTCTGTTCAGTTTTTTACCTAAGAGAGATTTCTATCAATATCTATCTACCTGTATTCCTTCCTTCCTTCTTTCCTTCTTCTTTCTCTTCTTTTCTTCCTTTCTTTTCTCTTTCTTTCTCTTTCTTTCTTTCTTCCTTCCTTCCTTCCTCCCTCCCTTTCTTTCTTTTTATCTTTCTTTCTTTCTATCTGTCTGTCTGCTTATGTACTAACTTAGTTGGCTACCCATCCACCTGCATGTCATAGACAATCTAAAATCTTTACTCTAATTGTTAGTATTCAGCTAGATGGCACAATGGATAGAGCAGTGGTCCTGGAGTCCGGAAGATCTGAGTTCAAATCTGGCCTCAGACACTTACTAGCTGTGTGAACCCGGGCAAGTCCCTTAATGCTATTTGCCTCAGTTTCCTCATGTGTAAAATGAGCTGGAGAAGGAAATGGCAAACCACTGTAATATCTTTGCCAAGAAAACCCAAATGCGATCATGAAGTAACAGATATTATTGAAAACAGCTGAACAACTGAAATTCTACATAAAAGATCTTCATTCAGATTTTGGGCCAGAAGATCTATATTTAAACATCAGCCTTTATACTTACTATTGTGTCTTTTATATAGTACTACTTACTACTACTATGTGTCTTTAGACAAGTCACTGCCTGAGAATCAGTTTCTTTATTTGTAAAATGAGAATTTAAATGGCATTTCTTACCATGGTAAGATTATTGTAAGGGCCAGAGTGAGATAGTATCAGCAATATGCTTAGTAAATTATAGAATTATATAAATATTACCTATTATGTTGATTTACTAGAATATAAGCTTCTCGAGGGTGATGACTATATTGTTTTCATCTTTTTTCCTCATTGTTTGCCACAGTTATCTGCTCAAATGTTTGTTGCATTGACTTTTTATTGTTATTAGGTACTGAGTACTCCATTGTATAAGTTATTCATGCAGAATCTGAATGAACATCTGTGAAGGTTGTTTTCCCGTCTGCAGTTGGAGAATTGTGTTAGGTGTCCTCTAAAATCTGTTCTACTTCTAAAATTCTGTGAGGGATTAGAATTCATTGTAATCTGGCTTGCCTACATATGTCTCTGGGTTTTCTTAATAGTCAAATGAAATTCATATGGACCTCACAGGGATTTCATGGGCCCCATAGCCAAGTAGTCAACAACTTGAGTAAGAGAATGTTATATAACACTGAAGGAAATAGAAGTTACTTTGAGAGTGGGGCTCTGAAGATTCACACATGTGTTATTTGCATTTTAAAAGACCATATTTGAACATCAAGCATCCCATTTTACTTTTATGTTTGTTTTTTCATGTCCTTTACTCCTTCCTGTACCCAATTTCTCTTAAATCTATTCTTCATTCTCATCTTTCATCCATTCCTGCTTCAGCAGTCAATTGATCAAAAGCATTAAAGTGCCTGCAATGTGCCAGGCATTGGAGGTACCCATCCTCCTAACTTTCCTATTATTATGGACAACGCTGGCATCATTTCAGTTACCCAGAATTATCCTGGCGTCCGTCTTCCCTCACCTCCTATATCTAATCAGTTCCTAAGTCTTGCTAATTCTGCCTTCACAATATCTTTGCAGTCAATCTCTCCAGTCAACCTCTTACTTTATTCAGGCCCTTAACCACTGGGTAAGTTATTCAAGACCGCCTCTAGCCTAGATTATTGTAAAAGCCCCCCAACTGGTCTCTCTGCCTCTAGCCTGTCTTCTCTCAAAACCATCGTCCCAATTGATATTCCTAAAAAGCATAGCTCTGCCAATGTCACTTTTTTTTTTGCAAAAAAATCGTCCTTAGCTCCCTATCGTTTCTAAATGACAGACTCTTCTCTTTGGCATTTAAAACCTTTTATAATCAGTTTGCAATATATTTCCTGCTGCTTTCGTATTATTCCTCTTCATACACCCTACATTCCAGGCAAACTGGCCTACTGGCTGTTCACCATACACAACATTCCACCTCTCACCTCCAACCATTGCACATTCCACAGCTGGAATGCTCCACTACATCTTGGAATCCCCTCTCTCCCTTCAAGGTTCATGTCAAGTAGTACCCCCTCACAAGACTTTCCTGATCTCTTCAGTTGTTAATATTCTACTCCTCTCCTAAAGTGCTTTGTGTTTCTATGGCATATACCCCAATATATCAAAAATCATATTATTTTAAGTTTTTTCATTCGCACTCAAGTTTTTAGGTACCCATTTATTGCATAAAGTTGAGTGAAATTGGCATTTGGAAGGGGGTATGTAAAGGACTCCATTGTTCCTACTGAAATTGGAGTATAACATGGAGAAATAAACATTGAAACAGTTGTCTTATAGAGTCGTGGCTGAAATATCATGAAAATATGTTTTCTGATCTCCTTGTGTTCAGCGGCCCATGTGGCACACAGCTGTGATTTATTTTCAGAGTGCTGGATTGGAATTTGACAGACTGCAAGGTTTGCCTTCCTCACAGCTGAAACCATTTGCCGTTTGGGTGATGATAAAGCAAGTGACAATTTACACTTAAAATGCTGTTAAAAAAACACACAGGAAAAAAAAAACACAGAATTCTTGAGTGAGAACAGACAAGCACCAAACTGTATTTGTAATATGAATTATACAAATGACAGCTATTCGTTTATTGGAAATTATATAGGAATATATTTATTTCGTAGCACAAAAGCTAGATAATTATCAGAACTTATAACTAAGCCTCTCCTAGCTGAATTATGTTCAGAGGTACACATCTAACTCAGCTGTTTCTAAATTGAATTTTTTTTAAAATGCCATAACACTTTTCAGAAGTCCTGCTCTGATACCTTACTTTGGCTCAGAGGTAAATCTAAGTTCATGAAGAAGCATCATGGTACAGTGGAAAGAATGTTGAAGCTGAAGTTAAGACCTAGACTTGAACCCTGGCTCTGCTACTGGGCAAATCTCCTAACCTCCCTGGTCTTTGGTCCTTCTTTGTAAAGTGAGGGGGGTAGTCTGGATGACCTCTGAATTCCCATCTAAAATAATGGTATATGAATGTAATCGCATATTATTGTGTTATAAGAAATTATGAAGGTGTTATTGCTATGTATTTTGAATCTTCTCTTGAATCTTCTGTGCACATGACATGCTTTTTTTTTCTTTTCTTATTTTGTATTTAGGTTTCACTATTTAAGTTTATAATGTTTCTTTTTTCCTTATTATGTATTTTAAGTTTCAGTAATTAAAAAAAAAGAGAAATTATGAAGGAGACAGTTTCAAATGAACCTAGGAAGACATATCAACTAAGGCAAAGTGAGGTAGGCAGAACTATGGAAAGAAGGAAGGAAGGGAAGAAAGAAAGAAAGAAAGAAAGAAAGAAAGAAAGAAAGAAAGAAAGAAAGAAAGAAAGAAAGAAAGAAAGAAAGAAAGAAAGAAAGAAAGAGAAAGAAAGAAAGAAAAAGAGAGAGAGAGAGAGGGAGGGAGGAAGGAAGGAAGGAAGGAAGGAAGGAAGGAAGGAAGGAAGGAAGGAAGGAAGGAAGTGAATAATCACTTATTAAGCACCTACTATGTGCTGGCATTGGCTAAGCACTTTTACGAATGTTATTTCATTTGATTTTCACAACAACCTTGGGATGCAGGTGTTACAAGAAAACCGAGTCAGACAAAGGTTAAGTAACTTGCCCTTGGTCACACACCTAGTAAGCGTCTGAGGCTGAATTAAATGGAAATCTTCCCAATTCCAGGTCCAGTGCTCTATGAATGCAGTGACTAACCATGATTGCAGAGGATTCATAATGAAACACACTAGCACATTTCCTGTTGAATATGTGATGGACTTACAATATGGATTGACATGATTTTTTTTGAATATGGCCAATGTGGGAAATGGTTTTGCTTGACCATGCATATTTTTCACAAGGCTATTTTTTTTCTTTTTCTTTTTCCAGTTGGGGCAGGGAGGTGGAAGGGAAAGAAAGTGTATTTTTTTGTTCATTAAAAAAAATTAATTTAGGAAAAAGAATTTGCTTCAGACTCAAAATCTATCATCCTATATCAATGGTGCACAAGCCCTGGCAAATTCTACTAAAGTAAAAGCATTTGAGAATGTTCCAGGTGATAGACTGTATGTCTGTCATCCAGGGCCCAGCATAGCAAAGTTTGGAGAGGTTCATCATCAGAACAATTGCCCAGTAAATGAAGATTTTTCTTTTTAGCCAGAGCATCTCATTAACAAGGGCCCCAAAGGCATAGATGGGTTTTGTTTTATCTTAGGAAAGGGGATACCTACATAGATGAAATCACAGCTGCCTCAAGTATTAAACTACTACTTTACCCATGCTCCTTGCCAGAATGAAATAGAGAATGACCTATTTCTTGCCTAATTGAAGTCTTAGGTCTGTGATTTAAACATTATAGTTTCTATAAAAGGTAAAAGAGACAAACAGTTATGTCTTACCCTGACATAACACTTGCCTTCGGGGTGCCCTTATTGTACACATTGGTGACAGCTAAAACAAGCTGTTCACAGGTACTGTAGGTGTTAGGACATGTCTGTTGATTATAATTTATTTCACTAGATGGTAGAGTGAGGCATGCATGAATTAAAAAAAATGAAAGAGTTCTAAATAGCTGTCTTTGTCAAGATACCATCTGCTTGTCTGAGATAGGGTTGAGTTTGATGAAGATTTAGCAGAATGAATTCTGGAGTTCAAGACAGATCTGTCACTGGAATGTGGAATGAGCATAGAGCCAGAGAGGGTGTTACAGAGCCTGGTTAATCAGGGCAGCTGAGCAGATGCTTGGTTAGGTGAAGTGCAGATTAATACCAGATCCGTGTTGAAGCCAGAGGTCAGGGCTTAGAACAGAACATGGATCAGTGGGTAAGACTAAAATAATAATAATTGTCATTTATACCCCTTATGACAGGGGTTCTTAACGTTGGAGTCTGTAAATTTTTTTTAAAATGTGTTTGGATAACTGTATTGTAATATAATTGGTTTCCTTTATAAACCTATGTGTTTTTTTAATGTATTCAGACACATGATTCTGAAAGAATTCTATAGGTTTCACCAGACTTCCAAGGGAGGTCCCTGGCACAAAAAGAGGTTTGCAGCCCATATTTTAAGATTTAGAAGAGCACTTTATATATACAACCTTATTCCATCCTTATAACAACTGTGTGAAGTAGCTAATACAGGTAACTTTATCTTTGAGGGAACTGAAATTCAAAGAAACAAAAATGGCTTGCCCATGATCCCAGGGCTAGTAAGTGTCCTAAGCAAGATGTGAACCTTACTTCACCTTCTGAATCCAAATCTAGCCAATTTCCATTACCCCATAACTGGGGTCGCCATAGACAGGGCTTCTCCCTAGGTATTAGGCTTAGAGTGGGTTCCCTATGATGTGTCTTTTAATGGATGATTTAAATCTTTCTGGGGAGGTGGTGACTTGTGCCAGCCTTAAAAGGGGCTCTAGCCAGGATGGGCAAGACATTAAAACTAGAATGGGGATAATAATAGTGCCTATCTTGCAGGGTTGTTGTGAGGATCAAATGAGGCAATATGTATAAAAAGCATTTAGCACAGTGCCTGACAGATAGTAGGCTCTATATAAATATTTATTCTCCTCCTCCCCCAAACCCCAATCTTAGAGTGTTTGCTATGAGATTTACTTCTTAAAGGCAAAGCCTGTAACAGGGCACGCATTACGTTAGGGCCTTGATCTTACCAGAGGTGTGCGTGTGTGTGTGTGTGTGTGAGAGAGAGAGAGAGAGAGAGAGACAGAGACAGTGACAGAGAGAGAGAAAGAGACAGAGAGATGCAGAGACAGAGAGAGAAGGGGAGGAAAAAGAGCGGGGAGAGAGGGAGAGGAGAAATGGAGCAGAGAGACAGAGAACGCAAAAATCATTTAGTAGCCATTAATTACTATAGAGGGAGTTTATTTTTAAAATTTTTTTTATTTTTTAAAATTTATTTAAATTTATTTTTCATATTTAAAAATAAATTTATTTAAAATTTTTCATCTTACTGGATAAAAGTTATTTTTAAAATTTTCTACTAATGTATTCATGACAGCAATCTGTATTAGTGAATTTAATTTTTAAAAACAAACGTGTCTTGTAAATGACTTATCTCTCTATTCTGTATATCATATTTTGAAATCCTATATTGCAGGGAGAAAAAAATGAAGGAAAAATTCTCAAAATAGTGGGACTTTGTCAATATATTTATTGACCAACAATTATTTATTGCTTACCTACTTTGTGCTCATTGATATGGTGTATGTATATTTGTATAGTTGAAAGAACACTGGATTTGAATGATTTTGTGATTTTGTATAAATCATTTTAAAACTCCTCTGAGCTTCAGTTTCTTTATGTGTAAAACAGGGATAATAATACTTAAACTACCCACCTCATAGAACTGTTGTAAGGAAGCCATAATACTTTTTAAATCTTAAAGTGAATGAATGAATGAGCAAGTGAATGAAAAGGCACTTATTAAGCTTTTATTGTGTCTCTGGCGCTGTGCTAAGCACTAAAGATACAAATGCAAAAGTATAATAATCCTTGCCCTAACAGAGCATGTACTCTAATAGAGGGGGGTCAACATATCCTGGGGAATGGTGGCCAGAGAAAGGAATTTTGGTCTTGGAGGGTAGAAGGACAGTGAGTTTATCCATAGGGCTGCTCATTAACATGCCTTTTCTAGCAGCAGTTGTAGCATTGATTTGATTCTTGGGCAATGAGGAAATCAAATGATATTGATTTATACTTTGCAAATC
This sequence comes from Trichosurus vulpecula, assembly GCF_011100635.1. Taxonomy (NCBI): domain Eukaryota; kingdom Metazoa; phylum Chordata; class Mammalia; order Diprotodontia; family Phalangeridae; genus Trichosurus; species Trichosurus vulpecula. The sequence continues at coordinate 120,064,457 of NC_050580.1, read as the reverse complement.
TTCAAGTGCTATATAAATGTTACCGTCATCATCATCATCATAGGTAGGATGGTGAAGACCTCTCATAAAATCGAAATCGTAGCCTTTCTGTAAATTGAGTGGGATAAATAAAAGTGAGGACTTTTCGGCGTGGCTCAGGGCTTCTGATGGACAGCTAGACCTAAGTTTGAGTTACTAAAAATCACCTGAACTGTGTCCTTGCCAAATAAGGATAAAAGTGTTCTTAAGAGTTGGTGTTGGCTAAATTAGCATTTCCTTGTTCCTTGTACCAGAGGCAGATTTCCGCATTTAGATTGTGAGCCTGAACTCCACCAATGAGAGTGAAAAGGTCAGTGGTGGGTGGGGGCTGTTTGCTTTAGGGTATATAGCTGGGGTTCTGCCCTCTGCGTGCAGCCTTTCCCTACTGATTGTCTATCGGTTTGGAGACTGCCCTTTCCCACAGGATCATAATAAAATTCATTTCTACTTTCTACTTGAGAAGCCTCTGAGTTTAATTTTGGGTGAAGTTGCTGTCCCACACAATCATCATCATCATCATCATCATCACCATCATTATCTCAGGAGAAAATGCATACTGTTGCCAGGAAGAGAGAAGTGTTTGTCATTTTGTTACATCTTCATATAAAGAGCTAAAACTTTTTCTAGTGTCAGATGCCTACTACTAGAAATTTGTAAGGAACTGTGTATGACATGAAAGTCAGCAGCTTGATCTCTTTTATTCTGTATTAACAACTCTGGGAAAAGCTTTTTCCTTTCCCAGGAAGGAAAGAGAAGAGGAAGAGCTATTTATTGCGGCAAGTCATTTTATTATGAGCAGATCTCATTGATCCATGTGTTCCTTGCCAAGGCGTTGGAGACTTGACTGTACTAAGAAATGAGCAATGTATATAGTTCCTTTTTTCTTGGGACTCAAGACTAGAGAAGAAAGTTGTTCTTGGATCTTGTTGAGAAAGTTTTATGCCAACTTTATTTTCTTTCTTTTTAAGGTCGGATTTTGGATCTGAAGACAGGGACAGTCAAGAAAGAAGGTCAGCAGTCATCTATGAGAATGTGCATGGGATCCAGACGCTCTTTCATTTGCAGGATGAGGTTTGTAATAACATTGCTGTAGTTAGCTTGTCTCAAGCTACTCTTTGCCATGGATGTCCCTTATGGGAAGGGTTGAATCCTCGGTGGCTCCCTATTACTTTTATGACAATAATAGTTCACATTTATACAGTGTTTTCCTCCCTATTGTTACCCCCATTTTATTGCTAAGGAAGCTGAGGCTCCGAGAAAGTAAACCGTTTGCTTAAGGCCACACAGAGCAAGTGGTAGATTTAGGACTAAATCTCATTTTCTTATTCAGAATCCTTCCATACCCTATGATGCCTCTGTTTCCTCCAGAGCAGCATGGTGCTTTGCACCTAGTAAGTGCTTCCTGAGGTCATTAAATAAATGCTAACTATAAATGAGGAATTTCAGCATTGGAAAAGACCAGAGAGATAAATTCCACCCACAGTTGACTGACAATAGCCTCCACAACTTCCCTAACAAGTAACCATCGACCTTTAGATCCCTAGTGATGGGAAACTCGTTATCTCCAGGCCATTCCACTTTTGAACGGTTCTAATTATTAGGATTTTGTCCCCACTCCTTACAACTTCCACCAATTACTCCTAGTTTTGTTCTCTAGGGCCAAGCTGAACCTCCCTCCAAGTTGACATGGTGTCATTAATGACTGAAACTGTTCATTCCACCAGTTTCCAATTCAACTGAACTGTACCAGTGGCTAGCCCACATCTTTTCATCTTGCCCAAAAGAATAAAAGCAAAATGTTTTACTGAAATCTAGAGAAACCTTATCTATAGCATTCCCTTGGGATTCAGGGTCTTCCGTAATCTGGCCCCAACTTCCCTTTCCAACCTTTTATTTTGCTAATGTCTACATAAACCATCCACTTGAGCCAGAATGGTTTACTTACTGTCTCCTAAGACCTGTCTACCTATTTGTCTACCTACCATCTTGCTTACATTCTGTCTCCACCTAGAATTCGCTTCCCTTCTTTGTCTACCCAAGACATATTCACCCTTCAAAGCCTAGCGCCATAATACTTTCCTGACTGTTTCAATGCACAGTGAAACTCTTCCCTCTGAAATCATAAAGCTAATTGCCCCCAGCACTCACTTGGCATTTAATTATCCAATAACTTGATCTCTTGTCACAAATATTGTTCTTTGACTATTCTTGTTTATTTCTTGTCTCTGCTACTAAATTATAAGTTCCTTGAAAACAAAGGGGGAGGGAGGAATATAAGCATTTATCTAGCACCTACTATGTGCCAGACACTGTGCTGAGTCCTTTACAAATACTTCATTTGAGCCTTTTAACGACCCTGGGAGGTAGGTGCTATTATTATGTTCACTACTTTACATTTGAGGGAACTGGAGCAAACAGAGGTTAAGTGACTTGCTCAAGGTAATACAGCTACTAGGTGTATTTGAAGCAAGGCTGAATTTGAACTCTGATCTTCCCAACTCCAGGTCCAGTGCTGTATCTGCTGTGACACTTTCTCTCAATGCCTAGCACATTGCTTTAGCACCTAGAAGGTGTTCAATAAATATGTACTGAATGAATAAGTTAATGAATGAACTTAGGAACAGGTGGGATGAATGGTTCGGGTAGAATTATAGCTAGAAAGGGGGAAAATACTAACTCTTTTAGAAAGGAGCTTTAAAAATCATTGAGAGGCCTGGATAAAAGTCCGACCTCTCCTATTTATTAGCTGTGTGATTTTGGGCAAATTATCTTGCCTCTCTGGGCCTCAGTTTTATTCCTTTGTAAAATTAAGAGGTTGGACAAGATGGCTTCTTGCTCTAACATTATATGATTCTATATGAGGCCCTCTGATTTCTATATGAATCCATATTTTTCTGTACCTGTTTACATTACCATAATTCCCCTGCCCCCAAATAATACAAGTAGTAAGTACATTGGACCAATTGTTCCCAAACAATATAAGCCAAACTAAGCCTATTCATATGCCCATTGGTACCTAAAATGCCATACTTGGTAGCAGATATGTAAGGTTATCCATTTCTGCTTCAGTTTTCTACTCCAAACTATAAATAAGCAATTCAAACCATATTCTACAACAGACCTGTCCAACCTTAGGTTTCTATTGAAACAATAGACAACATATTTTGATTTGCCATTTTAGTGAGAGCTTCTATGCTTGTAGGTGGGGCACATAAACTGCACTGCCCGCTGACTGCATTTTGGACAGCCCTGTTCTACAAGCTAAACAATAAGGGCTATTTAAGATAATATGAGCTGGCATTATTCTGATTATTCTGTAGTCTTAGTGAATTTCGGACAAAAATGTCAACTCATCCTTATGGAGTACAGAACAGGATTTTTTAGAGCTTATCAATGAGATTCTTGGCTTTGAGCACAAATCCCTAACTCATTCATTCTGTTCAATTCACTATCTCTTGAGCTTCTATCACTTGCAAGGAGTGGTGCCTAAGGAAACTCAGGAGAGATGTCAAAGACGTAATCCCTGTGATGCAGAACACATGATTCCCCATCCTCAAGGAGCTTACCATCTTGCAGGCCTGAGCAAGGCACACAAATAGCCATGCAAGCTTGAGTGTGAAGGGGCATAGGTTGTATGGTCAAAGTCTAAGGGATTCCATAGAGGGGGGAAGAGCCACTTTTTACTAGGAGAATCAGGAAAAGCTACAAGGAAAAGATAGGTGGACCTTCCAAGGAGGAGGAGGAATTCCCTGGCAGAGTTGTGGGAAGAGGATATGTGTGTATTTTTTCTTGTCAAATAGTTAGTACAATACGTGCAGCAGACTGAGTACAGACTCCCGCAGAACTTTTAACTGCTTTCATCTCTGTTTTTTTCTCCCTCTCTCTCAGGACTATCTGTATTTTTATCTGTATTCATGAAGTATCCACTTACCTTACAAGGACTTACTAAAGTGAAAACATTAGTAGGATAAGGGATAGTTAGACTCACGATCCTCTAGAGGAAAAGAGCTAAGGTGGTACAGTGGTTAGAGCACTGGACCTGGCATCAGGAAGACTCCTCTTCTTGAGTTCAAATCTAGCCTCAGACACTCACCAGATATGTGACCCTGGGCAAGTCAATGTTTGCTTCAGCTTCTTCATCTGTAAAATGAGCTGGAGAAGGAAATGGCAAACCACTCCAGTATCTCTGTCAAGAAAACCCCAAATGAGGTTATGAAGAGTCAGACACGACTGAAAAACAACAACAAAGGAGATGTCTGAATCTGGGAGAAATTCAGGTTTTCTGCAGAGACTGAAAATTGCAGAAGCACATAGAATAGGAATAATAATAACAATATGTATTAATTATTTACCACTTCACAGTATGGTGAACACGTGACATATTTTATTCTCGTAACAGCCCTGTGAGGTAGGTTCCATTTTTAGCCCCATTCTTCAGGTGAGGAGCCTCGAAGTGGGAGACATAAAATCATTTGCCCAAGGTCACGTAGCTCTTGTGTTTAGTTAGGGTCTGAGTGCAGGTGTTCCTGATTCTGAGTGAAGCGCTTTAGTTACTACATCACCTCAAAGCCTCTGAAACTGAAGCCTGCATGCTAATGAGTATGTTTAGGAGTAATTTGCTAAGCCTGCTTCCTTCCACTTGGATGAAAAATGTCTTCAGTACAGGCAGACAAGGATTACCCAGCAATTTGCTACCCCCATAAAGCCTCTTCTCTTGCTTTGTGGAGATAGCTCTCACTCAGCCTTCCCTAATTTACCCAGATGCATGAATTTAGGAGTTGGTGGTGAAAAAGGTGGGAGGTAGTGAGGAAGGACTAGGGCTCAGGAGGCATGCGATAAAGAGCCGGACTTGGAGTCAGCAAGACAGGCTCATATCCTGCTTTGGATACTTTAACTCCCTGTCCGACCCTGGACAAGTCACTTAGCAGCTTTGTGCCTCAGTTTCCTTCTCTGTAAAATGAGGGGAGGTTGGATTTGATGACCCCTAAAGTCATCACATCCTGCTCTAAGTCTATGATCCTATCATCTTTCCTGCTGTAGACATCGTGATCAACCAGTACAATCGCTGCTGCCCTTTGCGGCATTTTGTACTCTCTTGCCTTTCTAACTTTCCAGCAAAACCACCATGTGAATCCTCAGTTCGCTTGCTTCCTCTCCTCCTGTGCCTGGGCCACAGGATTCTGGTGGAAGAAATTCAGAACCGTGCAGACCTAGTCCATTTCATATTTCCACTGGCTAACCAACCTAATCCTCACTGCTGCTCAATTATCCTTCAATCCCTCCTCCTTAGACTCCCTAGTGGTTATTTCAGACCATCTCCCTGTAAATGCATATTTGTTCTGCACACTCATCATTTTCAACAAATGATCTTGCTTCTTACTTTACGGAGAAAACTGACACCATCCAGTAGGAGTTTCCTCATAAAACCTCTTCTTTACCTTAACATAATACTTGTCCTAAACCAAATGGCATTCTTCCTTTAGGCACAAAGGAGGTATTCCTGCTTCCTTATAAAGCTAAGCTTTGTACGCTGTTCGCTGCTCCCTATTATCTTCTGGATCTCTAGCATCTTTAGCACTGTCTCTAAACATGCTCTGGTCTCCCCTTTTCTGGGGGAAAAAAGTTTATTTAATCTGTTACCCTATCCAGAAAATGAGGGGTTTTTCCCCTATTAAGATTTTTCTCCTCCTCAGTGAGGGTTCAATACCATTGGGAGGTGGTGGGACTGCATTCAAATAATCTGAACTGTAAGGCAGGTGGTTTGGGTAGTTGTTAATTTTATCCAAGATAGAAATAATTCCAGTAATTAAGTGGATCCATTTTCTCATTGATAAGATTGAGATTAGAACTATGGATTTTCCAGATGATCCTTGTCTTCCAAATATCTCTTTATTTAAATAACTGAATTTAATTCAGCTTAAGTTAACATTTATTAGAAACCTACTATATGCAAGCATTTAACTCTTATAGAGAAATGTTTTAAAATAGTCACAAATTTGGTACTTTTTTCACTAATGTTTAACTGTTATAAATACTAGTCCAGTCCAATCCTGGGTTTATCCTGAAATTTTAAGTGGGAGATTTATTTTTCATATACCCTGAATCCTATCTTGGAGTCAAATATCTTTCAGGACTAATATACAAGTTTTGAATTTTAACTTCAGAATTTCAAATGAATTTCAGATTTAGAGACAGCTGGTGGCACAGTAGGTCTGGCCTCAGACACTTGCTGGCTGTGCCACCCTGGGTAAGTCACTTAACGTTTGATTGCCTCCGTTTCCTCAACTGTAAAATAGGGATATGCTATCACTAATTTCCCAGGGCTGTTATGAGAATCAGATTAAATAATATTTATAAAAGTGTTTAGTACAGTGCCTTGAACACAGTAGGTAATATATAAACGCTTATTCCCTTTACCATTCAGTTCTAGTGCTTTAGCATAGTTTGGCATTCCAAACCCTTGTAGCTTTCATAACGACTAATGATAAGGTTTTAGAATCATTTCTGTGACTTCCTTCTATTAGATCCTGATGCTGGGATAATTTGTCACAGGTTTCATCTATTTCAAACTCTATTTCTATAATAATAAGGGTCATTTACATATACTATCTCATTTGATTCTCACACAACTATGTGAGGAAAGTACTATCTTTTTCACTGCTTGACAGTTGGGGAAACAGAGGCTGAGAGAGATTAAGTGACTTGCCTAGGGTCACACAGCTAAGTAAGTGTTGGAGGTGATATTCAAACTCAGGCCTTCCTGAATCCAAAGCCAGACTTCTAACCACCATGCCAAACTGCCACTCAGCTGCTAAGAGGTCCAGTATTTCAGCTCCTGCTTTAACCAGAATCAAGCCACACCTTCTGGGTCCTAATTCATGAACCTGCTGGCCATGACTTGTCCACGCATAATGTAAAAGATGATAGAAAACAGCCCTTTTCTCTGGGATCCCTGAGCCCCTTGGTGTCTTCTTCCTAGGACTGCTATCTCTAACATGGACCGCTCTTCTGTGGCTCTCACCTGCCTAGACCTTTGAGTCTTGCCTGGTTCTTCATGCCCTTGCTGATTCCCTAGATCTGACCAAAGGTTGGTTAACCGGCAACACATGATGAATTCCTTCAGCCTCGTTAAACCCCTAGACCAGACTCATTGTGTCTCTGATTCATCAGAAGGCTTCCAGAGCCTTCTCGTCCCTCCTGGGCACCCTTTCGAAGCAGCTAGCCATGCTTCCTTTCACATAAGCATCAAAATAGTATCACAGAGCAAACATAAATCCCTACAGAGCCCAATGGAAGGAAATCAAAGTTAGCATCATTTTTGCCAGCCTGTTGCTTAGCTACTAAGGAAAAGAAGTGAAAATGGATTAATTGAAAACTACAGTGTAAAAATTTGGTGATATTGTGCTGAAGTAATTAGCTAAACTGGCATTTTTGTTTTGTCTGTAGGTACCCGTGAGCCCTAGACAATTGATGACTTGTACCGAGTTTGTGAATAGTGTTTTGTGGCATTTGTGTAGGTGTTAACTACTGTTGAATTGATTTACTCTTAGGTGTGGAAATGCCCCTTTGGATCACCTTCCTCTTAACAGAATAACCACAATGCGGAAAAGATACAGGTTAGTTTATTTCTCATTTGTAATATGTGTTATCATGAGTTCTTTTGGTCTGGGGTGGCCTCTCGGTCCTTACTCTATTAGGACTATGATAGGACAGGGTGTGACAGTTGGGGTGGGAGCAGGGTGGTCCTGATGCAAATTGTTTCACAAGTGCCTTTTGTTTAGGAATGGTCTAGGCCCAGTTAAGGAAGGAGAGGCACAATATGCTGTAGTCCATTGCACAGGATACATCAAGGCCTGGCCTCCAGCAGGTAAGAAAAGTCTGAGTTCGCATTTTAAAGTGAATAGTAAGAGGGGGGCACTTAGAACTAACCATAGCTTGTGATGAACTAGCTCAGAAATCAGCCAATCATTTCACAGGAAGAGTCATGGGCCCTATTTATAACTTCTTAGAGGCCAAGAGAGGAAGCCACAATGACTGGCCTTCTATCCCTGAAAAATCTGAGTGGTTGTCTTGCTTTAAGGGTGTTTCCCCGGCCCATTGCTTTATAGACATCATTCCACCCTTCCTTTGACTTTAGTTCATAGATACCTGAAATTGTTATTGGTGATTGATCATTTAAAGCAGGGGTTCTTAACCTTTTTTGTATCATGGACCCTTGTGGCAGTCTGGTGGGACAACTTCTCAGAATAATGTTTTTAAATGCATAAAATAAAATACACAGAATTACAAAGGAAACCAAATATATTGAAATATAGTTACCAGAATATTAAAATAACAAACCAAGGACATGGACACCAGGTAAAAATCCCCAGGTTTAAAGTAATCTGGAGCTTTTAGGAAGCATGTAAATTAATCTGTATGTATTTATGAAGTACTTATTATGTGTCTGACACTATACTGAATAACAGAGATACAAATAAAGGCAAAAACACAGTCCTTGCCCTTAAGGAGCTTACATTCTAATAGAGAAGACTATAGTATATGTATATATGTATATAGTAAATAATTCTGTATATATACAAGATACATAGATATCTATATCTATACTCTAGTATAACTCTCGGAAGGAGGGGGAGAGAAAAAATGGAGGGTGGGACACTGAGAGGCCAAGAAAGGCCTCCTGCAGAAGAAAGAATTTGAGCTGTCTTGAAGGAATCCAGGGAAGCCAGAAGGTGTTGGTGAAAATGAGAACATTTCAGGCCTAGGGGATAGCCAGTGCCAAAGCATGGAGTTGAGAGGTAGCGCCCTATGTGAGGATGTGCAAGTAAGACAATGTAGCTAGACTGTAACATGATTAGAGTGAAGTAAAGTGTGAGAAGATGGGAAAGGTAGAAAGGAGGGGCCAGGTTGCAAAGGGATTTAAATGTAATATAGAGCATTTCATATTGAAGCAATAGCCAACATTTATAAAGCACTTTATAATTTCCAAAGTAGTTTCCATATAACTTTAGTACTCAAAAAAATTAATGTTTTAATTTAAACATTAGAGAGGTGATAATCCCACTGTACTCAAATCTAGGTCTACCAGAAGTGGATCATTTTGTTCAGTGGTGAGTTTCACATTTTAGGGAGGAAGTTGACAAACTTGAACACAACCAGAGGATAAATTAAAAGAAGACTCTCCCTCTCTCTCCTCTCTCTCTCTCTCTCTCTCTCTCTCTCTCTCTGTCTCTCTCTCTCTCTCTCTCCCTCTCTCTCCCCCCTATACACACACAATATATGGTATGTTTATGTATGTATATATATATATATATATACATACACACATATATAGATACATCTACACACATATATCATACATTTAGAGGTATAAAGAGACTCTGAGAATACCTAGTCTAATCCCCTCATTTTACAGATTAAGAAACTGAAGCCTGTGGAGGGTAAATGTAAGTAGTAAAGGTGTCAGAGGTGGAATTGAATCCTAGTCCTGACCAAAAAGCCAGTGTTCTTTCCACTGAGCGAGACAGCCTCCCCTGGAAAATCATATGGTATCTGGTATTCCTTCCAAGTACTATGTCTGACTCTGCTTAGTTTCTGGAATCAGATGTGTTGGGGCATATTCTGGGTGCTGTGGTTAAAGACTGATTTTGTTGGAATTGATAATCCTTCCCTTGACATCGATCACAGTTGCCTCCATGCCATATCAGATAGTCTTATCAAGTTGCTACTGCCAAAAAGTGTCCATTACTTGTTGACTCACCTGCAATTGTGTTGCTTTCCAGATTTAGTTAGGCTAGACCTCAGATAACAGAAACAAGAGTTCCTCATTGGCCGGTTGTCCAAGTCATTCAAGCTTTACCATAGCTTGGGCAGCTAGATGGTGTAGTGGATAGAGTGCTGGTCCTACAGTCACAAAGACTTATCTTTGTGAGTTCAAATCTGGCCTCAGACATTGGTGCGTGACCCTGAGCAAGTCACTTAACTCTGTTTGCCCCATTTCCTTCTTCAGCTCATTTTACAGATGAGGAACTGAGTGTGGAAGTATCACACAAATAATAATAATAATAAATAGTTAACATGTATATAATACTTACTATGTGCTAGGTGCTATACTAAAAGCACTTTATAATCATTGTATCATTTAATCCTCACAGCAACCCTAGGAGGTAAGAGCTCTTATCATCCCTATTGTACAGATAAGGTAACTGAGACAAACAGAGATTAAGTGACTTGCCCAGGGTCATAGAACTAGTAAGTGTCTGAAGCCAGATTTGAACTCAAGTCTTCCTGACTCCAAGTCCAGTGCTCTATCCACTGAGCCACCTAAATGTCTCCAAAATCCTGATAAACTAAATTTAGGTAAACAAAAAATGAAACATATATGTTCAAACTAAAGAATATAGTACTACACAGCTCTCCGTATAAAGCAGGCATGGAAATTTTGGTGGATTGTAATATGAGTCAATATCATTGCTTGGTCCCCCCTTAGTGCTAGAGCCTTCCCTCTGAGATTATCTCCAATTTATCTAATATAGATCTTATTTATACATACTTTGTGTATTGTCTCCCCTATTAGACTCCCTGAGAGCAGGGACTGTTTTTGTCTTTCCTCGTATTTCCAGTGCTTACATAGTGCCTGGCCCATAGGAGACATTTAATAAATGCTTGTTTACTTGATGTGACTTAATATGAATGTACTCCTAGGCTGCCTTATACAGGAAAGAACATTGCATTGGTAGTCTTAGTACCTAGGTATGAATCCCAACTGGACTACTTGCTACGCTTCACCTTTTTGGTCATAACTTCCTCAAATGACATATTTTGTATTTATATATTTAACATATTTATCATTACTTTCTATAAAATGACAAGGGTTAACTATGTAATCTCTAAAGTACCTTCTAGCCCCAAAGCTTATGATCCTGTTTTAATTAAAACATTACAGTAGTGATAGTCCTGCCCTACTCAATCCTAGTTAGACCAGAAGTAGGTTGTTGTGTCCAGTGGTGAGTGTCACCTTTTAGTAAGGATATTGACAAGCTTGAACACATCCAGAAGATAAGTAGTGAAGACTCAATACCAACCACATAGGGTAGATTAGTTGAAGTATATTAACAAGGACAAGACAAGATTTGGGGGAAATGTGATCATTGTCTCAAAATATTTGGTCAATTTTAATAAAGTAGAGGCATTTGACTTATACTACTTGGTTCCAGAGGAGAGAACTAATATTAGTGGATAAAAGTTCTAGAGGCAAATTTCATCATAGTATAAAAAATTCCTAACATTTGGAGCTATCCAAAAATAGAATGGATTGCTTTAGGAGGTTAGGAGTTTCCTATCATTGAAGGTGTTTATAGATGATCACTGGTCAGGGATATTTTAGAAAAGGTTCATATTTCAAATAAGATATTGAATTAAATGAGACCAAAGTTCCTTCCAACTCAATAATCCTAGATCAGAAAGGCAGTATTATTATGTTCATTTCACACATAAAGATTGACAGGTTGCCCAGATCATACTGTGGGTAAATGGTAGAGCTAAATAAAAAACAAAACAACTCTTTCACCCATGCTTCCTCCGGCTGGCACCCATGAGTCTTTCTGTTTCATAGCAGCTATATGAATGGGCACTGAAGTTCACAGGGAGCTAGCAGGATTGCTTTTTCAAGTTGGAATCTATTCTCACCTTAATATTTACACAATTCTACTTTTAGGAGTATCTACATGTAGGAAGAGATACAGCCTGTTTTTTTTTTCCCTTTAAAGATAAAATGTAATGATCTCAGCATGTTAATGAAGTTCCTTTTGTTTGAAATTATTTTAAAGAGAAATTTGATACTTCTTCAGTGAGCGATCTATCAAGGCCACATTGGACCTTAGTATATTCCAGATTAACTTTTGGAAGACAGTATGACTATGGAAAACTTGGTCTGTAAATTCAGGATTGAGCTCTTCCTCTTACTATCTATGTTACCATAGTCCAAGTCATTTAATTCCTCTGTGAAACCTCATTTTCTCATTTGTAAAATGGGAGTAAAAATACATACCCAACATGAGAAATAAACAAGATCGACTATACATGTTTGTAACTGGGGTTTTGTTTTTCTTTTCTTTTTCTCATTGGAGTAGGGAGTGGATAAGAGAGAGAAAAGGTGGGTTTTTGCTGATTGAAAAAAAGTAAATGTAATTAAAAGTATAGACTATTAAAAGAATTAAATGAGATTTACATATGTAGAACTATATATATACATACATATATATGTTTAGGCTTGGAAAACTGTAAATCTCTATCTTAGAAGTATTTTCATGATTATAATTGGGAGATTTCTATCATATACCTGTGCTTCCTGATATATAGATGTACTTTGGTGGAGGTAAACGCACAATACAAAAATCAATTAGCTGGAGTATATCAGAAGATTGCTGGGTTGATAGTTTTAACTACCTTCTAGCCAAATCCAATAGAATTTCTCAATACCTTTCTTCATTTACAGTCTGAGAGAAACTGACACTACTGACCAAACCTTACCTCTTGTAACTAACTCCTCCCTTGATAGGCAATGTAATGTCATGGCTAAAAAAAAATCTCAGGATTTGCAGTCAGAGGATATAGGTTTGAATATTGGCTCAGCCATTCATTAGCCTGGGTCAAACTATTTCACCTCTAAGCTTGTTTCCTTGTTTTTAAAATGTGTTATTGCTGTTGTGTTAGTCATGTCTGACTCTTTGTGACCCCATTTGGGGTTTTCTCGGTAAAGATACTGGAGTGGTTTGCCATTTCCTTCTCCAGCTCATTTTTATGATGAGGAAACTGAGACCAACAGGTTTAAGTGACTTCAAGGGTCACATGGCTAGTAAGTGTCAAAGGTGAAATTTGAACTCAGGTCCTCCTGACTATAGGACTGCTATTCTATTCACTGTCCCACCTAACTGCACCCTAATGTATTACTTACCTTATAAGATCATTATGAGGATTAAATAGATAGTTTGCATAAAATTCTTTGTAAACGATTCGATAATATGTAAATGTGAGCTCTGCATTATTTTGTTGCATTATCCTTTTCTGCTTCTCCTAATTCTGAGTGTTCTTTCCTTTTCACTTTTGTTGCCTCCTCTTTCTCTTTCAAATCATTAACTTTGAGTGCTCCACTAAGGGTCCATCTTTAGTGCACTGATCTTCTCTCTGCATATTCTTTTACTTTAATGAGTTTATTTGCTTGCTTGAAGAAAGAAAGTCCAGAGAGGTGAAATCACTCATACTCTCGTCCTAATTCAGTTCCAGCTAGCATCTTGTGTTTATTTATGAGATCACATTTTAAGAAGGACATTGAAAAGCCTGAGGGTATCCAAAGAAAGGCAATCAGGATGGTGAAGGACCTTGATTGAGTTCATGGAACATAAGGATCAGTTGAAAGAAGAATGGATGTTTAGCCTAGAGAAGAGAGATATCAGGGAGGGTATGATAGACATCTTCAAGCATTGGAAGGACTTTCATCTGAAAAGAGAGTAGATTTGCTCTGCTTGATGCCAGAGCAAAAACTCCAGAGCTTGGAGTAATGAGTAGAAATTGAAAAGAGGTAAATTTAAGCTTTATGTAAAGAAAAACTTCCTAACAATTACAGCTAAGCAAAAGTGTAATAGGCTGCTTTGGAAAGGCAGGAGGTTTCTCCTTTATTGGAAGTCTTCAAGGAAAGGTTGAATGACATTTTTCAGGTGCATTGTGGATCACTGGTTCTTAACAGAGGATATGTGGGTTTATTTCAGGAGTTCTATGAACTTGAATGGGGAGCTAGGTGGCACAGTAGTAGATAGAGTGCTGGGGCTAGACTTAGGAAGACTCATCTTCCTGAGTTCTAGTCAGACACTTATTAGCTGTATGACCCTGGGCAAGTCACTTAACCCTATTTGCCTCAGTTTCCTCATCTGTAAAATGAGCTGGAGACTTCACCTCAGTATCTTTGCCAAGAAGCCCGAGTCAGACATGACTGCACAACAAAAAAAAATGAACTTCATTTTGATATAGTTTGGTTTTCTTTATAATCCTATGTATTTTATTTTACACATTTGAAAACATTCTTCTGAGAAAGGTACACAGGCTTGTCAGCAGATTGCCAGAAGAGTCCATGCACAAAAATTACCTTAAGAACCTACATTGTAGATGGAATTCTTTTTCAGGTATAGAGCAGACTAGAAGCCCACTGAAGTTCCTTCCATTTAAAAATTTCTGAGTTTTTTGCAAAGGGTAGAGCCAGGACTCAAGCCTCTATCTTCTGACTCCAAATCCTGTGCCATTTCTACTCCAAGAGATGGTCAGTAAATACTGAACTACTTTAAATTTGTCTCCAGGCCAAGAAAAATTACATTCCACAGTACAGGAAGAATCTTCAGATGTCATTACAGAACCATTGTTGGGAAACTTGAGAAATCATGGAGAATGGGAGAGTTGCCAGACACCTAAGGATAGTCAAATATTCTATTTTTCATTTTTAATGAAAAAGTAGAGTCTGGAAAACTACAGACTGGTGAGCTTGCTGTCAATCCTCAGCGAAATTCCAGAAATAATTTTAAAAATTGATGATTTTTGAATACACAGAAAAGAAATAGCAATCATTAAAAGTAAGCATGGGCTCCTTAAGAATAAGTCTTGCCCAGATAAACTCATTTCCTCTTTTGATAGGGCTGCTAGACTAGTGGAATGCTATAAACATAGCGTATCTCTCTTTTAGCAAAATCATTTATGATATCCTCATAGCAAGATGTTTTATTGGGTACATTCCTAACAACCATACCCCAAAAGTATTAATTAGCCACTTAGGACCACCCCAGAGGGAGAAATTTAGTGAACTGCCATAGGTCTATAGCCCTGAACTTCAACATTTTTACCAATGACTTGGTGAAACAGTAAGGCAGTAATAACAATATAGATGACAGTTGTCAAAATGCCTATACAGTTCTGTATCACAAAGTATATGAGACTTTCCACATAGAAGGTAGAAGAAATAAACCATTTATTCAGACACCAGAAAATCATATCCCATAACCAAATGCTCAGCTCCCACAGTCAGTCAGTTCACTTCATCATAACAGCAAGGAACCCAAAACATTCAATACAGAAAATCACAACATGGAGCCTCAACATCCCAAAACCTCTCCGACCCCCTGCTAGGGTCTTCCCCAAACGCAAACTCACAGTAC
This sequence comes from Trichosurus vulpecula, assembly GCF_011100635.1. Lineage (NCBI taxonomy): Eukaryota > Metazoa > Chordata > Mammalia > Diprotodontia > Phalangeridae > Trichosurus > Trichosurus vulpecula. The sequence goes on along the minus strand of NC_050580.1, from coordinate 120,049,242 downwards.
AGCTAAGTCAGCCTGTACAGTTCTAACAATCATGAGGGCAGCCACTAGCAGCCACAGCAGCCATATTGTCTTTCTCTTTCTCTCAACATTTTCTGTCACATAACTTCCTTTTCCTGTCAGGAAGCTCCTCCCACCATGTATTTTAGGCTTTCTGTGACATAAGCAGGTCCCATGGCCTATTAATGGGTGGGAAAGATCTTCAAATCAAAATTGCTAATACACTTGGATAAGAACATCGCAAATATGTTTATCAGATCTATGAATAAAAGCAAGCTGGGAGGGATAATTAATTTGATGGATTACAGAATCAAGTTTCAAAATGATCTTAACAATCAGAAAGATGAAATTTAACAGAAAGCAATGCATTTTAAAAATAGAAAAGTGTACAAGGCAGCAGCAGGCACTGTAGTTTTCTTAGCTCCTGTGTTAAATTAAAGTATACCTTTTTTTAAAAAAAGTATGTTAACAGATATTCACAACTTATTAGTATTTTTAAATTCATATTTGTTGACATTAAGTTTAGAAAGATGAAATAAATAATGTAGGGTTTTTTCTTTTTTGATCAATTGCTTGATTACAGAATGGAGGAGATCTGGCTTTATGTGAAAAAAGACAGGAGAAGTTAGCTCATCACAACACACTTATCATGGGCCAAGAATGTGGTGAAGCTGCTGAAACAACTGAAACCACATTATGTGACATTTCTAGAAGGATAGCTCCCAAAGGGAAATAGTCCCACTAGAGTCTGCACTCATCAGACCAGTTTTGAAGAACAATGTCCTATTCTGAGTGCCACATCTTAAGAAGAAAATTTTCAAATTGTATTGTATTTGAAAGTGTGGCCAGAATGATGAAAAGCTTTATAATCTTATGAAGAAAGAAATGTTTGAAAGAGCATTGGGATGGTTAGCCTGAGAAAGATTATACTTGGGGGGAAGAGGATATATCTATAATGGGAGAGTCAATAGATTTGTTCCAGGGGCAGCTAGGTGGCACAGTGAGTAGAGCACTGGCCCTGAACTCAGAAGGACCTGAGTTCAAATCCGGCCTCAGACACTTGACACACTTACTAGCTGTGTGACGTTGGGCAAGTCACTTAACCCCAATTGCCCTGCCTTCTCCTTTCCAAAAATAAATAAGTAAATAGATAGATAGATAGATTTGTTCCAAAGGGAAAAGCTAGGGGCCATATTTGGAATTATAGAGAATCAAATTCTGGATCAATAAGAGGAAAAACTTTCTGAATGAATTAGGGCTATTCGACAATAACATGAGCTGCTACCTTGTAAGCTAGTGGATTCTCTATCACTGGAAATATTCAAGGATAGGCTGGTTGACAATTTGTTAGGGATTATATAGAAAAAAATTTTAAATGTTCCAGCTGAGGTGGAGCCTTGAAACATTCTAGTCAAACCCAGAAAAAAGAGTACCATGTGAAACAATAGAACCAAAGAAAACTAACACTGAACTCCTCCGTCCCATAAGTGGCACAAGAGGATACAGTAATGATTATCACCAGAGCTAGCATTTCTGTTATGATTTAAGGTTTATAAAATGCTTTATGATTATTATCTCGTTTGAACTGAAGTGTGGGTTACTCCAGGGATGAAGCCTCCTACTAGGGAGGGTTCTAGGAAACCAGGCTAAGATTGGTTCAACTAGGTAGATGCCCTAGGAGACTAGCCTGAAGCCAATGCTATCTTTGTCTCTACTGGGGCTGTTCCAGGGGCTAAGGTCTGAAGCCACAGAGGTCCGGGTAAGTAATATTACTACTTCTACTACTACTGCTGCTGCTGCTGCTGCTACTAGCTAACATTTGTAGAGCGGCTCACATTTTATTAGATATCACAGTTATTATCTCATTTGATTCTCACAACAACCCTGGGAGGTAGGTTCTATTATTTTCCTCATTTTGTAGTTAAGGGAACTGAGGCACCCCCAGGGCCCCCCCCCAAAAAACCCAAAACTAAATGAATTTGCTGGTGTATTCTATCAAATATTCAAACAACAGCTAACCATAATATAACCTAATTGTTGCAATAATAGGGAAAGAAGACATCTTCCAAGTTTCTTTTACGAAATGTATGATATCTAAATGTATGAGAGACAAAACAGAAAAAGAGAATAGATCAGTGTGTCTAATAAATATTGGTGTAAAGATATTTTTAAAATATATTAGCAAAGAGCAATATATTCAAAAGTTATTCGCTATCATCAGGCTAGATTTATTTCAAGAATGTGAGGTTAGTCCAATAGACTATAAGCAACATAAACAACTATAAAACAATACAAACAAAAACTATATAATTATGTTAATAGATGTGGGAAATGCTTTTGACATGATACAGCATTCATTTGTTTTTAAAACTCTTGAAAGCTCAGGAATAAGTAGATCTTTCCTTAAAATGATTAACAATGACTGTCAAAAAACAAGAACCATAATTATCTGTAACGGAGAAACACTAGAAAAAGGCCTTTTCAAGAACATTAGGGGTAAAGCAAGGATGTACATTGGTACCTCTATTATTTAATCTAGTTTTAGAAATATGGTAACTATTACCGTAAGGCAAGGAAAAATTGAGGGAATAAACATAAACAAAAAAGAAACAAAATTATCACTATTTGAAGACAATATGATGATTTATTTAGGGAACCCTTGAGACTTAACTGGGGCAGCTAAGTGGCTCAGTGGATAGAGCACCAAGCCTGGAGTCAGGAAGACCTGATTTCAAATCTAGTCACGCTAGCTGTGTGACCCTGGGCAAGTCACTTAACCCTGTTTGCCCATTTCCTCATTTGTAAAATGACCTGGAGAAGGAATGGCCTTTCAGTATCTCTGCCAAGAAAGCTCAAATGTAAGAGTCCTTTGTTCAAGGCCTGAACTCTTTGACTGCCTTGAAAGAAGACCTAACTTGCCTGGGAGTTGTATTTCTAAAAAGAAGAGGAAGTTAACACTGATCTGTGAGTTCAGCACCGTAGGGTAGGGTTTTACCATTGCCTCTGGATGTTGGCCACATGAAACCATGGGACAGTTCTAGAAGCCACATACAGGAGACAGTGACCTTTCCTGACAGTGACAGGGCTGGGATCCCAAACCCCTAGCCTATTTGTTAAAAAGATTTTGCCTTCTAACTAGAGGCATCGTTATGACATTCATGTTTTATAACTCCAATTCCATTAGATCATGACCCCAAATCGGTTACAAGCCCTGGTGGTTACCTAAAAAAAAAAAAACAAAATAAAACAAACCCCCCCCCACCAAAAAAAAAACAGTAGGAAGAGATAAAAGGTACCATTCAAAATAACTTCTGAATATCAGGTAATCTACTAGTTAAGCCATTCTCTGAACAGCTACAAAACATTTTTTAAAGAAATAAATGAAGGCAGATAGTTGAAAGACTATTAATTGCTCATGTTTGGGCCGTGCTAATATAATGCAAAATGATTATACCTAGATTAATTTACAGACTTAGTGAGATACCAATCAAAGATCAAGGACCTGTTTTATTTGTTGTCGTTCTATTCTTTCTCAAGCATGTCTGACTCTTCATGACCCTTTCAGGGTTTTCCTAACATAGATACTGGAGCAGTTTGCCATTTCCTTGTCCAGGTCATTTTATACATGAGGAAACAGGTAAACAGGGTTAAGTGACTTAACCAGGGTCACACAACTATTAAATGTCTGAGGCCATATTGGAACTCATGAAGATGAGTCTTCCTGATTCCAAGCTCAGTGCTCTGTTTTATAGAACTGTACAAAATAATAAAATGCATTTGAAAGAACAAAAGGTCAAGAATCTTAAAGGAAGTGATGGGGAGAAGGTAGAAATGACTAACCACAATATGACATAATTATTGTGATAATAGGGAAAGAAGACATCCTCCAAGTTTCTTTCATGAAATAAATATGGTTCTGATAGCTAGCTGTATGACAGACAAAGCAGAAGAACATAATAGACCAACTTGTGTAATAAATATTGGTATAAAAATATATTTGCTACTTTGACAATGCTTGTATAACAGCAGTCACCAAAAACTATTTAGTACAGGTTAAATATCAGAAAAGCTAATGCGTGGAATAGATTATATAAGGAAGATCCAGAAGTGATCACATAGTAACTAAGTGTATGATAAGCCCAAGGTCTCTAACTCCTAAGTAAGGGCTTTTGACCTGACAAAAACTGCTAGCAAAATCGTAAAGCAGTCTGGCAGAAGTTAGATTTAGAGACCAACATACTCCAGATGGATAGATGGAATTCCAAATGGATAGATGAAATCTAAATATAAAATATAAACCTAAATATAAAAGGACATGTCATGAGGAAAAAAAGAAGGAAATTAGGGACTAAAGAAACTCTAGGTCTTGGATTTTGCGATTGTTTGAGATATTGACTTGTGCAGCAGATGAAGGTGAAAGCCTTAAGAAGTATATTTGTGAATATTCTTTTATTCTGCTGCCATATTCACTTCTGGGTTTGAATAGACATGCAGGGCTGCAACATTAGGTCATAAAACCACAGTGCCTGTATGTTTGGCACTGTAGGAAAAAATATTCTTCTCATGAACATTAAGGGTATCCATTACATGCTTATAACAGTCTGATCCCTCAATGTATGGGAAGAGGATATGACTCTTTGAATTATGGATATTAACCACATAATTCTGTAGGGTGTTTTTTTCCCATAATAATACTAATCAGCTATAATATGCATTTCCCAACTAAATTCCATAGGCATTTGGCCCCTCTAATTGGCATCACGGTATCACTGCAAGCTGATGTTCAGTATTTCCAGTTTGTTTTTAATTTTCCAGTGGTAGTATCCTTTGATATGTTAGCCACACATGGCTTAAATATTGAGGAAATATAATCTGTTGACCTCTCAATTTCTTCACAACATTTCTAACAATTAGAGCTCTCCAGAAATGAAACAGACAGCCATGCAAAGCATTTTTCTGCTTGCCATATTTCCATGATAGGAACAATGTGAGAAAGAGGCCAAGTAACTGATGGTTTTTCCACCTTATACAGATTGAAGAAGAGATTGAGTTAAGTTTAAAGAGGAAACTAAGTAAAGTTAAGGATAGAGACTAGACCTGTAATTTCATTAGTATAGGGAATTCCCAGACTAGCAAACTGTCTCCCTTTTCCACAATGTATCATCTTGGAGGGCTGTCCCTAGAACACTGAGAGGCTAAATGATTTGTGTAGGGTCACAGAGCTAAGAAATATATCAGTGGTGGGACTTGAATCTGGGTCTTCCTGGCTTTGAGACCCACTCTGTATCTACTAACCATGTTGCCTCTAGGTGAAGTAGAATTCAGTGGGATTCAATTCAGTAAATATTAAATACCTACTATGCGCAAATCCCATCGTGCCATGCTTTGGGGCAAGGAGAGGTCTGCAGCAGTTCTGAGAGCCAAGACTGGCCTGCTATGAATAGTGTTAATATTTTTAAATACAGTAAAGCTTTATTTAAAAGTGTATAAAAAACTACTCTTAAAGGACCATAAAATCAAACAGGCTAAATTTGGCCTCCATGCCATAGTTTGCCAACCCTGATAGGCATATATAAAGTTGAAAACAAAACAGTCCCAGCACTGCCTCAAGAAATTTACATTCTGCTTATAAGAACCATACTCTGACAGTTATAGAATCTCAGAATTGAAAGAGACCTCAGAGGCCAACTCTTCCAACTTCTACCTAAGAACGTCCCTGATAGCCTTTCCAATAAATGGTCGCATAGACTGTGCTTAAATACTTCTAGGGTGCTGTCTTTCCAGGAAGCCTATTCCATTTTGGACAGTTTCAAGTGTTTGCAAAAGTTTATTCCATATGTTGTTGTTCAGTTGTATCTGACTCTGTGACTCCATTTGGGGTTTTCTTGGCAAAGATACTGGAGTGGTTTGCCATTTCCTTCTCCAGCCCATTTTTAGATGAGGAAACTGAGGCAAACGGGGTGAAATGATTTGCCCTGGGTCACACAGCTAGTAAGTGTCTGAAGCCAAATTTGAACTCAGGAAGAGGAGTATTCCTGATTCCAGGCCTGGTACTTTATCCACAGCGCCAACTAGCTGCCCCTTTAGTCCATATACTATAAGGGCTTCCTATTCCATAATAATATAAGGGTTACATAGCCCATCAAATACTTGGAATTGGCTATCGTGTCCCCTATATGTCATCTCTTTCCCAAGTTAAACACCCACAATTCATTCAACATATCATATACCTTGATTATAGAATTAGCAGTAGAGTTTGTGAAACCTGCTTCCCTACAATTCTGGAAAAACAGGAGAAATGTTGCTCTGGCCAGGGTGTTTTAGTCAGAGGGAGGTTCAATGTCATGCCCTGGTCTTCTAAGTTTCTTTGATTTTGCACACTTGAGCAGAACTTTTATTCAGATATCTGTTGTAACCTTTAAATGTGAATGATCAAAATTATATGCTTTGGAAATGTTCTTCAGAAGATGAAAGGATTGTTCTCATCAACTGCTATTTCAAAGGGAAAAGGAAATCCCATCTTCTTCCAAAATCTACTACTCATGGTGTAGAAACCTAAATGGAGCCATTTCTTATCCCCCAAACTAGCACTGCTTTGGATAATGGTCATTCTCAAAGTAAATCAGCTCTGGTATACCACAGGAGTTAATAGTCTGCCCTTAGCCCTTCTATTTCTAACAGACTCATTTTGTGGTGGGAGATTTCCTCTGCTTATCTAAGTGGGTGCTGGATCAGAGGGCCCCTGCTTCAGCCTTACAAAGCAGACTTCTCCATCCCCTTCTCTGCCCTTAGATACCTTTCTGTCTCCCTTGGGTCTGCCCCAGTTATGGTCCCTTCGAATGGATACTGTTCTTCTGTCAATTTCTCCTCTCCCAGCCCAGACCAGGAACAGAGGGAAAATGAACTTCCTAGTAAAAACTAGGCTTTTCTTCTTTTGCATTGAATTAGCCTCCTTGGTATTATAGCTTCTCCCCAACGTAGAAGAAAATGGTAATATTATAAATTTTGGTGGAATCAAGCTGTACTTGCTGAACATGTTCGATGGTGTCAGGCCTGTTTTTGGAAAATTATCAGCAGCAGTACCCATAAAGCCTTAGATTTAGAGTTGGTTTAGACCTTAGGGCTTCCTTCATCTAGCCCCCTCATCTTACAGATCAATGAACTGAGACCCTGAGATGTTAAATTTTTTATCCAAGGTCGGGTCTTAAGGTCATTGAGTCACCTCTCTCGTCTTAAGAAACTGAGGACCAGAGATTATATGACTTGTCCAGATACATACAGCTGGTAAATGTCTGAGGCTGAATTCAAACCCAGAGCTTCCCGACTGTCAAATCCAGCACACTCTCCTCTATGTATAGTCTTAGAGTTTCCTAAAGCATAGACAAAGAGTTAAAAATGACTCGTCTAGAGACTCTCAGACAGTATAAATCAGAGGCAAACTTGAACTCTGGTCTTTCTGGCTTCTTTACCAATAATACTTCATCCTCTTCCCCATAGTCACTCTCAAGGGCAGTGTGACCTCTCATCAGACAGAGCTGAACTTTGAACCCCAGCTCTCTGACTCCAAACAGCACTCTCTCTGCTACACCCTACACTTGGTCATATTGGAAACTCGTTTGCTCTCATTTCCAAAGAAGTTAGTAAGATCGCTAATCTTTTTGGTGCTGGCTGACTCCATATTAGAAAACAAGAGATGTAAAGTAGTTCTAACACTCACCAGGTGGTGTTTTTATTGTGCAATAACTCTCTATATTATTTCTATTTTCATATGTCTCACCATATTACATATATGTGTTTTATAAAAAAAACAATTTGAGGGAAAAAAAAAGAAAAAATAGGTTTACTTCTCCTTGGTAAACCATTGTCTAGTCTTTCATTTGTTTAGTCTATAGTAAACCAGCCATAAGAACCTGTGTTTCTCATTTCCTAGGATATGTTTTAAATCATAAAGAAATTTAGAAAATGAATAGATGCTAATTCCCTCATCCCACCACCATACACTCCCCCCAATATATAGGTGGTATTAGCTCTTTCATTTCACCACCATAACTTTCTACCTAGGATTTCAGAGATATTCATTATTGAAACAAACACTTTTGGGGAATAAAAGGGTACTTTTTCCAGGAAAAGGTTCATGTGATGTTTTTTTGAATCATCACATAAAAATCTATGGAAAATATTTGGTTAACTGTAGTGCATCAATATTTTAGTGGTGTTGCAAGTTCCAAAATAAGGCCAAAGTCAGGCTATTGAGGGAAAAATACCCCCTAAGTGCTGGCTTCATTGTCATAGTGCACAATGAGACAATCCAGGTCACTAAGGGTTTCCAAGCCATTTAAAGCTCCATCTTTATCCCTAATTTTACAGATTGCAATAGTTTTGTTTTCAGTCTTAAAGCATCCACATTAGACTTTCAGTAACTACTTAACCGCAACATGCCAAAGTAGTTATGTTATTTTGGGGTTTTGGCTTGACTCTTGAATTATTACTCTGACACAGTTCCACTTTACTAGGCAAAACATAATCCTGCTGTTAGCCTATCATTAAAAGCACTGTCATTCTTAAGAACTTTGCAGTTGTTTTTTTCTTTCCTTTTAAAAAATCTCATTAAATGGTTTTCTACAACCCATTTATGTGAACTCACAAGACTACAAGGTGGTGGTTGAATTCTTCTTGTGTGAAGCCTACAGCCATTTATTTAATGCTCGTGTTTTTATTAAAAGGACTTTTCATTATGGCAACTGGAACCTTGGATCATAGAATCATAGAGGTGAAATGAACCATAGAAACATAATATCATAGAATCCTGGAGCTGGAAAAGAAATTTACTTCAGGGATGCTCCAACCCAACCCCTTCATTTTATAAATGAGGTAGCTGAGAATGCAAGAGGTCATGGGACTTGCCCAAGGTCACACAGGTGATAAGTTGCAAGTTTGATTTGAAACCAGGCCTTCTGGCTCCAAATCTAGTACCCTGTGCCCAGAGCCAATGCCTGGGCCCTGACATGACAGGCTACCAAGACTAAAGGAAAGGAAGTAAAAAACTTTAGCTGAGAAGTAGTGAAACCTTCTTAAATCCAGATGACCTTGGTAGGGCTGAACAGAAAGGCCCAAAGTGTTCTGACTTAAAATCAGCAGATGCTCCTAGGTTTTTGTTGGGAGAGTACATTATTCCACCTCTCTGGGTTCCTACTCTTCTAGGCTTCAGAGACCTCTCACTGTTAGCCCTTCATCTCTACCCTTGTTGTTTCTGGGGATACTACTGCCCCAAGTCATCAAATTCATAAACTAATTTTTACTTCCTGACTTGTACTTGTATTTATATCCTGGTGACCCCCAGCACAGCCATTTAATTGGGCTTCATAGACTCAGATCAGGAGTCTAGGTCTGCAGTGATTAAGCATAAAGTGGTAAGAGAGTCAGCAGACTAAACTGAATAAAGCCCAGAGCAACAGTGTCACCTTAGAGTCACTCATTAAAATTATCAAGGGCCTACAAATCATATAGCATTTTGGATCTTTTGTATGAACTCATCATTTATTATTATGGCTCTTTGTGTACATGGCCTAACCCCCTATAAAAAATATAAACTCCATGAAGGCAGTGACTTTGTCTTCTCTAAATTTTCTATCTTCCTCAGTGCCTAGGATAGTGCTGATTCATGTCTGATAGGTCATTTGAATTGAACAGAAGGTTTTGTTGGATTTTTAAAAGACTATGTACGTGTAGAATTTTAAATATGGAAAATTTTAAATGTGACCTTGGTTCTGACACAATACTTAGGCTACTTGCCAGGAGAGTACAGTCATATCTTCCCCTGTATCACTGGTAAGTATAAGCAGGGTTCATAGAAAATTATATGGATGATGTGAACTACTAGACAGTGTTTAATTTTGATGCAGTCAAGAAATGAAAGCCCTTCTTGGACTTGGCCACTGGTTTAAACTGGAGCATGAATACCTTGGTTTCTCCATCTTGAAAAATGTGGGTTATGTTCCTTGCCTCTTTCTAACCTCACTGTCAGTTGATCTATGTTCATCTTAGAGAATGGAATCACCAAAGTATTCTGTATGATTATGATGTATGTTTTTCAATTAGTGGTGTCCCACTTGACTCCTAGCTCTGTGATTTGCCATCATTTATTCGTCTGAAGAATCTCATCCTTAATGCTCCCCATGTTGATACTCAATAATTTGTAGCTTGGATGAAGTCAACCATAATTGGTTGCATGTTTATGAAGTGGAAATTTTTCCTTGGTTTGATAAATTTTCCAGGTTGTTCTTGAGATCTCCTACCCTGTTGTAAAGCTGGAGGATTTTATGTGAAAGATAACTTTGTTTTTTTTAATTTAAATTTTTATTGATAACTTTAATTTTAACATCACCTCCATTCCCCAATATTTCCATCCCCACTCCTCTTCCCAGAGAGCCACTCTTTATATTAATAAAAAAAGGAAAATAGTTCAGCAAGAGTAATCAAGGCATCATACAAATCCCACGTTATATTCAGTGTTCCAAACTTACAGTTCTCCACCTCTGCAAAGAAGGGAGAGAGGTGCTTTCTTATCTCTCTTCTTTGGAGCCGAGCTTGGTCATTATAGCTTCATAGCATTGTTTCAGTTATTGTTGTTTCTTTTGGATTGTCATCATTATGTATGTTGTTTTCTTGGTCCTGCTTATTTACCTTTGCATCAGTTCATATGTCTTTCTATACTTCTCTGTATTCATCATATTCATCATTTCTTACAACATGGCAATATTCCATTGCATTTACATTCCATAATTGGTTTAGCTATTCCCCTATCAATGTACATCTACTTTTTTTCTAATTCTTGACTATTAGAAACAACTATTGTTAAATATTTTGGTACTTTTCTTATTATCATCGTCCTCCTTGGGGTACATATGTGTGCCTAACAATGAAATCTCTAGGTCAAAGATACTGACCTTATAGCTGTTTTAGTAAGATAATTCCAAATTGCTTTCTGGAAGGGTTGGACCAGTTCACAATTTGAACAACTATATATTGTTATGCCTTTGTGAAAGACCAAAGATTTAGTTTTAAAGTGAACATGATCTTCCCAGGTTGATAAGAGATTAAAATAAAGGCCTAAAATTCTTTTGCACTGGCAGATTTGAGAGAGACATTCTATTCCCCCCATTTCTGGTACTATGTGAATGTTTGCAAGTAAATTCACCTTTCTGCTCCTTAGTGCTCACATCCTCAAAATGGAGTTAACAGCTCCTGCTCTCATCTATTTTAAAGAGCTATGGAAAACTTCTTGACAGATGTGTTTATTAGTTTTACTGAAATTTTTTTCTTGGTCATTTGTTACTAGGGATCACTTGTTGGGTTGAAAAAATGGAGATATATATTTGCCAATAAATATATTGGAAAAAAACATTAAAAATAAGATCAAATGTTTATGAGTTATGAGAAGACATATAGGACCAATCAGCAAAATATTTTATTTTGTTTTGTTTTGTTTCAAAGCAAGTACTGTGTGATGAGCACTGTTAGGCATTATAGAGAATATAGAAAAAATAGAAGCCATGATACACCTGTCAAGTACTTTACAATATATTTGGGGAGACTAGTCTTAACACATGGGAAACAATATTTGACCACAGAAAACAGTATCTAAGTAATAAAATATGTGATACAAACCATAAGTGCTACAGAAGGTGAGGAGCGAGGAAGAACAATGAAGGCTAGAATCAAAATGAATGAGCTGGGCCTGAACTGGTCCTTTAAGAATGAATGGTTTTGGGACAAGTGGAACGGAGAATTGAGGCCATTCTACTAAAGCTATTCAATATGTATGCAGACATGGAGGGGAGAATGAGTAGAGTAGTAGTTGTTGTAAGAGTAGTAGTAATTGTAGTAGTAGTATTTATTGTAGGAGTAGTAGTTATAGTAGTAGTATTAATTATAGGCATAGCAGTGATTGTAATAGTAGTAGTTGTCATAATAAAGTAACAACAGTAGTGGTGTGGTAGGAGTAAGAGTTGTAGTATTGGAATGGTTGTTGTTTTAGTAGTAGTAATTATAGCAATAGTAGTAGAGTAGGAGTAATTATTGTAGTAATAGAGTAGTAGAAGTAACAGTAGTAGAGTAGTAGTTTTTAGAGTAGTAATTGTTCTCACTGTCATAGTAGTAGAGTATCAAAGTAGTAGTAATTGGAGTAGAGTAGTAGTAATTGTAAAAGTAGTACTAGTTGTAGGAATTGTAGTAGTAGTTATAGTACTAGAGTAGTAGTTGTAGTCGAAGTAGAGTAGTAGGAGGAGTTGGTGATTGATAGTGCGTGGTTTTAGTAGAAGCAGTTATTATAGTAGTAGTAGTTGTAGTAGAATAATAGTAGCTGTTGTTGTTGTAGAAGTAGTGGTAGTAGTGTGGTAGAGGGTGTGTTTAGGAAAGCCTAGTACCTCTGGGGTGAGGGCTGCTGAACCCTTTTCGGGGCTGCTTTCTAGCTTTGGGGTTCACCTGATCTACCTGGCTCTCACCGGTGGCTCCAAGAAGCTGTAGCATGTGCAGTGGCCACACCCCGGGAAGCCATTTTGGCAGATGGGCTAAACCAGGTTGGAGGTAACTGAGGGGTCTCAAACCCATTGGTGAGTTGGGGGGTGCCTACCCCTATCATGTGAAGAATTCCCCTGGTGGAATGGGCCTGGTTCCAATGGCTATGAAGGCAGCTGAAGCAGGCGCTCTGGAGCCCCTTAGAGTTTGGTTAAACATCGGAGATGCCAAGGTCATCCACTGCATCTTGAGCCATCACTGGTCATCTTGACTTTGTCCTGCCACTGGACTGTAATGACTCTGGAAGAGAGAGTGAGGTTGACAACTTCATGCAAATCTGCCTCACATAAATCAATTCACACACGATTCAAAAGACATCACCCATACCATTTTTACCATTTCTACCTATGTCAAAGTCCTATGGCAACAGGCAGGTGACAAAGCAGCAGGTGTAGATACCTTGGGAGCCATAGTTGTACATGTAGCACACATTTTCACTTTAAAACTACACAACGTGGCACATAGGCAGCCCAGGCCATAGGGTGTCTTCTCACTGGAAACAGCTGTGGTACTCTGCAGTCCCCTAGGCGTCTGAGCAGCCTTTTAAGGATCATGCTGCTCACCTCCTGGTGTAAGAAAGGGGTTAGAAAAGGTGCCCTAAAAATTGTCTGCTTACTCAACACTGCCCCGATTGCCCCAGCAGGCAGAGATCCCTGTCCTCAGTCAAAACACGCCCCAAAAAATGTACAAAAACTTCTGCAAAGATGATTCCACTTACCATCAGCACATGGAATGTGTGCACACTTATAGACAACATAAAATCCAGTAGAACTGACAGACAAATGGCAATCATCACATCCAAATAGTTGTCCTGAGTGAAACAAGGTTGGCAAATGAAGCCCAGCTAACTGAAGTCGAGAGCTGGATACACATTTTTATGGAGTGGCTACAGTGAAAGGGAGCACTGTGAAGCTGGTGTACATTTTGCAATCAAAATCTATCTAGTCAATAAACTTGTACGCCTACCAAAAGGAATGAGTGATGGGCTTACAACAATGCAATTTCTGCTTGCAGGAAAATGTCATGCCACCATCATCAGTGCATATGCTCCCACCATGATGAATGCTGATGAGGTCAAAGAAAAATTTTATAAAGACCTGGATACCTTATTTCAATGTGCCAGAAGGGTACAATCTTATAATTCTGGGTAACTTTAATGCTAGAGTAGGCTCAGACTACCAGACTTGGCAAGGAGTCCTAGGGAGGAATGGAGTTGGAAACAGCAACAGTAATGGTCACTTACTACTAAAGACTTGTGTATCCCTTGACCTTCTCATCACCAACACTATCTTCTATTTACCTAAATGCAAGAGAACTTTGTGGATCCACCCTTACAGCAAACATTGACACTTAATAGACTATGTGATTGTAAGGAGAAGAGACAGACAAGATGTGAGAGTGACAAAGGCAGTGTGTGGCGCAGAGTGCTGGACTGATCATAGACTTATCCTCTCCAAGCTAAATATTCGCATTCAACAAAAGCAGCAGCTCCAAGGCAGAATGACTACCAGAAGAATTAATGTCAACAGATTAGAGTGCCTCTCTCAGTGGGAACTATATGTTGCTAACTTGGAGAGAAAGTTGAGCCAACACACAGTTGGCAACAGTGGAGCTGAAAAGGAGTGGGCAGCTTTCAGAGATTTGGTGTACAGCACTGAATTTGCTTATCCGAGTCAGAACACTCACAAACACCAAGATTGATTTGACGAAAATGATGGAAAAATTCAGAAGCTGCTAAATGAAAAAAAGGAGAACTCCACAGAGTTTACAAGCAGGATAGTTCATCCATCTGTAAGAAGCCAGTATTTAGTACAAGTGAAGCTTAGAGAGATGCAGCATTCTTGGCTCAGTAAGAAGGCAGATGAACTTTGGTTTTATGCAGATAATAACAATCCAAAGCACTTTTATGATGCCCTGAAGGCTATTTATGGACCAAAGACCTATGGTGCATCTCAACTAGTCAGTGCCGATAGAGCCACATTAATTCGTGATAAGGACATGATCCTATAAAGATGGTCTGAACACTTCCATAGTTTTCTCAACAGACCATCATCAGTCAGTGCTGAAGCCATTGACTATTTACCTAAGATTGAAGTCAATCCCTCCCTAGGTGAAGTTCCAACGGAAGAAGAGATTTTGAATGCTGTTAGGCTCCTTTTGTGTGGCAAAGCACCTGGTGCTAATTCTATTCCAGCATGGTGGATGGGGGTCCATTGCTCATACAAAAGCTGACTGAAATTTTCTAGGTTATAAGGCAAGAGGAGGTTATTCCCCCAGGAGTTCAAGGACACTTCAATTGTCCATCTCTACAAAGGTAAAGGAAATAGATTGTCCTGTGACAATGACAGGGGGGTCTCTTTCTTAGTCATTGCTGGCAAGATTCTTGCCAGTGTCCTCTTTAATAGGCTGATCCTTCACCTGGAAGATGATCCTCTACCTGAGAACCAGTGTAGCTTCAAAAAGGGCCAAGGAATGGTTGATATGGTGTTTGCTGCCAGACAACTCCAGGAGAGATACAAGGAGCAGAACAGAGGTCTGCACACAATGTTTGTAGATCTGACCAAGGCCTTTGATACTGTCAGTCACAAGGGCTTATAGAAAATTATGTCAAAATTTGGTTGCCCAGAGAAGTTCAGCAGTATTATACATCAATTTCACAATGGCATGCTTGCCCATGTTCTGGATAATGGATGTTGCTTTTGTGCTTTCCCAGGCACCAGTGGAGTGAAGCAAGGCTGTGTGCTTCCTCCTGTGCTTTTTAGCATGATGTTTTCAGCAGTGTTGTCAGACACCTTCAATGAGGATGAACGCGGCATCAAGGTCAGCTACCCTACTGGGATGACAAATTCTTTCATTTGAAAAGGCTACAAGACTAAGATGGAGGGAATGTTGGTGCATGATTTTTTGTTTTAGATGATTGTGCACTCAATGCAGCCTCTGAAGCTGAAATGAAACAAAGTATGGACCAATTATCTGCTGCTTGTGCTCATTTTG
The DNA here is from genome assembly GCF_011100635.1 of Trichosurus vulpecula. Classification (NCBI taxonomy): domain Eukaryota; kingdom Metazoa; phylum Chordata; class Mammalia; order Diprotodontia; family Phalangeridae; genus Trichosurus; species Trichosurus vulpecula. The sequence continues at coordinate 120,033,675 of NC_050580.1, read as the reverse complement.
GCCTAATAATTAACACCAAGAAAACACAGGTGCTCCATCAGCCAGCATTGAACCATCCATATGTGGAACCATTGGTTACAGCAAATGGAGAAATTTTGAATACTGTGGATAAGTTCACTTAGCATGGCAGTCTACTTTCCAGAAGGGTACACATTGATAATGAAGATGATACATACATTGTCAGAGCTAACTCAGTGTTTGGGAGGCTCTGAAGGAAAGCGTAGGAGAGAAAAGACACTACACAAGACTGACTACCAAACTGAAGGTCTACAGAGCTGTTGGCTGACCTCATTGTTGTATGCCTGTGAAACCTGGACAGTCTACCAGCACCATGCCAGGAAACTGAATCACTTCCATTTGAATTGTCTTAGGAAGATTCTAAAGATCATCTGGCACAATAAGATACCAGATCCTGAGGTCTTTTCTTGAACTAAACTGCTAAGCATTCAAACTCTACTGCAGAGAGCACACTTCCAATGGGCTGGCCACATTGTTCAAATGCCAAACGTATACTTGCCAGAAAGACTATTTTATGGAGAAGTAACACAAGGCAAGCACTCACATGGTGATCAAAAGAAGCAATACAAGGACACTCTCAAGGTCTCTCTTAAGAACTTTGGAATTGATTGTGTGACATGAGAGACGCTGGCACAGGCCCACCCAGCATGATGTGCCCTCATCAGAGAAGGTGCTGAGCAAAATGAACTGAAGTAGCTCAAATGAAATGCAAGCTGCACAGATTTAGAGAATCCACTCCAAATGTTCCCATGGATTATTTGTGGCCAACCCGTGGTAGAGCATTCTGAGCTCATATTGGTCTGATCAGCCACAGTCAGACACACTCTAACTTGATTCTGACATGATGATGTCATTTTAGTCCTCTTCAAGAATTAAGAACAACAACCAGTAGTAGTTGTTGTAGTTGTAGTAGAAGTAATTGTAGTTGTAGAAGTAGTAGTAATTGTAATAGTTGTAGTAGTAGAGTAGTATTTGTAGTAGTAATTGTGGTAGTAGTAGTAGAGTAGGGGTAGTTGTAGGAGTAGTAGTTATAGTAGAATAGTAGTAATTGTAGAAGTAGTAGTAGTTGCAGTAGTAGAGTAGTAATAATTGTGGTAGTTGTAGTAGCAGTAGGAGAAAGAGAAGAAGAAGAAGAAGAAGAAGAAGAAGAAGAAGAAGAAGAAGAAGAAGAAGAAGAAGAAGAAGAAGAAGAAGAAGAAGAAGAAGAAGAAGAAGAAGAAGAAGAAGAAGAAGAAGAAGAAGAAGAAGAAGTAGTGGTAGTAGTAGTGGTAGTGGTAGTGGTAGTAGTAAAGAACCATTGTTTTTAGAGGAAAGGAGAGATATGAAGAAGCTATGCATTAGGAAGATGAATCTGGCAGTAGGTAAAGGATAGGTGGGAGAGAATGGAGAAAGAGAAACTCAATATAAGACTGTTAACTAGGGTAGTGACAGTAATAATGGACAGAAGATCCATAGATCATAGATTTCAAACTGGAAGGGGCCTTTAGAGATCAACCCTTCCAGGCATCTCCTTTTGTAGATGAGGAAAATCTAATCTGTTGGTCAACATCTAGAAAAGCACTTATGGAACATTCTGTTATGCAGGAAAACACCACATTGAGCAATTTTCCAAGAGGGCTAAATAGTGTTAATAGGATCCATATAAGGAGAAGGGGGAGGGGGGGAAATCTTGTCTATATTATGTTCCATCAGAAACAGCAGTTTTAAGTTATATTTAATTTGGATGTTTAGATTGTTTTAAATTTACTTAGACCTGGTGTGACTTATGTTTCCAAAGAGGAAAATATAATTTACTGCAGAGACTTTAGCAAAAACGATCTTGGGAAACAGATTATGGAATCACTGAAATCAGTTGAAATATCTCCAGTTATCTTCTTAATACTCAAAGCCACTCCAATGAGGGGGAAGGCTTCTTCATGCCAGAAAATGTCCAAATTTTTTCTGCCTGTTGATAGATTACAATGCAGCATATATAATGATAATAATAATATTAATGATAATGATTAAAACAGAATTGTATGCTGTGCTTTGTTTCAAAAAGTTGTGTACATACATTATCTCTCACAATAGCCTGAATAAGGAGAGGCTGAGGGTCTAAGCATTTTGCCCAAGGTCAGACAGCTGGTTAGTCAATGTCCGAGGTAGGATTGGAACTCCAGTCTTCCTGACTCTAAGCCCAGCATTCTACCCTCTACTCCATGCTCAGCAGTAATATTATCAATGAAGTATGGTGAATATGCAACATAATAGGCTTTTTCTGACTTGTCAGGATGAATTAAGAGACAGCATATTGTCCAATGACTTGACTTATTGTATTTTGCCAGTTTCTCAATTAATTAGATGATGCTGCTTTGTGAGACTCTTCCCATAGATTAGTCATTTTCATTGGCCACACATCTTACAAATAGGAGCCTTTGGACACAGAAAGGACTGAGTGAAATACGGAAAAACAACTCAAAGTGTATGCTATACAAATAGTAAATAGTCATCTTCATTTACAAATCATGGAATATTTGAGCAATCAACAAGTAATTGAACAAAGTATTTTCATTTGTTAATTTATATCCTGGTGATTAACTGGCCCTTGCTTTTACAACAGTTGCATTGGTGAGCATTTAGATGAAAAGGGGTTCTGAAACCTTGCACATTGGGAATTTGTTTTCGAAAATTCATTGCTCTTATAGGCAGATAATGTTAAAGCCAGACTAGATGGTTAGAAAACTAAGCACTTTGCATGTAATTATTTATTATGCCACTTTCAGCATAGGATGTTTAATCATTGCAAAAGGTGATTGAGAATGCCCTCAAGGCTAGGGGTTAATGGAAGTCATGAATGGGGGAAACACATAGATCCATTTGCCTTTTGAGATTTGAGAGAATTTTATTGTACGGTGAACTGGGTTTGGTCAGGTATATCTCATTCGGGCTAAGATGAAACTTGAGGATCCAGTTTCTTGTAGTGGAGGATAATTTATGAGTTGCTCAATCCATTCCATCTGAGTAGGAGTTAGAAGGCTTAAACTGTGGCTAGCCAGAACTCCAGATTGATTTTAATCTGTGGTTGGAGACGATGAAATGAGATGTGGGTCATCCTCAGTAACAGAGCTGTCAACTGAAAACAGGCAAGAAAATTGCCTGGAAGAGTGGGATGATAAGTTTTACTAGATGATCCGAGTAGGGCAGGATTCCCAATTGGGTGCACATGAGGGAAAACCTGACAGAGGGACAGATTGATTGGGAATTTCAAGAGATAAGAATACTGCTAGGCCAAAGTTTCATCTGAATGGGATTACTGTCACGTGCTAGGCCCAGCATGTCGGGCACTGTTTTGAATATCTCAAACCTACTCAGGATGACCTCCTGCTTTATTCCCAAAGAGATGTGCAAAAAAGTTCAGGAGTTTTTTCCAGCTGGCGCCTGATAATCAGGAAATCCTTTCATTGAAAGTTTTGGAACCTGGCAGAGTAAGGTTTATTGCAAGTGTCCTATCAAGGGGCTCACAGAAAGGCTCAGGGATTCTAATTAACTATAATAATAATAATTCATATTCATGTAACACATTCAAGGTGACCAAGTACTTTCTTTGTGAAAACCCAGTAAATAGTAGTGTAAGTATTATTAGACCCATTTTAAGAGGGGTAATGCAAAGGTTAAAGGGGTTAATGACTTGCCCAAAGTCACATGGTTGTGAATGTGGAAACCTGTACTCAAACCCACATCAGACCTTCTGTCTCTAAGACCAATGGTCTTACCACTACACTCACTGCTTTTCTTCATTGGTTCCAGTAAGCTTTGAGCTTCATCAGTTGAAAAGTAGTAAGGTTAATCCCTCATGGGTACAACATGCTCAATTATAAAGACTCACCTGGAAATTATTCCAGCATCAACTAACTTTGCATTTGTTTTCATGGATCAAGCAGAAAGACTAGGGGAACGTTGAACAGAGTAGGTGTTTGATAAATGCTTATCGACTGACCGACCTTTTAAAATCCTGCTTTGATGGTAAATAGATCAGGATGGTCAGATCTCTTCTAGAGGCAGGCCAGGGTATAGGCCTAACTTGAGTCATGGTCTTCTTGTATCATAACATGAGATCAACTCCTTGCCTGAGTGACAGAACGAAATAATAATTATTGAGATTTTTGAAAATAAGTGTAATATAAAAAAACACAAAAGCTGGTCATTCTTTCTTCATAAACCATAGCCCCCTGTCAAACATGCAGAGAACTGGAAATATGCTATAATGTTTCTGTTTCTGTTTGTTTTTTGATGTTGTCCATTCTACTACTTTCCCACTGCTAGGCCTTCTGAGTTCTCTTTCAGTGATATTAAAGAACCATAATGCTGGATGTGCTCTTAGAAGTCATCTAGTTCACACTTTTATTTTACAGGTAAAGAAACGGGCCCAGGTAGGTTGCAAAGTTCGTTGGTGGCTGAGCTTCCAGCTCCCAGTCCTCTGTTCTTTTATCATGCTGCTGTTTCTCAATGATCATAGCCTCTTGTTTATTATTTTTATTTTTTTTAAACAGACCATATTTAGCAAAGGAAAAATATTGCTGGCAAGTCCAGGTACATGTCCAAAAAAACACTTTGTAACTTTTCATCTGTGAAGAAGCAAAAACAAATAGAATTGGTTGTTTTGTGTATGTACATTTGGAGAGATATGTCTAAGTGATTTATACCAAATGTTTTCAATTCGAGATTCTATTGTTAGCAACATTTCACCATCATTTTGCACTAGTAATCAAGACACATGCTATATGAATCACTGGACAACACAATCCAAAGGAATCAAAAGTACAGGTAACAAAAGGTCAATGGAAAGACACATGGTAGGTACAAGGAAGGCTGCAGCATATAATCAGTAATTATTCACACATGAAAATTACAGTAAGGAACATTAGGAAGCACATGTGCCTGGAAAAGAAGATCAGTTAGTCAGATGGGCTGCCCAAGGGGTGCACTGATTGATACTCAAAATATGGAAGAGAAACAGTGAAAAGACTTCAGAATGTTAGGTGAATTCTCTGTTGTAGATTTAAAGAAAAATATATGGAGGATAATCATACATTATAGGAAAGCATGTGATCTATAGCGAGTGGGATGGGGAAGAACTGTACTCAAACCAAGGATCAATCAAAGTAATGTATTCAAAGGGAATAGTTCTGAAAACTAGTTTTAAGCACATTCCATTTTTCTGGCACCATTTGGGAATGAGCTGTTCCACATAAGCAAATTTTTCAAATACCTTTGTCAAGAATTTTTTTAAAAAAAAACTTTAATCACTTTAAATGGAAATCTTTCAAAAACATGATACATATCCATGGCTTCTTAAGTAAAATATGAACTTAATTTAACCTTTTTCTTGTCATAAACATCCATTGTTGTACTGGACTGCAATATAGCTATATCTGGAGAGAGAGAGAGAGAGAGAGAGAGAGAGAGAGAGAGAGAGAGAGAGAGAGAGAGAGAGAGATCATTTATTAAGTGCCAGACACTGTGTTAAGTGCTAGCATGCAAATACAAAGAAGAAGAATGCTCCCTATCTTCAAGGAACTTACGTTCTAATAGGGAAAGACAACATAGAAAGGGTACCAATGATAAGGGAGGAGGGAGACTGCAGTAAGTGGTATGGAAGACTAGACCCCCAACAAGATAAGCCAGGGGACCTAAAAATGAAATCTAAGTTTTTTGAGGGGGGGGTTGGGGAGGAGTTGGGGGAGAGGAAGTATGATGGTCAAAGAGTAAGTTCACCGCGAGGAGATGGTTATTGATGTGTTTGCACCTATAACAAATGGCCTCAGATTGTTGTGCTTTGTATGTTTGTCTACTTTTTAATTTAGTTTTTTTTTCTGCCACCACTCTTGCCCTCATTATCAGGCTGTCAGCCATCCCTTTTGCATCTTTTAGTTTGAATACATAGCATGTCCCACTAACACCTTCCCCCAACCCCTTGCTTTCTAATTTGACATTCCTAATCTGTTGTAGGTTTAGAAATCACAAAAATGGGCTTGTTAGAATTTTTACACACCGTGACTCAAAATAAGGGTCTAAAGAACTCTTTTATAAGTAAAAGGCATAAAAACTTTAATTTACGGACTTAATAGCATCTATGTTAATAGCTTAAAGGGATTTTCTGCTTACCTAATTTTGTGCCTGACAGATGAAGTTACTAGATAAATGACATTCAGGTAAGTAAAGTTCTTCTGTGTCCTAAGTTAGAACTGGCTCACATTTAAACAATACATTATCAAGAAGAGGATGTGAACCTTCTGTGGCTTCCCAGAATCATGTCACTTGTTCATGCTGTGCTTAGGCATGAGAGTGTATTAGAGACTTTTAAAAATCTACAGTCTTTGCAGTGTTAATCTGCTGTGGCCCTATAGGGACAATTTTTCCCTCTTGTACCTTTTTTAATCTATTACAGATAAGATAGGAAAGTTCCCCCATCATCCAATCAGAAGGCTTATTTACAAAATAAAAAGAGACAGAAGAGAAAAACAAGTATCAAATTATACCTGTGGTGGCATGCAATGAAAAAATCCCCAACATGACCTACTTAAGCTAGTGAAGGTGAAAATGGGAAGTGGATAAAGGAACAGAAATTGACAGACTATCTTCATTTTCTATGGAATTCAGCCAATGTTGATCAGGATTTGAACTCAGTCTCTCTGATTCTAAAGTAAGGGTTTTCCCCTGCTTTTGTAGTTCATCATGTCTATTAGTGTACATCTCCACAGTGATTTTTAGTTGATATTGATTAACTAGCCAGACAACTAACTTTTAGAATGGGCTGCCATTGGAAATCTTAAAGAAGAGGCTGAATTACCAGTTGCTGAAGGTACTAGAAAAGGGATTACTGATAGCTACCAACTGAGTGCCTTGATTCTAAATTAAGGATTTTGGGAGATGTGAAGTTTGTTAAGTCTCATTTCTGTGATTCTGAGCTTTTCTAATTTACTTCATCTTGAAAGTATTATTCCTGAGTCTTTCTTTTTAAATGTTGGGATATTGGCAATAATGGTGGAAAAGGTAGAATTGCTGGTTGTAACTGAAGCTTGGAAGGGTGCCTGTAAGTGCAGAAGAACACATATTTTCGATTGCCACTGCCCTCACTTGAGTAGTTAGGAAGGTGGTTAATGGTATATTTGAGGCAAAAGCGGGTATCATCCAATGAAAAAACAAGCATCTACTAATTCCACGTGCCAGGCACTGTGCTAGTTCATGGGGAAAGAAAGACAAAAATGAATTTGTCTCTGCTGTGAAAAAGCTTATGTTCTCTTGGAGAAGCACCCGATATTGAAGCAGCTGATCCTCTGAAGGCCTTTTGAAAACCAGAATCATAGAATTGGAATGGAAAGGAAAATGAGAGATGCCATATTCCAACCCCTTCATTTTACTGTTTTGGAGGCTGCAGCCAAGGGAGAGTGAGTGATGTGCCTATAATCCCAGACCAAGCAAGGGTGAGATGAGAGCACGATTTTCTTGACTCCTCCCTCTAGTTCTCTTTTTACTATAACACATTGGTGAGAGAAGTAGCCAGAATACCACAACAGAATGCTTCTCTGTCAATGCTCGAAGCCCCAAGGTAAAATGAATGAATCAGCTTCAGCAGGTGACCAGGATATCATGGACATTCCAAGACCTTTGTTAGTCAGTAAATATTTTTTAAGTATCTAACATGTGCCAGGCATTACGCTAGGTGGTGGGGATACAAAAAAAGACAAAAGATAGTCCTTGCTTTCAAAGAGCAAATAGTGTAATATGGAATACAACGTGCAAATAACTATCTATAAACAAACCATATTCAGGATAAATTGGAGTTATCAAGAGAAGGAAGGCACAAGAATTTAAGGGGGTTTGGGAAAGGCTTCCTATAGGAAGGATAACTGGATATGATGCTATTGGGCTACAAATGACATAGAAAGAATGGGAAGTAGACAGAAACAAGTGTAGCATTGAATATGAGGAATAAACTAAAATAGTCTGTCTCAGACTCTTTCCAAATACTGAAGGAATTATAGGAATCTTATACTTTAGCAATAAAAAACATTATCATAGGGCTGTGCTACAGACCTCCCCAGAATATTGATACTAGGTCAGAAATGTTAAACAAGATTGAGGAAGCTGGGAAATTAGATCAAGTAATCAATTAAGGATCTACCATGTGTAACACACTCTTCTAGGTGCCAGGGATACAATGACAAAAGTATATAAACACAAGTAAATACAATATGGCTTTGGAAAGGAGGGCACTAGCAACTGGGGAAATCAGTAATGAATTATAGAGATATCTTAAATTTATATAGCACTTTCAAGTTCATAAAGGCCTTTCCTCATGTGAAGCTACTGTCTGAAACAGGTAATGCAAATAGGTATTGTGTCCATTTTAGAGCTGAGAAAACTGAAACCATGAGTATCGAGTGTCATGCCCATATTCACACAGGTAGTAAGTGGGAAAGGTAGGATCGAAAACCAGGTCTCTTGTCTCACACCCTCTTTCCATTGAAAGATATCTTCATTATCTTCACATAGATAAAAGTATATTGAAGAAACACCTCATTGGGATTCTGTGTGTCCTGAGAATTGTGGATAGAACAAACTATCGCTTTCTAGAACGAGTAACTCTAGAATCCAAAAAAAAAGTACTCTTGACTTAGACCTAAGTATAGGCATATAGAGGAAATATTTGTTGGTGAACCACTATCACAACATATGTAGCTTCAGCATTTAAGGATGCCATGGCTGTCTTCTGATATTCAAAGGAAGGGAGAGTAGTTTTGTTCTATGTTGCTCCAAGGAACACAACTCAGATGAGTGGGAAGAAGTAAGAAGGAAATAGATTTCAGTTCAATATGTTGAAAATGTTTAAACCATTAGAATGTCCAGGAGTGGAAGGAAAGGGCTGGCTTTTGAATGTTGAGTTGCCTCATCCCTAACCGAAGAGGGATCTGATAGGAAATTTTGCATCGGGTGGGAGGTTGGACTTTGTTACTCCTTTGAGTACAATTCTAGAATTCTCATTACTAGAATTCTAATTCTGTATTAGAATTCTAATAATAGCTAACATTTTATAGCAATTTACAGTTAACAATGTACTTTCTTTAAGTCCATGAGAGTTTATTATTAACACAACAAGCAGAGTGGGATTGTGGGGGAAAAAAACAGAAAAAAACCACTGAATGTGGAGTCAAGGGACCTCAAATCCCAGCTACTCGACATGAATGACATTGGACAAGTCATTTCATCTGTCTGCATCTCAACATTCTTATCAATAAAATAGGAGCTCTGGACTAGATGACTTCTAAGGGCTCTGTCTGCTTTAAAGCCTTGATGCCCTGAACCCTGTGAACTGGGCAGGGCAATATTATTAAACTCATTTTACAGCTGAGGAAACTGAGGCTCAAGCCCAAGGCCACATAGCTGGTAAGTACCAAAGATGAGATATGAACACAGGTGTCCCAATTCTCCGCCTTGTGTTCTTTCTACCATACCACAGAATTTGTTTTATTGAACATTCTGGTGGGGGAGGAATCTATCAGTGGGAAATTCAAGTTTAAGAAAGGAAAATATAACAAAATACTGGAGGCACAAATAAAACTTATTTTAGATAAAACAAAAACAGGCATTAAGAAAATAGAAAGGGAGCTGTTTGAGAAAAACCTACAAAAAGCTTGTAGACTGTTTTAAAAACTCCTCTTTGGAAGCCCATTATAACTATTTGCCAAAGACTGAAAAGAATGGGCTCTGTGAGGGTAAAAACATCATACTTTTGGAAAGGAACATAGAACTCATTTTACAGATGAGAGCACAGGACACAGATTGTGAAATAACTTGTCCAATGTCACACAAGTTGAGTAGGTGGCCCAATAGAAACCTATTCTGTGTAGTATCGCTAAGATATTTCCCATTACCCATCAGTACTTTCATCTATCTTTCAATTTTGAACTTTCCCCGTGCCTAGCAATGTGTTTTGTACATAATAGGGATTTAATAAATAGTTCCTGGATGGAATGATTAAGTTCTTTAAGTGATAAATATGGACATTTCTATAAACATTTTAAGGTTTACAAAGTGCTTTCTTCACAACGCTCTTGTGTTATGGTAATACCATTATTCTCAGCACGATGTAGTAGTAGAAAATGTACTAGACTCAGGGGACCTAGGTTTTGAGTTCTGGCTCTGCCAATTTGTAAAGTTGGGCAAGGCGTTTCCTGGCATTGGGCTTGGACTAGATTATCTCTGAGATTCCTTCTAGTTCTTAATCGTATGAACCCCATTTTGACAGCAGAGGAAACTGACTTGCCTAAGATTACATTGCTAGAAACTATCAGAACAAATCTAGACTTGAACCCAGGTTTTGTGACTCTGAATTTAGTGCTCTTTCCATATCCCCATTACTGCCTCTCCAGCCCCTCCATCTTGTTTCCTTGGCTTTGTCTCTACCTACCTAGTCTCAGCTGCCAGCCTTCCCTGTAGCTGCTTCTCAGGGGCCCAGCATGGACATAAAGTTCTTTGAGCAGGTAACATATGTATGTGGAAATGGGGAACTTATTTATTTAAACTTTTGAAAGCCTCTGTCAAGATTCCACACCAAACATTTTTATTTAGTGGAATCATCACAGAGTTAGATAGACTGTTTTTCCTGGACAGGAAACTAGTGGTTAGAAACAGGAAACAAAGGGTGAGAGATGACTGAGTATTTCTTCATATGGAGAAGTGTAAACAGTAGGCTCCCCCAGTTCATGTGGCAGCCAGGTTTACTTAATGCTTTTATAAATGATCTGGAGGAGTCTCCATACATAATCCAAAAAGTGTGTGATGAATGATAGCTTCAATTTCCTCTTCACAATGCACGTTACTCAAGCTGTTAATAAACAGCAATGATGACTGTTGATGACGATGAGTCTTGTTTTATGTAATTTCCTTTGCTTAGACCACAAATAAAGGTTCTGGCAAACAGCGTAGTGACTAAGAGGGGCTAATTCGCAGACCAGATAATTAACCCTTGGATAATTGAGATTATATTTGTAATTGAGTAAATACGGCCACTTTTCTTATTATTGATCTCACACACAATGGTAATGGTGGTGGTATTCCTCATTTCAGGAATGACTATACCCGAAGAAGATGCTGATGTGGGACAAGGCAGTAAATACTGCCTTGTGGCAATTGGGAGACTTCAGGTAAGACCAGTTTCTATCCTTATATTTTTATCCCATCTTCTACCATGTCACATCAATGTTTGGGATTTCTAACAAGTTTGGTATCATCTTTGTAGATAGTATAAAGGGCTCCTGGGTAGAAAGAATTTCATTTACGTGACTGTCAACATAAAATCAGTCTATATAAGCCATTGTCATCCAAGAACCAAAATGTTTGTTGCCATCTAGTCCACTAGATTGATAATCAGAAATCTATGCCTTCTTTTATCAGTGCACAAGCTCCCTTGGAACCTTGACCTATTCAGCTAACTGCTGTATTTCTTGTATCCCCATGTGTGAGACAGAAACATTTTACTTTATGTGGGCTTAGCTCTCATTTGTATCTAGATCAGAAATAATAAAGTACCTGCACAGAATGTAAATCGTGACTAAAATGGATTTTGTTTGACCACACTACCTTCCGCTTTATTCAGGCTGGCCTCAACCCACCTGGGAAACATTAGGGACTCATTGTTCACTCCAGGCCTTTATTTCATGTTGGCATAGTAACTGTCATGAATGTAGTGCCTTAAAGTTATAAAGGTACCGCAGGTATTAATGGCCTAGCTTTACAGATGAGGAAATAGAAGCTCAGAGAGTTTAAGGGATTTGCCAGGCACATAGAGCTCATAAGTATCAGAGGAGAATTTGAATGTCAGTTGTCCTGATTCCACGTTCAGTCCCCTATTGACCATGCCTTGCTCTCTGTCATTGCTTTTACCTGGAATGTCCTCTGCTTGCAGCTTTACCTACCAAAATTCTACCTGTCCATCAAGGCTTAGGTAAAATCTTACATCCTTCATGAAGTCTTCCCTGATTTCTTCAACCCTCACTCTTCCCTGAACTGCTGTAGCGTGTGGCCCATATGCAGATCAAACCAGTAACTCGTGTAAAACATTGTGCTAGGTGTACTGGGTAACAATTTTTCACTGCCATTACCCTGAGACCCTTCTTACCTATCACCTGGTCTATCATAGTAAGAATCCTTAGAATGCAATCTCCTTACAGGAGGGACTGTTTCCCTATTGTCTTTGCATCCCTAACAACTAGCAGCTTAGCACATACAAATTATTCAATAAATGCTCATTTATTGACCTTGGAAGCTGTCATGTGAGCTGTTGCCAGATGAATGATCCTAAAGTAAACTTCTACTTTTTTTGAGGTAATCAGGGTTAAGTGACTTGCCCAGGGTCACACAGCTAGGAATTATCAAGTGTCTGAGGCCCGATTTAAACTCAGATCCTCCTGATTCCAGGGTCAGTGCTCTATCCACTGTGCCAGCTATCTGCCCCTAAAGTAAACTTCTGATCATTTCAATACCCCTTCTACTACAGAAACTTCTGTGGCTCCACGTTGTCTATGGAATAAATTCCAAATTCCTTGAGATATTATTTAGGAAACTCCATAAGGCCTTGAACCAAACTACTTCACCATTCCCCAACTACTCACCATACTCTGGTCTTATGCTACTGCCTTTCTTTATGTGCACAATTGTCTTGGATGGAATTCCTTTCTATTCATTGCTTACTGTGAACTCCAAGTCATCATTGAACACCCAGCCCTCCACAAAGCCATCTGAAAGTAATTCTCTTTGTCCTCTGTGCTCCCCGTAGTACTTTGTTTACTTCTCCTAGAGTGTTTAGTATGGTGTACTTTATAGTTAGTTATTAGACTATAAGCTCTTTGAAGGCAGGCACTGTGGTGTCCTCTACCTCTGTGATTTGGCCAGGTTCACGTAGCTTCTAAGGATCAGAGGAGAATTTTAACCTTGGTCTTGTGCATAGTGTATGTTCAACAAATATTTGTCGAGCAGTTGAATTTAATTGAGCCTAGTTAGGGATATAAGACAGATATTTGAAAGGTTAAATAACAACAAAGGATTTAGGTAACAGTTAAAGGCAATCAAAGACGGCAAATGATTAATGGCCGAGAAGATTATCCAGATGCTAATTGCTATAGGAATTCAAAGAACTGAGAGATCATTATAATTAACACTTAATAGTACATTACCTCATCTCTCAGCATGGTGCTAAGTCTTAGTGCAGACATGTAATAAATGTGTAAAGGTCGATTCACTCATCTGCCTTCTAATTCTTTGAAGAAATGGGGTGTATGTGACCTTGGGTGAGTCAGTTAACTTCTATTGGTCTATTACCTAGTCTCTAAAATGAGGAAACTAGACTGGATGGCCTCTAAGGTTCCTTCCATCTCCAAATCTATGATTCTCTGTAACATGACCCATTTCTCCTTTGGTGATATTATGTGTTAGAGAAGTTGGGCAGATTTCTTTTCTCAAACTGTGAGTGAAGGATATATTTTAGAAGCCCTGAGCATTCTCTCATAGTCTGGATAAACATCCTCCTTCAGAATTTTTGAATAAAGTTTCTCTCCTTTTCAGACTGCTGTGAGACTGAGTGATTCTTCCTCCAGTTTCCATTAACTTTGCACCACAATAGAATTCCCAAGCTGTCTGAGTCAAAGTAGCCAGAAAATCTGTAGCACAAGCAGGTTGTTCCATTTAACTGTGCATTCTTAGGAAAGCCACAGGAGTGCACATTTAACTGCGCATTCTTAGGAAACTGCATTTCTTAGGAAAGTTGAAGCACAAGCTCTGTAGGAGGACATATTGATTGCAGCATAGAGTAGCATCAGAGACCAGACAAATTGAATGTCAGAGGAGTTCAGGTGCTCAGGTTACAACTATGCTTTCCTTGCCAAAAAGACATTTGTCCTCGGCGAGCTGTTCTACTGTCCCTATACTGGTGGTTTGGGTCCTCCTGTTTCTCAAAATAATTTATTAAACTCTGTAGAAAGAGGAAGAGGTGCCAACTGAATATCAAGGATTTCTTCAAAAACTATATAAACATTCTAAACCTAGGTCAGCCATGTGGCTCTTTCTTTCTTCATTCCAACAATAGTTGAATTTTTAATTCAAATAAAACAAAAGAACATGTTACATACAACATGGGCATGCATGCATATTAACTGCATGGCAAGTCATCTGGCTAGATTCTTGGAATACCCAAACTAATCCTTCATTGAACATCAGGTAAAATTTACCATCCAGAAGTATTATATTGAGAGAACTAGGGTCCTGAGGGTGCATGCGTTGTTAGAATTATGCTACAATGTACATTTAGTTTTGTAGTGCCAGAGGAGAGCATGTCCTTGGGGCTGTGTGAGTTCCAATCTTGACTGTGGCCAGTCTTTTATTTATGGGAGTATGCACATGGAGAGGTGGGAGCAAGGAAGTCAGAGTACCAATGACCTTAGCACATGGAGATACATCCTTGAGGTGACAGGAACACTATAGGTTTAAGACATGGAGAACAAAGTAAGCTTGGGGGTGAGTGCCTTCATGGAAAAAGCAAAGATACGAAGGTGAGCAAGAGTGTTTTTAAACATATGAGATAATGAGATACATGGTGGGGGTAGGGAGATAGATAGATAGATGGATGGATGAATAGATAGATGGATGGATAAATAAGATAGATAGATAGATAGATAGATAGATAGATAGATAGATAGATAGATAGATAGATAAATAGATAGATAGATAGATAGATAGTGGAAGGTAGAAGTAGAGCAACTAGATGGCACAGTGGATAGAGTGCCGGACCTAGAGTGAGGAAAACTCATCTTCCTGAGCTCAGTTCTGGCCTCCGACACTTACCAGCTGTATGACTGAGGGCAAGTTTACTTAACCCTGTTTTCCTCAGTTTCCTCATATGTAAAATGAGCTGGAGAAGGAAATGGCACACCATTCCAGTATCTTTGCCAAGAAACCCCCAAATGGGGTCACAGAAAGTTGGACATGATTGAAAAACAACTCAACAAAAACAAGGTGGAAGAAGACTTTTTTTAATCTTTTGTCCAGACTTGTAATTCCATTGGTGTAAGGAGCCCCCTCCTTAAAATCAGCAAATGCTCTACATCTTAAAGTTTTAGAAAGTTTTAGGCCACTGAAAGATTAAGTGGATTATTTGCTCTGGATCACATAGCTAGTATAGTTAAAGGCAAAACTTGAACCCAGGTCAACCTGAATTCAAGGTCAACTCTATCCATTATACCCTGCAGCATCTCGGGGGTGGCTAATAAAATGAAATAAATTTATATGACATGTAGTGTCATGAAAAGTCACTCCTTTGAAAACATTTTCTGTCAGCCAGTTCCCTCTTCTCTCATTTTCTACAGTCTATTAATACCCCACACACTGTTTTTGCGATTTTGCCTCCTACCACAGCTCTTACTTAAAGACAGTGTCCTCTCCATCATTGCCCATGATACAAATGAAGAACCACCCATTGTTAGGTCAGCCACAGAAAAGGGACTAGAAATAGAATCCTCTTTCTTTGGCTCTTAGGTTAGTCTGTATACTCCCAGCCTTGTAGGTCTTCAGAGCCCAGCTTCCTATCCTGGTATTTGGAACTTCCTACTTACTCCCTTTTCACAGACCACAGTCCTAGTGGGAAGGTCAAAGACTAAAGTTCTGAGGGATATTACTTTCCACACTCTTATCTCTCACGTCCCTTCCAAACTCAGCATCCCCTGTGTGAAAAGGCTTGGTCACTTCTCCAGCTGTGACTTTTACCCTTGTTCCTTTTGATCGTCCCCCTGCTCTCTGTATGGAGGGAGACATCAGCACAAACTGCCTGCAGAGATTGTGGGAAGGGTGGAGAAAACTATCCTGTCCCAGGCTGAAAGCAGAAAGAGGCTCCAACACAGTTCATCATGGGAGGCTTTGGATATGGCCCTGGCTCCTTTCTTTCTGGGGAAGCCAGGGGCATTTTTGTGCTTCATTTGCTACGGATGGGTTGCACCTGCTGGCACCCTGCTAGGAAGGCAGCATTCACAACAGCAAGGCTGGGAACAGTAGATACACAGTCCTATTCCCTGTCTCTTTGACTTAGAACCACACCTATCTGAGTCTGGAACTCAATATGAAGAGATTGTCCATGATTCAAATACACAAATCCCAGAGACTGATGTGTGCTGTTTCTATCTTTGTGTCCTAGAACAGGGCATTGCACTTAGCAGAAATTTAATAAATGATTGTTAAATTGGTTGAATGATGAAATCGTGGTTACACTTCTCTGAATCTAAAACGTTTCCTTTCTTTTCTCCATTCACCTCTTTGCCTTATTTTCCCCAGATGAACCATTTGCCTTCTGCTGTTTCTCAAGGAAGCCTCTCCTTCTATTCCCTCTCCCCCAGCCTCCTGATCAACCACGTGATTGTTGCATTCAAGAGCTATTTGTATATTATCACAGATCACGAACATTGTTACTTCTCATTTGCTATCCATACCATATCTTCATATTACTGTCTCCAAATCTTTATTGCTATTGTATATTTGTTAACATTGCTCAGATCTCTCCACCTGTGTGTGTATGTGTATTGCCCCTATAGTAGGCGAAATTAGGGCTGAATTTGGGGAGAGGACAAGAAATGGGGTTCCCTGTCCTTAAAACTTTAAGAAATAAGATTCTTGATTCCTTGTATGATCATAATTTTTCCCATGGAGACAACTGAATTTTAGATTGTCTGTACAAGATGAGAAATCCCACTTTGCTCTTATGCACAGTTGAAGGGAAAAAGCTAAAAATCCTTGGGGAATAAACTATTATAATTCCTTTAGAGGCATGTATTTATTACCAGAGGGCTAGCCATAACAACAACAACAATAATAACTAGAAATATAGTGCTTGAAGATTTGCAAAGTGCTTTTCAAATATTTTATCCTCATAACAACTCCATTTTACAGATGAGGAAACTGAGGCTGACAGGTTAAGTGACTTGCCCAAGGACACACAGCTAGCATCTGAGGCCAGACTTGAACTTATTGCTATCATTTATCTGTCAACTTCCCTCATATCCTTCCATCCCCTCCTACTGCCACAGCCCAATTTCTAGCCCTCATTAGTTCTTTATCCTGGATTATTGTAATAATCTCCTAAGTGGCCTCTGCTCTTGTCTCACTTTTCTTCAATCCATATTTTGCACCACTTGCAAAGTGATGTTCCTAAAATAAGCCAGATTCTTCTGTTCCCCTGAGAAAAGAAAAAGAAAAAGGAGACCCTTACTAGCTATGTGACCCTGGGCAAGTCACTTCATCCTGTTTGCTTGTTTCCTCATGTGTAAAATGAGCTGGAGAGGGAAATGGCAAACCATGCCAGCATCTTTGCCAAGAAAACCCCAAAAGGGGTCATGAAGAGTCAGACATGACTGAAAAAAATAAACAGCAACATCAGCCAACATGGCTGGAATAGATTTTCCCCTTCCCCTGTCACTCACTCTACCCTCTCCACCACGAAGCCTTCTTTAACTCCCTTCTTCTACTTCCTAATCTGAAAGCGATCCTTCCCTTCTTGAAATGCTCACATCACTTTCTTTGGAGCTCTGTGATGTATTGTAAAGTACCGAGATTTGACTCCTGGCTTTGATATTGTCTAGCTTTGTGACTATGTATAGGCAAGTCATCTAAACTTAGTTTCCTCATCTGTAAAATGGACATAAAAATGCTTTCATTTGTGCATTCTCCCTATATTGTTAGGCTTAATATTTAAGCTGAGCCACCTTTCCCCAAAACATCTTTAATTCACAAAGTTTATTTTCTTATAGATCCAGCACTGCTATGCCTAGACGAACAATTCATGAATTCAAGAATCAAGATAAACCATGTTTTAACATTTGCTTGTTAACAGAAGCGTATTGATACTTTTTTTTCATTTCCCCTCTGAAATTCAAATGTTCTGTGCTGATTCTACCTTTCTCAGGTAACTAGCTCTCCTGTGTGCATGGACATGAATGGGATGTCTGTCCCTGCTGAGTTCTTGTCCCGACACAACTCTGAAGGAATCATCACATTTGTGGATCCAAGATGCATCAGTGTTATTGGCTATCAACCACAGGTCAGTAGGTGATCTGGTACTCATGATTCGTAGCTAGCACTGTTTAGAAAATCCATCTTCCCTCATGTACAATCAAAAAAGGGCTTATCTTTGCTAGCAACAATATCAACATGGTTGGGAAGCAAGGCTCTTTAAGCAACATGCCTAATGTAGGTAAAGTATTTTGCTAGGTGCACCTTGAGGTCTTAAGCAACTCTAAATGAAAACCTCTCTTAACCCATGGGGACATTATATATAATAGCTTCTATAATGCCTAAAACACCAAGTTGTTTTTAGCAGCTGTGAATTCTTTGCTCATAGCCACACTACTCACATGGATCTTTTGTTACTATAACCTTTTCAGCTAAAATCTTGGCTCAAAACTTCTGAGTATCCAAAGTGAATTTATCTTGTCTTTTGGATAAAGTTGATGGGCAAGTAGTTTTATTTCCCATAAAATATGACATTATATGGGAGGGCAGTTAGGTGGTACAGTGGATAGAGCACTGGTCCTGGAGTCAGGAGGATCTGAGTTCAAATCCAGCCTCGGACACTTACTAGCTATGTGACCCTGGGCAAGTCACTTAACACTGTTTGTCTCAGTTTCTTGTCTGTAAAATGAGATACAGAAGGAAATGGCAAATCACTCCAGTATCTTTGCCAAGAAAACTCCAAATGGTGTTATGAAGAGTTGGACAGGACTCAACAACAACAAATAACATTCTATTAGCAGAGTGCTGCCATGATAATAATCCATGTGCTCAACCACACTGGCCACAAAAGATGCATATTTTTGGGTGGGGGAGGTTTATATCCAGCTACTGTTTTCCCAGTTTTCTCAGTGTAGCTTCAGGCTTAGCTGAATTCTTAGATTTGACCAGGAAGTTAATAATGGCTTGACTATTTTGGATTCACCAAGCAATAATGGCTCCCTGTGCATCCACTTGAATTCAGTGGTTTGACTTTACACTGGTTGATTTCTGTGTACAAGTATTCATTCATTATGTTAGATATTTTCTTTCAGGATCATGCTTGCTCTTTTGAATAAAACATCAAATAATAGAACTAGGTAGTAAATGTTCTCTTAACTACAAAATTGTTTCATGTAGAACAGCCTCTTTTCATCCCTAAGAGAGCTACAGTTTCCACATTTAAACAATTACAGTTTTCATAAGCAACACATCCTGTCTTCACTTGGTCATTTTGCTTTCTCTTAATGTTTATTGGAAACATGTTTATTATGTTCTGTTCCTCCAAAGCAAACAGAATGTAAAAATCCATCTTCCTAGAAAAAAACAATGGTTCTTTGGGCTATTAATGTATTGCCTTATACAGGCACTGATCTTGCCATCAAATATGTCTGATTAACATAGTATTGCTAATAGGAAGTTTCATATAGACACCAAGAGAAGAATTTGCAGCTGTAATTTTAAAGGGCATCTTAGGGGGACTGGTAGGTATAGAAAAGACTGAACAAACAACATTTCCTTACAACAAAGAAATGAAATGTGAACAGTGGAAGTTGAAATTGTGTACTAAAGCTTTTCTTTTATGTCTAGGATCTTCTGGGAAAGGACATTTTGGAATTCTGCCATCCTGAAGATCAGAGCCATCTAAGGGAGAGTTTTCAGCAGGTACTATCCTAAAAATGAGTCCATAACTAGTGGATAAATCTGACTTTTTCCATATGGCCAACAGGATGAGTTTGGGTGTATGGTAATGTATGTGTCCATATCTAGTACATAAATAACTGTCCCCTAATTAAACTTGTACTAACAATAGAGAAAATTTGACTCCATTTAAAATTCGTAAAAGTATATATAACAGGGATGTGTTGGTAAGTGTTTAACAAGTGGCTGTCTAGGAGGGAAAACGTATGTGTGACATATTCTTAAGTTTCATCTGCATTAGTACCATTTTCTCTATCACTTTCTTAAATCTAGACAATCACCAAAAATTAATTTAAGTACTAATTTGTAGTGTTTGCTAACTTCCAGGTGCAGATACTCCCACTGAAAATTTAATAATCAGCTCTCATGAGCCAATTCCAGTTGGCTTTAGCACAGCTTTGAATTATATGATATTTTTAGAAACAAAGAATTGAAAGGATCCTCAGAAATTATCTGATCAAATCTTCCTACTTGACTTATCTGTGCACACGTCTTCAAGTGGAATGTAAGGTCCTCAGGGGCAAGCTCTGTTTTTCTTTTGGGGGACTTTGCACGGTGCCTTTTATGAAGCAGGTGCTTGGTGAATCTCTGTTGATTTGAATTGACTTGGATTGGATTTGATGGACTGGATTTTTAATCAGAAGGAGAACCTGGGTTGGAGTATACATTCTGATTTCCTCAACTGTTTGTTACATATCTGTGCATTTAAAGCCATGCTATGACTCATAGCCTCCCAATATAAAGAACTCTAACAGTTAATGTTTTCAAGAAAATTTCTCCCTACACGTAGAGGTGTTTCCCACACTTAAAACACAGCAATGATCCATATATATATATATATGAATGCCTAAAAGGGAAGGCCAAATCTAGAGTTCCTCGATCTCCATGGGGATCTCTGCCTTTTGTTCTTCTGGTTAGAACACCTAGGGAAAATTGAGGTAGAGAAACCACTTCTTATAAGTAGTTCATAATAGGATTGTAGAATTTAGAGACCCTCTAGTTTACCTTCCCCCCCCATACCTAGCCTGTTTTTCAGATGAGGAAATTGATGCCCAGAGAAGTAAAGTGACATGAACTTCATTCCCTAATGTACCACCTATGTTTCCTACCTAGTAAACCATCCCTTGTGACAAACAATGAAAGGTAACTCCTTCCTAGGATTAGCTGTCTAGCTTGTACTCTAGTTCCTGGTGCTTTTCCAGCCTTTCAAAGTTTATAAGGTCGTAGTCTTCTCTGTTCCAGCTCCAATACGCTTTCTTCTAAGACAGGAAAGAATAGACAGATACAACAGGGACAGAAGCAATAGCAGGGTCATGAGTTCTTGGCTTCATGTTAGTTGATCTTGGTGGGGAGAGTAAGCTATTGGTACTCTCTCCATCTAGAGGCATAAAGCAGTAATTGCTTCCTCACTTGAATGCAATCAGGAAAAGAAAGAACAATTTGGCCAGTTTCTTTTTTATGTGCTCTTAATGCCAGTTCAGCAGCCAAGCCAAAGGCCTTTCTTCGCAACATAGTAAGTGGACAGGAAGCAGTCATAGAATACTTTTTTATGCTCCAAAGTCCATGGGAGGGATTCCATCAAGCAGAGCGTGCAGCATATGCTCATAAGGACTGGTTTCTCATTGACCAGCCCTGGTTACTGCAAAATGAAGGAGCAGGACTCTAAGGTCAAGATGTATAATTCTATGATCCTTGTTCTAAGAGAGCCCCTGCTTCCTATAGCCATAAGCAGAAGAGGTACCATCACTGAGCTGGAGGCAAGGAGGTTCAGAGGAAGTTGTGTCAACACTGGACAGTGTTGGGCTTGGAGTCAGAAAGACTAGGTTCAAATCTCACCTCAGACACTACTAGCTACATTACCCCGGGCAAGTCACTTAACCCCTGACTGCCTCAGTTTCATTAGCTATAAAATGGAACAATAGCACCTACATCACAGGGTCAGTGTGAGGATCAAATTACATATTTGTAAGTGCTTAGCACAGTGCCTAACACAAAGTAGGTACTTTATCAGTTCTGGTTTCCTTCTTTCCTTCCTAGCTGAGTTAGAATACGGACCACATTTTTTCATAGAGGCAGACTTATAAAAAGGGTCACTGCCTGTCCTCTCCATCCTGAAAAGATCGATGGAATAGAAATCAGAGGACCTGATTCTAGCCCCAGTTCTGCCACTAACTCAGTAGGACTGTCACTTTATTTCTATAAGTCAAGGCTTTGTTCCTCTGTAAGGTCAGTCAATTGAGTAGGATCATTTCTAATGTCTTCCAGCTCTAAATTTTCTGGTTATAGCACATGGAGTTGTGTTTGTTTTTGCCCTTCATTTTCGAGGAGGACATGACTTGCACTTGACTTTGATTTGAGTGAGAGAGAGCTGTGCAAGGTCACCAGCTTCACTTTCTCCTCCAGAGCCATCTGGATCCAGTGACTAGATATTCATCAGGATGACTGGAGATGGCCCAGGATGCATTGGGAGACTGTGGTCCTTTTAGGCTAAGTAAGGCCTTTTCATGCCCATTCAGTGAATAGGCCTCTTTAAGAATAGAGTCAAGGTGGAGAGGATGTGGGAAAATTGAAACACTGTTACATTGCTGGTGGAGTTGTGAACTGATCCAGCCATTCTGGAGAGCAATTTGGAACTATGCCCAAAGGGCTACCCTTTGACCCAGCAATACCACTTCTAGGGCTGTATCCCAAAGAGATCACACAAATGGGAAAGGGACCCGTATGTACAAAAATATTTATAGTTTTGCAGTAGCAAAGAATTGGAAATCAAGGGAATGCCCATCAATTGGGGAATGGCTGAACAAGTTGTGATATATGAATGTAATGGAATACTATTGTGCTATAAGAAATGGGGAAGATACGGACTTCAGAATAACCTGGAAAAACCTATATGATATAATGCTGAGTGAGCAGAGCAGAACCAGGAGAACATTATACACAACCACAGATATATGGATTCTGTGATGACTAACCCTGATAGACTTGGCTCCTTTCAGCAATACAAGGTTCAAAGACAACTCCAAAGGACTCACGATGGAGAATGCTATCTATATCCAGAGAAAGAACTATGGAGTCTGAATGCAGATTGAGACAAACTGTTTGCTATCCTTTTTCTTTCTTTTGTTTTTTTTCTCCCTTTTGTTTTTGTTTTTTTGGTTTTGTTTCTTCTTTCTCATGATTCATTCCATTGGTCATAATTCTTTTTTACAACTTGACTATTGTGTAAATAAGTTTAATCTGAAGTTATATGTAGAAGATATATTAGATTCCATGCCATCTTGGGAAGGGGGGGGAAAGAAAATCTGGAACTCAAAATCATGTGGAACTGAGTGTTGTAAACTAAAAATAAAAAATCTTAATAAAAAAAGAAGTGAGTCAAGGGATGGCTCCCTTATTTAGAAAAAAAAAAATCAGGCTGGGAGGGAAAGACTCTCAGGGTTGCTGTTCCAAAGACAAACAGTTATCATTAACATTCACTCTAAGCTAGGCATTAAGTGGAGCTTGGGCAGGGACTCTATGAGCTTCATAGTGAACTGCATTTAAGGTTTTTAAGACGGAAGGAAGGAAGGAAGGAAGGAAAGAAAGAAACCAAATGAAAGAAAGAAACCAAAAGAAAGAAATCTAGCTAGTAAACCCCAAGTTAAGTGAATAGCATCTGGCCATCAAAATTTACCTTCCTTTGGAGAAGAGAGGCACAAGGAGAAAGAGAGGGAGAGGGCAAGGTAGAGGACAAGGTGAGTTACCCAACTAGCTGGGTCCCCATTCAGGCAGCTCGGTCTACTCACAGGTTGTGTTTGTCCTTCATTTTCTTTTCTTTTTTTTTAAGGTTAATTTATTTATTTTTAGTTTTCAACATTCATTTCCACAAGATTTTGAGTTACAAATTTTCTCCCCATCTCTCCCCTTCCCTCCACCCCAAGATGGCATGTATTTGTCCTTCGTTTTTGAATGGGACCATGGCATCAGGGAAATGATGACTTGCAATTGACTTTGATTTGAGTGAGGGAGGGCTGTGCAAGGTTACTGGCCTCAAACTGTTCTAATCATCATTTATGGCATGATTTCTATGGGAGAAATGAATTTTGAGTTCCAAACAGCTGAGTTGGAAATTTGAAACAAGCCCATGGTAAATGGAGGACTCAAATGCTTCACAGACTATCATCACTTAACTTCTGCTAATGAACTTTTCATTTTCATAAGGTTTTTTTACATTTTCATGAGTTCCTCCAGAAGTTTGTTTATACTTCCACTATGATGTTTTATCCTGTGACCATGACAAAGCTGTTCTTATCTTTAAAGACTTCAAGGAAAAAAAGTATTTTAAAAAATTAACTTTCCAACAGCATTGGGAGACTTAAGCTGCGTGTGAAAAGCAGTGAGTTTGGGCT
Organism: Trichosurus vulpecula; assembly: GCF_011100635.1. Lineage (NCBI taxonomy): Eukaryota > Metazoa > Chordata > Mammalia > Diprotodontia > Phalangeridae > Trichosurus > Trichosurus vulpecula. Next base: position 120,009,505 of record NC_050580.1, on the reverse strand, counting down.
TAAGGGAATTGCTTTTGGAACCTGGAGATGCCTTCAATTAACATGCTTTGGAAGTGATGGGTGCTGTTAACATCCCAAAACGGCCAATTTGGAGAGTTGTTGGCAGGAGTAGGGCTGAATGAAAATGTCTGGTGTGTTTCATCATGCTTAAATATAGGACAGCACAACCATAGACTAAGATTTTTGGAAATTCTTATTCTTCCTAGGTTATGGTTCATTCTTCCTGACCCCAAAAGGAGCTACTATGCTCTATAACAAAGTCTTATATAAAGCAAGGAAGTACAAGGCACATTGAGGGGGGTTGGAAATGGGGCCATAGGGCCTGGGTCCCATCCCTATTTTTTGAGGGAACTTTCTTTTTCTTTTTTTTTTTAAACATTTAAATGGATTTATTTCGATGAATAAAGCAGCTGCATAATGCTTTCTCAAATCACTTCCTCTAAGTCCCAGTGATAGAAGCTTGGGTGGGCTTCTGGGGCTATTGCAGCTGTTGTGGCCACAATCTGTCCTCTACCCAGCCCTTTGGTTCAGGCCTACCGGAAGTTTTGTGGACTGGTGGTATGAATTACCAGGATAGGCCTTGGGGCAGCGAGAGTTGTTAGAAGTGTTTGACTGAAGTCTTACTAGCTTCAGGATGTTTCCTTTACTTCCTGATTGTGGAATGGGAACTTTTTTTCCACTCCCCTCTCTCTTGGAAGCCATACAATTTCATCACCATGTGGGCTATACCTTCTCTCTCCACTTTTCTTTCTCATTTTCTTACCTCTTTGTCCTCCTCCCTCTTCCCCTTTTCACCACCTACCCTCTAGTGACCTCCCAGTTTCCCTCTGGTGGCTCTTCCTTTTTTTCCCCATCCTCCCTTTTCTCACAGTCTCTCCCTCCTCCCCCATCTCCTAATATTTCCCTATCTCTCTTCTCCTTTATCTTTCCTTCCCTTTCTTTTCCCCTTTACCACATTTATTTACTCTCCCTTTTTCTCTCTCTATTTCTTGCCTTCCTTCTTTTTTCTTTCTCCCTCTCCTTTTTATATTTTTCTTCTCTATTCTCTACCCAATTCCTTTTTACATTCAATCCCTTTGCCTTATTTTCCACCCTCTTCTTTTTACCCTCTATTTCGTTGTCTTTTTCTTGTGCTGCAAAACCTTATGACATAGTGAGAACAGTACTGGATATGGAGTCAAAGGACCTGGGTTCACATCAAAGTTCTGCCGTTTTGCTATATGTGTGACTTTGAGCAAGTCATTTAACCTCTCTGGGCCTTCATTGTCTCATCTATGAAAATGGGGAGGGGTCATACTCCATGATAGCTAGTGGCCTTTCTAGATTTGGTCTTAGAACATAATAATAATTCATATAGCACTTTAATGTTTACAAAAATAAGTCACTCTCTTGTAAAGGCATGGATCTTTTTGCACTTGACATAATTTAAGTTCATAGCCAGTTCATCTAAACCCTAACATGGTTAATTATTTTAGGATATAGTATTAATTGTGCCTAAATGTAGTCCTTTCATGTCCCAGTTAACCTACTTTCTTCTACGGCTACATGTTTTACCTCTAACCCTGTCAATGATGAATGTCATTGGCCACAAAAAGAAAGAATGAGAAAGTGTGAGAGAATAAGTGAAAATCAATCACCACCGCTACAAAAATAAATCAGAACATTGGGATTGCTAATCTCGAGTCAGCATAACTTCTGTGCATAAGTATAGTGTTATCTAAAATCATGTTACTATCTGAATAGCAAACTAGTAAGTACCCTCTTAGATCCTAGAAAGGTAGCATATTAGATAGAGATGGAAGGGACCTTTTAAATCATCTATTGCAACCTCTTCTTCATGGTATCATGGAAAGAACAATGGATTTGGAGTCAATTTTGTGTTTGAATTATGGCTTTGCTACTTGCTATCTCTGTGAACCTGGGGAGTTATTCCCAGAGTTCTTTCCTTTGCAATCTTCTGTCTTCTCTCTACCTCCTCCCTCCAATTAATATTTCTTATTTATGTACTTATATGAGTGCATAATATGATATATATTAGTTCACTTTTATGCTAGTGATCAATTTTTGAGGATCTTATTTGAGAAGAATATGAAATGTTTTAAAGATTAAGGATTATACAGTTAAGTTTTTATGTTTTCCTTTTTAATATATTTCAAGATTTTCCTCAAAACAATTCTCTCATATTTTCAAATATATCAGTACAAAATTAGTCTTGGCTTCACTCAGTCAATGAAAACCAACCAAACAGGAAGGCTTATTTTATTATTGGTGCATCAGCTTAAAAGAAACCCTTTAAATTAAAATGGTAAGCATGATTTCAAGGGATATCACCATTTTAAGAGCCACAGAGATTGCAAACTGCTGAGGTTTTCAGAAATTGGTTGGTTCTAAAAAGAAAAAAAAAGAAGGATTTAGCATCTGATTTCTTGCCAGTACCCAGCTCATATAGATCAGTTCCTTGAGAAGGCAAATTTATTCATATGGTGGGAAAATTAAACTAGGACAATAGTGCCCTTTGGCCAACAATAATAAATGTAGCCCAGAATCAAAGGATCCACTGGCCAGCTATCTAATATCCACTAGGAAATCCTTGGGCTGGACATTGACACAGCCTTTGTATTCTTTGGGATTCTGCCATTGGGCGTGGTGGTTAGAAATTGTTGATGAAGGGAAATGTCTTATTCATTTGAAACTGCAGAGGAGCTTATTTCAAATAAAAGTGAACTCTTTAATTTTAACAAAAGTTCTCCAATATCCTATGCTTAATACCTTATGCGACATGATAGACATATTCATGAAATCTTTGCTTAGCACAACAATACTGTAAAACTTGTATATGACACAAAACTGAAAGTAAAATTTAAAAAGTAAAAAAAAAAATTCCTTGACAGCCCCGAACATCTTCAGTCAAATAAGATGACATTTAGTAGGAACAAATATAAAGTCTTGAACTTAAAATTCAAAAAATCAACTTCATAAATGCTAAATGGAGAAGGGTATGGCTAAACAGCAGTATATCAGGAAAAGATCTGGGGCTTTCAGCGTATAAGCCAACAGGGTGCTGATACAACCAAGGAAGCTAATGTAATATTAGGCTGCAGCTAAAGAGGAAGAGTGCCCATGACTGAGAAAGTGATCACTTTACCCACAGTTAAAGACATTTATAAGCTGGAAAGCATCCAAAGAAATTGAAGACCCTTGACTTCTTGCCATATAAGAATTGAAGAAAATGAAGGTGTTTGTCTTGGACTGGAGAAAATGTAGGGAGGGCATGATAGCTATCTGTATGCATTTAAAGAATTGCCTTGTAAAAGAGGGGTTAGGTTTATCCTGTTGGATTCCAGAGCTAGAAGAAGCAGTGAATAGAAGTTATAAAGGAGAAAACTGATATTCGATTTAAGGGAAAACTTTATAATATCCAGTTTATTGTCACTGTTGGTTAGTCATTCAGTCATGTCCAACTCTTCATGACCCCATGGACCATAGCATGCCAGGACCTTCTATCCTATGCTTTCTCTTGAAGTCTGTCCAAGTTCATGTTTGTTGTTTCCATGACACCATCTATCCATCTCATCCTTCGCCCTCCCCTTTTCCTTTTTTGCCTTCAATCTTTCCCAATATCAAGGTCTTTTCCAATGAGTCCTGTCTCCTCATTATGTGGCCAAAGTATTTAAGCTTCAAACTTCAGCATTAAACCTTCTAGTGAATAACCTGAATTAATTTACTTAAGTATTGACTGATTTGATTTCCTTCTTTCCCAAAGCTATCCCAAATTGCAATGGGCTGCCTCAGGAGGCTCTGGGTTTTCCTTCACAGGATGTCTTTAGATAAAAGCTGGGTGGTCACTTGTTAGGGAGAGAATTCATATTCTGGTACTGAGGTACCTTCTAACTCTGACATTCCATGATTCTGTGAAATTCTATCTAGGCGTTATAAGAGTAAAAGAATACCTTCCTGTTAATCAGGAAACCTGGGTTCTCTCTGTCTGTAACTAGCTGGGTGACCTTGGAATAGTCAGTTAACCTCAGTGGGTCTCAGTTTTCTACTTAGTAAAATGGGGAGACTGGTGAATGATCAGATATTAATAGGGTATTGAGGGGATATATAGACTTTTAGAGACATAAAGGAATATGTCATAAGACAACCTAGCCAAAGGCTCACTTCAAGAAATAAGGATTGGAGAAGAGGGGGAAGAGAACTTTTTTTTGATACAAGATAAGATCATTGGCTCAATATATTTATTAAATGTTTGCAACTAGGAAAATTACCCCCATTTTATCAGGTTATTTAGTATATTACCTCTGGAGAACCCAAAGGAAAGGAACAAAAAGTATGGAGGAAAAACTGAAAACATTCATTCAGTTAGAAGAACTAGTCAAATAACTATGGAACTGCGATTGAGAAGACTGGTTTACACCTACCTGAATAAGGCAAATCTGACCATGTAACACACCTATTCAGTCAACTCCAGTGGCTCCCATTTGCCTCCAGGATTAAATTTTAAAAATCCTTTGTTTGGCTTATAAAGCCCTCCATAATCTGGCCCCTTCCTCTCAACTCTGAGTGTCTTCTCTGGCTGTCCCTCCACACCTAGTATTCTTTCCCTCTCATGTCCGCTTCTAGTCTTCCCTGGCTTCCCTCAGGACTTGGCTGAAATTCCACCTTCTAGAAGGCTTTTCCAATCCTCCTTAATGCTCGTGTCTTTCCTCTGTATATATTTTGTTTGTACGTAATTATTCGCACATTTCCCCCCTTAGACTGTGAGCTTCTTGAGAGCAGGGCCTCCCTTTTGCCTTTCTTTGTATCTCTATTATTAGCACAATGCCTGGCATACAGTAGGTGCTTAATAAATTCTAGTTGACTGGCTCGATGACATTTTGAGTTACATTATGCTGAGCATGACCGGCATCTTCCCAGACAGGCTTGATGATTTCCCAAGATCATCTGAGAGTTAGAAGACCATCAGCCTAATATGATATCAGCTTTCAAACCTAGTATTGCTGATTTGGAATGAGCTTTGCCTGTATTCATCTATTGTCTTTTGTCTTGTTCTTAGTTGGAAACTATATCTATCTGCTGTTTAACATCACACACCCCTAAGCTTCTCTCTCTGTTAGGTAACCTAGCCTGCCCCTTCAACAGTTGGACACCCTCCAAGCTTATCATATCAAGCTTCAGCTGTGAATACCCAAGTGAATGTGCCACATCCTAGAATGAAGACAGTTGTAATCTTGAAGGCGGAAGGTTGCTTTGTAGTATGTCCGTTGTAGGCAGGGCAGAGAAATGGAAAAAGGACTGGCCTGGGGTCTAGTATGCCCTTTGTCCCCAGTACTTTTGTGTCTTCAAACAAAAGACCCTTAGCTTCTGAGAGACAGCTAGGTGGTGTAGGGGGTAGAGTGCTGAGGTCCATTGGCACCTCAGACACTTACTAACCCTGTGACTCTGGGAAAGTTGATTTCTCTCAGCCTTAGTTTCCTCAACTGCAAAACAGGGATAATAATTATGCCCACATCACAGAATTGTCGTTAGGACCAAAGATAATGTATGTAAGGTGCTTTACAAACCTTGAAATGCTATGTGAATGCTAGCTGGTAGCAGCAACAGCAGCAGTAGTAGTAGTGGTGGTACCAGTAGTAGTAGTAGTAGTAGTAGTAGTAGTAGTAGTAGTAATAGTGGTAGTATGTAAAATTTCCTCAGTTTGCTGTTCTGTAAATGACAAGTTTTTGCATAATGATCTTTAAGGTGGCTCTGTTCTCCTTGCTACCTGTGTGAATATGGGCAGGTCACTTAACCTTTCTAGGCCTTATCTGTAAAAGGAAGATGTTGGATTATGATCTCTAAAGTTCCTTCCAGATCTAAATCCTCTTATTTTTCTTATTTTTATATTCTAGTATCATGCTTGATTTGGGGGAGAAATCATCTCCTTGTGGCCATCTGTGTTCCCAGGCAGCTAGGTGACGTAGTGGATAGAGCTCTGGACAAGGAGTCAGAAAGGCCTGAGTTCAAATCTGGCCTGAGACACTTGCTAGCTGGGTGACCCTAGGCAAGTCACTTAACCTCTGTTTGCCTCAGTTTCCTCCTATGTAAAATGTAGATAATAATAGTACCTGCCTCCCAGGGTTCTTGTGAAGAGCAAATGAAATAATTATTTGTAAATAATTTAGCATAGGGCTTGGCACATAGTATATAAATACTACAAATATAAATATTTGTCCCTCTTCCCACCCAATTTCACCCTTCTGTCTGCTTATCTCTATAAACTGTTTCCTCAGGTTGTTAAGCTGAAAGGCCAAGTACTATCGGTCATGTATCGATTTCGGACCAAAAACCGGGAGTGGATGTTAATCAGGACCAGCAGCTTCACTTTTCAGAATCCTTATTCTGATGAGATTGAATACATCATCTGCACCAACACCAATGTCAAGTATGTGTCCTCCCTTCCCCTATGCATTATTCCAAATGGAAATGATTTTTCATAAAAGAATGTTTCTTGTTTTTAGGTGGAATATCGAGGTATTATTTCATCACTATTGCTTTGTAAAAGAAAAAAAATGTGGGGCAGCTAGGTGGTGCAGTGAGTAGAGCACCGGTCCTGGGGTCAGGAGGACCTGAGTTCAAATCTGACCTCAGACACTTGACACACTTCCTAGCTGTGTGACCTTGGGCAAGTCACTTAACCCCAATTGCCCTGCCTTCCCCCCTCCAAAAACAAACAAACAAAAAAAAAAAAAGAAAAAAGAAAAAAAATGTGCCCTTCTGCAGGGTTCAACTGTGCAAAGTGATTCTTCACAGAGACTAGTGTATGTATAAGGGGTTGGGGTGAAGGAAGTTCAGGATGCCAAGTCAGGTTTGCTGCTTCACTCCGGGGTCCCCATCTTTGCCCCCCCTACACTATCTAGGATGAAGAAACAAAAAAGCCCGGGAGTCATGGTTCCCTACCTTCCCCTCTCTAGAGGCTCCTATGTCTTCTTCCTTCCCCCACCTCTACCCCCACTAAATTGCTCATGCATTGGAATGAAATCCTTCTTTCTGCTGTTCTGGCTGCAGTTGCCCAGATTTCTCATCCTGCCAGGATGTTGGGGGATGTAGAGGTTGTGCTACTCAGAAACCTCTTTGGAGAATGGGGTTAAAATACCAGGGCACTCAGCTTGAAGCCTGTGGTCCCCTATTGCATCCAAGCATGGGCTGCTGGAATTCCCTCCTCCAGTCCTGGGCTTTTTCTACAGAGAATAAGAATGGGATATGCCACAGCTGTGGAAGGGTCTCATAAGCCAGACCCATGACCAAGAGACTAATTACTACCCAAAGAGGGGAACGACATGGTGATCAAAGTCATGCCATATGCAAGGAATATGTATGCTTGGTTTATATCTAAAGCTCATATATTCTCTTTAATCTTAGTTGTATTGGATCATTTTCACAAAATGCTCCAGCACTATTTTTAGCACTGTAGTTTAGCATAAGACTTAAACAAAAAAAGAGGTACTGTCCCAACTGTTTGAATAAGATAAAACTGTGGGATAAAACAAAGGCTCCAGGAAAATTGGATTTTTTTTAATTTTTCAAAAGAATTTTAGTTAACTACCTAATTCAGAAGTCATGATGTGGAATTAATACATTGTTTAAAATTTTCTAAACATCTCTGCATGCATGACCACTTTCTTCCACCCTCTCTCTCTACCATGTCAAGTCAAACAGAGAAGTAATGAAGTAGGCCAGAAACCCCTGCAAAAAGAAAGCCTTGCACAGTCATGGTTGATTCACTGGAGAGAATGAACAATTTTTATGCCTTTGAATCCTTTGAATTTAGGAAAAGGGACATTCTCTTAGAGGAAGTATGTCTTCTTTTCTCTGCTTTTCTTCTTCTCCCTTCCCCCCTCCTTCCCTTTCTCCTTTCTTCTTTTCTTTTGCCTTCCTCTTGCTACCTCATTTCCTCCATTCCATGCATGGTTTTCCTCCTCTTCTTTTTTTTTTCAATATTCATTTCGATGTGTTTTATACATGATGGCTATTCAGTAAATATTTATAAATTGATCGTTTGATTTGAAAGGAGTTTTTATAATCTCTCTTGTACTGGTATATTTTGAAATGTTGCTGAGTGCCAAGTCACATTTTTTCTTTTTGAAGCTCCTTGGAGAATAAGCCTGGGCATTACATTCTTCAGGAAACACAATAGTACAAGCGTTTGGAATCCAACAGAGTCCTCTAGACTTGGCTCAAAGAATTGAGTAGATTGGGCCACTCTATTTTCCCCAGTGTGCAATAGAAGGCTAAGTGTACCGTTTAGTTTGGTGGGAAATAATAGAATGCAGCTGTGGGTCTGTAAAGAGTTTAGGAGTCAGAGTTTCAAAAATCTTCATCAAATTGTACCCCAGCATATGGCCTGTGTATAGAGACTTCATTTCTCAATATGATGCCACAGGTAAATTCTGAATTAATTTGTGGGCTAAGAATACATTCGTGCCAATAACAATGTTTGTATATGTATGTAATGGGCATGAAAATAGTGATGGTCACTGTTTTTGCATCTGCAGAAATGGAAACTGGAAGCCTTGTTGCAAAGCCTGACATGGGAATATCTTGATGTTGAGGGAATAGATACTTCCATTGTTTTTCTGTCTCCCAAGATCTGGGGTTCTTAATCTTTGTTTGTGTGTGTGCGTGTGTGTGTGTGTGTGTGTGTGTGTGTGTGTGTGAGAGAGAGAGAGAGAGAGAGAGAGAGAGAGAGAGAGAGAGATAGACAAGGCCCTTTGGCAGTCTGGCATAGCCTATGGACCCCTTTCAGAATATTTTAAATGGTTGAGGAAAATGCTAAAATTCAGTTAGGGGTTAGTGAAAATAAAGATGTAACTTTTTTACAAACCCTTACCCTGGGTGGTATTCTGCTTAAATTATAATGGTAGTTTCAGTTGTTACTGTTTTGTTAACTTCTTTTGTTATTGTGAATCCTGGTTATTAATATTGCCTTGATAGTTATTATTTATCATAGTAATAGCTAAAGACATTTATACTGAATTATAGAAGAAAAACCTCTCTCAGAAAAACCCATTAGACAAAAATTAATCAGAAAAATTAGAGATTTTTTTCTTAATGTAACAAAAAGGTTCTCTGTCAGGTTTCTGTAAATAGTAGACTGGAGGAAGTCTATGTACTCACAGTTCTGTGACTTTGGAGTAATGTTTATATTCACCACTTTCCAAAAGAACCACATGACCACCGTGTGCCCCGGGGAGTCCAAGGCAATGGAATATTCAAAGATAGAAATGGAGGGGTAGAAAAGTTTCAGGCAGGTCACATGGAAAAGTTCCATCTACCATTTTAAAGCTGGTGCCTAATTATCTGACTTGGCACATTTAAGTGTGCTTTTTCATTCATTCAAAATATGATTTGATTTGCCAAAATAAAATTGAGTTAAGTCTTCTAGCATTAATCTGTTTGTTTTAAGTGAGGTATCTCTTTTGTACAGATCTGCATGTACATATTATCTTGTTCCTTGAGGGCAGGAACTGTTTCATTTTTATTTTTTTAATCCCTGGCACCTACCGCAGGGCCTGGTACATTGTCGGTGATTTATAAATGCTGTTGATTGATTCATCTAAGTAATTTCCACTGTTTCTGATTCATTGAGGTTACATTAGATGAAGAGACATCCTTCTGAGGTTGACTTAGACAAAATTTGTTTACAAAAGGCGGCCTCTTAAATGGAGTTTTCCCTTTGCATTGTTCAGTGAAGGTAATTTGAAAGTTTGCTTTTGTCTGTAGTGGGCAGTTCCCAGATGTGAACAATGCCACCTTTGAGCCTATGGACTGAACTTTACTAATGGTAGTTTGGTATGGAAAGATCATTAAAGTCTGTGCCCAAATGTTCACCAAGTTCTTTGGGGCAGGGCGGGGAGGGGGGTGTTGGAAGGGAGTGAAGGGGAAGGAAAGGTAGCTTTGTTACTTTCAGTCATAGTCATCCAAAAGAAACTTCCTGGAAAAATAGAGGACCATGTTTACTACTTGTGTTGAGCTGCTAAGGAAGACAGCTCTTCATCTCCCTACTACTTTTTTCATGTCAATTCTGATCAACTTCCAGAGCATGGAGAAAAAAGGAGAAAAGGCAATACTTATTTAACCTGTTAGCTGAGACGCTTTTTAAACAAGCCCATCTATCCTGTGTCCTGTGGTCAACTCAGATTTTTATGAAGACAAGTCATGGAGTTATTTTCTCAGTATTAGCTGTTTCAGTATTTTTCCATTTCTACAACCCAGCTAGTTCATAACCCATTAACTGGTGTGTGGCCCTCATTTCTAGAGCTACTTTGGGTCAGCGACCTGATGTCAACTCAGTCTCTCTTGCCTGCTGCTGCCCTAGCCCCAAACCTAGTTCTTCTTATACAGATACTTTTCCAAAGAAATATTTTGGCTCTCATAATAGCAGAGTCTCAAAACTGTTATTTTTTCCCTCAAATTCTTCCCCTACATAGTCAGTTTTGTTGTCTTAAACAGTCAACAGATGCTTAGAGATATTTATTGAGTGCTTGCTATAAGCCCAGCTCTGTGATGAGCACCTTGGGAAAGAAATTTCAAAAGAAGGTGACATTTTCCCTGTCTTCCAGGAGCTTCCAAATTAGCTAGAGAGAAATAACTGACATTTTATCGGTGAATCAATCAACAAGTATTTTTAAGCACCTACAATACTGTTCTAGGCACTATGCTAGGCAGAAGAGACACAAAGACAAAACTGAAATAATCTGTGCCTGCAATGAATATTTACATAAATAAGCACATACAAAATAAATACAAGGTACATTTTTTGGATGAAGGGCACTAGCCGTTTCTTCATATAAACAGTGGTACTCGAGCAGAATTTTAAAGGAAACAAGTCATTCAAACAGGTGGAGGTGAGGAAGAATGCATCTTAGGCATGGGGACAGCACTGGGAAAAGTATAGAAATGGGAGTGTTCTGTGTAAGGAGCAATAACAAGGCTAATTCAGCTGGACTGTCGGATGCAGAAAAGGAAGTAACGTGAAATAAGGTTGGAGAGGTAGGTTAAAACCAGGTTGTAAGCAAACAGAGGAGATTCTCCTTGATCCTGGACAAAGGGTCCTTCACCTTTTTTAGGCCATGGACCCCTTTAGTAGACTGGTGAAGCCTCTGTACCCCTCTCAGAATCATATTTTAAACACATTTATTACAGAGGATTACAAAGGAAACCAATTATATTGAAACACAAAAAGGGGGTTCACAGGCTCCAGATTAAGCATCTCATTTCCTAGAAATAATAGGAAGCCAAAGAAGTTTATTAAGCAGGGAAGTGGCATGCTCAGACCTACACTTTAGAAAATCACTTTGGCTCCTATGTGTAAGATGTATTTAAAAGGAGAGAGATTTGAGACCAATTAGAAAGCCATTCTAATAGTCCAATAAAGAGAGGGCCTGAACTGGGGTGGAGGCTTCATGATCTAATCCAATCCAATAAACATTTATTAAGTGCTGCCTACTATGTGCCAGGCATTATGTTAAGGGCTGGGGATACATTTAGTAAAAAAAAAAAAAAAAAAAAAAAAGAAAGAAAGGAGGAGCCAACACACAAAAGAAGGCAGGAAGTGGTGAGGGGAATGAGACACAAGGGGGTACCCAGAACAGAGGCATCTTGTTCGTTGAGTTGAAACCAGGCAAGGCAGCAGATGCAAAGTGGAATGAACGGAGTCCAGTTTCTGCCTTCTATAAAAGAAGGCATTGGGAGGAGTTTGGTAATGTGCCTCCAGTCCTCCAAGAGGGGAGAGTAGAGTGAGGGAGGTGGTAGCAACTGAGGCTTGAGTTAGCAGAATGGTGGTGAGTCTAAAAGTGACGAGTTTATCCTGGGAGGGGAATCTTGTTCCCTGGAGTTGAAACCATGCAGGGCAACTGAGGCAAAATGGAATCTCATGAGTACAGAAAATGGGAAAGATGAAAGCTATTGGCAATGGATTGGATCCCATGTGGAAAATAAAAAGACAATTTGGATTTTATATGTAAAACATGAAGATAATTTAGTGCTAAATGATATGGCACTTTTAAAACTCGTTTCTTTAGAGTTTTATAGCTAGCAAAGCAATTTCATGTATTATCTTATTTTATCCTTTCAACAACTCTGTGAAGTAGTAAAATATCACTGTCCCCTATTTTAGAGATAAAGAAACTGAGACTCAGAGATGAAATGACTTGATCAAAGTCACCCAGTTCCTAAATGATCGAGTCTTCTGATCCTGTTCTTCTCAGATACCTGGGCTTGAATTCAGATCTTGCTTCTGACATTTACTGGGTTTTTGACCATCAATAAATAAGTCATTTCATTCTCAGAGTGTCAGTTTCCGTATTTCCATAGTAGGGGTAATAAAACCTGTGCACCCACCCCATAAGATTGTTGTGAAGAAAGTGCCTTTCAAATCTTAAAAAGCACTATCTGGATGTGGGTTGTTAATATTATTCCTACTTGACATTGTCAGTACAACCAAAGATTAGTGAAAGGAGAGAGGACATAAAGGGCTTTAAAGAAGAGGTAAGAATGTTAGATGGGCTTTGAAGAATAGTTTAGATATAAATAAATGGAAAGGGAGAGGAAGAAGCCTCCTGGTAAGGGGAATAGCATGAGCAAAGATAGGAATACTACTACTTCTGTTACTACTACTACTTCTGTTACTACGACTACCACCATCACCACCACCACCACTGCTACCATTTCTATAATATCTATTATACGCCATGCACTGTGCTTAGCACTTTTCAAATACTATCTCAGTTGATCCTCACAACAACCCTGGAAGGCAGGTGCTATTATTCCTTCCATCTTAATCGTTGAGTAAACTGAGACAGAGGTTAAGTGAATTGCCCAAGGTCACACAGCTAGTAAGTATCTTGGGCCTGATTTGAACTTGGTTCTTCACACTCCAGGCCCAGCACTCTATCCAATATGCCACCTAACTGACCACTTGAAGGTAGGAAGAAGCATGATCCATGTAGAAAGAATGGTGAGACCTGACGGCAGGTTGGAGAGTAATATGGAAATAAGGTGAATTAGATAAGATGAATCTAGGTTATGAAGATTCTTTAGCACCAGTCATGTTGGCATGGGCTTGGTGGTGATGCACGGAGGAGCAGAATGGACCAGGACTTAGAGAGGCCAACTAAGTAGGAGGGATCTGGGAGATACTGTGGGTCTAGGCAGTCAGGCAGAGTCCTGAGTCTGTGGAGTCAGGGAGTCAGTAAGAACAACCCTAGTAAGGATCTGCCCTATTTTATGTTGCTTTCTGAGTGTGGGAGGCCTAGGACGTAAAAGATGTTCATTATAGCGAAGAGCTCAGAGGTCTAAAAATAAGTCTTTCCCCAACTGGGGCAAGGATAGAAAGACTGGAATCATTTCCTAGCATTTCTCTCATAAGGAAATATACTAACCCTTATTTGAGAGTCCATTGTTATGAAGATTCAGAAAAGAAAACTCTTGCTCCCAAACTTCTTGGCACTGCCATATGGTTTACTATTAGAAACTGATACTTTTATCAGTGGAAACAACATTAAAGAAAAGGCATTACTGTCTGCTTTATTGCTGTGTCCTAAAGATATGAGGCCTTTCCATCTGACTTGCAGCTGAAACTTTCCATATATGTTGTCTTCTCCATTTGAATGCAAGCTTATTGAGAGCAAGGACTACTTTTGCTCTGTTTGTATTTGTATCCCCAGCATTCAGCCCAGTACTTTGCCTATGGTAAATGTTTAATAAATGCTTTATATATTCATTTATTCATTATGTCAGAAATGCTACAGGGCAAGTTCCAGATTTTTTATGACTGAATAATGGAGGTGCCTCTAGATCTACTTTGAATCAAGAATACAGTTTCCCGAATAGTCACCAAAAGAGAAGAGTAATGTAACCCAATCCATGGAAATGGTTATTTCATACAGTTTGAAGAGGGAGACATGGAATACCATATATGTTGGGAAGGAAGCGCCATTTTGGTTTGGTTTAATTGTCATCCTTCATTTTCCTAAGAGGGCCAAAATGACGTCACTATGTTAGAGTCAAGGTACGGTATGTCTGACTGTGGCTGATCAGATGGATCTGAGCTTAGAAGGTTCTACCACAGGTCAGGCACAAGTAGTCCATATGAACATTTGGAGTAGAGATGTCTCTAAATTTGCACATCTCACATTTCTTTTGAGCTACTATAATTCTGCTTTGTTCATAGAGTGCAGTGCCTTTTTTGATGCAGGCATGCCATGCTGGCCAGTCCTTTGTCATTGTATATCATGTCATGCAATTGATTCTAAAGCTCTTCAGAGAGATCTTGAGCGTGTCCTTATATCACTTCTTCTGATCTTCACGCAAGCATTTGCTTTTTGTTAATTTTCCATAAAACGGTCTTTTAGGCAAATGTACATTTGGCATTCAAACAACATGGCCAGCCCATTGGAGTTGCACTACTGTCTACAGTAGAGTTTGAATGCTTGGCAATTTAGCTTGAAAAAGGACCTGAGTGTCTGGGACCTTTTCTTGCCAAGTGATCTTCAGAATCTTCCTTAGACAATTCAAATGGAAGCAAGTCAGTTTTCTGGCATTTCCCCTAGTACACTACCCAGGTTTCACAGGCATACAACAATGAGGTCAGCACAACAGTTACGTAGACCTTCAGTTCGGTAGGCAGTTTAATACTTCTCTCCCACACTTTCCTTTGGAGCCTCTCAAACACTGAGCTAGCTCTGGCAATGCGTGTATCAACCTCATCACCTGTGTGTACATCCCTGGAAAGTATACTGCCAAGGTCAGTGAACTTATCCACAGTATCCAAAACTTCTCCATTTGCTGTAACCAATGGTTCCACATATGAATTGTGTGATGCTGGCTGGTAGAGAACCTTTGTTTTCTTGAATTTGGTTGTTAGGCCAAAATTATTACAAACATCAGAGAATTGGTCCGTACTTTGTTTCATCTTAGCTTCAGAGGCTTCATTGAGAAGCACGATCAAGTATGAACAAGAAATCGTGCACTAACTCTCTCCCTCCACTTTAGTCTTGACTCGTAGCCTTTTCAAGTTGAAAAAATTTACTGCCAGTGTGGTAGCTGTTCTTGATGCTGTTTTCATCCTCCTTGAAGGCATCTGACAACATTGCTGAAAACATCATGCTGAAAAGCGTGGGAGCAAACACACAGCATTGTTTTATTCCGTTGGTGACTGGGAAAGTGCAAGAACATTGTCCATTATCCAGAACCTGGGCAAGCCTGCCATCATGAAACTGACATACAATACTGATGAACTTCTCTGGGCAACCAAATTTTGACATAATTTTCCATAATCCCTCATGACTGACAGTATCAAAGGCCTTGGTCAGATCAACAAGCCTTGTGTACAGTCCTCTGTTCTGCCCCTGGCATTTCTTCTGGAGTTGTCAGGCAGCAAATACCATATTGACTGTTCCTTGGTCCTTTCTGAAGCCACACTGGTTCTCATGTAGATGACCATCTTCCAGATGAAGAATGAGCCTATTAAGGAGGACTCCAGCCATAACTGCCAGCAATGACTAAGAGAGTGACACACAGCTATCACAGAACAACCTATTTCCTTTACCTTTATAGATATGGACAATGGAGGCATCCTTGAACTCCTGAGGGATAACCACCTCTTGCCATAGAACCTGGAAAATTTCAGTCAGCTTTTTTATGAGCACTGGATCCCCTGCTTTGTAAATCTCAGCTGAAATAGAATTAGCACCAAGCACTTTGCCACAGGAGAGGGACCCTAATGGCATTCAAAACTTCTTCTTCATTTGGAAGTTCCACTAGAGAGGGATTGGTTTCAATCTGAGGTATACAGTCAATGGCTTCAGTGTTGATTGATGACAGTCTGTTAAACACTATGAAAGTATTCAGACCATCTCCCCAGGATCATGTCCTTAACACTAATCAATATGGCTCCATCAGCACTGAGTAGTTTGTACCATAGAGCTGTGGCCCATAAATAGGCTTTAGAGCATCATAAAATCACTGGATTGTTACTATCAGAGTAAAACTGAATTTCATCTGCCTTCTCCACTGAGCTTAGAATCCTGTATGTCTCTAAATTTTGCTTGCACTTTACTTTTGATGGAGCTAAATACTAGCTTCTTAGAGATGGATGAACTATCCTGCTGGCAAACCCTATGGAGTTCTCATTTTTCATCTAGCAGCTTCTGAATTTCCCCATCATTTTTGTCAAACCAATCTTGATGTTAGCAAGTGTTCTGGCCCAGATGAGTAAATGTAGTGCTGTACACCAAATCTCTGAAAGTTACCTACTCCTTTTCTGCTCCACTATTGCCAACTATGTGTTGGCTCAACTTTCTCTCCACATTAGCAATGAACATTCCCACTGGAGAAGCACCCTAATCTGTTGACATTAGTCTTCAGGTAGTTATCTTGCATTGGAGCCACCACCTTTGTAAAATGTAAATATTAAGCTTAGAGAGGATAAGTCTATGACTATTCCAGCATTCTACATCACACATTGCCTTTGTCACTCTCACATCCTGTCCATCTCTTCTCCTTACAATCGCATAGTCTATTAGATGCCAGTGTTTGCTGTATGACCTCATCCACAGAGTTTTATTGCATTTAGGTAAATGGAAAACAGTGTTGGTGATAAAAAGGTCATGAGATACACAAGTCTTCAGCAGTAAGTGACCATTGTTATTGATGTTTCTGACTCCATTCCTCCTAAGGACTCTCTGTCATGTCTGGTAGTATGTGCCTACTTTTGCATCAAAGTCACCTAGAATTATAAGCTTGTCTTCTTTCAGCACATTGATGATGAGTGTCTCCATAAGATTTTTCTTTGACCTCATTAGGATTTGTCATGGTGGGAGAATATGCACTGCTGATCATGGCATGGCGCTTTCCTGCAAGTAGCAATCACATTGTCATGAGCTTGTTGTTTACTCCTTTTGGTAGGCATATAAGCTTTTTGTCTAGATTAGTTTTGATCGCAAAATCTACAACAGCTTCACAGCACTACTCTTCACTATGGCCATTTCAGAAAAACATGTATCCAATTCCATCTTTGGTAAGCTGGCCTTCATTTGCCAGCCTTGTTTCACTCAAGGCTGCTCTTTGGATGCAATACCTGCTGAGTTCTCTTCCAACAAGACCTGTTCTTTCAGGGAGACATGGAACACCAGATACATTGGGAAGAAGGTACCATTAGAAGAACTCTGAGGGATCTTCCACCACTTAGATTCCATGACTCTAAAACATGAGACCCACTAGACTTTGTTTGGATTGGTGGGTTTATGGACAAGTGGTATTGATTGATGGAACAATTCATCTACTCTAAGGTCCCATCAAACTGCTTAGGCAGTGGTAGAGATCTAAAAAGACCTAGGTTGGAGAATAAGATACCAGTTGATAAGCATGCCCATTGAGCATACTCCTCATTCTTCAGTGTGGCATATTTATTCCAAAGCACATACTGGCTAGACAGGTTCATGGTAACTTCAGCTAGGGCAAAGAGAGAAAGCATTAGAATACTGTCACAACAGGGGCTCAGTGGCAGTGGGATATGACTCAGGAAGGGTACAAGACTGACAGTCAACCTAAATAGGAGGGATGATCAAATGATAGAATCATTTCTAGGTCAGTCAGAGAAAACATGGAAGAATAGACAGGTACCATAAGGGTCTAGGCAAGTGTAAAGTAAATCAAGGCAAATAAACTTGTGCAGTCAATGAGAAACCAAGAGAACTGACTGTAGAGTGGGATAACAAGTAAAGGAAGGAAGGAAGGAAGGAAAAAACAAAGGAAGGAAGGAGGGAAAGAAGGAAGGAAGAGAGGAAGGAAGGAAGGAAGGAAGGAAGGAAGGAAGGAAAGAAGGAAGGAAGGAAGGAAGGAAGGAAGAAAGGAAGGAAGAAAGGAAGGAAAGAAGGAAGGAAAGAAGGAAGGAAGGAAGGAAAATGCATTTACTGTTTACTGTGTGCCAAATGCTGTGATAAGAATTGGGGATGTAATTTTAAAAGTGAGAGTCCTTGTTCTAAAAAAGCTTACATTCTAAAAGGAAGGAGACACCACATGTAAGAAAGTGATAGTGAGGGAGAAGTATTTTGGTTTAGAAAGTCAAAGAGAGATGGTAAGTGGAGCCATTGGGGAAGTGATTGACATGCCTTTCCAGTACAAGGGTAGGGCCCAAGAACATGGCAGACAAAGTGTCAAGAAGATGGCTAGGGTATAAACTGAGGCACGACCACATCCTGCTAGAATAGTGAGCCATGTGAGACACTTGCCAGTCGACATAGTGTGGGAGTTCCAGAGCTGACAGGGTTAAAGCCCCTCCCCATTCCCTGGTCCAGAGGGTTCAATAACAGCCTAGATGGCAAAAAGATGGCCAGAGTTTGGAAGTTAGCAGTTTCACTGCATATCACTCTGGTGCCTTCACAGTTTTCAAAGATCCTCATACATAATCCTGGGCTTTTGCATCAGCTACAAGATATTCACCTCCTCTCTTTATCTCCCTTGTGCCTGACTTTAAAGAAACAAGCACTGCATTTGGAGTTAGAGCACCAGGGTTTGAAGCCTAACTCTGCTATTTATTTACTGTGTGACCTTGGAAATTCATCTCACTAGGCCGCAGTTTCTTCACCTTTAAAATGAGGAGTTATGTTAGATGATCCCCAAGTCCCTTATAGCTTTAAAGGATATCATCTCTTTTTAAACCATTTTAAAATACCCCATGTTGTATATGGTTGATTTAAGTGATGCTGGAATCTTACTGGAAGTCAATAAGTTATAAGTTCTAAATAAATTGCTAATTAAATTTTATCAAACACCTAATACTGATCCTCTATTAAGGCTTGAGTAAAACACTTTCAATTCACACTGAACTTTTCTGGAATTTCCAGAGTTCATTGAGATCTGTCCATGGTTCTGAGACCACTAGTCATCTTGGCATCAAAATTCTTTGTATTTCCTCTCATCAAAGGGTTAGTTTTGTTGTTCGCCCTGTTTCCTTTGGACTTCTTGATTCAATCCTCAGGCTTGTCCGTAGCTCATTCCTGGCTTCAGTAGGTGTTTAAAAAAGTCCGTTAGTTTCCTTTGTAGCTGAACCATTCTGGGAATGACCTTAGACTGCAATAGCTCTCTGTAGTCTCATATCATGTTTATTCTACAGGCAGAACAAGAAATCAGTCCTGGCCACATATCATTTATATTTGGCAGTATAACTTCCAATCATTACTATCCTTTTCTCCAGATGAGAGCTATTTTTCTATCAGCTTTCAATTCTGTGATCTGTATGCATGCACTAGCATCAAATCTGCAATTCACTCTTAAGAGACTTTGTTGAGCATTGTATTGAAGTCACAGTACTTGCACATCTATCTATTTAACCTAATGGGTCTTATCGAAAAGAGGAAAGAAGGTTAATTTAAATGACTAATTCCTAACCCGTGTTGGTTCCTAGCGATCAGTTCATTCTAAATATCCTGAGCCCATATATTTAATAGTGTGTTCTAGAAATGTGGGGATTTACTCTAAATTTGGCAACTCCCAGGTTCTGCCCTCTTCTTCTTTTTTGGGAATCAGAATATTTTCTTTTTTTAGAGGCAGCTGGCGGCATAGTGAATCAAGCAATGGTCCTGGAGTCAGGAACACTTGAGTTTAAATCCAGCCTTAGACACGTACTAGTTGTGTGACCCTGGGCAAGTCACTTAAACTTTGCATCTGTAAAATGCTAAAATCATAATCATAATAGCAATAGCACCTACCTGGAAGGATTGTTGTGAGAATTAAATGAGGTAATCTTTGTAAAAGCACTTGGCACAGTGCCCAACGCATAGTAGATGCTATATGAATGCTTGTCCCGCCCCCCCCCCCACATTTCCATTCTTTTGCTACCTCTTCCGTTATCCAACTCCAGCTTTCTGGGGCTCTAGGAATAGCATCAGTTGGTGCCACTGATATAATATTTGTAATTTCTTTTAGCACCTAGAGTCTAATTCTTTGCTATCTAGCAAACTCTCTTCTTTAGGTTGTTTTTTCTTCATCCTTTGACGTTAGTGCTTTTGCTATTCCTCATTTCAAGACAATGCTTAAATTTATTCATTAAACACTAATGCTTCTTGACTTCTGATTCCTGCAGAATAACTGTGTGTCACGTGAATGTTAAAGAACATTGATTTCCTTTAAAACTCCTGGGATAGAGAGGACAGGTTGATAGGTTGGCAAGGACAAAGTGCACATGTGCATGTGCGTGCAGGTACATGCATGCATTTGGGGTTAGGGGATAAATGTTTGGCACTTGTGACCAGAAGTGACTAGTCAATGCAAAATACCAGAGCAGCCTGGTCCAGTCTCCTTATTCTACAGTTCTTTTGCATCTGCTGTCAGTAAACCCTTCAATATTAGCTATGCATGGTTTCTCTTGCTTAGGAATGTACAGGCATTCCATGGTTTATTTTTTTATAACATTGCAATAAAAAAGTTTAAGGAGCCTCCTACAGTGCTCTTCTCAGCATGAGGAAACCTCCCAGAACAGTGCCTTATGTCCCATGGCCACTCAACAAAAGCAGTGCAAACAAATGGACTCCAGGCCCAGGAAACCGGTGTCCTGACTGTGCTGAGAGTCAATTTCTTGCAGTTTGACAAGGCTGGAGAGGTGGACGACCTTGTTTCCCTCAGTGTCAACCCCACACAGAACTGGAGCCAAGAACAAAAATCTTTCAAGTTCAGATTGTTGGATGGAAGACAATTTCTGAGCTCTGTGAGATTTAAGTTGTTTTTAATTCCTTTCATTGTCCTGGAGGCATGCAAGAAGCACTCATTGTGTAATGTAGGCTCACTTTGAGCTAGAAAAACACTTTTAAAATTAAATGTTTTCTCCTAATATAACTGGTTAAAATTAAGGAAAACTGGTGGAGAGAAGTTTAAAAAATAAATAATAATGCCACTCACAAGCACGTTCCATAAGCAGGCAAAATTTTTACTGGTACTTTGAATAGTGAATATCCATGAATAAATGAATGAATGTATCAATGCAAAAGCATTACTAAGAACTTAGTTTGTGCCAAGCACTGTGCTAAGTGCTCAAAACACAAACACAAAAGTGAAGAGGGTTTCTGCCACCTTCCAAGAGTTTAAATGATATTAGGAGTAGAGAATACACAGGGCAGGGTAGTGGCCAGGGAGGGATTTTTAATTTAGAAAATTAAGGTGATAATTAGCAGAACTCTATGTAAGCAGACTGACACAGAACCATATGGAAGTAGACTGATATATACTTTCCAGTAAAGATGGCAGTACTGATTGGATTATGGTTCCAGAACTAGAAAATGGGGGACCATGGGAGAGAGTAAGGCCTCTGGCCAGAAGATATCTGAGGAGTGAAATGAACCGTGTGTAACAACAATGCAGCTACCAACTGCTGTTGAGGTGTAAGACCCAACATGACCAGCAACAAGAGCTGCCAGCGCAGGTTCTTTGATCTGCTTCTCTAAGGAAAGCAACTTTGAGAGGTTTACAATCTCAGTTTAATCAAACATACACGTATTATTCACTATTATTCACTTAGTTCAGGAGGAAAAGTCAGCATCTCGAACTTCAGAGCAAATACAAACAGAAATTATAAGCAGAGACAATATAAACAGAGCAAATAACATAATTCAACAGACAGACTTTGTCTGATCAAGATATCACATACATAATTACCAAAAAGCAAAGCACCAACATCTGGGTTTTTTCAAAACTGGGGGGCTCT
This sequence comes from Trichosurus vulpecula, assembly GCF_011100635.1. Taxonomy (NCBI): domain Eukaryota; kingdom Metazoa; phylum Chordata; class Mammalia; order Diprotodontia; family Phalangeridae; genus Trichosurus; species Trichosurus vulpecula. The sequence continues at coordinate 119,987,766 of NC_050580.1, read as the reverse complement.
TACCAATGGCTACCCAGAGTCTTGTCTGATCAAATCATAGGACACTCTTCCAGTGAGTGAGAGCCCCCAAACGAAATGCTAACTATACTTTTCTTAGGGCCCTAAGGCTTCATACCTAATCAGCAAAAGGGCATGGGCCTGGGGCTTTGCACCTAGTAAGACTTAATCAAAGGCACTTGATTATTTTAACATTCTGAAAGAGAAAACAGTAAAAATAAAGTCCCACCCTGCTTAACATTACACCATGGCAAGAGGAATCAGCCCAGTTATAGTGGACCCAGGAGGCACTCACTAATGCCACTTGCCTTCCATTGCTGGAGCCCAAGTGCTGGAGTTTCTAGAGTCAAGGGTTAAGTCCTCCAGAGTATGGTCTTAAAGTTATAAATAGAAAACTTTTAAGGAAACAACCTGATTTCTCTGACCTGAAGACTGGGTATTATAAAGCTTCATAAAGTAACTCTCTGTGGGTTCATGGAATCACAGAATGTTAGAGATGGAGGAATCTTCAAGATCTCTTAATGTAAAGGCCAAGGGAGGAAAGTGATTTGGCCAAAGTCATATAGCTAATGAGTGGTACATTTGGGACAAGAACCTTCATCTCCTGGCTTCATGTCCAGTGTTCCTTCTGCTATATGAAGCTACCTGGAATGAGTGGAGAATTTGTTTCTCTAAGCCCACAGAAATCATAGAGTTGTTTCCTCTGTGTAGCTGTAAAGGCTATATTGGTGTGCCTACAGAATTGGAATGAAAAAATTATCATGATATCCTGTACAGAGAAAATGCATGCCAATCCAAAGTTAGGCATTTATTCTGAATATATTCAAGCTAAAAAAAATTCAGTGTGTATTCTAGGCTTGCATATAACATTAATCCAGACTATATTCTTGAAAAGTGGAATTTGTAAGACTTTTTTGAGGTGGGAACAGATTAAGGTAATAAAATATGAAAAAATGATTCTATATTATTCAGCAGAGCTCTGTATTACAGGGAATGGATAGAAAGTGCTGTCTTTTCATTTTACTGGGATTTAACCATATTTCATTCAGATTATAAAAGGAACAGGAAGACCGCAAAAGGTTTGGTTTGCAGCGCACCCAAAAACTTGGCATATGATGTATCCTTTGGTGGAAAATTCAACAACAAAAACCTTATTTGTGCTATTTCAGCACATCTCTGCTGTTGTTTTCTTGCTCTAGAAATTTGATAAGTTCCAAATATGGGCTTGATATTTTCCCAAGTAGGACACTGAAAGGGATTTGATTTCTTATGGACTTGCTCATTTTTTAAATGGGGTTAAGAGAAGAGGGAAGAGGAGAGGGCAGGCTGTGTTATTCAAAGAACCGTCATTAGCTAACTGATAGTCAAACAAACCCTAAAAGCTGAGTATATACATGCAAAAGTGAGAGTCCTTGCTCTCAAATAGCTCACATTCTAATAGAAGAGATAACCACGTATAGGAGAGTGATAGCCAGGAAGTGTTTGGGTTTGGAAAGGTGCAGGGATGGTAAATGGAGCCGTAGGGGAGTTCCATGACATGCCCTTTCCAGGGCACATGGTACCCTACTGGGTCCTTGAGAAGTAGCAGGATAAATGTCAAGAAGATGACTTGGGCCAGATAGATAATACTATCGTACATTTTTATTTAAAAACAGCATGTTCTGATAGAAAATGCTATCCACATCCAGAGAAAGAACTATGGAGTCTGCATGCAGATTGAAGCAGACTGTTTTCTCTGTTTTTGTTGTTTTTTTCTTTCTTGTGGTTTTTCCCTTTTGTTCTTAGTCTTCATAACATGACTAATGTAGAAATATGTTTAATATGATTGTACATGTATAACCTATATCGGATTACATGCCATCTTGGGGTGGAGAAGGGGAAGCGGTGGGGGTGGGGGGAATTTAGAATTCAAAATCTTATACAAGTGAATGCTGAAAATTAAAAATAAATAAATATATAAATTTAATTATAAAAAAGAAAAATAAAATAAAAAGAGAAAGAGCATGTTTTATTTTTTTTTTCTAAAATGAGTGAAATTTTAAAGGGGACAGCTCCTTCAAAAATGGCTGCTGATAAGGTCTGTATCAGAGGTCAGAAAACAAAATTGCAGAAGTTAGCAAAGAAACAATCACATGTTCATTTCAGGCTTCCTGATCAGAGCAAGAGTTGAATGTCTTACCTGGAAGCTGATTTTCAATGAAGTCTCCTTTCTTTTTTGGAAGAGGACCTCCATAGGAATTCACACTGTAGAAAAATGGTGTGGTAGAATATGGAAAGAACCTTGGACTGCAAATAAGACCTAACCCCAATGCTTATAAACTAAGCAGAGAAGTCAGAGAAAATTCTGAGCCTCAGTTTTCTCCACTGCAGATGGGGATGATACCGTAGCATGTATTTCACGGGATGATTGTGAGGAAAACTCTTTGTAGACCATTAATTTACCCTATTTGTAAGTTTATAGTTTATATCAAAGATCTGTGGTTTTGTTAGTGGGGCTATTCTCTGTGAAGTTTGGATTTAATCAAAGGGTTGCACCTGAGGACCTAGAGGGCCACATGTGGCCTCAAGGCCACGGATTCCCCACTCCGGGGTTAAACCATAAAGCATCATAGAAAACGCGAGTTATTGTTATTTCTATTATCATCAGCCCTTAGTGCATGTATGTGATGGGCACTACTGCTGGTAAAAAGCCTCGAAAGTTCCTCATCCCTACACTAGACAATTTTTTTCCAGTTATCTCCATTTGTAAGCTTCCACTGTGCCGCAGTAAATAGAGTACTGGGCCTGGAATCGGGAAAACAAGCCTCAAATATATACCAGCTGTGTGATCCTGGGCAAGTCACTTCACCTCCATCTGCCTCTCTCTGTTTCCTCATTTGTAAAATGGGGATAATAATAGCACCCCCCTCAGAGGGTTGTGATGAAGAAGTGAGATGATGTTTGTAAAGCTTTAAAGCACTCCAAGAATACTAGCTTTTATTATTAGCAGGTTGTTGTTGGTTAGTCATTTCAGTCATGTCTGACTTTTCATGACCCCTTTTGGGGTTTTTTTTGGCAAAGATACTGGAATACTTTGCTATTTCCTTCTCCAGCTCATTCTACAGATGGGGAAACTGAGGCAAACAGGGGTAAGTGACTTGCCCAGGGTCACACAGATAGTAAGGGTCTGAGGCCTGATTTGAACTCAGGAAGATGAGTCTTCCTGACTCCAGGCCTGGTATTCTATCCACTGTGCCACCTAGCTGCCCCATTAGCAGGTTAAGAAGATGATAAAAGTACCAGGACCCAGTTGGGCTCACTGTTTTTGACTATGTGGGTTGGAGGGTGGAATGATTCAACAGAGGAATTGTAACATCCATCTAGAAAACTTTCTTGGGAATGATGGTGATGTTTGTTTGTTTCTCTTTTTGCTTTTAGGACCAGAAAAGGAGATTAGGCAGTACTAAATATTTAGAGAATCCTTTTTGAGTCCTGCCTTGATGGGAGATGCACTAAGTCTCTCTTCTAGAGACAGGCTGATTGTAAACCATATTCCAGTAACCTAAGTAATGATCTCTTATCTCTCATCTTGTCTCTAGTAACCTTACACCAGACATTCTTAGCCTTTTGTGTTACACACCACTTTAGCAGTCTGAGGAAGCTTAGGAATCTCTTCTCAGAAGAATATCTTTCAATGTATAAAATAAAATGCACAGGATTATAAAGGAAACCAATTATCTAAAAATATAGTTATCAAAATATTTTAAAACAGTTTCACAGACCCCCAGATTAAGGACTCCTGATTTACAGAGAAATTGCTGACCACCTTATCTTGAATTTAATTTAGATTTAAGAGGGGGATTGAAAAAGAAAAAAAAAGATTAAAAAAGAAAGAAGGGGATTGAATTTCAGAGCCTTCCAAGGACATGGCTCCCTATTAGCTTCCTTCTTAACTCTTAGCTTTTATTGATTAGGGGGCTTTGACATTGAAAGATTAGGTAAATTAAACATCATTATTTTTATTACCAGGTATCTTTTTTCATATAAGGATTACATCAGAGGTGTCAAACACACCCCCCACGAACTAGACTAAAATGCAGTTGGGAGATATTTAATAAAACAAATAAAATGCAACATAATGTTAATTTGTTGTTTTCTAAGTCAGCATATAGGTCTCAGGGATCACCTTCTGTTTGAGTTTGATAGGACTGGACTAGGTAGTAATAGACACGATGCTGCTGCCCTGTTCTAATAGTTCTCCTGAGCCATTTGAATGGTCTGGGCTTATTCTCAAGAGCTAACTTTAACTTGAAATCTAGTTGCATTTGCAGGAACTACCTTTAAGGGTGGAGCTTTCAGCCTCCCCCAGAAAGCAGTCTGTTAAATCAGGAAAGTTATTGTGGAGTGAGAGGCCTATTTAGAGAATCTGAGAAGTATATTGTTAAATTTTCACAACTAGCTCTCAAAAGAAACTGTATGCAAGGCACATTTTTAAGTTTAATCTGCATTATTAACATTTTCTTAAGGCTAGACCATAGATGAAATGATAAATCAAATCTTGATTTGTAGTGTCTGCTGTTTCCTGAGGTGTAAATGTTAACACTGAAAATTTAACTCTGGAGCAGACTCCAGCACACTCCTGAAAGGACTTGAGGCAACAAAGAAGGAGGGGAAATGGCATCTATTATCCTGTGCCTGGGACATAGTCAACCTGCTGGCTTATCCCCATCACCGTTGTTGCTTTCTGTTCCCCATAAATTAAAAGATAGATAGATAGATAGATAGATAGATAGATAGATAGATAGATAGATAGATGCTTTGATAGATTTACTATCTCATTGGCATCAAGTTCTCCCTCCACTGATTAAGATTATGACCCATTTATGCCTTCACATTTTGTACAATTCTTGCACATAACCTTCTTTAGCTTCTCCACAGTAGAACTACCCAATACACTGGAGATCTTCCTCTGGGTCTTTTAATATTTTGTAGATTTCAGTGCAGCCCTAAGGCTGTCCATCTCTTATATTTCACTGTTCTTGGTGCATTTAACCCACATGCCTCCTTTTCTAGGAATATATGTCATGAATGATGTCTTCTCTACTGCTTATTTACTAGTCATATTTAGTAATATGCTACACAGGCTTCTCAGACCACCCCTACATTGCAGTAAAAAGATCACTGGGGGCCAAACCAGAACAGGTATTTAAGCTAAAAGGTCTAAATGCTAAGGGCTAATGTGGCTACCTTACAACTTAAAGCTTATGGCAGTTGTCTTGAAGATCATAGAAGGTAAGATTCTTCAAATAAGCTCTTACCATTCAGCTCTAGCTTTACGCATTAAAATCTCACATTTTGTAACTAGGAAGGTGGTGTTGTTGAGTCATTTCAGTTGCATATGATTTTTGTGACTCCATCTGGGTTTTTCTTGGCAGAGATATTGGAGTGGTTTGCCATTTCCTTCTCCAGCTCATTTTACAGATGAGGAAACTGAGGCAAACAGGGTTAAGTGATTTGCCTAGGGTCACATAGCTAGTAAATGTCTGAGGCCAGATTTGAATTCAGGAAGATGAGTCTTTCTGACCTCAGGCCTGTTGCTTTATCCCCTGTGCCACCTACCTGCCCAGGATAGTGGTAAGAGGTGATTATAAAAATTTTTAAAAACCACATAGGAGAACACTACTGACAAATAAATGATATAGACAATAAATGAAATAGAATTCTTGAGGAAGGAGTGGTGAGTGTGGATCTGGGAAGATCTGACAGCGATACTGAGCTGTCCCATGAAAGAAGGGCTAAAAGGGTGAGCAGATATGATTTTGGGAAAATATAAAATACAGTGCTAGTTTTTTAATGCTATATGATTCTTTAATTTAGTGAGAGCATAACAATTAGCATAATTATACTTCAGTAATTCAAAAGATCAATGATTCATCAGTGTGGCTACTCTCTCCCTTAACAATATAGATTGTACACCTTCCACGCTTTAGTATATAGTTTCCATCAGTCCATACAGTCCAAAAAATTCATCATTTGGGGTCTAACCTTCTGGTGTTAGCAATTATTTTATATTCATTCATTTAAAAAGGGTTGGATCTACTGAAAAGGATTAGTTTTCACCAAACTTACCAGTGACCTGCTAGACTCTATAAGATACCAAGTGACTGGATCTATAGGAGACAAAGAATAGGGAAAGGCTAATAAAAATGAGATATTCTAAGTTTCAGTATAAGCCTGTGATTTGAAGAACATTGCCACATTCCCCTTCACTAGTGTTCTAGAGAGAAGCATGGCTCAGTGGAAAGAACTGGATTTGAAGTCAGAGAACCTTCATTTGAATCCAGCCCTGCCATTATTAGCTGTATGTCTTGATACAAGTTACTTAGTCTTACTGAATCTGTTTCTTCCTCTACGAAATGTGGGAGTTGGGATTAAGGGATCTCTGCGGTCCCTTCAGGATCTAAATCTATGATCCTATGATTTTAGTCCTTTAAAAGATGATTCTCAATGTAGTTTTATGGAAAATGAACATGTAATTTTCAGAATACATGCCTTTAAGAAATGTTTCATTGCAGGAGAGTGATTCTTGTCTTTGTTTATCTTTGTTGGGAAGAAAGAAAAAGTTCAAAGTTTGCAAGATACCTGTCCTTCGACTTGCTGGAAGAAAAATGAAGTCTTATGTTGAAGAATAGAGAAAGTTATAATCAATTTCCAAATGCACCTTTTCTAATAATAATAATTGCATCTGGCATTAATATAGCACTTTTAAGGCTGACAAAGCACCGCACGTGTTATCTCATTTTATATTTTTTCATAACTCTTATTTCTTTCCATGTTTACAGACAGCTTCAGCAACAGCAGGCCGAACTTGAAGTACACCAGAGAGATGGGTTGTCATCCTATGACTTATCTCAGGTGAATTTTGATGTAATTCTTCACTGGTCTTTAAAGCAGCAATGGAACACCTCCGAGCTGTATGTCAGAATCATTCCTATACTTAATTTTTATCTTTCCTAAGGGGTGATATTGCTTTGGCCACCCTTATTGGGCCAGATGATGATTTTCTTCTGGTGGGCTACTCTGGTGGCACCATTCAGAATGGAGCCACCAAAGACTTTAGAATTGGAACACATGAAGAACTGGACACAGTACTGAATCACCTCACTTGTGTTTCCAGTAATAAGAGTAACAACCAGTTGCTTAATCTGAAGTCCAAGCAAAGTGTTACAAAAAAATTTTCTGATCTTCCCATATTAGAACCTACTTAACTCCTCATCTTCACCACTTTATCTCTCCTCTTCCTTTTTTTCTGTATGTCTCTCCCTAATCATATATTTCTTTTTCCTCTTCTCCCTCTATCTCTCTCCCTTCTCTCTCCTCTACCCCCATCTACACTTTTCAACTGGCTACACACAACATGGAACTGAAGAGTCTCTTCTGAGTACTTATTGTATTTATAACTTTGTGTTCCCACTTCATAATTTGAAAAGCAAATAAATTGAGCATTGGTCTTTCTCTCCCTAAGGGGGAAGTTGTTTTTTTATTCCTTTGTTGCCCTTATTCGACTGTGAGTTTTAGCTTGGTTCAGTAGCACTCAGGAGAAAAAATATTCCTGACAATTGTTTAAAGAATAAAACAATACCACTATCTAGATAGAAGGAGAAATCTAAGGACAAAGAATTGGCAATCATTAGTAGCCACTACAGAGAGATTGTCTGTGTCAAATTGTTGGAATGTTGTTATTTTCTTCTTGTATATTTTAATAGGTACCCGTCCCAAATATATCAGCTAATGTTCATGAGACTGGAAAGCCAGTAGAAAAGGCAGACACAATCTTTTCCCAAGAAAGAGATCCTCGGTTTGCGGAGATGTTTGCAGGAATAACTGCATGTAAGTGGCCTTTAGAATTCTTTTTTAGTTATTTACTTTTTTTTAAAGCAATAACTGTTAGCGCTACCACTGGTGACTCAGAATTCTGCTCCTAGAAAGCACACAATGTGACTGTAAAGTTCATTCTCAATTTAAACAGTAAGATGACCAGATGACCATAACTTTTCATCAGGAATGGAAAAAAAATGGATGGAGAATTTGAATCTCTCACAATTGGTACTTTTTTTTGGCTGCCTGGGCAGTTAAGCAAATTACCAAGGTTTTCAGAGGTTACAAGGGATAGTTTATTCCTCATTGCAGCTAGCCAGACTCACAGCTTTGTTGGGTACCCAGCAAACTGCAGGGGGAATAATTAAATTGGTTAGAATCTTCCCTGGACTTTCTCAAGTCGCTTGAGGTGTGAGCAGTTGTCCTGATAGGACCAGCTGTGAAGCAAAGATCTGCTATAGCTTGACAGCTCCAGGGATGATTTTAAGGAAACTCCCAGGCAAAAATTCTTCAGTTTTATGGATATTGGCAAGCCCTGCTCAGGGGCAGGGGAGAAAGGCATCTTTCTGCTTCAACGCTGGAGTTCTTGTGTGACAAGAACAAAATTAGTGCTGCCTTTTTTGCCAATTTAGTTTTCCAAAGACCATGCCACATTTCCTTTTTTTTTTTTTTTTAATTTTTTTTTTGGAAAAGAAAAAATGTAAAAGATGGTTTTATATGTTGTTGTTATTTGGGCAGTTTGGGAGTATTTTTTTTTTTGGTGGGCGGTACTTCTCTTGTCCCCTTTTGAAACCAAAGTCTCTCTCTCTCTATTTTTCCCCCCATCTCTTTTGGCTTTTTTTTTTTTTAAATAAACTCTGCTAAGTAGCTTGGAATGAAGGAAGAGATTCCCCATAGGGCTCCCAGCAGGGGGCAGTGTTCCGGCCTATGAGACATCCATACAACTTGACCTTTCCTTAACTGCCTGATCCCCATCACTTCTGTTCTGTTTATTTGCTTGAAGGATTGAATGTTCTGGGACTTCTCCTGTTGTGAGACAGGAACCCAAGCAGGGCAACTCAACTCCCACCACAGGCTCCGGAGCCTGAAACAACAGGGGCCCAGGCAGGGTGGTTCAATTCTCTCCCCAGGCCCTGGAGCTTGAACCCAGGACAGTCCTGCTTTAGAGGGGCTTCCAGAAATTCTGATGCTGGAAGAGAATGGGTGGGGTCTCAGAGCCCAGCAGGCCCTCAGTTCAGCAGGAGGACAACCCCAGGTTCTGATGCATGCCAGTGTTCTTACATTCTACCCCAGTACAAACTACAGTTTCTAATCCTGGTGCTGAGGGAACAACTAATGAAACCTAATCAAGTCTTCTTAATTATTTGTTTAAGAATAAGAGGAGAATTTTTCCCAGAAGACATGTGATAAAATATCAAACAAAAATAAAAGGGAAGATTTGAGTTTATATAGCTTTGGTGCTTCTGACCTTAACACTTTTTTTTCCTTGTAGTTTTATTGGAAAAAAATAAATTGGAAAAAAATTTAGGGGAAAAAAACTGGGTTGCAATAAAGAGCCAAAATCTTATTTCAGATCGTAGGATTTAGAGCATGAAATGACCTTTGAGATTATCTGTCTCAAGCCTACTGCCCACCTGTTTAATTTTTGGAAATTAATGGTCAAGGAGAATCAAATTGCCCAAGGTTACATAAGTAGTGAATAAAAGATCCAGGACTCAACCATGGGCCCTCTGATTCCAAATCTAGTGCTGAATCTGAAAGCCAGCGTCATTGACAGGAAAGACTCCCAAGATATTTAACACTTCTGCATACACAAAAATATATCACGTTACCACACACGGCCCAGTTAAAAGAGTGCTGAGTGGGATTCCGAGGGCCAACGTTCAAGTCCCAGCTTCAGTACTTAGCTACTGATGAGACCTTGGACAAGGTGCAGTAATGGTGGTAGTTGTAGTCATAGTCATCATAGTACTAATAATGAGATAACATTTCTAAAGTGCTTAGCATGGTGCCTGACACACGGTAAGTGCTCTGTAAATGTTAGGTGGTAGTAGTAGTGGTAGTAGTAGTGGTAGTAGCAGCAGCAGCAGTGGTGTGGTGGTAGCGGCAGTAATGTGATGATATTTGTTAAGGGCTTAACATAGTGCCTGGCACGTATGAATATTAGTAGTAGCATTAATGAGATATTTGTAAACACTTAGCACAGTGTCTGGTACATAATAATAGTAGGTGCCAAATAAATGTTAGGTGGTAAGAAGAAGGAGAAGGAGAAGGAGGGGGAGGAGGAGGAAGAGGAGGAGGAGGAGGAGGAGGAGGAGGAGGAGGAGGAAGAAGAAGAGGAAGAGGAAGAGGAAGAAGAAGAAGAGGAAGAGGAAGAAGAGGAAGAGGAAGAGGAAGAAGAAGAAGAGGAAGAAGAAGAAGAAGAAGAAGAAGAAGAAGAAGAAGAAGAAGAAGAAGAAGAAGAAGAAGAAGAAGAAAGAAGAAGAAGAAGAAGAAGAAGAAGAAGAAGAAGAAGAAGAAGAAGAAGAAGAAGAAGAAGAAGAAGAAGAAGAAGAAGAAGAAGAATGTTTATAAAATGCTTAGCATAGGGCCTGGCACATAGTAGGTCCCATAGAAATGTTAGCTAGAAGAAGTAGTAATAAACACTTACCTTATAGCATTTACGTACAGCACTTTTAAGGTTTACCAAGTGCTTTACATGTTATCTCGTCTTTACAACAACTCTATAAGTGCTATTATTATCCCCATTTTACAGACGGGAAAACTGAAGCTCAGAGGTTGTCACTCATTGGTAAAAGTGAGGTGTTGGACCTCACAATCTCTGAAATCGTTTTTAGTTCTAGGTAGGAGTATCAGAGTTTCAGAAGTAGAAAAGACCTTAGTCCAACCCCTCATTTTACATCTGAAGAAATTGAGGCAGAGAGGGACCAAAGGATGTTCCCAAATGATTCCAGGTAGATTGGAGAGGTGAAGACCAGAGGTTAAGCCCCAAGGTGCCTTGATGGGAAATTGGGAGAAATGAGGTCTGGCATTTTTACTAATGTATGAAAATGTATCCAAGCTTCAGACACTTTTTTTTCCTTTTGCACTGACCTTGGAATCAGAAGAACCAGGTCTGAGGGCCAATTCTGTCACTAATTTGAACTGACCAAAAGTCGCTTAACCTTTCTGAGCCTCACTTTTCCTAATCTGTAAAATGAAGATAATAATACATGTAGTACCACCTTAGGAAAAAGCTTACAGCATTTTATAAATATGGATTTATTATTACTGCACCCACAGTTTCAGGCCTTTAAGTCTCACAAATTAGATTCTCAAAGGATAAAACCAAATTGTATTTGTTAAGAATTACATTTCGAGTCCAAAATCTGAGCCATATTTCAAATTATAATGCTAGAAAAATAATAGCTAGCAATTATTTATAACACTTTTGGGGTTACAAAGCACTTTATAACGATCTCATTGGATCCCTGCAGCAACCCTGGGAGGTAGATGTTTTTAATTATCCCCATTTTACAGATGAGGAAATTGAAGAAGGCATTGAGTGAAGTGACTTACCCAAGGTCACATAGCTAGTGAGTGTCTAAGGCTGGATTTGAACTCAGGTCTTCCTGACTTCAGGTCCAGAATGCTATTCACTGAGTTATGTGGATCGGTTTATCCAGTCCTCTGTTTCAACAACAATGCAATAAACACACCTTAAGCTCCTATTATGTGGTAGGTACTGGAGATACCAAGAAGAAATTAAAGAGATGAATCAGCCCTCATGGAAGCTGCAGCCTAAAAGAGTATCCCTAACCCAGCTGGCTTTGTTAGATGTCCCTCTGGCTTTTTAAAATGTCTGGGAAAGGTACTCTTTAGCCTCCGCTGATAGCACAGTGTGGAATCTCAGAGATCCCCTATTGCTTATTCAAGACACATAGATTTGAGGGATCTGCACTGGGCTAGAGCTACCTGAGATTAGAGGGAGAAAAGAAAGTTTTTTTCTCAGTTTGGACCAGTCAGAAATTTAGAAATAGAATTAGGAGGTCCAAAGAAGTACTCTCAACTGCTCTAAAGGGAAAGCCAGAATCCCTCTTCATTCATTCAGTTGTACCCAACTCTTTGTGACCCTATTTGGGGTTTTCTTGGCAAAGATCTTGGAGTGACTTTGCCATTTCCTTCTCCAGCTTATTTTACAAATGAGGAAACTGAAGCAAATAGGGTTATGTGATTTGTCCAGGGTGAAACAGCCAGTAAGTATCCGAGTCCAGATTTGAACTCAGGTTTTCCTGACTTCTGGCCTGGCACACTATCCACTGTGCCATCTCTACCCCACCTGAATTTAATACCATAGAATTTAGAGCCAGGAGAGGCTTAAGAGATTACTTAGTTAAGGCCCCTCATTTTCTTTATAGAGAAACCTAGGACCAGAGAGGCTAAGTGATTTGGCCAATGCCACCCAGGTGGTAGGTAGCAGTGATAGCTTTCAAACTTCAGGGAGATCCCAAAGCAAACTCATTCTTGAAACTGCAAGAACAAGAGTAGGCTGAGGCCTCTGGAGCAGCTATCCATGGGGCAGTCTAAGGAGACTAGGTTTCTCGAAGTACCTTAGGGTCTGAGATACGGACCTGATGTTGAAACATAATCATCCACAGACACACAAAACCTCTCATTAGTAAGAAGAGGGGAATAAAATAGCGTGGTGTTTGCCCTGGTTTTCTCATCATGACCATTTTGCTTTTTCTCAATTTTTTTTCCTTAGAACTAAGTTAAATCTCTGTTGTTAAAATAGGCCAATTTTCCTTGGTTATTGTTTCAGTTGAGACCATCAAGAACCCCCCTTTTCTGTATAAGGTTGTTCATGCATTTAAAGAAAACTGTTACATGGTCCTTATCCTATATTTCTTTGCCTTTCTCTGGGCAGATTTGATTTATGTACATATATGTAGGATTCTTATTTCATTAATGTAGGTACTCTCTACTGACACTGAGGGGCAGCTAGGTGGTGCCATAGTGCATGGAGCACCAGGCCTGGAGCAGACTCCTCTTCCTGAGATCAAATCTGACCTTAGACACTTAATAGCTCTGTGAATCTGGGCAAATCACTTAACCCTGTTTGCCCCAGTTTCCTCATCTGTTAAATGAACTGGAGAAGGAAATGGCAAACCACTCCAGTATTTTTGCCAAGAAAACCCCAAATGGGGTCACAGAGAGTCAGACACAGCTGAAACAACTGACTAACTAATGCTGATCTGTGCCCTATGACATTTTCTTAAGAGGGGGGAAATATAAAATCATCCTGCTGTGGCCAGTCTGGTGATGAGCCTTTCCAGACTTAGCCATGCTGGTCCTCAGATGAGAGTCTTATTATTCAGTGCTGGCCCCAAAACAAAACCTACAATGCCACAGACCTAAAAGAACAAGTATAAAACCCAGAATCACTTTCATGCCACAGTGAGGAATTGGGTTAGGACTTTGGTGGAGACTGAATGGTACCTGCTGAATTTTTAGTCATGGGAACTAGATTCAAATCCGAGGCACTGTTTCACCTTGGGCAAAGTTGAGTCACCTCTCTGTGCTCTCTCTTTCCTGTTCTGTTGAATGAAGGGATTGAACTAGGTGACCTCAAAGGCTGTTTCTAGCTCTAAGTCTATGTACCTGTGATCACGTGTAATGAAAGGAAGTAGGATGTGAAGACAAAAAAAGCAACAGATTGAGACAGTCCCCAGTTATGGAACCCTCAGATAACTCTTCCTGTTGAGTGGCTGCAGAATGCAAAGCCCTGTACTATATGCAAAACCCTGGACTAAAGTCCCTTTTATCAGGAGGTAGAACACACACTCTATAACATGATTGTGTGTAGGGGTATAAAGAGAGATGAGACTCCTGAGATATGGAAGAAGGAGAGAAGGATCTTGCATCACCACATCTTAAAAAGCAGAGACAGTATCGTGTGAAGATGGTCACCTCTCAGGCTAAGTACATTCTGTATGTTCCTGATAGTGATACCTTCTATCTCCATCCTCAGCTATAGGGAGCTTCCTACTTACCAGGCAATGGCTCATTTCATTGCTCTCCTATAACAGTCTTCCTTGGTTTTCCTAGCTGAGAAAAAAATGATGGCCTCCGCCTCAGCAGCTGGGAATCAACAGCTTTACTCACAAGGAAGCCCGTTCCAGCCAGGACACTCAGGAAAGGCATTCAGGTATGGTACTAGAGTGAAGAGCATGGCTATGGGTTAGAAGTCCATTCTTTCTTATAAATGTGGCCAGTGTCAATAACTGGCCCACAGGGTCAGCAAGTGGCTTCTTGAGGTGGGTTTTATGTTTGCTTGGGTCTTGTTTTTTTAATGCCTATATTTCTGACCTTTCAATGCAAACAGAGTTGTGGTAATTAGCAATTTATTTGTACATATATGGTGTTTTGTTTTGTTGTTCAGTCCTTTCAATCATGTCCAACTCTCTATGACCATTTGGGGTTTTCTTGGCAGAGATACTGGAGTGGTTTGCCATTTCCTTCTCCAGCTCATTTTATAGCTGAAGAACTGAGGCAAACAAGGTTATGTGACTTGCCCAGGGACCTATAGCTAGTAAATGTCTGAAGCCAGATTTAAACTCAGGAAGATGAGTCTTCCTGACTCCAGGCCTAGCACACTATCCACTGAGCCACATAGGTGTTTGGTGTTACTGATTCTTCTTCCTTCTGTTTGAAAGTAGTTTGCAAAGAGGCTGTACCATTACCTACTCCAGATGCATGATGCAAGGAGGTCAATATTAGGCCTTGTTTTTGCAGCTAATTATATGTTTCTGTGTATTCCATAGCTTGATACCATTCAAGACTATAATTAGTGCCATCTTTTGGCAGGATCCATGACCTTGGATAGGGACAAAACCGGAAATCCTGTAGGTAAACCTTACAAAATTATAGGTTTTAACATGCCTTTCCAACTCCTCCTAAAGGTCTCTTAAATATTGCAACTCTTTAGCATCAGCAAATATTAATCAGGCACCTACAATTCACTGCTCAGTGGAATACAAAGAGGTTTAAAGCATGATCCCTGATCTCTGGCAGCTTACCAACTAATTGAGGAGACAAAACGTGAGCAAAAAGAAATGAATAAAAAATGCAAGGTAACTCTCACTTACAATCTGGCTTACAAACCTACCACAGAACTAAAACTGCTTTCTCTAGGGTTACCAGTGATCCCTTATTTGCTAAGCCCGATGCCCTTCTCTTGGTCACCATCTTTCTAAATCTTTCTAAAGAGTTTGACACTTTAACCAACCACCGTTCCCAGATACTCTTCCCCCCTGGGTTTTTGTGACACTTCTCTCTCTTGGTTCTCCTACCTATTCTCAGTCTCCTTTTCTGGATCATCATCCCCGTCCCACTCCCTATTTATGAGTATGTCTCAGGGGCTTTGTCCTGGACCTTTTCCTGTCCTTTCTCTATTCTCTCAGTAATCTCACCAGCTCCCAAATTTCATTTCATTCTATACAAGTGTCTCCCACATCTCCGTATCCAGCCTCCATCTCTCTCCTGAGCTCCAGACCCACTTAACCAATCACCTGCTAGATCTCCACCTAAATGTTCTATTGGCCCCTCAGCATATCTGAAGCATATCTCATTATCTTCTCCAAAATACCCAACTATTGTTCCTAATTTCCCTGCTTCTGTCAAGGGGACCACCCTCCTCATAGGAGCTGAGATTTGCTACATTGGAATCATGCTTGGCTTTCACCATCTCTCCTCTCTCACTCCAACTCCATCTGTCCAGTTGACTAAATCTTGTCACTTCCATCTTCACAACATACCTTATATATCTATTCCCTTCTTTCCACTCACAGAGTCGCCAGTTGTGCTCAAGCTCTTGTTTCCTCTCATTTGCGCTACTTGAAGGGTCTCCAGTCCCCATTCTAAAGCACAATTCTGATCATGCTGCTCTCCTTCTCAAGAAACTTCACTGGCTCCCTTCCACTGATAGAGTGGTAGTGGAGGAAGAAATGAATGAGAGTGAAACTGAAAGACCCCAACCACACAGAGTCGTGGTTTGGAGAAACTTCTTTCATTGGGCTTTCTTGCATTTAATAGAACAGTCACATAAGGTGACAATACTGTCAGATTTACATTGGCTTTTTTATGTGGAAGGAAAGAGAATAGGAAGAGGTTTAGTAAATTTGATGTAGAATTTGCTAAATGGAATGTTGGAATGATGCTTCACGCTATTAGCAGAAGGAAGCATTTTTAAGTAATCAGTGCAAAAAGAATAAAGTTCAAACTCCTCTTTTGGTGGGGGGAGGAGGGTAGGGGGGCACTGAAAGCCCTTCACTGTCTGACTCCAATCTATCACTCTAGACTGATTCCAAATTACTCCCCTTCGTGTACTCTATGTTCTAGCCTCTGCCCAGGCTGACCCATGCTTGGAATGCCTTTCATATTCCCCTTTATGGAATCCCAAACTACCTTCGAAGTTCAGCCCAAGTACAACCTCCTCTAACCTGCTCCCATACTCCTCTTCTCTCCCCCAAAAAAGAAAATGGCTTTGCATATATTTGGTGCTCATTTATCCGTGTGCTTACATGTTGTTCCCTTGCAATAGAATGCTAAGCTCCCTGAGGCAAGGTCATGTTTAATTTATATCTTTGGATCCCCGGAGCCTGTCATAATGTCTTACCTATACTATGCACTTAAAGATGTTTATTGAATTGAGTAACATAAGCCAAGCACCAAAAGGTGATATGAGAGTCCAAGGAAGAATTATCCCCAAGGGCTGGGGTTGTTAGATGGAATGTATGAGACTTAAGCCAAGACATATAGGAAGGGGAAGTCTTAGACAAGTAGAGAGGGGGTGAGAGGAGCTTTTGGATGAGAGGAACAATGTAAAGCAAGATATGCATGTAGGAACATGCAGGAAGTGTTTAGGGAACAGTGAACAGACCAATACACTTAGAGAATAAGGGGAATGGGGGAGATGAGGTTGGAAGCTAGAAGGAATCAGAGTGGAGAGAATTTCAAATGCCAGGCTAAGGAGTTTGAAATCGACCTTGTAAGTAGTAAGAAACTATTGAAATTCCCAAGCAGGGAGGTGACTTTTATAAAGTGGCCTAGAAAGATTAATCTGGTGATGATATGCAGGATGGGCTGAAAAGGGTGGAAGCCAAAAGTAAGGTTAATTAGGAGGCTGTTACAGCCTTAATAAGATAATAAATCTCACATAAATCTACAGCTGGAAGAAACCTCAGCGGCCATCTAAGCCAACCCTTTTATTTTACAGATGAAAAAAACTGAGGTTGAGAGAGATTGGGTATTTATCCACGGTCACAAAGGTAGTGTTAGGCGTGAGATTTGAACCCAGCTCCAGACAGCTAACAATGAGGTGACAAGAGCCTAGAGTAGGTCATGTTGGTAATAGCAATGGAAAAGAAGGGATGAATATAAAAATCATTGTGAAGTAAGAATCCAGGAGATGTGATGACTGACAGAATGAGGAGGATAGGGAAGATGCTTCAGTCTGAATACTAGAAAAATAGTAGCATCCTTGACACAAATAGGGAAGGGTAGATAGAAGAAAGCCTGGTTTGAAGGGAAAGACAGATTTTAAACCTTTATCTTACATTGCAACTGCTTCTTTAAAATACAGGCCTATTATCCTAGAGTATAGATATGAAAGCATTCTTCAAAAAGATGAAAGCATTATAGAGATGCATGGTAGCATTATATCCTAGAAAACATGCTTTTGATATAATACAGAGCACATCTGTTCTTGGCTGAGTCTCTTCTGAACTAGCTATGTTGCAACAGAGCAACCAGAAACCAGAACTGGGTCAAAGAGAAACTTCCTCTGGGCTCTTGACATTCCACATTTCCTTTAGCAAATGGCTAATCTTTCTGTCCTGCATAAAAGAAAAAAGCAGCACTGGCTCTCCTCCCAGTGGCGGTGGGGGAAGAAATGAATGAGAGTGAAACCGAAAGGGCCCGGCCACACAGAGTCATGGTTTGGAGAATCTTCTTTCCTTGGACTTTCTTGCATTTAATAGAACAGTCACGTAAGGTAACAATACTGTCAGACTTACATTTGTTTTTTATGTGGAAGAGAATAGAAAGGGTTTTAGTAAATTTGATGTAGAATTTGCTAAGTGGAATATTGGAATGATGCTTCACACTATTATCAGAAGGAAGCATTTTTAAGTAATCAGTGCAAAAATGTTTATGTTTAGCTTTTTTTTTTTCAGCAAGGAAGTTGAAAAGAATATCTAACTCTAGCACCATCACCCTCTTTAGAGAGATAAACCATGATCCTAAGAAATAGTCTGGAAGGCATTCCTTAACACAATTAATAAAATTATAATGTTCAGTTAAGTAGGTTATTCGTAGTAGTAGTAATAATAGTTGACTGTTATTCAGCATTTTGTTTTGCAAAGCATTTCATATACATTATCTCACTGGTTCATTATCTCATTTATTATGAATTACTCAATTAAATCAACAAGCATTTGGAAGGGGCTACTGTATACCAGGCACTGTACTTGGGATACAAAGACACAAAGGAAATAGTCTTTGTCCTCACACAACTGAAATGTGCACAAATAAGTATATTCAGAACATAGAAAAAATAAAGCCAGTGCTCAGCCCAGTGCCTGGTATGCAGCAAGTGCTTAATAAGTGTTTATTGAGTAACTTTGGGAACAAAAGAACTGTTTGGAAAAATCAAGAAATACTTCATATAGAAGGTGTGGTTGAGCTAAGTCTTGAAGTAAATAAGAGATTCTCAGAGGAGAAAGTGAGAGGATAGTGCCTTCCATTTGTGGGGGCCAGCTAGCACTGAAGGGGATATGAAACATGGGATGTGTTATATGAGAAATTATATCATAATAGCGGACATTTATGTAGTGCTTACTGTGTGCCAGGCATTGTGCTAAGCGCTTTACAATTATTATTTCATTTAATATTTGCTGTAACTCTGGAAGGCAGGTGCTAATAGTGCCTAATAATAAGAGCTAACTTCTTATGGCATTTACTATGTGCCAGAGTTCTGTGATTATTCTCTCATTTGACCCTCACAAGAACACTGAGAGGTAGGTGGTATTATCATTCCCATTTCACAAATGAGGAGACTGAGGCAAACAGGATTAAGTGGACATGGACACCCAGCTATGTTCTAAGGTCATATCTGAACTCGGGTCTTCCTGCCTCCAGGCCCAGTGCTCTATCCACTATGCTATCTTACCCGTGGACGGACAGCTAGCTTAGCTACACCTTAGAGTACAGGGAAGTGTTTATATGTGATAAAGTGGAAAGGTAGGTTGGAGCTAGGTGATAAAGGACTTTAGTACTGAACAGGAGTTCATACTTGATCCTAGAGACAATAGGAACCATTGAAATGTATTGATCAGATGAGCGACATGGTCAGACATTAGATATATTTTCAGAACTATACTTGAAGCCACCTGGAGTAGAAGGCAAAGGGAGGAGTTAGATCAGTAAAAGAACAACATAAGATTTGCTCTCAACAAACTTAACATCTAATCAGGGAGGATGCTCACAAAACAGACAATAAAACAAGCAGTATTTGATTAGAAGAGCCAATGAGTAATATAAATATTAAGACCTATGGGGGATTAAATTATGGAGATTTATTATAGGCTGGAGAAGTCAGGTAGAGCTTGAGCTGGACATTAAAGTACTGGGAGGATCTAGACAGGAGTGGAGGTACATTCATACAAGGATGCACCAAAGCAGAGAGATCACAATGAACTTGGTAGTGTTATGGGACTAGGAGTCAGTTAGATGATCCTGGTTTGAGCAAGAATCAGAGTATGGCATTAAGAATTGTTGTTTTCTTTAACGTTCATACTTCGGCTTGATGTCTTCTCCCTTTGCAGTTAACATGACTTCAGCTAGCATTTCTTTTTGTATATGGTTAGAAGTGAAATTAAATGGTTTCTCCTCCCCCACCCCCCAAGTAAAGAAACCTAGTGCATTTTGGAAGAGAAGACACCAGTGGAAAAGGAAAAACTGAAGATGGCACAGGAAGGGATAAGTCAACATATCAAGTCAACAGGCATTTATTAAGTACCTACTATATGCCAGGCACTTAATACAAAGAAAGGGGAGAGAGAAGTTCATGCTCTCAAGAAGATCACACTCTAATGGATAAGCTTGGAGCAAGGTGACCTAAGGGTTGGGTAAGGATAGAATTTATGTGGCCTCCCTCCAGGACGTCTGTGATCCAAGTAAAGAGAAAATGGATTCTGGATGCAATCATACATTGGCGATCGGCATAATGGGCCAGTCAGTTGATAGCTCTGAAATCTGGCATTATTATTAGTCACGACATCTCCCTCACATGAGTTTTATTTTTTTTTCCCTTTCTAGCTCTTCGGTAGTTCACGTACCTGGAGTCAATGATATCCAGTCCTCTTCTTCAACAGGCCAAAACATGACACAAATTTCTCGTCAGATAAATCAGAGTCAAGTTGCCTGGACTGGGAGTCGTCCTCCATTTCCTGGACAGGTATGGTGATTCATAAGGAAATTGGTACGGTCAGCCAAGAGTCCGTGTCCTTTGTAATTGACATTGTTCTGAGGGTTGAATGTGCTCTGACTCATTCCCTCTCCCTTTGAAACTTGGCTGGCTAGACTAGCATTATTAGTGATCATCATATCTGTATTTTTCCCCTTAATGATATCCAAGGTTAACCAATCAGAACATAGAATGCTTTTAGTAAGATCACTCTTTCCCCCAAACTAAAGGCAACAATTTACTGCCTTATTTAAGTATATTTCATCATCTGGTTACCTGCCAGACTTTATCTGGAGATTAGTTCCAATTCAGTCTGTAGATTCTCAACACCATCATTTTTTTTTTTACAGTACCTAAGTACAGCTACTGCTTTAACCTTCAGCGGCTATTCTTATGTTAGGTTGTCTTGGGGAGTTTAAAGAAACAAGTCAGTACTGCAGAGGCATCAGCATGCTATGAACAAGTCTCTGCCTCTCCGTTTAGCCCTTTGAACCTTCTGGATGTAAAAATAGCTGTCTCCTGAGTATGAGGTGAGGGCCAATTAGCCCAGTTGACCTTTCTTACTGAAAAATCTTCACCTCCCCCCTTAGATGGCTATGAGGATCTGTAAGTAATCATATTATTAAGTGTTTTGAGCTCTTAGGAGGAAAAAAGCACCAGTGTCACCACAACCAAGGTAAATATAATGTTAAAGGAGGTACCCAAGCCATTTTTTAAGATAGCTTCTTTACCTTCCTTTGGCCATGAAGAATTGTGCTTGTTAAGTATTACCTTTCTTCTTTCAAAGTAGCAGCAATAGGAAGGCATAGTCATATCAGCCAGTGAGACACTGAGCAAATAAAGGGGTCTTCTTCTATAATGACCTGGGTAAAGCCTTTGTGCTGCCTTGCTAGATATTAAATCAATACTGTCCATCTGAGCTGGTGCCTAGAAACAGCATTCATTCTCTTTGCTGCTCAGGTAGCGGGATATGTTTAGATATTAATTGTCTCTTTCCTTAAATGTCTGTAGCAGTAAATGCGGATCTCTGGATGTCAAAAATGTTTAGGGTTGGCAGAATCCATGGAGCATTGCTCTGCCAACACTTGTATTACACCTGCTAGTTTTTAGTGATGTGGGTCTACCAGGAGGTATAAAACAAGGAGAACTTTGTGATGTTTTTGGTTTGTTTTCTTTGTGGGGGGTGCTTAGCAAATCCCATCGCAGTCCAGCAAGACTCAGTCTTCTCCCTTTGGGATCGGGACCAGCCACACCTACCCAGCAGACCCATCCTCCTACAGCCCTCTCTCCAGTCCAGCCACATCTTCGCCCAGTGGGAACGCCTACTCCAGCCTTGCAAACAGGACCTCGGGGTTTGGTAGGTTGGAAATGATTTGCTGTGAGGGACTGCAAAAACAGAATCTTTCCTGAATATATTCTCATCAGTGCCTTTGCCCCTTTAATACCAATGGGTTGTGGAATATTCCCTTCGAATTTGGAAGAAGCTTCTAACGAGGCTACTTTTCAACCTGCGATGTTATTTAGAAATTTGGTCCTGGGACTCCTATCCTGGTAATTTGAGTTCCTCTCCTTTTAGGAGGTTGCAAAATGTCTCCCTGTGTGAGAGTGGGTTTTATTTAGCAGGGTCCTATAAAGCAACTAACTGCCTATTCTGGTGCATTTCCCAGAGGCCCTTGCCACATAGATCATGTTTCATTTTAAAATAAATTTCCTCTATGTCTTTCCTAAGTGAAGACTTTTGCCTTTGCTGGCAGTGAGAAAGAAGGAAAGAATCAGTTAATCTATTGGTGAGAAGCCTAAGGTGATGCCCAAGCTTCCTAAATGCTATAGACACCTTCATGACAAGGCATTTATCTAATGAACCTATTATCCTAAAGTCAGTGTGGCATATAGACCTGGGTTCAAGACACATACAAGCTATGTGACCTCATATGAGCAAGTCACTTAACATCTCAGTGCCCTGGGGAACTCTCTAAAACTTTAAGTTGCAGACCAGGTGATGTTCTGCATCTGTGGAGGCAGTTTCCACACCAGGAGTTCCCTACACTAATGAATTGATGGGAAGCTATGGCATAAAATGTAAAAGTCTGTCTGACATAAAACTGCAAACACTCTGAGCCCATGTCAGGCATTTTGGTAGTTCGCATTTGGGTTTGATTTCATTGTCATCTGATTAAAAACAGTCTAATTCCTTCAAGAGAAAATGTTTACTTATCGGTAGTAACCCCATTATTGCTTTTAATAGCATGATCCAGTGTCATTGAGTGCAGCATCTCTTGACACTAATCCAAGATGGCTGATTTGTTTGTTTGGTTTTTACCCTCATGAATTCAGATGCTTATCCAACTATTAATCTTATTACTTGTAATACGAAACTCACATATGATTTCAATCTGTTGGAGTATGTACAACAAAACAAAACAACCCTCATCTTAATAGGAAACTCAACAAAGTTTGGGTAAATAGCCTTGCCCCTCTGAAGAGGCTATGGGGATAGTGCCTCCCTAAGAATTTCAGGTATATCAGTCTGCGGGCATTTTTTAAGTTTGAATTCACATCGCCAAATAGCTTGAATTCCAGAAGCCATCCTGTGCTAGGGATGGGAGTTGTTAACTGAATTTGCTTCTGTCCTGTAGCAACTTTGTACATTCTTGCTTTAACACAAGCTTGGACCCATCTTGGTTCACCACTTGCGGGGGCAAAAGGTCCATTGGGTAAGTGAAAAGCTTCAAGGACCGTTTTATGGCTGCTAAAATGATTGTTGATGAGGGTTCGGTAGGCTTTCCTTTAAAGTTCAGAGGTACAAGCGGGTGAGGCAGCTCTTCTTGCATTTTATCCCAGGACTAGCTACAGCTTACTGCCTGTTTGCACATGCAGCCCCATATGGAAGGTAAGGAGGGCAAGGGCAGTCACATGCCCCATTGTCTTGGGAGGTTTTTAACATCTGCCTGTTATCCTTTCATTGAATAAACGGCAAATAGCTAAGTGGAAATGAAGAAAAAGTGAATATTAACCATCACTAGGCACATATGGGAGAGATAGCATGGGAAGCAATCTAGCATAGTGGATACAGAGCCAGGAAGATGTTGTTTCAAGTCCTGTCTCTGAAGCATATTATTATGTCTGTGTGACCTTGGGCGAGGTCACTCAACCTCTCAATACTCAGTGCAACTTTTTAGGACTGTAAGTAACACAGAAGGAACCAACCTACCTTGATAAAGGAAGTCTCACACTTCCTTTGAAATTGAAATTGAAATCTGAGGTCCAGTCCCTATCCCTACCTCTGTACACAAGAATACTCACAATCACACTTATTCTCACACACACACACACACACACACACACACACACACACACACCAATAGGGCAGAGTTCAACAGGCAAATTCTTACTGCAACTCTCTTATAGGTATCAGACATTCTGAAAAACCATCAGTCTCTTTTTCAGGATGTCTTATATTTTATAGTAAAAATGACAAGCAGAACAATCTCCAGGTGCTTCTATTGATAAATAAACAGTACTTACAATGACCCCCTACCCATGTATGATGTACAAACACAATGGGTATCCATGCTGACTGGATTAACCAGTGACAATTCTGAAGAAATGTGTAGGTCAGCTATGGGACTGGTTGTACATGGTTCAGGGGTGGGGAAACTGTGGCCTCGAGGCCACATGTGGCCTTCTAGGTCCTTGGGTGCGGCCTTTTGACTGAGTCCAAGTTTTACAGAACAAATCCTTTTATTAAGGGGATTTGTTCTTTGAACTTTGGATTCAGTCAAAGGTCTGCATTTGAGGACCTAGAAGATCACGTATGGCCGCCAGGCCACAGGTTCCCCACCCCAGGTTTGAAGAATGCCATGACCTTCCAGCTTATACCCCTCAATAAGCTACGTAATTATTCAGTAGCAAATGTCAAAGACTCCAAAAGGTACCAGAAACAAAAGCTAAAGGGAAATGAAGATGATTCAGTTCTCTCTGACTAATAGTCATGCAGAATTTTCTGCCGGCCCGGTAAACCAAGGATGTTTTTCACATGACAGTTGCCCAAATACCAGCTAGTTGGCAGTTAATGCGGTAAGTTAAAAGGAAAAGAAAATGAACATTCACTAGACCCCCCCCCCGGGAGAGTTTTTGTGGAGATGGTGAAAATCATACATTTAAAGGGGAGAGGACTTGGCTTATAGCATCTTTGATTAGTGAAATTGAAATGAGGTTTTTGTAACCCCTAATTTATTTCTCAGCCTTTTAAGCGTTAGTTCTGGGACTCTTTATAGGCAGACATCCCCTCTTAGTTCTAAGTCAGGCGGTGTTGACTTAAGCTATATAACCATTCATAGTGAGGCCTCCCAGCCAGGACCATTTTATTTGAATATGAGATTTCTACAGAAAACTATTACAATGCCAAATCGCCCATCCAACCCCCAAAGAACTAAATTTTCCCAGCTAGCTGTTGGAATAGTTTGCCATTGAAGCTAAGACTGGAAAGAGTACCAAAGCCAAATGTGGGGCTAAATGATGTGAATAACCACCTGCAGAAATCCAGTGTGTTCTAAACAGCTTAAACATATAAAGTACCAATGTCTTGGCAAATTATTTAACCGAAAGTAAAATAATAAACTATTTATAGTTAATGGGCCTTTGGGGTCTGGGATGTGCGTGTGCAAGTGAGAGGGGATATTAATAAGACGTGTCTATTGATGCTAAATTTTTGAAGATAATCTTATATTTTTGGATATAACTCTTGGAAAGTTTCTGGTCTTTATCGTAAGCACCATTTCTTGCCATATGCCTGCTATGAGTTTTATGCCAAGATGGTGTTTATAGTTAAAAGTGAGTGCTTACAGAGAGGCAACAAGATATAGTGGATACAGCCATGAACTGGGAGTGTGGAAGAGCTGGGTTCAAATCCTAACTCTGACATATATTGGCTTTGTGACCCTAGACAAGTCACAATTTCTCAGTATTCCCAGACTACTCTCTAGAACTCTTAAGCTACAGAGCAAGGGCTGAGCTTCATTGTTATAGGTTCCCTATACTAATAAAAGGACTGGCCCACTCCAAAAAAAAAAAAGTGAGTGGTGGTCTCTGCCCACCATTCTCTGTTTTGTTATTCACTGCCACTGCTAGTCCACATGGTGACCTCATCCAATTAGATGCCACCAAATGGGATCTCTGAGGGTGAACCCCAGAGATGTGAGCCTTTTAAGAAAGCATTTTTTAAAATCTCTTTGCCATTAGTGGTTGTCAGCAGGATTCCTGAATCAGCTGAATCTCTTGAAAGGGAAACTGTCAGCAAGCGTAAGGTTGCAGTGATTGATCCCAGATGAAAAAGGAGCATGCCATCCCACTGCCTCAGCTCCCTGGGATACCACAAGCCTCCGTCAGGATACATTTCTCTCAGTGGGGGTTTATTCTTACCACTGTCTGGAGGAGACACCCAAGATCTGGTATGTTCTTAGGAAATGGTGCTTGAAACTCCATTACAACTTCCAACGGCCTCTCTTTCCATTTTGCTGATGGAGATGATGACTGATGATTCTTGGAGCCAAAATGGCAAGTCTGTGTTTTCAACAGGTCTAGGATAGCTCGATTCTGATTCTGATATTCTGGTAGCAACCTAAGCCAGCCAGTCAGGGAGCACTGTGGAGCTGCATAACAAGAAGGAATGGAGACTGAAGAGAAGGGGCAAGATACAGACAAGACACCTTAAGAAATGAGAACTCAACTAATTAGAACGTTTAATCAGATTTTTTTTTCCACTTGCTTTTGGGGAAGAAGCAAATTCCAAGAAAAAAGAACTCAAATCAAACATTCCCCACCCCCCGAAAAAAATAAACTTCCAGGGCACGTTCACCTGAGCCTTTTATATTTTATCTGTAGAATTGTCAGGTTATAATTGAGTTCCAGAATAATGGCCCTGGAGCACCTTATTATACCACAGAATCAAATATTATTTTTGCTCTTCTGTACTTAATAATTTTTCAGTAAGGATTAAAACCAAAAGGGGTTTCCTGCTTTACCAGGAACTCTGAAATCCTTTGTTGACCTTTAAGTGGTACATAAATATTATTATTAATAACCAGAATACCTCATTGCCCCCAGTGGCTATAGTTAATTGAGATATTGTATAGACATGTATATATAAACATATATGCATGTGCATGTATGTATACATATATGTTTAACATGTTGACATATACATGTATGTTGATATACATGCACACAGGTGTAACAAAATCTCGATTAACTATAGCCACGATGAGGCATTCAGTATAGGACAATGATGCATTCTGGCTAATAATGGTAATAATATACAGCAAATATATATAATATATATAACAAAATCTTGATTAACTATATACATACATACATACATACATACATACATACATATTTCTGCAAAGATTTAAAGGAAAGGCTTTGGGACAGGAAAATGATGTTTTCCAGAACCACCATAAATGTTCTGGTTTAAGATAAAATTCTTATTTCTGATGATAGGTGATTTTGTTGATGTTCACACTCCCTCTGCTGACACAGAGTACAGCCCCTCCAAAGTCTCAATAGACAGTCTTCTCAAGTTCCTATTCCCAAAGAAAGTTATTATCTATAGCCATAGTCTAGTGCACACAAAATGACTTTGAGCAGCTCATCAAAAATGTAGAAGAAAACATCCTCTACGTTTTTCATGGGCCACCCAAAATCCTAAGGCATGCCCATGGGCCACGTATGGCCTATAGGCTGCAGGTTGTGCAGGCCTAGTCTAGAGATATGTTTACAGCTAATGGTCACCAAATGTAGTCACCACTCCCCCGGGCACTTTACAGAGATTTTTAATATTGTACTGTTGTGAGATGTACCATCTGTATCTGACACATCCTTGGTCTTGGCATGTTTGTCCCAGCATACCTAAATGACACAAGTCTACACACATAGAAAGGGGAGTTACCACTGCATAGATATCATTAGGCCGAATTCCAACTGCTTGGTATCCATTTGCCTTGAATGTGAATTCTGTATAACTCAAAGACCCAATTTGGTTCTTCTCACTGAAAAACAGATCAGTAAAGACATAGGTTATAGGGCAGCTAGATGGCGCAGTGGATAGAGCACTGGGCTTGGAATCAGAAAGACTCATCTTCATGAGTTCAAATCTGGCCTCAGACACTTACTAGCTGTGTGACCCTGGGCAAGTGACTTGCCTCAGTTTCCTCATCTGTAAAATGAGCTGGAGAAGAAAATGGCAAACCACTCCAGTATCTTTGCCAAGAAAATCCTAAATGGAGTCACAAAGAGTTGGACATACCTTGAACAATTGAACAACAAGAAAGGAACAGGTTGAGGCATCCGGAATTCTGGGAACATCTTCAAAATCTATAATAAGGAAGTGCTGTTTGCCATGGCATAATTCCATCGCACTAGCAGACAGCAACAGGGGAGCTGATTTTGCCACATTTAGGTCTTGATTAGTGGAATAATGAACGCTATAAAGTGTTCACATGTATTCAAATTCTCACTACTTCAGATTATAACTGTGTTAAATATGGTCACTGATTCTAGCTCAGTAGATAAATGCAGTGGGAATTCAAATAATAATTCTACTTCAGGATATTATTCACACTAAATGGTGTGCTTTATCTCCCCCTCCCCCCATGTGATCAGGCCTAAAATTGGGGGGAATCAGAACCAGGCCTTTTGAAATAATTTAATTGTCTGAAAGAGTGAACGAGGTTTATGAACATGAGACAGTAGTGTGGGAAAAAATCATTAGAGCTTGCCATGCACTTTTTAGTGAAAATAGTTTTGCATAAATGATGGTAAAGTTCTGTTATATTAGAGTAAGTGAATGGCCATAAATTAGTCTAGATAAAGTACAGCCTCTCCTGATTTTTAGAATGCTCTTAGTACTATGGTTACTACCTAGTAGTCTGTAAACACCAGTGTTAGGCTAAGTAAGAAATCAAAAAAGTTGCTATAGCAAATGTACCGGTAGCAACCTAAGCCAGCCACTTGTGTTTATGAAGATATGGCTGTATATTTCTTTTTCCTGAATATTTTCCATCCTTCTCCAAAACTGACAATGTCCATGCTTCAGATATTGCATGCATTGCTTATTGAGGTCAATTGGAGCGATGTAGTGGTTGCATTTAGCTGATGTGTGCCTATAGAGACATAGCCTAATGTCTTGAAACCATTATTATAGTGTTTTGAACTGGAAAGAACGTCATGCTCCTTTTTGATGTGGTTAAAAGATTGAAAATAAACCAATAATTCCTGGTAGAATAAAAAAAATGTTTACCTAACATTTTTATTGTACTACTTTGCATATTTTCCCCATCAAATGTTCTTTAAAAAATAATACAAGAGCTGATTTGCCTTTTATCAGCAGATTTGCTTTCAGATGACCTTAAAAGTGCACTTGCTCCTTACAATATGTAAGCATGACCTTCTGGTCTGTATAATGGCAAAATTGCTCTCCTCTGTCAGAACAAATAAGTGCCGGGTCAGATAAATGCTATATTTATTTATGCCTCATTTGCTACCAAAAAGATCTGAGACTGTTTAGGAAAAAAAATATCGAATTGACTAGGAATATTAAGAATTTTAAAAAAAAAGGATTGTCCAGGAGGAGCATAGGAAGTAAGTTAAGATGTTATGAGGCATTAGACAAAAGAGTAATTCCTACATTTGGATACCAAATTTGTCTCTAAACTTCCTGGAAGCTAAGGCAGAAAGGGAAAAGCAGGGTTACATCATTCTCACTGATGGACAAGAGAAACTCATTACAAAGCCATTTACAGAAACAAACTCTCCTGGGATCAAAGTCAAGGATAAATTTACTGGGTGGGTCTTTGTAGAGGGGACATTGGGTAACATAGCAGACAATTCCATCAACTATGAGAGACAAAGAAATGCTACTGGGATTTATTTTGCTTGTATTAACTGTCTTTAAAAGGTATGGGGACATTATCACCTTAGCAGGACAGACTTACCTATGAAGTTACAGCCGATTTCAGGACTGTGGTTCATTTTGTTTCTCGATGATAGCCCAAAAATCTGGCTCTGGTTGAGGATGCTTACAATCCTGGGGATAGCTGGGGATCCAGTGTAAAAGTGACTCTTTTTCACAATTCCTAATAAGTACATTGCCACAGATAGTACTAATGAATGTCCCTGTTAGGTGTCACAGCAGATGATCAATGGACAACCAAGATTTAAGCCATTTTATTAGACTGACAGGTGGTCTCCAGAGCAGGAATATAACAGGGCCCTGGGAGGAAGCATTGCCTTATCTCATCTCATGGACACAAATGCATAGAGGGTTTCTCTTTCTCCCCAGCCCATCTGCCACCTGAGTGCTCGATTTCATCATCTTTTTTTTTAAACCAGAGAGAAAAAGAAAGACTCTCCTGTATGTGGCAAGTATATAAGCTGAATTCTAGGTGAACTATTTTTTTCAGATTTGTCAGAGACACTAGAGCTGAAGTAGTTCTTAGAGATCTCAGATCTTTAGTATCCATTTTAAAGAAACTGTCCTGCATCGGAATCTTTCAGCTGAAAGTGGACAAAGTAGCGGGCAGTTTCAAGGGAGGCCTTCAGAGGTCTGGTCGCAGTGGCAAAACCAGCATCATAATCAGCAGAGCAGTGACCAACATTCACATCAGCAGCCCAATCAGACTGAAGTATTCCAGGTAAATAGAGTACCTTCTCATAGGTACCGAATACTTTTATCTGCTACCTCTTCTCTTTTTCCCTGCCGCAGCATTCAAGTTTTTGCTTGTCCTGGTACAAGACTATAACTCTGCCCTTTGATTAAAAGGGAATTGGAGGGGGAGGGGAGAGTTCCAGGATCCCAAAGCTATAGGAAACAAATCTCCAGTTATTTTGTATTGGACATGAATTCATTAAACATTGCTATGACAGAATAAACCTTTAAACCTATTCATTGTCAAAAGAGGAAATGCTTCTAATTATTACAAGTTTCATGAGGGTAAGGGTAGTGTCTCATCTAAACTTCATATATCCCCAGCACCCTGAACATGGTAGATCCTTAATGAATGTTTGTTATGACTGAGAATATGCTCAGAATCTCAGAATTCACCAATATGACAAAATGAAATTCTTGCACATGAAAATAAATGTCCATTATACCCCATGTACGGTAATCTACAATCTTGCGTGAGTTCTGCAGACTTCTCTGGGCTTTAATCACCTCCAGCAGCTAAGACCTGTCCACCCTGGGAGGAACTCCCATTTCTTCTCTCTTCACAAGAGATAAAGAGTTCTAGCCCCACCCAGCCTTTTGCCTTTTTTCTAATCCCCTTAATCATACTGCAGTCTGATTAGTCACTGAGGCATCTTTTCCATGGGATGTTTCACTCTCTGCTATGATGTTGGCTACTCCATCACTTGTGCCCAGGGTGGACTTGACCTGGCTTTCTGGATGTTGTCCCACTGTCTTGCAGTATAACCCAGCTAAATGGTGATCTCTCCTTTCTGATTTCAATGAATCTACTTACAAAACAAAAACAAAAACATCCAGAAGGTTCAAGCAGGTAAGATGAATTTTGTATCTTTTCCTAAGCAGTACGAAGAGCACTCATCCCTACCCTACCATCCCTAATTTTAGGACCAAGCCTGTTCATTACCCACTTCATCTCTTAGTCTCCTTTTTGGCATGGTCTGGCCTTAGCTGCATAATATACCCTGTCCACACTGGGAGCCTCAACAGCAGTGAAAATGAAAATACTTTGAGTTCGGTCATCCTATCTATTCAGATTTCTTACTCTCTTTTTTTAATCTTTTATAGACTGTAGTAAAATGATTTGCGTACTGATGAAGCCATGGGTTTCCAGAACTATATCCCTTCCTCTGTCAACCACTCAGGTTCCCTTTTCCATTATTAGCTATGCCACTCAGTGTCCCTACGGATGAATGTTTACAGCTACAGTCGCTTTGGCCATCATAAAAAGGCCGCAGTTTCATCTTACATGTACAGAGTATCATACCCAGGTATCATACCAGGTCTTTTGTGAGCATTTCCTTAGCTATCAAAGGGGGTAATCCTTTGTGCTTCCAAGGTAATTCCTTACCCTCTCCAATGGATCTTGAAGCACTTGACCAACATTAAACCTCACCGCAGCCCTGTGAAGAATGTACATGTTTCTGTCCCCATTTTCTACATGGGTAAACTGAGGCACAGAGAAGTTAACTGATTTGTTTGAAACTAAATACAATAAAGCTGGAAGCAGAATTTGCCCACTGTAATCATTATTTTTCACGTAAATAAAATATAGATTGTATCCTATAATCTTCTGCTAGCCCTTTCCCCTTCATGTGTCTGTTGCTTTGTGAATGTCCACAATATGCAATGGACACAAGACTACCCTGCATTTTGTGCCTTCTTCTCAACTTAAAATTGAACCTGTTCATGTAGCCTATATTCTCATCCATAGTAATGCTCTTAAATGAAAAGTGTTTCCAGTAGAAGGAGAATCCGTAACAATCCATAGAAAACCGTAGTCTGATCTGAATTTTTTAGAGGTTTGTGGAGCAATTCCAGGTTGTGCCACTTAGAAAAATGAACCTGAGCATATCTGGCAGGCTGGCCTCCTGGGATCTGCCCAGTTCTTTACCAAGTAACCCAGCTTTCTCTTCGGCTTTTTTCCCTTCTTCTGCAGGACATGCTACCGATGCCAGGAGACCCAACCCAGGGAACAGGCAATTATAATATTGAAGACTTTGCTGATCTTGGCATGTTCCCACCATTTTCTGAGTAACATCCGAGAGGAAAAAAAAAATAAAAAAGAAGAAATCTCCCTCTACCCAGCGCCATTCTGTGAAACCATCCCCAACTGTGCTTGGGGCCTGGCTTTGTCAGTGTTTTATTACCATATGACCCACCAAGAAAGGGATCTAATTTCTTGTATTCCAGTAGAAATTCCCTCATCTTAGTGCTCACATGTAATCTGCATTAATAGTGCCTGGGCTTCTCTATGGCTATCAGATATGGTACTCTGGGGTGTGGTAGAAATATTTTTTTTTTTATTTCATCCTATTTTATTTTGCCTCAGAAGTGAGTTTTGAAGGGTTCTTCACATTGGAATGTGAACCACCTATGAATAGACACTTTGGGTATTTTTTTAAAAACAATCAGTGATGAATTGAGTCAACACCCAAAGGAGAGGTCAGGTAACACCCAGTGCTAAGACCTACTGCCAGGACAGTTAAAATCGTGTTAACATATTGCTTTTTAAACTTCTGTTTGGCAGTTGGGGTGGGGGTGGGAAAGAGCAGGAATTCAGTTTCTTTTTGCCGTCTGCCATGCTGTTTTAGCTCATTTTAAAGATGAGAAGCAAAAGCCGTTAACATGGGCCAGACGAAGCCCAAGAGCCTTTTCCTTTGCCTTGCTCAAAACAACTAAATCTGAATGTGTGTACATCTTAGTGCCATTTGTATATTTTGTGCTGTGTGAAGTGAATTTCCTGTTCTGGTAGATTCATTTTTACCTTGTGTCTGTCATGTGAGACCAAAGTGGGGGGGGGGGGGGTAGGGGAGGGGAGGGGGGGTTAGAGGGAGGGGAATGGGAAAGAAGATAGTCGACTGGGAAACACAGCCGTGGCGGTGGATTCTGCATTCCCTGAGCTCAGAAATGTTTTTGCAAATTGATAATTCACATTCAGTGGGATAGAAACTACATACTTGCATATGCTTATGTTCCTGGTTTTTCACTGATTGTATGACTAAGGCTAAGATTTCAAGAGTAACCAACTAGAAATTAAAGATGAGTGTTAATCATTCTCTCCACTAAAGTTACCTCAGTAAGGAACTTCTAGAGTCTGATCATCTGACAAAGGATGAGGAATTTTCTTTTTCATATCAGTTATCCCATTTCCTAACATAAGTGACAACTGTAAGCCGCTTGGGATTCTCAGAACTGTCAGATCCAAATTTGTTCACAGTAAGAATTTTTTCTCTTTCTCATGTTTATAGTTTATAGTAAGAGAATCTCTCGCCTCTGTCTATCAATAGGATCCCCAAAGGAATAGCTCTGTGCTGAGCACAGCTTCTTTCTGTAAACTAGAAAGCACTGAATGATGTCACTGATACTGCATCAACCAAAAGGCCTTCCTGAAAATACGATCCTTGGAGCTTGGGTTGTCAGGGTCATCAGGGACCCTTTCAATGAACATTTCAAGAGAAGTGAATGGTATTATAAGCTGTGAACTTGACTGTGATTCTCTGGTCTGATCCACTCCAAATATGCAAGCTTTAACTTGAATCAGGATTCGCAATCCTAAGGGGAAAGTGTCATCATCAGTTTTTGCTGTAAGGATGGCCTTGAGAGTCAGCTCATCAAGCTGAAATGAATTCCTGTTACTCAGAATGATTTAGCCTCTGCTGTCTCACCCCTGGCAGGGATTTTCTTCATTCTCCAAGCCATGGTATTCCTGTAAAATTGCTCCATTTTTCAACATCAAATTATGTGCTATATGTAATTAATACCTGGAGCAGTAGAAAATCACTTATAAGTGACCGTCTCCTCTACTTTTTAGCTTTTTTTCTTCTTTCAGGATTGATTGGTTTTTGCCCTTTGACTTAAGAAAGGAATCAAATGAATTATTTTAGCATTTCATATTCTGGTTATTGAGGCATATCTAATCCCTGTTCCCATCTGCATCCCTGGTGTGGAAGAATGAAATATATTAATTCATCAAATGGTTAAGACAAAAGGGTTACCATCTAATAGAAAAAGCAACACTTAGTTAAGCCTTACGCAGAAATATACGTGTTCTCTTTGAAGTCTCTGAAGACTGAATGAACCAATGATTGTTTAATGAGTCAGTCAAGAAATAGCCTGTGCTTGCCTTCCCCATCCATTCCGGTGAACATAAAAAATTCATGCATTGCTAGGACTGTCTGGATGCAGAGTGGGCTGAGCTCATAGGTTACAGGCAAGGTAGGGACGTGTACAGGATCCTCCCATTGCATTGTGTTATAGAACCCTGAGACCTTGTCACTTACAACTCTAAATCATTTGCTCCTATGATTAACCTTGAGGTTGTGACTTCTATATTCAGAAATGTTGGAAGGCTTCAACCCCTAAGATCTCATACAAGTGATGATCTGTGGAAAATGTTTTGCAAAATACTTTCATACCATTAGCAGCCTGGAGGTCCCAGTTTACATTCTGAAAATCAGTACTGTCCTATGTTTGTATATGTATATGCATACATATATAACAAAGAGAAAAGAGAAAGATACAGGTCACGCACATATAGTGAGATTTATAACTTAATGCATCTAATTACTTCTTTCACACACAATCTGACATCAGGGATCATTATGCTTCTGGGAGAAAAGCAATTCAAATTACTTCCCCAGAACTTCCTGAATGTCTTACATTCAGACAGAGCCAGAATATCCTGAAACAGCTTCCGCTTGCCTGCATCTGCCCCTTTTCACCCTTGGCAGTTTTATTGTCATAATACTTTTCAAATAAGGCCTAGGAACTTTTAGATCAAAATGTTGAGGATTCCTAGTAAAATGAGAAATAAAATGAAACCAAATTGCATTGATGGGTTTTAACATGAAAGGCACAACAGGTTTATGTTAAAATGTGATTAGTAAACCAGTAAAAGTCTCTTGAGCTGCCTACTGTGTGCCTAGCATTGTAGCAGGATCTGTAGGAGAATATAGAATAAGCATCAGAGAGGGTTCTGCCCTCATTTCTCCCAGTCTTACAAAGGGTTTAGCCAATCCAACTATTCTTAGAGGCAGAAGACTAGGATCACATAGGTAATTAAAATCTAGACGTAATCAAATAATCCCATAGGCCTAACACTCTTCCATTAAAACATTTGATGAGGATGAGTAATAAGTCCTGTAACATCCCAGATCTTTGATTCGGTGACAACAAGTCAAATAGACTGGTCTGAGATATATTATTTTCTATTTTTTTCCTGCCTACCTGTAGGGCAAGAAAATGGCTAAAAAGCAATTTTTTTTAAAGAGGAGAAGCAAAGAACCTAGATAACTCTCAAGCTAGGTAATTAGCTCAGCATTTATCTAATCAAGAGCTGAGTATGGGAAAGTGATTTTCTGTAATCCCACTCTCATCTCATGGCAGTAGAGGAGAATAGAAATAAGAATCAATGTCCCAGCGTGCAAAGGAAAAGTACTTACTGCACCATGGCGTCTGATCATTTAGTTTTGAATAGGAAAAAAATCAGTTATTTATCTTTTCCATGGAGTGTTATGTATTTGAAGCAGGAATTCTCCCAGGCTTTATTTGGGCTGTCCTGATGTCTGCCAACCCATCCTTCCTCTGTGCCAGGGCAATGGAGTTGACGCTGGGTTTGGTAAAGTGGGTGACCTCTTCTAGTCTTCCTGTAGAACACAAAGCAAAAAATTTTTCCCCTTTCCCTATTCTGTAATCTTGATAGATTCCATGGTCTCCTTCTCTTCTCCTACCCTCCTACTTTGTCTTGACTGCTAAATCTGGAATGGCTTTCCTTGAGATAGCCAAGCTCAGAAGGGGTAGTTTTCTTTTTTCTTTAGGAAAAAGAACCCTGTGGGTGTCAGCCTACCTCCTGAGGATCAGCAAGAACATTTGATAGGGACCTCTACAGAGGCCACATTCACCTCCTGGTGACAATGGAAAGAGCATGGGAACTATGATTTTGTTGTTGAGTCATCTCAGTCATGTCTGACTCTTCATGACCCCATTTGGAATTTCCTTGGCAAAGAGACTGTAGTGATTTGCCATTTCCTTCTTTAACTCTTTTTACAGATGAGGAAATTGAAACAAACAAGGTTATGTGACTTGCCCAAGGTCATACAGCTAATACATGTCTGAGGCTGGATTTGAACTCAGGAAGATGAGTCTCTCTGACTCCAATCTTGGCATTCTTTCTGCTGTGCCACCTACCTGCCTGGGAACCATAATTACTTCATCAGTAAAGGCTATTTCATGTAAGCACTGGCTTTTAAGCCTGCAAATGCAGCCTCAGTCTCCACTTTGCTTATGCATTTATGGTATCTAGAACTGGAGGGAACCTTAGAAGTTACCTGGTCCAAACATTATATTTTATAGATAAGAAAATTGAGGCTCAGAGAAATGAAGTGATTTGCCCAAAGGCAAACAGATAGCAAGTGGTAGAGTCAGGATGCAAACTCAAGGTTGTGTGACCCCCAAATCAGCACTCTTGGGGAGTTATCTGGGACATTTCAGTTGCCCAGGTTGCTTTCTTCAGGAATGCTGTTGACAGTGTGCTGACAGTGTCAAGAGCCCACAAAATTCACATTTGGAAGCTTATGTTTTTCCTGATGAGTTAGTTGCTGTCCAGTTGTAAGAGAAAAATAGGGAACCAACTTTGCATATCACCCTGCTCCCAGTCACCAAAGGGGAACACACTGAAATCTGCTTATCTGGCAGTAAAGGAGAATGATTTTGTCTAATTTTCATTCAGTATCTCTTGCCAGAAGGAAAGACTAGTGGAAAAGGTGCAGAGCCAGTGAATACTTTCTACCTGCGGTGAAGTCACTTTGCAACAATTGTAGTGTTCTCCATGAAGTGAGTGTGAACTAGTAACTTGATACATTGGCTTTGCCAAGTTACCATGTCAAAGACGTGTCTGGTGGCAGAGACTACTTCTCATTTTCCCAGGTAATGATTTTATTAGAAACAGGATCCTGTTTGTTGATGTGGCCTGATGAGCAAAGCCATGACTTCCCACATCCCAGAACTAAACTTGCACAGGTGATTTGCCTATCACTACCACTCCCACCCTCCTTTCCTGAAAGTCCATCCTGAAACCGTACAAACATTTTGCAGTACTGCCTTGGTCAGCAATTGTTTTGGGGGCACAGTGCCACATGGTATGGGATTTACCCAATTGCTCTAACATATATTTTTATACATGAGTGTATGCTTTTTGGAAAGTAAAGACAGCCCCTGAATTATAAATGCCTTATCAGTGTCATGTTGTCTTTGCGATGGTTGAGCTCGGGTTGATTTCCAAGGATTTGGGTGAATCCTATTTTCTAAGTCATCAATTTAAGGTTTCATGGACTGCATGGACATGGGACATCTCTATATTCCTTTTTTGAAAAACAAAAATCAAGAAGCCCCAGACTGGCTTCAGGGGATAAGTTAAGCACTTAATTAGTTCTCTGGTTAAATTCTTCATACGGATGTGAATTGTGCTGTGGATGAAATGTACTTTGTACTTCTTGAATGTTCTATATTTATGACTAACAGTTATAAAGTCATTTGTGTAAATGTGTAACTAATAACTGACTTTTTAAAGTTCACTACAATAAAAAAAATCATCAGCTGTGATTGACTGACCCTTATTTTGTAATTGGCCAATACTTATTCCATCTTCATTATGGTGAAGGACATATCTTCCAGGGATTATTTTATGTTACAGTTAACCCTTTTAGGTAGCTAATATCCAGAAGAGAGCATCACATTCACAGATCCTTGGCAAGGTACTAATGTTCACCCAGAACTATAAAATACTGGAGAAGAAAATGACATAAGGTCTTCTAGTTCAAACCACCCCAAACCATGGAGGAATCCCTTCTATAACATTCCTGAGAGATGGCCATCTATCTAGCCTCTACTCAAAATCCTCCATGGAAAGGAAAGTCATTACCTTACAAGGCATTCTATTCCATTATTAGACATAATGTCTTAGAAAGTGCCTGATACTGAGCTGAAATCTTACCTCTCTATAGCTTCTACATATTTTGATTCTCCCATTGAGACCAATTTATCAAAATCATTGTATTTTTAGTCAACCCAAGTTAGCATTTTAATGTGCCAAAACATACTTACTAAGGACTAATGACTTAGGAAGACCTGAGCTCAAATATAGCCTTAGATACTTACTTGTAGTGTGACCTTGGCAAATCACTCTCTGTTTGCCTCAGTTTCCTCAACTGTAAAATAGGGCTGAAAATAGCGACCACCTCTCAGGATTGTCACAAGGAGCAAATGAAATAATAGTTGTAAAGCACTTAGCACACAGTGCTTGGCACATAGTAGGTATTTAATAAATTCCTATTTCTTTCCTATTTGTTTATATTTAATTTGGCTATACATTGTACATGTTTAAAGATCCAGTGAGTCAATCAATCAACAAATTTTATTAAGTATCTTCTACACGTGCTGTGCTAGACATTATGGGAGATTGCAAAGATTGATAAAATTAAGTTCTTGCCCTCAAAGAGTCAGTCTAGTTAGGGAGACAAGACGTAAGGGAAAAGTTAAATAACAATATAAGAATTAATTAATAATTCATTACACCAGTAGGAGATGCCACTAGATTGCACATGATTAAATGCCAAATGAATGATGGAGACAGTACGTCTTGAAATGGTTTAGTAGAAAAGGTCGTTCTAAGCTGGAATGTCTTTGTGAACTTTTGGGATATGATCAGGGTCTTAGTAGAGGGACAGAACATATATATGTTGTTCCAAAGGCAACTCAGGTTTAGAAAGGTATTAAAACTTTTGGAACACCAGAGAGAGAGAGAGACAGAGAGACAGAGACAGAGAGAGCATGGCATTCCAAGCAGAGAGAATGATGACCCAAAACAGCATTAAAGAAAAGTATATTCAATGATTCAGGGAACATTGAATAAATAATTTAGACTGCAGCAAAAGTTTTATATGAGGAGTTCTATCACTAACCAGCTTAGTAGGCCCTACACAAGTCACCTTTCTGAAGTTCAGTTTCCTAATTTGTAAAACGAGAGAATATATTGGATTTCAAGGTACTTTATCATGGGCGGGGAATCTGTGGCATCTTGAATTACCCTCATTCTTAAAGAGAAGCTCAGAAGGGTTGTGTGACTCCTATAAGGCCACCCGGGTAAGTAGAGTTTTTGAGCTGACAGGGACTTCAGGGGCCATATATCCCAACCCCTACACTTTATAGATAAAGAAATAGACTTAAAGAAATAAAATGACTTGTCCTAGCAATAAGTAGCAAAACTTCAACTAAAATGCTGGTCATTTGACCCCAAATCCATTATCTCACCATACAATGTCTGAAGTGCTAACATTCTTTGAGTCTAAGAGATGAGTAATGCAAGGTAAAGTTCCAAGGTTTCACTGAATTAATTAATTAATTCCTTAGTAAAACCCATTTAGTAAATTTCTCACTTGATGCCAACTTCTGGGAACTCAAATCAAAAAGTAAGATGGTCTTTCTCTAGGCTAAGGAGACTGGACTGAGGATTTTTGAGGAATCTTTCAGGAAAATTTTTTTTCTTTAATTCTAGACCTGTATTTCATCAGCGTAGGGATCAATTTGTGTGGAAATCTCCACCAATACATTTTGGTCCCTTGTCTATTATTTCTAGTCTTAGAGAGTCGTCTGGGTCACTGAGAGGGTTAAGTGATTTGTCCAGGGTCACAGAACCAGTTTATGAACCTAGGTTTTTCATGATTCTCTCTATCATGCCTGCTGCTCCCATTTAGGAAGCTACTTTCGCCCTACTGAGGTGAATGGATTAGTGAAGAAAGAAACTGAAGACTCAAAGATCAGATGAAAAACCATTGCAATAATCTAAAAAACAGAGAAATAAAGGTCTGAAATAGGATGGTAGCAGAAAAGAGAGAGGGCATTCCAGAGATATTGAGAAGTAAGATTCAACAAGAGTTGGTTGAACTAGGATATGATGAATCATTTAGTCAGTTAACATTATTAAGCACCTACTATGTGCCAGGCACTGTACTAAGTATTTTACAAATATTATCTCATTTAATCCTCACAACATCTCTGGGAGGTAGATGCTGTTTTGATTTAAGATAAGGAAACTGAGGCAGACAGAGGTTAAGTGATTTGCCCAGGGCCACTTCCTTTTCCAGCTCATTTTACAGATGAGGAAACTGAGACAAACAGGGTTAAGTGATTTGCCCAGGGTCACACACTAGTAAGTGTGTGAGGTCAGATTTGAATTCAGGTCTTCCTGACTCCGGACCTCGAATTTTATCCATTAGGCCACCTATCCACCAATGTTGGTTGAAAGAATAGTGTCAAGGAACACAAGGGTGAACTGCAGACTGTCACTGTTGCAGACTAAGAAGATTTCGAATG
Source organism: Trichosurus vulpecula (assembly GCF_011100635.1). NCBI lineage: Eukaryota > Metazoa > Chordata > Mammalia > Diprotodontia > Phalangeridae > Trichosurus > Trichosurus vulpecula. Next base: position 119,947,294 of record NC_050580.1, on the reverse strand, counting down.
AATCATTGCTCAAGTCCCTTCCTATGCTAAGTATATGATTTGGTGCATCTGTATTGGCAAAGCATTATATAAGTACAAGCTATTATCATTCCCAAGAACAAACAAATGCAAATACTTAGGAAATTAAAATTTTTGCAAGGTACAAGAGTGTTTTGGAAATACATTATGCAATAAGTATGCTTTCCAGAGGGCAGCTAGTTGGCACAGTGAATAGAGTGCCAGGCCTGGAGTCAGAAAGACTCATTTTCCTGAGTTCAAATCTGGCCTCAGATGCTCACTATCTGGGTGATCCTGGGCAAGTCACTTAACTCTGTTTGCCTCAGTTTCTTCATCTGTAAAAAGAGCTGGAGAAGGGGATGGCAAACCACTCCAGTATCTGCCCAAAAAACCCAAACAAACCCAAATGGGGTCATAAAGAGTCAGACACAATGGAATGACAAAATGTTTTCCAGAAAAATGTTTGGTGCCGGATGACCAGTCCACAGCTGCTCCTGTTGGTAAGAGAACTATATTTATCACTGGAGGCTAACAGTGGAGGATCTAGGCTTCATGTGACATCTGTGAGTCACAAAACACGTCATGCTTGAGATTGTAGTGAGGGAAGATGGATGGTGATCATCTATCGAGCTCTGGAACTGTACCTGTTAAGCAGTAGCTTCAAGGAAGGAAAAATGTTCTGTCTCTCTTCTTACTTTAGATGGAAACCAAGACTTTGTTTCCTGAGTTCCATTTTCCTTTTTCATATTTACACAGGGTCACACCAAGATGGTGGCATTCCTATGGCAATCATGTAAGATACGTGATGAAAAGGCATTTAATTATTGCTAATCTCTCATGGAACCCATGTAGTGGAATATAACATTTCAAGCTGAAAATGAAGCCCTATTCACCTTTACAATGATTTGGATTATTAAACCCAGAAAAGAGAAAACTCAGGAGAAACCAATTAACAGTACTTAGATAAAGGTAGATGTTGCTGGCTGCTCTCCATCTTCATTAAGATGAAAAGAAGTTGACTCAAATGACGAATGATAGAAGTTTTCTCCGGGTAAGGGCTTTTAAACATAAAAATCTTCTGTGTGGTAGAAGTGCTAGGAATTCGATTTCACGTTCTTGTTCCAGCTGCTCATGTAATAGTATGTGCTCTTGAGGAGGTTATTTAACCTCTCTCAATCTCAGTTTCTTTATCTGGTAATAGGGGATCATTTCTACCTTATCATAAGATTGTTGGGGAGAACAAATAAGAAATGTGACAGTATTTTGTAAATCAATTAACAAGAATTTATTAAGTACCTCCTATCTATCAGGTACTATTCTAGGTGCTAGAGATAGAAGGACAATATTTGAACAGTCCCTGCCCTCGATAAGCTTATATTGCATCATAAGAAAACATACACAAATAGAGAATATATAAAAAATGGTTAGCAGGTAATTTGAAAGGGGGGGGGGATCAGGAAATACTTCATGTAGAAGATGCCACTTGAGCTAAGTATTGAAGGACTTTAAGGATTCTAAGAGGCCGAGGTTATTTCAAGAGAGTGAGTCTTAGGGAAGCTAGGTGGTACAGTGAATAGAACAATGGACTTGGGATCAGGAAGACCAATCTTCGTGAGTTCAAATCCAGCCTCAGACTCTTATTAGCTGGGTGACCCTGGGCAAGTCACTTAACTGTGTTTACCTCAGTTTGCTCATTAGAAAATGAGCTGGAGAAATACATGGCAAAGCACTCCAGTATTTTTGACAAGAAAACCCCAAAATGGGATCACAATGAGTAGGAGGACATGACTGAAAAAACTGAACCACCACAATAACAAGAGTGTGATAGGAGGCACCAGGAATGTGCCAATGCCAAGGTGCAGAGATGGGAGGTGAAGTCTTGTGTATGAGGAATAGTAAGGAAGCCATTGCGATCATATCACAGAGTGGCTGAAAGGGAAGGTCGTGTCAGATTTTGAGGAGATCTGAACACCAAACAGAGTAGGCCATGTTTAATCCTAGAAGTACTTTGGAGCCAATGGATTTTATTGAATAGGGATAGCAGAGAGACCTGAGCTTTAGGAAAAATCACTTTGGCAGTTGTATGAGGAGACTATGTGTTTGGCACTTTGGAGGACTGAGGAGAGACTGGAGCAGGTAGGTCCAATTAAGAGATCATTGCAGTATTCCAGGTGAGAGGAGATGAGCACTTGAAATAAGTTAATGACTCTGTGAGTCGAGAGATGATGTTTGTGAGAGAGTGTGTGGAGGTAGAGGGGACAAGATTTGACTATTGAATGGCTACGAGGGATGAATGAGTGAAGAGCCACAGACGCCACCAAGGTTGAGAATTGGACTGCTGGAAGCATAGTGGTGTGTTATAGATAGATAAGTGATTATTTTCATTGTCATTCTGTAGATCTGGTTGCACTCCCTAGGGGCAAGGAGAAGACCATGATGGTTTGCAGAGGTACCTTCAAGGTTTAGAAATGTGTGTTTCAAGATATATAGGGAATGGGGCATAAAGATCTATCCTGCCCTATAAGAAAGTAAGGGGAAAGGGGATGGGGCACGGGGAGTGGGGTGACAGAAGGGAAGGCTGACTGGGGAATGAGAAAATCAAAATATATGCCATCTTGGAATGGGGGGGAGGGTAGAAATGGGGAAAAAAATTGTAACTCAAAATCTTGTGGAAATCAGTGTTGAAAACTAAAATATTAAATAAAAAAGATTAAAAAAAGAAATGTGTGTTTCGCTCTAGCACTAACAACTCAAGTCCCAAAGGATTTACGAGCCAATTGTGAAATGTAATAGGAAAGCATGGGGCCATTTAGTTTGGGTTCCTTGTCTGCCTGCTTCTTCTTCAGGACTTCTGTTGTTGTTCAGTCATGTTGAACTTGAGGTTACCCCATTTGGAGTTTTCTTGGCAAAGAAATAGAGCTGTTTGCATTTCCTTCTCCAGATCATTTTGCAGATGAGGAAACTTAGGCAAACAGGGTTAAGTGACTTGCTTAGGGTCACACAGCTAGTAAGTGTCTGAAACTGGATTTGAACTCAGGAAGATGAGTCTTCCTGACTCAAAGCCCAACACTCTATCGAGATGCAATGTAGCAAGCATTTATTAAATATTTACTTTTGCAAATACTGAGAGATGGAGGAAACAAAGTTTAGATAAAATACCATCTGTGCCCTCAAGGAGATTATAGAATGGTATAAGGATAGCTGTAAGTCACAGTTCACGTTAGATACAAAATAAAAACAAAATTGTATGAAGCCTGAGGCTGAGGAGTTAGTTATGTGGGGGAAGGATGGTGGTTCATGGAAGGTCCTAAGGAAAAGGCAGCATCTGAGTTGAGTTTGAAAGGATGAATAGGACAAGCAAATAGAGGAAGGGCATTCCAAGGATCAAGAATAGTCAAATGTGTAGTTTGAATAGCATATCACTTGTATGGTACCATTTCAGGGGTGTCCTCTTTCCCCAAAGAAAAAAAAAGCCTCACTCCCCAAGCCCTGCTGCTACAACATACTTTTTTTTTAGAGGTCTCAACTTAAGGCTTTAGCCCATATTAAAATCCATATACTTCTGGGAAGGCACACATGTTAAATTATCAAAAGCTTCCCTGCTTGCCCTCCTTCTGCCTCCTCCCTTCTCCCCTTAGGAGTAATCTCTCTCCTCTTTACTCCCAGAGCTTTCTCTCTGTGGGGCTTGAACCCAGTTTTTCCTGGCTCTGAGGCCTCTTTTGAGCACTGAGCACGTGACTCTTTTGCATTTTTCAATTCATCAACAACAAAAAAATGTATTTAGTGTCTCCTATGTGCCTGGTGGCATGCTAGGCTAGGCCCTGGGTACACAAACAGTACCTGAGCTCAACCAGTTTGCATCCTATTGAGAGGAAGGAGGAGAGATGACCATGTACACCAATAATTAAAAGATAATTAAACACCGAATATCTTCAAAGCAAAACAGAACTAATAACTTGGGAAGGAAGTGGGTGGGAGTGGGAGGGAATCAAGGAAGGTACTTTTGAACATGGTGTGAAGGAGGCTGGGGATTCCATGAGGCAGATGTGAGGAGGAGGTTCAGGCCAGGTCTGAGGGGCCTCTTTTGTGTCCTCTACTAGGTCGCAAGGTCTTTCAGTGGTGTTTTACTCATGTTTGTATCTTCACCTAATTCAGTAAGAATCACTGAGGTTAAAAAGTGTGTGGAGTGAGATGAATAGGAGACACGGAGGTGAAGAAATTTCCACTATCAGTGCAGGTCTGTGCACTTTCTCTACAATTTATAGTATCAGAGAGTAATCTAAAGCATTGAGAGGTAAAGATTTGGCAAGTGTCACATGACTACTCCATGTCAGAGGCAGGATTTGAACCCAGATCTTCCTGGCTTTTCAAAACAATTCTCTCTCCAAAATATGATACTATTATGTATCAATAAAGAGTCTGAGAGCAAATTTTGATAGGGAAAAAAGTGTGTGTATGTGGGGGTGGGGAGATAAAAGCACTGAGAATCTGAATGACAAGGGAAAATCCCCTTCTCTGTAAGCCTTCCCTCTTATCTCCATATCCTCAGAAAAAAGTAAAGCTCCAAATTGTCATGGTACTGTCCTACTACACTTTCACATTTTGCTTTCTACTATCCATAGATAGTGCAGTTAGGTGACTAAGGCATGGCGAGCAAGCCTGGTGTCTGGAAGACCTGAGTTCAAATCCAGCCTCAGACAATAACTAAGCTGTGACTTGACCAGGGTCACGCAGCTAGTGTCTGAGGCTTGATTTGAACTCAGGAATACGGGTCTTGCTAAATGAAGGCCCAGCACTCTATCCACTGCACCACCTAGCTGCCTAGATATATACATAGTCTTGGTAGCTATTTGTTAAATAAATGGATGAATGAATTTTTCCCAGAGGATCAAGTAGGAACCCTGATTAGTGCACAAGGTGTTGCCTTTAGGAATGGTGAGGGCATTGGCATTTTAATCTACCTGCATCTTTGTCTGAATGACAAAATGCACTTGAGGGAAATTGACTTGACTTGATATGGAGACCCAATTGCCCTGGCCAATTCTCTCTCTGTGTATGGGTTAGCATTCTGATGATTTCCACGTGAGGAAATGAAGCTCACCCACTGCATCCTGGGCCATCACCAGTTGTCTTAACCTTTGACTTGCCACTGGAGTCTGATGACTCTGGAGGAGAGATTGAGGCTATTTTATACAGCCCTGTCTCACTCAAATTCAATTCATACACAAGTCAAGGCATCACCTTTTGATGTCATTGGTCTTCATCAAGAATGAAAGACCAAGAAGAACAAAAACAGAGGGCTCTGTGTGAGATCTCTACACAGAGAGAAAGACTTCCAGAGCAGGTGATGTGAATTAAACCTTGCCACACATGTTTCTTACATGTGTGCCTCACTGCTATTATGGTCTAAGCTTACTCCTCCCATGGGTGCTGTGTGTTACTTGTGGGGAGGAGTGAACCAGGGTCTTAGGAAAAGGTTTCGTATTAACTGTCTTTACCAAGTTTTATCTGAGAGTAGTAGTCACTGCCCTCTGGGGACACAATCTGCCTATTCAAACAGAGGTTGGGAAATGCTACTATTATTATTCTTTCTCCTTCCTTTCCTTCCTCTCCTTCCTTCCTCTCCTTCTACAGCTCCGAAAAACAGGCTTTTAAAAAGCCCATTGTGTTTGAAATGGATCTACTTGCATACATCTTTAAAGCCAAATCATCCTGAGTTTCACTGAATGTCCATCCCAAGTGTCTCAGTCTCATTGTTTAGATTTTGATGGCTTGGAATGAGTGTAAATAGCAATTGTTTTCTGTTTTGGCCAGAAACTGAGGGTCTTCCCCTCCTAGATTGATATCTTTGGGATGGTAAATTGGACCATTTTTTGTCCCAATTCATACCTAGCCCTTAGTCACTGAATGGGTGTGGCCTCAAACAATCCAAGACTAGAGAAAGACCTTAATTTAGATAGGCCAAGGTCACCCACCACATCCTGGGCCATCATCAGTCATCTTGACCTTTGCCTTGCCACCTCACTCAGATGACTCTGGGGGACAGAGTGAGGCTGACAACTTTGTGCAGCTCTGCCTCACTCAAATTCAATCCACATGCAAGAACAAGATGCCACACTCAGGAAGTCATTGGTACTCTTCAAGAATTAAGGACAAATGTGGGGGGAGGGGGAGCCAAGATGGAGGCTAGAAAGCAGGGACTTACTTAAGCTCTCCCCCAGGTTCCTCCAAACACCTGTAAAAAATGGCTCTGAACAAATCCTAGAGCTGCAGAACCCACGAAATAGCACAGGGAAGCAGGGCTCCAGCCCAGGAAAGCCTAGATGGTCACTGGGAAGGGTCTATTACATGGAGCTGGGAGCAGAGAGGAGTACAGCCCAGCATGGGCCATGCCAGGACCAACCAGACCAGGAGCTGGGTGGAACAGGCTGTAGGGCCCTAAATTATTGAGCTGTGGCAGTTATCAGACTTCTCAACCCACAAACACCAAAGACAACAGAGCAGGGTAGTGGAAAAACTTCTGGATAGGAGTGAAAGGAGTGTGTGGTTGGCCCTAGGCCCACCCAGTGGGAGGAATTAAGTGATGGATCAGAGCAGGAGTGCAGAGCCAGCTTGGATCTGGGTCTTGTTCCTGGCTGGTGGTTCTTGGGGGAGGAGGATCGCTGGTGTGGCAGACCTTGCTGTGTAGAAGTAGCTCTGAAAACAGTAGCACAGCCCCTCAAGCTTGGGACAAAGCACTCTCCACTCTACAAGCAGTCATACCCTAACAAAAAGCTCAAGGGTCAAGTAGTTTGCTGGGAACATGAACAGGCAGCGAAAACAGACTCAGATTCAGACTCAAACTTTAGAATCTTTTTTTGGTGACAAAGAAGATCAAAACATACAACCAGAAATCAACAAAATCAAAGAGCCTACATCAAAAGCCTCCAAGAAAAATATGAATTGGTCTCAGGCCATGGAAGAGCTCAAAAGGGATTTGGAACAGCAAGTAAGAGAAGTAGAGGAAAAATTGGGAAGAGAAATGAGAGTGATGCAAGAAAATCATGAAAAACAAGTCAATGACTTGCTAAAGGAGACCCCCAAAAAATACTGAAGAAAATAACACATTAAAAAATAGACTAACTCAAATGGCAAAAGAACTCCAAAAAGCCAGTGAGGAGAAGAATGCCTTGAAAGGCAGAATTAAAAAAAAAAAAAGAATTAAGGACAAACAACAACATGGGTGTAAGAAATGGGGGGAGCAGTTTTATTTCCACAGAAATGAAAGTATCTCTCTCCCCGCCCCCACTTCCCCCAGCTTTAGCAGAATATAAGTCAAGTGACTGATTAGAACTAGTTCTAATCAGAACTGTGATCTAGCAGAGACCAGGCTTCTGGTCAGGTGAAAGGTTAAAGGCTTGTATGCATACTTAAATGAGCCATTTGAGGAGGACATGATGTAGGCAGTCAGGCAGTTGTATCTGGCCAATGAAGAGCCTGGTGGGAGATTCGAAGTGGGAGTCAATAAAAGGACTGGCATCCACTTGAGTCCTTGTACCCTTCTGTATTCTGTTCAAGGGACTTATCCATTTATTCAGACCAAATAAGTGTAAAATATAATTAAAACATTCCTGGATTCCCAACGAGTATTGTTTATTCCTAGACAACATGAGTATTTTTATAACAATAGGGAAATATCAAATTCATTGACAACCTACAACAAAAGCCACAAAAGAAATAATCATAAATTGTAATGCAAATCCTTTTCAACATAAATTCCTAAAACACTAATTATTTTAATAGGATCATGAAGCTGAAAGGTCATCTAATCAGTTCCCCTGCCTTCACTTAAACCATTCTAGATGTAATAAATTATTGGCTATTATTATTGTTGCTGTTATCATTACGTTATTAGTAGTAGTAGAACATATATAGGCATTCTGTCCCCTGGGTCTAGATGAGGACTGAGGGGTAGGGGAGTGTATTGAACCTAGGAAGAGACTATGAGACCAACAGTGAAAAGGTTGCAGAGATGAGGAGGAAGTTATACAAGGCAAAGGAAAGCCTGGAGAACTGACCTAAGCGGTGTTCCATTTAACTTGGTTGCACCATGAATAACTTTCTTGTGGGCTATTTATGGTTGTGGACAGTCACACCAGGGGAGTATGGCCTGTGCCTTTTGAAACTCACACGATGACAACTGCCCCTCATACTTCCAGCCTCTTGGCTGTGGAAGTGTGGCATCTCCCTTGACTCTGGGAGAATTGCTGAGTCATATGCTAGATGTGGTAGCCATTCACCATACTAAACCACCAGGCTAGCAGCTTGGTGGCTGCACCAGGCAAAGGAACTTGGTCAATTGATTTAGACAGGGGGACTTGGAGGTTCCATGGCATCTGGGAGGATGAATCCCCCCAGTCTGTACCCAAGGTTTCAGTATACTTAGCTACCCCTCCCTGTACTACATTCTTCTTTGACTCCCTCTTTTCTGGGTGGTCCCCTTCTTGTTTGGGCAGGTTGTTAATATTGAAGCACTTCAATCTTCTTTGAAGGAAACAACATTTGTTTGTATGGAGAAGTTTATTTTTTTTTTGGAGGCAATTGGAGTTAAGTGACCTACCCAGGGTCACACAGCTGGTGAGATTGACTCAGGCCAGAGACCCTGGGCAAGTTACTTAGTCCTATTTGCTTCAGTTTCCTCAACTGTAAAATGAGCTGAAGAAGGAAATGGCAAACCACTTCAGTATCTCTGCCAAGAAAACCCCAAATGGGGTCCTGGAGACTTGGACGCAACTGAAAAAAGACTGAACAACAACAATGAGGAAATTTCACATTTGTTTCTAGCCCAGTGCTTATTATCTGCCAGTTCCTTTCTCCAGACATTTGAAATGTGTCACATCTTCCATGAACCCTGAATGTTGGACACGAACATGTTTTTTTTGAGCTCAGTCTGTACCAATTGCTTCCTTCTTTGAATTCATGGTGCCTTAGTTGTGTTTCTGTCTCTCTCTCTCTCTTTTTGGCTCTAAAATATGTCTTCATCAATGTGGTAAACTCAGTGTAGAAACTCTCTCCTCCAGTGTAGATCAGCAACTCATTTGTCACTTAGAGTCAGAGAGTTGCAAGAGGCATTGAGATGACAAATTTCTTGCTCATGGTCACATGACCAGTACGTAGCAGGCAGAACTTGAACCCAGATATTTCTGAGTCCTAGGCTGGCTTCCTTATTTGTTAGACCACACTGGCTTTCACATATTTCTCTTGTGTATTTATATTTGAATTTGTATTCTATTTGTGTAGTGTTTCATCATCTCTATTAGAAGCTCCTTGAGAGCAGGGACTTCGCTTTTCTGATTTATTTTGGTACCTTCTTCAATTGTCTAGCCATGCATTGCACAGAGGAGGTGATCAATAAATGTTTTTTTTAATCAAGATAATTCAACATGACTGAAATAGTAATGTAGTTTGGGATTGCGGGGAACCCCAAAATGTCAGGGTACAGAGCAGAGTTGCCTGGAAGGAATTTACTCATTCAAACCCAATCAAGGAAGGGGCAAATTTTCTTGTAATGCCAACAGAAAAGGGCAGATTCCAAGTGAACCAACAAATTGATGAGGATGGTGCTTATGCACAAAAGGGACAGTAAAAGGATCTGGGTGGGATTAAGAAGTGGTAAATAGTCTGGGGTCAGCCAGGTAATTTGGGAGGAGACCAGTGATCTGGGCTCCTGAAATGTATGAGAAAATTCAGGGACTGGGTTGCTTGCAAAAACATGGTCCTTTCCTCTTAGGGGTCCAGGTCCTGTCACCCCATCAGTATCATTCCTAAAAAAGATAATTTCACCTTTATTTGGAGAGAGTGCTCCTTGGGTTATATATGTAAAATAATATGTGAATTTCGGTCCACAAAATAACTAGGTTATGGAGACATCTGTCAGTTTTTGTGTGAAGTGAGTTGCCCAGGTCACACAGCTAGTAAGTGTCTGAGCCAGACTCTAGGCCCGGCACTCTGTGCACTATGCCCCACCTAGCTGCCTAATCATTGTGCCTATGAGTGATTACTTCAGCTACAATACCTCTTTCTTTGAAATATCCTTGAAGTCACTTAACCACTGTTTGCCTCAATTTCCTCAAATATAAAATGGGAATTTATTAATACCACCAACTTCATAAGGTTATGAGTATCTTTTGTAATATCTGCCACATAGCAGGCATTTAATAAATGTTTATTCCCTTTCCCCACCCTTCCCTTGCCCTCAGGGGTCCCAATCACTGTTGTATATATATATTTTTCTGGATCCAATGTGTCATCATAACCTTTTGGATCCCAGCTCCATAGACTCATTACCTGGAAGTCCTGGCTTTGACCAATAGAAATACTGGTATAGCAATGAGCTTTGATTCACCAGTTACTAAAGGGCAAATGCCTGAGGTTTTTCTTGCTTGGAAAGAGAACAGATCCCAATCTGAAAGAAATCAAAAGAGCTGTGAACAATGAATGACAAATTAATAGGCAACCAGGGCTCAGGAAAAATGGAGATGGAAGCGGACCCAGGCAGCTAAATGTCTACATACATTAATATCATTTTAGAAAGATTTATCTTATTGGTATCTTTTGTTTTTATATTTCTTACATTTCCCAGTGTATCTCTCTCTCTCCCGGCTTCCCCTCCCAGAGAACCAGACCTCATAAGAAAGAGAAAAAAGTGGGGAGGGAGAAGCAGCTCAGCAAAGCTAACCAATCTGTTTTAGAAGCCTGACATTGTATTCAAGAAGCCTGGGAAAGTTACCTTTGCCTTCCTCTTCTTTGGGAAGAGTTTGGTCATTATAGTTTCACTGCATTTAGTATTGATTGTTTTGTTGTTATGCTTCTTTACACTCATATTCTTGTCATTATCCATATTGTTTTCCTGGTTCTTTGGACTTCACTTTGCCTCAGTTTGTAGAAATCTTCCTATGTTTCCCCGTATTCATCATAATCTTATGGCACAATAATATTTTATTACATTCATATACCACAATTTATTTAATCATTTTCCAAACAATTGGCATCTGTATTGCATCCAGTAAGCTCCTTGAGGGCAGGGACTCTTCTTGCCTCTTTTTGTATCCCCAGCTCTTAGCACAGTAGTGGGCACATAGGCTCTTTTTTTTTAATCTTTTTTTTTTTGGAGGGGGGAAGGCAGGACAATTGGAGTTAAGTGACTTGCCCAATGTCGCACAGCTAGTAAGTGTATCAAGTGTCCGAGGCTGGATTTGAACTCAGGTCCTCCTGACTCCAGGACCTGTGCTCTACTCACTGCGCCACCCACCTGTCCCACCACATAGGTTCTTAATAAATGTTTAATGACCAATTTATTCTTTGCTAACACGGAAAGTGTTACTATATTGTAGGGTGTATAGATGAAGCTTTTCTTTTTGTCATTGACTTGTTTTTTAGAGGTACATGCTGCAATAGAATGTATGAGTCAAAAGGTATAAACGTTTTAGAATAGATGTAGCTTTGTAATTAAAAAGTGATTTCACATATACTAACAGAGGCAGAGCACTGGGCCTCCAGTCAGGAAGACTCATCTTCCCAAGTTCAAATCCCGCCTCAGACACTAGCTGTGTGACCCTGGGCAAGTCACTTAACCCTATTGGCCTCAGTTTCCTCATCTGTAAAATGAGCTGGAAAAGGAAATGGTAAACCACTTCAGTATCTGACAAGATAACCCCAAATGGGGCCAGGAAGAGTAGGACACAACAGAAACAGCAACAACATGAATATGAACCTCAAAATAGCCATATTAGGTGGGTCATAGGGTAAATAACCCCAGTAGCTTGAGAAGTAAAGACTCCCTTACCACTTCTAGGTACTATGATAGGTATCTAGCTGACTAGCAAGTATTTACAGAGTGCCTACTATATATAAGGTACTGTGTTAAAAGCTGTAGATAGAAAGATTTTAAAAAGCATAATAATGGCCATTTTTAAAAATGACAATTTGGCCAAAAGGGAGTTTTTAAATTAATTTTTAATAATAACCATAGCTAGCATTTATATAATGCTTTAAGTCTGACAAAACACTTTGCAAATGTCTCATTTTATTCTTACAATGCCCCTTGAAGGTGGGTGCTATTAATCCCCCCATTTTACAGATAAAGAAACTGAGGTAGATAGAAGCTAAGTGATTTGCCCAGAATTATATAGCTAGTTAAGTGTCAGATTTGAATTTGGGCCTTCCTGACTCCAGATCTCATGCTCTATCCACTACTGACCTAATTGCTTCAAAATCAAGCAACAGGGATTCTCCTTGAAAGATGAAAAAAATCCAAGACACGTTAAATCTGTTTTATGAGTGACTAAGCCATCCAGTAAATATCTCAGTAGGCCCTTGAGATGATAGCAAAGAGCAAACATTAGGAAAGTTCTTTTCCATTTCTCATAGCCAATTTTTTGTTTTTCAACTGGAGAATTTCCTAAATGCCACTTTTTTTTAAAAAATTGAGAAAATACAAACACAAATTAGCTAGATTTTCTATGGTTTTAAATCCACTGCCATTCCTTTTCCTGCCAGACACAGGCCGTAACATATTGGCATCATGGGATTGTATACAAGTGATCGGAGCGATTTCCTTTCTTTTTCCCGACATCGCTATTTGTGGAGACACAGTCAACTTTCCAGTTTGTAGAAATATTTCAAATGACGTCAGTCTACAAATCCCAGCATCTCATAGACAGCAATCTAGTCATATGAAGGAATCATTCAAATAAATATCATCTCCTGCCAAAAAAACAAAAAACCCAGAACAACAACCAATTAGATGCTGTGTGAAGATGGAGAGTTGCTTCATTTTCCTCCTATTTCCTTTCCTCACTTGTCCTTCCTGTAGAGGCAGTGTGACCTACTAGGGAGTACATTGGACTTGGCATCAGATCCACATTTGACTCCTACTGTGGGCAATCATTTGATCTTTCAAAGCCTACGTTTACTGTTACATAAATAAGAGTTATTATTATTTCTCAGAAGGCTTTAAAACCAATTCAATTTTTTAAAAAGTTTATTTTCACAGAATAACAGAATTTCACAGTTGAGGGTAACCTTAGAGGTCACCTGGTCCAACACTTACCTGAATCAGAAACCCCTTCCAAATTATCCTAACAAGTGGTCATCCAGCCACTGCTCGAAGACTTCTAGTGATGGGAAATTCAGTACCACAGACTGTATTTACCTCATCAAGGCCTCCTGTTGAGGGAAATGATCACTAATAACTAATGATTTGGGGAGATCCATAGTTCTCTCCTTCTTCTAAAGTCCTGATTTTTCAAAGTTCAGTCTCTTGAAGGACATTACTGATAATGAGATTGCACTAACTTTCTGGTTCAAGACCCCATCCTGGTGGAATAGCCATTGTGTTCTTCTCAGGTTTGGGTAGGGCATAAATTCTTTGAATAGATTGTCCAAGGCTGAGGGTGGTCTGGGTATAGAGACAAGTTCTCTATCCAAGGGCACCTGATGTTACTCTCAGACCCTCATTGTAATATTCTTTCTTAACCAATTGGAGTTGATTTCCACTCCTCTTCCAAAATAACATATAAGCCCTGAGCCCACCACCATGATTGTTTTTGGTCTAAGAAAGACGATCAAATATCCATCTTTTTATTAATAATGTGCTGGCCTTATTAATAAAATTATTAGATTACTCAGAAATCATGTCTCTCAGACCTTTTTAATCATCACACTCTTCCATTATTAGAAAGTTCATTCCACTGTCTGGAAGTTCTTCCTTATGCTGAACTGGAATCTGCCCTCTTTACATTTGTCCTTGCTCTGAACAAGGACAGAAAAAACTTGATCCCTCTGTCATAGGCATTGGGCTAAGAAGAGCTTTTATAATTCCTGATAGTGCATAGTGCATATCCAGAACTATAACTAGGGCAAAGTAGCTGGGCCCATGACCCACAGTGCTTAAATTTAGAAGACAACACCTACATTCCCTCAGGACTGAAGAAATAGATAAATTTAGAATCAAATTAGCAAGATTAATTGGTTAAGGTGGGAAGTTCCAGATGGCCCTTGCTTAATTCTCCAGATTTACACTCAGGTAAGCCCCACCCTCAATTCCACTGGCAAGTGGCCTTGCAGTGTCCATATGTCTATGTCTTTCCCTAATATTTCAACTGAATTTGTCTTGAAAAGTTGATTTGAGGAAGACTTTTCAGACTGCTTGCCCTGGTTCAGATGCATTTTATAAAACTTGCTTCAGTGGGGGAAAAAAAATGCTAGTTATGCCTCGCTATGCACCCCACCGCCCCAATCCCTAAGTGATGGAGTAGACCTGGACAAGTTACATCATCTATCTAGGCCTCAGTTTACTCATCTGTAAAATGTGGGAGATGAAGATTAGGTAATTATTAAATTCTCATCCTAATCTACCATAGCATAGTTCCATTATTCCTTTGACTGATCTCAGCTGGCAGCAAAATGGCAGAAAGAAAATTCAACATTATCCTTGGCTAAGTTATCCTTCCATGAAGATCATATCTACCAAGCTCTCACCCAGGAAGAAACTGTAGAGGTCCCCTATTCAGGACAGGCGTCTTAGTCCATATCATCCAAGGCATCGGCCCCTGTTGAGACAGCACTCACAAGTCTACAAGATGAAGATTTAGGCTTCCAGGAAGCAACTTGAGCAAGACTTGGGCAAAGCGTCGTATTTCCTCAGCTTCATACTCTTGACCAAATGCTAGCTCTCATGCTCACCTATGCTGTTGCATTTCTCTATCCCATGATCTCCTTGGCAACTATGGTCTGGTATTATATCAGCTCATCTTGGATCTCCAGCTTTACCTCCCTCTCCCACAGATAAGGTTTGATCTTCCTTTCTCTCTATTTCTGTGCCAGCCCTGCCTCAGACAGATCCTAACAGGAAATCTAACTGGAAGACTAGTAGGAGTTATTGTAGCTTTACCTGTGAAAAGAAACATGTCTGCAGCTAAATGCTACAATTCCACTTTAAAGCACAGTCTTCTTACAGGTTAAATCCCCAACTATACATTTAATGGGTGCTGAGTATAACATCATTAAGAATGCAGTTGCCAAGGAAGTGAATGGTGCTGATCATTGCCATCAGTCAACAAAGGAGCATCAACTTTCCTAGGAAGAAAATAGCTGCCCCTTCATCTCTGCTACTGTTTTGTTGGGGGTGGAGAGAAGTGGGATATACATATTGCAATTATGATGTAACCACAATTCTTTTCCCATCTAATTTAAGTCCCACTATTTCATCCTCTTAGACCATTAAAGGAACAATAAAAAGTGCCATTTAAATTTTAGCCTTTGATATTGAGACATATTTTTGAGGGCTTGGCTGATGTGGGAATTTGTTTTGCATATATGTATATGTATATGCATATGCAACATATATATGTTACAAGACTTGTGCTTTTATTTTATTTTTATCAATGAGAGTAAGGTGAAAGGGAAAGCAAATAGATTATTGGTTACTGAAAAAATAAATCAAATTTTAAAAAATGTTGGCCTTTGGGCACACAGTGATTTTCTACCAACTCCTTTATTCACCAAAGAGAGCCTGTCCTTTCATTTATCTGCAAACTTCTTTATCATTTCTAGTAGGTGTCATTAACTTTTTTTTTGTATCATGGACTCCTTGGACAGTCTGGTGAAGCCTAAGGACCTCTTCTCAGAATATGTTTTTAAAAGCATAAAACTTAATATATAGAATTACAAAGGCAACCAATTATATTAAAATATGGTGATCAAAATATTTTCTTAAAAGTTCACAGATGACTAACATCAGTGCCATTCAGCTCCTCCAGTAGCATATCACCTTGGTCACTGGGCAAAGGTCTCCCATTTAGAGTACCAATAGTTAAATTAGTGGTAAAAAAAAAACTGATTAAAATGCCACATCATGGTATGAAAGTGAGCCTAGAAACCTAAACCAGCAGAACACACACTATAGCAAATGATACCAAGCCAAAAAGACTGGAGGGCAGGCCTGGAACCAGTGGTATCTGCTGACTTGAGAACCTACTTAAGTGGTGAGGCTTATCTCCAGCACATGGGCTATCAGATGATAGATTTTTTTTAACTGCATTGCCCATTTAAATGCCTATATATAAAAAAAAAATGACCCCAGTTCCTGTGTAACTGCCTTCTGTTAAAGCAGCTATGGTAGTGAAGTGAGGGAAAAGGGGATACAAGAAGCAAATGACACACAGTTTTTAGATACTCTGTAAATATTCCTTTAAACATCTGACTCTAAGTTTGATGTCTTTGTCCAATGACCCTGTTCATATACTAGTGAAAGAAATGAGTAATAGTGATGCTGGTAGTCTCTTTGTAAGTAGAACCAGAAAAGATTAAAAAAAATTGCAGACAAATGGAAGAGAGCTTCCTAGCAGTCTTTAGAGAGATGAATAAAAGAATTGATGGAGTATCATTGTGTGTCAAAAGGCCAAAAGTAACCTCATCTCATGAACACTTGGCCATCTCACTTTGTACTACCCACAATGAATATAAAAAAGCCTCATGACAATAAATGTAGCTCATTACCAACATCTCCTGGAAAGGATGAATAGTAGGAAAGATTCATGAAGAGCTTGACCATCTCCATAAAATGAAAGTCAACCAATTCCTTGATACATGATCAATTCAGTGCAAAGGAGGATGGCAAAAAAAAAAAAAAGTTGTAAAATATGACCTAGTATTGAGACATAGAACTGGCCAAAGACTTGTAGGTGACTCAGAAGTTTCACGGCTGTGTAACAACATTATGTTCTTCAAGGAGGAAATCAAATAAATTCTACACTTTTTTCGTTTTTAGGAAGTTGGGGTTGAGACTTGCCCAGGATCACACAGCTAGTAAATGTCTAAGGCTAGACTTGAACGTAGGTCCTCCTGACTCCAGGGCCAGTGCTCTATCCACTGTGCCACCAAGCTGCCTCAACAAATTTATTAAGCACCCACCTAGCAAAGCACCTAACTAGGCATTGGACAAAAACAAAAAGTCCTATTGTTCAAGAAGTTTACATCCTATACGAGAGAAGTAAATACAATCTAATAGAAGTAACTTAAGAGGGGTGAGGTGGGGCGGGGCAGGGCAAGTCTAGTCAGGGTATTGCTAAAGCTAATGACTGGGGAGGAGGATGGGAGGGGAAAGATAAGGAGAAGCCTCTGGGAAGGAGGCATTTGCACAGGAAGCCAAAGATTCTAAGGTAGAAGTGAGCAAAAAAAAAGAAAAAAAATGCTTTCCAGATATAGAGAACCTCTTATACAAAGGCATGAACTGGACAATGGAATGTCACAATATATGGGGACTAGGTAGTAGCCTAGTTTGCCTGGGATGAAAAATAGTGAAGGGGAGTAATAAAAAAGTTTAAGTAGATGTGAGCCAGGCTAAGGATTTTGTATTTTATCCCAGATATGAAAGAGAGTCAATGAAGACATTCGAAAGGATTGGGCGAGGTGAAGAAAATCAGAAGCCACCGGACACGGCAATTACCAGAAAATGTCACAAAGAATAAAATTGGCTAATCTTAACAAACAGGAAACAACTGGTAGTCATATTAGAATCAGTTGTTCCTTCAGTAATTAACTAGTTAGAGCAAAGGTCAACATTTAACACCCTATTAGAAAAAACAAGGAAAATGATAGAAGGAAGATGCTATAATTACATCTCCAACCTGACCTATCCAAAATAGCCTTTAATTTTGCAAAATAGGAAATGGGGAAATATAAAAGACATTAACCCTAATTATGACCATGTCGTCACTTAAAAAAGTCAAACCTAAGCAAAACAGTTGTCAAAGGGACCAAAAGAACTTTAGGAGGATGACAAAAGATTATGAGTAATGTTGCTTCATAGAGCAATGAAAGGCAGTGGAAAGAAAAATGAGCGTGCAGAAAGCTTGGCATGAGACCCAACTAAACCAAAGCGTTCCAAAAGTGTTTATGAAGAAAAATAGAAGAACAACAGATGTGAAATAAACAGATTTCCTAGTGTTTCTTCAGCAATTTCTTCCCATCAACAATAGGGGAACCACCACATTTAGACTCTAATACCTCCTTACTTGATGTATTATATGAGGAAATGGAAGCTGCTTCAGAAAATGAAATCAGGAAGAACAGCAGCACCTAAACAGCTATACACAGAGGAAATCTGCGCTAATGGTAACAAAATTTAAGATACAAGGAATGATTTTCAAGATGTTCTAAAGTAAGGATTCTCCCAAAATGAAAAAAAAAAAAGGATGGTAATTGTTGAAGAAGCAGCATGGATTATGGATAAGAGAGCCCAGAAGACCTAGGTTCAAGTATGATCTCTGATATATGCTGATTATATGACCCCAGGAAAATCACTTGACATTTAGTGCTCTAGGAAATTCTCTAAGACTTTGTTTCAGAGAAAATGCCAGGTATTAAGGGGAAGTTTCCTCATTTGGGAATGTCCAATATCAATGAAATAACAGGTCCCAATCCCTATCTCTAATTATGACTTACCTAAAAATGACTGGATCAAAACCAGACATTACTGATGAGTATGCTTGTTTTATGCCTACAAAATCTTTTAAAGAATAGTTCAACCCTATCAAGGGTTAACTTGAAAAAAACATGAAAAGGTGTCAGATAGTTTTTCTAATATGATTTTTCTTCCCAGGCTATGCCTCCAATTGTAAAATTTACTAAGGAATGTAGAGAATACAATATCTCTCTTTGTTTATTGTTCATTGACTACGAAAGAAAAAAACATTTGACTATAGAGAACAAAGCACAGATTTGAAGGTTCTCCAACAAGTCTTCCCCATTTACATTTTCAAACCATTCAAGACTCCTTGATAGGTTCAACAGCAGAGGTAACTTTAACATAGTTTTAAAAATTATTAACGTTAAGCAAGGATGACATATTGGACAAAGATATCTGCCAATGTTGCAGTGGATGTCTTACACAAATTCCTAATGGAAGAGAGAGTTCCCATAAATGAAGAAGAGTATCTCCAAATGTCCCTGTTTGCAGATGACAGCATGTTGATTACAAGTAGCCCTAGAATACTGAAGGTTCACCTGAAGGGATCCATTCAAAAGAGATCATTCTAGCCAAAAAGGGAAAATTAAGTATATGAAGAATTTACATTGTTTTTGTGGGTGATTGCTTGAGGGAGCTAGCTGCCTGTTCAACTTGATGGGCTTATGGGGTGGTAAGCATTTGTTTGGGACTTTGAATCATCCTATGATGGGTATATCTATGATCAACCACAGAGAGGACTGGGGGACATTTCCTAGACATGCGCATTAACAACTCATTGAGGATGAGAACATATTAGGTGTCATTGGTCAGGAATTAACTGATTGGCTGTGGACTGATTGGCAATTCACTGGTCGCCTCTGACTATTTTAACTTAGAGCTAATACTACATGATGAACTGAAGTCAGGTATAGACTGGCCCTTTGGGAGAGATCCTGAGAAAACTGAACACAGATGAGACAATAGCAAGGATGAGAGTACACCTGGGTTTGAAAAGAGGATAGCTTGTGCATACACATGATCCCCCCACCCCTACCCTGTGAGCCACTAATGGTTATCTTAGGGCAGAGACACATTACAAATGTTCTGACCAATGTGGCCTAAGAGTAGAGGAAATTCCTGGACTCAGTCATGAAGTAGTGTTGTCATAATCTCTTAGTCCAAGAGATGACAGCCATAGTGAATAGAACCACATGGCCAAGTGGAAGAAGTTTTGGAACCTCAGCTTTCTGGAGGATTCTCAAGAATTCCTGGACCAAGGACTGAGCAATAGCCCCTGAAGCTAAAGCAAGAGATTGAGATATGACATGGAATGACAAAGAGTTGGACTTTGTCTTCCATTATTTCCATAAGTTATTTGGGGTGGTATAGGTCTGATGTGAAAGGGGTGGTGAATCTAGCAATCCCAAGTTGACTTTCCTTCCAGAGGGAGTACAAGTACTTCACAAGAGTGATACTAGATCCCATAAATTATGACTAATACGGAAATGTTTTACATGATTGTGCATGTGTGAAATATATTGGATTGCTTATCTCAGGGAGCGGGGAGGAAGGGAGGAAAGGATAGAATTTGGAATTCAAAACTTTTTTAAAAGTTAAAAAACTGTTTAACATGTAATTGGGGAAAATAAAACATATATGTATATATATAATATGTGTGTATATATATAGTATATATGTACATATATATTATATATATACACATATATATCCTTTTTTTTTTAAAGAGTGATACTTTAATGCTATAGCACTATATAGGTCAATGGAACTTAACAGTGTCCACTTCTCTAACAATTCCAAATCCATTTCTCCTCCATGGGAAGTCTAAACCACAAGTGCCATGAATGAGCAGGTTGGTACTCACTGAAGCAAGAGAATTGTGTCAATTGCTTATAGGCTACTTACTGAATTAGTCAGTCACAAACATTCATTATTATTAAGTGCCTACTACGTGCCAAGCACTGTGCTAAGTTCTGGTGAAAAAAGAAAGGGGGAAAATAAAACAACAACAACAAAACAGCCCCTGCTCTCAGGGAGTCTGATGAGGGAGACAATATCCAAACAGTCACTTTTAGGGAAGTTATAACTAGGGATAGGGATTGGACTTATTATTTCATTAATAGAAAGCATTCCCAAATGAGAAAACTCCCCCCTACTTCTCTGAAACTTAAATACTGAATAATTTGGGGGTAATCTCAGAGTAAAGGCACTAAGATTAAGGAGGCCTGAGAAAGGCTTCTTGCAGAAAGCAAGACTTCAGCTGAGATTTGAGGGAAGCCATGGAAGCTAGGAGGCAGGGATGACCAAGGAAAGAGTTCTGGGCATTGGGGAAGTTGGTAAAAATGGCTGGAGTTGGGAGAAAGAATGTCTTGTGCAAGAAACAACAAAGATGGCAGAATATGTGGTGGGGAGTGGGAGTGTAACAGCAGTGGGACTAGCAGCTGCTGCAGCTGTGTAAGATCAACAACAGGAGCACATAGGAGGGCTGCCATCACAGGTTCTTTGATCGGCTTTTCTAATGAAAGCAACTTTAAAGAGTTAACAATCTTACTTTAATTAAACATACATATACCATTCACTTAGTTCAGGCGGAAAAGCCAGCACCCTGAACTTCAGAGCAAATACAAACAGAAATTATAAGCATACGTTATACAAATAGAGCAAACACAAACAGAAATCAACAGACGGCCCTCTATCTGTCTGACCAGGGAATTGCATAGTTACCAGAGAGAAGCACTAACATCTGGATTTTCGAAGCTGGGTGGGGGTGGGGAGGAGCGGGGCTGCTTCAGTGGCTACCCAGAGTCTCGTCACCAACACTCTTTCAATAAGTGTGCCCCCCCCCCAAAGATAAGATGCTAACGTCTGAGTTTATATATACTTCTTTGGGGTCAAAGGGCTTCACAACCATGTGACTCAAACGCATGTGAACTAGGCCTTCCCTTGACTAAGCAGGTCATCAAAGACTCGATTCAATCAAAGATTCCTTAGTGCTGAGAAGCACTCCAAAACAGACAACAAAAAGTCCACTTTGCTTGCCATTATGTTTGAAAGGCAAAACTCATCAAAGGTACTTGATTACCTCAGCATTCCAAAAGAGAAAACAGTTAAAAAAAAAAAAAGGCCCACCCTAATTACCATAACAGGATGGGGAAAAGGTAAGGTATAAGAAGGCTGGACAGGTAGGAAGACCAGGTTGTGGAAATCTTTAAAAGTCAGACAAGATTTTATCTTTTATTTTGGAGGCAATAGGGAGTCAATGGAATTTAAATGAATAGGGAAATGACATGGTCAGACCTGCATTTTAGGAAGACCAGTTTGCCAACTGGGTGGAGGATAGACTGAAGTGGTGAGAGGCTTGTGGCGCACAGAGCAACCAGCGGGTTATTACAATAATCCAGGCATGAGGGGATGAAGCCTGCACCAGGATGGTGGAGGTATTAGAAGGGAGGAGGAGGCTTATGTCAGTGACCTAGAAATGACAGGACTTGGCAACTGTTTGGATATAGGGAAGGGAGGGGGTGAGAAAGAGTGAGAAATTGATTATGACACCTAGGGTGCCAGCCTGGGGGACTGGGAGGATGGTGGTTGCCTTTGTGTTCAATGAATTCTCTTTATAGAGTGAAATAAAGACTGGCTTGAACTGAAACTCAAAAAGCCAACCAGACCCAGAGTAACAATCACATCTGAGACAAATTCTTTTTAAAATCGGGCTTCTGCATGTTCCAGGTCTTTCTGCCCTGTAGCTGTAAAATGGATAGCACTGCCATTTCTGGCTTTTAAAGAGCCCTAGTGTTGCCATAAGGAGTTAAACAGGGTGGCTGCTGTGGCCAGAACAGCAGCAGCTGTTACTAATAGCCCTAACGAGGGCAGGAGCCTCTCTCCCACTCTGAGCCTGGCCGTAGGACAGAAGCAGATTTTGGGCTGCTGTTTAGGCTGGCCCAGCATTCTGTAGTACTGAGCTGGGGTTTAGGGGGTAGGGAAGGTGGAAGAAATTAAGAGAACTAGTTGGGATCTCTTTGTGAGCATATAAAGGTAGCCTTGTTCTGTGAGTGGCATGCCTTTTGTATCAGTGTTGGTTTCTCTGTGTTGCATGTGCCCTTGTGGGAGTTTTGTACTGCCTGACGTCTTGAGCACAGAAAACACCGAAGACATTTGTCAATCATGACACTTTCATAAGGTCTGAATCATCTATGTCCTTGACACTATCATTTGAGCCATTCTCTTGGGACTTTATTGCCTGTATATAGGTGGGGGACAAGCATTGAGACAAGCATTTATTAAGCACCTACTGTACGAGGCAGTGTTTCAGAAGGTGCTGTGAGGGAGTCAAAGATGATTATCGCTGTCCCTTCCCCGTCAAGGTGTTTTGAAAGTGTTCAAAGTTACCTTACTGACTTGTTGGGGAATCTGCTTAAGCTCGGGACAAGTGACTGATCATCAATGTTGTACTGGAAGTTTGGGGTGGGAATGACGCTGCCCACTTGGGCCTGCTGGGATGGTGCCATCACAGAGGACTCTTCCAAAGACAACGTCTTGGCTCAGCAGTGTTCTTTCCACAGCAGTTCTGTTGCCTTGCCCATGGGTGTTCCAGTCCCAGCTGGGCTCTGCCTTTGAGTTCAGTGTGTCATCATATCCTTTGTCGTCCCAGTTCCATGGTAGTTTCAGCTTTGATAATGGGGAACATCTGAAGGATGCAATAGAGATCTTTGATACACCATTTGCTAAAGGACAAATAAGTGCCTGAGCATTTCCAAAGAGTAGAGAGTGAAGTGAGGGAAGAAGCCTCAATCTGGACGAAAGTTGAAGAGCTATGAATAGTGACAAACAGCATCCAGCTGATGCTCTAGGGAACTGGGATACAGTCATCTTCTGTGATTTAATAGTGTGTCTATGCAGAAATATAGTTTTACAGTCATACATTACTTCATTTAATCCTCTCAATAGCTATATGAATGAGAGGATAAAGAACACTGGCTTTGGAGTCAGAGGACCTGGATTTAAATTTCTTATGATCTGTGTTACCTTGGGCAAGTCATATAATCTTTCTGACCCTCAGCTTCCTCATCTGGAAAATACAAGGGTTAGACTAGATGGCTTCTGAAGTCCCTTCTACTTCTATATTTATGAGTAATAGGGTAGATATCATATCAGATGAGGAAACTGAGGCACAGCCCAAAGTCGCCTAGCTGATAGATAAAACCAGGATAGGAACCTAGCTCTTCTTGTCCCAAGTTCAGCACTCTCTCCATTGTACCACAGCTTGTTCCAGTGAGTTGGACCAACACTGAGTGGTAACTTTTTCTCTTTTATCAAACTTGTCAGTGATGGAAAGCAATTCCCAAATGTACATAAAATGTATACTTGTGGATTGAGAAGAAGAATGATGGTTTTAAGAGGAATTAGAGCTACTTGTAATTTTTAATTTCCTTTTTATAATTAACTTAATAGCCATCACTAAACATGAACATTTCAAGATAAAAAGGAAAGTGAGCATTACATAAGAAACTGAACTTGTGTTACATATAGATTTTTTTGAAAGAAATTATAATACACAAATATGTACATGTGGACTTATTTATTTTCATGCATATGTATAAAATTTAACAAGAAAATAATACAACTACTCTGTTTATATCCCATTCTCTACTTCCTTTCCCCCCTTCTGTTCATTTTCATTTTTTTCTTTTATTACTCTGTCCCATCACCGAATTGAACAAATTAAAAATAAACCCTCAATACGTACATGCATAGTCTGGCAAAACAAATTTCCACATTGGCCATGCATGATAACATGTTAGGAATACCTTTAACACATAGAATATTTTGTGATTTGGAGTGGGTTGTTTCCTTCATGAGTCAGGGCCTTCAGCATGCTAAATGTTTTTGAGTACTCTAACTTTATTGTCTTCAGGAACTCTCATGTTTCTTCTTCTAATTAGAATTCTTAGCTCATTTAGTGATAGTTGTTCAGTTAAAGTCCATTTATAGTCCATTTTAAAGGACACTCAAGGAAATAGAAAGCATCATGTTGTAATGAAAAGATCATGAGACTAAGAATCAGGGCAGCTAGGTGATACGGTGGAGTCAGGAAGACATCTTCCTGAGTTCAAATCTAGCTTCTGACACTGTAAGACATAACACTAGCACACAGGAGGGCTACTACCACAGGTTCACTCTTGATTTGGTCAGAGAGGAAGGACACTTCGGAGGGATTAATAATCTCACTTTATTCTAGTCTAGTCTTCTCACAAGATGGTTACTGATAATGGCAGTACCAACTCCTACAGCGTTCTCTAACCACTCTTCTCGTAGGGGCTGGCTAGAAGTGGGGGCAACATCTCGATGGGGTCAATCGAGATGGGCACAGCTTGTGCACTCCTCTAAATCCCCTCAAGCCTCAATGGGGTCCAGTTGAAGCGAACACAGATTCCCCCCAAGCCTTGATGGGGGCTGATCAAGGCACACATAGGATTTCAGCTTGTGCATTCAACCCTAAGGGTTCCCCACTCACTGACCAGTATCTATCTGCTTTATAGGGCAACAGAAAAAGAAGGCATATTGCCAACAATAGCCTCACATTATCTCCCTGTTATATCTCGCCGTACAGTCGCAGTAGATATTTACAATTTAGGTATAAATGTTTGTATTATTTATCATTATATAATGCTGCACAAGCTTCATATGGATCCTGGGAAACTAAACTTTAAGAAAGAATAACAAAAATCCACCTTACGAACATTAAAATCTATCTTACTTCCAAACACTTACTAGTGGTATGACCCTGGGCAAATGACTTAACCCTGTTTGCCTCAGTGTCCTCATCTGTAAAATGAGCTAAAGAAGGAAATATCAAACCATTCCAGTATCTTTGAAAAAACAAACTCAAAACCAAAACCCAAATGGGGTCACAAAGAGCTGGACACAACTGAAACAACTAAGAGTCAGGAGACCTGGGTTATAGTCCTAGCTAATTCACTGAAAAACCAGAGACACATAACTCAACCTCTCTAAGCCTCATTTTCCTCATCTGTAAAGTGGAAGTAATGATACTTAGAGGAGAAAGCACTATAATGTAGTCAACTGAGTATTGGGCTTGGAGTCAGGGAGAACTGAGTTTAGTCTTACCTTTGACACCAAGAAAGTCACCCCACTTGTACATGATTTAAGAAACTATCTAGAATGAAGTTACTGAGTCATAGATGGTTTGCTGTCTGGGTCAGACAGCAAATCCCAAACTTGGAATTAACTAAGCTGAGGAGATAAGAGATCCTTCCTACTTTTCAATAATACCTGAAGGACATACTTCAAAGGGTTCTTATGAGGCTCAATGAAATAATATCTGCATAACGCTTTACCAGCTCATAAGCATTTTATATACACACATACACACTTTTAAAACTGAGTGTTGTACAAATGTAAGCTATTACCTTAACACTCACTGAAATATCCAGGATTACCTTCAAATTCTTGCAATAACCAAGCCATTTGGAGTTCATCCCAAGTGACCAGTGAGACTTGTAGCTACTTTAATTTATAGTTTTTCCCAATAGAATGTAAGAAGAGGGAATGTTTCATTTTTGTCTTATCTCTAGTGCCTTGCACAGTTCCTTATACACAGTAGGATCTTAGCAAATGCTTGTTGAACACAATTCAGTCAATCAGCATTTATTAAGTGCCTGGTCTTTGAGAAAGTAATCTAGCCAGTAAACCCCAAGATAACTAGGTAGGTTTCAGCCATCAAAGTTTACCTTCCTTTGGGCAGAACACCCTCAGGTAAGGGTATGATACTCTATTTCAGAGGAGGAGAGGAGAGGAGAAGAGAAGAAGGGGTATTGCCTCACTCAAAGTGAAAATTGGAAAAGACTTTAACTTAAAAAGGCCAAGGTCTCCCAATACATCCTGAGCCATCTCCAGTTGTCCTGATCTATATCAGGCCACTAGATCCATATGGCTCTGGAGGCAAAAGCGAGGCTGGTGACCTTGCACAGCCCTCTCTCACTCAAATCCAATTCAGTGCAAGTCATGTCATCATCTCCCTGATGTCATGGTCCTCTTTGAGGACAAAGGACAAACCACAACAATATAAGTGCTGTCTCTGAGGCTGCTATGTGCTGCAGTAAATAGAGCGCTGGGCCTGGAATCTTGAGTTCAAATCTAGCCACAGACTCTTCCTAGCTGAGTGACCCTGGGCAATTCACTTAACCTCTGTTTCCCACTAGAGAAGGAAAGAGCAAACCACTCTAGTATCTTTGCCAAGAAAACTCCACAGACAGAGGAACAGTGTCATGAAGAACAAGACATGACTGAGCAACAATGGCCTGCATACTAGTTTTGTGATCATAAACAAATCACTTAACCTCTTCATATATCAGTTTCCTCATCTATAAAATAAGGGTACTAGACTCCATGACCTCTTAGGTGCCTTCTAATTCTAACCTATGATCTTATGAAGTAAATAGAGTTCAATGGACCACAGTGGAGATTAAAGGTCTATTGGAACTGGAACCAATAAAAACCTACTTTTAAAATAGAGTTGTTTAATTTTGAATAGGAAAACTATAAACATAAACTTTTTAAAAAATTAATAAAGCACTTAGGAAAACAGAATAGGATCATGGATAAAGGGCTGGTATTGGAGTCAGGAGAGCTCTGGGTTCAGTTTCTGCCTCTGATACTTACTAGCCATGCAATCATGGGCAAGAGGCCTCTCAGAAACTCAAGTTCCTCATCTGCAAAATGGAGTTAATAAACAAGCATTTATTAATTACTTACATTATTATGTATCAAACACTGAGAATATACAGCCCAAAATGAAACAGTCCCTGCTCTCAAGCCTCTTACCTTCTATAAGGGAGACAGGTACATATACACAGAATAAATAGATAGGTAGATAGATAAATAAATGAATGAATGAATGAATAAATAGATGAATAAACAATAAATAAATAGATGTATAAATAAATAAATGGATAAATAAATGAATGGATGAGCAAATAAATAAATAGATGAATGAATAAGTAAATAAATAGATGATAGATAGATAGATAAATAGATAGATAGGGGTAGTTACAGAAGGAAGGTGCTAGCAGTTGGGAAATTAGGAAAGGCTTTGTGTGTAGAGACTGGAGCTTGAGCCAAGTCTTGAAGCAAGTAAGGAATTACATGAGGCAGAGTTGAGGGGTCAGTGTTCTAGGGTATGGAGGATAGCCAAAGCAATAGAAAGAAATGTCTGAAGAAGGGAAATGGAGCATTGTATGGGAGAACAGAGAAAGTCACTTCGGCTAAACTATAGAGAATGGGAACAGGAATAATGTGGAAAGAGCCTGGGAGAATATATTCAATCCATGTTATAAAGGGTTTTAAAAGCCAAACAATGAAGTTTGTCTTATCCTCTGGGCAAGAAAAGTTTGAGTAGGGGAGTGACACAGATAATATTATCTGTAACACCTACCTCACAGTGGTATAGTGAGGATTAAGTAAGATGTATATATATGTATGCATACATACATATAGTGTGTTTACACAAACTGTTTTAGATGCCTCGGAATAACACATAAATGTCATGTAGGATGTCGCTAAATTGGATATATCAATTTCCCCCCAGAAATCCCTATAGAACATGCTCAGTAGGTCCGTTTTGTCTTACAATGACTTGGATAATATTGCTTCTATTAACAATTAAAGAAATTTCAATCTAATCAAGAAGAAATTGAATTTCTATTTTTCTTCCCATTGTACCTTTTCTTTTGGATCAGCTGAATCCAGCTGAAAAGAACTACAACATTTAAGAGTGAGAACTCTGGGCCATTGAGATTGTATTTTGAAGTTGTAGACTCTTGCTTGAAGTCAAGAGACACCCACCCAAGTCTTCACCAGTGATCTGAATTTTCCTAAGATCACGTTGGTGGTGATGGTAGTCCTTCATTTTCAAAAAGGACCAATAACACTGCAGAGTGATGTCTTGACTTGTTTGTGAATTGGATTTAAATAAGGCAGAGTTCCATGAAGTCGTGAGCCTCACTCTCTTCCAGTCATTGAAGTCCAGTGGCAAGACAAAAGTCAAGACAATTGGTGATAGCCTAGGATGAAGCAGATGGCCTTAATGGCTTCAATGTCTTCCCAAGCTCTAAGTGCTCCACAGTACCTGTTTCAGCTACCTTCATGGTCATTGGAACAAATTGTTCACATCTGCCCATTCCACATGAGAAAATCTTCACATGCTTGGGGCAGACATCCTTTTAACTCATCAATGTTTTTGAGGCCTGTTGGTTACCCTCAACCTGGTTTAGTCTGTCTGCCAAGATGTTTTTTACCAGGGGGTGGCCGGCACTTGCTATATAGCTTCTTGGGGCCACGAGTGAGAGTTGGATGACAGGTGGACACCCACAGGTAGGTGAGCAGGGTGTTCAGGGAGGACTAGCACCTCTGATGTGAGAACTTGATGATAAGATCATAAATTTAGAGCAGAGACCTTAGGGCAAACCCCCTCAATTTACAGTTGAAGAAACTGAAGGCTAGAGAGTTTTAAGTGACTTGTACCAGGTCATGCTAGTGTTGACAGGCAATATCTGAACCCAGGTCCTCAGATTCCAAATCCAGAGCTCTTTTACATTCCACCACAAAATGTATCAATCTTCACCAGGTCTATTGGTTATTCTTATAAATTTTCCATTTTCAGTTCTTTGCCCTTTGGAGGCCACATTTCAAAGAATAAGGAGAGTAGTTGTGAAGTTCAGAAAATTTGTAACAAGGCCAGGAAAAGAATATTCCTTATTCCTTATCCATCTGTATCTCATTTTCTCCAGTTGTCAGGGTCTTCTCTCTAATATTACTTATTTTGTATTTACTTATCTATCTAATATATTGTTTCCCCAGAGAACAAATGTTGGTTTGTTGGTTTTATCTTTGTAAATCCATGGCCTAGTAAAGTGCTTGGCACATAGTAGGTGTTTGACAAATGATTGTCCGATGAATAAATGAATTAACGAATGTGAAGTATCTATCTTAGATATTTGTAGTGGTGGACTAACTCAATGTTCTACCCATCTAACTGTATACAGGTTATAGTTTGGACAATAAGCATTTTTTCATCCATACTACTTATTTTTCCTAGATAGATTGTTAAGTTGATGTTTTTTTAAATATCTGTCTTTGAGGGACTTAAAATTTAAAGAGATGAGATCATCTAAGTATATTTAAAGCCTCCCTTTTCATAAAACTGGAAATATTAAGAAATGATCTTTTCTTCTAAAATCCTTTCTAAAACTCTTGAGAAAACTCCTTAAACAAAAAAGGCTTTTCATAGGGCAATGGGTTATGAGTAGTAATCAAATTTAACTCCTATCTGGTTCACATCAAAAGTTTCCTTGCTCAACTGAAATGATTAGCTACAGAAGCCACCCTCTTCCCTTGAGAAAGAACAAAGATATTGAGGAAAATGAGACTGCTCCTTTGTTTAACTCCAGAGTAGAGAATGACTCAGGAGGAATTGGATAGTGACCTCGTTGCTCAGTCCTGGAAAGTTAGCCCAGGTTGTATTTCAAGATAGCTTTTGGTTTTTCAAGAAGCCTACAAATGTTCCATGAAATTTTCTTGGGTCAGAGAGTCATGTCAGAGGGCATGAAAAACTATACTAATTTAGAGATCTCCCCTTCCCTCTTAGAAATGCTTAGATAAAGATAAAGTTGTTTCTGACAGACTTGAGCCTAAAAGCACAGAATATAGCATTAGTATAAACTTTTCTTCAAGTGGACACATATATAAAAAATGAGAGTGGTAGAAAGTAGAATATTCAGGCATTCAAGAAACATGTGGTACTGATAGTAATGGGTGGTGTAATTAATACCCTAATATTTGCGACAAAGCCTAAACATGATTGATTAAAACAAATTATATACTGGGGATAATAAATATATGAGTCATATATTCTGAGTATCTCCTGATTATATTTAACCCTATATCTCTGATAGTATATGCCCCATTCAATTATTTCAATGACTGTACTGGACTTAGATGACTCTGGGAGAGTGAGGCTGATGACTTTTCAAAGCTCTGCCTCACTTAAATCCAATTCACTTGCAAGTCAAATTGGTATTTTTCCAGAACAAAGGACAAACAACAATTACATGTTTCAGTGACTCCAAAGTATTTCTCAACACAAAAACTCATTTAAAAAAAAAAAAAGCACAATTCTGCTAGTGATACTCTATGGTTACAAATTGTAGAATACCTCAGTCCTGAAAGAATTTATTTCAAATGACTCAAAGTGCAATTCTTTTACATAAATGGGTTCTATTCTGATGTTTTGTTGTTACGTGGAGGTGACCATGGGTTCTTGAAGGCTATGCCAGTAGAGATTAAACTCTGGATGGTTTAGAGAACAGTCTGTCAAGAGAATGAGTCTATTTTCCAAGGACCAACCTAGCTAAGTATGTAAAAGCCCATTCACCAGCAGGTTGGTCATTATGTGATGAATTCTTTGGCCATGAAAATCCATGAAACAGATGAAAAAAGTGGTCCTCATTCCTGCATAGCTACCTTCTGTTAATGGTCTTCCAAAGTGCCATTGCTAAGACGATAGAAAAGGGAACAGAAAGTGCTAAGAATCAGATAGCTGAATCTAGAACATCTATGAACTTGAGTTTAGGTACTCTTACTCTGAGTGCTTGCCCGAAGATCCGGGTGAATTGATTGGAAGAATGTAATTACTTCAAAGGTGACATTGTCATGACAAACAAAACAAGACAAAGGGAAGTTGTAGTTAAATAGAAGAATGGTTCACATGTTCTTAGTAGAGACACAAAATAAAAGAATTTGTGGCATTGGTTGCATTGTACACCCAAGGGCAATAAGAATCATTTTATGGGACGCTTGGGCTTTTTGGCTTGCGGTACTTACAATAGGTACAGTTTCCCATCACCCCATCCCTGAGTTTTTTGCAATAACCTGCTGGTTGATCTTATTAAATTTTATTTCCCCATCCTTTATTTAACTGCCAAGGTGATTTTCCTAAAACATAAATCTGATCATGTTATCCCACGACTCAGTAATATCTATTGGCTCTCTATTGCCTCCAGGATCAAATATAAATGCTCTTTGGCTTTAAAATCCTTCATAACCTGGTCCCTTCCAATCATTGCACTCTTCTTAGACATTATTTCCACTCACTCTATGATCCAATGACACTGGCCTTATCTCTCTTCATAGAATATGATGCTCCATCTCCCAACCCTGAGTCTTCTCACTGGATTTTTCCCATTCCTGAGATTACTTTCCATCCACTCTGTGTATATATATATATATATGTATATACATATATACATATATATATGTATATATGTATATACATATATACATATATATATATGTATATATGTATATACATATATACATATATATATATGTATATATGTATATACATATATACATATATATATATATATATATATATATATATATATATATATATATATATATAGTTGTTTGCTCATTGTTGCCTTCACTAGACTAAGTAAGACCTCCTTGAAGGCAGGGCCCTTTTTTTTTTGCCTTTCTTTAACTTAGCATAGTGCCTGGAAATAGTACATGCTTAATAAATATTTACTTACTGCCTGCCTGTCTGCATGGCCCTGGATAAGTCACATAACCATTCAAGATGCCAGGAAACTTTTTAGGACTACAATTATTAAATTATTGTTAATCTGCAATGACAAAATTTTCTCAAAGGCTAGTTCCCTATGACAATGAAATAAAAGGTTCAGGCCAAAACAATACAAAGAACAGAAGAGGACAGCAGAGTATATATAGTATTTCCTCCTAAAATAATAATGTAAGAATGAGGGTGGATTTGATCAATCAATCACTTCTATTCCAATTACAGTATCAAGATGCTCTAGCCCAGTATTGTTATGAAGTACAAACACCTCTACTGAATCAATCAACAAAAGCATTATCTGGGTGAGAAAAAGTCCTTAATCAGTTTGGAAGGAGTGAAAACCATTGGATGAAATAAAATGATGCTACACTGGAAGTGCAATAGAATTTTTTGAAGCATAGATAAAAATAGCAGCCTAGTTCAGAATGTAGCATTTTCCAATAGCAGACTTTCCTGGTGATAGAAGAGTTCTATCTAAGCCTCTAGGAGGGGGTTGTTTGGGGGTGAAGAGAGAATCTATAAAATCATAATATTTGGACTTTCTAATGAGCATCCTGACAGCTAGGTGGCACAAGGGATAGAGACCAGTCCTGGAGTCAGGAAGACCTGAGTTCAAATCTGGCCCCAGACACTTATTAGCTATGTGACCCTGGGCAAGTCACTTAACCCTGTTTGCCTCAATTTCCTCATCTGCAAAATGAGCTGGAGAAGGAAATGGCAAACTGCCCCAGTATCTTTATCAAGAAAATCCTAAATAGGGTCACAAAGAGTTGAAAACAACTGAAATAATTGAATAATTGAGTAACGACAACAACATGGGCATCCTAGCAGTGTTCTTGAAACAGCAGCATCTTACCTGAGAGCCAAGGACAAGGCAAATACAATGAGAAAGGGAGCTTTAGGACTCTATGAGGAGCCCAGAAGAAAGCTATATCATGTCTAAGGAGAGCTTCATGAGCAGTGCTGTCAAATTCAAATAGAAGTAGGAGCCATCCACATAAGGATCCCTGTGGACCACATAGTAACTTAGTTTTAAGATGTAATATATTACTTATGTATATGTGTATATATGTAATAATTATCTGTGTTTTATTGTACTTTTATTTATTTTGTTAACTATTTACCAATTACATTTTAATCTGATTCCTACATTCCAGAGTATTGTGGGCTATGGATTTGACACCTCTGTTCATGAGAACTCCACTAAGGATACAAAAATACTTCTGGAAACCAAGAGCTATGTTCTTTGCCATGTACTGTCTAAGCTGAGCCCACTTTGCCCTGGACATTCTGGGAGAGTGTCCCCCTTGTTTGGAGGAATAACTGTCTGGCTTTTTTACGTCAGCAGGAGAATCAAAGCGGAAGATACCAGGAGGAACTCATGAGCAATAAAGAAGAACCAAAAGGAAACCACTCCCAAAACTTTAGGGTTACTCCTAGAATCCTGAGAGGACAAGTAGTTAGTCATCCTCTGGGGAGCCAGCCTACAAGTGCAAATAGGGGTTGGGATAGTATCCCCAGAGCCTACCCAAGAGCTAAAAGCAGTGGAAATGAAAACAAATCTACAGAAAGCTTGGTATGAGATGTAGATGATCTGCATCATAGGAAGAACATTCATAGATGAATAAATAGATGGAAAATGCAACAAATCTGTCAATGTTTCAGTAATCATTCATTTTCATGATAGCTGACAGGAACCACCCTTTTTGGGCTCTAATACCTCAGTCCCTAGTGTGCTATACTGGAAGTTGAAATCACACTTAAGAAGATCAATTTGGGAAATGTGGCTGGATCAGACCAAGTATAGACTTAAGAAATCCATGCCAAAGGTGACACAATCTTGAAAGTACTGAGGAGTAATTTTATAAGATATCTCGGAGCAGAGGTAATACTAAAAGAATACGGGAAAACATCCTGGGTGATGTTAGGGATAAGGAATAGGGACTGGACCTGTGATTCCATTAGTATAAAGAAGTCCAGGTGAGGAAACTCCCTGTACCAATTCACATTGGCACCTTTTGTGCAACTTATAGTGTTAGAGGGTTGCTTAAAGTGCTGAGAGGTTAATTTACTTGTCCAAGGGCACAGAGGTAGGACTCAAATTCCAGGTCTTCTAGACTTTAATGCCAGTTCTCTATCACGTATTCCAGCTAGCTGTGAAATTTGTGCTGGGCCTGGAGTCAGAAGACATCCTCTTGAGTTCAAATCTGGTCTCAGACACTTACTAGCTGTGTGATCCTGGACAAGTCACTTCACCCTGTTTGCCCCAGTTTCCTCATCTGTAAAATGAGCTGGAGAAAAGAATGGCAAACCACTCCATTATCTTTGCCAAGAAAACCCCAAATGGGGTGACAAAGAGTCAGACATGACTGAAAATGACTGAACAACAAAAATTGAGAGAATATGTATAGCTACCAACCTGTCCCCTTATTCCAGATGACCCATCAGTCTTAGCAGCAATATGTGACAAGAGGGACCCCAAACTGCAAGAGTGAAACGAATTTGGGCCATCAGAATAAGTAGGATTGACAGAGCCTACCTTGCTCATCAACCTATCATCCTTTGACAGGGGAGAATGTTCCAGAAGAACTCCTTCAGGTCAGGTTTTCTTTTTGTTTTGTTTTGTTTTGTCTTTGTATCCCCAGCACCCAGAACAGTACCTAGCATATAAACAGATGCTTAATAAATAGATTGCATAAGATTAAATTAATATTTGCAGAAGAATGTCAGGACAGCACAATATATATTCTGCTGCCATCTCTTATATTAATATTCAGCACTGGGTGATAAAAGCAATTTCCCAAACCTTCTACTTTTCTTTGGGGAAGAAATCCTCTTGACTTTATAATAGCTCACATTATAAAGCACTTTATGGTTGAAAAAATATTTTCTTTATAGTAGCTCTGTGTGGTAGATAATACAAATATTGTCTCAATCTTTTTGGTCCAGACCCATGATTTCATTCATCCAGGGAATTTCTGGTGAAGAAATTTCCCATCTTAATGTGCTTGGAGTCTTAGAGAGTTGTCTGGGTCACACAGAGGGTAGTAACTTGCCCACAGTTGCACAGAGACAAGACTTCAACCCATATTCTTGACCATACTTCTCTCTTCATTATACCTAAATTGTTTTCTGGTCCCTATATGTCTTGGCTTTCATTAAACATTCATACACTCCTTTCTTCCTTATGAAAATAAATCACTTCCAGAGTTTACTGTATCCATGCATACCAGAAATAAAATATATATTAATTAATTTCAACCAGATAATAGTTCTTTACCAAATATTCCTCATGCCCTCTGGAGATAACATGCATCACAGGCCAGGAACCTCTGCACTATGTGCTGTGCTACCTCTCACTCCTATT
Source organism: Trichosurus vulpecula (assembly GCF_011100635.1). Taxonomy (NCBI): domain Eukaryota; kingdom Metazoa; phylum Chordata; class Mammalia; order Diprotodontia; family Phalangeridae; genus Trichosurus; species Trichosurus vulpecula. The sequence goes on along the minus strand of NC_050580.1, from coordinate 119,911,765 downwards.
TTACAGATGGGGAAATTCAGTCTTAAAGAGGTCCAATGATTTGTCCATGATGATGGGGTTAATGAGCAACATAAGATTCAGACTTAGGTTTCTAATTCAAACTCTAATGCTTTTTCAACACCACCTACTTGTGTCCAGTAATCCATCTGAAGAGCCTGGGGAAAAGAGTGGATGGTGAAATGTTTCTGAGTCAAAACCTGATGGTCTCTGTTGCTGTCCAATTGTTCAGTCATGCGTAACTCTTCGTGACTCCGAGACCATAGCATTCCAGGCCCTTCTATGCTCCACTATCTCTGAAAGTCTGTCCAAGTTCACATTTGTTGTTTCCATGACACTATGTACCCATCTTATCCTCTCTCTTTCCTTTCTCCTTTTGCCTTCAGTCTTTCCTAATATCAGGGTCTTTTCCAATGAGTCTCCATCTTCTTATTATGTAGCTAAAATATTTAAGCTTCAACTTCCATATTTGACCTTCCAATGAATAGCTTGAATTAATTTCTTCAAGTATTGACTGATTTGATCTCCTTGCTGTCCAAGGGACTCTCAAAAGTCTCCTCCAGCACCACAATATAAAAGCATCAATTCTGCAGCAATCAACTTTCCTCATAGTCCAACTTTCACAGCCATACATTGTTACTGGAAAAACCATAGCTTTGACTTTATGGACCTTTGTTGGTAAAGTGATGTCTCTATTTTTTCATGTGCCATCAAGAGTCAATATTTATTGGTCCCTATTCTCACCCTTTGACTCTGAAATCATCTCTTGCCCCTCATATCCATTCCAATATGGGAAAGGCAGTAAATATGTGCCCTCCAAGTCATTTCTTTTCCAAAGAGAAACACACTTTCTTTTGTTCAGGTCCATTTCATATGAGGAATGTCCTGGAGATCAGGAGGGGAATGGGAGTTGTAGGGTGGTGGGGAATGGTTAAAGGTTCCTACCACAGAAAGGGCATTGAAGCAAGTTTAGAAAGCTCAGTTTGTGTTTAAGTGGATGTGTGTATGCCAGTAGGAACGTCTGACTTTGATCTTAGTTTCAACCTTGTCCATTCTTAAGTAGGAAATTAACTAGAGCTGATGTAATGCTCTCAATGTGAAAGTCTTATTGAGCTGAACAATCTCACTGCAAAAGCACTTAGCAAAGTTGTCAATAATCCAAGGGGCAAGCCCATTAATCATTCACAACAGGCAGAGTACCCTGGCATGGAGAAGGTTAACATTAAGGTTAGCTTAATGTTCCTACTTCTTGGCTCTCAAAATAGAAAGCAAAGAGGCTCTGGAGAGACTAGAGAAACGTCTTTGGGTAACCTTTAAGGAAATCTTTTTAGAGTTATTGCCAACAGCATGGGCTGTGTGAAAGTGTGACAAGGTTAGACACAGATTATAGATCCTTTTTTGCATTCATATAAAAGTCTTGGATGCAAATAGGTGTTTAAATATAGTAATGAATTCAGGAGCAATCTGGTGATGGGGGACACCTCTTCTTCTGAGATCACTTTTTCTAAAGGTGGTACCTCTGTTTCCCGTTTAGGGCATGGAATTGTCAGGAGTGTCCCAAAAGCCCTCTGGCAGAAACCCTCACCACCCACCATGATCTCCAGCAGGATGCTCCTTAAATGAGATAGACCATTAAAAAAAACAACAAACAAACAGAAAGCATATTTTTGATTCTTTTCTCTTAGCATTCTCACAGTATAACTTTCATGTTCACCCCTAGGCTTGCTCTGAGGCAACTTTCCAGATTTGTCATACCTCCCCATCCAGGAATCTCATGCGCTTTCCCTACTCCTCCCAAATGATTTGACAAGGGCATGGTGCTGAATGCACTTATTGGCTGTAGTAGCTTACTCTATCTTCATGGGGGAGTGGTGCCACTGAGGGAACATGAAAAGGAGGCTGGAGAGATCAAAGTTTGCTCATTTCACAGTTTCACTTGGGCAGGCCCAATTTTACTTTAATAGACAAATAAAAGTAGCCTGAAGAAGTATTTTAAAATAATCCTTATCATTTGTTGTGCTTTAATTCTTCAGTGGATTTCAGTCTTGTGGAGACTCCTCACTATACGTTACTTTCCCTCTCAAATGGTCCCAACAAACTGGCCTCCTTTCTGTTTTTCAGATGTGACATCTCCAGGCCTTCATTCTGGCCAGCCTTCATACTCAGAAGGCATTCTCTTCCTTATCTCTATATCCATGCATGTATATCGATAACAGTCTTCTATAGGAAACCTTTCTGGATTCTCATTCACTGCTAGGGCCCTACCTCCCTAATTACCCTATAGTTATTTTCTTTATATTTATTCTGCACGTACTTATAAAATGTATTTTATGCCTTCACCATTAGAATATAAAATCCTTGAAAATTGAGATTGTTTCATTCTTTGTATGTATTTTCCCCATTACCTGGCATGTGATAGGCTCAATATATGTTAGTAGATTGAGAGACTTTGTCATTCGATGCAGATTGTAACTCATCTGTACCTTAGTATGTGATTTGCAAGTATTCACCATCCCTCAACCAAAGAGATAACAAACCTCTGTAATGAGCTTCTCCAAATTATGATAGTGTCAATCTCAGTGACAAAGTTGATGAATGGACCCAAACCTAAAGCCTTCCCAGTTAACCCATTTTGCAACTTCAGAGTCACCTTTGAAAGTAATGTGTCTTTTGGTTCTTCTCTATCCTTTACCCTCATATCTAATAAGCTGTCAAATTTCATCAAAGATGGCAACCAGGATAGTGATGGGCCTTGAGATCATACAGAAGGAACTAGGAATGTTTAGCTTAGAGAAGGGAAAACACATGAGCATCCAGAGCCTAGCACAGTGGCTTATATACTTTTTGTTATTAATTTGTGTAGGGAGCTACCTGACCTCTACCAATGCAGATCAACATTTTCTTAGCAACTTGGTGTTGGTCTTTGCAGTTTATAGGCTTGCAAATATGAAGAGATTGATAAATATCCATCGAATTTGTCTGATTAAATTTGAAATGAAAATCAAGAGGAAAACTGCCTCATTTATAAATTTGCTAATGGGAGATGATGTTGAAATGGAAATGTATAAAACAGGGAATGGAAAGGTAAGAGAACAAGTAATTCTCAAACACCTACTATGTGCCAACAACTACTTATCAATGACCTACTATGTGCCAGGCATTGTGCTACGCATTTTACAAATATTATCTCACTTGGGAAAAATGTTTGTAAAACATTGAAAACAATGATCCTCTTCTATTAAAAGATGTGTGTTTCCCTTTATTCTTCTCCTATTTCTCTGGTCTAGGCTTGGTGCCTAGAGAAGTTGCATACATTTTCAAGGAAGTAATAATAGTCTTAACTTAATAACATTCACACAGTTTTCTAAAGTTTATGAAACACTTTCTCTTTTCCCACATTGGCCATGTCCAAAAATTACATCTCATTCTGCACCTTAATTCTATCCGTTTTCTTGTTTTTCCCTAACATGGGAGAAGGGAGTCATGGAAGAGGGGAAGGAGATATGAAGAGAGAAATAAATGCTTATTAATTGAAAAATGTTTTAGTAAAATTAAAATTTTTAAGATTTTTTAAAAATAGCCCTATCGGTATGGAGTAATTATTTTCTTCTGCTGAGGGGTCTCAACCTATAATTTCATTTGTGTAGGTAACTCAGCAGGGAAACTCTTTCCATCAGTGCAGACCAGCACCTCATCTATAACTTATGGTTTTGGAGGGCTGGAGCCCTGAGATATTCTCATTTGTCCAGTCACACAGTTAATAGGTGTCAAAAGCAGAACTATAATCAAGACCTTTCTGAATCTCAGGCCTGCTACTGAATCACTGCCCTGTACTACTTCTCCTTGCCAATCAAGATTAGCCAACCAAGAAGTACTTATTAAGTGCCTAGTGTGTGCCAGGCAATGTGCTAAGAGCTGAATATAACAAAGGAAAGCAAAACCAGCCCTTGTCCTCAAGGAGCTTCCATTCCAATAGAGGAGACACATCCATACAATAGGCATATATAATATATGGAAGATGACCTTAGAAGGGAAAGTACTAGCATCTGAGGGGACTGGGGAAGACCTCCTAGAAAAAGCAGCAGTTGAGCAGAGTACTGAAGATGGACAGGGATTCTGAGATGTGGAAGTATGGAAGGAAAGCATTCCAAGCACTGCAATGGAGGGAAAGTGGGAAGGAGGAAAAAACAAGCATTCATTAACTAATCACCTACCTTGTGCCAGGCACTATGCTAAGTGCTTTTTATAAGTATTATCCCATTTGATCCTTACAATAATCCCCAGAGAGAGGGGCTATTATTATCATTCATATATACATATATATATATATATATATATATATATATATATATAATGCATTTTACAGTTTTACAGTTAAGGAAACTGAGGTAGAAGGAGGTTAAGTGACTTGGTCAGGGCCACCCAGCTGGGAAGCATCTGAGGTAGAATTTGAACTCGGGTCTTCCTAACTGCTAATCCAGCTCTCTAGCCCCTGCACCACTTACTTAGCTGCCCCCAGAATATCATGTATAAGGTACAACAATACCAGGGTAGTTGAATTATAGAGTGAATGCTGGGGAAAGGCAGGAAGGGGCCAGGTTGTAAAGAGCTTTAGATGGCAAAGATAGGACTTCATATTTGATCCTGGAGGTAACAGGGAACTACTGGATTTATTGAGGGGAAGTAAGGGGACTTGACATTTAATAATATCCCAGAAGTGAAGCAATTTGCCCAGAGTGCCACAGCTGATAAATGCTAGAGCCAGACCCCCAGCCTAGGTCTGCTGACTCGAGCCCTGAGCTCCCTACATTGCACCACTGAGCATGAAAGAGATAAGGCAGCAAGCAGAAATACTGACTGCTATCCCCTTCCTGAGATGCTCAAGCACTGATAATATCTGATTTATGGACAGATTACGACAGGATTTTACTTTCATCTCCTAGTTAACGCAGGGAGGCCCTGACAGTATCTAAAAATCTAGGGGCTTTGGTCACAAGTAACACTCCTTGACTTTGGCAGAAATGCCCACAGGGGCCATTGGAAACCAGTACTTGACTCAGTGGTTGGATGTGAATCTTTAGGAAAGACTATGGTATGATGCAGCAACCAGAAGACTGGTTAGACACATTACTTCCTCCAAGGAAGTTAGAATTCAGTGACGAGTTTTGAGAAACTCAGTTGCCAGGGGTCCTTCAGGTTGGTTCCACCCTTGGTTTGTTCCAGTAAGCACTAGGGAATGAACTGTTCATACAAGGGAGGAAAGCACAAGGAAGAGGGTGGAGCATTCTCCAACTCAGCTTTGTTTCCTGAGGTTCTGATCCCCTCAGACTGAAGGGGTGAGGGTGAGGGTGGGGGACAGGGAAAGTTAGTGCCTCACAGGGGAAGACAATAACCCTAACATTTCATGGGGTTTCTGGTTGCTGCTGAAATGGTTATCAGCCATCTGGCCCCTCAGGAAACCAGTGCTGTCTGTGGCCCAGCCCAAAGAAGCAGGTGCTGACTGAATAACAGGGGGGAAAGAAAATGTCTGTGTCAACAGGCAAGGGAAATTCTGCAGGAAGGAAAGGAAGCCAGCCCACCAAAAGATATATATACACTGAGGCTGAGATATGATCTAATTACCATGCGGTAGCCCTGGGCCTGAAGGAAAGGGAAACACCACCAACTCTTCTGAGTTCTGCTGAGATCAGTGTTTTTCAGGATGGAGAAATCTTATTTTGGCTTTGTTTGGGGTAAAGGAGGAAAGAAGATCCCCAGCTCTATCTGGAGGGTTAGGAGTAAGGGGAAGTTGCCCTTCTAATTTAGCTCTGACTAGACTCACTACATAGGCACTCAGGAGAAGTGAGCTCCCAGTACTATTGCAGAGTTGGTTAGGGTTAGGGAGGTAACACAGTGGATAGAGCACTGGGCCTCATCTTCCTGAGTTCAAGTCTGGCCTTAGATACTTACTACCTGTGTGACCCTGGGCAAGTCACTTAACCCTGCTTTCCTCAGTTTCCTCATGTGTAAAATGAGCTGGAGAAAGAAATGGCCAAACATTCTAGTATCTTAGAAAAGAAAATCCCAAATGAGGTCGTGAAGGGTCAGACGTGACTGGACAACAGAGGGCTCATTTCTCCTCAGTGCCTAAGTAATCAGATGAGTCTGGGTTCAACTCCCCAGAGCTAGTGAACCATCAGTCCGCTCAATCACAGATGGCCCTTAAATGGGTAAATGTTCTGATATAGAGGTAGGGAACCTATGGCCTCAAGGCCACATGTGGCCTTCTAGGTCCTCAGGTTCAGCCTTTTGACTGAGTCCAAGTTTTACAGAACAAATCCTTTTACTAAGGGGATTTGTTCTATGAAGTTTGGATTCAGTCAAAGGGCCACACTTGAGGGCCTAGGGGGCCACATGTAGCCTCAAGGCCACAGGTTCCTCACCCTTATATCTGGTCGCTTCTTCTGTGACTCAAGAGGATAATTTCTACCAGCAAAGGATTGCTCTGGCCACACCAGTTAAAGAAGATTACTGCTGTAGAAAGTGAAAATTTTGGTCCAGAAATCTGGATTTGAAGCCCTCTTCCATGAGACCCCTGGAAGGTCATTTTTTTTAATCACTTTAAGCCTTAGTTTCCACATCTGTAAAATGGAGGTGATAATCATTGCACTACCTGCCTCACAAGGTTCATATGATCATAGTTGTTGTTCAGTCTTTTCAGTTGTGTCTCACTTTTCATGGACCCCATTTAGGGTTCTCTTGGACCAGTTTGCCATTTCCTTTTCCAGCTCATTTTATACTTAAGGAAACCGAGGCCAACAGGGTTAAGTGACTTGCCCAGGGTCACGAAGCTAAGAGGTGCCTGAGGCCAGATCTGAACTTGGGAAGATGAGTCTTCCTGACTCCAGGCCCAGCACCCTGTGCGCTATGACGCCCCCAGCTGCCCTTATGATCATGGATCTAGAAGTGAAAGGGACTTCATTAGGCCATCTAGTCTAACCCTGCCTCATTTTACAGATAAGGCAAGTGAGGCCTACAGAGGTGAGACTACTTCCTCAAGGTTCCTGTGAGCAGGGCTCTGTAGACCTGAAAGGGGAGTTAACACTAAAGACGCTGCCTCTGAAGGTATAATAAGTAACAGGGCAAGTGAAAAGCTATGGGAAATTATTAATGTTTAATGTTTAAAGAGCACTCAGAAGTACAGTGCCAAAGACATAGCCACAATACTCCCAAGTGGGGCCTGAGCCAAATTAAAATGTGATTGGGAAATATTTATTTATTTTTAGTTTTTAATATTCACTTTTTTAAATTTTCAGTTCTAAAATTTTCCTCCCTCCTTCCCCCTCTGCCTCTCCAAGAAGGCATGCAATCTGATATAAGCTATGCATGTACAATTATATTAAACATATTTGATTGGGGAATATTTAACAAAATAAATAAAAATACACTAGAACATAGACAATGATCACATGTGGTTCTCTGAGTCAATAGACAGGGATCTTTCTGGAAGGTGTGGTGGCCCCTTCTCTATTTGGGTTTGACACCACTACTCTGAAGCATCCGCTAAAGTAAGCAAGAAGTTGTGGCTTCCAACCCACAACTTAAAACCTTCTGTCTCCCTCAGCCTCCCTCTTCCGCTCATCGCCTCTTCCTAAGGATGTCTTTTCTCCCAACCCCTCCTTTCTAGGTCTTCCCTGTGTCTCTTCTCTGTCCTTTCCCTTTCTATGAGGAACAAGTTTAACAGGAGCCCCAAGGCTGTCAATCACCCTGCACTCAAACCCCACTCCAACCCCAACTCATATCCTGGTATCAAAGATTATTTAGTAACCACATTAATGTTACTCTTGGCTCTGCCCCAACCAAACAGTGCTTCCCTCCCATTCCTTCTAATATAAGTTCATTGTTCTGATCATTCAATAGTTAGGTAAAGCATTTATTAATCTGATCAGGATTAATGTGCCAGACTCTGTGCTAAGCCCTGGGAATTTTAATATAAGAAAAAAGCCCCTGCCCTCAAGGAATTTACATCCTCGCAGGCAAAGACCACATATGAAAAGAAGCTGGCAGGTTGGGGGAAGGAACTCACAGTGGGGGTTGGTGGGTGGGTAGAGAAGTAGTCTGGGGAGTCATGGGCTAGTCTGGGTTTGAAAATAGCAAGGATGCTTCCTCAAATAAAGGTTTCAAATCTCAATGGTCAAGGTTTTAAATCTCAATAAGTACGATTAAGCAAATAGTTCAATTAAGTTAGAAGAAAGCACAGTAAAAATCAAATCAGTAAACAGCTTTATCAAAAAATGTGACCTTCCAAATATTTCCAGTGCTATCTCCATTGTAAAGCCTACTCTCAGGTTATAGTTTATTTCCTCTCTCCTTAGTTGTATCGCTGGAGTGAGAGAGAATGGGCTGAATGTTGGACGAGGAGTCACTGTGACCTGGGTTCAAATCTCTCTGACATTAGCTGTATGCTGTTGTATATGTCGCTTAACTTCTCTAAATTTAAGTTTCCTCACCTGTAAAATGAGATGATGAATTCAATGATTAAATCCTGGTGTATGCTGGCAAATATTTAACAACTGGCTCTCTGAATAGGTAGGATATACTTTTAATTTTAATTTATGCATTGTTGCACATGATGCATATTATTTCATAATAATGCATTATTAATTTTTCTTCCATCACTTTTAAGAATTCAGACAATAAAACAATAAATCAAGCCCTAATTTGTAATTTGCCAGTTTCTGAGGTGAAAATGTTCACACTGAACAAGCTCTCGTGAGCTGGCCTTAGCCGGCTCCAAGAACAGTCCTATAATCTATCATTTTGCAATCCTAAATTCAGGGTCTTATATTAGCCCTCCAATTTCCCAGTGAGATGGGAGCAGAGCACAGGCAGTGAGCTTACACCAGGGGAATACTGCATAAACTTGGATGATTCTCATATTCAAAGCTACATATGTGTGATAGAACAAATACCCTGAACAACTCCCTCCTTCCCTCCCCCACCCCCGTTAAGTTAAGCTAATTTTTACTCTAAAAGTATTGATTGAGACTACTTTTGAGTCTTGATTGGCTCAGGATATTAACATCACTTCCTTGTCACCAGAGCACAAAGCAGCCCCCAGGGAGGTCTCTGATATTTCACTGGTGCATCACAATCTACAACTCCAACAAGGGAGATTGGCTCAGCTTAATCAACTAGAAGCATCTTCATTGCCTACTCCTGTTGAATATTCTTTTCCTGCTATAGCTGAGTAAATCTCCTTTTGTTACCTTTGAATGACCAGAGTGTCTCAGATCTGCCAGGGGACTGGCCAGAGATAGGCCCAGCTCAGAACAATGGGCAAACAGGAAATCAGGATCATTCTTTCTGGGGCGGGCTTGGAAACCATTCTCCTGTCTGTGCTTGAACCCCAGCGCTGAAAACAGGCTTTGCTCAAATGCTCCTAAGGCCTAGAGCAGGGGTGGGGAATCTGCAGCCTTGAGGACACATGTGGCCCTCTAGGTCCTTTGACTGAATCCATGGGACCACACTTGAGGATCTTGAGGGCCACATATGGCCTTGAGGCTGCAGGTTCCCCATCCCTGACAGACCTAAAGGTAATAGCATAAGGTCAGCACTGTGGATCAAAATCTTTGACTTTACTTTCAAGATCCAAGTGCAGGGACATGTCTCCTGTATTAGTTGCCCTGAAAGTTTATCAGTTCAATCCAAATGTGTTATGAGTCAGCATTACTGACTGTTTTGCCCTTAGTCTTTTGTTATGGTATATCTATACTTTACAGTCGAATGACCAAACATGTTTGTCTCCCCTGGCCACTGGGGAATCAAGAGATATTAGTTCAAACTAGGTTCAAATTCTCAGAATTATTCTTGATTCCTCTTCTCCCTCACTCCTATATCCAATTAGTTTCCAAGTCCCATACATTCATACAGATTGGGGGATCTTAATCTGAGGTCCACTGACTCCCAAGGGATCTGAAGATAGATTTTAAGTGGTTCATCAATTTTTGGGTTTTTTTTAATATTTTGAAAAATCTACATCAATACATTTTGTGGAGTTTGGGGGTAATATTTGTATTTTATGCATTTAAAAACCTTATTCTGAAAAGGGGTCCATAAGCTACATCAGACTGCCAAAGGAGCAAAAAAGAGATGAAAACCCCCTGGCCTAAACTGTTGCAGTAACCCTCTGCTTACAGTTTTGTCTCCATGCTATCCATCTTTTACTCTATTGCTGAACTAATCTTTCCAATGCGCCAATCTGATCGCGTCATGCTGAAAGCCTTTCAATAGATCCCTATCACCTCCAAATTAAAGAGACATTCCTAATTCAGTACTTAAGACTCTTCTCAATCTGACGCCAATCTACCTTTCCAGTTTATAGCATTGTACTTCCCTCTCAAATCTCTACATTCAGACAAATTGGATTGTTCATTTTTTCCCCCCAATCTAACCCTGTTTTTCCCCTGACTTCATGCCTTTGTGTAGACTGATCCAAATACCTGGAATCTCTAGGAGGCCGTTAGACAGCACTGCACCTAGAGTCAGGAAGATCGGAGTTCAGATGCAGCCTCAAATACTTCCTAGCTAAGTGATCTTTGGCAGGGCACTTTACCGGTACCTCAGTTTCCACAAATGTACAATAGGGACAGCTAGGTGGCACAGTGGATAGAGTGCCAGTCCTGGAGTCAGGAAGACTCATCTTCCTGAATTCAAATCCAGACTTAGCCACTTACTAACTGTGTGACCCTGGACAAGGTACTTAACCCTGTTGGCCTCCATTTCTTCATCTATAAAATGAACTGAAGAAGGAAATAGCAAACCACTGCAGTATCTCTGCCAAGGAAACCCCAAATGGGGTCATACAGAGTCAGACATAACTGAAACCACTCAACAACAAAAAAGTGGGGATAATAACAGCACTTACCTCCCAGGGTTGTCATGAGGATCAAATGAGATGATATTTGTGATGCAGGTAGCATGGTGCCTGGTACATAGTAGGTGCTATGGAAATACCACTATGATGATGATGATGATGATGATAATGATGAGATTAGGAAGCTAAAATGCAGGGAATACCAGGGAATTGATGTTGTCTTTGCCTGACTCAACCACTCTCTGTAAAGCTTGCATCTTTTTATTACATGTGGTTTGTATATACATCCCCTGACCTGCACAGATATGTTCTTGTGGTCAGGGAAAGGATTCACCACAACTTCTTCTGACTCCATCATACCTGCTGAGCCATGGCTCAAATATATCATTAGTTACTAGATCTTTAGACAGGAGCTCCTGGGTCTTTCAAAGCCCTTGGAACTGTGCCTATCCCTCAAGTTTTGTGTGGGTAAGACACAGGTATTATACACAGAACCCTGGATTCATGAAACCCCCCTGACACGCCCCACAGTCGTAGATTGTGACTCCCTTCTATTATTATTATTGTTATTTTGGAAGTCTTTCACAATTTGAATACGTAAATTACCTCATAGATGACTTTCTCTGGAGGTCTTCAAACGAGATAATTCATTAGATTGTAAGCTTCTTCAGAGCAGGGAGTGCATTTTGACTCTTTTTTGTATACTCAGCGCCTAGCATTGTACCTGGCATATAGTAGGCTCTTAATAAATGTTTATCAGCTGAATGAATGAATGGATCATTACTTGTTAAGGGCATTGGGGAGTTGTTCCTATTGACTGGTTCTTCTCTTGGAGTGAGGAAGAGAGAATAAACTCATTTTATAGCTCTAGGCTGGATCTGGAGCCCATCTTTATCATCATTCAACTCTGCCATATTCTGCTACATGCTTTTGTCTGGGTTCTGAAGCAGCAAACCCTTGTATAACACTGTTAGAGTATGCTGTGGCATATCCCTTGGCCCATTCAATAATTAGGTACTGAGCCTGAGCCTCATATATTTTATCTAGTTTGTATCTTGTCTATACCTACACATGTACGTGTCTTCTCTCCTACTAGAACATAAGCTCATTTAGGGTAGGGACTGTCTTCCCTTGCTTTTTGTATCCTCTGGGCTTGGCACAATCCCTGAAGCAAAATAAGTACTTGATAAATGTTTGTTGATTGGTTCATTTCGATCAAGCCCTTAGCACCGCTTGACTCACATACAATTCAAAGCCTCAACACGTTGTACATGTACTAAGCTCTCTATGCCTTCCACTAGGCCTCAGGGCATCTGGCTGCTTCTTTCCCCCTTGGTTCTGCCCCTATAGTATAGATCTTTGCATGGATCATCTACTAGTTGGATACTAGGTCCTTCCTCCATTCCTTTACACTTTGCTGTGTAAGTTACTCAGTAAGAAATTCTGGCTTTAATCAGAGTGGTAGGAATGAATCATAGCAGGTTAACATCATTATAGCTAACATCCACATTCCCTAGTCCATTATCCTTCTTCAGTCCTTGCATTAGCTTCTCAGCAGCAGTGAGGCCAAAATTTAGAACGGTCACTTTCCCCCCATCTTTCCCAGTGGGGAGTGGGTGAGAGTGTTCGTGCAAGCTTCTCATTCATGACAAGAGTTCATCAGTAAATCAGATTAGTATGAAAGAGAAACTCAAAGCACTTTGCTGGTCTCTCCTGAAAGCAATAATGGGTTCCATAAGCAAGATGGCACCATTTGTGGCTTCACTTACAGGTGGCATGGTGTAGTGCATAAGGAATTAGACTCAAAGTAAGGAAGACCTGAGTTAGAATCCTCCCTCAGATGCTTACTAGTTGTGTGACCCTGGACAAGTCATTTGCTCTCTTAGTGCCTCAGTTTCCTTATCTGTAAAATGGGCATAATAATCGCACCCACCTCACAGCGTTGTTATCGGGACCAAATGAGATAAAATCTAAAACATTTTGCAAACCCTGAAGTGCAATATAAATGTTAGCTCCTATTACTCCCCATTTGTGCAAACTCTCCCAATTTTTCAAATCCCTTGACTTAAGTTTTTCTCATCACTCACACAACTTCAGTCATGCTTATCTATTTGTGCCATGGAAGTCCTCTGTGAGAGGCCATGGGTGTTACCCACACTGCTCTGTATCCACAAGAACACCCTTGATGTGTCACAGTGAAGGTACAAGAAAACTAAGGATCCCAACACTGTGGGTATGATGTTTTCATCTGTCTTCTTTGCTTATACTCTCAATACATGTTCTGCTCACTACCACATATCTAGGCCATTGTGATCAATGCTACACCCACTGTATTTTATCTGTCTGACTCAGGGGCAGCAAGATATAGTGAGTAGAGTGATGAACTGGGAGTAAGGAAGACTTGGGTTTGAATCCCACCTCTTACTTTAGCTGTCTGATCATTGCCAAGTTATTTAAATTTTCTGGGCCTCAATTTCTTCATCCGTAAAATAAAGGAATTGCATTTGATGCCCTTCAAGATCCTTTCCAACTGTAAATCTATCATCCTCTAAACCCCTGGCTCCGTGTAGACTTTGAGCAAAAATGCCAATGATTTGGTCCACAATTCACTCAGCTGTATCTCACAGCCCAGATAGGATAAAAATCTTCTACGAAAGTTTCCTACATATTTAAGTGGTTCCCCAAACCCTGCTATGGTTTTCTATGATACAGAGTTAGGGGTTAGACTAAATGATGTCTGAGGTCCTTCTGACTCTATAATTCTATTTCCTGGGATGTTATAGAGAAAATTCATCAGGCAGGAAGTTGAACTAAAGGATCCCTAAGGGCTCTTCAGTTCTGAGATTCTATGAGTCAATGGGTTCTTGCTCTGTTGACCAAGATGGAGTTCTGGTAATAGGCCTGAAGAAAAACATTATGCCAGCAGGAACTTTTTGGGCAGAAACTAAGCCAGCCCCTGCAGCTGGAAATCCAGAGCTGCTGGATTTATTTTACTCCCATAATAAAATTAACGTAATCTATTTAGATTTTTTTTAATGTTTTGATTACATTGAGTCATTTCCTTTGGAATAAAAAAAATACCACAATTGTTTTTCAAAAACTTTCTTAAACTTTGAATATATTTTCAAAACAACTTTCCTAAGATTTGGAAGGCTTCATAAACCTCAGACTTCCTCTATATTTTCTCTTCCCTGACCTAAGCAGGTGTCCATGTTGGGTGGTCAGGAAATCTCTCAGTCAAATATCATAGAGTCCTAAAGCTAAAAGGCACCTTCACAATAATCTAGTTCAACCCCCTTGTTTCAAAGGTGAGAAATACAGATAGTGAGAGAACTAGGACCTCAATGCCTTAATTCCTACTGCTGTTTTATATCCTACACTTCTCATTATTAGCAATCCAAAAGCGAGACATGAGCCATGTCAGAATCTCTCTTCAATATCTGTGCCTAACCTCTATCTATGACACATTTAGTCCAGCTACTGGTATTTTAACCTCTAACCTATTTTTCACCGTGGCTGTGACTGCTATAGTGCGTCATTTGCCAGTGGAACCTCCATGATTCCCGGAAAATACAGTACATCAGAGCTGAACTTGGCATTTTCCCACACTAGTTACTTGGTCTCACACAATCATGGGAAACAAACTTCTCAGCTTCAGGACGTGAGGAAGTGCAGAGGATAGTGAAGTGGGAAACCAGACGCGAAAGGGGGAAGTAAAGAAGGAAATGATATTCATTTGGGTTGGGAAGGGGAATAAGTGGAGTAAGATGGCCTCTGAGAAACCAAACCCCATGTACCACAGTCAATACATTGCTGTCCCACTAACATTAAAGCTACCTTATGCTAGTCCATGTGGTGCTTTATAGTGTTCACAAGCAATTTCCCATTATCTCATCCACACAATGGTCCTATGTGATAGGTAGGCAGATGACATCATCATTTTATAGTTAAGGAAATTGAGACCCATACCTGTGAAGTGACTTGCCAAAGTAGTAGACCCAAGAGTGGAATCGAAATTTTCTTCCTTCTCATTTAGTGCTCAGTCCCCTATGTCACACTTATTTTCCCAAATCATACTCCCTCCCATTGGCCAACAGAGTATGATTCTGCTTGCAGGTGTGGTCCTACTTCCAAGGTTCTTAAAAATCTGGTATTGCCTTCCCTTTCCAGCATTATATTAAGCTGCCCTCATATTATTCTGCTCTATTCTCCAGCTAAAATAAACTATTTTCTGTCTTCTAAAAATGAACTGTATTCCCATCCCTTCCCACCTCACTCATCTTTACTCAAACAATGGTATGAGTTGAAACTCTATCTACTATGCCATTCTGACTCCAGAAAATATGATTTCTTCTAAAAAGGATTATTTGCTCTACTGTTATTTAATAAGTTAGAGTCACAGCCCAGATTCAACTCTTGGCTGTCTCATTTGGGAAAATCAATTTTATACTAACTTGTTTGCCTACTCACCCTCTTAGAAGGCCTTTGGAGACAATGACTATATCCTCTTACTCTTCTGCCATGCTTTGCATATAGTAGGTGCTCAATAAATATTTGATAAATGAACAGAATGAAAGCTCGATTGTATTGTTGCTATGTAAAAACCTTTCTCTTCTCCTGATTCTGCTCTTCCTATGTCTCTGAACCCTTTTTTCTTCTTCTTTAAGGCAACACAAACTTAGTTGTCCACTGGCTTGTTTTCAAGGTGTACTCATCATTCTCTAATTTTTAAACTTTTCTCATGTTCCTCCCTTCTTGTTATCTACTCTACTGAAGATTATTCTTCATGGTGCAGGGCATGATTTAAATCATATAAAAAAACCAGTTATAAGAATGGCTGATTCCCCACTCACCCTGCAATTCCTATGTCATGGTGCGTCACTTTGGTCTGTAATTAGGTTGATGTCTGTAGTATGCATTAATGATTATAATCATTAAAGTCCTGTTCTCTTCTTGCTCTATTCTGCCTCCTTCCCTTGCTGATCTGATCTGCTCCCACTTTACCTATCACATCTTTGGAAACAAATCCCATAATTCTCTTCCCAACATGGACTTCCCTCCTGAGCTCTAGTCCTGAATTTCCAACTGCCTTTTGGACACCCACACCTGGACATCTCATTGGTACCTTAAAATCACTAAATCTAAAGTAAACCATCACCCAATAGTATAGATTTTTTTCCTTTTCATAACAGCTGTCCACCTTTAAAGCTCAAATATATAAATGTAAGTTATTATCAGTGTGTTGGTGTCTATAACTACAGAATTATTAAAGTACTCTGGCACATTGTATATATACAGTATGAACTGTAGATATTTTAAAAGAGGTTAAAACTAGTATTCATGGTGTACATAATTTTAAAGAGAAAATTTATCTGGATTGGATAGGTTTCAGGTCTTTTATCAAGGGAGGTAAAAACCAAAGCCACAGGAATCCAGTAGCTCAAAAGCCTCTCCATGGAAACAAATTGGGTTGTTATCTACAGACCTACTCACAGTCAAAGAATTGATAGAGTTGAGCCAGAAGAAAATTCTTTTTTCAAAACCAGAGTATTATGACTTTTTAATTCATTTTTAAATAGTATTTTATGCTTTTCAATTACATTTAAAGACAAATTTTAACATTTGTTTAAAAATTTTGAGTTCCAAATTTCCTTCCTCCCTCACCTTCCTAAGACAGTAATTTGATACAGGTTATATGTGTAAGCAATCATGTAAAATATAATTCTATATTAGTCATATTGTGAAAGAAGAAACAGACCAAAAAAACTACAAAAAAAATAAAGGAAATGAAGATAGTATACTTCCATCTGCATTCAGAGTCCATCAGTTCTTTCTCCAGATGCGAATAGGATTTTTTCTCATGAATTCTTTGGAATTATCTTGTATCACTGTATTGCTGAGAATAGCTAAATCATTCATAGTTGATCATTGTGCAATGTTGCTGTTACTGTGTACAATGTTCTCCTGGTTCTGCTCATTTCACTTTGCATCAGATCATATAAATCTTTCCTGGTTTTTCTGAAATCCACCTGCTCATTATTTCTTATAGCAAAATAATATTCTATTACATTTCTATACCACAACTTGTTCAGCCATTCCCCAATTGATGGATATCGCCTCAATTTCCAATTCTTTGCTACCACAAAAAGAACTGCTATAAATATTTTTGTACAAGCAGGTCCTTCCCACCCCCCTTTTTTGTTGTTTTTGGATCTCTTTGGGATACAGACATAGTAGTGGTATCACTGGAACAAAGGGTATACACAGTTTGTTTGCCCTTGGACCAAATTGCTCTCCAGAATGGCTGGATCAGTTCACTACTCTACCAACAATGCATTAGTGTTCCAATTTCCCCACATCCTCTCCAACATTTATTATTTTCCTTTTCTGATATATTAGCCCATCTGATAGATGTGAGGTGGTACATCAGAGTTGTTTTAGTTTGCATTTGTCTAATAAACAGTGAGTTAGAGCATTTTTATATAACTATAGATTGCTTTGATTTCTTTACCTGCCTGTTCATGTCCTTTGACTACTTGTCAGTTGGGGAATGACTTACATTCTTATAAATTTGATGCAGTTCTCTATATATGTGAGAAATGAGGCATTTATCAAAGACATTTGCTGTAAAAATTTTCTTAGCTTTTTAATCTTGGCTGTATTGGCTTTGTTTATACAAAAAACTTTTAATTTATGAATTTTTTAAATGTTTGTGTAGTATCCCCCACTCCTCTTGACTTTGTTAAAAGGAATGTGGACAGTTCAAAACTTATCATCAGGAGATCCCTACATGAGTAAGATTTCCAATCCTAGGCCAGACTTCACTTATTCCAAATAATTTTTAATATATATATCAAGAGAATTTGAACAATCTAAGGAGTTCTTCATAGGGCAATTCAACCAGACTTGACTCAACCTCCTCTGAGCCTGGGTAGCACTGTATTCATCCCTCACTGATGAAACTAATCACATATTGTGATATGGACAAAAAAAACCTCTTAAGATAATCATTTCATATTATATTTCTTGGGGGGTGAGTCACATCTATGCATACCCCTCTATTTACTAAACTATAAACTCTACAAAGGCAGCAACCTTATATGTTGGCTCTAAGTGACTGGACAGAGCTATCAAGACTTGGTTCCCATATAAGATTTGCTTCTAAAGTGGGATAGAAAAGGACTGACTTTCCATGTGACAGACCATCTCTTTCTGGAGTTTAATTTGAAATGCTAGTGAGTCTTCCTAGGCATTGTCTTATTGTGTTATTCATGTTTCTATCCATTGGGCTCTCCAGGGAGGGGACTGCTGATAAATGTTTAAAAACTGATCATTTGGGGGGGGGGGGGATGTAGTATGGCACACTTTTAAGTTTAATGTACATTTTAAACATTTTCTTTTTCACTTTCTTAGGTATAGACAATTAACAATGCAAAAAATTAAGCCCTTACACTTGCTGATTTCTGAAATATAAATGTACACAATGAAAATTTAACAACAGGCTCCAAGCCAAGCTGCCTCCAGTTTGCCAATCCCCTTACCTCTACCCCCAGCCTACCATAGTGCTTTGTGCTTAGTACACATAGTGGGATCAATAAGTCCTTTACTGGATGAGCCAGAGAACTTGCTCTTCCCTACTTCATTCATTTATTCAAAAAGGATTTTAAGTGCTTACAAAGTGCAAAGTATTGTGCTGGGGCCTAGGGCTACAGTTGTTCAGTCATGTCCAACTCTTCATTTGGGGTTTTCTAGACAAAAATACTATAGCAGTTTGCCATTTCCTTCCCCAGCTCATTTTACAGATTGAGAAAACTGAGGCATACAGGATTAAATCACTTGACCAGAGTCACACAGTTAGTAAATGTCTGAGGCAGTACTTGAACTCAAAAAGATGAGTCTTCCTGACCCCAAGTCCAGCACTCTGTGCCACCTAGCTGTCCCTGGGACTACAGACACAAGGCAAAAAGCAAAAGTAAGTAATCCCTGCCATAAGGTGATTACATGGGAGTGGGGGAGGGGAAACATATTTACACAAAGATTGCTAGCTGGAGGAATCAGGAAGTGGCACCAGAACTGAGCTTTGAAGAAAGTTAAGGATGCCAAGAAATGGAGACAAGGAAGGGAGTGCATTCCAGGTAGGACAATGAATTGATAAAGGTAAATTAATTGATCAAAGATAAAGAATAAAAAATGATTGGGTTGTCTTAGCAAACAATAAAACACAAAGTAGCCCAGTTATCTAGACTGGAGACAGAGGACAATGAGCAAATAAGAAAAAGTTCTTAGTTCATTAGCAAGTGAAAAGTTAAGATACGGATATATTTCTTTGGTAACCATATACAAGGAATCCAGGTTAGATGATGAGAGTGGAAGCAAGAAACTAAGAGAATAAAGACTTCTCTGGGAGGCAGAAGGAAAACACAAGCTTTTAGGTTGAATCTAAGCGACTGGACAGAGCTATCAAGACTTGGTTCCAACATAAGATTTGCTTCTAAAGTGGGATAGAAAAGGACTGACTTTCCCTATGACAGACCATCCCTTTGTAGATTTTAATTTGAAATGCTAGTGAGTCTTCCTAGGAATTGTCTAAATTAGGCACTATGTCTAAGTTGCCACCAGGTAGATGGATGGTGATAAATATGATTTAGATAGCAGGTTTTCCACTGGTTTAGCTACCAAAGAAATATAGATTAGTTCGTTATTTGATATATCTATCAAAACTAAGATGCTTTATTAAATACAGCAAAGGGTATCATCTGCTGCTTACCAACATTAATATAATAGAATTTATTAAAAGCAAAATTTAAATAAATGCAAAGAATTTAGTAGATATGATTCAGTGCATATGCCTCCATTATTAATTAATCCTCAGGAACACCCTAATTCTCTTTCCAGGTTTAAGTAGAAAGCAACCTTCTAAAACTCTTAAACTAAAAGTGATAAAAAGGATAAAAGTCTGCAGGGTATCTATATATTCAAGTATATACCCAAGCTTTGGGTCTTTAGCATGGCTTGACATCAAAACCTCTTTGGGGAAGCTTTTCCTTAGCCCTTGATCTTTCTTCAAAAGGCTAGTCCTTTCTGTTCTGTCTTTTTTCAGTTGCGTCTGACTCTTTGTGATCCCATTTGGGGTTTTCTTGGCAAAGATACAGGAGTGGTTGCCATTTCCTTCTCCAGCTCATTTTACAGAAGAAAAAACTGAGGCAAACAAGGTGAAGTGATTTACTCAAGGTCACAGTGCAGTTTTGAACTCAGGAAGATGAATCTCCCTGAATCCAGGCCTGACATGCTTTCCACTGTGCCACCTACCTGCCCTAGTATTTTACCTATGTGCTTACAATTTCTCTACCGAAAGGCCCAGTTTATCTTCATGATCTTTCTTCTCTTTGTGAGCCAATAGAAAAGAGAAAATAGCAGCAACTAGATGCTTTAAGCTCAGTCAAAACCTCTAGATCAGTGGTGTCAAACTCAAAGAGAAATAGATCTCTGCCAGTCATATATTGACTGAGAAAACCACAAATGAACATTATGTTATATTGTACTTTTATTTATTTTGTTAAACATTTCCCAGTTACATTTAATCTGGTTTGAGCTGTGCTTGGTAGTTTTTCAAGCATAATGTGGCCAGATCCATAGTTTCCCTGTAGGTCAACCTCTCAGCCACTCCCTCTCCTACAAGCTATTTAGCTGCTAGAAATTTTGCAAATTACTTTTCATCAAGTGGTTTCCTAGCAGTCATCACTAAAACAAGATTAGAAATTACTCTCACTCTCTTAAAGTTTTAATTTTTAAAGATGGCTTGAAATCCCTGAAATCCCAGCCTTAACCAGATTTTGCTTTTTTGTCTTTTGTTTTATTTTGTTTAGTGGGTAGAGCAGAAGTTATTAATCTTTTTTTATGTGTGTCATGTACCCCTTTGGGCAGCTAGATGGTGTAGTGGCTAGAGTGTGTGGCCTGGAATCAGGAAGACTTACCTTTCTAAGTTCAAATCTGACCCCAGCCACTTACTAGCTATGTGATCCTGGGCAAGTCACTTATTTAACCCTGTTTGCCTCAGTTTTGTCATTTGTAAAATGAGCTTAAGAAGAAAATGACAAACCACTCAAGTATCTTTGCTAAGAGAGCCACGAAGGGGATTACAAAGAATGGGACACAACCGAAATGACTCGACAACAACAACAACATGCACCCCTTTGGTAGTGTGGTGAAATTTATGCATCCTTTTTCAGAATGATGTTTTGTCACCTACATTTATAATTGAAGGAAATGTTCAGTTCCAGTTTGAGTTAATGAAAATAAAGATGTACTTCCCTCACCCCAATTCATAGCTCCTCTAAAATCTATCACAGTCCCATTTGGCATCTGTGGAACTCAGGTTAAGGACACTTGATGTAGCAGAAGAGTCATGTAGTATATAGAGTGCTAGACTTGAAGCCAGAAAGAACTGATTCCAAACTTTGTCTTCAACAAGTAGTAGCTGTATGAGCCTGGCCAAGTCATTTAATTTCTCTTGGCTTCACGCAAGTCCCTAGGACTTTTCTCCCTACTGGTAGAGAAGTTGTAATCTGACCCTAAGCCCAAATATAATTGTCACATTTCCCTTTATAGCCTCATATATATCTTCACCATCTGTGGTTAATAATAATGATAATCGCTTGCATTTCTATACTGCTTTAAAGTTTACAAGGTGCTTTATTTACAACTGCAGGAGGCTGGAATGTAAGCATCGTTATCCTGATTTTACGGACAAGTGAACTGAAGAGAACAGAGGTAGAGTAATCTGCTCATAGTCAGAAAGCTAATGTTAGAGCCAGGTTATGTCACTAGTTTGAGAATTCTTGCTGAGAAGGGTTTCTATAAGGAATTAAGGGATACAGAAGTCGGCAAACTGAGGCTTGTAGGCACAAAGTGCCACAGAGCTTTAGATGGTGGTGGTTGTGATGGGGATGGTAAATGTAGGAAGCCATTGTTTTGTTTTCAATTCAGCATTCTTCTATTGTGTAAATGATTCATCTTCTGAAGCAACCGTTCCCTTGCACAACAAGGAAGTAAGCAAAAGGTGCCTTGTACTAATTTCCAACTGCAAGTCTTTCCGGCTCAGGATAATCCACAATTGATACAATTACTGTGGACCTTAAGGACCTCCTCCCATTTTTTGTTAATCAGCTAGGGATGAATAATTTGCTCTGACTTCACTGTGACATCAGCTGGCTCATCTCCTCTGGATGCTGTGTATTCTAGCCATTGGGGGGTGGAGGGTGGGATTTATGTGTCATTTATTTGCTTCCTTTGTGGATTGTGGTTTTCCTGGCAGGGAGTAAAAACGGCTCAAAGAGAAAATGGAAGAGCTAATTGTCTAACCTATGTAAAAGATCACAAGAATTTCCTGCACTTTCCCCCCCATTAATGCCAGATGTTGACGCACAGCTAGAAACTACCGTTTCTTCTGGGAAGAAAAATGTGTCTAGGGACTGTGGCTGAAGAGGGAAAAAAAAAACACCAACTTTTAGCAGCTTGTTTTATCTTAACAGGTCATTATGTTTGAAATGAAGCTGATTGTTACAAAAACCTGGCAATCCTCACTGGGATGTATTTAGGGTCTTCAATTTAGAGATGGAAGGGATCGCAGAGGTCATCTAGTCCAACCCCCTCATTTTGGAGATGAGGTGAGATTGAATCTCATAGATGATAACTGCCTCGCTCAGAGTCACACAGCTAGGAGTCAAGAACACCTGAGCTCAAATCTGGCTTTAAACACTACACCAGCAGTGTGACCCTAGGCAACTCACTTGACCTCTATCTTAATCAGTTTACTCATCTGTGAAATGGGAATAATGATAACACCCACCTCCAAAGTTGTTGAGAGTATAAAATGAGATACTATTTGTAAAGTGCTTTGCGGACCTTGAAGCACCGTGTAAATGCCAGTTAACTAGTTTGCTAGTAGTAAATAGTGATTCTCTGACCACAATCCGATATCCTTTCTACTTCACCAGGAAGTCTCTATGATTTTTTTTTTTTACTGATTCTGCAGGCTTTGAACTTTTGTGTATCAATCGGCAATTGATTGTACTTGACACATTAATAAAAATAGCTTATGTCTCTATAGATCTTTAACGTTTGCAAAGTGCTTTTTAATACACTGATCTCATTAGAGGCTCACATCAAGGATATGAATTATTATCAGAGCCTGAGGGCAAGAGATGTTGCATAATTTGTCTATGATCACATGACTAGTAAGTATCTGAGCTCAGATTTGAGTCCAGATCTCTCTGATTCCAAGACTTGCATTCTATTCAGTATCAGTTCAACATATATAGATTGTGTGGGGTGAAAGACCCTCACTAATTAAAAGTTATTCTATAATAAGGAGCCATCTCAGGGTGGGAACAGAAATAATTTTTTTTTGATTCTTGAGAATAGGGTGTCCCCTGCTAGCACAGAGCAGAACCAGCAAAGGAGGCGCTTTACAAGGCGCAAAGCACCCATAATTATACCTAACACAAGAGAATTCCCACCCACCTCTGACCCTTCTCACCATTGGCTGGGAGGCAGGCTTACAATCTGAGCATGAAAGCTAGACAAAGAACCGGGAAATCGAGGCACATTCCCCTAGAATGATTACAACTGAGGTGACATCTATAAATCTGAAGAAGGAGAATAGGATAAGGAGAGGGGGAGACCCTCTCCATTCTCTTACAGTACTTTTACAGTAAAGGAAAGCAGGTCACAGTGACCCTATCGTTACTGAGTAAATCTTTAAACCAGAACCAGAAGAAAGAACAGAACCAGAAGAAAGAACCAGAACCAGAAGAAAGAGCCATCAGACTCTCATGGCCTCAGAATTTTTCCACTTCCCTATTTCTTGATTTTTAAACATTTCTTAGTATAGATATAGATATATATTTATATATATATATCTTCCCTGTGAAGTCTTCACATTTTATTTAGCTCACACATAGATCAATGAGGGAAGGGGAAGAAGAGAGGAATCTACCCAATTAGCATTTTTCAAGTACCTGCTAGAATCACAAAGACAAAACAGAAAGTTAGCCTTGCCTTCAAAGAGTTTACCTTCAGAGGATCACAAAATTTGAGAGTGGGAAGAGACTTTGATGACCATCTAGTCCAACCCATATGCAAAAGGAATCTCCAGTGTAACATATCAAATAAATTGACTGGGAGATTCAATCTGGGAAAAAAGCTAAAACTGAATAGATTTCCCATGGTCACTCTTAATGTCCTTTCTTTGTCTTTGTAAGAAATGAGGCCACTGTTAAAGGGTAGAGAGAATGGTTCAGCAATCTGGAGATATAGAACAATACCAACAATTCACATTTATGTAGGTCATGTTATGTTTATGGCTGCTCATAACCTAGTCTAACTAGAATGTGCAGTTTGCACAAATGACTTCCTGTTATTTGTGTTGTGTCTCCACTGTAGACTACACTAGTAATCACAGGTCTGATCTCCGGTTTCTTTTGTAGTCTGCCCACTCTCAGGCTGTGTTCCCTGAGAAGCAATGCAGCAGGTCACCTACCATGTATATGCTTCTATAATGAGGGATTTGGCCTTAAGAACTTCCCATGATGCCTCCAGACAGGACATCTAATTGGCATCATGAAAAGCTATGCAGGGATCAAGGGCTCACTACAGTTATTGCTTGGCTTTTAGAAAGAGTTTGAAGGTCATGTTACCAAAAGAACCTCTCAATTTAGTCAAGCCAGTGGTTCAACTGCCTATGAGTACTTATAGAGTCTGTGCCAGTTCTAATAGGATCATAAGATTTAGAATTGGAAGCAACCTTAGAAATCACCTAAGAATCAAGGATTCTTAATTTAGGGCTCATGAACTTCAAAAAATCAATAAATATAGTTCAATATAATTGCTCTCCTTTGTAATCTGAGGTTCTTATTTTATGCATTGAAGAAAACTATTCTGCCAAGGGGTCCATAAGCTTCACCAGATTTCCAACGACATAAAATAAGGCGAACTCTTGACGTAGGCTAACTTCCTTATTTCACTGATGAGACAACTGAAGCCTAGAGAAATTAAACAATCTAAGTTGCCCAAGAAAATATAGACAGTAAAATAGTAGAACTTGTTTCAAACCTAACTTTTGACTCCATATCTAGTGGTCTCCCACTACGTTGTTGTTGAATCATTTCAGACTCTCTGTGACCTCATTAGAGGTTTTCTTGGCAAAGATACTGGAGTGGTTTGCCATTTCCTCCTCCTCATTTTACATTTTATACTCCTCATTTAAAAAACTTGTCATACGTATGAGGAACTGAGGCAAATAGGGTTAAGTGACTTGCCCCAGGATCACACAACTAATCAGTGTCTTAGGCTGTGTTTGAACTCAAGTCCTCCTGACTCCAGGCTGGCACTCTATCCACTATAACACCTAGCTGTCATTCCATTATCCACTAATCTAATTGGGATAATGGTGATAGTGATGGTGGTGATGTTAATGATTTGCACTGGAATAGTACTTTACAACTTACAAAGAAATTTCTTCATAGTCACCTTCATCTCTTCTTAAGATCATAGGTTCACGACTTGAAGGAACTTTAGTGGCCATCCCATCCAACTGCCTCATTTTACAAACAAAAAATCTCAGGCCTGGAGAGGTGAACTCACTTGTCCCAGATCTCCCAGATAGCATAGGCAGAGCCAGGATCTGAACACAGGTTTTTGTTCTGTTCCAGCAATGCAATTTATCTCTTCTGATTCTCTGATGATGACCTTTTATAAAATGTCACAACTTCATTAAAGAAAGCTAATGATGGCCATAGGATACACTTCCTATTACAGGAATATGTATATATTCTACTCCCCTGTTACTGTATTATTAGTCAGCCAGGAGGAACATTTCCTCTCTTTAGAGGACTTCACAGATTTCAGCATTAAGTGTTATTATGCTCTGCAAGTTACCAGTTCTTCCCTGTTTCAGTGCTTTGAGAAAAAAGAATATAGAACTAGTCAAGGTTCTTTCATACTTTGCGATCTCCCTTCTTTCTGAACATCTGTCCGTCTGTCGGTAATTACCAAAAGATATAATACTTCAAAACCTATAGGAATTAAGTTTAGAAAGATATTGTCATTATAAACTAATTTTTGGTAGTAATTTTCAGAATTAATTTAAATGAGTATAGTAGCTTGGACTGATGGCTATTATTTAACCTATCTTAGTCTCATTTTCCCCATCTCTAAAATGAAGGGGATGAGATGAGATGATTCCTAAGTTCCCTTTTGACATGTAACATCTTATATGATTCTCTAGAACATCCAATTGTGAAATTTTTTTTTTTTGGTTCTAATTATCTGAAGGTCTCAGACTGAGGGTAAAGAGCTAAGCTGGATGACTGGTAGTCTCCAAAATGGTTTCCTTTTTTGCATTCTCTCTCTTTACTAATCCATCCTTCATAGAGCTGCCAAATCGATACTACTAAAGCACAGATCTGACCATGTGACCATGTTGTATCCTGCTGAAAGGCCTTGAGAGGCTCTCGAGGCATTTAAGGTCCTTCAAAATGTCTCCCACCTATCTTTCTAGATCCCATCTTCTTCTGCCTCACCCATTCAACATTACAGACAAACTGATCTCTTTGCACTTCTCATATGTAACATGCTAGCTTCTATTTCCATACTTTTGCTGTAGTTGTTTCCTGTCTGGGATATTTTCCTATCTCACCTCGGTTTTGAAGTTCTTAACTCCCTTTTATGGTTACCCAAGATGCTATGTTCTACATGAGGCCTTTCTTGACTAATATTTACTGGTGTTTCCTAGACACAACTTCTTTCCCCTGACCACAACACAAAGGTAGGCCCAGGTCCTTCTTCCTTCCCTTCAACAGGGATTAGCTTCCCTTAAAAAGAGAAAAAGTTGTCCCCAGGACCTCATTGGTCCTAGCTTCCCCAATATCACTACCTAGACATAAAAAGTCCCAGCCGTAGGACTTTTTTGCAGGGTAATAGTCAGGTTCCCTCTGAAGACCCAGTCACCATGTCCTTCACTATATCCTGTCCTGATAACTAGAATACATTTCCATGTGGAGACAAAAGGCTATACATATTTATATTATGTACATATACGTGTACATATGCATAATCATACATATACACATACTGTAAGAATATGCATATATGTATATGTTCATATATACATATGGGGCAACTAGGTAGCACAGTAGATAGAGTGCTGGGCCTGGAGTCAGGAAGATCTGAGTTCAAATTTGGCCTCAGATACTTATTAGTGTGATCCTAGGTAAGTCACTTAACCCAGTTTGCCTCAGGTTTTTTTTTTTTTATCTGTTAGATGAGCTCAAGAAAGAAATGGCAAACCACGCCAGTATCTTTGACAAGAAAACCCTGAATGAAGTCATGAAATTAGACATAGCTAAAAAAAAAAACTGAATAGCATAAATGTGTGTGTGTGTGTGTGTGTGTGTGTGTGTGTGTGTGCATGTGTGTGTTTATGGTAGTGCAGTTTTAATATTTTAACTTTTCTGGACTATTAACTGGTTCTGGACTCCTGTGTTCTTGAATTTGTATTCTCCTTATAAGTGGCCATTTTATCATATATACAGGGTATCCTAGAAATCTAAAGTCCAGTACTAATCAGTTTATATTTTAGTAGTTTTAAATGTTGCTAAAATTATCCTTTGGGTGACAGAAAATTTTAAAATTCACATTAAGATTCAAAATGGTTGACAACTTATTCTCATCTCTCCTTTTTTCAATGTCATGTGTTTCCTGACCACAAATATCTGTAGCTTTTATTAATTCTAGTAATCTGGGTTTCTGTCACTAATCCTGAGAGTACTCACCCTAGTTGGGAGGGAAATAAATTTGTTTTATTTCTGTACAATACTGCAAAGTCCAATGAGTGAAGATGACATTTATGTTTTGGATATCTAAGTTTGGTTGTACAACAAACTATCGGTGATGTTAGAATGCAGTTCAGGAGAGAAATCACAGTAGATTTAAAATCTTGTTCAAATAGATGATGATTATGGCAGTAGATGAGATCATCAAGAGGAGAAAGGGAGGTATGAGAATTCAAGAGAGTCTTGGGATAGAATCATGTTAAGGAAGCAAGAGACAATGATGATTAAACAAGGGAAAACAGAAAAGGTGAAAGCCAGGGACAGGAAAGGGTATCCAAGAGGAAAGAGAGGGTAGCCAGGGGTGGGAAACCTGTGGTCTTGAGTCTACACTGGCCCTCTAGGTCCTCAAGTATGGCCCTTTGACTGCGTCCAAACTTTACAGAATAAATTCCCTTAATAAAGGGATTTGTTCTGTAAAACTTGGACCTCAGTCAAAAGGCCACACCCAAGGATCTAGAAGGCCACATGAGGCATCAAGTCCTCAGATTCCTCACCCCTGGAGCCAATACTGTCCAAAGTTTCAGAGAACTCAAGACTGGGACTGAGAAAAGGCCATTAGATTGAATAGTTAGATCATTGGTGACTTCTAGAAAGACTGTTTTCGTAAAGTGGTGGCTTTGAAAGCTAAATTAAAGGAGTTGAAAAGCAAGTAGAGGGTGAGGAAGTACAGGCAGTAAGGCAGAGGGGAAAGGTGACTCTTTCTAGTTTGACAGTAAAAGAGATGAGGGATATAGGACAATATCTTGGGGGCATGGAGTTAAGGTATTTAAAGATGAAGACAAACCAGGCAGACAGAGAGACGCTAGTTTATAGGAAGAAAATAATGATGAGAGAGAAGGTGGGAATGATCTATCAGCCTAGAGGAGGCAGTGGTGGTGGGGTGGAGGGGTGGGTTAAAGGGTACAGAAAGACAAATTAATCATGACCAAAAAAATGGGCTTCTTCCTCAGAGCCTAGACCAAACAAGAAGGGATAAACGAAGATGTGGACAGGTCTTGAGATGAGAGGTAGGGGAGATAAGGGAGTACAGCCATGGATTATCTTGATCTTCCCAGTAAATATAAGATTAAAGTTCTGTTCTGAGAATGGGTAAGTTCAGGGGGACTGGCCATTGATAATTTTTCAGTGTAAAGATTGTAAATGTAAACATTTACTCCTCAGAAATCAGCAAACTACAAATGAGAACTTGATTTATTGTTTTGTTGGTTGACTCTAGACTTAAGAAAATAATGGAGATGCAGATAAAGAGTGTCATGAATACATTTTTTCCCCTAGAGAGTTAGTTGTTAAATATTTACAAGCACTAAGTGGGATAGTGTTGGGGAGGAGAGCTGAGAAAGGAGAAGGTTTGGAACAGCCGCTATGTGGGAGTATGAGAGTCAAGAAAGAATAGAACATAACAGTCAGGACCCAGTTGAGATTAGACGACATGGATTTTCAGTGGACCTAGCCAGCATGGTTGTATGATTCTGATCAACATTTTTAAGCAATTGGGTTGTAGAAACAAAGAAGGAGGGTAGAGGAATTGGCCCAGAGTTGAAGGTTGGCAAGGTGTGAATCGTAATAGGATAAAGGGTAAAGGTATTCAATAGTGGAGTATAGTACATGGTTGAATTGTAGGAACAATAATGTGAAAGCATCAAAAGAGTAGTGGGGTGGGAGAGGATGAGTCAAATAGCACAGTGCCTGATACACAGTAGGTGCTTAATAAATGTTTATCAATTGATTGGGAGAACAGAGGGATGAACTTGAGATCATGGACCTCAAAGAGTAAAATTAGGGGGAAAGTAAAGAGAAAGATGGAAGTAAAGAAGTTAATGATCAGAGAGGGGAATTTCAGAATTCAAAATTATGGAAGTGGAACAATTCAGAACGATGTTGAAATTTAATGCATGACCACCCTTGTAGGTAACGGAGGTACAGTAGAGATGTAGGTTATAGTACCTGAATTGGCTGGTAAAACTTGAAAGCCTTGGTGTTTGAAGGAACATTAATGTAAATAATGAAGTCCCCAAATAGACGGTAGGGTATAGGTGAGGGAGGGAGACTGTGAGCAAGGACTGTCTTTTGCTTTAATTTGTATCCCCAGCACTTAGCACAATGCCTGGCGCCTAGTAAGCACTTTTTTAAAAATGTTACAAAGCTCTGGAGAAAATGCCCAACGATGAACTGTCCTCGATATAAAGCAAAGTTTTTCTGAATGTAAGAAGCCTAGTGAGAAAAAGAGATCTTGGATGAAGGGGAATTTACTGGTGCTAAAGTAAGTAGAAGCTTCAGTGGAAGAGATGGGCTAAGAAGATGAGAAGAGAAGCTTTAATGCCAAGCTTTTAGGGGTTGTGAGATTTTTTCAGTACTAATTAGTGCCCTTTTAAGGTTGATCCCAACAGCCTATTAAACAACTACTCTGTGCCAGGTGTCTTGTTCAGCACGGGAGATACAAAGATAAAACTGAAACAGTTACTAACCTTAAGAAGTTTCCATTCTATCCAGGAACACAAAATGTGTATATGTTTGCAAGTATAAATATAACAGATACAAAGTAATTTCTTTTTTCTTGAGTAAGCTACAGTTAGAGCTTTATTTATTATTTGGTAATTGTCTAGACTTAAGATAGTGATAGAGACAATTTAACATAGATTAAATTTTTAAGTGTGTGACACTTACGCCAACCCTCCCCCCGCCACAAGCTGATTGTTAAACATTTACCAGTACATCCCTGCTGTGATATTTTACATTTTCATTGATTTTTTGTTTTTTACATCACCTTTCTTTCTGAATATATCCCTTCTCACAAGCCTAAGTAGTGATCTATCCCTTGTAACAAAAAATAAAGAAAAAAAGGGAGGAAACAGTTCATCAAAATGCATGTCAATCAAGTCTGACAGTACATACCATGTTCTACATTTGTCCCCCACCTCTGCAAAGAAAGGAATGCAGTGGATTTGATCACCTCTCCAAGGACAAAATTGATTGTTTATAATACAGCATTCAACCTCTTTCCTTCCTTCTTTCTTGCCTTCCTTTCTTTCCATTTACATTGTTATAATCATTGTATATATTGTAGAAAGGGTTTTGTGATCATGTTTCACCATAAATAATATTTTTGGACATTCATTTGGGAGAATGAAGAATTGAAATGCAGCTCCTTTCATAAAGGGTTTATTTTTTCTCATAAGTAGGTTTTTATTTTGGAGGACTTAATGATTTGCAGTCATAAATAGAATATTCCAAAAGCATTCAAAAATGTATAGAAGCTGTCTCACCTTCCTAGGCTTCCTTCCAAAGCCATAAATAAGGGGATGGCATGAAATGATTTCAATGATCCCTTCCCAGCTCTAACATTCTGTATCTGAGGTATAGTGAAACTCTTCATCCAACATTTTGTGTTTAAGTTTCAGGAAATAATTTTTAGGACTTCAACTACATGTCAATTGCATGGAGGTCTCTGAGCAGTTGGGCAAGAAATAGCAGTCCTCTTACTACTTTTCCCTCCCTGCTGTGCTTCTGACTTTTCCACCATGTCTTACCTTCCTTCTCACTATGGAACTCCTCTCAGCACCTGGGGCCTTCTGTAACAGCAACCATACTGGCATAGCCAGGATAGCTGCTAGTGCAGGTTCTTTTATCTGCATTACTAGGAAAAATAGCTGTTTCATGGGTCAACAGTTGTCTTTAATTACATAAAATACAAACAGAGGAAATACAAAGAAGAGAAATAAAGACCAACAGATAGGAATCTATTGGCTGAATCAAAGCAAAACTGCTATATATACACTTTACATTCACCACTGGATGGAGAGACCCTTTACCTCTGAGCAGTTGGGGGAGGGGGGAGGGGGAGGTCCTGAACATACGGATACTCAGAGTCTCGACCGGGGAATCACAAGATTCTTCTTGTAAATGAGTCCCCAAAGCAAAAAGCTTACCTCTCAGAATACAGAGCCAGAACCCTCCTGACTCAGTGCCTAATTAGAAATGAACAAAAAGTGTGTAAGCCTTCCTACAAACAAGCAAGCTTCCCTTAATGGGCTCCACATGAGGCCTATCGATGAGTGAGGAAGATCTTTTTCCCCTCATTGACCTTACACCTTCTCACCTGGGAACATCACTCCATCATGCTGGCCCACTTCTCCCATTAGTCTGTTCCTTCCAATGACCTCCATTTGGGGAATGGGGGCAGACTAGCCATGTTTCATTCCCCTCCTGTTTGTACTTCTGACACTTTAGACTTCACCACCATGCTCCCACATAGGAACTCTTCCCACTTTCCCCCTAGTTTTTCACCTCCCTTTCCCCCTACCTTTTCACCTTCCTCCCCTTCCCTACCCCCACCCCCCAAATGCAGGCTCCTTGAGGTAAGAAACTGTCTTTGTTTTTGGTTGTATTTTATTCCCAGTGCTCAGTGAAGTATTTGGCTTATGATAAACACTTAATAAATGCTTGTTGCTTTGCCTTGCTACAGATGGGGATTAAGTTGACTGAAAAGGTATTTCCATTGTGTGATCTAAAATTTTAAGTTCAACCTTGATGTGGAAGGAGGGGAAAAGAATGGGAAGAGAGATGTGTGAAGTAATTAAGGAGACCATTCTTCTAGACCCTGGTAACCATCTCAGTGTTAATAGGTAGTAGCATCTTTGGTCAAACATTAGCCGCTCTGGTTCTTCTCCTATCTCTCTCCTGTTCTTCTCTCTTCCCATAATCAAACATAATTCTCACTAGCCAAACTGCTAATTTGCCAGCTAGAGAAGCAAACAAAATTATTCCTTAGGCCTTTTCTTTACATTGGCTACTTCTCTAAATTTGCTGCCAAGGTTAAAGAAACCCTCTGAATTTAATTTAACTCAGATTCCCGAAAAGAGGGAAATGGAGCTTTACCTTTTGAACTGAGGCCTATATTTCTGTCATCCCTTAGCCTTTATCTGCTTTTGGCTTATAGCTATAAAGCTGATCATTTCCATTTGGGGAATTACATAGAGTAGGTTTACCAGTTAACATTGATTCATATTCTTGAAAACCTTGTGGCATTCCTATAAATGAATACTTTTACATGTCTGCATTGTATTCAGTCAGCTGAAAAGCATGTATGGTACCAAGTGCCAACAGGATGTTCGTACTGTACTAGGTGCTATGGGTGGAAATAAAATAAACAGAAGATATAGCCTTGCCCTGGAGAAGCTTGTGTCTGAGTTGAAAGATAAGACTTAAATGCCAAAGGAATCAGAGAATAATATGGAGGTGGATTGTTGACTTCTAAGTTGGGTGGAACAGACAGTATGTGCTTTAGGGATTCAAAAAAGTGAATAATGTGGGCCAGAGTTGGGGAGGGAGTTCAGCTGGGCCTTGAAAGATGCATTAAGATGTACCAAGGACGGGTGAAATAAGAGGGCATTCCTGGTAAGGGCAATAGTATTACTAAAGGCACAGAACATTGTATGTTAGGAGGGACATTACAGAGCTCTGACTTCCTAGTGAAGAGAGATTTGTTGGGAGTGGTGAGAGGTATGTTGTTGTTGTTCAGCTGTGATTCATGACCCTGGGAACCATAGCTAAGTGCTAAGGATATGGTCACAAACAAAATGAGAGACAGTCCCTGCCCTCAAGCATCTTACATTCTAATGGGGAAAGACCATAAATAAAAGGGAGATAAATGGAGGAGTAGGTGGGAGAGATGAATGTACTTAATGTGGGGTCCTGATTTTAAAGTTAAGAAAGTGAAGAACAAGGCTGAGAGGGGCATGAAGGCAAGCTAATTTGGGCCCTTTCACAAAATGGAGGATCCAAGAACTCATCATTGGGAGGAGATGGGGAAGTGGGGTATGGAGGAATAGGGTGAGCATCACACCGAGATGGTAAGATGTTCCAGAATGAGAAGGCTCAGGGTGCCTAGGGAAGTTACAGGGTAAGACAGCAGCAGAGGTGTAATTATGAAGACCAGATGGTTGGGAATAGGGGTGGGAGGGACAAACAAAAGGAAAGGTAGTTCAATGTGTTTGTGGGAGTTGCCTGATCAGAGCTGAAACTATGCACAGGTTCTGCACCATGCCTCACCCCCTTCATCTTTGGCACAACCACCTTTATACTTCCTTGCTCTGCCCCAGGCTAACATTCCCTGGCAGATAGTCCAGTACTTGTTGCACTCATCTCCCAGGGCCCAATAGCTAACTTGTCACACCTTCTTGAATCTCAGGGATCATCCTTCACACGGATCTCTCCTTGGTGCTGTACTTTCTGCCTATTTCCTTCCTCCTCCTGAATTGGCCTTTCTAAGAGTATCATCTACACTCCTTGGGACGAGTTCTCCCTCCCCTTCCACTATACTGAGTGCAGCTGAACCAGATTAAAATGCAATTGGGAAATATTTAATGCAATAGCAATGTAACACAACTAGATAGTGTCTACTTGTGGTTTCTTAAGTCAACATTCAGCCTGCAGGGATCCAACTTCTCTTTGAGTTTGACACTACTGCTTTCAAGGCATAGTTATTATACATTTAAAATTAAGGAATTTCTTTTGAAAATAGCTTTTGCTTTGTCTGAGATCATGATTTCTAACATTGCTTTTTTTTTTTTACTTTAGGTAAAGCATAATAGATTCTGCTCCAGCCCCTTACCTTTACTCTGTGTGTCTCTCTACTTCCATTGGGTTTCTTGTAAACAACATATTGTCGAATTCTGGTTTTTGAACTATTCTGCTATTCACTTCTGTTTCATGGGTGAGTTCAGCCCACTCACATTCACAGTTATGATTATTAAATGTGCATTTCTTTCAACCTTACTATTTTCCCCTGTTCATCCTCTCTCTCTCTCTCTCTCTCTCTCTCTCTCTCTCTCTCTCTCTCTCTCCTTCCCTCTCTTCCTGCATACCTCACCCTCCTCTTTACTCTGTTTCTCCTCAAAAGTCTATTTTACTCCTGACCACTGCCTCCCTTATTTCACCCTTCCTTCTACTAGCTCCCCTCTTCTTTCATCTTCTTCCCTTCCTACCTCCCTATTGGGTAAAATAGATTGATATACCCAAATGAGTGTGTTTTCTAATCCCTCTTTGAGCCAATTTCTATGACAGCAAGTTTCAACCATTGCTCACTACTCCCCCCACCCCATCTTGGCCTCCATTGTAAAAGCTCTTCCTTTCATGCTTCTTTTATGCAAGAAAAGTTTCACCATTCTTCCACTCCCTTCCCCCTTCTCCCACTGAATTCCTCTTTGTCACTCTTTGATTTTATTTCTTTAAAACCATCCCATCACAGTCAACTCACTCCTGTACCCTCTGTCTATGTATAATCGTTTTAACTGCTGTAATAATGATAAGGTTCTTAGTAGCTAAAAGTATCATCTTGTAGCTGTGATGTCTAGGCTCTTTTTTTTGATCATTGCTTTCAGGTTATCCAATAATTCTTGAACTATCTCTCCTCAATCTATTTTCCAGGTCAGTTGTTTTTTCAACAAGATATTTCACATTTTCTTCTTTTTTTATGGTTCTGATTTTGTTTTATTATTTCTTGATGTCTCATGCAGTCATTAGCTTGCAATCACTCAATTTTAATTTTTAAGGACTTCCACTTTTTTTAAAATTTGTTTAATATACTGTTTTCAGGATTGATTTTCACAAGAGTTTGAATTACAAATTTTCTCCCCATTTCTAAACTTCTGCACTCTCCAAGATGACATATATTCTGGTTGCCCCATTCCCCAGTCAGCCCTCCCTTCTGTTACCCCACTCCCCTCCCATCACCTTTTCCCTTCTTTCTTGCAGGGCAAGATAAATTTCTATCCCAGTTGCCTGTGTATCTTATTTCCTAGTTGCATGCAAAAACTTTTTCTTTTTGTTTTTGAACATCTGTTTTTAAAACTTTGAGTTCCAAATTCTCTCCCCTCTTCCCTCCCCACCCACCCTCCCTAAGAAGGCAAGCAATTCAACTTAGGCCACATGCGTATCATCATGTAAAACCCTTCCACAATACTCATGTAGTGAAAGACTAACTATATTTTGCTCCTTCCTAACCTATCCTCCCTTTATTGAATTTTCTCCCTTGACCCTGTCTCTTTTTGAAAGTGTTTGTTTTTGTTTTTGTTTTAGTTTTAAATTTATTTAATATATTTAGTTTTCAGCATTGATTTTCGCTTTTTTTTAAGTTTTCTTGCAGAGCATTTTTTCAAATTTGTTTAATGTATTTAGTTTTCAGCATTGATTTTCACAAAAGTTTGAATTACAAATTTTTTCCCCGTTTCTACCCTCCCCCCACTCCAAGATGGCATATATTCTGGTTGCCCCATTCCCCAGTCAGCCCTCCCATCTGTCACCCCACTCCCCTCCCATTCCCCTTTCCCTTCTTCTCTTGTAGGGCAAGATAAATTTCTATGCCCCATTGCCTGTGTATCTATTTTCCTAGTTGCATGAAAAAACTTTTTTTGTTGTTGTTGTTTTTGAACGTCTGTTTTTAAAACTTTGAGTTCCAAATTCTCTCCCTTCTTCCCTCCCCACCCACCCTCCCTAAGAAGGCAAGCAATTCAACATAGGCCACATGCATATCATTATGGAAAACCCTTCCACAATACTCATGTTGTGAAAGATTAACTATGTTTTGCTCCTTCCTAACCTATCCCCCTTTACTAGATTTTCTCCCTTGACCCTGTCCCTTTTCGAACGTGTTTCTTTGATTACCTCCTCCCCCATCTGCCGTCTCTTCTATCATCCCCCCTTTTTTATCTTCTTCCTCCTTCTTTCCTGTGGGGTAAGATACCCAACTGAGTGTGTATGGTATTCCCTCCTCAGGTGAAATCCAATGAGAATGAGATTCACTCATTCCCCCTCACCTGCCCCACTTCCTTTCCCACAGAACTGCCTCTTCTTGCCACTTTTATGCGAGCTAATTTACCCCATTCTATCTCTCCCCCTCTCCCTCTCTCAATACATTCCTCTCTCATCCCTCAACTTGATTCTAATTTCTTTAGATATAGTCCCTTCCTATTCAATTCACCCAGTGCCCTCTGTATGTATATATATATATATATATATATATATATATATACACACACACCTACATATATACGTAGACACACACATATGTATATATATGTATACACATATGTATATGCATATTCCTTTCAGCTACCCTAATACTGAGGTCTCATGAATCATACACATCATCTTTTTATGTATGTAAACAAAACAGTTCAACTTTAGTAAGTCCCTTGTGATTTCTCTTTCTTGTTTACCTTTTCATGCTTCTCTTGATTCCTGTGTTTGAAGTCAAATTTTCTATTCAGCTCTGGTCTTTTCACTGAGAAAGCTTGAAAGTCCTCTATTTTGTTGAAAATCCATATTGTGCCTTGGAGCATGATACTCAGTTTTGCTGGGTAGGTGATTCTTGGTTTTAATCCTAGTTCTATTGACCTCTGGAATATCGTATTCCTAGCCCTTCGATCCTTTAATGTAGAAGCTGCTAGATCTTGTGTTATCCTGATTATGTTTCCATGATACTCAAATTGTTTCTTTCTGGCTGCTTGCAGTATTTTCTCCTTGACCTGGGAGCTCTGGAATTTGGCGACAATTTTCCTAGGAGTTTTTTTTGGGGGATCTATTTGAGGAGGCAATCAGTGGATTCTTTCAATTTCTAGTTTACCCTCTGGCTCTAGAATATCATGGCAGTTCTCCTTGATAATTTCTTGAAAGATGATGTCTAGGCTCTTTTTTTGATCATGGCTTTCAGGTAGTCCAATAATTTTGAAATTATCTCTCCTGGATCTATTTTCCAGGTCAGTGGTTTTTCCAAGGAGATAGTTCACATTTCTTCCACTTTTTCATTCCTTTGGTTCTGTTTTATAATATCTTGATTTCTCCTAATGTCACTAGCTTCCACTTGCTCCAATCTCATTTTTAAGGTAGTATTTTCTTCAGTGGTCTTTTGGACCTCCTTTTCCATTTGGCTAATTCTGCCTTTCAAGGCATTCTTCTCCTCATTGGCTTTTTGGAGCTCTTTTTGCCATTTGAGTTAGTCTATTTTTTAAGGTGTTTTTTTCTTCAGTATTTTTTTGGGTCTCCTTTAGCAAGTTATTGACTTGTTTTTCGTGGTTTTCTTGCATCACTGTCATTTCTCTTCCCAATTTTTCCTCTACTTCCCTAACTTGCTTTTCCAAATCCTTTTTGAGATCTTCCATGGCCTGAGACCAGTTCATGTTTTTCTTGGAAGCTTTTGATGTAGGCTCTTTGACTTTGTTGACTTCTTCAGGCTGTATGTTTTGGTCTTCTTTGTCACCAAAGAAAGATTCCAAAGTCTGGGTCTGAATCTGAGTCCATTTTCGCTGCCTGGCCATGTTCCCAGCCAACTACTTGACCCTTGAGTTTTTTGTCAGGGTATGACTGCTTGTAGAGTAGAGAGTACTTTGTTCCAAGCTTGAGAGGATGCACTGTTGTTTTCAGAGCTATTTCTATATAGCCAGCTCTGCCACACCAGCGCTCCTCCTCCCCCAAGAACTGCCAACCCAGTCTGGACTCAGATATTAAGCAGGCTCTGCACTCCTGCTCAGATCTGCCACTTAATTCCTCCCACCAGGTGGGCCTGAGGCCAGAAGAAACTACAGTTATAGTTCTGTAGCTGCACTGCCCCCGCTGTCCCCAGGGTGGTGGCCAAACTGGGAACTCCTTCACTCTGTCCCAGCAACTTTTCCACTAACCTTCTCTGTTGTCTTTGGTGTTTGTGGGTTGAGAAGTCAGGTAACTGCCACAGCTCACTGATTCCAGGTGCCAGGACCTGCCCTGCCCAGCCCCCGGTCTGGCCGGTCTGGCGCAGCCCATGATGGGCTCTGCTCCAAGCTCCGGGTGATAGACCTTACCCAGCAACCATCCAGGCTGTCCTGGGCTGGAGCCCTGTTTCCCTCTGCTATTTCATGGGTTCTGCAGTTCTTCCCTATTGTCTTTGGTGTTTGTGGGTCGAGAAGTCTGGTAACTGCCACAGCTCACTGATTCAGGATGCTAGGGCCTGTTCTGCCCAGATCCCAGTCTGGTTGGTCCAGGCGCGACTCATGCTGGGCTCTGCTCCACTCCACTCCCAGCTCCATGCACAATAGTCCTTACCCAGCGACCATCCAAGCTGTCCTGAGCTGGAGCCTTGCTTCCCTCTGCTATTTTGTGGGTTCTGCAGTTCTAGAATTTGTTCAGAGCCATTTTGTATAGGTTTTTGCAGGGATGTGGGGGAGAGTTCACAGAAATCCCTGCTTTCCAGCTACCATCTTGGCTCCGCCAGGACTTCCACTTTTTAAGAAACTCTTTTCTTCAGTGAATTTTGTATCTTTTTTTCCCATGTGGCCAATTTTGCTTTTAAAGAGTTCTTCTCTTCAATGGATTTTTGTGCCTCTTTTACCATTTGGCCAATTCTGTTTCTTAGGTTGTTGTTTTCTTCAGTGTTTTTTCTGCTTCTTTTACCAAGTTTTGATTCTCTTTTCATAATTTTCTTGTGCCATTCTCATTTCTTCCTCTACTTTTCTTATTTGATTTTTAAAATCATTTTTGAGCTTTTCCAGGAATTCTTTTTGGGCTTGTGTCCAAATCACATTTTTTTTTCTTTGTGGCTTTGAATGTAGCTACTTTGATTTCATTGTCTTCTTTTGGGTTTGTGTCTTGATCTTCCCTATCTCCATAGTAACTTTCTATAGTCAGGTTCTTTTTTTTTTCTGTTTGCTTATTTTTCCAGTCTATTTTGACTTTTAATCCTATGTTAAAGTTGGTCTCTGCCCCTGGTGTGGAGGAGGCATTGTTCCAAGCTTCAGGTTTTTTGTGCTGCTATTTTCAGAGCTTGTTCTAGGAGTTTGAAAGTTTTCAATTCTTCCAGTGGTATGATCTAAGGAAAGATGTGGTCACTTCTTCTGGTCTGTGCTGTGGCCCTAAATTAGGGCCCTTGCATTCTTGTGGTCATGAGAACTCTCACTCCCTCTGGCCCTGTAAATGCAACTTGCCCCTCCCCACTCCCTCTTTCCAAGTCATAGTGTTCCTCTCTACCCTTGACCTGAGACCAGGGCCCCCACTTGAGTGACCACAAGCACTCCTCTCCACCCTGGAATTGGGACCAGAGCTCTTGCTTCCCTCACAACCACAAGTGCCACTGTGCTAGTATTCCTTTTCACCCTGGAACCACCACCCAAACTGTGTATAGCAATGCATCACAGTCCAACACCCAGTGCCAGCAGAGTCCCCTGTAATTTCCTTCTAACCACTTTTCTGACCCTCCTACCATCTTTGTCCTGAGAACTCCTAGCTGCTGTCCTACTGATGCAGCTGTCCCCAAGGTGCCACCTGTGCTGCCTAAACTGCACTCCCAGGCAGACCTTTCCTGCTAACCCCTTAAGCTGTAGTGGGCTGGAAAATTATTTCACCCAGACTTTTTGTTAGTTCTGCCATTCCATAATTCAATTTGAGGCAAAGAGGTTGGCATCACAGGTGTTCTCTCTCAAAGCAAGACACAGCTCCAAAGAGACTGAAGAGACTTGATCTCTCTTTGCTCCCATTCTGAACAATGCCACCCCACCCCTCATGCAGACTCAGGGCTTTGAGCAAACCAATAAGGAGAGAGTGCCATACCAATGGACTTTGGTGCTCAGGTTATATTATGAAAGGGGAAACTGTCTATTTAAAAGAATGTAATGAAGCAGTGTAGCCTGGTGTGTAGAGGACCAGCATGGGAATCAAAAATACCTGGGTTCAAGGCTTGCTTCTAACACATACTAGCTGTGAGACAGGCAAATCGTTTAACCTCTCAGTTCTTCTAGGCTACTCTCTAAAACCATAACTTACAAATGAATTAATAGTATTTATGGAGAAAGTTTCTATGATGGAAGTTACTCATAATGATGAAATCATAAGTTTTGACAAAGAAAACCAACCTAAAGCAAAAGCAAGAGCCTTATGTCTACAACCAGACGGTAAAATCTGCAGGGACCTTGAAGGATTAACAAAGGAACCAAGTGAATGTACAGTAGGCTCAAATTAATCACTAAACACTCAGTTATCCGATGGGAGAAAGAAGCTTGGAATAAATGAGTCAGCTTGAGAAGGTAAAATTATTCCTTTCTGATTGGAAAGACAGTCATGGGATTTTTATAGAGCCTCTAATGTTGTTGGCAGACCTTTTTAATCTCCTTCCATCCACTTTATGGAGAGTATACAAGGGAGAAAGGGGAACCAGCTGAGCAATGCAGCTAGGAAAGGGAGATTTTGCCATCTTTGCTGTTAACTAAAATGCAGGAAGAGATCCTTTGTTAGAGAAAAGGACAAAGTACTAGAGTGTTCAAGGAAATATTCTTCTCTTAAACACTATCCCTTCATTTTCTGCCAGATCAGTTAAGGGAGGGAGCACCTGCATTTCTGCATCAAATCTTTAAAGACAATCTTCTCATGAGCAGGGATTTTGGGGATACAACTGATCTCTTTTTCTCTGTTCTCTCCAATAAACCTACCTCTGTGATATTGGGCAAATTATATGAACTCTCTGTTAACTTTCTCACAAAATGAGATGATTGGACTAGATGACTTTGGCTCTTTCTGAGTCAAAATCTATGTCAAAGTAGGGATCTTTTTGGCATCATATCATTTTAAATAAGAAAATTCACAGATCCCTCACACACACAATAATAGCTAAACATCAATTTGTTGATAAAAAGCACTGATAAAAAAGTAACACTTTTTAAATGAAAATATGTTTTATTCATTACAATGGCATCTATGAACATTCAGAAGACATAATACATAATATGTGAGATGCCATCTTTATCTGCTTGTTTATTATTTTATTGTGTCATGTAGTGAGAGAACAGCTGGTAATGTTGGGTAGCTTTCACAGATGAAAAAGATGGCTGAAGGGATTAAGGTTTCTACTTCGAATCTGGTTTCATGTCCACCTTATTTCATTTAGATTCCAGGAAAGGGCAGAAAATTCCCTTTCACAAGCACTTGTGGGAGAAAAGCACCAGATTTCTTCTCAGCTTTACGAGGAATGCTGAATACTCAGAAAAAACATGTAGCACAAATTGAGTGCTTTTGTGTGAAGTTGCACTTTAAAATATTATCACATGAAAATGCAATTGATCTGTCTTTAATCTGGGTGTAGGGCATTGTTCATTCTCACCAAGAGGCCTTTTAATCCAGGCATATCTTGGTACAGGAGGAGATTGCTCACACAACTGCACTCAGAGACTTTGTCAGTGTTCACTTGTATTTAAGATGTGAATGGTGGATTTGAGGACCCCTGGTAATAATTCTGTGGTCCCCTAGAGTTATAGGGCACCATTGTTTTAGACAATGGTCCATAGGATACTTGGTGGGCTGAAGCCTACTAAAGAAACAGAAATTTTGTTGCGTGCATGTATGCAAGAGTAGGAGATAGAAGAAGAAGGAGACTGGATCCTCCACCCACTAGGTAGGGTTCAAATGGAAATTGACAAGAGATATGTGGCTGCCCATTGCCTTGCTTTCCTGGGGGAAAAATGGTGAGAGGAAGACAAGTTTGATCTCAAGACACCTGAGGAAGCAACATGGTACAGTGGGAAAGATGCTTGCATGGGTT
The DNA here is from genome assembly GCF_011100635.1 of Trichosurus vulpecula. Classification (NCBI taxonomy): domain Eukaryota; kingdom Metazoa; phylum Chordata; class Mammalia; order Diprotodontia; family Phalangeridae; genus Trichosurus; species Trichosurus vulpecula. The sequence goes on along the minus strand of NC_050580.1, from coordinate 119,869,467 downwards.
CAAATATTGGTCCTATCACTTGAATATATTCTTTACCTTGTTGAGACTCATGTTGAGGTCCTATAAAACGAAAGAGTTGGACTAGGTAAGTTCTAAGGTCCCTTCAAGTTCCAAGTCCATAATTCTGTTTATCTTTACTTCCATTCTAGTCAGATAGGTATATAAGATGTCCCAAAAGTCTTAGTGCAGTTCTAAACTTTATTTTTTTTTCCTGTGGGAATTCTTTTTATTTTATTTAATTTATTTAATATATTTAGTTTTCAGCATTGATTTTCACAAGAGTTTGAATTATGAATTTTCTCCCCATTTCTCCCCTCCCGCTCACTCCAAGATGGCATATATTCTGGTTGCCCCGTTCCCCAGTCAGCCCTCCCTTCTGTCACCCCACTCCCCTCCCATCCCCCTTTCTCTTCTTCTCTTGTAGGGCAAGATAAATTTCTATGCCCCATTGCCTGTGTATCTTACTTCCTAGTTGCATGAAAAAACTTTTTCTTTTTGTTTTTGAACATCTGTTTTTAAAACTTTGAGTTCCAAATTCTCTCCCCTCTTCCCTCCCCACCCACCCTCCCTAAGAAGGCAAGCAATTCAACATAGGCTACATGCGTATCGTTATGTAAAACCCTTCCACAATACTCATGTTGTGAAAGATTACCTATGTTTTGCTCCTTCCTAACCTATCCCCCTTTGCTGAATTTTCTCCCTTGACACTGTCCCTTTTCGAACGTGTTTGTTTTTGATTACCTCCTCCCCCATCTGCCCTCCCTTCTATCATCCCCCCTTTTTCATCTTCTTCCTCCTTCTTTCCCATGGGGTAAGATACCCAATTGAGTGTGTATGGTATTCCCTCCTCAGGTCAAATCTGATGAGAGCAAGATTTACTCATTCTTCCTCACCTGCCCCCTCTTCCTTTCCTACAGAACCGCTTTTTCTTGCCACTTTTATACGAGATAATTTACCCCATTCTATCTCTCCCTTTCACCCTCTCTCAATATATTCCTCTCTTATCCCTTAATTTTATTTTATTTTTTTAGATATCATCCCTTCATATTCAACTCACCCTGTACCGTCTGTCTATATATATATATATATATATATATATATATATATATATATATATATACACACACACACACACACACCTACATATATACATACATAGACACACACATATGTATATATATATACATACACACACATACACACACACACACATATATATATATATATGTGTGTGTGTATATATATATATATATACATATTCATATTCCTTTCAGCTACTATGATACTGAGGTCTCATGAATCATACACATCATCTTTCCATGTAGGAATGTAAACAAAACAGTTCGACTTTAGTAAGTCCCTTATGATTTCTCTTTCTTGTTTACCTTTTAGTGCTCCTCTTGATTCTTATGTTTGAAAGTCAAATTTTCTATTCAGCTCTGGTCTTTTCACTGAGAAAGCTTGAAAGTCCTCTATTTTGTTGAAAATCCATATTTTGCCTTGGAGCATGATACTCAGTTTTGCTGCATAGTTGATTCTTGGTTTTAATCCTAGCTCCATTGACCTCCAGAATGTCGTATTCCAAACCCTGCAGTCCCTTAACGTGGAAGCTGCTAGATCCTGTGTTATCCTGATTGTTTTTCCACAATACTCAAATTGTTTCTTTCTGGCTGCTTGCAGTATTTTCTCCTTGACCTGGGAGCTCTGGAATTTGGCGACAATATTCCTAGGAGTTTTCTTTTTGGGATCTTTTTGAGGAGGCGATCAGTGGATTCTTTCAATTTCTATTTTACCCTCTGGCTCTAGAATATCAGGTCAGTTGTCCTTGATAATTTCTTGAAAGATGATGTCTAGGCTTTTTTTTTGATCATGGCTTTCAGGTAGTCCAATAATTTTTCAACTATCTCTCCTGGATCTATTTTCTAGGTCAGTGGTTTTTCCAAGGAGATATTTCACATTGTCTTCCACTTTTTCATTCCTTTGGTTCTGTTTTATAATATCTTGATTTCTCATAAAGTCACGAGCTTCCACTTGCTCCAATCTCATTTTTAAGGTAGTATTTTCTTCAGTGGTCTTTTGGACCTCCTTTTCCATTTGGCTAATTCTGCCTTTCAAGGCATTCTTCTCCTCATTGGCTTTTTGGAGCTCTTTTGCTATTTGCGTTAGTCTATTTTTTAAGGTGTTGTTTTCTTCAATATTTTTTTCAGTATTTTTGGGGGCTCCTTTAGCAAGTCATTGACTTGTTTTTCATGGTTTTCTTGCATCATTCTCACTTCTCATCCCAGTTTTTCCTCTACTTCTCTAACTTGCTTTTCCAAATCCTTTTTGAGCTCTTCCATGGCCTGAGACCAGTTCATAGTTTTCTTGGAGGCTTTTGGTGTAGGTTCTTTGACTTTGTTGACTTCTTCTGGCTGGTCTTCTTTGTCACCAAAGAAAGATTCCAAAGTCTGAGACTGAATCTGAGTCTGTTTTCACTGCCTGGCCATGTTCCCAGCCAACTTACTTGACCCTTGAGTTTTTCAGCAGGGTATGACTGCTTGTTGACTGCTTGTAGAGTAGAGAGTACTTTGTTCCAAGCTTGAGGGGATGCGCTATTGTTTTCAGAGCTATTTCTATACAGCCAGCTCTGCCACACTAGCACTCCTCCTTCCCCAAGAACTGCCAACCCGGACCTGACACAAGTCTTAAGCAGGGTCTGCACTCCTGCTCTGATCAGCCACTTAACTCCTCCCACCAGGTGGGCCTGGGGCCGGAAGCAACTGCAGCTGTAGTTCTGTAGCTGCAGCACCCCAGCTGCCCCCAGGGTGGTGGCTGAACTGTGAACTCTTTTCACTCTGTCCCCGCAGCTTTTCTCACTAACCTTCTTTGTTGTCTTTGGTGTTTGTGGGTTGAGAAGTCTGGTAACTGCCACAGTTCACTGATTCAGGTCACTAGGGCCTGTTCTGCCCTTCTCCTGGACTGGTTGGTCCTGCTGCTGCCCACTCTGGGCTCCGCTCCCCTCCACTCCATGTGCGATAGACCTCATCCAGCAACCATATGGGCTGTCCTGGGCTGGATCCCTGCTTCCCTCTGCTATTTTGTGTGTTCTGCAGTTCTAGAATTTGTTCAGAGCCATTTTCTATAGGTTTTTGGAGGGACCTGGTGGGGAGCTCAGGAAAGTCACTGCTTTCTAGCCACCATCTTAGCTCCGCCCCCAGGAAATACTGCAGTTCTAAACTTTAAAAGATTTTGAATAGTTAAAAACTACATAATGATTTTGGGACATTTGCTAGAGTTGTTTCTTAGATGCCTGTTCCTTGGGTCCTCTGATGGTTAGAGGCAATATTGTACTTTCTATGTGGCAAAGCCTATATCTCAGGGCCAAAGGAGGTGGCGCCCTTTTAAAAGCAAGAGGAAGTTTTGAATCAAGGCCATTCTACCCAGTTAATAATAGAAAACCACCTTGTTAATCAAGTCACATGATTCTTTGCTATCTGCTTTCCAGATTCACTATTCTAGGTGGAGCTGGGGGTGGAAGCGTTAAGTCATTATGCCTCCATTCCTAATGGTTAGAATATGAGGGTGTCAATTGATAATGATGATATACTTTCAAGAATGTTTAATCAGAGCCATGTTGTTCCTTATATCTGGTTACTTTCTTTAAATCTTTTCTAATTTACATGTCCTTCAGATAAGTAAGTAATAAATGATTAGTAAACAGATATAAAGAACAACATCACTCTGTTCCAGTATCCCTCAAGTCCCCATAGCTGGGGCCATTGTATACTTAGTCCTACCCCAAGATCTGGGACCAGTCTGGCTTCTAGACAGGCAAAATATAAAAATTCTTAGATTCAGTTTGGCAAGTTAGCATTAAGTCAGATTCATTAATAACTCTTCCTTGACCTCATATCTTGGTTCCAGTAAGATGATCCTAACCTTTTCCCCCACCATAACCAAGCTAACAATAGTCTTTTCCAGTATTTTAATCACTGTCCCATTCTCCCAATACCTGATTCCTACATGGGTTTGTGCCTACCCAAGTTTCTTCAAAAACCATATTCTGGTTTGCTTTAATAATAGCATTAATACCTCAAACTCTCAGAATACTTCAAGATTTATAAAGAATACCCAGCATTTATACACATGGCTCAGCTCTTCTATTCCTCAAAACATCTTAGAGTATCACCCACTCCCTACCCATGTTTAATTGAGTTCCTATCCACTCCTGAAAGCTTGCTTTAAATGCTGTCTTCTCTAGGAAGTCTCCTTAGATCTCACTTATTAGAAGTGAGTTTCCACTTCTGAATAATACTTTCTTTACTCCTCTGTGATGCACTTATCACATATTATTGTGTAGTTACATGTACCACCATCATATCTCCCTCCAAAGCTACATGTTTAATTAGGATAGGGATAGTATATTATTTAACTTCTGTATCTCCCTCTAGAGTTCTGCACACAGTAGGACCTTTCAAAGTATTTGTTGAATTACATTTAAAGCATTCCCTTAAAGCAGCCCTCTGAGGTGACTAGTCACCCAGCCCCTGAAGCTCTTTGTTAGTAGACTCCCCTGCTGCCAACTGCCTGCTTATTTGAGTAGTATTATTGCCTATTACCGTAGCTTCCTAAAGCCAGGCTCTGTCATCGTACCAGGACACTGGCTTGATGTCCTCTACAAGATCTACCTTAGACCATCCACCAGCGATTACTTACCTAAACTCTTATGATCCCATCTATCAATTATAATAAGTAACATTTATATAACTCTTACTTTGTGCCAGGCACTGTGCTAAGGGCTTTGATCCTCACAATAACACTGGGAGGTAGGTGCTATTATTATCCCCATTTTACACACGATGGAACTCATCTGCAATACAGAAGCATGCCGAACATACAGAAGCAAAGAGAGGTTAAGTGACTTGCCTGGGGTGGCACAACTAGTAAAGCTGTCCAAAGTTAATTTGAACTGAAGTCTTCCTGACTCCAGGCCTGGTGCGCTATCCACTGTGTCACCTAGCTGTCAGGTATCTAGGCTCCACAATCTATGAAGTAGTATAATTATTTAATTAGGCTATATGAGAAATGGTTGAAGGATCAAATGTTTTTTTATTCTAAGTAAAGGCTCACGAAGAACAAGAGTAGTCCTCCGATATTTGAGATCTTATCCTATAGGAGATCTCATTCTGGATAACGAGGAGTTAAACTAGCTATATTGGCAACAGGATAAGAGTATTCTTGTTTAGGGGCAGCTAGGTGGCACAGCCCTGGAGTCAGGAGGACCTGAGTTCAAATCCAGCCTCAGGCACCTGACATGTGTACTAGCTGTGTGACCTTGGGCAAGTCACTTGCCCTACTAAAAACAAACAAATGTTAAAAAAAAAGAGTACTGTTGTTTGAAGATAATCAATGAACATATACGAAGTACTGTGGGCCAGGATCTGAGCCAACTACTGAGTATTCAAAGACATAAGGGAAGATCCCTGCTCTCGAGGGGCTTACATTCTACAGAGGACATAATATGTATCTGCCTAAGTATAGAACACTAGCACCTGATTTATATGTGGGAAAGGAGGAAGGGGATCATGAAGGCTTCATAGAGAAGGTGATGCTTGAGCACAGTCATAAAGAAAACCAGGGATTCCAAGAGGTAGAGATGAGGAAGCAGTTTGTTTCAGGCATAGAGGATAATTAGCGCAAAGACACAGATGTGAGATGGAACACCATGTGTGAAGAACAACAAGGAGTTAATATGGCTAGACCATAGAAGGGGAGTAATGTGATAGAACCAGGATCAATAAATTAAAATCTGCTTGTAGAAAAGCACATTTAAGCTTAACATGAATAAAAGCTTCCTAAAATTAGTGCTGTCTATAATGGAATGGGTTGTCTTGATAGGTAGAGAGTTTATCATTTCTAGAGGAGTTCAAAGAGTCTGGATGATCACCTGTTGAGGATATTGCTGTGGAAGTTAATGTGTTGAGTGAAGGTTAGATCAAATGGCCTCTGTGGTGCCTTTCAACTTTGAGTCTCAATGCTTGGTTCTATGAAATTAGATAAGCATTGAGAAATAGATTTGATGATTTCTGCTATCTTTTGATAAAGAAAGGGATCTTTATGAATATTTCTATCCAAGTCTGGCAATGCATCTTTTCACCATCCCAGCCCAAGATGTGCCTGTTCTTAGCTTCTATAGTAGACAATTTGAAGAAAACATTTTAGTTTCTACTTCCTAGAATCCTGCAAATGCTAACGCAGTCTGACACAGGACGACGTGACCTAAATCAGTAATTGGCTTTCTTTCATCACTATATTCCAATAAGTATGTATGTATGTGTGTGTGTGTGCAAAATCCTTCTCAGTCACTTCTGAAATGGAGCCAACAATGAGAGAAGGGTGGCAGAACATTGGCAATACTCAGCAACATTAACTGATAGGACTAGAACAGAAGCCAAGTGGATGACTTCGCCCCTGAACTAGCGGGGTGAATTCTGAGTGGGAAATGGAGCTGAGTTGGACTCTGTTCAGCAACACCCCAGCCCTTAGTACTGCCGCTGGAGCGTTAAGAACAAGTGTCTAGGAGCACTGTTCAACATGCCAGAGTCTCCACCCCTTGGTTTTGGCATCTCTTCATGTAGACGAAACATTCTATATGCTAGGGAAGTAACAGAGATGTGTAGAGCTTTTGATACCATCTAATCTAACCCTCTCATTTTATGCACAGGAAAAGTGAGACCTAGAAAGAAGTGCTTGGCCAGGGTCATATAGCTAGAGAGGTAGTAGCTCTGCCTTCTCAAAATTCTACCTCATGTAGTTAATAACATTTGAATGGATCACATGACAGTGTGAAAATATATTGCCTGGCCGTAGATAACTGTGATGTAGTAGAACTGGGGCTTCTAGCACCACTCTAGGGAAGCTAGAAGGATGCCCCCAGCTGGAGGGAGGCTTCTATAGTACTATTTGAGTACAAAGTCAAGGATAATAATTTTCCAGTGCCTCAGGGAAGAAATCAAGCTTCCAGAGATTTTGCCTATGTCCTTATGAACCAAAAGAATGTTATATATAGTAGCAGCAATATTGTTTTAAGAAAAATTCTAAGCAAATAAGTCATTTTGACAATTATAAATACCCAAATTAATTACAAAGGACATATGAAAAAAGACTTTATCTGCATCCAGAGAAAGAGACGAATAGAAGTGTGTATAAAATGATTTTCACACACACACATATATTTGTGTTAATGGTAGCCATCTTTAGGGTGGGTGGGGCAGGGAAGAAAAAAAAGAAATTTACATTTATATGTTTAAAAGGAATAGCAAGTTCATAATAGACTTGCAGTTTCATGTGCAATCATCTTCTTTTATTACATTGTTATGAAAATGCTGGTTTTATTCCATAAATTAAAAATGAAATAATATTTTTTAAAATATTTGTATCTAGTATTTTAGAAATTCTGAAAAGATAGCAGCTGAAAAAGAGACTTTATAGCTTCCCATACTTGTAAATTGCTCCTCCCTTCCTCAAGGGAGTATTAAGGTGTAGTTCGGATGCTGGAGACAATCTAGTAGATAGAGTACTAGACTTAAAATTAAGAAGACCTGGGTTCAAGTCCCACCTCTGACCCATGTGGCAAGTCAATTAAACTGTCAGTGTTCTAGGCAATTCTTAAGAGTCTGGGGCAGCAGAGAGGGTGCTGACCTGAATTATTACAAAAAGTTTCTTCATCTAGGGGGTTCCCTGAACCTGGGATATCATAGGTCAAGTCCCTACGGCTACCCTTATTTTGTTGCCAGTATAGCTAGTTTAACACCTCATTATCCAGAATGATTTGACATAAAGGATGATGTCATAAGTAAATTAAGGGAGCAAGGAAAAATTTACTTGTCACATCTATGGATAAACAGTTTATGACCAAAAAAGAGAGAGGATCACAAGAAGTAAAATGGATAATTTTGATTAAATGAAATTAAAAACAAACAAAACTAATGCAGTCAGAAGGAAAACAAGAAACTGTGGGTAGGGGTGGGTGGAATTTTATAGCACCTTTATCTGATAAAGGCCCCATTTCTCAAATATATAGGAAACTGAGCCAAATTTAGAAAAACAAGAGCCATTTCCCCATGTATAAGTGGTCAAAGAATATTGATGAGGTTAAGGAAAAATGATGAGGTATGGGAACCAAATGTTTTAAGGGTGCTTGAGACCCCAAACACCGACATCCTGCTGAATGAATTCGACTCAAGCCTTCTCACAGCAAAAGAAAAATAAAGTTTATTAAGGATTCGTCATATAGGGTTGTCTTAAGAAATCTTACCATTTGTGATGCTTGTTTTCACAAGCAGGCCAGATTCAATCTACTGACCTAGATTGAATCTGACCACCTTCATGGAGGCAAGATGTAGCTTATATAAATACAGAAAAATTGTGGGAGGGATTGAGGGGTGGTCAAGTAGTCTGGGGTGACTAGAGGACGGGTTTAGGGAGAGTCTTGAGGAGGAGTCTTGGTGGGACTGGGTCGAGAGGTCAAGACTCCAGGAAGCAAGAGAACGGGATTTTGATGGGATTAAGGGTAGGAAGCAGCTGGACAATAGAAGGCTAGGCTAGGTAGAGATTTGGGTCTAGATAATGAAAGGCTTATGGTCTCAGGGGAAGGTCAGATCAAGTAGGAAGATTCAAGGAGAATTCAATGGGGCTCCCAGAGACTGTACTCCATCAGTTTCAAGGGGGTTCCCAGAGACTGTACCCCACCAATATAAACAAACCATTTTTAGAAGAAGAAATCAAAACTGTCAATGGTCAAATGAAAAAATGCTTTAAATCGCTATTAATTAGAGAAATGCAAATTAAAACAACTCTGAAATACCTCCTCACATCTATGCTATAAGAAAAGATGAGCAGAATGATTTCAGAAAAACCTGGAAAGTCTTATATGAACTGTTGCAGAGTGAAGTGAGAAGAATCAAGAGAACATTGTACACAAAAACAGCAAAATTCTGAGAATGATCAAGTATGAAGGTGTGTTGGTAACCAAAAATGGTCTCCTTAGCACTTAGTCAACAAGTGCCCTTGAATAGTTTGGCTTTTTCCCCTGAACTAACTGGATACTGTCTGTATGTTGGATTGGAGTAAGCTTGTCGACCCCTTCACCTTGCTTCCCTTGGTTAAGCAGATTGAAAGAACCTGTGCTTCCCTGGTGTGCCGGCTACACCCCCACAGAAGCTGCTAGCTGGATGGTTAAAAACAGCTTCCGTTGGAGCCAGAGGCTGCTACAGCTGAAACTGAAGTAGGAACTGCCGGTAGCAGAGCTGACCTACGTGTGGACTGAGGAGTGCTGAGCAAGCACTTGAGGCCAGTGGGTAATCTTTTTACCGTAGAGGGGAAGCATGTATATGATTTTGCTTTATACCATCATGCTTCTCTGTGGCCTCCTGGTTACTCTTGTGAGGCGGACTTATTGGGCCTGGAGGCTTTTGATCAATATATCAAAATGGGGATGCTGGTTTGTGGGTTTGTTACTGTGGAGCTTAAATATATGCTTTGATTCTTCTGCCTCCTACTTTGAGAATTCCTTATATCCGGCGGTTCCGAACCTTTCAGACATATATATGATCCTCTTTGAAATTATAAACTCTGCCCTCATAATACAGAAGGATTAGCTACTCTGATCAAGACAACGATCCAAGAGAAGTCCAGAGGACCCATGACAAAGAATGCTATCCACCTCCAGAGACAGAAATGATGAATTCTGAGTGCAGATTGAAGCATATTTTTTTTACTTTCTTTGTTTTCCTTGGTGTGTGTGTGTGTGTGTGTGTGTGTGTGTGTTTTCTTTTGCAACATGGCTAATATGGAAATATATTTTGTATGACTTCATATGTATAATCAATATCATGTTTGCCTTATCGAGAGGTGGTGATGAGGTTTAGACTGTGGGAGGCCCCTTGAACTCCCCTTGAATCTTCCCACTAGATGAGGTTTTAGCCTGAGGCCATAAGCCTTTCATTATTGCTAGGCCCAAATCTTGAGGCTGGGTTAAGAGTAACCTAGCCTAGCCCTCCACTGTCTGGCTAGTTCCCACCCTTTATCCTATCAAAGTGTCTATGCCTAAATCTGTTACCCTTAAACTAGCCTAGCCCTACACTGTCTGTTATCTCCAGGTAGCTTTCAGCTACTTCCCCCCCAATCCTATTCTCTTGGTTCCTGAAGTCTGACCTCACCCCAGTCCCATCAAGCTTCTCCTTAGACTCCTTCTCAAGACCCTCCCTAAACCCCTCCTCCCATCACCCCTCTTGCCTCCATGAAGTGGCTCAGGCCCACTTGTGAAAACAAGTGGCACAAATGGTGAGATTTCTTAAGACAACCCATTATGACAAATCTGTAGTAAGCTTTGTTTTTCTTTGGCTGTGAGAAAGCTTGAGTCAAATTCATTTGAGCAGGACCTGGGGTGTTGGTATTTTGGGGTCTTGAGCACCCCTAAAGAAACATATAGTTCCCTGACCTCAACGGAGGGGATAGGACAAAGAGAGAGGGAGAGAATTTGGAACTCAAAATTTTTAAAAATGAATGTTAAAATTTTTTAATGTAATTAGAAGATATTTAACAAAATAAATAAAAAATATATGTTTAAAAAGCACCTTGTAATCCAGCCCTTTTTCTGTGATTAGGTCAGACAAACTCCCTTAGACTGGTAATCAGTGATATGAGTGGGATTGGAAGCTGACCTCTGGAGATTTGTGATGGAGGGTGTTGAGAACTGGTGATTTGTTGGATAGCCCATGCTTAGGATCATTTCCCCATTTGCCCCTAATTATGCTCACACTTAAGTTCTGGTATATTAGCTCTAAATCAGCAACTCCTTTTTCTACGTGGAGACTACTGGGGGTCAGAACTGAGTGAACATATTTTTTCAAAATTTTTTCAGGCCTTGTCATCATTATTCCCTCAAAGTTCCCTGGATTACTCCATAGAAATTAGCACTATGATCCAGGACTGGCTGAATGAATGAATGGATGAATGAAAAAAGTATTTATTAAGTGCTTGCTATGTGCAAAGCACTGGGGATACAAAAGAAGAGTAAGACAGTTTCCCCTCTTGTAGTTGTTGTCAGTGTTGTCTATCACAACTATAACTTGTTGTCGTTGTTCAGTGAGTGAATCTTCATGACCCCATCTGGGCATTGCCTCAGTCCAACTGAGAAGTGCTAAATACCTTAGCTTTAAAAGGCCAAGATCTTCCACCACACCTGGCACCCTATCCAGTCTTCCTGATGTGTATCTGGTCACTGAACCTAGATGACTCCAGAGGAGAAAGTGAGGCTGATGACTTTGCATTGCACAGCCCTCCCTCATTTAAATCCAAATCACTTGAATATCATGGCATTACCTCCATGATGTCACGGTCTTCTTTGAGAATGAAGGACAAACACAGCGACAATCTCAATAGATGTCTATTTCTCTTTCTATCTCATTTTACAGATGAGGAAACTGAGGCAAACAGGTTTAAGTGACTTGCCCAAGGTCACACAGCTAGCAAGTGTCTTGAGACAGGATTTGAACTCAGGTCTTACTAACTCCAAGTTCAGAACTCTATCCATTGAGCCACCTAGCTCAGCCTCTCATGGTACTCACATAAGGGGGAGATAAGACATTTGGAAGGTTTTAGCTGCAGATCAGATGGAAGATCCCATTGTCCTTACATTGTAAAACAGATGATAAAGCCTATTCTTTACTGACATTTCCACTGATAAAATCAACTCATTTTCTGATGTTGAATCATTTAGCAAAGACTTTGGTGAGAAGAGCTTTCTTTGGGAGGTGAGGGGAGATAGAAGGGGTTTCAGCACCTGCAGGAGCAATTACCAGGCTGCTTTTACACAGGGATTGCTTCTCAGCTCACAAAGCTTGTAGGTCCAGGGTCTTTGGTCAATTACCAATTACCTTTCAGACATCTTGAACTGAATCTCCAGTAGACATCTTAAACTCAACACGTCCAGAATGAACTTATTATATTCCTCTCAAACCTTCCTCTATCTCTCACTTTTCCCATTACTATAGAAGGCAACACTATCTTCATAGTCCTTCAGGCTCACACCCTAGGAGTCATGATGGATTCCTTGCTACCTCTTAACCCCATATCCAAGCTGTTGCCAAAGCCCTACCAATTTCACCTTTGCAACATCTCTTGAACATACCCCCTCCTCTCCTTTGGTACCACCACAAGTCTAGCGCAGGCCCTCATCACCTCATGCCTAGATAAATCTAATAGCCTGCTGGTGGGTCTGCCTGCCTCAAGTTTCTCCCCACTCCAATCCATTCTCCATTCAACCCCTAAAATGATTTTCCTAATCCACACAAATCCAATCATGTCACCCCCACCCCTACCACTTCAATAAATTCTAGTGGTTTCCTATTGCCTCCAAGACCAAATACTCTATTCGTCAAAGTCCTTCATAACCTACCCCTTCCTACATTTCCAGTCTTTTTATACTTTACTCCCTAACACATACTCTTCAATCCAGTAACATTGGCCTCCTGGCTGTTATGTTATGTAATAACATAACACTCCATCTATCAGCTCTAGGAATTTCCCTCTGGCAGTTCCCCATTCCTGGAATGCTCTCCCTCCTTCTCTCTTAACTACTGACCTCCCTGACTTCCTTTAAGTCCCAAATAAAATTCTCTTCAACATGAAGCCTTCCCCAACCCCTCTTAATGCAAATGCTTTCCCTCTTTTAATTATTTCTTATTTATCCTGTATATAGTTTGCTTTGTATATATTCATTTGCACATTGTCTTCTCCTTTAGACTGTAAACCCCTTGAGGACAAGGATTGTCTCTTGCCTTTTTTTTTGTATCCCTAGCACTTAGCTGAGTGCCTGGCACCTAACTGGTTCTTTATAAATGTTTATTGATAGAGACAGTGGTCAAGGAGGTGGTGATGGTTTACTCTTTTGGCACTTCCTGCCTCAGTAGATTGACAAATTTTCCAGTTAGAGCATGTTTCCTTCTGCTTGGCCTTAGAATCCACCCACTCTATGCACCTACAACTCAAGGCTCACACATTCTGAAGGGAAACTCTGTCCCTGGTTGCCCTTCCTCTAAGTCCTTTCCTACAGGTAACCAGCTTCCCAGAGCCAATCCCTATAGTACATCTTGTTCTCCAAGTATTTGCCTTCTACTCCCATGTACGCTCAAGTTCAAGAACTGCTTCATTCTCTCTCCCCTCTCCTTTCTTTCCTCCTTTCTCTTTCTCAATAATCACTCAATCACAAACACAACAGGAACTCATTTCATACTGCTACAATGAACAACTATTGCCAGCATCAGAAAAATGCCTTGGAGCACTTTTATAGCCTGGTAGGTAATTAATGATTGATTGTAGATAACTGCAGAAACATGTCCCATGGTTGGTTTCCTTGCCCCAGGGTTCCCAACCCTAATACTATTGATTAAATAAACACTAATCATGATTAATATTTCATATTCTAATAGTGCTTTTATCCTTTCCAAAGGCTATTCATATGCATTATTCCACTTATATCCACAAAACAACCTTGTGAACAGCTAAGTAGGTTGGGCAGGTATTATCATTCCTACTTTACACATAAAGAAACTGAACCTTGAGGAAGTTCAGTGATTTCCCCAAAGTCACAAATAGTATGAGACTCTAGCCCAGGTCTTTCAACTTCTGGTTCTATGTTTTTGTTTTTTGCAGAGATGCAATATAATATATTGGAAAGAACACTGGATTTGGAGTTAGAAAATCAGGGTCAAATTCAGACCCTTTACATCTCTGTATCTTCTTTCTCTCATAATGGCCAGCATTATATAGTATTTTCAAATCAACATTTCCCTCAAACAGATTACTGTCATCTTGAAAAAAAAATAGCTAGCATTTACATAGCATTTTAAGGTCTGCAAAGCACTTGACATATGTGATCTCATTTGATCCTCAAAACAACCCTGGCAGGTAGGTGCTGACGAGTAAACTGATGATGAAAGAAGTTAACTGGCTTGTCCAATGTCATACAGTCACTTAAGTGTCAGAGGTATGATTCTAATTCAGGTCTTATTGACTCTAAGGCCAGCACTTGAAGCACTCCATATGCCACCTAGCTCCTGAAATTAAGGATTTGGGTTAAATAACCTCCAAGGTTCATTCCAGTTCTAAAATGCCATGGTTTTCTAAGCTTTTCTTGATGCTAGTCAACTTCTGTTAGAAGATACAAGGAGCTTCCACCATAATGAATCTCTATATATCCAGAAATAATTGATCTATAAACCTGTGGAGCATCCTTGGAAGAGGGAAAGCCTGTGTTCTGGTACCTCTCACTACAAGCACTATACCTGCTGGCAAAATAATTATACTTACTGGACAGACCAGAAAGGGAACTTCCAGCTCAGCCATGTAAGTATATCTAGGTTGAGGACTAAAAACATTTAGATAGCTTGAAAAAGTCTGTGGGCTAAGAGAGAGGGGACTCTTCCAATGAGTAGTGCTGCTCTTACATGGTAGCAATCACATCAGTGAAGAAATATCAGTGGATGATGGGCGGTTGGGTGGATAGAGCATTGGGCCTGGAGTCAGGAAGACTCATCTTCCTAAGTTCAAATCTGGCCTCAGACACTTACTGGCTATGTGACTGTAGGCAAGTCAAAAATTCACCCTCTTTGCCCCAGTTTCCTCATCTGTAAAATGAGCTGGAGAAGAAAATGGCAAACCAGTCCAGTATCTTTGGAAAGAAAACTCCAAAGTGTCCGAAGAGTTGGACATGACTAAAATGATTCAACATTCAACTCAGCAACAATTAAAATGTGAACTCCTTGAGAGGAGAGTCAGGAAGACCTATTAGAAGTCATTGTAGTAGTCTAAGTAAGAGGTAATGAGGGTGGTAGCAGTGATTATATGGGCAGCTAGGTGGTGCCGTGGATACAGAGCTGGTCAAGAAGATCAGAGTTTAAATCCAGCCTCAGACACTTAATAGCCGTGTGACCCTGGACAAGTCACTTAACCACTATTTGCCTCAGTTCCTCATCTGTAAAATGAGGACATCCTGGAGATGGAAATGGCAAACCACCCCCATATCTTTGCTAAGAAAACCCCATGGACAAGTCTATGGGAATCACAAAGGACATGACTGGACAACAACATCAAAGCAGTGATTATAGAGAGAAGGGAGATAGATCCAAGAGATCTTATTTATGCAAGTAGAATGAACAGGATTTACCATCTGTTGGGTATGAGAGATGGAGAGGAAACAGACAAAGCTAACCTCAAGTTTCACTTCTCCAGCTGTCTATTGAATACCTCAAAATGGATGTCCTCTAGACATCTTAATTTTAACATGTACAAAATTTAACTCATGGTCTTCCCCCTTCCTCTAACTCTTCCCTCTTCTTAACTTCCCAATTATCATCAAGGTTACTATTATCCTCCCAGTCACCCAGGTATCAACCTTATGTCCTCACTCTCTCTCACCTCTCCCCCATGCCAATCAGTGGTCCTGCTGATTTTACCTTTGTAATAGTTTTCATTGACTCCCACTATTCTTCTCTGACACTGCAACCACCTTAGTTCAGGCCCTTATCACCTCATGCCTGGACTATTGCAATAGCCTACTGGTTGGTCTTCCTGCCTTAGATCTCTCCCTCCTGCTGTCAAATTTATCTCCCTAAAGAAAATTCAATAAAGCGGGATGGGTTGGGAAGTAGCAAAATGTAGTTAGCCTTTCACAACATGAGTATGGTGGAAGGGTTATACATAATAATACATGTGTGGCCTAGGTTGAATTGCTCAACTTCTTAGGGAGGGTGGGTGGGAAGGGAAGAGGGAAGAGAATTTGGAACTCAAAGTTTTAAAATCAGATGTTCAAAAACAAAAAAAGTTTTTGTATGCAACTAAAAAATAAGATACACAGGCAATGGGGCGTAGAAATTTATCTTGCCCTACAAGAAAGGAAGGGAAAAGGGGATGAGAGGGGAGGGCTGACTGGGGAACAGGGCAACCAGAATATAAGCCATCTTGGAGTGGGGGGGAGGGTAGAAATGGGGAGAAAATTTGTAATTCAAAATGTTGTGAAAATCAATGCTGAAAACCAAATATGTTAAATAAATAAATTGCATTTAAATAAAAAAACAAAAAAAAAATTTATCTCCCTAAAGCACAGATATGAACGTGTCACACATATACACCCTCCTCAAAAAAACTCTAGTGGCTCCTAATTACTTCTAGGATCAAATATAAAATCCTGTTTGACATTTAAAGCTTTTCATAGCCTGGCCCATCGCCACCTTTCAGTCTTCTACAATTTATTAGTCCTGACCTACTCTGTGATCCAGCGACAATGGCCTTGTTCTTCCATCTCGTGACTCCAGGATTTTTTTTGTTGCCTGGCTAGAATTATCTCTTTTCCTTATTTCTGCTTCCCAAGTTTCCTTGGCTTCCTCCAAGTCTCAGCTAAAATCCCACCTTCTACAAGAAGCCTTTCCCAACACTCATTAATTCTAGGGCCTTCCCTCTGTTGATTATCTCCAATTTATCCTGTATATTTTCTGTTTCTATATAGTTTTTTTTTTTGCCTGTTATCTCCCCCAATTAGACTGTGGGGTCCTTGAGAGCAGAGACTGGTTTTTCCGCATCATTTTGTAACTCTAGCCTGGCACATAGTAGGCTCTTAGTTAATGCTTATTGGTTGAACTGACTACCTCCTGAGGAAGCTCATTCTCATTTTAGATAACTCTATTGATATGAGGCTTTTCCTTGTTAAGGCATAAATTTTTGGCACCTTCTACACATTAGTCCTAGTTAAAATTCTGGAGCTACATGGAATATGTTTAACATCTTTTCTAGATAGCAAGCTTTCAAGTATTTGAAAAGAGGATTCACGGTCCTCCATGTCTTCTTCAGCTCCACAAGGTTTAATGTGGATGAGAGTGTTGAAGAGATGGAAGGATAGAAGGGTGTAGCCAGAGAAATAGCTAGGTTTAGGATCTAGGAGTTGGCATAGCTCTTTGAGAAGGTGAAGATTAAGATGTGACCATGCTGGTATGTAACTAAAGTCAAGAGCAGAATGTGGTTGGGATTTGGGCGGAGGGGTGTCAATTATAATGTAGATCTTGGTGATATTAATAGTCCACATTTATACAGTACCTCAAAATTTGCAAAACACTTTTCCCAAAACAACCCTGTGAGGTCAGAATACAAGTGTTATTCTAATTTTACAGATGAGGAAACTGAGGGCCAAAGAGATTAAGTGACTTGCCTATGGTCACATAGCCTATAAATGTCAGAGCTGGGATTCAATAACAGGGCTCCTCTAACTCTGAGTGACATTCTCTTTCTCCTACTCCATGCTGCTACTCTATGAAGGCAGAAGAGGGGGTAACAAGAAAAAAATTTAAGTAAGGTACTGAAATCATTGTGAAAATTAGAGCAAGATGGATGACTAAAACGAGGGTAGTGCAGAGATGATACATAAAAGCATTGGATTATAGGTTTAGAGCTAAAAGGGACTTTAGAGACTAGCAAGTACAATCCTCTCATTTTGCAGATGAGGAAACTGAGGCTCCAAGATTAAGTGCCTGGTTCCAGGTCACATTGCTAGTAAGTATGTGAGACAGGATTTGAACACAGGTCTTTCTAACTCCAGTCCAGTATTCTATCTACTTGTCCATGCTATCTGTCTTAGAAATGTTTACCTGGGATGAAGGGAATGGTCTAGAGGAATAGTCTAGAAGCAGCAGTTGGAAGCAAAGAGTATTCCAATTCTTCTTTCTGGCCCTGTGAGTCAAGGGGAGTGGGAAGAGAAAGAGTCTCCAATGGTGGCATGGGATGATGATATGGGATTCAGTTAAATCAAGGAAGTGGAAGAGTGTTGGTTGACAAGTTCAAGTATATAAAGAAGTTTGTTTATGACACAGCAAGAGTTCCAAAGGGAATATTGGAATGAATTAAGGAATGAGCGAGCCAGGTTAGAGCTGAGCTAGGGAAGAGTAGGGCAAATCTGATAGGAATGAGGTTTCTGGAGGAGGTAATGGAGAAGAGGCATCTCTGGGGAAAGATTTGACAAAACAAGGAGATGAGAGCGGATATTGATTCAGTTAATTGAACAGGAAGGTGACTTGAAAGATCAATTAAATGCTGATAGAACTCATTTGCCTATAGAAACTGATCTGGGCAGGGTGAGCCTAGGAAAAATGACTAGTTGAAGAAGCTCTGATCATGGAATGTAGGTGAACATACAAGTAGTGTCTGTTATGTGCTTCCAGAACATACAATTTCAACTCACAGCTAGGAGTTGCATTTGGAGACCTTTTAGAAAGGGCATAGCCTCATCAAAAAACCAGGGGTAAAAGGGAGGGAAACGAAAAACTCAGGATTCTGAGCTTTGTGGCAAAGAGATTCTGTGACTGAACTAAATGCCAGAAAGATAATTGTCTGTATATACCACAGCTGGTACCCCACCCCAGTTCCTCAAATAAAGTATATGATTGAAATATATACTGTGCTAAAGCATTATAGAGGAGAAGAGATCCAGGAAAGGAGTGGTGTAAAATTGTTGTCCCAGGGTGGCTGTTGAAAAAATAGAAACAATCTCAATTTCTCTTAGTGACAGTGGGAAACTTGACTAATGACCAGTATGGACCAGTGTGGAGATCCAGTGCCTTTCTTTCCTTAAGCATTTCTTTCTGTAGTGGCAGGGATAGAAGGGGGGACAGGAAAAGGATGTGGGAAGGTGGGGAAGGAAGAGAAGCAGCAAGTACATGAGCAGTTCTTTCTTTCTTTGCACTTAGGCAACTAGTGTCTAAGGTACTTCACAAACTGTCAGAAAAACTCAGTGAATGATGACTACCATTTCTGATGGCTTTGGCAAATGTCAATTTCCGTCCTCCTAATAAATATTCTAAGTGGAATTCTTACTAAACGGAATTACATCAGCTTCCTGTTCTAATTCATTTGGCATCCATTAATACTTATCATCAATCAACCACAGCTCCAATGGGGATGATAATCTTTCTTGCATTTTCATTATTCTATATTTACTGCTATGTGCCTCTAGGAGCTGAAGACTAATGGTCAGAATAGTTTTATTCTGCTTCCTAAAATTTACCTAAAGCAAAATCAGTGGAAGCCACTAGTTCATTCTGACAGTGAAAGCTATCTAGACACTGATTTTGTAGATGAAGTCTAGAAGTATGAATTTAGAAAGCATAATGGAATCCTCAGGGATTTTTTCTGTCTTCATTGTCTTTTAACTTTAAAGCATTTAATACTATTGGCCACCCACCTCTGGCTTCTTCATACTGTCTCCTATCTTTCCTTATGCATCACTATGTAGCAGGGACTATCCTCCCTTCCCATGCCAGCAGGCCTAGCCATTGCCTGTTCCAGGAAATCATTTCGAACCTAGGGGACCTGCTATTGGCCATGTATGACTCATCCCTGAGAGGCTTACACTGTGAGATGACAGAGAGTTCCTTTATTGGCTGTGGAGCCAGAACAGTTGATGACTCAGTGGATATACAAAAGATAGAAGCTTCTATCTACCTATCTGGCTGTAGTTCATGCAGAACTCCTTGAAGTTACAGCCTAAGAGTCAGATGGAGATTAGTGCAGATCATTCATTCTCCCCACCCTGTCTTCTAAGCAACTGTGAGCATGTGGCAATTAAAACACATGTGCTTCCTAGGAAAGCCTGAGTCTGGGATTGGGCTGCCTCCTTTTGTGTTTGTTTTCTCCTGGTCTTTCCTTAGAAGAATGAGTATCTTGAGATGAATATATCTAGTCTTGAGACTGACCTTGTGAGTTCAAAAGGTATGAAGCCTTGTGTCCAATAAGGTTGGAGCTGGCTAATGGCAGCAGATGCGTTAGAGAGGCTGGCCTCTGATAAGAAGATTTGGCCTAGCAGAAATCTACCAGGAGTCAGCTGGACATGCAATGCCAAGGTTAAATGTAAAATGCCTTATTAGCAGTAGTATTGATTGCTTTTGCATTCTGGTAAGGTTTTAGTATTAGCCCCCCTGAAGATTATAACAGTACTTATAAGGTAAATTATGGAATCCTGTTCTGTTAATGAATGCTCAAGAGGGTTTGGGATTTTTTTAATGTTTAACTATTCTTGTGTGTGTAGGAATAAATAATCTGTTCCATACTTGATTTGTATTGTACACTGAGCACCTGTTTACTCTACACTTTTGAGAGAGGCTCTAGACTGTGAGTCATAAGTAAAATCATCCCTGGGGGCAACATAGTGGAGGATTTTACGTGCAAAAGAGCATAAAAAAGGAGCCCCATCTCATTAGAGGCAAGCTCCCTCCGGACTGAACCCAATCAAATTGTATTCTTGGGTACAGAACAGGGAATAAGGATCCAGAACCTTTGGTGACCTAGCAGCAGTTCCTCAAGGCAAGATATATTTGGATAGCTCTTTTCAAAGCACTTCTCAATTAAATTCTCTCATTTAATAATAATAGCTGACATTTATATGAAGCTTTAAGGTTTTCAAAGTGTGTTATACATTATCTCATTTGATTCCAACTTTTCAAAGATATGGTGCACAGAAATGAACCCAATACTTCAGATATGGTCTGTCCCAGGGCAGATTAGCATGAGATGATCACTTCTTGTCTTCCGAATATTGTATTTCTTGTGGTTGTTTCTATGATTATAAACTAAGATTGAATTAACTTTTTTGACTATCATAGCACACTATTGGCTCAAATGCTCCACTTCCATGTTTGTGAACTCTAAAATTCCCTTATTCCATCTCTCCTGTCTTGGAATACCACATTGTTTTTTGGCCACACTGTGACCTTCAATCCCTCAGTCCTCTGCCAGGCCATCAGCCTGGCACTAGCTACACCATCTTGACACCTTGGTGAACCTACTCAACTTTACACTGTACTCTTCTCTTGAGTCCTTTGTACCCTTATCCTGTCACCTGTCTTGCCCTACCAAGTATCAGCCTTGGATCATCCTCACCATCTGGTACCTTCATGCCTATGCGTAAGCTGCTGAATGAAGCGATACAAAATCTACAAATTTTTGTTGCATAACTTCTATTGGACTATCATTGCATTTTACATCTCAATAATTAACTGCTAACCCTGACCCCACCCCCTCCACCACAGTGGCTCTTCCAAACCTTTTTATCCCTTCTCAAACTTCCCCTGGTCCTCTCTTCTCCACCTTCTCAGCTCTCAGCAACACATCATATTCTACTGAAAAAAAGAATTGAGACCATTTGCAGAGAATTTCTTCTTCTCCCTTTTTTCTCTCATCTCACATCACCCAGGAGTCCTCTGCCCTTATCACTTTCCTTTACCCCCATTTCATATAAAGAAGTGGCCTTTCTCATCAAGGTAAACTCTTCTACATGCACAGGTGACCCCACTTCATTTTGTCTTCTCCAGAAAATTGCCTTCTCTATCATCTCCTTTCTCATTTATCTTCAATCTCTCTCTATCTACTGGCTGATTCCTAACTGTCTATAAACATGCTCATGTCTCCCTCATCCTCAAAACACCCTGATTTGATCCAAACAGCCTTGCCAGAGATCATCCTCTAGCTCTCCTCTTGCTCTTTTATGCCTAAATTCCTTGAGAAAGTAATCCATCTGTAATAGGTACCTCCATTGCCTTGCCTCTCACTCTCCTCTCTCTACAATTTGGCTTCTAACCCTATCTTTCAAATGAAACTCCTCTCTCTAACATTATTAACGATCTCTTAATTACTAAATCTAATGGCCTTTTCTCAATCCTTGTATTCCTTGACCTCTTTCTTTGATTTTTTCAGGACTATAGGTGTAATAATTCTGTAACTGGGTCAAAGGCAACTTTCTGGGCCAAAGTTTGGTGATTCTCTGGATTTTGTTTCAAATTGCTTTCCAGAATAGCTGGACTGATTCATGCTCCACCACCAGTGTATCTCCTTCTACCACAGCTTCTCCAACATTTATCAGTTTCCTCTTTTGTTATCTTTGTCAGTTTGCTAGGTGTATGGTGCTACCTCAAATTTGCTTTAATTTGCATTTCTCTAATTATTAATGATTTAGGGCATTCGGAGCACTGAATAAATAAATATTATTATCATTATCATTATCATTATATTGACTTGACCTACCCATAAACAATTAGTGTTTTTTCCAGATATTTAGTTATTATCTTTATTTCTGCAAAGAGAGACTGTATCACCCCCTTTACTCAATAAACTGCTGTGGTTCCCTATAACTTCCAGGATTAAATATAAAATCCTTCATTTGGCATTCAAAGCCCTTCTTAACTTGCCCCCTCCCACCTTTCCAGACTTCTTCCACATAACAATCCCTATGTATTCTGTGATTTAATTACACTGTCCTCCTTGTTATTCCTCAAACAAGCCATACCATCTCCCAAATCTGGACACTTTCACTGGCTGTCCCCCATGTCTGAAATGCTCTCCCTCCTCATCTCCACCTCTGGGTTTCCCTGGCTTCCTTCAAATCTCAATTAAAATCCTTCTTTCTGTAGGAAAATTAATTAATTAATAATATTATTAATTAATTAATATTATCACTTCCATTTTGTTGATTATTTCTAACTTATCCTAATTATTTATATAGCTTGTTTGTATTTAGTTGTTTTTCCATCTTGTCTCACCCATTAGACTATAAGTCCTTTAAGAACAGGGACTGTATTTTACCTTACTTTATTTCCTTAGCATTTAACCATAGTGCCTGGCTGTTTTAACAATCCAGCTAGCAGCTTCTGTGGGGGCATAAGATGCCCCCAGGAAGCTGCTGGCATGCCGGGAAAGCACAGGTTCTTTTTATCTGCTTAAACAAGGAAAGCACGGTGAAGGGTTTGACCAGCTTACTTTAATCCAGCATTCAGTTAGTTCAGGGGAGCATACAGGCAACATTTATTTAGTTCAGGGGAAAAAGCCAGCACCCCGAACTTCAGAACAAAATACAAACAAATTACAAATATCAACAGACAGACCCAATACAATTCATAGTTACCAACATCTGGGCTTGGCCCAAGAGCAAGGGTTGGCCCAGAGTCACACTCCCAACTGCTCTCACGCCAACCAGAAAAGGAAAGAGGAAGCTTCAAGCCGTCTTCTCCCCTCTTATAGAGTTTTTGACATCATCAAGTGCCGCCTGAATGACCAGGGCCTATTGGTTCTTGAGTTGGTGCCTTCCCCTAGGTTAACACCCAATAGGGCATGGCTCTCCCCTCAGCCAGCCCCATGACTCATCACACAGGAAGTTCTCTGTTCCCAGGCATGGTCGCTGGGCTTCCTGCCCTGGAAGAGGAGCACCAGGCCCAGCACCCAATGAGATAAACTGAGCCATCCAAAGAAAACAAAGGCCATTCTTGTCACACTCCACCCCTTGTGCTCTAGGATTCACTGGCACATAGTAGGCATTTAATAAATGATTGTCAACTAACTGACTAATTATAATTAGATTCATTT
This sequence comes from Trichosurus vulpecula, assembly GCF_011100635.1. NCBI lineage: Eukaryota > Metazoa > Chordata > Mammalia > Diprotodontia > Phalangeridae > Trichosurus > Trichosurus vulpecula. Next base: position 119,846,031 of record NC_050580.1, on the reverse strand, counting down.
AGTCCTTGGGTGGATTTTGGTAAACACACTTCTACATACTTTATAGCTCTATAGGTATTTTTAATGCATTTTCTCTTTCTAGATCATCTTGCTGGGTTTTTATTGGTTATACATAGGAACCCAGAGATTTATGTGGACTTGTTTTATAGCTTACAACTTTACAGAAGTTATTATTTCAATTAAATTTTACTTGCTTCTCTAGGATTCTCTAAGTACACCATCATATTATCTGCAAATAGTGATAATTTTGTTTCCTCCTTGCCTATTCATATTCCCTTGATTTCTTTTTCTTATCTTATTGTTATAAGTAAAATTTTTAGCACTACGTTAAAAAACAGTGGTGATAATGGACATTCTTGTTTTACCTGGATTGTATTGGGAAGACCTCTAACTTTTTTCCATTACATGTAATGTTTATTGTTGGATATTATTTACTATGTTATGGAAAGGTTCATTTATTCTTATGACTTACAGAGTTTTTAATAGAAACAAGTATTGGATTTTATTAAAAGCATCTTCAACTTCTATTAATATATTGTTTTATTTTTATATTATTAACTTAGTTTATTATATTTATAATCTTTCTTACTTTGAATCAATCCCCCATTCATTACAGAAACCCAACCTGATCATAGTATATAATCTTTCTAATCTGTTGCTGTAGACTACTTGCTAATATTTTATTTAAAATTTTCTTATCCATGTTCATTAGGGATATTGGTCTCTAATTTTCTTTCTTTGTTTTGTCTCTCCCTGGTTTAAATATCAAGACACTTTTTGTGTAGTAGCAACATTGGAAAGTGGCCTCATTTTCTTATTATTGCAAACAGTTTGTGTAGTATTAATTCATTATTCTTTGAATATTTGATAGAATTCACTTGTAAATTCATCTGATTATAGAGTTTTTTCTTTGGAAGTTCCTTTATGGCTTGTTCAATTTCTTTTTCTTTTTTTATGATATCAGATTACTTAAATAGTCTGTTTCTTTTTGTTGTTGTTGTTCATCTAAATATTTTATATTTTTGTAAGTATTCATCTATTTCCTCTAAAGCATCAGTTTTGTTAGCATATAATTGGGGAAAGAAAAAAAAAACTTGTTCCTGATAATTTCCTTTTTTTCTTCATGTGTTTTGTTCTCCTCTGTCATTATGGATACGAACAATTTGATTTTCCACACTTTTAAAAATAAAATTGTTTAATTAGTTTTTTCAACTTCATTCACTGGTGTTAGTTGAAATTATTGTTTATAAGAAGAAAGAAACATCTTCATGTTATAAAAGCTTCTGAATTTTCATGTAAATCAAAATTCTGTACAGCTACTTCCTTGATCTTCATTTAGGGTTTTTCTTGACTCATTGTGATCAGGCTGGCCTAATCAGCTAAGAGAAAGAGTTCCATCTACCCACTACTGAATAAAGTCACAATTGATTTTTAATGCACTTTAAAGTGCATATTCCCTTGGCACCAGATGTGAAGAGTCAAAAATAATGTGTAGAGTGACCTTAGAAGCAGCAGAGCAGTTGATTTTCAGAGTTATAGAATTGTGAATAAACATTATTAAACAATTTCTTACTGCAAACAGTGATTTAAAACATCCTTATTCAACAGATGCTTCCAGCCTGGAACAGGGTGTTTGCTTTTAGCCTGCTGGTCAAGGCTAGAGAGCAGTTTGACCCAAATCATTTTCCAATGACTTCATTTGAAATGTTAAGGAAGAGGTTTCTTCAACTCAAATTCTCTGCTCTCATCAAATTTCTTTCTTTGTTGCCTGATCCATAAGCATCATACTCTTGCCCACATCTATGTCTTTGTTCATACTATAAAATGACTATAATACCTTTTGTACTCCTCTTCTTACCATCAGTCCTAATCTTATCCTTTCTTTCTGAGATGAAATTAAGAATTCTTTCAGTTCAGGGGAAAAAAAAAACATTGGGGGAGGGAAGAGGATTGCAGCAAAGAGGACCATTCTGCTGCAAGTGTCGTCAAAAAGATGGAGCAATGTATCTTCTAGAACATGGGTTCTTAATCTGGGATTCTCATATGCACCCCCAAGGGGTCAGGTTGGTGGATAGATTTCAGGGGTTCTGTGAACTTGGATGGGAAAAACTACATCTTTATTTTCATTAACTTCTGATTTCCTTTGTAATTTTATATATTTTATTTTATACATTTAAAAACATTATTCTGAGAAGGGGTCCATAGGCTTTACTGGACTGCCAAAGGGGTTCATGATACAAACAATATTGAAAACTACCGTCTTAGGGAGCCCAGCCCTATTTCCATGGGGACTGGAGGGGAAGGTAGATCTTGGGTGAGGGAGGAATACAATGGTGGTACTTTGCAATGTGTATATGGTCCCAAAGAAATGAATAGGGGTTTCATTACCAGTGGAGAACCATGAAGTAAGATGTGGAGACAGTAGCTGCTGCAGGAAGGAAATGTACTCTCCTAGGGAGGAAGCTCACCCCACTCCCTTCATATCAGAACACTGGAACAAAGCCCCAGTCTCCTTGTCTAAAACTAAACTCTGGATTTCCCCTGCCCCTTTCTCTTCTGTCCTCCTCTCCATCTTACTGACTTTCCTATGCTAGTCACATCTCTGTTTCCTTCAAAGCCTGGCTTAAATCTCTCCTCCTTCTTGATGAACCAGAAACCGTCCTATATAGAATGTGTGTGTATGTATGTACATACATACATATGTACGTACATACATACATATGTATGTATATTGTGTATATATGCACATATACGTACATGTATGTTGTTGTTGTTTGTCTTTGGTTCTCGAAGAGGACCATGACATCAGGAAGGTGATGCCAAGACTTGAAAGTGAATTGGATTTAAGTGAGGGAGGGCTGTCCCAAGTCACCAGCTTCACTTTCTCCTCCTGAGCCTTCTGGGTCCAGTGGAAAGATATAGATCGGGATGACTGGAGATGACCCCCATGTAGGTGTATATACATAAAACAGATATATGTATAAAATGTCTGCATTTATATGCATATGTGTATATACATGTATGTGTTATATACACATATGTATATATGTTGATATGTATGTATGTATACCTCAATGATTTTGTCATATCAACATAAAGTGATCATAAAATATCATGGATATTTCAGTCATGACAAGGTAGAAAAAGTCACCATTGCCAGCTGCTTCAACATAACAGACAACAAGAAAAAGATATGTGGAATGTGGGGCAGCCCTTTCATACTCCTTCTATATGCCTGTGCTTTTGCATAGATTAAACCAACAGCAAATCAATAGGACCTGGCTGCTGTTCAAATTGGCAGATGCATAAAATTTAAAAATAAAAAACAAAGGAGGAAAAGTGACTTTGTCAGTGTGAGCCAAGGCTGCTATACCAGTGAAAAAACCATACCCTTCAAGAAGAAAATTAAATCTTCTATACAAAACCATAGATTTAGCCATAGAATGGACCTTATAGATCATCTAGGCTGGTTCCTTTATTTTACAAATGAAGAAACTGAGGCGCTGATGGGTTAGCTAACTTCCCAAGGTCATATAGGTAGTAAATGGCAAAGCCAAGATTTGAACTTGGGTTCTGTAACTCCACAGCCAATGGTCTTCTCACTCTAACATACTTTATTGACCTCTGCCTACAATTCTACCATTTCTTGCTTCCCACAAAGAATGTAAGCCCCTTCTTCATCTTATGTTATAATGCCTAGGATAACTGTGGCTCTGATAAGAGAACCACACACACTATACAACAAGGATTAAAAGGATCTTCTGGGTGAAGCCTCAAACATTAACTGACCTAATGAGTTTGTTGTGTTTCTGGGAAGAATTCTACTACCCCATTCCTACCCCTAGTTAGAATAGTCACTCCAGGTATAGAATTCACATCATATTACTTAATTAGAGTTGGAGGATTTTCAATCAATGTTGTAGAGAGGAAGGCAAAGATTCCTACAGTATTGGTGGAGTAGATGGGGGTGGTAGGGAGAGAGAGGAGGAGGAGAAATGGAAACCGAAAGTCTTTGTTATGGAAAGCAATTTCTGGCTTATTGAATAATTCTCTTATATCCTTGTTTTTGAGCACCCATGAGTCATGATTTTTTTTTGTAAATAAAAAACCACCTATTTACTCTCATAAGAGCTCTATTAGGTAATTTCATCATCAGTAGGGTATAGCTCATTAATGGCCACTCCCTACAATTAGGTGCCTTGCCACAACATCATTTCAGCACAGTGAAAGAGAAAACAACAAGAAATTGGCCATTTCTACCAACCACATCACTGCTGCCACCTTCTTAGTTATGTGCTCCCAACCATCTCTTTAGCCTAATGGATCAAGCATTAATTAAGTTGGTTGACCTTTTACACCTTCATGTCAATTATCATTGCCCCTTGATATAACAAATTAAGAAAACATGGTGGTTGATCTACAGAGGAGGAAGGAAGCATCTACTAGCCCTAATGAAGCATCAACCTCTCCAATCACCCCAGCCTACTGGCCACTCCCATCAAGATTCTCCCTAGCCACGCCCTCCCCCCCCCCCCCACTACTTGGCCACTCCTAGATCCCTCCTGAAAGTGCTCAGAATCAATATGCCCCGCTTGCATTAGTGATACAAATGCTTAGATTCCTTAAGAGTCTGGCCAATATGGTGGAGCTTTAATAAACCTTGTTTTTCTTTGCCTTAAAGAAGGCTTGGGTTGGATTTATTCGGGCAGGACCTACATGTTGCTATTTTGGGATCCCAGCACCCCTAAACCTCAACAGTATGGGCCAAAAAAACAAAGAAAGGAAAAACCCTAAAAGCTAAATGAGGAAGAGTCCCCCCAAAATGTCTCTCCATGCCACTCTACTTTGCGCAGGATTATCCAGAAAGTCTATGGCAGAACATGGATTGGAACACAATCCCTTTACCAGTCCCGAATTTTAATCCCTTCTCTGCCACTTGCTTCTAACTTTAACCCTGAGCAAATTATTTCAATGAATGATTTATTAAGTATTTATCAAGCATTTATTAAATGTTTCCTCATCTCTAAAACACATTATTTTTAGGTTTCTTTTCATCTCTATAGTTTACAATTCTATTTAGAAATCTGTCTCTGACTCTAAGAAAATACAAATGAGTGCTTAGCATTTCTTCAGTCCAGTTTAAAGAGAGGTGAATTCTCTGAGCTTGCATAGGTATTGGACACCAAATTATAAGTACCTTCCCAGATTCTTGGGGGGGGGGGCGGAGGGGCTAGAATTCCTTTATTTATTTGTTCGCTGTTTTTGTTTATTTGATTTTTTTTTATTTACCTGGGGAGTGGGGTAGGGCTCAGAAGAGACAGATTTACTGGAAATGTTGGCAATGAAACACGAAACCAGAGAAATACTGCCTAGAGTTTCACAGCTTTTAGTGAACATAACACATGGATTTTTTTCTCTCAGAGGTGCCATTTTTGCTTTATACGTACAATTTCCTTTACAAGATTTGTTTGTCAGGATAAAGTACCTGATTTAAATACTCCTTAACTTTGTTACCTGTGGCATGCTCTCTAATTCTTTTTCAGGGTTAATGGTTTTGGGGATCATATTTCAAACCAGTCATGTTCCCCCATCTTACCCTGCAGCATTATGGGAAAGTTGGGCAGCAGCTTAAATTGATAGTATGATGCTGTTGCCATCACTTTGTATTTTGAATTGCAAGCTCAACACCAGAGCCTGGGTATTTTCTTCTAGGTGATCTGCCTACTAATGTCATCCACTCCCACCACCTAAGCAGTGGTACTTTGGCTGTATGGTCCAAACAGCCAGACATCATTGAAATGGTTGAGAGAGGTTAATGTTTTTTTTTTTCTATTTAGTTATTCCTTTTCATTTTCCTCCCAACTTCCTTGATTTTCTTGATCATTTTGGTGTTGTGCCACCTTCCTATCCTCCCAATCATCTAGACTAAAAATCAGTCACCTTTGACATTTTCATCTCCCTCATCTCCAAATACCTAATCAGTTGTCAAATTTTGCTGATTCCACATTTATATCTCTCACATCTGTTGATTTCTGTCCAATTGCATGCTACCATCTTAGTTCAGATTCTTGTTAACTCTTGCATAGATTGTTATAATGATTGCCTCCTAACTAGTATCCATTCTCCTGGCCTTCCCTTTTTCTAAACCATCCTTCATACGGCTCTCCTAATAATTTTCTTAATGCCTAATGTCTAATAATGCTTAAAAACAACAACAACAATGGGGCAACTAGGCAGTGTAGTGAGTAGAGCACCAGCCTTGGAGTCAGGAGGACCTGAGTTCAAATCTGGCCTCAGACAATTGACACACTTACTAGCTGTGTGACCTTGGACAAGTCACTTAACCCCAATTGCCCTGCCTTCCCTCTCCCCAACAAACAAAAATAACAATAATTTTTTAAAAGACCCAAACCTACAACTTCAATGACTCCCTATTACCTTTAGGATAGAGTATACTCTTTAGCCTGCCATTTTAGTCTCAACATGATCTGACTCTAACCTACATTGACAAACTTATTTCATATTAATCTCCTTTACAAAGCCCATTTTCCAGCTAAAATGGATTACTAGTTATTCCTTCAATTTGATATCCAGCCTCTGAACACTGTTGGAAATTATTCCTGTCCCTGGAATATGTTCCCTTCACATCTCTACCTTTCAAGTTCCTTTACTTTCTTCAAGGTTCAACTTAGGTTTTACCTCCTCCATGAAGCCATCACTTCCCAGATGAAAGAGTTCTTTTCCTTCTCAAATTTTCCCAGAGCAATTTGTCCGGGTCTCTCCTTTGCCCTCAATACCACCTATCTTGAGTTATCTTTATTTGTGCATGTGTCAGGTCTCCCATAGAACCTAAGCTCCATGACAACAGGGACCGTCATTTTTTTTTTATCTTTGTATTCCCAGTGTGTCTAGCAAAGTGACTTTTACAATCTCTAAGAGTTACACAATTGGGATTTAAAAACAAGTCAATCCAAATCCACTCCTCTTTCCATTACCCCATGGTATTGATAGGCTGTCCAGTTAGAATCAGCTACTGTCTTCATCAGTCAAAGGAGTTTGAGGAATTAAAGGAGGTTTCATGATTGAACCAGACCAGTCAGTGAATGTCTGAAGCAGTAGACCTTTATTATGGTACAATTTAACGCTCAAAAGGAAAGACTTTAAGGTTAAAACAAAAACCAGTGGGATCAGGTAGAAGGGAAGAGGCAAGCACAAGGATAGGGGCAACATAATCAAACAATAAGCATTTATTAAGTGCCTGCAATGTGCCAGTCCCCATTCTCCACAAAAGAGCTTATAGTGCCCTGGAACAACAGGGGTGAAGAGGCCAAGTAGCCCTAGAGGTATAAACTGCCTTGAACACATGCATTCCCCACATGTACAACTTTCTATTCAGGACCTCTAAGTGTCTTCTCTTTCCCCACTGGTATTATATGTCTTTGTGGGAGAGTTTAAGGGAGACTTATTGCAACTTTTCTTAGCATGCCATTTCAGTAAATGCCTTTGCTTTGAGCTAATTGTCCTCTAGCTCATTGATGTCAAACTCTAAGGGGACCACTAATCTGTACATAAGGATCCCAACCAGTACATGTTTACTTAGTTTTAGTATGTAATATCATCTACATCTTATTATATTTTTATTCATTTTGTTAAATATTTTCCAATTGCATTTTAATCTGGTTCAGGCTATATTCCAGAGTGTTGTGGGCCATAAGTGGCCTTTGGACCATGTGCCTGACACTTCTGTTCTGGCTGATTAGAGAAAAAGTGGGGGTTGGTGAGCTATATTTTTAGAAGTCCGACCAACAGAGAACCTTGAACCTGGGTTAGTCATCAACTGGTGAAGAGGTCAGGGAACCATATGAAGAAGATATGCTTTTAGGAGTGCTCAAGACCCCAGAATACCAACATGCCGGGTCCTGCTCTAATGAATTCAGCCAAAGGGAAACAAAATTTATTACAGGTTCACCATATTGGATTGTCTTAAGAAATCTCACCTTTTGTGACTCTTGTTTTTACAAGCTGGCCAGATTCCATCTTCATGGAGGCAAGCTGAAACTTATATACAGGATGATTGTGGGAGGGATCTAGGGTGACCCTGGGGTGATGGAAAGAGAGGTTTAGGGAGGGTCTTGAGGAAGAGTCTAAGGAGGAGTTTGCTGGCACTGAGGTGAGGAAACAAGAGAATGGGATTAAGGGTGGGTAGTAGCTGAAGGCTACCTGAAGATAACAGACAATGTAGGGCTAGGCTGGTTTAAGGGTAACAGATTTGGGCATAGACACTTTGATAGGATCAAGGATGGAAACTAGCTAGACAATGGAGGGCTAAGCTAGGTTACAAACTAGCCTAGAGATTTGGGCCTAGCAATAATGAAAGACTTATGGCCTCAGGCAAAAGCCTCATCTAGTGGGAAGATTTAAGGGGAGTTCAAGGGGGCTCCCACAGTCTAAACCTCATCACTGGTAGCGTCCCAAAATGAGAGTAGGTTAGATACTTGAGAAAAGGAATGACATTCATATCCACATCAATTATCATCATTTAAATTCTTCAAGAGCAGATTCTTTTATCTTGGTCTTCGCATTCCTCTGACCTAGTATATAGTAGGCACTTAATTGATTAATTTTATGATCAGGAGTAGATGGGCACTCTACAATAGAGAACATAGAGGAAGACCAAAGGCTAAGAACTGAGCCTTGGGAAAGCATAGGAGTTAGGAATGGAAGCTAAGGGTGACAAAATAGAAGAGAGCACAACTGCATCAGGGAGGAGTGCGGAGTGGAAGCAGAGGAACCAGGACAGTGTAGCAGGTCACAGAAGCCACTGAAGAAATGAATAGACATTAATAAATTCTAAAGAAACTGCCTAAATCTTTTTTTCTATTTTTCCAAAGCTGTCTCTCCCAGTAAGCACATTTTCTCCAAGTTACCTCATGTCCATAAACGGATGTTGTACAGCATGTTAAGCAAGGAGTCTTTTCCCTACTATTTTCAATATGAAAAGTGACATTTGTCTATTTTTTGCTCCTGGAAAAAAAAAAGAAGAAGAAGAGAAAAAAGAAATGAGAGGAACATGCTTTTACTCCTAAGTGTGAATACAAACTTCTTTCAGAGATTGTTCAATAATCTCTGCAAATGGTTAGCTCCTAACAAAGTGGGTTACTAAAGACATGTGGGTTTGGCCCAAAAGGAGTAGGTTGATTGCTAGCTTGTATTTTTATGTGTTTCTGTTAGCAGTGTTACTGTGGCCACATCTCAATCTGTTAATATAGATGAAAAGATCATTGCATAACTGATCACTCTGAACATAGGCACCAAATTTCCAAAAAGTATTCTTGCTCTTCATTAACTGCAAGATAAATCTATCCTCTATTCACCATGAAATGCAAGTACCATTTGGAAAACATTCCTATCTGGGAAATAGAAAAAATAATTGAGAACAGAAATAGATCTGTGATTTTAATAATCTGGGTACCCCCTCCAAGAGTGCAGATAACTTATCCATGCCCTCTCATCCTATGTGATTCTTGCCTATGTCCTCCCATGTATCTACTAGAGAGAGGATACATACAGTGCGTTGGAGGCCTTCCCTTGAGTGTTTCAGCATCACATGGGTACTGATACAGAGTTTGTGGGCTATCCATCTGTAATCCTTTGCTCTTACTATAATCCATTTAATTTTTCTTATTATATATTTCTTAGCATTTCTCACCTACAAATCACTAGTTGCATCATGCTATAGCTTACTTTTGGATTCTTTGGAGGTTGAGTGTTCCATGTTTTGCACCATTGAATCATTGGAAGAATATTGGTGTTGAAAAAAGTATGGGTTTTTGTGTGTGTGTGTGTGTGTGTGTTTAGAGAGTAGATTAGGAATCATTGAAAACACTGCACTATTTCTCCAATGTGATTCAGCCTACTCTCTTCTTATTCAGTTCTAGGCCTACTTCATTGTCCATCTGCAGGATGCAGTCAAAATATCGAGGGACTAAGCCACTGAGTTATCCCTCCAGGTCCATATGATAGTTTGGGTAGTATGTATTTTTATGTGTTTGTCTGGTCCTGGGTAGATTTTTAAGCAGATCTCTTTTTGAGTGGTTGTAGATTTCATCACAGATGGCTTGTATTTATTCATGGCCTTTATTCCATCAGCATATGATTACCTGCAACTAGGAGCATCTGCAGTATCTCACCACCCATAATCCATCCTTCCACTTGGGTTCTGTGCAGAATATTCTTTGTGCCAGAGAGAAGAGCCTTCCTTTTAAGGAACATACCTCTCCCTGTTTTGTGTTGCATTTTCTATCAGTAAGATGTGTAGATTTGTATTTCATGGAGATGAGAATGTAGGCAAATAGGTTAGTAGTTTATGGTATACTTTTGATTGCCTTTTTTCAGAAATAAGACAATATATGATATCTTTCCCATTATTCAGTATCCTCTTCTTTAAAAGAAAATCAATACCTCAATGCTATCAAAACTGTGTTGCCTCCAAAAGGAATTTTTCCTATGTTTACTTGGTCTGGTCCAGTTATTCTTCCCAACTTAATTTTTTTAAGTGCCATTTCTGCTTTTTCAATATGGCATATCAGGGAATAGATATAAAAGTCCAAATGTGGTTCTTCTGTGATAGATGCTAAAAACAAGTCACTATGGAAATGCTGGCAGATTTGTGCTATCTTTTGTCCATTTGTTGTTCCTCTACTTTAATCTAATAACGCTCTTGTAAATAAACCGGTTTAGGTGCTTCACATGCCAAGCTTTACTCAAACTCAAATTATATTTATCTCAACTAATCTTTGCTGCTTATTAGACAATATTGCTTATTATCTTTTCTCTTCTTCTGTTGTATTCTAAATCTATGTTTCTGAAGCAATGCTACAAATTTGTTTTTTTAATGAACTTTAAATTGTTTGTTAATAGACATTAAAATAACAATTTTAGAAGATTTTACTATAAGAGTTCTGCCAAAGTTTCATTTAAATTTAAATTGAAGAGTTCTACCATTGTGGAAAAGTTTGAGAACCACTGTTCTAAACCATTGTCAGTCTTGGCTCTCCGCTTGACCTTAAGACTGTGGTAGATTCTGGGCTCTTTTTGTCTCTTTGTTGTGGTGGCTGCTTAACATCGGTCAAAACTTCCATAGTAAAGGTGATAATAAGGGTAATATTTTTTCTTTATCTATGTCCCATTTTTCAACATTAGTAGCTGGTTCAAACCCACAAACGACCTAAAGGCTTCTTCAGGGTCAAAGGGCATCATAACCACTCAAACTCAGGTGAACTAGGTCTTCCCTTGACTTAAGCAGGTCATCAAAGACTTCCGATTCAATCAAAGATACCTTTGTGCTGAGAAGTACTTCCGAAACAAAGATAACAAAAAGTTCACCTTGCTTGCCATTACATTTGAAAGGCAAGACTCATCAAAGTTATTTGATTACCTCAGCATTCCAAAAGAGAAAAACAATAAAAAAAAAAGTCCCACCTTATTTACCATAACAATAATTCACATCATTAAATAGTCATTTTCAGTCTGTTATCATATAGTCACTTTTTGGGATATTGTTTAGTATTTGCCATGCCTAGAAGGAAGTACAGCAGGATTTTCCAGTATAACTGATTTAGTACCTGCCTTGCCCCCAAACTTACAGGGCATAACTCCAGAACAGGCTACCACAGGGTCACTGTACTTTATGGGTCTGCATTTGCTAAAACCAGAATTCACAAACTCCCACTGATGTGTTTATCTTTAATGATCAGTCAGGATGCAGTTAGTTCAGAAAAAAGGTACTTAATAAAATGACACAGTAAGAAATATAGCAATAAAACATTTCCTCCGTAAACTTAGTGTACAGTCTCTCACAAATACATATACACCTTGTTTTCCTTTTGCTGCTGGGACCCCAGTTTGGGCCCTGGTAGTGGGAAAACTTGTCACAGAGGGCAGTGTTTCCCTTTGTCCTCCCTCTTATGATCCCTGGGCTATCCAGATCTTATGGGCAACCAGGCTGTGAGAATAGGGGTATCCTTTTTCCTTGACTTCTTTGCCTTCTCCTGACATATATTCCAATGGGCCAAGGAGCCAAGAAGCCAGGTAGAAAAAGTGAAATGACTGATTGTATGATCTTGGAGGCTTCAATTCACATCCTTCCATTTAGATGGAAGACCACCAGTCTTTACCATTTGTCCTACCTCAACATCTTCCAGACCCCCCAGAACTGTCACTTCAACGAACCCTGGGCCTTACTATTTACCATGTCACTGAAGAATTAGGACTTCAGACCTTTCCTTTCTTCCACGCCCCCCTGCAGATTAACTCTTTATCATGTGCTGTCTCCCATGATTAAAGTATGGACTCCTTGCGAGCAAGGACTGCCTTGCTTTTTTCTGTGTATCCCCAGCACTTAGTGTTTAACACACAACGGGTATTTAATGAATGCTTTTTTCATTCATTTGTTAACTGATTCATTCATTCACTCACATCATCAGGGGGAAAAGTGGACACCCATAGAAGAATCACACACGCATGATCAAGGTGCATGTGCAGAAGGGCAATTCACACCTCAGATATGGCGTGCCTGCTGATGCCATCATGTTCTGACTCCCAACTCATCTCTGTAGTCTGCTACTCTGCTGGAGATTGTTCCACTGGTTACTTTGTCTATCTTGGACATTGCTTATAGATATGTGGTCTCCACCAGACATTTAGTCTATATTGAACATGCTCGTGGAGCTTCTCTCTGCCTCTAGCTTCAGCTGCAATCTTTGGCTAAGGAGGTATCTCTGCAACACTCTTGAAAATTCCAGGATCATATATTTAGAAATGGAATAGCCCTTGGTGGTGATCTAGTCTAACTCATTTTACAGATGAGTAAACTGAGGCTTACAAGCAATAAAAAAGTGGCATTCTAATAGAGATTCTTTGACTCCAGGGTCAATATTCCAAATTCAACACTCTTTCCATTGCACCATATTGCATCTTCAAAACCAACCCAGAAATGTCAGGGTATAGGGCTAGTCTGCCTGGAATGAATTCACTTCTTCAAAACTCCTTTCAGTCAAAGTAGCTAGGGAGATTTATTATAATGTCAATAGTAACAGGAGAGATTCCTGGTGAATCTTCAACTTAATGGGGGGTGAGATTGATACTTACATACAAAAAGGACAGTGAAAAGATCTGGATGGGATTAAGGAGTCATAAGTAGTCAGGAGTGCACCAGATGCAACAGTGAAAGGACATGAAGTGGGCTAATTAGGAGTAATTAGGTAACCTAGAGGGGATTAAGGAGTGGTGGGTATATGCCAGTAGTTTGGTGTGGACCAAGAGCACAGTGAAAGGACTTCAAGTAAGCCAATTAGGTGATCTAGGTGGGCTGGGCCGGGCCAGTTGCCTTGGGCTGAGGCACCTTTGATTTGGGCTACTAAAATGTATGGGAAAACTCAGGGACTGGGCTGCTTTTCCTTTTAGGGGTCTGGGTCCCATCACCCCATCACTTCCTTTTAGTTCTTTAGAAAACTGGTAACCCTTGCCATTAGATCAGCAACAACCTAAAGAAAAATATTTCTTGGGTTTTTTTTTCTTCCCCTGTATGGAGTCGCCTATCTTGTTGCCTTCAGAATCCTGGCTATTCTCCCCAGCAGGATATTCTCAACCCCAGGCTCTAAGCTCTTTAGAACAAAGAGCAGAAATGTTCTTTTTGGAACAAAACTTTCTGGTCCAACGACTTGAGTCTCTCAACTGTTTATATTGAACATTCTTTCTACCTCCTGATTTTAACGTCTGAAATCTAGGCTACCCTTGTCATTATAGATGTAAAGGCTAGTCATCCAATAACCACCAAACAGCTCTAAGGTTCAAGGTTCCTCAATTTTAAAACTCCAAACCTTTTTTCATTCTCCATGTTGTTAAGTGGGTGGAGAAATAACACAGTGACTAAACTAAGAGGGCAAAGTCATGGGCTCCTCAACCTGTCCAGCCACATTCTTGGCCTTTCATATGCAAATATAGCCAGAAAAGCCGGAAAAGGCTTTGAGTGCACTCTTACAGGGACATTTGTTTCTTTTTTCCTTCTGTCCAAACACTAAAAGAGAGAAAAATGCTTTTGCCCCTAAGTGTGACTATAAACTTCTGTTAGTGGTTTGCAAGTGATTAACTTCTGACAAGGAGGGTAATTAAAGACATGTGGTTTTGGCCCAGAAGTGGTAGCTTCAGTGTTATCTTTTATTTTCATGTGTTCTTACTACAAGTGTAACTGCTAAAATGGCTGAAAAGATCACTGTGTAATTTATAATATTTTTGTACTTGGAATATATGGGCACCAACCAAGTTTTAAAAAGAATATTTTTGTTCTTTGCTAGTTACAAAACAAATATATCTCTATATGAGGGCTATTAGAAAACTATTTATGCCTATGGAAATGGAATTATAGGTGACAGATATCATTTTCCTTGCTCTAACTCTAGCTTTCTTTTCTTTACCCTTTCATTAAATTCAGCAAACATTTATATGCAAGGCACAAGGCTGAGCACTAGGGATAAAACAAATAGGAGAAATAGTAAACAAAGCGACTGACAAACAAATTGAATAACTGATCACTGCAGTAGCAGATGGATGTATTTTGGAATAGCATATAAGTAGAATGTTTGAGTCCTAGATCCTCAGATAATATTCTGTAAATATTCCTTGTGCAACTGATGAGGGCACAGTCTCTAGGAACCCCTTGAACCCTTGAACTCTCCTTGAATCTTGCCACTCAACCTGGCCTTGGCCTGAGGCTATAACCATTAAGCCCAAATGCCTACCTTGCCCAGTCCTCTATTGTCAGCTGTTTCCCACCCTTAATCCTGTTTCCCATCCTTAATCCTGATCAAAATATCTATACCCTAGCTCCGCTACCCCAGCCCTTGATGGGTTGTCATTTCCATATAGCCTTCAGCTATTTCCCCCACCCTGGAGTCTGACCTCGTCCTTAAGTCCCTCCCTAGACCCCTCTCCTGGTCACCCCAGACCACCCCTCAATCCCTCCCACAACCTTTGTGTATATAATCTCCATCTTGCCTCCATGAGGTTGGTCAGAACCAATCTAGCTCAGATGGGTCTGGCCCTTTTTCCTTACAGGCGGCGCAAGGGGTGGGATCTCTCGGGGCAGGCTTATTTGGCTAACTCTTAATAAACTTTGTCCTTTCCCTTGGCTGAGAAAGCTTGAGTCGAATTCTTTCGGCAGGACCCGGCGTGTCGGTACTTTGGGGTGTCGAGCACCTCTCACCCCAAACCCTCATCACAACGAGCAAAACCGACTGTTAATATATTACCTCCTCAGCCATCCTCAGGAATATTGTAATTAACAACTAATACCAAGTTACCATCTATCATTTTAGAATTGTGACAGAGAGGGACAGAATATTAGACCATACAACAGGAAAAAATGGTCTCTAGTAAATAATAGATTGAGGAGGCAGATTTTTGTAACAAGTAGGGCAGAACTATACCTCCTTGATTCAAGTCTGATTCTTTTTTTAGAAAAGGGGAGGGGGAAGAGGAGGAGACAATGTGCACGTATATCTTGGAATATAGCAGAACTTAGACACAGATAATTGCTTCATCCTTGGGAAAGGTTCTAGGGGAAAGATGTGGATCCCAACATTTGAACTGACTTGACTAAAGGTATAGTATAGCAGGTATCTGCAGCAGTCAGGTCTTATGGATTCTGATCTTTGTCTGGGTCTCTTTTCTCTGCAGGTGAGAAGACTCCTTCTGATGGGGTACAGGTTCTGGGAACCCCCTTGAACTCTCCTTGAATCTTCCCACTTCATCTGGCATTTGCCTGAGGCCATAAGCCTTTCTTCATGCCTCAATCTCCATTACCTCCTGATTGCCTCCAGCTACATGCCATCCTCAATCCTATCAAAATCCCATTCTCTAGGTTCTAGGCACCTGACCTCTAGGCACCCTTCATACTGGCCACTCCCATCAAGATCCTCCCTGGACCCCTCCTCCAGTCACCCCTGACTACTTGGCCACCCCTAGATCCTTCCCTCATATACAGTCTTTCTGTATATAAGATCCATCTTGCCTCCACGAAGGGGTTCAGATTTGTTCTGGCCCCCTTGTTAATACAAGCATCACAAAGGCTCAGCTCAGATTCCTTGAGTCTAGCCAATGCTCAGATTCTTTAAGAGTCTACCCAATCTGGAAAATCTTTCATAAACTTCATTTTTCTTTGGCTCAAAGAAGGCTTGGGTCAAATTCATTCAGGCAGGATGCAGCGTGTTGCTACTTTGGGGTCCCAGCACCCCTAAACCTCAATATTTCCACCCTTATATTGTTTCTTTCTTCTCTCTCCCTCTCTCCAAGCCTCCCTCCCTTCTCTTTCTCTCTCCTCCCCATTCTCTCTCTCTTCCTGTTTCATCGCTCTCCTTTTCAAGATGGCCATGAGAACAGTACCCACCTTCTTTACAATGCTCCTTTTGTCTTTTCTGTATGGCATCCAGGAAAGATGAAATGTTATGGCTCTTTTCTGACTTGCTTTTCTTTTTCTCTTCTAGTTACAGGATTGACTTTGCTCTTTCTTCTTTCTTCCTAATGGGCAAAGGAAGAATCTTCAACATTCAGTTAATCTCATGGCAAGCCCCAGTGGGACTAGAACAGGCATCGCTTGCTAGTTCAATTACTTTTTTTTAAATTAAAAGTTGTGTTTTGAAAGGAAAAAAACTGCCTTCCCTCCCAATCCACTTCCCCATTGAGAAAGCAAAAAAACAAAACAAATCACTGTAACAAGCTTATATAATCAAGCAAAATAAATTCCCAAATTGGTCATGCCACCCCCCAATATGTTTCAATCTGTACTCTGGAGTCCTTCAGCTATCAAAAGCTGAGTAGCCAATTTTGTCATTAGTCTTCTGAAATCATGATTGGGCATTTTGTTGTTCAGAGTTCCTAAGTCTTTCAAAATTGTTTGTCTTTACTATAGTATTGTTATTATACAAATTATTCTCCTGGTTCTGCACAGTTCACCTTGCATCAATTCATACAAGGCTTCCCAGGTTTCTCTGAAAACATTCCTTTCATTACTTGTTATAATTCAATAGGATTTCATGGCGTTCATATACCATAGCTTGTTAAACCAATTACTAAGTGATGGGTATTCCCTCAGTTTCTGATTCTTTGCTAATACAAAAAGAATGTTATAAGTATTTTTGGTACATATGGATCCTTTTCCTCTTTCTTTGATCACTTTGGGGATACTGACCTAGTAGCAGTACCTCTGGGTCAAATATTACTCATAGTTTAAGTATAGTTCTGAACTGTTTTCTAGAAGGGCTAGACCAATTCAGCTCCACCAAGACTACAGTAATGTCCTTTGATCATTGGTCACTTTTCTCTTTTGTCTACTTTGTCAATCTGATGGATATGAAGTGGAATCTTACAGCTCTTATAATTTTCATTTATCTGATTATTAGTGATTTAAAGCATTTTCTTCCCCTCAAAATTCTGACCATTTATCGATTGGAGAATGTCTCTTATTCCTATAAACTTGAATCAATTCTCTATATATTTTAGAGATAAGATCATTATTAGAGAAACTTCCTAAAAAGATTTTTTTCTACTTATTTACTTCTTTTCTAATTGTAACAGTATTAGTGTGGCTTATGGAAAAAACTTTTCAATTTCATATAATAAAAATTTGTCCATTTTTGCGTTCTATGACATTCTCCATCTCATGTTCAATCATGAAAACCTATATTCATGGATCTGACAGGTAATTTCTTTGTTCCTCTAACTTGTTTATAATGTCACCCTTTATATGCAATTCATGTATACACTGGGAGCTTATCTTGGTTTATGGGATAAGATGTTTCTTTGTACCTAATGTCTGTAAGAATGGTTTCCAGTTTTCTGGATATATTTTTTTAATCAAACAGTGAGTTCTTGCCCCAATAACTGCAACCTTTGGGTTTATCAAACACTAGGCTAGTGTGCTCATTTGCTTCTTTTAAGAAATCATATATTTTTTCAATCAGCAAAAATCTGCTTCATCACCTTCCTACACCTTCTCCCAGTTGAGAACTAAAGAAAAATAAACTTCATTATAAACCAGTATAGTCAATCGCAATAAATTTCCACATCGGCCATGTCCAAATAAAAAATTTGTCTCATTCTTCACTGAGTCGCTCACTTCTCTATGTAGCTAGTTTCATCCTCAGTCCACTGTAATCATGGTTGTTCATTACACATATAAGAGTTCCTAATTCTCTCAAAGTTGTTTGCCTTTACTATATTGCTGTCATGGTATAAATTGTTCTCCTGGTACTTTTTACTTCACTCAGCATCTGATCATACAAGTTCCCCCAGGTTTCTCTGAAACTATCCTATTCATCATGACTTACAACATAATAGTATTCCACAACATTTATATATCATAGCTTATTCAACCATTTCTCAATTTATGGGCATCCCCTTGGATTCCCATTCTTTGCCAATGCAAAAGAACAATAAATATATTTGTTCACTTTTAGAATTTATTTTGCTTAGGACTAATCCCTCCCTTTATCTACCGTCCCTCTAATTTTCCCTTTCCCCTTCTTCTCTTTACTTCCTATTTCCTTGTTGGATGAAATGTATTTCTGTACTCAACTTCATGTATATATTCTTTCTTCTAGATGACAGTGATGTTACAATGTTAGCAGCACCCCCCCCCCCATCCCTTCTTCCATCTGTATAAATACCAACTTGTGTGCTCTAATTATGTGATATAATTTTCCCTTTCTTTTCCCTCCCTGTTCCCCCAGTGTATTCCTTTTCTCTCTTTCTATTCTTCTCTTAAGATCATCAAGACATTATAAAATCACTCCCAGCTCTCATCTAATTAGACTTCTATGACCCTGAAAATGATAGGGCTCGGAGGGGATGCATGTATCATCTCCTTATATTAGAATGTAAGCAGTTTATCCTTGATTAGTCAATTATTGTTGTTTGCTCACATTTACCTTTTTATGTTTCTCTGCACTCCTATGTTTGAACTTCAAAGTCTTTTCTTCAGGAATGCTTGGAAGTCTTCTATTTTATTTAAAAATTTATTTTCCCCCATTAGCATTATACTCGGTTTGACTGGGTAAGTTATTCTTGACTGCAAGACCATATCTTTTGTCTTCTGAAATATCATATTCCAAGTACTTCACTCCTTTATAGTGGTGTTTTCTAAATCACATGTGACCCTGACTATGGCTCCTCAGTGCTTGAATTCTTTCCTTCTGGATGCTTGAAGTATTTTTCTTTGACCTGGGAACTTTGGATTTTGATGATGATGTTCCTAGGAGTTTTTGTTTTAGAGTTTCTTTTAGGAAGTGACTGGTAGATTCTTCCTAATTCCATTTTTCCTTTTCATTTTAAGATATCTTAGCAGTTTTTTTAAGATTCTCAAAATATGATGTCTAGGCTCTTTGTTGTGGTGGTGGTGGTTGTTATGGCATTCAGTCTAATAATTCTTTTTTTAATTAAAACATTTTATTTAAATTTTGAATAAAAAAAACAATCCAAGAGTGTTCAGATAGAGGGTAACACTATGTCCAAGAGATAAATAAGATGTCAACATATTGAAGATGAAAAGTGGCAACTCCAGACTGGGAACTCAAGTGATTGGAGAAATAGAAAACAACTAGATTTTTAACTCCTGGGCTTAAGGTCCCATTGGTACTCAAGAGTTTAGCCTAGTCCTTCCTGTAAACCTCTGATCCTTCTGGCCAGCTGAATATCTTTGGGATAGAGAGCTACTCTCTTGGCATGTATGGAGAAAAGGTAGGCATCTTCAAATAAATGAGTTACAAATGTTTTTCATGCCTCCTATAGGGCTAGTAGGGTCTGAAAATGCCAATAACAGTCCACTCCTCACATATATGGAGATGTACTTCTCTAACAAGTCAACCTAAGAGTGCCTTCCTGATCAGCAGGTCTGTGCTCTTCTGTAGCTTGTGGAACTCCTGAAGGTTTTTTCCACCCTCTGCTAGTCACAGAATCTGGTGTGGAGAGGTGGGAGGTGGACAGACTCTAGAATGACAGTAGAGACCAATAAATGTAAGAGAAAAGCAAGAAGGCAGGGAAGAGTGAAGAACAGGGATAGGTTAATAATTGTTAATTTTTTTCTCCTCAGTTTGTTTTTTAGGTCAGTTGTTAGGTAGCACAGCGGGAAAAGGCCCATTATTATTCAGTCATTTTTTCATCATGTCCAACTCTTTGTGACCTCATTTGGTGTTCTCTTGGCAAAGATGCTGGAGTGGTTTTTCCTTTCCTTCTCCAGCTCATTTTACAGATAAGGAACTGAGACAGGGTTAAGTGACTTGGCCCGGGTCGCAGAGCTAGTAATTACCTGAGGCCAGATTTGAACTCAGAAAGACTCATCTTCCTGTCTCTAAGCCTGACACTCTATCTACCATGCCACCTGGCTACCCCACATGTCAGGAAGACCTGAATTCAAATCCAGCCTTAGACACTAACTAGCTGTGTGATCCTGAATAAGTTATCTTCTGTTTCCTCATCTATAAAATGGGGATAATAATAGCACCCACCTTCCAGGGTTGTTGTGAGGATCAAACGAGACAATATTTGTAAAAAGTGCTTAGCACAATACATGGCACACAGGAAGTGCTATATAAATGACAGTAATTATTATTATATTAAATTTTCT
Organism: Trichosurus vulpecula; assembly: GCF_011100635.1. Lineage (NCBI taxonomy): Eukaryota > Metazoa > Chordata > Mammalia > Diprotodontia > Phalangeridae > Trichosurus > Trichosurus vulpecula. The sequence continues at coordinate 119,825,354 of NC_050580.1, read as the reverse complement.
TCTATTTTTTAGTCTTTTTATTTTGTTTTAATATTCTTATTTTCTTATAGACTCAGAGGCTTCAATCTGACCATTCTAATTTTGTTGCTTGGGCAAGGTTTTGTACCTCTTATTCCAATCTATTCATTGCCTTCCTACTTCTTTCTTACGTAGCTCTCATTTCTTTTCAAATTTTTTCCTCACAGACTCTCTTTTGTTGATAAAGCCATTTTAATACTCTTTGTAAATTCTTGTTTCATCTCTTCCAAGAATTTACTTGAGTTTGCACAAAAGCTGTGTTTTGATCTGAGGCAAATAATCTGCTTCTTTTCCCCTGTCCCTCTTTCTCCCTCATCCAAATAGGTTTTTATTCTTCCTTCCTTCCTTTTTCCTTCCTTCTCTCTCTCCTCCCTTCCTCTCTCTCTCTTTTTATTTTTATAGGTTCATATCATTTGTACTAGGGCAGCTAGGTGGCACAGTGGATAGAGTACCAGGCCCGGGGTCTGGAAGACTCATCTCCCTGAGTTCAAATCTGGCCTTAGACACTTAACTAGCTATGTAACCTTGGGCAAGTCACTTCACCCTGTTTGCCTCAGTTTCCTCATCTGTAAAATGAGCTGGAGAAGGAAATGGCAAACTGCTACAGTATTTTTGTCGAGAAAACCCCAAATGGGTTCACGAAGAGTCAGACACAACTGAAACTACTGAACAACAACAAACAATTTGTACTGAGCTAGGAATTTCCTCTCATAGCCCATGCACCCAATGGTTTCTCTCTTCCTTTAAATACAAATTGGCAGACTAATTCCTAAAAGTATATAAATAGCTTTAAAGAGTATAATGAACCTTAAAGTATCAGATAGTTGAGCAAGAAATCCATTGTTACACACCTATACACTGTAGGAATCTGAGAATCTATTGATATGCCAGGCTGATGATGTGGCTTCTAGCTTTATTGATTATTGCCTGGGGAGGACAAAACATATAGTTAGAGAAAAGATTCGTGGCCTTTATTTCAACAAGGAGAGCTATTTGGGATTAAGATGTGTGACTGAACCTTTCTAATGCTGATTCTTAGGGATGGTTAAAGGAGAAGATACTTTTAACTCCCTTGAAGCCACATTAGCTTGTTCTCATCCCATAGGTCAGTTTCATTGAGTTTATAGTTTATTTTTTTTTTTAGATACTATTGTGAGGTAGAGAATACAGGTTTGGAAAAGTGTTGAATAGTAAACCCATAATATCTATGTTCATATTTCCCCCAAGGTGCTCATCATGAAACTTTTCTGAGAAATCATACATACATACATACATACATGCCATTTTAAACTTCCAAATTTGTGACCTTAGGAATGCAATTTGCTGGAGTATCTACTTTCAAATCTCAAATACCATTTGAACCAGAAGGAACCTATGCTTCATTTAACTCTATATCCTGAATTATACAATAACCACATAACTTCTGGTTTTCAGTTATGAAATAGAGAGCCTCTTGCTAAGCAAGATTATCATCTTTTATCTTTAGGTGGGTCTCACTTCTCTTAAGGAAAAATAACTTTAATATTACATATAAACAGAAAACCTTTGGTTGAGCAGAGGTGACTAATTTCTAGTATTACTTTTAGCCTTTTTTAGAACTTCATTACATATATAAGCATTCTCATATTAACCAAGAGTTTTTAACAATAATTAAAATGATAACTCTCTGTGCTATGTCCTTCCTTTCCACATCCAGTTGGTAGTGTAAGTATAAACTGAAATGCACCAGGCAAAGAAACACACTTTAATGAAACATTACATAGTGAGAATACTTGAATTCCCAGTCATCTGGCTCAGCTGTGAAACCAAATTATCTCTATGTAGCAAATTTCTTAACTCATACTGTGACAATCAAGATTTGAAATAGAAGGGAATCTGTTTGTACCTCACTTAATATCTTAAAATGCTATATGATGATTTTGTCCTTAAAAGTATGATGTCTTTAAAAATGATCTAAATTACAAATTCCTTTAAGAAAGGATAGGCTCTAAGTGTTTTCTTCTCTATAGGATTTTGCCATTGTGATTATTTCTGTGGCATCTGGACCTAAATTTTTAAATATCATCTTTTAAACATAACAATTTTCTAAAGTATGCATATTTATCTCTATGTTACTTCTCATAGTGAGAAAGTGATCACGTACCTTTCGTGAGAATCATTTTCTCAGTGTCACTGAAAAAAAAAACCAAAACTTGGTACTGTGCTATAATGACATTATTTGGCCTTTTCAAGCAAAGGGCCACGACTTATGAGTCTCAAGCTATAAATTGACCCTGAAAAATAGTACAATGGATTTCAAAATCACGTACTTTCTATCACAGACCATCAATTTTCCCCTTCTACAAATACAACCTAATATAGATAAAGTGCTATAATGAAGACGAAATAGAGTTGGATCAATGCTAGTTTCTAAACATGAAGTTCTTTAGAAACCATAATATAAATCCCCCAAATAGCCACTACCAAACAAGTGGATTCTCACATATACATATAATAGAAGCTTACTATAATCTTTTTTTGTTTTTAAATTAAATTTATTTTTTCCAATTGATAAAAATCCATTTTCTCTACTCCTCCTCATTGGGAAAAAAAGGAGAAAACCATTATAACAAATACAGTAGTCAAACAAAACAAATTCACATCCAAAATTGATATCTCTCCATTTTTAATTGGAGTACCTCACCTCTTTGTCAGGAGAGGGGCAGCATGTTTCATCGTGGGTCTTCCGGAACCATGGTTGGTTACTGTGTTGAACAGAATTCTAAGGCTTTCAAAGTTGCTTGTCTTTACATGGCTGTTATTATATATTATTCTTCTGTTTCTGATCATCTCATTGCATAAATTTATGTTACCAGGTTCCTCTGAAACCTCCCACTTTATCATTTCTTATAGTACAACAGTATTTCATAAATCCATAGAGTATAATTTGCTGTGCTATTCTCCAGTTGATAGTCACCGAATCTTTGCCAGTACAAAAAGCTTCCACTTCTTTGCCAGTACAAAAAGAGCTGCTATAAATATTTTTTTGTTATATGGGTCCTTTTTTTTAAATTTCTCTGGGATATAGCTGTACCTATACACTTTAGTTAGGGCTTTGAACAGCAGAGTCACTCAGAAGCAATGATCTCTTCCCTGGGCATCTTTATTTTTAGGAAGAATTTTTCTTTCATCAAGTCCAAGCCTGCCCCCTCTGAAATGTTGCTTTCAATTTATCCTTAATCCTATAATGTGCTATAATTGCACAGAAAAAATCATACTTTAGATTTCTACCCTCCACAAGGTTATGTTCTAAACATAAAGGGAAAATAAAATTTTCATTTTACCAGGTTGCATTGGGTTAATGGTTTGTTTTTCATTGTATTTTTGTGGAGAATTAGTGGTATTTTGTTCGGTACTGATGAACTACTGTAAATAATAATTACCCAAATTTAGTCATTAGTTAGTATCACATGTACTTTGTTCACTGATACCTCATTATCTATGATTATATCCTGTAACTACTTCAACTGAGATGTAGGTGGGAAGGGAGGGGACCAAATCCATCCTACCTTACAAAAGTGTATTGTCCAGTCCAAAATAAAAATTCTATTGTGTTCTACGCTAGTCAGTACACAGCTTGATTAGGGAGGGAAGGAATTCTGGTTGCTACTTTTTAAAAAGGCCTTTGACAAAACAGGAGAAAGTCCAGAGGAAAGCAACTAGGATGGTAAAAAATGTGAAAACTAATATACGAAGAACAGATGGATGAACTAGGGATATTTAACTTGAAGAAATAAAGGATGATTTAGTGGAAATATGATGGCTAACTCCAAATATTTGAAGGGCCATTGTGCATAAAAGGAATGAAACTCATTCTGCATAGGATTAGATGGACTAAAGAAGACCACGGGCAGGAGGTATAGGAAGGCAATGATTGACTCAATAGAGCTTACTAAACATTAAATATGTCCAAATATGAAATGAATTGCTTTGTGAGTTAGGGACCTAGAGTCACTTCAAATATTAAAGTAAAGCCTTGCAGGAGTATTATATATGGAATTCTTGCACAAAGTAGAAAGTTACATTAGATCACCTCAAAGGTACCTTGCAATTCTGATTCTCCAACTTAAGCAATTCACAGGTTGCCATCTTTACCAAGAAGTTAGCATTTTCCTCACTAGCAAATTGTAAAAGATTGTTGAGTTTTTTAAGTCACTAACAAGATGCTTTACACCCTGATAACTTTATCAAGTGAGAACACTTCTCTAAAAATACTTAAAGGCATTATGCAAGGTGTGGGAAAAGTCCTTAATCAATTTTCAAGAAAAATATTTCCAGTCATTGATGAGATAAAATGATGCTACATAGTAAGTATATTGGAATTGGTTAAAAAGTCGATCATGGCCTGTGGGGATAGGAGAAAAACATTAAGTTAATTCATAAGATTTGCATTGCAATGGTGAGCCATCCAGGAGGTAGAATAGTTTCAGCCAAGTCTCTAAGAGAAAATCTTTGGAGGGAAGTAGAGAATGTCTATCTCTTCCCTGCCCTGCCCTTAGCCAGAGGATAACTTTGTGAACTCTGAGAAACCAGAAGCTTGAGCCCACTTAACACTGGATTCTGTATGTACTTGTGGAAAAGTGTGTCCCTGATTTTGGGAGGTAGGGACACCTTATGGACCAACTATGATATCACCTTAGAAACTATCAACATATAAAATCTAATTGTTGGCTAGGTAATTGATATCAATTGATAGATAACACTTAGTCCTTGGGTCCACCCTATAATCCTAAAGGGAGTCTTTCCCACTCCGTCACTCTTCTGCCCAGTGCAAGTGGGAGTTGGAAGAGTGAGCCTGGAGCCTTCACTAAACTTACACTGGATTTTGTTTAACATTTGAGGCTATTCATAACATACAAAAATGTAACAAAATTTTCACCAAATTATCAAACTTTTAAAATGACAACCTAATTAGATAGAGGTTGGGTTATTTGACTCCAGTGTATGTGACAGGGTCCAGTCATTGGTTTTGATGAGAAATGACAGTATGTATTACTTTAATCATCATCTTCAGTGACAAGGTAAGGAAAAAGGCTATCAAATAACTTTAAAATGTAACATATGCCCCAAATAAAACATTTCCTAATTCAATGTGAAAGCTATTTGCTAAACAGATTTTCATGAAAGAGAATAGATGGCTTCCATTATATTATTATTAATTATTTTGTAAGTACTCTCTGTAGGAAAGATATATGTAATATACAAAGGGCATAATCTATAAAGATTATTTAGATTTGTGCAAATCAACAAAAATACATCTTAATTAGCTAAATCCTTTCAATGTTACAGTGTGGTAAATTACATTATTCTGCAAACTGTATTAAAACCCTTGGTTGGATCTTGAATAGCTTTTAGTAAATTATTGACCAGTGATATTAAATAGTACTCTGGTGACCCAAAGTTAACGCATCTTTCATAGATCCATAGCTTGGGCTATATCAATTGTTACTATTCAATCATTCAGTCGTGTTAGACTCTTTTGTGACCTTATAGAGTTGTTCATGGTGTTTTCTTGGCAAAGATACTGGAGTGATTTGTCATTTCCTTCTCCAGTGTGTCCACATTTTATAGATTAGGAACTAGGGCAAATAGGGGTTAAGTGACTTGACCAGGGTCACAGAGCTAGTAAGTGTTCCAGTCTGGATTTGAACTCAGAAACTTCCCGACTCCCAGCTTGGTACTCTATCCACTGTACCCACCTAGCTGCCCAGGCTATATCAATAGGACAATTTCAGACAAGAATTGAAAAATATGCTAAACTGTATTTGTTGCTTACCATCATGTAAGAGATAAGTTCACTGATTCCAGATCTTTTTCATATAGTTCCACAATACCTAGTAACATCTCACTTATCACAACATCAATGCACATTCATTAGTTGAACACAGTGTACATGTATACAAAGTGCCTTCATTGAAAGCATTATTCTAGGGATTGTGTTAAACACAGCTCAGGTAAGTCAAAGTATCCCCTTTCATGGGGATTGCACTCTAATAATGGGATATGACAAATACACAACTATAATAGAAAATATACAAGATAATCAACCAGTCATTCAATAAACATTTAAGTGCCTACTATGTGCCAGACACTGTGCTAAGCACTGAGGATTCAAAGAAATGTAAAAGCACAGAACCTGCTCTCAAGTTGCTCACAATCTAATGGGGGAGACAACATGCAAACAACTATGTACAAAAAGATATATACAGGATAAATTGAATGTAACTGATAGAGGAAGGGGCTTAGAATTAAGTGGGATCAGAAAAAGATTCCTGAAGAAACTTGGCTTTTAGATGAGACAAAAGAAACCAGAGAAGTCAGGAGGTGGAGATGAGGAGAGGAAGTTTTCCAGGGCACTGTGCTAAGTGCTATGGATACAAAAGGAGGAAAAATACCATCCGTACCCTCAAGTTGCTTACAGTCTAGTAAGGGAGACAGGCAAACAAATATATACCAAGCAAGCTACATACAGGATGAATAAGAAATAATTAGCAGAAAGAAGGAATAAAATTAAGAGGGGTTGGAGAAAGCTTCCAGTAAAAGATAAGATTTTAGTTGGGACTTAAAGGAATTCAGGGAGGCTCAGGCATGGAGTACAGTGAGAGAAAATACCAAGAGACATAATGTCCTGTTTGTGGAAGAGAGAGAAGGTCAGTGCTGGGGAATAATGTGTAAGAACACTGGAAACATAGGAGAGGGCTAGGTTATGAAGGGCTTCTAATATCAAAGAGAGCATTTTATATTTTTTTATTTTGTATTACAGTGGGAAGTCCAGGAAGACTCTTAGGTTGGGAGCCTGAGGGACTGATGGGATGCTGGTACCCTGGGTAAGTTAAGAATGGAGGGTTTAGGGAGAAAGGTGAATTCAATTTTAGACATCTTGAGTTAAAACATCTATGGTCATCCAGTTTAAGATGTCTAATAGAAAGTAAGAGATGGAAGGCTAGAGGTCAGGAGAGAGGTTAGGGCTGTATAAATAGATTTGAGGAGCATTAGCACAGAGATAACCAAATCCAGGAGAACTGATGAGATCATCAAGTGGAATAGTACATAGAGAGATGAAAAGAGGGTCCAGGACAGAGCCCTGGCAGACATTCACTGTTAGCAGATGTGATCTGGATGAAGACCTAGCACAGAACACTGAGGAGGGATCAGATAGGTAAGAGGAGAACCAGGAGAAAATAATGTCCCAAAATCCTAGAGAGAAGTTATCAAAGAGAAGGTGACTGATGATGTCAAAGGCCACAGAGAGAGCAAGACAGATTAGGATTGAAAAAAGGCCAATAAAAATTTAATAATTAAAAGTTTGTTAGTAACTTTGGATAGAATGGTTTTGGTTGAATGATGAGGTCAGAAGCCAGATTCTAGAGAGTTAGGAAGAGAGTAAGAGGATAGTGGAGGCAGCTATTGTAGATAGCCTTTCCAAGGAGGTTAGCCATAAAAAGGAGGAGAGATATGGAATAATGGCTAACAGAGATGGATGAATGAAATGAGGATTTCTGAGAATGGGGGAGACATGGACATGTTTGTAGACACTAGAGTAGCAGCCAGTAGATAGGGAGAGACTAAAGACAAGTTAGAGTGGGGGTGATAGAGGTGGCAATCTGCTCAAGAAGATGGTATGGAATGAGATCACTTACAACATAGGAGGATTTGCCTTGACAAGGATAAGGGCCACCTTATAATGTGGGACAAAGGTGAAGATGACAGAAGGTACCAGAAGGCATCTGGAAGATATGAGCTGAAGAGGAGACACAAATGGTCTCAATTTTTTCAGCAAAATACGATACAAGGTTCTTAGTTAAGTGTGTGTGTGTGTGTGTGTGTGTGTGTGTGTGTGTGTGTGGCAGTGGGTGGGGGGGAGTTATGGGAAGTTTGAGAAAGGATGAAAATATTTGGAAAAGCTGCTGTGATGAGTGGGATAGTGAGTCAATTAAGGATGTGTAAAAGGATTGCCTGGCTACAGTGAGAGCCCAGTTGATAATACATAACAATTTTGCAGTAGATTCAATCAGCACCATTTCATGATTTTCTCTGGCTTCATTCAGCAACATGTGAATAAGAACGAAAGCAGAAGATGGTAGGAGTAATCCAGGGGTGTGACTTGGCAGGGTAAAATTGATAGTAGCATAAAACAGGGAAAGGACTCAGGAGAAGAGAATGGTGAAAAGTTGAACTAGTTTACTAAGGGGTCAAGATAGAGAAAGAAAAGAGTGTAGGGGTAATGACCTGAGAAAGCACGGAAAAGTCATGGTGGACAAAGAGCAGGGTTTGGTATGGGAAGGTACAGGGAGAGGAAGAATGATGATAGATTGGGATCATATAAGGGAATTTCAGAGTTCATAAACAAGGAAGTGGAGTATTTGTGGGAGATAGCAAGATCAAAGCAATCTGGTGACTGTTTCTGTGTGTAACTGAGGTAGGGGTGAAGGAGTTTGCATGGGAAATGAGCAAATTGAGGAACTGGAAGATCAGGCAGTGTGGATATCTTTGAAAGAGTATTAACATGTCTGTTGAAGTCCCTTAGCCTGGCTGAAATTGGGGAGGAAAGAAAGTCTATGAGCCAGGAACTGAACTCAATAAGGTAAAGATGGAAGTGATCTAGAGGTTGGTAGACAATAGCTTCCAGAATTAAACTGGTTAGTAAATATGGATTTGAGTGAAGTTCCAAAGAGGAGGGGTTACCAAAGGACAGAAGTAAAAGAAGAGACTAGAAGTGGCCGTGGGAAGGAGTATTCATTTCAACTCTTCCACCTTGACCAATAAGTTGAGGGAAAAGAGTGAACATTGCAACCAGTGCTGGAAATGGTGGCCTGGGAGGCTGTGTCATTAGGAGAGAGCCAGGTCTCAGTAATAGCTGAAGGGAATAAACATGTATATAGTACCTATCATGTGCCAGGAACTGCACTACATGTTTTTACAAATATTATCTCATTTGATCATGACAACAACCTTGCAGGATAGCTTCTATTATTATCCCCATTTTACGAGGGAGGAAATTGAGGTAAACAGTGATCACACAGCTAGTAAGTGTTTGAGGCCAGATTTGAAGCCAGATCTTCCTGACTCCAGGCCCAGTTCTCTACCTACTGTGCCACCAGCTGCCTCTAGAAGAAGAAGAAAAAATGGGAAAGGAAAAGATTTAAGATGAGAGTTTGTTTCCTCCAGAGCAAGTAATCCAGAGAGCACACTGGAAAGGGTAAATAGCTTTAGAGTGAGATATTGGAGGGTGTTGGGTTAAGGGGGATGGGAATAATTGAGTGGGCAGTGGGGACAGAGAACAGTCTATTAATGAACATTATTCATTAACAAAATAATGACAGCCTGGGGTTTGGGATCAGTGGGATGGGAAAAGCATGACCAAGTGTGAGCTTGTTAATCACTGACATGAGGAAAAGGGGTAAATATGTTAGAAAGGTACAAAATGCTATGTGACATCCCCAGAACAAATGGTCATGATTTTCTTGGGATATCCCATCCAAATAAATGAGATTACCTATGTAGTGAGGCAGTCCCGCAAATGTAACTTGGGGGTGTGGTTGTGTGGCTCAAAGGGAGGCAGAATAGACATTTCTAGGCTCTTCTCCCCCCATCCTTCTCCAAGGGAAACTTCAATTCCTTCAAGGAGGGGAAGAAGGAGGTTGAGACCCAAAGCTCCGCCACTCTGTGTCCTCAGATAAAGGGGAGGCAGGGTAGAATTATACCTAGTCTGTTAGACTAGGGCAGGGGTGGGGGACCTGTGGCCTCAAGGCCACATGTGGCCCTCTAGGTCCTTACTTTTGGCCCTTTGAATCCAAACTTCACAGAACAAATCCTCTTAATAAAAGGATTTATTCTGTAAAACTTGGACTCAGTCAAAAGGCTGAACCCAAGGACCTGGAAGGCCACATGTGTCCTTGAGGCCATAGGTTCGCCACCCCTGGTCTAAGGGATGTGATTTTCAGGTTCAAGCTAAACTTCTGGTCTCTATTAATCAATTGGGAAAGAAGGGCCCCAAGTTTTTTATCCAAGACCTGATTTCCTTTTCATCAAATACTAGTTCCACAATGAACACACACAGCAGATAGCAAAGAAACATTATCCAAGTTGATAGCAAAACAAAAATGAGAGAAAGCATATATAGGAGAATATATGCCAGACAATACAGAATGAAGGAGCTCTCCCATTGGAAATGAGGTAACTCAGTTTAACTGAGAGAGAATCCCAGTTCTCACTTAAGGGGACGTTCCCCAAAGTTTCTAGTGTATCAGGCACATGATAGGCACATGATGGAGACTGCTAGCTCTTCGCATGCTGGCTTCTTCCCAGAGTCTTATTTTCTCTTCAGCAATGTAAGGTGGGGGTGGCATTATCCATCTTCTCTCTCAAAGCTGGAAGCCAGAAGTGTCCAAAATAGCTGCAGAGCTTAAAGAGCCTGAAGAACTTGGTGAGAGTGAAAAGAGGATCTCTCTTCTCTGCCACTTCTCATCAATTCAGCTCTGCCCCTCACATAGGCATAGGACACTGATCTCCACCAATAAGGAGAGAGTCCAAAACAAATGGGCTTTGGGGCTCAGATTGTATGTATCTATTTAAGTATTCTACGGAAGTCATTATCAAGAGGATGGTAGAGAGAGCTTAGGAAACATCAAGGGATTGTAAAAGCATGTACCAAGGATGGTGAGAAATCTAGTTTGGCTGAAGCATAAAATACAGGAAGGTAAGATAAGTAAGAGAAGGCTGGATCCATTAACTTCAACGACTCAAAACATGACCTCTTTGCCAACTGTGTGTAACCTTTTATCCCCTCCACCTGTCTCCAGTTCTGGAACCACTAACCAAGACCAAATCAACTAGCATTGTGTCTTGATGACATATATCGGTATACTCCTCAACGTCCTAACTCACGGTCCTTTTAGTTTTCTACAACAAAGTGCCCCTCCCAGTTCACCAGCCCCTACTGTGTAGTCTCCTCCCTTAGAATGTAAACTCCTTAAATGCAGAGACTATTTTTGCTTTGATTGTATCCCTAACGTTTAGCAAGCTGCTTGGTACTTAATAAGTGTTTAATAAATGCTTTTTTATACTAACCCTACACCCCAAAGAGATCAAAGAAAAACGACCCATATGCATAAAAAATAGCACATGTTTACAAATTCTGTCTTCACAATCCTCATTTTAACAAGCCTGAAAAATCATTACCATTCAGACTTCGCTTTAAGACCTCTAAGAAGGAAAAATTACAATATCCCTTGAGGTGAGTAATGAGTATTATATTTCAATTTTTCATGTGTAATATGCAATACTCTGGCCTCCACTGCCTGAAGACCAGATAAGTTACATTTCACTCCTCCCCTAGGGTTCTCTAGTACTCTTAAGGGAATTGGTAGTGACTAGTTTCTCCACTAATAGCTCCAGCCTCTACTGATGGTATTGCCCTGAGCGTAGAGGGTATGTCCCCTATACTCCCACTTCCGTTTAACCACTAAATGGTCAGATCTACTTCTACACAGATATGTTTATTTCAATAGGTATGATAAAAAATAAGCAAAATCACTCCCCCAACATTGGGAGGCATAATTTTCCTCCCCCCCCCCCTCACCTCCAGATCATTCTCCAGAGAAAGGAAAGGGATTAAATTTGTAGTTTAGTACAATTCCTATAGAGCACAGGCCCAGCTCCAAGTCCAAACTCGCCCCAACCTCCCCCTATCCCCACATCTACCCCCTAGGCCTCAAATCCCAGGTACCCGGCTTCTCTAAGTTTCCCTGCTGGGCTAGCTGGCTGCACCATCCTGCCTGCAATCCTAGCTCCAGGGTCACCATAGCTTGAACTCCTGGGTTTGGAGGGAAACATTGCTGGCACCTGAAACTGAAGACAACACAGAACAGAAACAAATGTCCCAAGGCCCATTCTCAAGGTAAAAGAGAGGGAGCAGGGAAGGAAGTCCTTCCCTTCTCCCCGGTTTAGCTCATAGTGCCCAAGATCATAGTGAACTGCAGTCTTCACCCTCTGGGCAAAAAAGGAAGAAGCACTACCCAGAAAGAGTCTAGCAGAAAAAAGAGAGAGACTGTCTCGGTTTTGACCACTTCAAAGATGGACACTGTTCTGGTGCAGCCAATCACAGGAGGCTACACTCACACATATGGTAGGGGATGCAGAGGCCTCCAGGTTGGGTAATCTGGACATGCACCAAAGGCTCCTCAGGATGCCTCCATGCTTGGCATTCTGGGCATGCCTGAACAAGCCCTGATTACACATATGAAGAATTAGAGGCACATGGAGATTAAATATCTTACTCATTCGTGGCTTCAGTTAGTAAGTGTCAGAGTAGGGATTCAAGCTTAGGTTTCTTGAAAGAAGAAAAAAAACCTCCCATGGTTCTGCCTCCCCCCCACTCTCTGAGGTAATCATTACCTCATATTTTACAGAAAAAAAAAATGAAACCATTCACCCTCTTTTCCCCTCTTGCTCATCTCCTATCACTCAAGTGCCTTCTGCCATTTTCTCCTCCTTCACCTCTGTTTCACATGATAGTGGCCTTATTCCTTACTAGTGGTAACCCCTCTATTTGTTTAAGCAATCCCATTCCATCCCGTTTCCTCCAAAAGGTTGTACCATCTGTTATCCTCACTCTCTCACTTATTTTCAATCTCTTCCTCTCCACTGGCTCAACTCCTACTGCCTACAAACATGCCCTTGTATCCCCTATCCTGAAAAAAACCTTCATTTGATCCTTCCATTCCTTCTAACTACACATCTTGTCTGCCTTTTGCAGCTAAACTCCTTGAAACACCCTACAATAGGTGGCTCTACTTTCTCTCCTCTCACTTTTCCTATCACCTTGTAATCTGCCTTCTAAATACAATGGAAGGTGTCCCCAAATGTAAAACGGTAGAAAAAACAATGAAATGAGGATATAGCACACAATATAATTTGGATGAAGTTAGACTATGTGAAAAAAGAACTGTGTGAACTAAGGATAGGAAAGTTGGAGTCTAGTTGCAGAAGTTCTGAAAGAAGTATGCATTTTATTCCTTAGGTACCCGGAAGCCCCTGAAGGGTTGAGCAAGAGAATGGCATGATCAGACACATACATGAGGAAGATTACTTTGGTAATGATATGATTCAAGATGAATTTTAAAAAGAAGAGATAGGAGGTAGGAAAATGAATTAGGAAGCTATGGCAGTAGTCCAAGTGAAAGGTAATAAGGGCCCAAAGTAGGATGGTACCAGTGGAAATTGAAAGGAAAGGAGGGAATAACATACACACTATTGATTAAGATACAATTAATAGGATTTGACAATTGATAGGATATCAGGATAAGGAAGGAAAAAGTCAAATATATATGAGACTGAGGATTTGAGTTTAATTGGTGCCATCAACAGAAAAAAGGGATGAGCAGTGAACAGGTTGGGGGAGTGGTGGTAAGATGGTATGTTTTTTTTTTTAAACATTGAATTTGAGAGTTTTGTTTGAGGTTAACTGAGTATATGAATCCAGATTTTCCACAAATCATTGCAAATGCAGGGACAGAGTTTAGTGGAGAAGTTAGGGATGGAGAGATAGATGTGTGAGTAATCTGCAAAGATGTGATAATTAAAGTCATTGGAATGGAAAAACTTGCAAGGGAGAGTGTAGAGATAGAAGAGAAGGCCAAAGGTCATACATACCTGCGGAAGACAACCCTACTTGTATAATTGATATCAAATTGCCTTCTCAAAGAGGGGATTGAGGTGGAAGGTAGAGAATTTGGAACTCAAATTTTCTTTTAAATGAGTTAAATTTTTTTCTGGATGTCATTGGGAAATATTTAATGGAATAAATAAAAATTACTGCATAAAAGAAAGAATTTTTTGACATCATCTAAATTTGTTTCTTTTCAACTTCCATTCATTGTTCCTGGTTGTGTCCTCTGAAGTCAAATAAAGTCTTAAGCCTTCCTCCACACAAAAGCAAGTCAGTCAACTGCATTTGTTAAGCACTCAGTACAGTGCTAAGGACTGGAGATAGGAGTTTCTTGTGGGCAGAGACACTTTCTTGTCTTTCTTTGTATCCCTAGCACTTATTATCATTCCTTGCATGTATTAAACAATTAGTAAGTACTTTTTGATTAACCGTCATTTTGTGTGTGTGTGTGTGTGAGTGAGAGAGAGAGAGAGAGAGAGAGAGAGAGAGAGAGAGAGAGAGAGAAAGATTTTCAGGACATGTTATTCTCCTTGATAGAGGAAAGAGAAGCAAAATAAAAAATAAGCAGCTTTACTTTCTCTCTGTTGTCAGTTATCACCATCCCATCAATCCCAAGCAGAAGCCCTAAGCCTTCTTTGATCCTTATTTTTTTACTAATAAAGCTAAAAAAAGAAAACACACACTCACATACACACACACACAGGCCCCAAGGCAGAACTTTTTATTGTCCTTAGTTTCTCTCATCAGCCTCAGCTTAATCTCAGATTTTACATCCCTGATATTATTTTTACAGGGGCCTGACATGCTCATATTAATTCTCTGCTACCAGCCTTGCTCCTATCTTCTACTTATTTCTTTTTAAAATCTAAATTGGTAGGTGCATTTATAATGGTGTCTTCGAACAAATCTCATTTGACCTCCTCATTGGTATTTTTTTTCTCTTTGCGCTGTCACAGTTTTATTCTTGAGAGGCTTCATCTTTCTTGGGCTGACTTCCCTTGTTGGTGGGATTTTACTCAGCTTTCCTAGGACCTCTTTGACACTTGCTCTTCCAAAATTCAGGGTGTACCATGGATTTCATTTCCTTCTTTATCATAAACTCTAGGAGGGAATGGTCATTTCTATTAATGGTTTTTATCATTTCCACCCCAGCAGTTAGTTTCTTACTCTTAATGAGACTCATATCCAGAACAGAATAGAATCAGTCAGGTAATCATTAAGCACTTATTAAATGCCTATTATGTGCAAAGTACTGTGCTACATACTGGAGATAGAGACAAAAGTGAAACAGTAACTACTTTCAAAATATTTATAGTCTAGTAGGAGAGACAACATGCTCATAGAAAAGTATGTATGAGAATATATATGATGAATAACAAGATAGTTAGAAGAAGAAGCCATGATGATAATGATGAGGTTTGGGGTTGCTGGGAATCCAGAAATGTAAGAGTACAGGGCAAGTCTCCCTGGAAAGAATTCTAGCACTCAAGCCTTTCAGTCAAAGTAGCAAGGTTTATTGTAATGCTAATAGGAGCCGGCAAGATTCCTAGTGAATCTAGGCCTTGATGGGGGTGAGATTGATACTTTTATGCAAAAAAAAAGACAGTGAGAAGATTTAGATAGGATTAAGGAGTGGTAAATAGCCTGGGGTGGGCCAGGTGGGGGGATAGTGAAAGGAGTTAAATGGTCTGGGCTGGGCCAGGGACCCACAGCAAAAGGACCATTGAGTAGCTAGTTGGGCTGGGAAAGGCCAGAAGTCTCAGGGGAGCCACTTGGGACTGGGTTGCTGAAATGTATGGGAAAATTCAGGGTCCCGGTCCCATTACTCTATCAATGGACTAGGCAGATCAGGAAAGGCTTCATGGAGAAGGTGGTACTTGAACCAAATTTTGAAGAAAATCAGGATTTGAAAAGGCGGAGGTGAGAATAGATAGTATTCCAGGCATACGGGACAGCTAAAGCAAAAGAAGTGAGATGGAGTGTCACACGTGAGGCACAGCAAATAGACCAGTTTGCCTAGATTGTAGACTCATGGAAGGGAGTATATGTTTAAGAAAACTGGAAAAGTAGGGAGGGGCCAAATTGTGAAAAGCTTTAAATACCATTAGAGTTTATATTTGATCCTAGAAATGATAAAGAGCCAAAGGAGTTTGAACATGGAGGTGCGGGAGGGGGGTGTCACATGGTTAGATTTGTGCTTTAAGAAAATCATTTAAGCTGCCCTGTGGTAGATTGGACTGGTGTGAAGAGAAGCTTGAGGAGAAGATACCTACAAGAAAGTTATCTCAATGGTTGAGATGAGCAGTGATGAGGGCCTGAACCAGCATGGTGAATGTGTGAGTAGAAAGAAGGGCATAGAGATGAGGTATGTTGTACAGATAGGAAAGACAAAATTGGATACCTGATTGTATATGTGGGGCAAGTGTGAGGAGGTGGACACCAAGGTAGTAAATCTGGGTAAGTGGAAATGTGCGAAACAATGATTATATGGGGCAATTAGATCACTTTTCCCCAATCCAGCTTCATAATTTTTTTTAATATTATTGATTGCAAGGTCATATAATCAAAGGTGCACTTTACATAAATGGATATCTATTGCTTTGAGTTGTTCCTCTATTTGCACTGAGAATCAAGTTACCTAAAAATGTAAAAACATATGAGAAAGACACAAACATCAGAATGTTGTACCATATACATTAGTGTACAACAGATAAGTCTCTTATTACAAGAGATGCAGAGTATTTGCTATTAAACAAATGTAAGATAAGAAAACATTTAGAACTTTAAATGTGTTTCTGGAATTACAGAGAATCATGGGATTTTAGAGCTGGAAATTTAGAACATCAAGTGCCTTGCACATAGTTGACTCAATAAATGCTTTTTGTATTGAAAAGAAAAAAGATAGTTGTTGATTTTAGTCCAGTTTTCTCATTTGACCCACCAGATAAGCGAGACTCACGGGTCACAATTTGCTCAAGGTCACATGGATAGTTACTGGCAGAGTAAAGATTAGAACCTAGTTCTCCAAAACTGTTTCTATGCCCTTCCTGCTATTCCACATTGCATCACATTTTCAGAAACCTAACAGTAGGCAAAACATATAACATTTTTCTTGATTTAAAAAACAAAAAACCCCTTTTTGTTATATAGAATGGTTTTTCTAAGAGAGGTGATGGGGGTGGGGAACTTAGGTGATGTATATTAAAATTTAAAAAATTTAAACTTGTAAACAGATCAATACTATTATATTAGTTCAATACTGTGACCTAAAAAAAAATGAGTTTACCAGATACAAATATCCTTATAACTAGACCTAAATAGTTCTTACTAATCTTTTCTTTCTTTAATCATAGTTGGAGGGGCTAGACCAGATAATCTCTAAGTCCCTTTTAAATTTAATTCTATGGTGAGATATTTTAAAGGCATTTCTTGAGTGACACATGATTTCGGGCAAGTTTAACCAGTCTGGGCTTCAGTTTCTTCTTCTGTAAAATCAAGAGGTTGAACTATATCACAAGAGAGAACCTTTAAATCTATGGTATTAGTGAAGAAGTAGGGTTTGGGTTGTTGACGTTTTCCCAACTTTTTCAGGTAACCACAAATGGTAGTTGCAAGTTAATTTGTATTTAAAGGGCTCCAGTTGTATTTTCCTGTCAACAGAACTAGATTATCAAATGACAACATAAAAGCCAATTTCCCTTTTGGACACCTGTGTTTTCTTTCATTTCCCCTCCCCCCCAGCTGTGATGATCCTGCCAATTTCACTGTCCCTAACTGCCCTGACTTTGTAACTGGGCACAGTGCCTCCTGTCAATTCCTGAAAGAGAACTGGGTTGCCAGCTCAGTGAAAGAAGGAAGTGTTGAAGGCCTCATGTTGGCAACAAGAACACAGAAAGTTTCAAAGCATGGATGGTCACATTAAAAAAAAAAGTATAAGCCTGCTATTAATATTTAGAGCAGACTCAGATTACACAAAAGGTTACAAAATTATGTTTAACAATGAAAACCATATTTAGAAATGTTAGATACAAAAAAAAACCCAGAAAAGCAGGTGGATAACAATATTATAGTAAACTAGTCTTAGTTACTACAGACTTGAGACTTGGCAAATCATCATATACAGCAAAATTCTGTTGTTTTTATGCAGATTGGGATACACTAGATGTCAACATATGTACTACAAAACATAATCCTATGACTGAAGAGAAAAAAAAAACCTTTCTAATTTCTCATAAAGTAAGAATTCATTTTTATCCCCTCTCTCTTCCACTAACAGCAGTTAAGAAGAGGTATGTATCCCTGTAAATTAGTAAGAGGTAGTGTGTTATGTCTTAGGGAGAGGAAGACAGGTCAAGTTTTTGGTTCATAGAAAGGCAGTATGATGTATTGAAAGGAACTCTTAAGTTGCTTGGCTTGCTCAGTCATGAGTATAAGGCTCCACATTGTACTCTCTTTTTTTGGCGGGGAGTGGGGGGTGGAGGGTGGAGGGTGGGGGGTGGTGGTGGTGGTAACTGGAAACAGTACAAAGAGTGCTGGATTTGGAGTCCAGGCCCTACTTCTACTACTTACATGAACCTGGGCAAATCTCCTCTGGGCCTCAATTCTTTACTGGAAAATAGAGAAAGGAGATGACTTTTTATGTCTTTAGAGTTCTGGTACAACGGAGCCCTAGTTTTGACAAGGAAGGGAGGGTGGTGATCGGAAAACTCCAGCCAGTCTGAATCACAGCTTGGATATTCATTACCTGTATGACTTTGGTTAAGTCTCTACCTCTCTGTAATTCATTTTCCTCTTCATGAAAAGAGAGGTTGAATTAAATGTCTTCAGAGATACCTTCTGGCTTAAATATCATGGATCATAATTCTAATCCTGACTTTGTCACTTGTTAGACAACAAGTTTGACCTCCAGGCCTCAGTTTCCCCATCCACAAAATTAGAGGATTGATCTCTAGATGACCTCTGAGGTCACTGTCAGCTCCTGGATTTTTTGACTGGAGTTCAAGTATTGACTGTTAAGCTTTGTGGGCCTTGGTTTCCTCATCTGTAAAATGTAAAATGAGATGGGGGGCCCAGAGATAACTCCCAGCTCTAAGTCTGTGTTGCAGTGTTAATCCCCATTTGCTAATGTGATGTTCAGCCAATCACTTAAGATCTCTGGGTCTCAGCTTCCTCATCTAAAACAAAGGAGTTGGACTAGGTAATCTAGGAGGTCTCTTTCCGTTTTGTTTTTCAGTCCTGTCCTGCTCTCCGTGACTCCACGCACCTAGAGTGGGACAGTACTGTCCGTGGGGTTTTCCTGACAGATACTGGAGTGGTTTGCCACTTCCTTCTCCAATGGATTAAGGGAAACAGGTTAAGTGACTTGCTCAGGGTCACACGGACGGGAAGCGTCTGAGGCCATATCTCAACTCAAGTCTTCCAGAATCCGGACCCAGGGCTCTGCGCACCGGGCTCCTTCCCACTAATCCCACTAATTCATGCTACCCGTGCCCTCCCCGCCCGATCTTTCAGGAGTTGTATTCTGGGTGGACAAAGCCTCCTTCGCGTCCACAATCCTCAGGCACCCTCATTCCCACCCCACCCCCTCCAGCCCTCCGGACACGCGGCCTTCGGAAGCCGAGCCTTCGAGGTTTTTGGCGGGAGGGGGCCAAGCGGAGCTCCCCCCGGTGCTCACCCCCACCCCCGGTCAGTCTTGGGCGCGCGCTCCGATCCCCCAGGATGCCTCGGGCAGCGCGCAGGCTCCTGCGGGACGAGGCTGCGGTCCCTCCGCGCTCGCGCTCCCGCTCCCGCCGGCGCACGGGGCCGCGGCCCCGCCACGAGACGCCGGGCCCCGCCCCGCCCCGGGTCGGGGCTGCCGCCGCAGCAGCAGCGCCTCTCGGCCGGCTTAGGTGGGCTGGCTCCGGGGCTCCTGGGGGGTAGATACAGTAGCGGCCGCAGCCTAACCCGGAAGTTGTGGCGGCGGTGGCGGCGTTGGGAAGGGGGTGTGTGTGAGTGAGTGTGTGTTTGTGTGAGTGAGTGTGAGTGAAGGGGGTTGGGGTGTGTGAAGATAAGCCGGCCATGGCCGCTGCCGCCGCCGCCGCCTCCTCCCGCTTTGTGTGCTGCTGGGGCTGCTCCCGCTCCCGGGCCTGAGGCGCCGGCGCCATGCGCCCGCCGCGGGGCCGCTGCTGGTGACCTCCCTCCGGCGCCGCGCCGCGGCAGGTCGGGCCGGGCCGGGCCGAGCAGTCGGGCGGGCCCCGCCTCCGCCCTCCTCCCCCGGGCTCCAGCCACCCCTGTCCTCCGCCCCCTCCCCCTCCGCCGAGCGGGCTGGCGGGCGGCCGTCCGTCCCGATGCCCGAACCAGGCCCCAGGATGAACGGCTTCTCCCTCGGCGAGCTGTGCTGGCTCTTCTGCTGCCCGCCCTGCCCCAGCCGCATCGCCGCCAAGCTCGCCTTCCTGCCTCCCGAGCCCACCTACACCGTGCTGGCCCCGGAGCAGCGCGGGGAGCAGCCCCCGGCCCAGGCTCCGGCACCGCCGCAGCAGCAGCCGCAGCCGCAGCAGCAGCAGCCGTCCGAGGAGGCGGCGGCGGCGGCAGCTGCCGCAGCGCCCGGGGCGTGCAGCCTGCACCTGAGCGAGCGGGCGGACTGGCAGTACTCCCAGCGCGAGCTGGACGCCGTCGAGGTCTTCTTCTCCCGCACCGCCCGCGACAACCGGCTGGGCTGCATGTTCGTCCGCTGCGCGCCCAGCAGTCGCTACACGCTGCTCTTCTCGCACGGCAACGCCGTGGACCTGGGCCAGATGTGCAGCTTCTACATCGGCCTCGGCTCCCGCATCAACTGCAACATCTTCTCCTACGACTACTCGGGCTACGGCGTCAGCTCGGGCAAGCCCTCGGAGAAGAACCTCTACGCCGACATCGACGCCGCCTGGCAGGCCCTGCGAACCCGGTGAGCCGTCGGTCGGCCCCCAGGGGCCTGGGCTAGCGGGGTTTGGGCATTCCCTGAGCGGGTCGGGTCAGGAATCGGCCGTTCCGTACAGACAAAAAACCGCGGGCCAGAGCTGGTGCCTCCTCATTCCTCCCTTCCCGCCCCCCACCGGGGCTGGGACGAGGATTCCGTGGATCCTCCTCCAGGTGCTGAAGGAAGAGGGGGCGTCTGTCTAGACACTTGTGGGCTGGGAGAAGGATGGAGGGAGAGGTGACCTTAGCTTCTTCCCTTCAGGTGCTGAGGGGGAAGGGGGCTTGTGACCAAATTTATTATTATTCTTTTCCCCTCTAGCTCCAGTCTTAGAAACAAAACTCCTCGAGGTTCTTGGACAGATCTAAACTCAAAGGATTGCTTGCTTTGACACAATGTAGGGCTACTTATTAGATTCTCATCAGGTTTGCTTAGACAGTGCTCTTGTGGCTGTTAACCTAAGGTTGCAGAATATAGTGAGTGATATTTGGAGAGTAGGTCTGAATAAAATCGTTTTATGGTTGATTCTTAGGAGAAGGTACTGAAGCAACTCCCCCCCCCCCCCCCAAAAAAAAAAGTTTATCTCTTTCCCGGCAATCATAGAAGAGAGCTTCGAATCAAATGGTAAATGGAAATCTAACGAACTGCCTTCCACGTCCTTGAAGTATCCCTTTCTGGTGAAGCTTGGCATACTGGTGGTTCCCTGAAGCCCACTGTGTCCAAGAGATGGTGATAAATTGATTAGTCATTCTGTCACCTTCTATAGTCTTCAATCGTTAATCCAGATTGTGTGTGAATTTGATGTTATTGGGTGGGGAATCTTGTGTCCTTCAACTAGCTTTCACATCTGTGATAAGAAAAGACATTGATTAGTATTTAGAACTGGCAGGGAACTTGGGTTTTATTTTTGTCTAGGCCATATCTATAAGTGGGATAAATTACTTTACCTCTTCATGGCCCAGTTTCATCATCGGTAAAATATCATCAATGTATTTTCCACTCAACCTCAGGCCTCAGGTGAAGATTAATGACATGGTATCTTTTTGGGCCCTGAATTCTGTATGTGAAAAGGGCTGTTTATTGTATATAAGTACAGAATTAGATTGCTATTCCTGCTATTTGGCCTTTATTTGAGATTGGATTTTGTTAAGATTTATATATTATTGTTGTTTTTTGTATAGACGTGTGTTTATGAATGACCCTTTGCATCCCTGGATAAATGAAATAGTTTCTCAATAAGGAAGTGTGTGCCCTCATATTTAACATCTGCTGCTTACTCATGTTCTTGATGACAGTGTGACATAAGGAAGAACCTTAAATCCTGAATGTGATGTAATCATTTGGATTATAGGGTTTTTGAAATGATTCAGATGTATTTATATCACATATAGCCAAGTTAGATACAACCTACAAGTAATAAAAAGCCATGTGAGTAAATTGAGGGTTTGTAGTTTCCTGCTTGACACACCTGATCATTATTGAAGATATTATGTAAGTAAGGGCTAGTTACAGTGAAATAATTGACAATTTTTCAATTTCACACCATTTTGGATATAAGGTTACTTTTCCAAAAGTTTATGCCCAGTTTTACCCATGTCTTGGTTTATAAGCTTTAAGCAAGTCCCCTTCATTTCCCATACTTAGTCTCTTCCCTTCTACTGAATCCTTTATCACAAATATAGTTCATTGTCTAAAGTAATGTATATAAAATACTTAGAGATTCAAGGAGGGCTCAGGCATTGGTATACTTAAGGGGTTATCTATTTGATGTACATTTCACTTATCCTTACAGCATGAACCATCAAGTTAATCTGGTCCATCCTACCTTTCAAGTACTATTTTTCATTGTTATCTTACACAATCCCTCCACTTCAACCAAGTTGGGTTACCACATCTGGAATATGCCTTACACTTTTTCACCTCTATTTGCTTACATTTCTGCCATTGGTAATCTGAACTATTCCTCTACACAACTGAAATCTCGTTTCCTCCAGAAAATCTTCCCCACCAACTGAACCAAAAGTCATATCCCTTCTACTTGCAGTTATTTTCTATAACACTCACATGGCATTTTTTAATAAGTTAACTTCATTTTGCAGATTTTAAGATCTTTCTGTGTGCTAGACACTGTACTGGGTTCCGAAGACACAAAGACAAAAATGATACAGTTCCTGTCCTCAGGGATCTTATATTCAGTTGGGCAGAAACAACAGGAAAAGTAAACACCAAATATATCATCTCAAATAGATACAGAGTAATTTGAAGGGGGAGGGCATTAGAAACTTGAGGAGACAAATCAGAATAAGTCTTCTCTAAGTTTTGTAGGAAGATAGGGAATTGTAGTTGTTTCTAGCTGAGAGTATATTAGTGGTAGAGGGAGAGGCTTGTACAAAGGTATGAAGGTGATGGTTATCTAACCCTTGGGATTCAAGGAGTCAGTCAAAGTGTCACAGCATGTTAAGGAACTGGAAGGGACCTTAAAGTATATCCTCAAGTCAAACCTCTTGTTACCGATTAGGAAACAGGCCAGAGAGGTGAATTGACTTGCCCACAGATACACAGGTATGTGGCAGTCACATTCTAAATCAATCATATTCTAAATCTTTCCCTTGCACTATACTGCCTAAATACATTTCCTTGTTTGCAGTTATTTAAATATATCATATTCTCAGTTAGAATAGCATCCTCATCAAATGCCTCCCTGGAGAGCAGGGATTTTGTGATGTTTTTCATAGCATCTTGCAAAGTGTAGGCAATCAATATTTGTTGGATGAAGTAGGTAAATAAAATTATTTACTAAGCCAAACCTTTACAAAATGAATTAGACCTTATTTTATTACCAGATTTTAATGCTTAAGTGGTAGAACTAGTCAAAACAAAAGTTTTAACTCATAGGTCTTACTTTGCAAAGCTCAGATATTGTATTGAACATTTCATCACAGTGCTTCACATTTCCTTTTATCTTAAATGTATATTTTACATTAATGATATGGCATGCAATAATCATATACTGTGGAGTTTTTAAAAGTAGCTGTGTGAAATTTGGCCCACTAAGAACCAGTATTAGTTGGAAATAATAGTAGGAATATGCATATTGTTACTTCCTGTACAGTTAGAGATAATGCTCTTAGACAAAGGTATTACAAATAAAGTATAAAGACGTGTGGGGAATAGTTGCAGAAAGAGATTGAAGGGAAGTACATGAAGAACTATAATGCAACAGAAATCAGTTTTACAGATGTTTCTTAAGTGCTTGCTATATTCAAGACACTGATAGGTGCTGGAGATAAAAAAATTAAAAAAAAAAACCCTGCCCTCCATGAGTTTATTTGCTCTACAATGGGTAGGATATGTATTATAAACTGTATACAGGTAAGTATAATATAGGGTAAACTGATAAGTGCTGTGAGAAAGGGAGAAAGAGTGCTAAAGGATTTCAGAGTGAGGAGAGCACTTCCAGATGGGTGGACCAGAGCAAAGGCTTAATGGAGGAGGTGGCATTCTATCTAGAGCTTGAAAGGTGGGTAGGATTTTTACAGATAAAATAAGGAGGGCAGAGAAAATAGCAAGAATGATGGTAGCTAGAAAACGTGTTTGAGAACTAGCCATGTTTAGGGAGATGGGTAGCTAAGGTAAGGCTAGAAAGGTGGGTGGATCCAAAGTTTGGAAATATCTAAAAGCCAGGCTAGGAAATTTTTATTTTATAGACATTGAGGAACCCTCAAACTTTTTGAGTAGGAACCAGCTTAGTAAAAATAAGTTTGTATGTATTGAAAGCGAAGAGATTATAAGATTGTTAGATCAGTTTAGAAATTGTTTAGGAAAAATCAGGAAATAAAGTTCTTCCAACCCCGAGATACTTAGAGATAATGTAGGTTCAACTCATAACTGAACAAGAATCACCTGTATATTAAGTAGTCATCCAGTCTCTGCTTCTAGATCTTTAGTGTTGGGAAAACCCATCCCCTCCTAAGGCATCTCTTTCTACTTTTGTACAACTCTTTTATCAATAGAAAATTTTTTATTTTATCAACCTGAAATTTGCATCTTTGCAACTTCCATCCTTTGTTCCTAGTTTTGATCTCTGAGATTAAGCAAAACACTATCTTATTTCACGTGACTATCTACCCTTGAAGTCAGTGATCACATTTCTCCTTGGTCTTGGCAAAATATCCCATGTCTCTTCAACCAATTTTTGTTGTGTAGTGACTTCAAACTTCTTTATTGCCTTCTTTTGGATGTGCTCTAGGTTCTTAATGTACTTCCTAAGGTATCATTCTCATAACTGGATACAGTACTCTTATCATCGATTCTTAAACTGTGGTCTTGACCCCATATGGGGTGGCAAAAAATCTGGTAACAGCAAAAGGTTTCTGAACACACAACAACCAAAAATTAATTAAAAATCAACACGTAATGAAACTCAGGTGTTTCTGGCAGAGCTTGACCAAGTTCACTGCTTCTCTGTAGCTTTGTGCTCACTTTGCACCGTTCATGCCCTCAGGCCATGAAAGGACAACTGAAGCACCTACAAAAGCTGTGAAAAGGGCAGGAGTGGAAAATGTTTAAGAAGCCCTGCTCTAGATGTGGTTTCCAGTCCCCTCGTTGTGTTGTAGTTCAGTCATTTCAGGCAGTCCAACTCTTCATGACCTCATTTGGGGGTTTTTTGGCAAAGATACTGGAGTAGTTTGCCGTTTCTTCTTCCAGCTCATTTTGCAGAGGAGGAACTGAGGCAAAGAGGGATAGTTAAATAAGTGATCTGCCCAGGGTCACACAGCTAGTAAGTGTCTGAGGACAGATTTGAACTCAGGAAGAAGAGTCTTTTGGACTTCATGCCTGGCACTCTATCCACCGTGCCAACTTGCTACAATCCATATTGTTGGTAGTCCAGGCAAAAAGTTGGAAGACAGTATCTTAGAAAAAGTACTTACTTGGAAATGAGTAGCTCCTTTTGGTTAATCATTTAATCTCTCAGGATCTCAGTTACCCCACATAAAAAGAAGACAAACAAAATCATGTTTGAACTCCAAGCATTAAAATATAGTTTTAGGTAACAAAGGCCAGAGGTAGGGTGTTGACAGTGGGTAGAGGCAGTAGGAGATAAATACAGAAATACTTATGCATTAGGAATATGTGTAACTTAGGAACTAATTGGATGCGAGGGCCAAGGAATGGGGGGAAAAATGAGTCAGCAAGTATTCCTTCTCCAGTATTTGCTCTCCTTCACCCTCTGTATCCAGTTAGTTGCCAAGTCTTCCTCATTCCTCGATCTCAGCATCTCTTTCATCTTTCCCCTTTTCTTATACCACAGTCATTCTGGGTCAGTTCCTCATCCCATCTCACCCAGACTGTTGTAATGGTCTCCTGATTGGACCTCCTACTCCAGGCTAACACGCTTCTCCTACCAGGTGTCAAAAATTGATTTTTGTTTTGGTTTTTGTTTGTTTTGTTTTTGGAAGGGGGAAGGCAGGGCAGTTGGGGCTAAGTGTCTTGCCCAAGGTCACATAGCTAGTGTGTCAAGTGTCTGAGGTCATATTTGAACTCAGGTCCTCCTAACTCAAGGGCCGATGCTCTACTCACTGCGCCATCTAGCTGCCCCTGTGTCAAATTGCTATTACTAAAGCACAAGTCTGATCATATCATTCCTCTGCTCAAAAACAACCTCAGTGGCTCACCACTGCCTTTAGAATAAAATATAAATGCCTTTGTTTGGCATTTCAGTCAGTCAGTAAACATTTAAAGTACCTGCTGTGTGCCAGATACATAGGGCAGCTAGATGGCTTAGTGGATAGGGCTCGGAGCCAGGAATCAGGAATACCAGAGTTCAAATCTGGCCTCACACACTTACTAGCTTTGTGACCCTGGGCAAGTCACTTAACCTCTGTTTGCCTTCATTAACTGCAGAAGGAAATGGCAAACCATTCCAGTATCTTTCCCAAGAAAACCCCATACATACAGTATGGTATGGTCAATTGAGTCATGAAGAAGTGGACACCCTGCCAAACCCTGTGGTAAGCACTGGGAATACAAAGAAAGGAAAAAGAACAAGTCACAGTCTACTTGAGGAGACAACTTGCAAACAGCCATGTACAAATAAGTTTTAAGTGAGATAAATTGGAAATAAACAGTGAGAAGGGATCAAAGAAAGGCTTCTTGTAAAAGGTGGAATTTTAGATGGATTTGAAGGAAGCCAGGAAGTAGAGAATGAGGAGGGAGAGCATTCCAGGCCTGGGGGGACATAGAGGGAAAATGCCAGGAGTGGAGACTAGTCTTGTGTGAAGACCAGCAAGGAGGCCAGTGTCCCTAGATTGCAGAGTACATGGTGGGTGGGAGAGTGTAAGGTATTAAAAGACTGGAAAGGTCGGGTAGTAGACAGGTTATAAAGGGCTTTGAATGCCAAACAGAGGATTTTACACTTTATTTTGGACATGATAGGGAGCCACTAGAATTATTGAATAGGAGAGTGACGTGGTCAGACCGGTATCAGCTTTTGGAAGATCACTGACAGCTGAGTGGTGGATGGACTGAATTGGGGAGAGGCTTGTGTCAGGGAGACTAATCAGCAGGCTGTTGTAATAGTCCAGGTGTGAAGTGATGAGGCCCTGTACCAAGTGGTAGCAGAGTCAGAGGACAGAAGCAAGAGAATGCAAGGGATGTTTGAAAGTAAAATCGACAGGGCTTGGCAAGGGATTGGATATTGGGGGGAGGGAGGAATGAGAGACAGTGAGGGGTCAAGGGTGAGATCTAGGTTGTAAGCCTGGGTGACTGGGAGGATAGTGGTACACCAGAGAGTAATAGGGAAGTTAAGAGGAAGGTTGGGTTTGAAGAGGGAAGATGAATTCAGTTTTGGGCATTTTGAATGCTAGACACTGAGTTTGAGATGTTCAGTTGAAGATGTGATATCAAAGGTCAGTAGAGAGCTTAGCACTGGCCAAATAGATTTGAGAATCATCTGCATAGATGATAATCGAACCCATGGGAGCTGATGAGATCAAGTGAGATGGTATGTATAAAAAAGAGTGCCCAGGGTGAGTGTGCATGACCTGGATGAAGATTCAGCAAAGTAGACTGAGAAGGAACAGTCAGACAGGTAGGAAGAGAACCAGAAGAGAGTGGACTGAAAACCTAGAGAAGAGAGTTTCAGAAAGAGGGTGCCTGACAGTGTTAGACCCTATAAAGAGGTTAAGAAGAATGAGGATAGAGAAAAGGCCATTAGATTTGACAATTAAGAGATTGTTAGTACCTTTGGAGAGAGTAGTTTTGGTGGAATGATGAGGTCTGCAGCTGGGCTGTAGAAGTTAAGCAAGTGTGAGGAAAGGAAGTTGAAGCTGTTATTGTAAATGTTCTTTTTAAGATTAGCTACAAAAGACTGGAGAGATATGAGACTATTGCTAATGGAGATGGCTAATTTATCCGTGTTACAGACTGATAACAAATTACTCTCCGTTGTGCACTAACTTTGCTCAAGCCAAACCGTCCTATTTGCCCTTCTCCAAAAGTGACATTTTATCTCCCTTTTCCATGTCTTTGCACAAGCTATCCTTCATGCTTGAAATGTTCACCTTCCTCAGCTCTGCATGTTGGTGTCCTTTATTCTCTTTAAGGCTCACCTTAACAGGCCTCTTGGAAGAGGGTTTTTTTTTTTTGGTTTTTCCTAATTCTTACCCTCCACTAAAAAATCACTATATATATATATATATTTTGTTTTTGTTTTTGCATAGACCAAGTATTTACTTAGTTGTAAACATCCCCTTAGGAAAAAAAAATGTAAGTTTGTAATGTAAATGTAAATGTAAGACTGCCTTATTTTTGTCTTTGTGTCCTGATTGGCATGGAGGCCCTTAATAAATTTGTTGATTATTCCAAAGTTTTTGTTAATTCTGCTTAGAAATGCTGATGATTTTTATGCATTTATTTCATATTTTAGTTCCTTGATGACATTATTAATTATCTCAGTTAGTTTCTTCACTTATTCTCTGGGATTTTCTTAGATCACCATCATATAATCTACAAATAGAGATAATTTTACCTTCTTTTTGCCAGTGTTTATGCCTTCAATTTGAGATAGCTAAATAACACAGTGGATAGAATGCAGGGTCTGGAGTCAGCGAAATGTGAGTTCAAATCTAACCTTAGACAGCTATCAACTTTGTGACCCAGGGCAAATCACACTGTTTGCTTCAGTTTCCTCATCTGTAAAATGGAGATAATAATTGGTACCTGTGTCCCAGGATTTTTGTAAGAATGAAATGAAATAATAATTTGAAGTAATTAGCGTAGTGTGTGCTATACATATGTTAACTATTATTTAGTTGTCATATTGGTATATAGTTAGCATTCTTAGAACTATGTCATAAATGTGAGCAGAACAGACTATCCATGTTCATTCAGGGAAAGATTTTCATGTTTCCCCATTGCAAAAAATATTAGTTATAAACACATGCTTTTCCTCGCATTAAAAATGGCCCTTTCTTGCCTATGCATTTTAGGATTTGTACCATAAAATACTTTGTAGCTATTTCATATTTAATTTCCTACCTACAGATTGTTTCCTTTGAATGGAATGAACTTCCTTGAGGACAGGGACAGTTTAATCATTGTCTTGCATTTACAGCTCCTATCTCCATGCTTGGTACACAATAGACACTTGATAAATGCTATAGAATGAATGATTGAGTGAGTGAGTAAATTTATTTTGTCAGACTTTTTCATCTCTTGAAATTTTTTTCATTATATTTATGTGATTAATTATACTAATTCTTTTCCTAATTTTTGAACTATTCTTACATTCCTGGTATGCAAACATCTTAGTCATAGTGAATTATTTTGTAGATAAATTACTGTAGGTTTATACTTTTATTTACATTTTTTCATCTATGTTCTTTAGTGAGTTTATTTTTCTCATTCTCTGCTTTGTTTCTCCCTAGTTTAGGTGTCAGGACCATATTTGCCTCTTAAAAAGAGTTTGGTATAGTGCCTTTTGTTTCTACTTTTGAAAAAATTTTTGTAACATCAGTATTAATTGCTCTTTGAATGTTTGATATAATTAACTTCTAAATCCATATCGCCCAGGGTTTCCCAAGCTTGTTCAACTTATTTTTATGAGATTGGGTTAGGATATCTATTTCTTGTTTTGTTACTTTAGATATTTTTTGGTAATACTCATCAATTACCTTTGTATTTTTGGTTTTGCCGGTGTATGATTGTGTAGTTAGATAATTCATTTTACTTGTACTCTGTGAATTTAATATAGTCATTTTTTATTTTTTTATTTTAATTTTGCTTTTTTTTAAATTAAGTTGACTAAAAGCTCTTTTAACGATCAATTATCTGGCCGCAATTTTTGAGTTTATCTAATTTTCAGTATTTTTTAGTTTTTAGAGTTGCTAATGTTTTGCTAATTAGTAAGAGTTTAGAATTAGAGTTGCAAATTATTTTCTGATCTTATTAATTACATATTTAATGCATTGACCCTCACTATTTGTCAATATAATTTTCAAGAGAGAAAGATTTAGCTCTGAGGATATTTTACGTGCATCCAATGAATTTTGGTACGCTGTTAGGGTGTTGTCTTTAGCATAGTTATTGTTTCTATGGTTTGTTCTTTGGCCCATCAATCATTCAGTATATTGTCACTTTTAGTCTCTTTTTAGGTCTCTCTACCATTTATGACCTTCATTTCTTTGCATTATGGTCTGTAACATGTATTTATTTTATCTACCTTTTAATATTCTTTTATGATTTTTGCATATTTTCTTTTCGTAAAGGTGCTATGGGATGCTGAGAATGTTTACTCTTTAACATTTCCATTTAGAAATAACCATAAGTCAATTAAATCTAGTTCTTCCAACAATTCATTCCATTTTATATTTTCCTTCTTGCTTACCTTTCCATTGGAGTTATCCAGTTAGAGACAGGAATATTAAAGAGACCTACTTCTTGGTAGCTTCTAAGAACTGCATGGAATCATAGATCTCTAGAGCCAGAAGTGACCTCAGAGCTCATTTCGTCAACCTCCCACCCTCCCCACCCCCTTATTTTACATACAAGGAACTTGAAGCTCTGGAGGTTAAACAACTTGCTCACAGTAACATGGGTAGTAAGCATCAGTCATCTTTGAAGTTATGTCCTCCAACTACAGAGCTAGTGCTTTTTTTTTTTTTTTTAGCTATACCGCACTCAGCCGCTGTGATTGGTGTTGACGCATTTCGTGTATATGTGTATATATATGTGGTCTATGGAGCCTTTAAGCACAACAGTTTTCCTGTTTGTCTCTTTTGACTTTGTCAGTTTTTATTGTTACCTATCTGAGATCATGATTGCAATTCTTGCCGTTTTAAAGTTTCCTGAAGCATAATGATTTTGTGCCATCTCTTCCTTTTCAGTCTTTGTCTTTGTGTTTTAGTATTTTTATGTGTGCAGTAAATTGTTGGAATCATAAGATCACTGATCTCAGATTGGAAGAGTTTTTAGT
Organism: Trichosurus vulpecula; assembly: GCF_011100635.1. Classification (NCBI taxonomy): domain Eukaryota; kingdom Metazoa; phylum Chordata; class Mammalia; order Diprotodontia; family Phalangeridae; genus Trichosurus; species Trichosurus vulpecula. Next base: position 119,794,223 of record NC_050580.1, on the reverse strand, counting down.
GAGTGAATAGTTAGTTCAGTTCCTTCATTTTGCAGAGGAGGAAAGTGATTCCTAAAGAGGTAAAGTGGTGAAGGCCAGAAAGGTTAGATGAGTCACACAGGAATTGGATTAAGGTCCTCTGACTCCAACTTCCCCATATATTATACTGCACTGCCTCCTTTGGTTTTGTTTTCATCATGTATGGTACAGTGGAAAGAGCACAACTGGGAGTCCAAGGACTTGGGTATAAATCCTCACTCTTATGCTTGCTACCTTTGTAACCTGGGGTGGATTGGGCTGTAGAGAGTCTCTGAGGTCCCTTTCCATTCTTCATTTATGATCTGATGTTTACTTTTCTCTTCATTGGGGAAATCTAATGCCTATGTTGAGTGTCACAATTGTTTAGGCCTTTTCCTTCATTAAATACTTACATCTCTTGATTTACATTTAGCAAGGAGGGGTACTTCAGAGTTAGAAGCAAAGAAAGAGAAGTGATTGAAAAATCTTGGGGTGAAGGGAAGAAGAGGTGAGAGAACTTAGAAGTGATGATGTGTATCTCCAGTAAAACAGTCGTCGTTGCCTGTAAGCACCATGATGGCCAGGGTCCTGTCGTATCCAAGCTTCGTATCTTCACCTGAGGATCGGACAGTGCTTTGCATGTAGTGAATGATAAGATTTAGAAGTAGCCTTTGTGGCAATGCTAACAGAGTTTATGAGATGAATAAAAGGATTGTAGAATATATGGAATTGAGAATCTTTAACATACTAGTTACAGTGAAATGTGTGCAGATTTGTAGCTAGAAGACCTAAATTCAAGACTCACATCTTACGTACTAGTGGTATAATTTGGGACAGTCACAAAACCGTCAGTTTCCTTAGCTGTAAAATACATATAATAATACTCATCTTACCTACCTCACGGAAAATCAAATTAGAAAATGAATGGGAAAGCACTTTGTAACTCTAAAAGTTTAGGTAAATGTAGAGGTGAATACTTGAATACTCAAATTTATCTTTGATCTCATTTTTATGGATATTCCCTTCAGTGATGCAGATGCAGATTGCAGCCATCTGCTTATCAGTTCTATTCTTGCCCATGTCTTCTTCCCATAAGTTTGTCACAGGTTGTCTGCCCAGTGTACTGCTAGGCATAGCTATCACTCTCTTGACATCAAGAGCCTACTGGTGGAGTACGTAAAATTTACTGCCTAAAGGTTACTTTTCATTCTTACCACTTGACTAGCCCATCTTTTTTTCATGTACTTTTTTTGATGACTTCCTTTACTTTTTTTTAATCTCCTTTATAAAGGAGATAAATGTCTTATTTCTAATGTGTTGGCAACTAGCTTACACCCATCACTCTCCCTTGCCTAGGCTATTTTCAGTTTCATTTCTTTGGAAATAGTAGGGAATGAATGAATAAATGATGAATGAATGAATGAAAAAACATGTCACTGTGTTCTAGGTATATAGTGTGCTATAACTCAGTCATATTGGTATTAATTGGTATCAATGTTAGTATTAAAAATGAAGTGTTATAGCATGTTAAATCATAGTAACTTTATAATTGGCACATTTTTGTAACTTTATCTAGCAATATTAGATACATTGGGAAATTATACAGAGTTTGGGGGTTGGTCAGCATCGAGGGGTGTTTGAGAGATTCTAAAATGGTAGCCAGCATATTATTGAACTACCTAATCACAAGTAGAGACTGATTAGGGAAGCAAATGAAGTCTGAACAGTTTTGATGAAATAAAAAATTAAAAATGGAGTTGACAAGAACAGGTGGAGTAAGAGTAGAGGATGTATAAAGTTGACTTGAAGATGAAAAAGTGTCTTAGGTTTGTGTTTGGTTACAAAGTATTTTACATTAACCTATTTGATCCTAACAACCTGTGTTTACCTCACAGGTAGACAGTTGAAATATTATTTGCCTCAATTTATTGATGAAGAAATTGTGGCTTAGGGAGATTAAAGAACTTGTCCAGTGTTTGAGCTGGTAAACAATAGAGCCTGGACTCGTATCCAGATCTTTGGACCCCATAGTTCAGATCTCTTTCCAAGTGGGTTTACAAAGGAAACTAAGTTGGCATAGAAAGAAGAGTTCAGAATGTAAGCAGAATGGGAGAGCTCTGAAGGTTATGACGTATTTTACATTTGATTTGACTAATAGCTAAACGGTGAGGTTAAATGATAACTTTATACATATATTTCAAGTATATGTTGGAGGATGTTTGTAGAGAGACCACTTTGTAAAACCAAATTTTGTTATTACTATTCAAATGCTTTAAAAAAATCTGCCTAGGAAAACATTCTTAGATGCTAGCACTTAGTGTGTGGGTAGAAGTAAAGGATTTTGTCCTCTGTTCAGGATTAATCACAATGTTATCAAAAGGGCATAGAATGTATAGCTAGCTAGAAGAGACTGTCTGTTTAACCTCTCCCTGTTACAGATGGAAAAACTGAGGCCCAGAGAAGTAAAGTGACTCACTCACCTGATGTTACACAACCTGAAACCCAGGTCCTTTGATTTCATTTACAGTGCTCTTTCTGCCTTACCATTCCACTGAAGTACATAATGGGGAATTTTTTTCTCCTAAACAGCTTCAGATGGTTACAGTTTTTTGCTTGTGGCATTTGAATGTGAGACTTGGTTAATGGAAAGTAAAGATAATTAAACATGGAAGACAGAAGGAAAGAATAATGAAAGCAGGCAGAAATTTATTTTAGCTTCAACATTTTTAATTCATTGGAGAGAAATGAGAATTGGGACAGCTAGTGAGAAGCTTATTATAAAAGCCAAGAGGAGGGAAAAAAAAACATGTACATGAAGATTTGTTGCTAATTTTTGCATGTGTTTCCTTTATGAACATATTAGGAACATTCCAGTCCTTCACTGATTTCTGTGACATAGGTACTGGGGAAGAAACAGGATGCAGAAGGGAATGGCAGAGAGAGGAAAAAGCAGAAACAATAAAAGAGAAACTGGAGACAGTCATAATCACACAGAAAGGGAGACAAAGATAGCAAGGGAGATAAATTACAAAAAAAAAAAACCAAGTGTGCTTATTTATACCATTACTTCCTAAACTCCTCTGTTTATTTTCAGTGGAAATGAAAAATATGAAATAGAATTTTAGATGTGTGAATAAATGCACAGCATATTTTAATCTTTCTCGATTTTTAAAACTTCCTCTTTCCATAATTTATAGACATGTTATGGAAAACCCGTAAGTTGGGAATGATGTGACTACAGTGGAAGATATTTTGGACTCTGGAATATATGAAAAGTGCCTTATTTTAGTATTAAGAAGAACTTACAGAATATTGTTACTGCTCATAGTCAGTTTTCATGGACATACTCAACCTATAGAGGACTTTGTATTCCATCCTATAGGGAAAATTGAGACTGTCTTTGAAAAGTCATATGTAAAATGATCATATTTCAGATCACCAGTGTGGAACGGGAAGGCTGCTTAATGAAGTAGAAGTGGGGAAGGAGAAAAGGATCAGAAGAATAACTGTTATGCTTTCCTTGATAAATGGTTTGTGACAGCTGGCTTCTGTGTAACTGCATTTAATAGTGCGGGACTAGAGTTGATTTTAGAGAGTGGTGCCTTTGGGGTTAACTATCATTTCACAGTGATCAGGCAGAGCTCTCTCAAGGGTAATACTAATAGGAATATTCAAAGTAACTTATTGGTTATTTGGGAACTAAAATTTGGCCATTTGCCAAGTTATCTTATTTGCTGAAGATAAACTCTGCTGATAAAAGGTCATAAGAAGAGTGAGTAAGCCTTAAAGGAGGCAATTCCTACCTGATGCTTCTCTTTTCTTACTTTATAGATTTAAATGCCATACAAGTAACACTTTCATTAGTGGGGTTTCAGGGAAACGAATATGGGAAGAAAAGTTATTTTGTAGTTTACACATGGCAAAGGGATCCTTTCTGCAATTTTTGCTTATACTATTGAGCACCCCAAAGTTATGCTATTTTTATATAGCACTGGGCTAATTTATTTATTTTAGGTGAACTTATGCTTTGGTTCCTTAAATTGTTTAGCTCTCAATTTTAGGAAGGAAAATCACTACCTTTAATCACTTTGCGAGTCATCTCTTTTTACATCCTTTCTAATCAGCTTTTTAGGGAATGCATAGGTGACTTCTGACAAGAGCTAGAAACCTGATCCAGAACAGAATCTGGGATGGATGGCCCCTGGGGACAAGAGGGTGAAACCCATTTAGAACATCTGGTCACCTTACGCTAATGGGGTTATCCTCAAAAAGCTACAATTACAGCTGTCTTTTCTTAAAGTTGGCCAAGAAATCTCAGGCATGGCCTTACTTTAAAACAAAATAAAAAATCCTCCCATAATACCATTTAACTCAGATCTATCTTGCATTTTCAAGGTTTTGTGATAAACTTTATTGATATCAAATCATTTTACTATCCTAACAGGTGTATCTGCTACTTGCCAAATCATTAACACAAAAAGAACTCCTTAACAGTCATTTACAAAGAGCTAGTTTTTTAAACCAAAAGAATTCAGAGAATTCAATAAAAGGTATCCCATTTTTTTGTTTCTCCATTTTAGATTTTTAGATGGTAACAGTGAAATCTTATTTAATACTTTGAGAAATACTGAATAAAATTCTTTAAAATCAGTTACTTGCTAGGTTTTATATTTTAATTATAATTCTGTCAACTAAAACCCCTATAATTGAAATAATAATAAAATGAACATTGGATAAAACTTGTTCCATTTGATTCTCTCACAACTAAATAGGGATCATGCTATGATGAACAGATTTTAGGTACCTTGTTCCATAAAGCCCTGCACATGTTAATTGATCTTTGTATGGCTATAAATATCACAATATTGAGACCTTGTTTCTTATTTTAACACCAACTTAATAATTTTGCTCATAATATATGAAATTAAAATTTTAAATATACCAATATGGGTGGTAGGAAGAGATAAGATTCCTTTGTTTCTCTCCTGAAGAAATTTTGTACTTTGTATTCAAGGTAGATAGTTTTTTCCCCTCTTTAACCATTGATTTCTTTTTTTCAATTTAAATTGTTATACTAGAGGATCATTGATTTAGAGTTGGAAGGGACATCAAAGGCCATTTAGTCTAGTTCCATAATTTTAAAAATAAAGAAACTGAGACCAAAGTCACACAGGTAGTAAGCATCAGAGATGGGGGTTTCCACCTAGGTCCACAAACTAGAGCCAATTCTCATTCCCCACACACATACAAAGAAGGGATTTTAGTTTAAAAAAAAAAAACCGTAGGAAATAAGTTGTGATACTGGTCAAAGATCATAGAATAGAGAGTATAACTTCTTTAACTATGCCTCCATTCTAATGATTCTAGTGCCCTGTATTTCTAACTGCCTTCTGGTTGTGTTCCTTTGAATGTTCTGTGATCAACTAAAATTAGTCATTTACCCTTCTAAACTGACTCCCCTTCCTCCTTTTCTTATTTCTGTTAATAAAATCACCATTTTTCTGGTCATTCATATTTAAAACTTTTCTTATTTTTCTTCTTTACTCTTCTATAAAATCATTCATCTTGTCTGCTTGATGTCGGCTCCTCCTATTTATGTCTTCCTTTAAAATGTCTCTGGTGTCTCTTGATCATCTTATGCCTAGATTACTGTGACAACATACTTTGTTTCTCTATACCTCTCCATTTCATCCTAAAATTTACCACCAATTTAATCTGTCTAGAATACCTTTTTTTTTTGGTCAATATCAATATCATCAGATGATCACTATCACAGATTTAGAAATAGGCAGGGAAATAAGTGTCTAGAGCCAAGACAGGCCAAGCACTGTGCTAAGTGCTTTACAAATAATCTCATTTTTTGAGATGATAGCTAGAAGGGACCTTAGAATTAATGTAGTTCAGCAAACCTCTTTTACACTCTTAACTATGTACAGCAAGGCTTTAAAAGGAATACAAAGATAGACTCAACACAGATTCTAGTCTCAAGGAATTTTTAATCAAGTAAGGAAGGGAGATTTGTCACTGTGATATAAGAGATAATGAGTAAGAACTAAGTAAAAGGAGCCCAAGAGTCTGTTTAACCTAACCTAACAGGTCTGCTACCTGGCCAAGAATCCTAAAGTCATTAACATTGTGGTAGGTGGTATACTTAGAACACATGATAGCTTTCTTCAATAAGTTTACATGTAAAAACTCTAATGATCTGCTTAATTCTCTATTACTTTCCCCTTGCTTTTCCTCCCTCTAAACTGCAGAGTGAGGACAGGGACAAGTTGCTGGCATATAGTAACATAGAATTTATAGTTAGAAGGGACTTTAGAGACCAGTCCAGCCTCTTGATTTTATGGATGAGGTAACTGAGGCCCATAATGTTAAGCGACTTGGCCAGGATTATACAGTTGTTAACCATAGTGAACCTGGAATTCAAATACAGGCTCTCTAACTCCAAGAAATGTTATTTCTACCATACAGTGGCTTTTCTATGATAACATTAAATACAGATTAAATTTATACCACCTGCACATAGTCTTTGACATTTTCTACTCTATTCCCGCACCCCCATCCAACCCAAGTTTACAAAAGAACTTCCAAACACCAAAAAACTAATTAGAGCCAAAGTCAAATGGAATCTATAGCTTTTAAAATCCACCCTTTTCCAGCATTATATCTTATTGAAGGATCATTTAGAGTGGTAGCTACTTATTTATTTAAGAAAGGCATATAAGGGAAGGCATTTAGGGGCAGCTAGGTGGAGCAGTGAGTAGAACACTGGCCTTGGAGTCAGGAGAACCAGAGCTAAAATCCAGCTGAAGATGCTTGACACACTCACTAGCTGTGTGACCTTGGGCAAGTCATTTAACCCCAATTGCCCTGCCTTCCTCCAAAAAAGAAAAGAAGGATGATTTGAAGATGACTTAAAGGTGGCATTTTGATTTTTTTTTAATTTCCCATAATTTAGTGCCATCTTTTCCAATCATACTGATTCTCTGTGCTTTAGCCATCTTAGGGTGCTTGTTTTTCACAATACATGCCCTGTGCTTCTTCTGTACTTTTCCTAGTGTAATTCGTAGAATTCTCTCTTCTTCCCTTTTTTGAATTGCAATCCATCAAATTCAACTCAGACGGCATCTTCTCTAGGAAGCTTCCTCTATTCTTCCCAATCAAAGGTTTTCTCTTGAAATTTTACTTAGCATTTTGTACCTCAGTAATACATTTACCATGTATTATTTTTCATTGTATTAGCTTATGTATATTATATCTTACCAATAAATAATAAACTCCATGAGGCCAAGGACTGTTTCTTATCTAAAAATACCTCTCTCTCAGTGTATAGTAGGGGCCTAATAAATATTTGTTGAATTTAGTTTCAAGTTTGAATCTTACACAGCTCTTATCCTAGGGGAAGGAAGACCAGCCAGTTGTAACTAGTGCTTCCTGTAGAGTTTTGATATGTTTCTGCTACTAGCGCAGAGAAGTTAGGTAGTGATAGGAAAGAGGATAATGAGACTTTGATTAGAAAAACACCAATATTCATCAACAAACATGAATGTTGCCATTCAGTAAATGTTTATTAAGCACCTAGTATGTATAAGATACTGTGCTAAGTGCTGGAGATACCGAAAGAAGCAAAAGACAGTCTTTGATCCTCAATGAACTTATGGTCAAATGGGGGAGACAACATGCAAACAAATATATACAAATGTAAAACAATTAACAAAGTGAAGGCACTAGAATTAAACGGTTGGGGAAGGCTTCTAATAAAAGATGGGATTTTAGTTGAGATTTAAAGGAAACCAGGACGTTAGTAGTCATAGAGGAGGAGGGAGAGTGTTTCAGGCATAGGAAACAGTCGCCAATGAAAATGTCTGGAGGTGAGAGGTGGAATGTCTTTCTCATGGATCAGCCAGAAAGCCGGTGTCACTAGATCTGAGAGAAGGTGTCAGGAATTATGGCATAAGAAGACCGGAAAGAAAAGAAGGGGCTAGGTTATGAACGACTTTGAATGCCAAACAGAGCATTTTGTATTTGATTCTGGAGGCAATAAGAAGCCACTGGAGTTTATTGAATTGGCAGGGAGGGGACGTGATTGGTGTTGTGTTTTAGGAAAATCAGTTGAGTGGCTGCCTGGAGGATGGATTGGAGTGGAGAGAGATTGAAGCCGGCAGACCCACCAGCAGGCTGTTGCATTAGTCCAGGTGTGTGAGGCAGTGAGGACCTTCACTAGCATTGTCAGGAGAGAGAAGGAGGCATGTATGTTGCAAAGGTGAAATTAACCGGCCTTGGCAACAGATTGTATATGGGGAGTGAGAGAGAGTGAGGAGTCCAGGATGATTCCTAAGTTCGACAAAGTCTGAGGGACTAGGAGGATGGTATTGCCCTCTAAAGTAATAGGAAGCTAGGAGGGGAAGTTTTAGGGGGGAAGATAAAAAGTTCTGTTTTTAACAGTAAGTTTCAGGTGTCTACTGAATATACCATTTGAAACATCCAATAGGCAGTAGATGAGAGATTGGAGGTCAGCAAAGTTTGGTACAGGGAAGATAGATTTGAGAATCATCAGTGTAGAGAGCATATGGGAGCTAATGGGATCATCAAGTGAAACAGTAGATAGAGGGAGAAGCAAAGAAGTCCAGGAGAGAACCCTGAATGACTCCTACAGTAAGAGAGAGGAACTAGCAAAAGTGACAGAGAAGGAGCAGTCACATAGGTAGGAGGAGAACCAGGAGAGAGTGGTGCCCCAAAAACCTAGAGAGAGGAGAGTATCGAGTATTGAATGATCAATAGCATCAAAGGCTGCACTGAGATCAAGGAGAATGAAGATAGGGAAAAGGTTTTTGGATTTGGCAACTAAGAAATCATTAGTAATTTTAGGGAGAGCAGTTTGGGTGGAAAAAGAAAATCATATATGAAACAAAGAATATCATGTATACATTTTTTTATTAAGTACAAATTAAGTTTTACATGACTAACACTGCCCTGTTTGTTCATGATCCTCCTGAACATGTCTGTAACATTCATGGTGTTATCTTTCTTTTCTGCATCCCTATCCTCTGCCCCCACCAACTCCTGGTATACAAGTCCTCCCCTCATATAAATTGCCTTCCATTATAACAAGTAAGTACAGATAAGCAAAACAAAACAAAATTCACACATCAGCCATATCTCAAAATGTCTAATTTTCTCTTTCTCTTTGAAGAACGACTTTATAGTGACATCTTCATCTTTAGTGGTAATCATCAAAATTAAGCATTTGAGTGCCTACTGTGTTTAAGGATCTGTGCTAAATGTTAAGCAGTATTACCCTATAAAGGGCAGCTAGGTGGCATAGTGGATAGAGTGTCAGCCCTGGAATCAGGAGGACCTGAGTTCAAATGTGGCCTCAGATACTAGTCATGTGACTCTGGGCAAGTCACTTAACCTTGTTTGCCTCACTTTCCTCATTTGTAAAATGAGTTGGAGAAGGAAATGACAAACCACTCCAGTATCTTTGTCAAGAAAACCCCAAATGGGGTTACAGAGAGTTGGACCATGACTAAAACTACTCAACAACAAATAAAATTACCCTATAATCTCTGTCCTCAAAAAACCTACTATCTGTTTAGGGAGAAAGTACAGCTGTGTCTGTCTATCTGACCTTGCTTAAGTAACTTAACTAATCTGAGCCTCAGTTTCCTTATCTAAAAGGGACTGGACCTGATAATCTCAGAAGTACCTTTTAGCTTTAAAAAATCCATGCAGCTTTTGTTGGTATAATTCACAAATACAATAGGAGTTAAGAGGAAACCCTTTCCATGATACCCCTGCACTAAAATGTAATTGTTAACATAGGCAAACATTAAACAACCTGTTTGAAAGGCCACAAAATGAGGACTGTGCTCAGCTAATGATACTGACAGCATGCCAAACTGTAATTGGTTTATGAAATCGTAATGTAAGAAATAAAGTAAATTGATTGTTGTCCCAATAACATAGGGACATTTTAGGGGGAGTCTACAAGAGGCAACCTTTTTGTGTTTTTCTTGATAATGGAATTTATTTGAAATAGAAGTGTGTTTGCTCTTTGCTTTTTTCACCACAGCATAAAAAGAATGAGTATGGATTTAGAACTGAAAGAATCTGTCTTACAGTTACCATGCCAACTTAAATCTTGTTAATGTTAAATCAACTCCATCTCATGAAACTTCTGAAATCGAGATGGGGAATAGAGAAGCCTTCTCTCTAGTTATTTTGTATGTGTATCTGTTCTTTATAGTGATGGGTAAGCAATGACAGATTTACAAGATTAAAAGGAAGAGTAGAGTTAGTTTGCTTTGAAGGGATCCCTTATAGTGAAATGTATTCCTATGCAATTGAATCCTTGTTGTAACCCTAAGACTTATTCAAATAGTTTGTTTTCTACCTTAGGGATAATTAGAATAAGAGAGATATCAGAAACTTACTGCAAATTCTCTGCCCATCGAGCCAATAGTAGACAGTTGTAGGTCTTTGATATCTTTGGAAAAGGGAAAGGATTTTCTCATACATATTGAAATCTAAGATCCTTCCAGTCTCCCAGGTTCATAACCTTGATGTTATCCTTAACTCATTCTCCATTACTCCATATATCCAATCATTTGCCAAATCTTGCCTACTTATTAACATTTTTTCTCATCTGACCTTTCTCTGTTTACTCAGCTTCTACTTTAGGATCTCATCACTTCTTACCTAAATTATTGCAGCAGCTTTTTAATTGATCTCCATGCCTTAAATCTCTCACCATTCCAATTCCTCATACACTCTGCTTCCAAAGTAATTTTCCTTGAACTCGTATCTGACTGTGTCACACCAACTTAACTCCAGTTGTTTCCTGTTGCCTGTGTTACAAAATATAAAATTTTCTGCTTAGCTTTTAAAACCTTTCCTATCTTTCTTCCTAACCTATCTTTCCAGACTCATTGGACTTCTCTTCCTGACCTCTAATTCAGCCAAATTGGCCTTCTCTTTGTTCTTTCTGAATGATAATCCGTCTCCTAACTTAACGTTTTGCACTGGCTGTCCTTCATGGCTGTAATGCACTCCCTTCTCACTTCTACCTCGTAAAGTTTTTCTCTTCTTTTGTGATGCAGCTCAAGCATCATCTTCTGCTTCAAACTTTCTCCTGATCCTCTCAACTGGTTATATTCTTCATTCCCAAACTACTTTGTATTTACTTTGTATTTATCTATGCTTGTATGTACTTACATGCCCTATGCCCTTGTTATCACCTCGTAAAACTAAGCACCTTATGAATAGAGATTGTTTATACTTGCATTCTCAGTGCCTGGCACATAGGTGATATTTTAAGAATGCTTGTTGATTGATTGAAATTTCTAATGCAAAGATTTCCTTTAGAGGCAGGAGTCCTTAAAGAGGGTAAGGCAACAATCCTTTATATGTATGTCTACAGGTAGTTTGTCCACAATAGAGTATAAGCTCCTTGAAATCGAGAATTTTTTTAGTTGTATTCCTAGCTCCTGGCATAGAGTTGGCACTGAATAAATGCTTTTTGAACAAGTGAATGAATCCTTTCTCTTTTGAGGCTAGATGACAACCACTGACCATACATTCTGAATTACCTTTGTATGACAGTCTTTCTAGTCTTTTCTACTTTGGAGCTGAGGTCTGAAAGTCGAAGTATATGGAGTTTTCAACTTATAAGTTTATATTTGTTTATAAATAGATTTGTTAATTTTGTTTATTGAAGATTCTTTTATCACTCATTTGTTGAGTACCTACAATATGTATATGTGTGTATATATACATATATACATATTATGTGTGTATGTATATATATACATATTGTGTGTGTATGTGTGTATGTGTATGTGTATATATATGTATGTGTATACACACACACACACATATATGGCAATATGAAAGTGTTGAGGCATGGTATACGAAAGTCAGGAAAGTATGATCCCTACTAACAAAATAGCTAAAATTTAGGAGAGAAAGGTTAAGACATGGATTTTTATTTTTACTGTTATGTGTGTAAATAATGATAATACAAAGTAGAATATTATAAATGCTACAAAGTTGATAGAAGCAAAATGCCATAGTTTAGTGGTTCTTCCTTCATATGTGAATCTTTTTGTGGATAGAATTTTTGGTCATTTTGGCAACTCACTTTTTTTTTTTGTAGTTTAAACACTTACAGCCAAAAATAGACAGATTAACTCAAATAGTTGAGATATATTGCCAGCAACTTATGGGTTTTATTCCTTGTATTACCGACATGATTTTTGGTCCTAGGCCAGTTTAGTACTGTGATATGGGAGCACTTAGTGAATACTTTTTAGTAATACCAATGCATTACATTTATAAATTACATTTGCTGTTACTCCAGTCTTTGCAGTGTCCAATTCCCATATTTGGAATGCATTCCCTTTTTGCCTCTGCCTTGTGGACCCTTGTGTCAGAATGCTCCTCAAGCTCTTCTATACATGAATAGCCTTTCTTGATCTCTTCCCTATCCCCAATTACTAGTATCCTCCCTTTTTAAACTACCTTGTATTGATTTTTCTATTATGTTATACATATATATCTGCGTACATATGTATATGTGTGTATTTGTATCCCCTGAAAGAATGTAAGCTTTTGAGAGCAAGGACTATTTTTCTTTTTTGTCTTTGTAGACCCAGCATCTGAGTATAGTGCCTGGCATATCATAGGCATTAAAAAAAAAAATCTATTTGATTGTTCTGTAGAAATACTGAGCGTTAAAATGTTCTCTCTTTAAAAAAAAAAATTCCCAAGTTCACATTTTTCTGATTTTTAACCAGTACACATTTATAGTTTAAATCATAGTAAAGGAGAAAGTTTAGAATGTTCATTTCTATACTTTTATTGAGAACTGTTTTATATTTTACTTATCTGATATATTTATATAGTTCCTTGAATTATTTCAAAGAGCTTTCAACTGTCATCTCTGAAATATGGCGATTCAAGGATAGTCAGTGATGAGGGAACAGAAGCTGGGTCTTTATCATGGCCCCTCTTTGATGCATAACCCTTCGATATTTTGGTAGATTACAGGAAAGGGATGGTGGCAGCTTCCACACTATAGTTCATTATATCTGGCTTAATGGTGAACTGACTAGACATCCCAGAAGTGATGTCATGCATATAAATGTGTAGATCAAGCACAAAATCCCTAGAGTAGTGTGACTCCTTCTGGGCCTAAACAGAAATATTTGCATTTTAACTTAAACTACAAAAGAAATATGTTTGCTGTCCATATTCTGCATTGAATACTGCTATCATCTCATGGCATTCTCCAGACCAAGCAACTGCTGCTGGTTTTAATTATAAAAGCATCATGGAGCATAAAGAAAACTACTTCTTTGGGCTTCCCTACTGGAGAGAAGGAAGGGCCTCACTTTCAAGCTTCTATATCCTTGTAGCTGCTAGGAGTTCCTTCCTTCTCCCTCCTGGAAGGGCTATTGGCAACAGTTTCAACCTGTTTGAGCTCTCCTGTTTCCAGAAGCTACCTCCTGAACTCTTTTCTACTACAGAGGCACAGATTTCAGGGCGTACCAAATCAGTCCCTTAGTCCTGACCTCTGAAATTCTTCAGCACAGAATGTCATCATCATCAACAAATCCGTATTGATTACCCACAAGGCACTGATGATACAAATCAATTGAAGATATTTGTTCCTGCCCTGGAAGAACTTGTAATCGGTTTGGAGAGACAGGATGTATATATGTATATATATGTATGTGTATATATATTATGTGTATATATATATATATGTATGTATATTCCATGACTCACAGCCATACCGCATCGTTAGAAGAATGTTGTTGTTTTTTAAAAAGGTATTTCCTCTTATTACTTAGAATTTTTTTGCATTATGGTTATTTGTATTTCATTCCTCCCCAATTTTACTGTAAACTCCCTTAGGCCAAGAATTTCATCTTATTTCATCTTTGTATCCCTAGAACTTATACAGTGTCCCACAACTAATAATATGGGTGCATAATGTTTGTCGAGTTGAAATACTAGTGCATGTTTTAAGTTGAATTGAATTCTGATGTATCCAAATTTAATTTAGAAGGTTCTTGCTGTTCATTTTTAGACATTGATTAATTTTTGTATTTTTTCAGATTAATTTTCTATCTGCTTCAGGAAACTGATTCATGATTTGCTTATCTTGCTTTAGTTGATCGAAGCAAATGTTTGTGAAGTCATAGGAATGTAAATCATCTTCAGTTCAGTTCAGTCCAATCATTTGTAACTATTTAGGGGATATGTTTGCTGTGCTATGGTAACAATGATTATTAAGAGCAAAGAGTTTGTGTTCTCAATATTTTATTCAGTAACGCTTGTGTAAGACAAGTCCCTTTATCTCTTAGAGGGACCTCACTTTTCTCTTCTGTAAAATTGAAAAGGTTGAACTAAATAGGACTGTGTGGTCCCTTCGGGCTGTAACAATCTGTGAATCTGTAATTATTCCAACAAGAAACTTTTTTCAGACAAAAAAGTGTTAATAAACTCTTGTGAAATAGAATTGAAAAAGACGTTTTTGGAAGAAGTGGTAAGAAAATGTAGATCCCTTCCTTTGAAAAGGTGGGAAACTGTGGGTGTGGAATATTTCATATACTGTCACACTTGGTTGATGAGTTGTTTAGTTTTGCTATAAACTCCTTTTTTTTCTATTCTTCTTCTGAATGTGTCTCTGGATAAGGGAGGAGGAAAGATAGATTTGGAAATGAAGGAGATATAAAAATAAAAGATTAAAAATGGAAAGACAGAAAAGGGCCCTGCTTATCTAGGGATCTAGAGACATTTATTCTGTACACACATATATGTATACTTGTTTCCTCTTCATAATGTAAGCTCCTTGAGAAAAGGAATAGTTTCATTCTTTCTATTTATATCCTCAATGCCTCATAGACTTAGAAGAAATAATAATGATATTAAAGGTGGAGTTAGAAAAGAACCATTCCCATAAAGCTAGAACAAACAAGGATGGCCTGAAATTGGCTGTCAAATGCTTTAAAAGTATATTGTTAATAATAGGAAGCTGTGTATTTATAACTTAAAACAAATTTCATCTTTATATAGTTTGTATTTTAAAGAGTTTTCTCATTCTTGACAATAGAAAGTAAGAACTAAAGAACTAAGTTCTAGAAGTTGCTAGTTAGCTACACAGCCCTGACTACTATGGAAGAATAGGGGCTTTCTCTTGAGGTGCTACCCCTTATGGGTTTACATTACCGACTTGCTGTCACTGACATTCCTACATTTCATGTTATAGTTTGTGCTGTCCATTGCTGCAGTATAGTGTGGTTGCTTCTAGGCCTTCATTCCCAGGTTCTGTTGCTGTGGCACTCTTCTAGTACCTGTGTTCCCCACCACCCTCATTTGGACGTGAATAAGTCTCTATGGAAATATAGGACTACCCCTTCCCAGATAGCTGCATTTACTGTTAGGTTGATGTCTGCATCCTACCTCCTCACTCCCACCTATCTCCATCTCCAACTGAATTTGCCCCAGGTGAAAGAATTCCTAGATTTGGCTTTGCTTAGTGTATGATCTTGGACAAATAACTTAAGCTTTCTGGGCCTCAGCTCCTTGAAGGCCTGCACTGAGGGGGAACCCTTTACCTCTTGTGGCAGCTCATTCCACTTTTGAAAAATGTTCATTGGAAAGAAGTTTTCCTTTATATTGGTCTCAAATCTCTCTTTCTAACCTATTACCTTTGCTCTTATTTTGACCCACTGGCACCAAGCAGAATGAGTCAAATATTTCTTCCACATGACAGCCTTTCATGCACTATCACATCTCAGCTTGTCAAAGTTCTTTCAGGATTCTAGTTTTGTCATCCAGTGTGTTAAATATCTCTTCCAGCTTTGGGCCATCTACCTATTTGATTAGCATGTTATTTATTGCTTCATCCAAGTCTTCCATAAAAAATTGTTCAGCAAAATAAAGCTAAGAGCAGATCTCTGGGACACTGTACTGGGTACCAGCCGTTAATGATTACTTCATATGGTCACTTCTGAATCCATTTGATTGTGTGGCCATCCAGTCTGCATCCCTCTATCTTGTCTACAAGTTCACCATGACAGACTTTTCAAATGCTGTTTCTGCAACATTTCCCCTAAACTGTCAGTTTAATAATCCTGTCAAAGATGAAATTCATGTGGCATTACATGTTTGATGTGGCCATAGTCGGCAGTCTGCCTGCTTGCTGAAGTCTCTTGCCTTCTCCAAACCATGCTTCACATAGCTGCCGTAGCAGCTAAGTGGAGGTGGATAGAGTGTGGGACTTGGAGTTAGGAAGACCTCAATTTGAATTTTGCTTCAAGACACTTGCTTTGTGATCCTGGGCAAGTTCTTTAGTCCCCTCTTGTGTCTGAGTTTCCTCAACTGTGAAATGGGAATAATAGTAACATCTGCCTCACAAGGTTGTTTTTGTGAGGATCAAATGAGTTAATATCTAAAGTGCTTTGCAAACTTTAAAGTGCCATACAAATGCTGTTTTATTACTAAAGCATAATTTTGACCATGTCTACTCTCTGTTACTTCTAGAATTAAATAAAAACCGCTTTGTTTGGCGTTTAAAATCCTTTACAATTTGGCTCCAACCTACCTTTGGTGATTCCTTTTTAGCTGTCAGTACATTTCCTCCTCGCCTCTGGCTCTTAAAATCCTACTTTCCTTCAAATTTTAGTTCAGACAACACCTCCTGTAGGAGTCCCTACCTGAATCCTTCTGCACCCAGAGCATCTCCCCCTCAAAGTTACTATGTATATATTTTGTATGTGCTTATGTGTACACAATGTAAGGTTTTTGAGGGAAGAGATTGTTTCATTTGTCTTTATATCCATAGTTTCATCAACTGCACTAAGATTTTGGGGATACCCAGTATAATTTAGCATTTGGGATTATTTGTATATTCATATCCTCATAGAATAACCATGGTGGTTTTTTTATGTTGTTTTAAGTAGTCTTTTTTTGTTAGTACAAGTTTGTTTCCTAATATATCATTCCCCTACACAGAAAGCCACCCCTTGTACAAAGATTGGAGAGAGAAGAAAGACAGTTCAATAACACCAGCCAACACGTTGGTTTGTCATTTGAGGCAATATTCTACCTTCAAAAGTCCCTCAACCTAATTCTTCTCTGGGGCTCAGCTTGGTTGTTATAGTTAGATAATGTTAAATTTTATTCAGCTGTTTCTCTTTATATTGTTGCATATTGTTTTCCTGATTCTGCTTATTTTGCTCTGCATAAGTTCATCTAAGTTTTCCCATGATCCTGATTTTTAATATTGTTTCTTATTGATTATTACATTCATATACTATAATCCATTTATTTATTTATTTTTGGAGGGGAGGAAGTATATTAGGAAGGCAGAATTTATGATTTCAAAGAGAATCTCATATGTGCCTAAAAGGTCCGGAACCGCAGGATATAAGGAATTCTCTAGGCAGAAGGCAGGAGAACTAAAGCATGTATTTACACTCCACAGTAACAATCCCACAAACCAGCGTCCCCATTTTGATATTTTCATCAAAAGCTTCCAGGCCCAATAAGTCCACCTTATAAGGGTAACCAGAAGGCCACAGAGAAGCGAGATGGTATGAGGCAAAATCGTATACATGCTTCCCCTCTACGGTAAGAAGATTACCCACTAGCCTCTAGTCAGCTCTGCTACCGGCAGCTCAGCTTCGGCTGTAGGCGTCTCTGGCTCCAACCGGAAAAGGAAAGGAGGATCTTCAAGCTGTCCTCTCCCCTCTTATAGAGTTTTTGACATCATCAAGAGCCGCCTGAACGACCAGGGCTGATTGGTTCTTGACTTGGCCCCTCCCCCAGCGTAGACCACGTTAACACACCTCCCCTCAGCCAGCGCCAGGACTCATCACACAGGAAGCTCTGGTCCTGCCCCGGAAGAGCAAGCCCCAGCGTCCAGGGAAGCTCAACGAGGCAAGCTGAGTCATTCAAAGAAAACAAAGTCCATTCTGGCTACAGGAAGGCAGGGCAATTGGGGTTAAGTGACTTGCCCAAGGTCACACAACTACTAAGCGTGTCAAGTGTCTGAGGTCAAATTTGAACTCAGGGCCTCCTGACTCCAGGGCTGGTGCTCTACTCATTGCACCACCTAGCTGCCCCCATATACCATAATTTATTTAGCCATCCCACACTCTGGGCATTTACTTTCCAATTCTTTGCTACTCCAAAAAAATGTTCCTCTGATTATTTTGGTGAAAATAGGACCTTTCTGTCTTTAACTGCATTGGAGTATATACCCACCAATAGGCTCTCCTGAGTCATAAGGTCTGGGCATTTTGTTTGTTACTCTTTTAGCTTTTGCCTTTTCATTTTCAGTTATCCTGTTCATTCTGAGCAGTGATCTTAATATTTATTTGATTTTCTTGATTTTGCTGCCAACATGTTTGAAAAACAACCAAAAGCCCCACTTTTGGAGAAAAGGTAATATGGGGCATGTGTTGGACTATAGGAAAGCAGATTCCTAAAAGTCAGAATTGATTCCTCAGACAGAGGCTCTAAAGGGACTATGCCTCAAAAAGAATCTGAGATTCAATAAAACTGCAAATGATCCCAATCAAAAAGAAGAGGGCTGAAGGCAATAAGAAATCAGAAAATGGGAACTGCTCAAGGTTTTTGAGTGACAAGATGAAAGCAGCTTTTAGTAAGATTGATCTCACAGCATGTGAGGAAAAAACATTTGTATCTCTTTTAAAAGATATTCCTTCTCAGAAAAGAAATCACAGATGTCTATAACTAGAAAAGGAGATGAGGGTGATGGTATGTTTGTAGTGAGGGATCATAGATGGATGGCTACTACATTGGTATCCATGAAGTACTAAAGAACCAGAGGAGAGTTTTTAGCAAACGGGGTGGTTTCTTTACTGTAGATTTATGAAAAAACATTGACTAAAAATCTTAGAGGACAAGATGATTTGTATGAGTTACGATATTTGAAACATTTCTAAAATGTGTTCTTGGGAAAGGGACATTATCTCTTTTTAAGCTGGCATTTTATATCCAAAGCCTGACTCTATAACTTGCAGAAACTAAGGGAAATCTTTAATGGGTATAATTAATCATTAAAAACTAATTTTAAATAGCTGTAGCTTAAAATGGTAAAGTGCTAAATTTAAGAGACTAGGGGGTTCCTTTTGTATGGGAAAAAAACAACTGATAGCTATTTCTTTTCCCCAAGAAAAAACAAAGATGAATGAATTATGAGTTTTTCAGAGCTCAGCCTTATTACATAGAAGAAAACCTAAGACCTTTATTAGAATTAGAAGAAAGTGATAATAGAGACACAAAGGCCTCAGGGGGCCTTTATTTCCCAAATATTATGTAAAAGCTTGGGGAATTATTGTACTGAAATTCTCCAAAGATACAGAATTTTAAAGCTGGGAAGGCCTTTAGAGATAATCTAGTTCAACCTCCAGGTGATGAAATTTAATTCAACAAATTTTTATTAAATGTCTACTGTATTTTGTAATGGAGGTAGAAAGACAAAAAAGGAAATACCTTGCCTTCCAGGAGTTCTTACTGTGAGAAACAAAACAAGGAATTCTGTTTCCATCGGATTAAAACTACCAGTGTTAACAGGATATAAGTCAGCTGTGACTGGTTCTAATTGGAGCTGTGACCTAGCAGAACTAGGGTTCTGATCAGGTGAAAGGTTAGAAGCTTTGAACGCATACTTAACAAGCTGTTTAATATCATCCAACACACACCGTGGGTGGAGCAAGCCAATTTAAATGCACATGCAATGCATGGCAAGGGAGGGGGACCATATCAAGGAGGAGAACATGAAATAGGCAGTTCAGGAAGTTGCATCTAGCAAATGGGAATAAAGGGAGAGATTTGAATTGGGAACAGGAAATAAATAGCCTCGTATTAACCTTAGCAAGTGCGCCCCTTTAGGGAGCTACCCATTCACAAAGAATGTAAAATAAATGTAAAACGAGAGCTTTCCTGGCTTAACGACGAGTATTGTTCTTTCTAGAGCAAGTATATATTTCTCACATTACCTTCTAGTTGCAACCCATATACTGATAAGTAGATTTAAAATAATTGGAGGGAGGAGAGAACATGAACCAGGATAAGGATAAGGAAGGGCATCATATAGGAGGTATTGCTTAAACTAAGCCTTGTAGGAAGCCAGGGATCCTAAGATGGAGAGGTGAAAAGAGAACGTATGCCACGGTTTTCAGGAGAGCTTATATGAGGAAACAGAAACGAGAGATGTGATGTTGAGTTTATAGAATAGTTTGTATTTTGCTGGAATATAGGGTATGTGTAATATGACATAAGCTTGGAGAAGTAGGTGGTGAATCAGAATATAGAAGACTTGAAATGCCAGATTAAGAAGCCTGCTTTATTCTAGGAGCCACTGAGTATTTTTTGGGCTGGAGAGTTAATCTGGTCAGATTTATGTTTTAGGAATATCATATTTTCACTTGTATAGAAGATAGATTGGCAAGGGGAGAGACTAGAAGCAGAAAGACCAATTAAGAGACAATCATAGTAGTCATGAGTATCTTTCCACATTGAGTGGAGAGAAAGAGATAGATGCTAGTGAGATTGGGAGGTAGAATAAAAGGGATTTGGCAACCAAATTGATATGGGGGCAAGGTCAGAGAAAGTATAAACTTGAGTGACTAGAAGTTTTAGTTGAATGATTATTCATATAATCAAAATTATCTATATTTTATCTTTTGTGATCTCTCCTATATCTTGTTTGATAAGAATTCTCCTCTTAACCATAGTTCTGAAAGATAACTAACCATTTTCCTGTATCTTTTTTAATGATGTCACCTTTTACATTTTAGACAAGTATACATTTGGAACATATTGTAGTATCTGGTATAAGATAGTGGCCTAAATTTATTTTTTGCCAAACTGCTTTTCTGTTCTCCTGGCAGTTCTTGTCAAATAGAGAGCCCTTCCCCAAGAATTTTGTTCTTGGATCTCTCCAACGTGGAGCTCTTGAGTTTGATGATAGTTTTTGATTCTTGCTCATCTTAGCTGTTCCATTGATTTTTTTTTTGACTCACCATTTCCTTTATTTGTACAAAATAGTGAATAATTATACCCTGATTGGGAAAAAGCGGTGGTTTAGTGTTTAAAAAAGTCCTCCTGTTCTGAAGCATTTGCTTTGAAGGCTTGAGACGAGCAGCTTTAGCCCCAGCATCTTTGGGTTTGGACTCGGCAGACTTGGGGTCAGTAGGCTTAGCAGCTTTGCAGTCACTGGGCTTTGTGGCCTTAGAATCAGACTTGGCTGCCTTGGGACTGGACTTGGCAGCCCTGGAATCAAATTTGAGTGACCTTGGCATCAGACTTGATAGCCTTAGCATCACATTTGGTGGCTTTGGGGCCAGATTTGGTAGCCTTAGGATCAGACTTACTAGACTTGGTGGCCTTGGGGTCAGTGGGCTTGGCAGCCTTGGGGTCAGTGGAATTGATAGCCTGGGGGTCAGTGGGCTTGGCAGCCTTGGGGTCAGTGCTTCTGGCAACTTTAGAATCAGACTTTGTGGTCCTGGGGCCTGGACGTTTGATGCCCACCCTAGGGCCTGGACGCTTGGTGGCCATGTTGTGGCCAGCAGGCCAGATGCTGGCCTTGGGGATCTTGGGCTTAAGAGGCTTGGCCTTAGAGGCCTTAGTGGTAGGGGCCTTGATGGCCTCTGCTCAGGCTTTGATGGCTTTGGCTTTGTAGGTATACATCTTCAGCCCCTTCTTGTTGTTTCTTGGCAAAGTGCATGTTACTCAGAAACTTGGGATCAACCCCTTTCAGAGACTCATATCTCTGTGACCTAGGTTTCTTGATGCCATTTCTGTGCCATTTTCATGATTGGTTGTGGGTGGTATGGTTCTCAGACTTAGCCTTTTTAACACTTTTTAACCATACTATGTATTAGTGATGTTAAATACAAATAATTAAACAATTTCTACTTGCAGGGAGCTTACATTCAAATGGAGCAGTTAATAAATATGTGTAAGATATACACAGCATAAAGTTAATAAGTAAACATATATACACAGTAGTTAAATTCTAGGTAGTTTGGGAGGGAGGGCTCTAGCAGGAGATGAGGAAAAGCTTCGTGTACAAGATGGTGTCTAATCTGTACCTTAAAGAAGAGAGGACACCTCTTAAGAGGCAGAGGCCTGGAGGGAAATACATTCTAGGCACAGATAATTGCCTGTGCCAAGGAACAGATAAGAGTCCAGAGACAGCCATCTATGAGAGAAAGGAACTTTAGCTAGGTTGGAGAAGTCGGGGTGGGGAGGGGGCAGTAATGTTCAGTGAGACTGGAAAGATAGGTTGGGGCTGAGTTTCATAGGGCTTTAAAAAGCTAAACAAAGGATTTGATAGAATAGAAACATTGGATTTGATTGAGGAGAGTGATAATGGTCAAATCTACACTTTAAGGAGAATTATTTTAGCTACTGTGTGTAGGGTGGATTAAACTGGTGAGAGACTTGAAGCAGGGTGGCTCATTAGTAGGCTGCTGTAATAGTTTAGCACTCTATGAATTTCGGCACTATCATTTTTATTGTATTGGCACAACCTAGCCATGAGTTGTGATTATTCCCGAAATTATTTGTCTTCCTTCATTTCTTTAAAGGATCTTGTCATTATAGTTATGTAAGTCTTGAGTGATAGATTGACTTAGTGTGGGAAATGATAGGAGGAATTTTGTTTCCATGCCCTCCTATAGGGCATTAGCAGAATGTAAGTCAGGTGACTAGTTCTAATCAGAGCTGTGATCTAGCAGAACCAGGTTTCTGATCAGGTGAAGGTTAGAAGCTTGTACCGTGCTTAACGGGCTATTTGAGGGGGCACATGATTGGGCAGTTCAGGTGGTTGCGTCTGGTCAGTGGAGAGCCAGGTGGGAGATGCTAATTCGGAATAGCATAAAAGACTGACCTTTGTCTGAACAAATTGTACTCTTCTGTACTCTCCATATGGGACGTACCCATTTATTTAGAGAGAATAAATGTAAAATATAATGAATCTTCCTGGCTTTCCTATAAGTATTGTTTATTTCCTAGACTAAAGTATGTTTCTCACACTTAGATATTTTATTTTATAATTATTTTGAATATGATTTCTTATTCTGTTATTTTCTCCTAGCATGTGTATTGCTCTAGAGAAATGTGGATAATTTTGTGGCTTCATTCTGATATTTTATTAAAGCTATTAATTGTATTGTTTAGTTTCTTTTCTGATTCTCTGGCAATGTCTAAGTAAACCATTAGCATGGTATGATAGCTAGAATAGCTGCACTTGGAATCCTGGATTCAAATCCTGCCCAAGACATTTACTAGATATGTGACCCTAGACTAGTTACTCAACCCATCCCAGTCTGTTTCCTCATCCATGAAATGAGGCGTTTGGATTTGGTGATCTCTAGAGTCCCTTACAACTTTGAATCTATTATACTATATTGTGCTTAAATAAGGATGATATTGTCTCTCTTTGCCAATGTCTATGCCTTTAATTTATTTCTCTTGTTATCTTGGTATGGCTAGCAATTAGAGCCATGTCTGATAATATAGTATGGGAGAAGAGGACATCCATGCTATTTCTTTTTATTTAATGAGAAAACTGCTAGCAAATAATGCTATATTTTGGTTTAAATATTTACTTTTTACATTTAAAATAGCTATTCTATGCCTAGTCCTTACAAGATTTTTAGCATAAATAACGGTTGTATTTTGTCAAAGGGCTTTTCTTTTTCTGCATCTAAATAGATCTTTTGGTTTTCATTTTTAACATGATTACCTATGTTAATTTTTTCCTAATTTTGAGCCATTGTTGACTTATCACAAGGTCATACATATTAGATGGAAACTGACTAGAACTTAGTTTTATCTGCTATATATACTATAAAGATGAGAAGAGTTGAAGATTTTCTTTTTAGAGCTTTGTAGGGAGAAGCAGCAAAGTGTTTGGAAACATAATAGTGAATAATAAAAAAGAACAATAAGGTATTTATGTTTAAATGTTGCTCTAAATTACATATACTTATTTTAATGGATCTGTGTTATCATCAATGTGTGTAGTCCCTCACAGTTGTGTAGACCATAAACAATCTGACTTTTCATCCTGTCCATCTTGTGTCCTGTTTATTTTGTAAATCCTTGGTAGAGGATCCACCCACTGTGTTGGGAACTTTTCTTAATATTTCTTTATATGGATACTAATGGAACATAAAAGCTATTCGTTAGGTAACCTTTACTCTTGCTAGTTACTTAACTGGCCTATTTCCCTTTTTTTTTTTTTTTTGGAGCAGCTAGGTGGCAGGGTAGATAAATCACTGGGCCTGAGTCAGGAAGATTCATCTTCCGGAGTTCAAATGTGGCTCAGACACTTTGCCTCAGTTTCCTCATCTGTAAAATGATCTGGAGATGGAAATGGTAAATCATTCTAGTATCTTTGCCAATAAAACCCCAAATGAAGTCATGGAGAGTCGAATGTAACTGGAAACAATTGAACACCCCCTCCCCCACCAAATTTCTAGCAGTCAACAAATGGACATGAATAGAAGAGCTAAATTACATCAGTCTTGACAATTCTTAGTCGTAAAAAAAAAATGAAGCCAAATGGAAGGATGGCTCAAAGGCTCTTGTTGGAAGGAAAAAAGAAACTGGCATAGTTGGGGTTTTGGTTATTTGTTATTGTTCTCATAAGTAATTTCAAAAAGACCACATGAAAATATTGCAGCTTATATATCAACCACTGTTTTAGTTACCTAGGTAAAGAAATTGTGCAAAGGACTT
Organism: Trichosurus vulpecula; assembly: GCF_011100635.1. NCBI lineage: Eukaryota > Metazoa > Chordata > Mammalia > Diprotodontia > Phalangeridae > Trichosurus > Trichosurus vulpecula. The sequence continues at coordinate 119,769,431 of NC_050580.1, read as the reverse complement.
GGCAAGACCTCCTAAATTAAACCTGTATGTATTTTGCTATCTTGTGACTTTGCTATTAAGGTAGGAATGGGTGGGATGCACAGGAAAACATCAATTAGGGAAAAGGAAGAGCGGCCAAAGATTTGTACACGTGCAAGGCTCCCTCCTTTATCATTCAGTTACCATATTTTAAGTGTCTCCTACATGCCAGGCTCTGTGCTATGCTATGTATCATGAATAATTTTTTCAAGAAAAGAATTGGTAGCCACCAGGCCTTAGGAGTACTGAATACTATGACAAGGAATGAAATTGTTGTATTTCAACAGAGAAGAAGTAACTCATAGATCACTGACTTAATGAAGATAAAAATTAATATAAAGCCTATAAAAGAATAAAAATGAGAAAAAGATTCATGATGTGCATTCAAAGCAACTCAATCCTGACTTATTCAAATAAGTTATTAGTAGTAAAGAAAAAATAGTTAATAGATTGGGAAATGACACATACATAATGATAATTTCATAATGAAATTCATAATTTAAATATCAGTTGCCAAAACGTGGCAACCAAAAGTCACTTAAAAAGCACCTCAGCTAACAAGTACTTGTGCATACTTCTCAACCAGAGAGAGATACTAGCTAACGGCAACACAATTTAAATTATAAACTCATTTATAAAATCTTATGGATAAGGATGGTGTATGATTAAGAAATTTTACCTCATAAAACAGAAGCAGTGGGAGGGTAAAAAAAAAAAACTCCTTAAAGAAAGCTAGAGAGAGACCCAGCTAAGCAAAATTTTCCTCTGTTGATATAGAACCATCCTGAGGACTTTGAAGAATGAAAATGGAAGGAGAACAATAACCAAGAAAAATGGAATAGATTTGCAAAGTTTTTTTTGGTCATGTGACCCCACAATGATCTCTTTATTTTTTAATTGCCCTTTTGTTATGAACTTTACAAATATCAGCAAACATTGACATCTTAACATAGAACAAATGGGAAAAGAGGATTGCATATGAAACTAAATATGATATTTAGTTCTGTGTATATTAAATTTAACATGATACTGTCAGCTCAGCCCTTCTTCTCTGTGCCCTCTTCTGAACTTCTTTATGCTCTCTTCTGTGATTTTAAGAAATGTTTTGTTAACTCTTTTATTTTTTTAATTCATTATTACCCACTGTAAGAAACAAGTGCCTTACCAAGAACTCCACATGGCCATTAGTGAATTCAAGAAAAGATTTTTTACTTAATATTCTTTCAAACCCATAAGTAGGCACACATTTGTGTTGCAAAAACATAATCTTGTATCTTCCTGTCCAGAAAGCAAATCCTTCCCCTGGTTCCCCATTGGGCACTACAGAGTTTACAGCCTGTCTGAAACACCTAAACACACCCGTTCATCCCCATCCCACTTTATGGGTCTCTACCCCTGTTTACATTTCCCATTCCCCACATTTCTAGCCTTACTTTTCAGGACAATCCCAAATCTGGCTATCTGTGTTTCCCCTACTTTTAACATGAGGAGTCCCATTATTCAGTACCTTGTCTTGGGTTAATGAGCCTTATCCTTAATGGAGCTTCACCTCGCCTTGCAGGAAAAAGGCATTCTTAGAGAACAGAAAATGGAATGTCTGCTCTCAACCTCCCTAACTACTCTCTCTACTCTCTCTTTCCTGCATTAGCCATCCTAGGTTTCACAAATCATGCATCACATGATTTCTGTGGAAACAAAAAGTTCAGTTATTCCTTACACCACTCACACCCTTACCCCATAAAAGCTCTCTCATAACAATTAAGTGTAGTCAAAACAAATTAATACATTATCAGTGTCTGAAAATGTGTATCTCAAAAAAAAAAGAAGGAAAAAGAAACAAAATGTGTATCTCATTTTGCATCTCTAGACCATCATCTCTTTGAAGAAGCAGGGGAAACATATTGTCATTGGCCTTCTGGAGTTATAGTGACTTGCCATGTTTTTAAAACAAAGTTTTGCTTTTATATCACCTAAATTTCTTCCAGTATCCTTCTCCTTCCTACCTCTTACAGAAACACCCCATGTTACAAAGAGTATTTTTGGAGAAAAAGAAATCAGCAAAACTGATCAATACATTAAAAAAGGTTGAAAGCATATTACAAAGTTTCCCCCCTGTGGACCTCCCATTTCTGCAAAGGGGCCATGGTGGTTATCTTCTAATCTTGCACCTAGTTTTGTGATGTTCTTTCCATTTACATTGTTGTAGTCATTGTATATATTGTTTTTTTGGCTCTTCTTCATTCTGCATAATATTTTATAAGTCTTAGAGTACTTCTGTATCCATCATATTCATCACTTTTATTCCATTACATTCACGAATCACAGTTTCTTTGACCATTCCTTCATCAGTGGACATCACTTTGTTCCCAGTTCTTTTCAATCACGGAAAATGCTGCTATATATGCAGTATATGTGGAAAGAAGACTTTCTTTTCAATGACCTTTTTGGGGTATATACCTAGCTGTGAAATGTCTAGGTCAAAAGATTTGAGTATTTTAGTCATTTTATTTGCCAGTTTCCAAAGACTGGTTAATATGTTGATCAACATTCTAAAGTCTTTTTCAAAATTGTTTTCCTTTACATTACTTTTGTCATTTATAAATTGTTTTCCTGGTTCTGCTCATTTCACTCTGTATCTATTCATATAAGTCTTCCCAAGTTTCTCTGAATCTGTCCCCTTTCCTTATTTCTTACAGAACAATTAATACTCCATTCCATAATATTCCAACATATATATCATTTGTTTATCCATTCCTGAATTGATAAATACACCAGAGATTTTCATAATAATTTTTTTTGGGGTGCCAAGGGATAGGCTCTGCTTTGCTTATAGTGCAAGTAGAAATGGCTTTCAAGTAGGAGTTCTTAACCTTTTTTTTTTTTTTTTTGCATCATGGCAGACTCGTTTGGCAGTCTGATGAAGCCTGTGAATCTCTGAGGATTATAAAGCAAACCAATTCTTTAAAATGAAGTTATAAAATTTTTTTTAATTTCCTGGTCCCCAGGTTGAGAACCCCTGTTCTTGTTCTAAGAAGAAAAAAGATAGGAAAAGAAGGTCAATTAGACCAAATGTGCCTGGAGAAGATGAAACCAGAGGTGACACAATTATGATCTTATTATGTGATTGATTCACAAGATGTTTGAAGGGGGAAAATGCCCAAAGTGTGGACAAAGTCTCAGACCTTATCAATACCAAAAAAGAGTAACTGAGAAAAAGCAATAATTAGTAACCTATGGTCCTACTTCCTATCTGTATGAAATGTTTATGAGAATTCCCTACATATATGCATTAAGAGTATTAGTAGGAAGTAGGCAGGTTTTCAATGGTAGACTGCATTGCAGCTTATATATCAACCACTGTTTTAGTTACCTAGGTAAAGAAATTGTGCAAAGTACTTGGCAAGACCTCCTAAATTAAACCTGTATGTATTTTGCTATCTTGTGACTTTGCTATTAAGGTAGGAATGGGTAGGATGCACAGGAAAACATCAATTAGGGAAAAGGACTGTGGCTATAGAAAATGTGATATAATAATAATAATAGCATTTATTTAGCACAAAAGGTTTGCAAAGTACTTTACAAATATTATCTCATTTTTGTCCTCATAGCAGTCTTTGGAGGAAGGTGTTATTTTTATCTTTATCTCAGTGATGAAAAAACCTTGTCAGAGGTTCAGTGATTTGAGGATACATAGCCAGCTAACTCTGAATCTGAATTTGAACTTGGGTTTTATTGATTCTAAATTCAGCAACCTATCCTGCCTTTAAAAGCATTTGATTTGTAGCGCAATGTGTTGTAAAGAGCCATTTTAAAGGTGTTTTTTCTCCCAGCAAAGTATCTCTCATCTTATATCAGGGTTATTCAAGATTCTCTGAAAGATATAACAACAATGGTAATATTTTTACGAACCCTCTGACCAGAAATGTCAAATGAAATATGCTCACCAGAGGTGCTTAACACTTTCTTGGGAGAGACCCACTGCAGAGTCCAAAAGGGATTTTTTTTAATTTTTTTTATTTTGTTTTATTTTGTTTTTTTTTTTTTATCATGTCTTTTTTTTTTTTGGAGGGGGGAAGGCAAGGCAATTGGGGTTAAGTGACTTGCCCAAGGTCACACAGCTAAGTAAGTGTGTCAAGTGTCTGAGGCTGGATTTGAACTCAAGTCCTCCTGACTCCAGGTCCAGTGCTCTACTCACTGTACCACCTAGCTGCCCCCAAAAGGGATTTTGTATGTGTGTGTGGAGAAACTGTATGAATGGACAAATTGGGACCAGAATTAAACAGGAAGAGAAAAGTAGAATGGATTGCCTTGGAAAATTGCAAAGCTTCTTTAATGCTGACAGAAACAAAGTCTCATTTTTTTAATACCAGTATTCTACCAGTGTTTTATGGCCTCCAGTCATGACAGTTGTGGTCTCCAAAAAATTAAAATGAATATCCCATAAAGGGAATTAGATGTATGGTGAGAGTGAGTTATAATCTATGACATACAAGGAACTTGAAGAACAGATGCTATAAAAGAGGTCACCAGGGAAATGTATGGGTGGGAAAATGAGGAACTAGTCGTGTACAGAATTAAAGGATAGCAGGTAAACAGCCTGAGTACACTACTGATACCCTCACGATATCAGGAGAAAATGAGGAAGATGTCTAGCACTTTAGGATATTCTGCCGTGGTAAACATAGGTGAGGACTTAAATAAGAGTCACACAAGATGGAAAGGTATAGATGGGTTATGACCTGCATTTCTACAGGGAACAGCCAAATTAATGAGGTCACAGACTTATTTGAGCAAAAGTGAAATTGGTTACATTTTAATAGCTAGGAGACAGATGATCTCTCGTGTAGGACTCATTCCAGATCAACTTTCCATTAATATTCATTCTGTCAGCTTATTAGGGTAAAGGTCAAAATCAATACCAAATTAGAAAAAAGATTAAAAATGAGAGAAAAACATTCACTTGAGGTAACTCCACTCATACCTTTTGAAATTAGTTTTTGGCACCAAAATAGGGAAAAAAATTGGAAAATACAGCATTAACAACTTAACACTTTCATAAGACTATTATCAGGCAGTATCCAGGGCCCAGTTGAAATTGACATGAATTTGAGTTTTTAATGAACTAGTTCAACACAGTGATTCATTTGTCAAGTAGCATTCAGAAATCCTGCAGAATTAGATAGTAGTGAGAATCTGTCTGTCAATTTTAAGGAATGAAGTAGTTGAAGACTGCAGAACAGTGTTTGAGTCTGTTTTGGTAGAAAAAAAAATTTGTAGAAACAAACAAGTTGTAGGAGTTTTAACAAGAATATGGTAAAGAAATGGAAGTAGCAAGTATAGCCCACAGGCAATATTGAAATGGATAATTGTTGAGCTAGGTTGGATACGAAGTCCAAATATAAGTCTCTTTGGACACATAACATTGCCGTTATCACCTATACCATGTATCAAGGAGCTCTACTTCATTGAAATTTTAGCAGTAGTAAAATTACTTAGTTTTTATGTTTAAACCACCACTAAATTCTGCATTAGGATGAAATATAGCATGGTTGTCATATACCTTTATTGAGTTTTTCTGTTTCTGAAATGATTTAAATTAGAAAACATAATGTACTTTGTGTACTACTAAAGAAAAATTAATACCATAGAAGAATAAGCATAAGAAAATAAACAGGCCAAGGCCAAGGAATGAAGCATAGGAATAGAGATTAAAAGGGCTATGAGTTTCTCAGTCCAGAGTATAGACTACCACTGACTCTTTTCTCTGCAAAAGAAATGTAGTCTTCCCTAAGGTCTTCGATTATTTAAATAAATATACCCTAGAGATATGGTTGTAGAAATTTTATAACTGGTTATATGGTAAAGCAGTGGTTCTTGAAGTGTGGTCCTGGTCCTTGGACTCAAGGAGGTCTTCAAGATCCTTTCAGGGGGTTTGCAAGGTCAAAACAATTGTCATAATAATACTATGACATTATTTACTTATTAAAATATTCCTCCCTTTTCCAGCTACTTATAAGTTAGACTGGATTTTCTTTGTATGTACTTCAAAGTAGCATATCACAGCAGTGATGCAGAAACAGTGGCACATTTTTAGTCTCTTCTAACTCTTAGCATCTTATAAATTTGGACTTAATTCAAAATTTGTAGTAATTAGACAAAGACTAGAGTGATATTTGCTCTGTATCATATCTGGAAAGAAAATAGGCTTGATTAAGCAAATATTTACTGACCTAAATGGACAAACTTCATTTGAAGACTTTAAAATATTCCTTTATAAGTAAAATATGGCATCGATATAAACACCACTTAAACTGTTGCTTTGATATAATCAGCAGTTAGAGTTTATTATCTACTGAAGACAGACCTCTAACAAAGCAGTATTTTGTAAGTAGTTACAATTATAGCAGAAACTTTAAAAGTAACATCATTTTAAAATTATGTGATAAGACTTTTCACATAATAATCTCCCATTTGCTACAGATTAATGAGTTTTTTTAAAAAATTTAATTAATTTAATATATTTAGTTTTCAGCATTGATTTTCACAAGAGTTCAAATTACAAATTTTCTCCCCATTTCTACCCTCCCCCCAACTCCAAGATGGCGTATATTCTGGTTGCCCTGTTCCCCAGTCAGCCCTTCCTTCTGTTACCCCATTCCCCTCCCATCCCCTTTTCCCTTCCTTTCTTGTAGGGCAAGATAAATTTCTACACCCCATTGCCTGTGTATCTTATTTTCTAGTTGCATGCAAAAACTTTTTTTTTGTTTGTTTTTTGAACATTTGTTTTCATTGAGTTCCAATTGAACATTGAGTTCCAAATTGTCTCCCTCCTTCCCTTCCCACCCACCCTCCCTAAGAAGTCAAGTAATTCAACATAGGCCACATGCGTATCATTATGTATAACCCTTCCACAATACTCATGTTGTGAAAGACTAGCTATATTTTGCTCCTTCCTAACCTATCCCCCTTTATCCAGTTTTCTCCCTTGACCCTGTCCCTTCCTTTTCGAAAGTGTTTGTTTTTGATTACCTCCTCCCCCATCTGCCCTCCCTTCTATAATCCCCCCTTTTTTATCTGCTTCCTCCTTCTTTCCTTTGGGGTAAGATACCCAATTGAGTGTGTATGGTATTCCCTCTAAAGAAAGATTCCAAAGTCTGAGACTGAATCTGGATGCGTTTTCGCTGCCTGGCCACGTTCCCAGCCAGCTTACTTGACCCTTGAGTTTTTCAGCGGGGTATGACTGCTCGTAGAGTGAAGAGTACTATGTTCCAAGCTTGGGGGGATGGGCTATTGATTTCAGAGCTATTACAGCCAGCTCTGCCACACCAGCACTTTTCCTTCCCCAAGAACCCCCAACCCGGACTGGACTTAGATCTTCAGCAGGCTCTGCACTCCTGCTCTGATCTGCCACTTAATTCTTCCCACCAGGTGGGCCTGGGGCCAGAAGCAACTGCAGCTGTAGTTCTGTAGCTTCCCCACCTCCACTGCCCCTGGGGCGGTGGCTGAACCTCCAACTCTATCACCCTGTCCCCAGTAGCTTATTCCCACTAACCTTCTCTGTTGTCTTTGGTGTTTGTGGGTTGAGAAGTCTGGTAACTGCTGCAGCTCACTGATTCAGGGTGCCAGGGCACGCTCCGCCCAGCTCCTGATCTGGTTGATCCGCACTGCCCACACTGGGCTCTGCTCTGCTCCGCTCAGCTCCCCTCCTAGCTCCGTGTGGGATAGACCTTACCCAGAGACCATCCAGCCTGTCCCGGGCTAGAGTCCTGCTTCCCTCCACTATTTTGTGGGTTCTGCAGTTCTTCTCTGTTGTCTTTGGTGTTTGTGGGTTGAGAAGTCTGGCAACTGCCACAGCTCACTGAATTAGGGCGCTAGGCCCGGCTCTGCCTGGCTCCGGGTCTGGTTGGTCCGCATGGCCCACTGCTGGGCTCTGCTCTGCTCCCAGCTCCATGCACAAAATACCTCACCCAGCAACCATCCAGGCTGTCCTGGGCTGGAGCGCTGCTTCCCTCTGCTATTTGGTGGGTTCTGCAGTTCTAGAATTGGTTCAGAGTCATTTTTTATAGGTTTTTGGAGGGACTTGGCGGGGAGCTCACACTAATCCCTGCTTTCCAGCCTCCATCTTGGCTCTGCCCCCTCAAATTACTGAGTTTTTGCTGTGCTTACATTAGCCACCTGTTAAAAATTAATGATTTTCATAAATGATTACGATGTATATTTTATGCTATTTGGAAAGGTGAGAAGGCAAAGTCAAAGGTATTGGATTCAGGAGAAAGAAATGAGGGATGGTAAGAAAAGATAACATAAGTGGGTGCAAAAGAGGGGAATTTGAGAGAAAGATAAGGACAAACTTGGAGCCCTAAAGAGGAAGGGGGAGGACACTCAAAGCATTCTCTCCTTTTTGCTGTAGATACTTGCTACACATTGCTACAAGGGGCAGGAACTCTGACTTGGTTTGCAGTGCTGCCGCTTTGCCATCCAAAAGTTCTCCTAATTATCATCTTTAAATTTTTAGTCCTCCGCAGAAACTGAGAGGAGATTGTGATCTAGGAAACTTAAAATGTATAGTAAGTAGCATGTGGGATAATCCCAAAGTGATAAAGTCTTCAGGTTGTTGCCAACAGGTTTAAGCGACTTGCCCAGGGTTACATGGATAGTAAGTGTTTGAGGCCAGATTTGAACTCAAAAAGATAAGTCTTACTGACTTTGGGCCTGGCTCTCTATCCACTGTGCCACCTAGCTGCCCAAAGTAAAGTCCACTTTACTATAACTTCTGTGGATCACTGCACAATGATCTAAAATATTTATGTAATATACAGACAAGTGGTTTGTTTTAAAAATTCCCTTTCCACATTAACAGTATCTTCTGTGGCATTAAATCTAGGTCTTTGCCTTTAACTGCATTTTCCATTGGGTGAATGGAGGGGAAGGTAAAAAAAAAAAACAAGACCAAGCAAATTTAAATTAGTTACTTATCATTTGGGGGTGGTGGTGGTATGAGAGAGCATTTTATTGGCTCTTCTCAGATGTTAGACTGCAATAAAATGGCAAATAAGTCTTGTCAAGACAGTTGCAGAGACCCTAGTTTTGAGGCAGCTAGGTAGCACAAAGGATGGAACACTGGACCTGGAGTCTGTAAGACCTGAGTTCAAATCCAGTGTCAGATATGTACTAGTTGTGTGGACAAGTCACTTAGCCTCTCCTTTAGTTTCCTCATCCATAAAATGGGGATAATAATAGCACCTCCCAGGGTGTTGTGAGGGTAAAATGAGGTAATATTTGTAAAAGCCTTTACATACCTTCAAGCGCTATAGAAATACTAGCTGTGCTGGCTATTATTAGTAATAATGCTAGAGTAAATGAATTAGAGCATACATTGAAAACTGTAATAGATCCAAATAAAAGCTTATGGGTAGTAGTGAGGATAATGCCAAATTTTCATTGCCATAGGACAGTTATATTGACTATAGACTTAGGGTAAATGAATTAATAGTAGTTTTTAAAGAATTTTACTGCATCTCTAAAAGAGAAAACAAATGATTGCAAACAAATCTTGGAAGCATATCGGTGCTTAAACTGTTATAAAAGAGGTTATGTTTTAAGTCCAGAAAACAATCCTGATTAACATAATAAATCTGATTTTGAAGAAAGTCATAAAATTATATTCTTCCCTCTAGCATTAGACTGAATTGAATAAATTGTGCTTTGAGTAGCTTGTAAATTATTCCAAGGCAAGTTGCCTTAACAAAGGTGATTTTTACATATTAGACACGCAATCCATCATAGTTGAAGAAATAAATATCCACTTAACTTTGAACTCATTCTTCTTTGGTGAATTTTTGGACTTGAGTCACAATTCAGAGGATTCCAAACAGTTTAAATAAAAATCAGTTTTGATCATTCTAACTTAATATTTAGGTAAAGTGCTATTCTAAAATGTGATATGAGATAAGCTTATTACAAATTAATGAGGGATTACCTTAATTAGAATATACTGTTTTCCAATAAAGTATTCTGAACTCTTTAATAAATTTAGCATCTTTGAGCTACTGCTCTAAACTGGAAGGCTATTCTATGCTATACTGTTTTTCTAATACATTTAAGAAGGTAAAATAGAGTATATTGCAGAATAAAAGCCAACTTGTGAATTCTGTGAAAATTCAACTTTTGACCTGTACTAGTTGTATAGAGATAAGCTAGGTGGTACCATGGATAGAGTGCCAGGCCTACAATCTCATCTTTGTGAATTCAAATCTGGCCCTAGACACTCGCTAATTGTGTGACCTTGCACAGGTCACTTCACCCTGTTGGCCTCAGTTTCCTCATCTGGAGAAGGAAATAGCAAACCATTCTAGGATCTTTGCCAAGAAAACCCTAAATGGGATCATGACTGAACAACAACACACTTTGTCTCATTGATACCCTCAAAAACTTTTCCAGCCTGCTCTTAGTGGGAAATAATTTCAAGCCTTAATCTTGCTTCCTCCTACTGTTCACAATAGCAGGTCAGGAGTGTCAGTTCCTGACCATGCCACTGCCTCTACTGCACCTTGGTTAGAACTTGGTGAGACAGTAGCAACCACAACTCAGGACTCATTATGCTATCCTCCTCCAGATAGAGAACAGATGTCTTCAGATTGCAGGTTGAAGCATATGTTATTTTCTTTATGTTTTTTGGACTTGACTAGTGTGGAAATTTGTTTTGCATGACTTTACATATTTGTAATACGTGTTGTTTTTCTTGCCTTCTCAACAGGTAAGGGAGGGGGAGGAGGAAGGGAGAAAATTTGGAACTGAAAATAAAATTGAATTTTAAAAAACAATAAAGCATCTGAGGTAGTGATTAGAGATTTTTAAAAATACCATCACTCAATCATTTGAAAAATATGCAAAAGAAAGCAAAAGTAAGTTCGGAAGGGGATACATGGGGCAACGTTGTATTGCTACTTGTTAAACATAATATATGCTTTTGTAAAACATGGTATGTAATAACAATTCACAGTTTCACATGCATTTCTCTTTTGTTCTTTCATATATTAAAATATTTGCATTTGTTAAGTGATAATAAAAGAAAAAAATAACTTGATGAGAAAGACTTCCTAGTATATTTGTTGATTGGATAGAATCAGAAGTACACATTCCTTGGTAAATCTTTGAGAGCAATAATGGAAGTTCATTATGAATGTATTAATGAAAGATCCCAAAAAAACATTGTTTAGTAGACCCACATAGATTTGGCTAAAAAATATGTAGAGGAAATAAGCATATCTTAAATTATTAGCCCTTTTTCATATTCTGTATTAAAACTTCAAAATAGTACATACATCCCTATTAAGTACATGTTAATTAAGTTTCAGTTATAGGAGGCAAAATGTTGTTTTACCAGTTTAGATGCCTGAGGGAAAAAGTATTACATGTAGAAGACTACATTTTTTTGAAAGTTCATAATTATTATACACCTGTTTCCCTTGTACATCATTACACTCTGTACCTTTCCTCTAAAGTTTGTTTCCAGAATTTAGCACACTTCATTCTATCATTTAACTTGACATAATTCTTGGAGTGTTTTGAATTTATCCAACATTTTTTTTTTTTGCTAGAAATGCCAGTTCTGTAATACTTTAAATAGTGTTGACAAAGTGAGTAGAACAGTGACTATCAAGTATGAATACTGACAGAGTTGAACTCAAGAAACAATTAAAACTTATCGTAGAGGCAAGGGTTTGGCAAACTGTGGAGCTCTAGTCTGCAGCCTGTTTTTGTACTATAAGCTGAGAATGGTCTTTACATTTTAAAAATACAATAAAACTTTATTTTAAAATGTATAAAGCATTCTTAGCTCAAAGTACAAAAACAGGCAGCCAGCTAGCTAGCCTGATAGGTGGAAAGATTGCCTGGGTTTAAATCCTGCCTGTGTTATCTTGGGCAAGAACCTGTTTTCTTATCTGTAAAATGATGAGGTTGGATTATGTTCTCTGAAGGCTTTCCCTGCCCTAGATCTTTGAGCCAGTGACCATAGATCTTGACATATGGCATGACTTTTTTTCAATATTTTGATGAACCCTTGACCTCATTGATGTAGGTAGCCATGAAGCCATCCTTTGTGATTGTTTTTCACAGTTTACTGGGGTTTTGCATGTCTTTCTATAGAGCTTCTACCTGCGCATTTAAGGCTTAACTCTGGTTCTTTTAATGTCAATGGGTTTAAAAAAGTTAATATCAGTTAGTATTATTATCTCAGTTTGGTTCATCTGTAATCCATAAATCATTTCAAGGCTGGCCTGCCTTCTCACCTGGACATAAATATCCTAGATCAGATGTCTTAAGCTTTTTTGTATCATGGGGCCTTTGGCAGCAGAATAATGTTATTAAATTTATCAAATAAAAATAACAGGATTACACAGGATATAAATCCTATAGAAACATCAAAAAAAACCAAAAAACAAAACCCAACAACCAAGTTCTCAGTCCCCCGGTGAAGAAATCCCCTCCTGGATGATGAATCTTATGCCACTTTTTATATACCATTGATAATATAATATAGCCTCCTTACATTTACTGTGCGTCATGGTATTGCTCTTTGGGTCATTTGTAACTTTCATTAGTCTGAGGTTGTGATTTTCCATCATTCACAGACATAAATAATCATCAGAATTTTTTTCTTTGGAAGAGGAGTTCATTCTAACTGGTCTTTTGAATTCGTGAGTGTAAGGAATTCCCAATACAAAAATTCTCTCCACTAATGCTGGATCAGCAATTCAGTCTTAGAATTTCCTGAGACACTGAGAGACTGAAGGACTTGCCCCGGGCCCATAGCCAGCATTTGTCAGAAGTGAGACTTGAACTCAAGTTTTTCCAGCTGCAAATCTGGTTCTACCTTCTATGCCACAGTACCAATCTTTTTTTGTGTGGCTGTGAAGCTCGTTGAGGAAGCCTGGGAGTGTTACAAGGCTCGGTTCAGTCCAGTGTCATCTGGGAGTTGGAGCATCTATGGAATGTCACCACTAAAGAAAATCCCTCTTCCTTTGGGACATATTGAAATCAGGGTTATGTAACCTGGTATATCACAATGCTTATTTTTAGGGTCTATCTTTATATTAACATGGAACCAGCTGATATTCATACATAGGAAACACGGAGACTGAAGCAAGAAGATTTAAGCATATTGAACACAATACCCTGTTTGTAGTTTGAATATACTAGACTCTAAATGTGTATGAATTTCTAAGAAATATGTTAACTGCCCTAAGGACCTGCATTGGGAACATAGATTTTCCCTCCTTATTCCCTGGACAGTTTTTTTTCTGTTCTTCTTAAGGACCAAAAACCCACCATCCTATAATTAGAATATACTTCTCCCAAGACAGATGACCGATTTCTCTTCTCTTTGAACAGATATGGGGTCTTTTACCCCATCTGAACAGATCTTTGGCCTCCTGTCCTTTCTCGTCCCTTTCTCTCAATCAGTTCTCTTTAGGGATCTTCTTCATGACCTTTACTCAACTTTCTTGATTAGCTTGGCTCTTTGATTAATGACCACCATATGTTTCATTTTAGATTGCAAAGACTATAACTTCCCCTCTAGCTTGACCAGAACTTCAAGAAAAGCTTACTTGGTAACATTGTTCTACTGTACTTACATTATCACACACATTAAACTTGCCCATTCTTAATACCTTTATCTCTCCCTTGTATGTAAGATTCTCAAGGTTGGTACAGAAGGACCTTTACCTGTGAGAGAGATTAAACAGAACATGATAAATATCAGTAGCCCAAAAGATTGTAAGTTGTAAAGCTGATGACATATCTTCTTTGCTATAGATACAGTATATACTTCATATGAGGAAAAGATACAGAAGTATAAGGAGAAGTCTCCTTGTTTTGAGTCAATTTTTATAGGTTTGAATTTTAATTCCAAGCCTGTCTAGAGCCCCTCCTTCCATATTGAACTGAAGGCACTGATGGAGTCTGTCAGTTAATCCACAAACACTTATTAAGCATTTACTATGTGCCAGGCACTGTGCTAAACTCTGGGAATACAAATATAAGGAAAAGTAAAAAGTCCCTACCCCCAAAGAGTTTGCATTCTAACGCGAAGAAAACAACACATAAGAGGAAACTCAAAAGATAGGGAGTGTATGGAGAAAAGGTGCCTTGCACAGGGCATAATAGAGAAGTCCAGATTGCAGCTTGGTGAGAAATGAAAGATGTCTGACCTGGGTACCTTTCTTAAATGGAGGTTTTGAGATGAGTCATCCAGTCAGAATCAGGGGCTGCATGGGTGGAGGGTATTTCCAAGGTGTGAATTCTGAGGATGAAGTAATCTTCCAAGTTGAAGAGGTTTCTGGTGCATGATGGAGAAATCTGTACTGTAATGTGGAGAGAAATGCAGAGAAATGAAATTCTCAAATTGCATTTTGCTGCCCTTCTGACTTACCAGCATTGTATTTGGCTATTTCTTTTTTTATTTTCTCTGACCAATAGTTTATCCTTAATGTATACCTTAGAATGACTTTGCTTCCTGACTACCCAGCTTGGACTTAGAAATTGGTGGTTCTAGTGCCCGCCCTGAACCTGATGCATGATATTCTGTATCTTCGAAACTAGATAATAGATTCCTTGGGTTCAGAAACCATCTCTCATGTTTCTAGGTAGCCCCTACAGCACCTATCCCCAGTGTCTTGTAAGTAGTAGGTTTTCAATCAATATTGAATATTGAAAAATAGGGCAGCATTTTGAAATTCAAGTTTCCCTTTATCTTCTTAGTCTATCTAAAATAGTAATAACTAATGCTTTAAGTTTGTAAAGTGCATATATACATATATAATTTCGTTTCATCCTCACAAACAACTTTGTGATGTATAGCCTCTTAATGATTCCATTTTACTGATGAAGAAACTAAGGCTGAGAGATTAAGTGACATGCCCAGAGTCGCACAAGCTAGTTATAATGTCTGAGGCAGAATTTGAACTGAAGTATTCCCATTACATTTTTATTCATTATATCACCTAGCTGCCTCACTGAGCTAGTGGATGAGATACTGCTTTTGTAAAACATAAGTTATACTGCTTGCCCCTTCGAGTGGGTAATCGTACTGACCAATGAAAAGGCCCTTTTTACTAAGGCTTAATACTTTTAATACATAGTCTACCATTAGATTAAAGGAAGCTGCCAAGTAGCTTCTTGGGGTAGTTAACCTATTATAGCCTTTCAGTATCTGTTTCTCTTGGAAATGACTACATCTTGAAGAATACTTTCCTAACATTCTATACCAGTATGTTATAATATTAATAGTCATAACTTATATTTAAAACCATTAGCATATTTTGTAGGTCATAAGCTCCTTTAGGACAGGCTACTTGTCCCCAGTGCATAGCATAGGGCCTGGCACATAGTAGGCACTTATTAAACACATATTGATTGATTGATACTCCTTGTGGCTATTGATTCAAATTACTTATACATGTGATTCTTTGAAATTTGTGCAATCATGTCATCTTATTTACCTAAACATCACTTATTGCTAAAGTGCACCTATATTCTACTGTCATCTATTTGCAAATTTTTCCCAAATCTGTATCTAATGCTGAACTCTTCCTGGAGTTTCAAACTTGTATGTCCAAAACTAAACAGCCTACATATACTAGCAACAATCAGATTATGTTTCCTAATTTATAGATCTGACTATGTTACTTCTCTACTTGAGAATCATAATAAGTTATATATTCCTCTTTAGTAAAACCATTCTATATGCCCCCTTCCTATATCCACCAATAGAATTATTGCTTTCCAGTACTCTGATTTCCCCATCCCCCATGGAACTCTCTTACACCAAATAAACACAGTCAAGCAAAACCTAACAACATATTGCCCATGTCTGAAAATGAATGCCTTATTTTTACCCATTTCCACTACTCCTTTGCAGAAATGTACAAGGTGTGTTTCACCATTAAATCTTCTGAAGGTATTGTTCACAGCATTGATCAAAGTGCTGAAGTCTTTTCACTGTTTTACAAATTGTTCTTCTTATTTTGCTCTGTATCAGTCATATAGACAGTTCCAAGTTTCTCTGAATTCTTCAGGTTAGTCATTTCTTGGGTGTAATAATATTCTATTATATTCAGATATTAGTTTGTTCAGTCATTCCTTTTCTTTTTCTTTAGTACCATAAGAGGTAGTGTTCTAAATATTGGGCCTTTTCTACTGTCTTTGACCTTGGGAATATATGCCTTAGTAGTAGAAGATTCTTGTTTTGTTGCTGGTTCCTTTGTTTCTTTGTTCTTGTATTGTTGCTGGTTTAAAGGGTTAGGGTGTGTAAAATTTGGTGACCTCTTCATACTCATTAAATAGTATAATTCCAAATTGTTTTCATTTGGACCAACTTATGGTTCTTTCAGCAGTGCATTAGTGTGTCTGTCTTCCCATAATACTTGTAACATTTACCATTTTCATCTTTTGTAATTTTTGATAATTTGATGTGTATGAAGTAAATTCCAAGTATTGTTTTAGTTTGCATTTATCTTATTAGTGATTTGGAGAATTCCTTCATTGATTATTGAAAACTGCCTGTTCATATTCTTTGAGTATGTTTTAGGGTAATGGTCCTTGTTTTTATATATTTATATCAAATCCCTATATATTGTTATTGGGCCATTATCAAAACTATTTGCTGCACATTTTTTCTTAATTTGCTGCTTTTTAATTTAAGTTGCATTGATTTTGCTAACACAAAAGCTTTTCATTTCATTCAATAGAAATTGTCCATTTTATCTTCTCTTGTTATTTCTATCCCTTGTTTAGTTGAACATTCCTCCTCTGGCCATAATTGTGCAAAGTACTTTCTTCCATTCTCTAGTTTTTACTTTCTTTCAGAGGGGGTGTGTGTGTGTGTGTGTGTGTGTGTGTGTGTGTGTGTGTGTGTGTGTGATTTGTGATGGAGAATAGGAGCTAGGCCTTTGATTTAAATTGGAATAGGCAACCCTTTACCCCAAACACCGCCACCCCAATATCTTCTTGAATGTAGGTAAGTATCTTCTACAATTAACACTCTTAGCTTCTTAGAGCTCTGAGAGGGAAAGTGATTTGTTCAGGGTTACATAGTTCATGTGTATCAGAAGTAGCACTCAAACCTACATCTTTTTGGATCTGAGGCTGACTGTTTTTAGGTCATGCATCTACATAAAGCTTATGGTGGAATTGACTTAAGATGATGGTTTAAACCTAATGTCTGCGAACCCCAATTTCTGTTTTCCAGTTTTCTTAGCAGTTCTGTTTAATGGGAAGTCCTGCTAGTTGATGTCCTTGGGTTTACTGATTATTAGATTATTATATCGTTCAGTTGATCAGCTTTAGTTTTGAAATACCTGCTCTTTAGTATATTTTGAGATCTGGTAATGGTAGGCTACTGTAATTCCTAATATTTGTCATCATTTCTCTTCAAAGCTTAACTTAGTGTTCCTTGTGATAAGTTTTATTATTATTTTATCTAGTTGGTAGTTATGGCCTGGTACTGAATCTGTGTATTGTTTTGGGTAATGTGATAATTTTTACATTGGCATAACCCACCAACTCATTCAAATTATTTGCTTTCTACTATTTCTGAAATAAGAGTTTTTAGATTTGTATTGATATACATTACTAATTGTATTTTCAGTCAACAATCTGTCAAGTATTTAGGGGAGAAAGAAATAAGCATCAATTCAGGGCCTACTATGTTCCAGGTACTATGCTAAGTGCTTTTTATAAATACCTCATTTAATTCTCACAAACCTTGCTAAGTAGATGTTATTTGTATCCCCAATTCACAGTTGTAGAAACTGAGGCCAACAGAGGATAAGTGACTTGCCTAAGGGCCACACAGCTAGTAAGTATCTGAGGCTGAATTGGAACTCAGATCCTCTTGATTCTAGTTCCAGCACTCTATCCACTGCACTGCCAGCTTAAGTGCCTAGTATGTGATGTGCATTGTGCTAGAGATACAAGTTCAAAGAGTAAAACTTTCTCCACTTTACAATGAACTTATTCTAACGAGAGAGATGAGTACGTATAAAATATATATATAGCGTGAATATAAAGTTTATGCATATAAAATTGTTGAATACAAGACAGTTTGGTAAGGAAGGTACTAGCACTTTTTGGGATCGTGAAATCTTGATGCAGAAGATGGTACTTGAGCTGTGTCTTAAAAGAAGAGAGCAGTTTTGTGGAGTCATGGCAGAAAGGGCAGCCAGTGCAAAGGTATGGTCAGGAGATGCAGTGTTATGAGTGAGAAACAGGACAGGCAGGCATGAAAGGGAGTGTCCAGTAAAGCTAGAAAGATGGGTTGGAGCCACATTGTGATGGGTTTTAAAGGTGCAACAGAGGAAATTATATTTTATCCTAAAGGCAAAAGGAAGTCACTGGAGTTGGTTGAGTTAGGAGAGGGATATGGTCAGATCTGTTTAGGGTGCATTAGTAGGGTAGTGAGAGACTGGAGGCTGGGAAAATAGTTAGGACACTGTTGGAGTAATCTAGGTGAGAGGTGATAAGCACCTGAACTAAGGCCATGGTTGTATGGATAGAGAGCAGGGTTGTTTGTTTTTTTTTTTTTAATCAGGATTTCTGCTACTTGGGTAAAGTTTTTCATTTTCTGTTTTAAGCTGTTTATTCTCCTGACCTTTTTCTTAAGATCACTAATTTAATTTTTTATTATTTGCTTCAACTCTTCATTTCTTCTAGATGCTCTTAAGAATTCTTATAGATGATGAATTTTTTCTGGGGTTCTAATTACTGCAAAATTATTTTGGAATTTTAGGGTGTTTTCAACCCATAATATTTCTTTCTCTGTTTTGGTAATTTTCTTCTCTATACTTGGAATAGTTGGTGAAGGTCCCTCTCCATACTGTTTCTTGGATACTTCTGGTGTTTTTCAACTGCTGGAGTTACTGTCACTCCTATTCTTTAATGCAGAATCAAGGTTAGGAGTGGAGGCTTGCAAGCAGCCACAGTGAGCTCTCCATTTGAGTAGAGTAATCAGCAGACCTATTTGAGAACAGCTTTTTTTGGTCCTGTCTTCTCCAGTAGTTTTGGTTGTATTCACAAAAGTATAGATTCATATCCTTGGCAGAGCATAGAATCCTGGACATAGTTCCTTATCTTTTCTTGCATTCTCAGGGTGGGTTAGCAGAAGTGAGATGATGTTATTCACTTGCTTAAGATATCCTATTGTAGTCTTGAACTGGGACATCAATCTAGGGCCAGGATCTCTTCCTACCTCTTTAGTTTTTAGGCCTTGTTGAGGGTACCAAGTTGGGGATGTCACTTACTGATTGCTAGCTCTTCCTATATTCCTGATTCAAGTGACTAAGTTTAAGCCCCTGCCTCCTGCTACATATTGGTTTTTATTTTTTGTTTTTTTATTTTTAGTTTACAACATTCAGTTCCACAAATTTTTGGACTCTCTCCCTCCCTCTTCTCCTCCCTCCCCCCAAGATAGCATGTAATCAAGTGTAGGTTCTACATATACCTTCACATTGAGCTTATTTACATAATAGTCCAGTTGTAAAGAAGAATTATATCCAGTGGAATAAATCATAAAAAGGGAGAAATGGAACCAAAAAAGAAGGAAAAAAAAAGAGTAAATAGTTTGCCTCAATCTGCATTCAGACTCCATAATTCTTTCTCTGGATGTGCATAGCTTTTTTCCATCATGAGTCTTTTGGAGCTGTCTTTGAACCTTGCATTGATGAGAGGATTCAAGTCTATCAAAGTTAGTCCTAACAAATACCGTGTGTCTGTAATTGTGTATAATGATCTCCTGGTTCTGCTTCCCTCACTGAGCATCAGTTCATATAAGTCTTTCCAGGTTATTATGAAGACCGTATCTTCCCTATTTCTTATAGCACAATAGTATTCCATTACATTCATATAACACAATTTGTTTAGCCATTCCCCAATTGATGGGCATCCTTTTGATTTCCATTCTTTCCACCACAAAAAGAGCTGCTATGAATATTTTTGTACAAACGAGTCCCCTTCCCACTTCTATGATCTCATTGAGATATACCCCTAGAAGTGGTATTGCTGGGTCAAAGGGTATACACTTTTTATAGCCCTTTGGATATAGTTCCAAATTGCTCTCCAGAATGGCTGAATCAGTTCACAACTCCACCACCAATGTAACAGTGTTACAATTTTCCCACATCCTTTCCAGCATTTATCATTTTTCTGTTTTATCATGTTAGGTAATCTGACAGGAGAGATGTGGTACCTAAAGAGTTGTTTTGGTTTGCATTTCTCTAATCAATAGTGATTTAGAGCATTTTTTCATATGACTATAGGTGTCTTTAATTTCTTCCTCTGAAAACTGCCTGTTCATATCCTTTGACCATTTCTCAATTGGGGAATGACTTGTTTTCCTATAAATTTGGTTCAGTTCCCTGTATATTTTAGAAATGAGGCCTTTATCAGAGATTTTTTTCCCAATTTTCTGCTTTCCTTCTAATCTTGGTTGCATTGGCTTTGTTTATACAAAAACTTTTTCAATTTAACATAGTCAAAATTATCCATCCTGCATTTTGTAATGCTCTCTGTCTCTTGTTGGGTCATGAATTCTTCCCTTTCCCATAAATCTGACAGGTAAACTATTCCTTTATCTCCTTATAGTATCAGCCTTTATTCCTAAATCATGAACACATTTTGACTTTATTTTGGGTATATGGTGTAAGATATTGGTCTATGCCTGGTTTCTGCCATACCATTTTCCAATTTTCCCAGCAGTTTTTGTGAAATAGTGAATTCTTATATCCCAGAAGCTGGATTCTTTGGGTTTATCAAAGAGTAGATTGCTATAGTTGTTGACTGTTCAATACCTAACCTATTCCACTGATCCACCACTCTGTTTCTTAGCCAGTACCAAGTAGTTTTGATGGCTGCTGCTTTATAGTACAGTTTAATATCTGGTATGGCTAGGCCACCTTCTCTAGCATTTCTTTTCATTAATTCCCTAGGTATTCTGGACCTTTTGTTCTTCCAGATGAATTTTGCTATTTTATCCATCTCTGTAAAATAACTTTTTGGCAGTTTGATTGATATTGCACTGAATAAGTAAGTTAATTTAGGTAAAATTGTCATTTTTATTATGTTACCTCGGCCTAACCATGAGCAACTGATGTTTTTCCTTTTATTTAGATCCGACTTTATTTGTGTGAAAGGTGTTTCATAATTGTGTTCATATCGGCCCTGGGTTTGTCTTGGCAGGTAGACTCCCAAATATTTTATAGTGTCTATAGTAACTTTAAAATGGAATTTCTCTTTTTATCTCTTGCTGTTGGGCTTTCTTAGTAATATATAGGAAGGCCAAGGATTTATGTGGGTTTATTTTATATCCTGCAACTTTGCTAAAGTTTTTTATTATTTCAGGTAGCTTTTTACTTGATTCTCTAGGATTCTCTAAGTATATCATCACATCATCTGCAAAGAGTGATAGCTTAGTTTCTTCTTTGTCTGTTCTAGTTCCTTCAATTTCTTTTTCTTCTCTTATTGCTGAAGCTAACATTTCTAGTACCAAATTGAATAATAGGGGTGATAATGGACATCCTTGTTTCACCCTCAGTCTTATTGGGAATGCATCTAGCTTATCCCCATTACATATAATGCTTGCCGATGGTTTTAGGTATCTTGCTGTATGTTGGGGCAGGGCCAGCGTTACTCCCTTTACAATCCTTGATGGGGTGGCTGTCCTCTACTTTCTGCCATAGACCTAGGTATGTTAGAGGAGCTGGGGAATTGAAGTCTTATAAATGAGGTTGCTGAGACAAGAATCTTAAACTTTGGATTCTGCCTTCTCTCATAGTTCTTCTGACTCCAAGCCCATAACTGCTTGTACTATATTACATATTCACTATTTTGAAAACTCCTTGAGATTAAGGACTTTTAAATTTTTTCTTTGTATCTCCCTGAATGTTTAGCATAGTAGCCTAAAAAGTAGTGTGCACTTAATAAATCTTCGCTGAATTAATGTGGAATCATTAATGAGAAAGAACTTCAGACATCATCAAGTCTATTTAATACTTGAACAGTACTATGATACTATGAACATAATATAATATATTTAGAATGGCAAGGGATCTCAGATCATCAGGTATAGCTGTTTTATTTAATAGATGAAGAAACTGAGACAGAGATTAGCTGACTTGTCCAAAGTCACACAGCTAGTGTCTGAGGTGGGATTTGAACCCGATTCTTCTGATCTCCAAATCCTGTACTGTGTGCCATTATCCCACAATGCCTCTACAATGTTACTTGAGATAAATTTGATTTATATAGATTTTCATTCAATAGCATAACATGTTTTAGAGGAATTTTTTCTTTAGTCACAAGAGAACTCCATGGACAATTCCATATCATCTGTGATTAGACATACTATTTTATTTATGAAGGTTATTTGAGTAGCTGATCAATATCCATATATCTTAGATTGTGAACACTTGGGTTTGTTGTTTAAAAAGCCATTTCATTCAAACGTGATTAGTGTTTGATACGTAATCTTAGAATAGCTTGTTCTCTTGTTCCTCATGGAAATTTTAATGACTAAAAGTTAATGTCATTCATTAGTTTATTGCTATTATTAGATATCAGTAAGTATGATTATGGTTTTCAGTATTATACCATGAAGTTATCAATGGATATGCCTAGTCAGTTCTTCGGTAATAAAAAGGAGTCTTTGGTCCCAAGGCCCCTAGAATCAGCACCTACCTAAATTCTCAGGCAAGTGGAGTTGCTTTATGTTATAGCAGTCTCAGAGATTTGAAAATTATGAAGCAAAATAATATCATTGGTAATTTGACTCTGCATTATATTTCAGTGTGCTTGAAAGAAGGTAGCTGTGTCTTTCAAGTCTTCTACCCTGTTTCTTCTACTGTTGCTGGCACACACTTCTCTACGGTTGATAAATGTACCAAAACATAGTCTTTATTTCAATTATACCATTAACATCTTATGACTTGATGAAAGGAACAGCAAATGAGGAGTCAAGAGATCTTGATGTGGATTCTAATCCTGGTTTTGTCAGTGATAATGGTGTGACTGTGAGTGTACAACCTGACCTTTCCAGGTGTGTATTTTCTCCAGTTCCAATCTAAATTGGATTTTATTTGAAAGGGAAGAGTAGAGAAGGGAAACTACTTTTTGGGGGGGGGGGGAGGGAGAGATCCACAGATCAAGAGCACTTTTACCTGACCCTGCCTGCCCTCTCTCTTCTTATTCTTTCCTATTTATTATAAGCCAGATTTTTTCAGTAAGCAGTCTACTTGTCCTTTTTCCCTTGTATGAACCGTACAATGTTAATTTAAAATCACATTTTTACAAATGTTCTTAAAATGTTTTCTCTGCATACATGTTCTGTACCTTTATATTTTCAGATTTTTAAGGGTAAGAATTTGGTCTTCCATTGCTTTGTATGTCCCTACCTCCTAGTTCCCGGTACAGTTCTCTTCACACAATAAGAGCTAAATAAATGCCTGATGATTTAAAGGATTTTAGAACACTGATGCATATGTTTATATATGACCTGTACCTTAGAAGACTAATAATAATGCAGTGCTTATCTAGGTTACATTTGATAATCAAAGTATTTGAGGAACCATTGTAGTCATACTGTTTCATAACATTGCTTTGTGCTTGTCCTTATTTTATAATAAGTGATATTTGATGGATTGCTCTATTCCTTTACATCTTCCCTTGTCCTAAATCCTCTTTTCTCCACCCTACTCCTGAAGCAAATCAATTTGAGAAAGAAAAAAAAAGTTTTCTCTTGGCAGGCTGCTGTGGTTGTCAACATTAGGAGATGATCTGAATTCTTAATAAGAACTGCTGGAGAGAAATAAATAAGTTTGATCAATGAACAATAAAGAAGTCCTTAAAGCCTGGAGTGGGACAGTATAGGAAGGATCACTTCATTATGAAGAAATCTCATGTGTTGCATATGAAGCTTTTGAGGAATAAATTTAAATAGATTATGCCAGCAATGACTTGAGGCTGATTAATACTGTGTTAATTATCTGAGAAGAATTCTGGAATCCTCAGGGGAACCTTGAGTTTTAGGTGCCCTTTTGTGGTTTTGGTACAAGAGTGTGTGTCTATCAAGAGCCCGTTAATCAGTTTTGACATGAAAGGTACTTTTGCCTCAAAACTTCAGAGTCATAAGATAAACGCAGTAGCCTGAGAAAAGTTAGGAACATAAGAGATTGGAACACCTAAGGTGAAATGGTTGAGTATCTTCTCTTTATGGGGTTTTTGAAGGGCTAAATTATTTTTAAAGTGTTATGATTTTATACTTGTTTTGATGAACTGTTTGATTAGAAATTTAACATTGAGTTCAACCACAATTGCTTAATTGTTTGTATTTAAATTAACTTTAATGCATAAACTGTCATATTGCAATCATTTCCTCAATTTTACCATCAGGATTCTTTACCCTTTTGTTCTCATGTACTTTTCCTCATATGAACTTAGTGTATATTCCATTCCCCTAGTTCTGCTTTTTTGGTTTTCATTATTTCCTCATACTTGTTAGTCCTAATTGCATTATAGTACCCCATTAATGGACCATAATTTATTTAATCATTTCCTAATTGTTGGATATTTAGTTTGCTTCCAGTTTTTTGCAATTACTTATAATGCTGCTATGACAGTCTGAACAGATATCTCTTTTTTGTTTTTGTTTTTGATAACACTTTCAGGGTATTTTACCAACAATGGAATTATTGGGTCAAAGGGTGTATGATTATTTTTGTAACTTTTACTGCGTACTGCCAGATTCTTCTCCAAAAAAGATCCTACAAGTTTGCAAATTCCACCAGCAATGAATGAATGTACCTGTTTCTCCACAATCCCGCCGCAGTGAGTTTCATTGCTTTTACTTATTTATGCTGGTTTGATGGGTGTGAGGTGGTACCTGGAAGTTGTTTTAAATTTGAATCTCTTGGCTTATCAGTGAGGTTGATCATATTAAAAAAATAATTATTGACAATTTATGTTTCCTTTTTTGAAGATTACTATTTCCTGATCATTTGTCTTTTAATAACTGTGAATTACTACCATGAGTTTTAAACAATTTATAGGTGAAATTCATATCTGCTAGTGTACTCAAAAATTTTTCCAGTCCATTATTTTAAATTTAATTATTTTTGTCTAGAAAATTGTTGTATCGTAGTCTAAATATCCATCTTTCTGCCCCAAATTTCTTCCAATTATTGAATTAAAAAATTCTTTCCTCTGACACATACTTCATTCCATTTTCTTTTTTTTTTCTGGAATTCTTTCTATGATGGATGGATTTGATCCAGCTGGAAGTTATTGGGGTATCTGTTATAAATAGTGATAAAGCAGTAAACTATGCTCCATAATTGCTGGTTATTTGATATTCAACCTAAGTATACAGCTTTTGGCTTATTCTGTACATCACAGCTGATTGGTTTTCAAGCGTGGGTTATTTATTCACTTTTAAAATACATTTTTTTGGAAGTTGTACAGAGAAATGATTTTGTTCTACAAATTAGATATAATTCTGTGTCCCTCCAGAATGTAGGATAAAGCAATTGGACGTAGTAGGTGCTTTAAAAATGTTTGCTGAATCAAATCTTCCTACCTAACAGATTATTTCTTTGTAGTTGAGACTTATCTGTACTTTCTGAACAGAGTTTATATTTCTGCCCCTTCAGTGACGTAGCTAATATATATGGCCTGGGGTCTAAGAGGGCAAAAAAATTGATTTGACCATTTTGGAGTCTGAATATAGGACTTGGTTCCTGTACCATTAGTTTTACCATGGTGGTCACACTATTGGTCATTTTCTTGATTTATGTTGAAGTCTTTCTTTTCCTATTTCATTTCTTTGGTGTGTGATTTTATGAACCAATTCCAACTTTATATGGCTTTATCAAGGTCATATTGTAACACACTCTTTTTAGGTCCAGCCACCCTAGTTAGTGGGAGGATAGAGGATGGATAGAACAACCAAAAGAGTCCAAGAAAACAATGGGTACAGAACAAGCTGCTTGCTACATGTATATAGGAAATCTTATCAAAAGTTCCCATAATTCAGGGTATGTCTCTTGAATTTATAGAATGTTCTTTAAGTAATTTACTATCGTTGTTTTGCCAGTTTTTCAACGTTGTGTCATACCTCCCAAAGTAAAAATCTTTCATGACACATCATACAGAGAGAACAGGGTTTGGTATGTGAAAAATAGATGCTTGATTTCAATAATGGAGAGAAGGGAAGGAGGATGAGAAAATAAGAGAAAGCTATTAAGCAGAGCATAGAAAAAAGATAGATGATATTAAAAGGTAATGAAGAGGGGGATAAAAAAAGGATTAAAAATTAACATGAGGGAAAAAGTGGAAGAAGAGGGAAAATCAGTTAATCTTTTTGCTGTGGAGGAGAAATTTCTAGATTCATTTTCAATGTCCTGGTCTGATTTAGCTCCTTCTACAGGCTAATTCAGCATCAGAGGATACAAGGAAAGCATTACTTAGATAGCCATTCACATTGCTTGCCTTGGTTTTCTATTACATTGGAGCAGAAAGGAAAGATCAGATAGTCAGCTAGCTAACATTTATTGTTGGACTACAGTATACTCAGTACTATGTTAATCATCATGAGGATTACAGAAAAAAATGTAAGATGTTGGTTGTTTTAAAGAAACTTGCAATCCAGTTGGGGTAAACTGTGCTCCATAATTGCTTATTATTTGATATTCAACATAAGTACACTGCTTTTGGCTAATTCTGTGCATCACAGCTGATTGGCTTTCAAGTGTGGGTTATTTATTCACCTTTAAAATAGATTTTTTTTTCCATATGAAATTGCAAATCTTTTATGTCCAACTTGCTTTTCATTTTAAACATATAATGAAGTACTCATGTACCTTTCTTTCTCTTCCCCACTCTCCCTGCTATAGAGATGGCTACTATTAGACACAAATGTGTGTATGTATGTGTGCACACACGCAGGTACATACATATATATGAAACCATATTAACACACTTCTATTCATCAGTACTTCCAGTGGATGAAGATAGCATCTTCCTTTATAGGTCCTTTGTAGTTAATTTGGGTATTTATTTCAAAATTTGTAATCAACAGAAGCCACATATTTAAATTTTCTTTCTCACAAATCTTGAGGTTTAACATATATATATATTGTGATCTCAAGACCAGACAAGTATATAGCTGGTATACTTTGTTATCTTAATTCATTATTCTATTCACTTACTCATCCAGTATTTATTTACTATAAACTGTGTGTCAGGAACCACAGGGTTCCAGAAGGGATAAGGGGTATAAAGATGAGTAAGGCCAAAAATACCTATTTGGTGAAACATCTAAAGCCCTCCCTTTACCAATTATGAACCTGTCATTTAACTGTCCCTTTATCTTTCGTTGCTTTGAAGAGGGTTTTTAGCCAGTATTTAATAACATTTGTGCATGTATTTGTGAATTAATTTACAATCTAGTAAACTTATTCTTGCCAACAAGGGATGATTCCTCAATAGAATTTCCACTTTCACTTTTTACTAGCATTGCATTTCACCTCTTATCATTTGATGTTGCCTAAAATGAAGACTTGTACTTTATAGACTATGATCTTAACCCCCTGATT
This sequence comes from Trichosurus vulpecula, assembly GCF_011100635.1. Taxonomy (NCBI): domain Eukaryota; kingdom Metazoa; phylum Chordata; class Mammalia; order Diprotodontia; family Phalangeridae; genus Trichosurus; species Trichosurus vulpecula. Next base: position 119,741,769 of record NC_050580.1, on the reverse strand, counting down.
TCAGTTTTGTCAGTGGGGGTTCTCACCCTATTGTGATTTAAGGCAAACTCTAAAAGTCTTTCAGTCTAGAAATAGAATCAATTGTGGGTAGGCCAGTGAAAGAGTCATTCTGGTGGAAATCAACCCTAGCAGGTAGGTGGCTGCTTATTCTGCCTACATGTGAAAATGGTCCTGAACTTTCCTGAACCAGTATTAGGATAATTCCTTAAGCACATTTACTGTTATATAGCTAAAAATTTCAGAGTTACTTGGTACATTGAGAGGTAAAGTAACTTACATAGGTTCATGCAGTGTGCACATGTGTGTATGAGCGCCCATGCTTGTGTTTTATTGTTGTTGAGGGGAGAGGGTAGCAGGGAATGGAGAAACTTGAACTGGGCGCTTCCTGACCTCAAGATTGACTACTGCACTAGATGCTTCTCAGAATATTGTTGCTTTAGTGCTTTGTTGATATACAAACTACGTGATATTATGGGCTACTGTACAGTTGTGTGTGTGTGTGTGTGTGTGTATCTTTCTATCCTATGTAAGTTAAGTTGCTAAAATGATGACATCACAAAGTAATGTATTGGGTTTTATTGGATGGCTTAGAAACCAGGATCATGGCACAGAGCTAATCTGGCAAAAGGGACAGTTAGCTCTTTCTGGAAGAGAAAATATTCGATCCTCTGAGTGGAACTCCTTGGAATCATGTTGAATGCTACAAATCAAAAGAAACTAAGATTATTGAAGCTAAATTGCAAAATCTGATGATATTATTAAAATGCCTTGGCTTCCTGCCCTGACTTTACTCTTCCCCCCCCCCCCAACAGTGATTCACAGTATGATAATTGATATTCACATATCACTGTAAATTTTGTACAACCCTTTAAATGTATTATCTCAGTTGACAGTCATGTGAAGATCCCTGGATTTGGCATTAGAAGACCTGGGCTTAAATACCACCTTTGCAACTTTGCAATTATATGACCTTGAGAAAGTCACAATCTGAGCAGATTAATCATGAAAAGCACCTTGCTTTTTAAAATTTTTATTAAGCATCTACTATTTGTTGGTCACTGTGTTAAGCAGTAGGGATACAAAGAAAACAGCAAGCTAGTCCCTGCCCTCAAGGAGCTTACATTCTAATGGTGGGGCGGGGGGTGGAGGTTTGGGGGGGAGTGTAGTTTCTACAGAATATATTAAAGTTAGTTTTAGCAGGGAGACCACTAGCAGCTGAGGGATTAGGAAAGGTTTCTTATAGAGGTATTTGAACTGAAATTTAAAGGAAACCATACATTCCAAGAAGCAGAGGTGAAGTGTTCCAGGCATGGATGACAGCCAATGCAAAAGCACAGAGATATATTGTCACATGTAAGGGACTGCAAGTAAGCCAGGATGGCAGGACCATAGAGTACATGGAAGGAAACAATGCATAAGAAGACTAGAAAAGTAGGAAGTACATAATCCTTAAGATGGCTTTTCCAACTCTGAAGTCTTATGAACCTAAGTATGATCATTAGCTGAGTGGTATTTTAGAGATGACCAATCCAGCCTTTTCAGTTGACAGCTGATGAAACTGAAACTTAGAGAAGCTGAGTGATACCCACCTATGTGCACACAGCTAGTAAGTGTCAGAGCCAAGGACTTCCTGGCTTTAAGTCCACATTCTCTATACTATACCTCAATTTCCAATATGTTACAGTAGCTTTGGTAATTGAAAGTTAGGGAACATGCTCTATAAAACCAAAAATAAATATTTCAAAATAAGAAAGTCACCAGTACAGCATTTGGGGAAATTGTGGAGTTATTTTGACAATATTTAATACTATACAGGTTTTCAGAGATTGTATGTGCATTATTGCATAATGAGATTAATTTTAATGAAACCATTTTGAAGCATATTCAGTATGACAGAGCTTGTCAGCCCTTGTACTATATTGTCAGTGAACTCCAATATCTTTTCACCTGCATGCCATGAAGAACATCAGAGTACATCATTTGTGGAAAATAGTATAATAGAATATCAAGCTTTGTTGTTTTTTTAAAACTGGACCTGAGATTTCATTTGTATATGTCTCTCTGTCTGCCTCCCCCTTCCCCCTCTCTCTCTTTTCCCTTTTTTTTCCCTTCTCTCACTAATATGGATTGCTACCTGCTCTTATAGTCAACTTATAGTCATAGAGAGTTCTCCAGGGCACCAAGAGGATGGGCTATTTGTCCTGAGACAGGACTTAAACCCAGGTCATCCAGACAGAGGTCAGGTCTCTACCCCTTCTTTTCATACTAACTCTCACTTCAGTAATAGCATGATTATAAAAAAAAATGGCAAACTTTGATTACTGTGTTAGGCTTTGGAAGTGCAACAGGCTTTTTTGTCAAGGACTTCACATTCTGTTGGCAGAATGGTGGGATATAGCATGTAGAAGAGTAAATACAAAGTTATTTCAAACTGAAAAGTTTGATAATAGATGGAGAAATCGGGAAAGGCTTTTGTGTAGCTGGTCGTGCTGAACATTTTAACATCCTTTTGTGTAGGTATACTGACATCAGTTCAACTCAACAAGCATTTGTTATGCACCTACTGTGTTGTAGTCACTGAGAGAATGTGGTGTACTGGATATAGAGTTCATCTAAGGAGTTAGAATGACCTGGGTTCAAGTTCCATCTGACACATACTGGCTTAGTGAATCTGGACAAGTCACTCCTGGTTCTTTTGCAACTCTAACGCAGCTAACTCAGACTCTGCGTAGCTGTAGAACAGTTGCTGATATGAATTAACAGCAAGTTTTTTCAGTGGGCATTTCCTACACTTATGAAATCACAGGTCATAACAAAACAAACAGAATTACCACGTGCTATTCCATGCTCATTGATTGTTTCTGATTCTTGTTTATCTAGTCTGTTCAATTCATCTACTTTTGTTTTTTTTAATCAGCACCAATTTTTAAATGACTATTGTTCAGTAATATCATTTGAGGTGTTGAAATGTTATTTGCCCTTTGCTTGAGATTTTTACCTGAGATTTTAGAACTTTTGTTTCCCCAAATGAATTTTTTGGTTGTTTTTTTGAATGCTGATAAGTATTTCCTTTGTAATTTGATGGGTAGTTCCTTTAGCACTTCTTAAACTATAAGTCACAACACCTTATGAGGTCACAAAAAATTTGGCAACATTAAAAGGTTTCTGAACACATAACAACCAAAATTAATCAAACACATAATGAATCATAGGTGTTTCTGGCTCCGCTTGCCCAAGTTGCATCATGCAGCTTCACTGCAGCCTTGGTTCTGAACACATGGCATGCACACTTTGCACTGCACAATCTGCCATGCCCACACAGCACCAAGGAATGCTGTGAAACACAAAAAGGAGTTGCAAATGGAAAAAGTTTGAGAAGCTATGCTCTAAATCCGTTGTCATGGCCCAGCCATCACAGTGAATATTCCTCCAACTATTTATTTCATTCTTCATTTTTAAAAGCATGTTTTGTAATTGTAACTCATTAAGTCTTGAGTATATCTTGGTAGTCTGACTAGCACATATTTTATGCATTTTGTAGTTTTTTAAAATGTGACTTCTCTATTATGATTGACATTTAGAATGCTGATTTTTTTTTTGTAGATTTGTGTCCTGTTACTTATTTGAAATAGTTGTCCCAATTTTTTTGCTTAATCTTTGGAATTTTCTAAGTAAACTTTGTTGTCTTCAAATAGAAGTAATCTTGTCTCTTCTTTGCCAATGTTTATACCTTTAATTTCTTGTTTTATTGTTATTGCTAGTACTTCTAAAACTGTTATAAAAAGGGAGAGAAGGAGCTTTATCCCTGTGGTTATTGGAAAAACTTCTAGTTTCTCCATTGCAAGTAGTATAGGCTTTTATTTATATATATATTTTATCATATTAAATTATGGCCCTTCTCTATAGGGTTTTTAGCATAAATGAGAGTTGTATTTTTCCTATAACTCTTAATATAATATGGGCTTGTTTGTTTTTGTTATTACTATTAGTTAATAGTTTTCCTGATCTTGAGCCATCATTGTATCCATAGTATAGCTCCAACTTAATCATAGTCAATAATTTTTTAGAGATGTTGCTATAGTATTTTTTTTTAAATTTTTTTTGTTGCTATAGTATTTTTGCTAGCGCTTTATTCAAAAATTTTTTTGCATTAACATTCATTAGTGGTAATATTTTCTCTACTTTACTCCTCCCTGTTTCTTTTTATGAGTACTATTTTCTTTCTTAATTTTTGAGAATGATTTATGTAGCATAGGTATTCATTGCTCTTTTGAACACTTGATAGAATTCACGTATAAATCCTTCTAAACTGGGAATTTTTTCTTAGTCCCTTTATTTATGACTTGTTCAGATTTATTTTCTGAGGTTGCTTATGATATACATTCCATGTTTTGTTAATGTCAGTGTTTTATATTTTTGTAGGTAATTATTCATTTCTTCTATACATATACCCATAATATACATATGCATATGTATATTCAATTTTGTCAGTATGTAATTCCTTTGAGGTTATGATAATTATTTTTATTCCATATCTGCCCTGATGCCATCTTATTCATCTTTTATTTTGTTAATTTGATTTTCCTCCTTTTGGTCAGGGTAACTATTTATTTTTGTGTTAATCTTTTCAGAGAGCCAGCTTTTAATTTTCTTAGTAATTTCTGCCCTTTTTTTGTTTGTTTTTTTGGCAGGGCAATTGGGGTTAAGTGACTTGCCCAAAGTCACACAGCTAGTACATGTGTCAAGTGTCTGAGGTCGAATTTGAACTCAGGTCCTCCTGACTCCAGGGCCGGTGCTCTACTCACTGCACCGCCTAGTTGCCCCTGATTTCTGCCCTTCTTTGAGCTAGTCCTTTGTTGTTTTTGTTTGTGTACTTAGTCCATTAATGCTTTCTTTTTATTTTGTTAATATATGGTTTCAGATATATTTTGCCTCTGAGGACTGCTTTATTGGCATGCCCCCAATTTTGCTATTTTTCATTATTATTTTTCACTGTTATTCATTTGTTTTGTGCCTTGGATCATTCATTACACAGATTGTCATTAAATCTTTCTTTAAATTTTCATCTTTTGCTGCTGTTCTCCTCTGTCAAAAACTATCTTAATCATGTAAAAGGTGTAGTGTTTGGTTTTTTTACATTGATTTTTGTTGCTCTGTATCCTGTCACATGATCTGATTTTTGTTTTGTTTTGCTTTTTTGTTGTATGTATAATGTGGTACTGAGAAATATGTATTTTCTTTAATGTTTTGTAGAAAATACCATAAATCTTCCACACCTAACTTTTACTGTCTATTCTGGTCTCTAATTTTCTTTTTGTTTAGCTTTCTGTAAATTTATCCACTTTTGAGAGAGGAACATTAAAGTTAATTACAGTTGGCCTTTTAAATTCAGTTGTGATGCTTTTTTTTTGATTTATATGTAATACCATTTGTTGCGTATGCATTTAGTATTGATATTGCATATTGTCTGTGATTTCTTTAAGCTTAGTGGAATTTCTCTGTTTGTCTTTTTGAGAATTTTTATTTTTATTTGACTGATAAAAAAGTTGCAAGACCTTTTTTGAAAACACCTCATGCACAGTAAATTTCATTCCAGCCTTTCATTTTTATGTTGTTACTGTCCTTATTGTTTGATAGTAGCATCATAGATTTAGAGCTAGAACGAACTAGAGTTCAATCCCTTTTTTTCCAGATGAGGAATCTGAAGCCCAGAAATGTTGAGTGCTTTTCCTAATGTCACACAGGTATTTACTGTCATGTTTCTTGTAAGCAGCAAATTGTTGGGCTTTATTTTCTTGTCCGTTTGGTCACTTTTGTTTTATCGGGTTGTTTAATCTATTCACAATTACAGTTATGATCATTAGACTTGTATTTTCCTCTCCTACACAGGTTTTTAATCCCTTTCCTCTTTTAAATCAGAACCTTGTCCCTCTGGTTAGTTTGCTCAGATTACTTTGATGTAAAAATTAATGCCTACTACTCATTCCCATAAGCACCCCCTTCCCCTCCTTTTTCCCTGCTCTATGTCAAGTTCCTTGAATTTATTAAAAATTTTTAACGTATCTTTTAATTTATTTATCTGTCCTTCCTCTTCCCTTTTGGTGCAGAATATTGCCACTACCCTCTCTCTGTTTGTTATATTCCAAGACATTTTAGTTTACTTTGTCCTATTCATCCACAAGAATTTATTACCTAAATATGTGCCAGAGTCTACTCTTTACGAAGCTTGTGTTCTCTTAGAGTAAGGTTGAGGGAGGAGAGCAGGCAGGAACAATATGTACATAGAAAACAAAATACAAAGTAGTTTTAATAGTGAGAACACCAGCAGCTGGTGGGGATGAGGACATATTTCCTGTAGGAGTTAGGTGGCTGAGTTTTGAAGGGAGCAAGGGATTCTATAAAGCAGAGGTAAGAGGAAGATGAACAGGGGAACAGCCTCTGCAAAAGAACAGAGATAGGAAATAAGATGTTCCTATATGTGGGATGAACAGGTAATTTGTACTAGAAGATAGAGCATGTGTGAAAGAGAGTAATACAATAAGCCTGGTGACGTAAGATAAAGCCAGATTGTGAAGGGTTTATTTCCTTCTTCTAGTCTATTCCAAATTTTATTCTCCAGTTCATTAATCAAACCTGTATTTGTTACTTTTTTATTCCCTTTATATCTCTCATGAGAGTAGAACTCCCTTCTCTATTAATTTCTATTATGTTAAATTTGTAGATCCATCCCCATTTTCCTTTTTTTCTTCTGTGTTTAATTCAAGAAGTAGGCAGTATCAAATGGAAGCAGTATTGTATGGTGGGTATCACCATGTGTCCCACATGAACTTACCATGACTATTCACCACTTCTGGCATCAAGTTATCTGAGCTCTAATTTTATGTACTCCCTTCCATACTTAACACTCTTGAGGACTCATATATCATACTTACACAGGTTCAGCCACGTCTCTTCCCTACTCGACAAACTCAGTAGCTCCCTATTGCCTCCAGGAGCAAATACAACATGCTCTGTTTGGAATTCAAAGCCCTTTATAAGCTACCCCTGTCCTACCTTGCCAGTCTTCTTACTCCCTACCACGTACTCTTTGATTCAGTGGTACTGACCTCCTGCCTGCCTGTTCTATGAGCAATACATTACATCTCTCAGCTTCTGGCTGGCTGTCTCCCATGCCTGGAATGCTCTCTCTTCTCAACTCCACCTTCTGACTTCTCTGGCTTCCTTTAAGTCCCAACCAAAATCCCATCGTTTACTGGAAACTTTTCCCAGCCCCCTTAATTCTAGCACCTTCCCTCTGTTAATTATTTCCCACTTATCCTGTGTATAGCTTGCTTTTGTATATATTTGTTTGCATGTTGTTTCCCATTAGATTGTAAGCTCCTTGAGAGCAGGGACTGTCATACCTCTTTCCGTATCTCTAGCACTTTAGCACAGATCTTGGAACATAGTAGGCACTTGATGTTTATTGATTGGTTGATACCTTTTTCTGGGGTAGAATGCAGTTCTTGGAGGGCACAGCGTTTTTTCAAAAAAAGTGGTTTCCTAGTGTTCAAATATTCCCTAGACAAAATTCATTAACAGGCCCCATTGCCTTAACAGACATAAACCTCCCTCTTCCCCAGTATTTGTAGATTCTCTTTCTTTTTCTCTGAAAGGGCAAGCTCAACCTTCTATTCATCTTACCCCAGTGTTTTATCTTACCCACAGCCATCACTCTTGTTGAAAATTACTATCCCTGTGGACTGGTTGGAAGTCTATCTCCAGTGCCCCTCTTTCTCATACCTTCCTTCTCCCTATTGGTGACATTTCCTACTGTGTTAACCCTTCTACAGAATATTCTGATTTTCTTATTGAGGAGTGTGGGATTTAGTGCAAGGAGTATTAAATCAGTTCTTCCTTTCTTTTGATCTTTAAATTCCCTTTAAATTTATTGGGTATTGGGTCTTTTTCCTCCCCAGTGATCTTTATATATGTTTTTTCCTTCTTCCTCGTTCAGCTTCTCTCTTTTTTTAAATAGTCTCTAGACACAAGAGAACCATTTATACTTAGTTTTTTTCTTGATAATTGTATTTTGTTATCTTCTGTTTCTCTGGTTAGTAAGTCAACATTCTTCTCACCTCTGAGTTTTTTCTCAGGACTGCCTCAAATTTCTCTTGTTGAAGGCACTACTGTTTTTATAATAATTAGATTCAACTTTATAGGATACAGTATTTTAGATTGCAGCTTGAGCTCCTTAGCTTTTTTCCCTTCATTCTATTCTTCAGTGTTTTGTGGTTTGAAAGATCCTCTGATTGTCTTTCTCTTTCAGTAGTGAACTTCTTTTGGAGGTTCCATGTGATAGCCCTCCTTTCCCTCCTGACTTCAGGTTTCAAAACCACGCCTCTGCAACTTTCTCATCCCAGTTCTTCCCCTTGGACTAGGACCTGGGAAAATCCGACTATCCTTAAGGCTTTCTTGCCTTAAGTAGCCCTCTGTCAGGCCACTCTCCCAATGATGAGTTATTCCTGGAGCTTATCTTCTATTGGAGGGCCCAGACAGGCTTTCCTCCTCTACTCCCAACCACTCTGCTCTTCAGACGCCTTTTATTTCTTGTCTCCTCCATGAGAATGTAGGCTCCTTGAATACAAAGACTCTCTTTTTTGCTTACGTTTGTTTCCCCAGTGCTTATCACAATACCTGGCACTTACTAATGCTTAAGCATTATCTTGCTTTCTTCCTTCTTGCCTTGCTTCATAGCTAAAGATCCTTTTTTTTTGGCTGCTTGCAAAATATGTTATGTTATAGAAATTGTGAAATTTAATAAAGTAGTGCATTGGGTTCTTAAGCATGAGTTTTTTCATAAATGGCAATCCGTGGACTCAGTCAGCATTTAGTTGTGTCTGTTCAGAAGTTCTGGGCAATTTACTTACATTAATTCCAACCTGTAGATATACAAGTTTAGGGATTTGTCATGTTCTTCTTCTGGAAGACCTATTATGATCATTGTAATCTTTGCGCATCCTGTCATCAGTTGCTTTAACTTGAAGAGAATTGACTTGTTCTTTTAAAATTGTTGCTTTTTGCATCACCTGCCAGATTTCCTTCTACTTTTAATTTTTTTTGTTTCAGATGTCATTTGCTCTGCATAGTGTTTTCTAATTTTTCTAACCTTTTTTAACTTCTTTAATCCTGCACGGAGAACTCTTAATTTAAAATGTTTTTCCTTTTCTGAACTCTTCTGAAGTTTCTGTTGTTTCATGATCTCTGGAGAATCCATGGAGCTTTATTTTCATCAGGAATTTTTGGTTCATTTTCCTTTATAGCATAATAGTGGTTTGTTGTGCTCTGGCCTCTCTTAGATTTTTATTCATTTTTCCTTCTCTCTTTTTTTATCTGATTGAGAGTTGGTTTATATCCAGCTTTTATCTCTTGGTTTTCTGATTTTTCATCCTTTCTTTTATGTCTCTAGTAGCTTGATTTTGGTTTCCCTCATCATTTTTTATATAGACTCCAAAAACTAAGCCTCATCAGTCTCCTAGCATAGTGTGGGGGACCCCTTTGGATTTCTGATTGCCTTTCCCTCATTCACAAAAGTTATTTCCCCTCTAGCCACCTCAGCAACTTCCGATCTTTTTGTCCCAACCCCAAGGGCTTCTCTCCCTTACCTTCCCATGGCCAAGTAGAATCATTTTTTTGCCATCCCTTTTTGACCATATTGGTGGAGAGTGATTCAATACTAAAGTAGGCAGAACCAGGAAGAATATATAGAGTGACTGAAATAATGTAAATCATGAGAACAAGAAAATGAAACCTAATGCTGTGTAATGACAATGAGCCAGTGTGGCCCCAAAGCAGAGATAGAGAGACGTAGCTCCCTCCTTTCATTGAAAGAGGGTAAGGGCCAATGGTAGAGAATGAGGGTATACAATTAGATATGATGGTAGGTTTTGCTTAATTGTTTTTATTCCTTTGTTAGAAGGAAGGTTGAAATGGAACTGTTAGGTGGCAGGCTATGTTTGGAAGTGGCATCATGGGTATTTTTTAAAAAATGATAATATGTATGACTCATGGGTAAAACCTTCCTCTGATGTCAGATGGTAGGGAAGAACACTAAAAATGTAATGTGGTTGGCTATTCAAACTTACACAGACATAATTTTTTTCTGAGCAATTACCTGTGTTACCAATGTGAAGCAGGTGTTCGTTACAAGTAAAGCCAATCAATAGAAAAGGGTCTAGGGAAACGGTTATTGTTATTGCCTTAGTTCAAATCTGCCTTTTTTGATTTTGCTTCTAAAAATGACTTACCTGCGAGTCTGTAATGTCTAGGAAACATTTCTAATGTCTTGGAATTATTCTCATGGTTTGACAAGGAAGATATTTTGTGGAGACCATACCACTGGTATAGGAATAATACTAAGGAAAATCCTTTTCTTAAGATAGAGGTCAAACTTCTCTGCCTTTACTGCATGGGCATTTCATCTTAAAATTTTAAATTAAAACTAATCATGTGCAAACAGAAAATGTTTATTATACATGATAACGTAAATCCATTTAAAATTGGATTTTAGTAGGGGTTTTTTTGTAGTTTTCTAATATCACTAAAAATCCCTCCCTCATTAGCATTGGTTTAGATAGAAAAGTTTAAATATTGTGCATTTAACATTAACATTTAACATTATTCATATGTATTTGATCCAAGTTATATTAAAGCACAATTGAAATCACTTGTCTAGAAGACATGATTTGATTTTTTCCCCCCAATAAAGTAGTCTTGATTGATTAATTTGAGAGAATGTGTGTGTGTGTTTTTTGGTGGTGGGGTGGGGGGGGAGGCAGGGCAGTTGGGGTTAAGTGACTTGCCCGAGGTCACGCAGCTAGTGCTTGTGTCAAGTGTCTGAGGCCGCATTTGAACTCAGGTCCTCCTGACTCCAGGGCTGGTGCTGTTTTGCAGTCTTATACTATGCATAAGAATTGGGTGGCCTACATTGGAAGCAGGTTTTGTTCTATCTCAGAGAGCAAAAGCTGCTGTGTTCCCTTCTGACACAATGATGAAAGGAGAGAAATGAACACTTGTTTTTACCAAGCTACAAAGTTATATTTCCCCTTAAAACAATGCTGTTTATTAATTTTTTTAAATTCCCAGGCTAGCTTATTAAAAAAAAAACACAATAACACAACGGAGCCTGGAAATATGAGGAAAGGCGATAGAGAAAGAAAGTGGGAGAAAAAGTATCTTGTCTTGTAACAAGTATGGCTCTGCATATTATTTTCATTCATTCAGTTTGTGAATTCATTGACATGGATAAGCAGAAGGGCATTTCAGGGAACAGTAGAAAGAATACTAAATACAGTGAGAATTGGATTATAATCCCAACTCTTCCACCATTAGTTATATGGCTTTGGAGACTTAATTGATTTTTTGGGGCCTCAGTACTTCTTTGTAAAATGAGTATTGCATGATCTTTCGATTCATTTCTAGCTTTGACGTTCAGTGATTCTAAAGAACAAGAGGAAGAAAACTCCGTGAAGGGTGTTGATATTAGGTGATTCAGCTGAAAAGTGAAATTGCCTTGCCAATGTTAAATAATTATCATAATTTCTCCTTTGGTGGCAGAGAATGAAGGGAAAATTAAAACTTAACTTATTTATATTGGTAGAGTCTAAAATATTAAATATTGGCAAAAAAAATTTATGCTTTGTAGGGAATGTGGGCCCTTTCCAAACCTGTAGATAGCATTGCCATAAGAAGGAAACCCTAGCTTCTATAATTTCACAGCATAGGAAGCCCAACAGACTACACTGTCTCCAGGATATAAATATAACATTGCTTCCTATTTACAAATATTGAATCCCTATTTTTTTTTCCAAAAGCCTAAGGGAACTTCCTGTTGTCCCATAGTTCTGGGGGTATAAATTGGGATTCCCTGCCTCAGACTGAGTGGGCAAGTCATTGCAATTACTGGTTAAACACCTACTATATACTTAGCATTACATTGTCTTAGGGTGGTACCAAAGTAGTAAATGGCATGGTCCCTTTCCTCAAGTAGTTACAAATTAGTTGAGCAGGCAAGCATGTGCACGAGGATCTGGATTTGTTAAGGAGGAACATGACTTCTATTTTCAAAAAGCATCTATTTCACTTTTACTTAACAAATGATTGTTATGTTAGTATTTTATTAAAAGTCCACCTTGGAAAGCAGTATTTTAGACTTGCTGTTTTCCTTATTTTATTTTGTATTAGAGATGTTTGTTACTATTTTGGAAAATATAAAGGAGAGAGGAATGGAACATATAATACATTTCTTTTATTGAGAAGTTTTCAAATGACCTTGTATCTCTGATTTTTGTAGTGTATTTAAGGCTGTCCATTTTAGCTGAAATAGAACTAAACCTTTCCACCATGTTTCTTTATAAATCATAAACTTCACTTGTTGACTAAAATGAATTTTAAAATCATTTATTAAGTACTTATCAAGCACTGTGCGAATTGCTGGAGATAGAAATGAAAAGGGCAAGAGGTAGACAACATACAGGGGTAATGGTGGCCAGAGAGAGACACTTTAATCCGGAAAGTTGTAGGAATGATGAATACAGTGATAAGGGGAGTAGATTGACTGTCCCTTTCTAGGAACAGTGGCAAAGCTGATTTAAAAATACCTTTCAGAACTGGGAAAGTGGTGGGTTAGCTCCAGCAGATGGCCAGGGAATAGGTAAATGTGGTCTTGTGAATTTGATGCAATTTGTGGGCATAAGTGGTTATGTCTGTGAATTTGGTGGAGGGGGGTAGGGTGTTTTGTTCTTCTTAATATTAACTTATACATTTTAAAAAAATTTCAGGTATGGTGTAAGTCCAGAGAATATTATCCTGTATGGTCAAAGTATTGGAACTGTCCCTACCGTAGACTTGGCATCTCGATATGAATGTGCAGCTGTAATCCTTCATTCCCCTTTGATGTCTGGTCTACGAGTGGCTTTTCCTGACACCAGGAAAACATACTGCTTTGATGCTTTTCCAAGGTAGGTATGAATTCATAAGTCAGATACTAATAATGCTAACCAACAAATATTTGGCACCTGATATATACGAAGCACTGCACAGGATACAAAGAAGTAGAAGATGCTGCCCCTGACTTAAGAATCTTGCATTTAGTTGGAAAGACAGAAACTCAAGAAAAATTATGTGACAAGGTGTTAGTATATGATTATTTGCCAAATGAGTGGTAGAGATTTTAAAACTCAACCCACTACTCATCATAGCTATTTTAGGACATGTGCACTAGTAGTTATGAAATACCAGTTTGTTTATTCAGTGCAATACATACTTATTTATGCCAATGAGTAGCCAAAATGTTAAATGAAATAATGACCACATTGGTAATAGAAGGTAGGAATAATTGTTAAAAGGCTTAATTTTGAATTCCCTTTTTGCCACTTACTATTTGACTATTTGACCAAGTAACTTTACTTCTTTAAGACTCAGCTTCCTCATCTGTAAAATAGGCATAATAATCTTGCTAATGCTTGCCTTGCAGGATTGGTTGCTTGATAAACAGCTGCATACTATGTAATCAAAATTTACCATTATTATAATTAATATTTATGCAAATCTTTTTAACTGTTACTTTCAACTTCTTCCTAGATTTTTTTATCAGAATTGCTGACTAGTAGATTTTTCACCTCCCATTTCATCCAAAATCCCTGAACCAATGAGGAACTTGATCATCCAGAGATATTCTGGACACCAGGGTGATCCCAGGCCAGGTTAAATTTCAGAGAGCTCCTGACACTCATCGTTTGTATTGTCCCACCCATTTCCTAGAACATAACTAAAACCATAGGGCTGCTACAGACCTGTATCCTGTATCAAGGGAAATAAATACCTTACCGTCTTATTGTCAACTAATGGGAGCAAAAAGAAGTGAATAAATTAATCTTAAAACTTAAGGTGCCAAACAGTTTTCTTGAATTGTTGAGTAGTTTTCATGTAATTCAAAACAACAGTATGATTTCTGTCTAGATTAAGAGATGTATTTTCATATTTTTAAATAATAGTTTTCTCTCTGGAAATTTTCAATGCAAGATTATATAATAATTGAGCTAGGTATGCCAAAGTACTGTGTTCAAAAACAAATTAAAAAACCCTAGAATCTTACGGTACTCTATGGCTTGCTTCTTTTTAATTGATTCTTTAATTGCTATCATTATGCGATGAGTTACTAGAATATTGGAAGATCATTTATTCAGTTATGTGAGTACATAGGCCTCAGGCTACTTTAATCATACAATTCTGTATTCAACTTTGATGAATTTCACTTATGTATAGTTTCAATTATGTATGTTTGTATAGTTTACACTAGGACTGAATGAATATTTAATGACAGTCTTGTCTGTAGATTTCTAACTCCAGGATGGTGTGGCTGGGAATGCCCATAAGGCTGTTGTTCATTTTATATATGGTATTACATGCTGTTAAGTTGGCAGTTAGAAGCTACTTAAAAAAATTTTTTTTACAATATTTATCTTTATGAAGAAATGTCATTACTACCTAAATGTGAAGTGACTAGTTTTTTTCAAAAATTTAACTTAAAAATGTCACTGTAATGAATAAAAGTAATGTTTGGTTTTTGTAATGACTCATAGGAGCCTTATTCCTTTAAATTTAAACAATTAATTTTTCAAGAGTTTTCTTCCCCTATTCATATTAGAAGCGTCTCCTTCTTTCAGCAATATTAAGTAAAAATAGGCCAATTCTAATGCCATAAATTTTCTAAGCTGGAAAACTTCAAATCATTTGAAGTTTGATTTAATTTTCCTATTTTCCATGTTTACTTTTGACATTTTACTTAGTGTTCCTTGCTCGCCAACATGTTTAGTTCCAAATTCTTTCCTTATGTCAGTTTTCTGTGTGTGCACACATGTATGTGTCTGAATGTTCAGGTCTGTTTAGAAAGACAATTTAAAATTTATTTTTGTTAAAATAAGAATTTATTTTTAGTTGTCTTTTATTTTCATCTTTTTCTTGGGTTTAGAATCATGTAGCAGCTAAATCAATTTCACATTAATCATTTGTCCAAGGACCTCTAGACAGTTTATTCCTTACCCCACATGATTAAGCAATCATGGGTACATGGAATAAACTCAGTCAGTAAATTCTGAAATGAGTAGAATTGATATCTCCAGTACTTAAAATTTCTAGAACTTCAATTCTAGAAATGAATGGAGAATTCTAGAAATAGAAGTAAATTTTGCAAACCCATTTCTAAACTGTAGATATGAAACTAGGGCAAGTTTGGTTTTTATATGGCAATATAGCCGATGGAGATTCGTGAACTTTGACAATTTTTTATGATTTCTCAAAGTATTATATTAAAAAATGACCATTTTTTTGGTGAGTAGTCATTAAAGGATACCTGATAGTTTTTTGTAGAACTTTAGAACATATGACTCATCTTTGACCACTTTCTGGTAAATCTTTCATAATAAGTACTATCCACACAGATGATTCCAGTGTTAACCCCCTTTTTGGTAGCTTTGGAGAGGCCAAAGGTGAAAAAAGTAGATTGTAATAGATTTGTTCTCTCCCTGTTGGGGAGTCATTCTCTGTTCTTGATTTATACAGTGTGATTTGGCTAATGAGACTAGTTTTGTAAAGAGTGTGAAGTAGAATTAAAATAGTCCCATTGGGAAGCCTTACGCTTAATTCAATGACACTGCCATTCCTCTCATCATTTTTGGAACAACTCTTTTGGGAATGTCTTTAATGCATGTGGTATATTCTTCTGAATTGTCTCAGCAGAGGCAAATTTTCACCTTTTGAAGTTGAATTTTACTTTTGGAAACAGCCAAAAATCATTTGGAGCCAAGTCTGATAAATCAGGTGCATTGAATTGTTAATACACTCAGGGATCTGAAATGAGGCCTCACTCTCACTGGCAACGATTTTCTTCTATGGTTTATAAACTAGTTTTGAAGGGAGTTCCAAAGAAGGAAGTATAATATTGTCTGTTTTTTTGGTGGGTTTTGGGGGCAGCATGTTGAAATAATTGTAGGGGTCCAACATTCATTTGAATCTGTATGTCTATATAAAAGGCAGTCATTACTTTGTAAGGCAGGTATCAATAAACCCAAGATGTCACTTTACAACTTTAATTTTCTGACCTCCTTTAGAAGTTTTCAAAAGGGAAAAGAAATTTCATTTGTGTATATGTTAATTTGCCAACAAATTAAAATATTTTCTATATATACATGACTAATTTCTTGTTTCCTCTCTTTTACAGCATTGACAAGATATCTAAAGTAACCTCTCCTGTTTTGGTAATTCATGGTACAGAGGATGAGGTAATAGATTTTTCTCATGGTCTAGCAATGTATGAGCGATGCCCACGAGCAGTAGAACCCCTCTGGGTAGAAGGGGCAGGGCATAATGACATAGAGCTTTATGCACAATATCTGGAAAGACTAAAACAGTTCATCTCTCATGAACTCCCCAATTCCTGAAGAAGGATACTTGATTTTACCTCATTTACTGTGAATGGAAGAATTATCTGTTTTTGCACATGCTTTAAACTGGATAGCTGTAATGGCTTTATAACTATGAAGAAATGCCCTATCTTTAGGGTATTCTAATCAAATATCTGATGAAATTTCAGTCTTTTGTATGTGGAAATCAGTCTATAATGCACATAATGTGATAAACAGCTGTAACTTTTCAGCTTCATTACCTTGGAGAAAGTGAAATGATAGCTGAACATGGGGACACTTTTCTAGTGCTACATGAAATATCCCACGGTCAGTTTTCTCTTATGTCTGATCATTTATGATTCTTTCATGCAAGACTTTTTTTTTAATCCAATGTTCTCAGTATTTGAAATACTGCTTTTGTCTAACTACAGCTTCTACTAAATGGATTCTTGGCTTTGATCTAAGGGAGTAGTGTTTAATTTGTGAATTTTTTAGCTTTGGTATTGTAACTGGAAAGTTTATCAGGATGAAATTTTCTCTCTCAATAATTCCTATTAATGTACTAATCGTCTTCCCCAAGCAAACCATTCAAAAGATTACTTTTTTTCCTAAAATGTAGGAAATAACATGATGGAGTTATCACCGACATATTTTATCAACTGTAACTATATAAATATAACTGGAATATTCTTAAAGAAAAAATAATGAAACTAAATGTTTTTTTAAAGTGTAAATTTATTACTAGCAAACAGTTTTAATATTCAAATTGTCTGATTGGTCTGACAAAGAGCCATAGCAGACTTTCCTTCTGTAAAGCATTCCTTGTAGACTTTTTAAAAGGATTGTACATATTTGAATTTACATTGTGCATAGATTCTTAATTGGTAATTTTCATTTAAGTCTAGTTACAACAACAAACTGCAAAATTCTTGTTTGTAAATGATTGAATACATTTTGTTAATATGTTTTTATCCCTGTTATTTTGCTATTAAAATTTTTATAATATTTCCAAGATAAAAAATAAATTATACATTTATGTTTTGATGAATTTATGTAATTAAAAGTTTCACTAAACTAATCTTAGTTTAGAAGTCATTTGGTTTTTGACACTGGAATGGCACAGAATATGCATCAGAAATGCAAGACATTTAAAATTGTTACACTACTCATAGGTTGGGGGTTGGGATTTTTTTTTGTTGTTGTATGTGTTTTTTCCCCAGATTTAAAAGGCCTTAAATGTACTGTAAGCAAGCCTCAGAATGTTGTAAAATTTGATTGGGGTTGATTGCCACTTTGTGTACTGTTGCTTAATGCAACACAGTGGTTGTAATGGAATAAAGGATGCATGGATTAGAGCATATTGACTGGTGTGATTTTCCTTTATCTTTGTTTAAAAACTGAACAGTGGTAAGGTAAGAATACATTTTGTTGGACTTGGAAAAAAATGTGTCAAAGTTTATTTTGTTTTGTGTCTTTTGAAGCTTTCAGGCTTCGCTATCCAAGATATTCTATGCTGGGCCTCTGGCCCAAAACAGTAAAGTTGCTCACTTGAAGGGACCTAACAGATAGTACAGCATAAATTTAAATGCTCACTTTTTCTCTGCTGTTGTCACTCTTTGGACCTATGCTGGGCTTGCACAAGGTGGAAGTGATTCTTTTCTTCCCAGCATTCAGAAGGAGAATTATTTTATATATCTGGGTATGGGTGTGTATAGCTTCTTCAATTTTGTGACCTAGGCTTATCTGTAATAATCTGGGGGCAGGCCTAGAATGCCAGTTTTCAGCATGTAGAAATTAATTTTCTCGAGAACTCTGCTAGAAGAGAAATAGAGGGAAACTCTTGTTCCAAAAAGGTCATGTTTATAGCATCCCTAGTTTAAAAAAAAGCTTAAAGTAATAGGTTAATAGTCTTCAAAGATCTTGGGATTTCAAATTATTGAAGGCCTTTAATAATAATGAATTAAGGGCGGCATTCATTACAAGATCTGATGACAATATTAGCATAATAATGACAATTCTTATGGTTGTGTTTTGTGATCCTTCATATTAGCTACTATAATTACTGAAAGATAAAAGCAACTCTCTTCTAGTTAAGGAAGGTAATAGATAGTATAATTAGACAACTAGATCTCAGGAAATCATTTTTATCTCCAAGTAGAAAGAAAAGAACAAAAGATGAATTTCTGTTTATTTCTTTATAAACCCAACCAAAGTTAAGATTTTAAATTTTGTAAACCCTACTGATGCTTGTCAGGACTAATAGAAAAACTCAAAATATTTCCTTTTCAAAACATTTCACCTACTTTTTGGCTTGTGAAAGAAAAATTCAGAGCCTCTAAACCTCTAAAATACTGGCAGAGAATGAAGAGTTAAAAAACTTAATCAAGTTTGGGATAAAAAGAATTGAAAGTACTTTCATTGAAGAGCTATTGTTTTACTGTAACTTCTATTCATATGCCACCCCTCTTGTTACTTCACTTTTTTAGCTACCTGCTGACCCTATGTATAAATTTCTAAAGATGAGCAAAGTAAAATATGATAGAACAATATCTTTTTTCTCGCATTTTTCAGATGAGAAGTTCAGGTCACAGACTATAGTTAAATACATTTCTATTTTTCCAGATTTTTATTCTTTATATTTCTTAGCTCTGGTTAAGTTGTTTTTATCTAGTCTGTGTCTCTACACTGAGTACTAGTCCCACATCATGAACTGCCTGTTAGACATTGAAAACTGGCTGTTCCTTAGACCTCTTACATGCCAAGCGTCCAAGACAGAACTCATTATCTTCCACCCCACAGCTCACTCTTCTGAACTTCATTATTACTGTGGAGGGCACCACTATCCTTCCATTGATTTAGGTTCATAACCTCGGCGTCATCCATGACTTGCTGCAGTTATACCACGTATCCATTCAATTGACACATCTTGTCATTTCCAACCTCCAGAGCAACCTTTACTTGTAACCCCTTTCTTCATTCACATAGCCATCATCCTGATTCCAGCTTTCATCACCTTTTGTCCAGACTTTTGTAATAGCCTCCTCACTGGTCTCTTCCATTTGGTCTCTCACCTCCTCTGCACTACCAGCATGGTTTTCCTAAAGCACGAATCTGACCATATCATACCCCCTACTCAACTCCAGTTGATTCCTGTTAACTCTGATCAATTATAATTTCCTTTGACAGGTAGAACTTTCCCAGTCTTATCCCTTACTAACTTTCAGATCTCCTAAAATGCTATTGCATTTCATGGTTGAATCACACTGGCCTGTTCCTCACACGAGTTGCTCTGTCTTCCATATCAGTACCTTTACACGGGCTGTTCCCCATGCCTGCAGTGTGCTTTTTCATCATCCCTTCCTTTTAACTTCCATGGTTTCTGTCAAGATTCAGGCACCCTCTACATAGTAAGCCTTTCCTGATCCCCTCGACAAATATCGTCTCTCTCTCAAGGCTGCCTTGTTTGTCATGTATACATACATTCCTATATGTGGACATAAATATACATTCACACACACGTATATAGTTGTTGAGTCATTTCCAGTTGTGTCCAACTCTCTATGACCCCATTTGGAGTTTTCTTGGCAAGAATCCTGGAGTGGTTTGACATTTCCTTCTCCAGCTCATTTTATAGATGAAGAAACTGAGACAAATAGGGTTAAGTGACTTGCCCAGGGCCACACAGCTAGTAAGTGGCTGAGACCAGATTTGAACTCAGGTCTTCCCAGCTCTAGACCCAGCACTCTATTCATTGTACCTCTTAGTGCTCACTCTCTCATACTCTCCTTCCCTCCGTCTCCTCCCACCTGCCCCGTATGTGTATATATACATATGTGTGTATCAGTCTGTCAAACTGATCGTCTGCTATGTTCCAGGTGCTGTGCTGAATACAAGAGGATACAAAGTCAAAAGTGAGATAATTCATGCCCTCAAAGTGCTTGTATTCTAACAGGGGCAGGGAGGATGTACATATCTAAGTTCACAGAGGGTAGATAGAGAGGCATGTAATATGTACCCAGAGAATGTATCCCCCTTTAAGAATACAAAGACCTCTGAGTTCTGGTTGTATTAGTCATTTACATGTTATTGTATTTAATCAGATTTGTTTTCCCCTAATTCCCATCTAAGATCTGTCACTAAGAGTGAAAGTTGGAAGGTAAGAGAGTACTAGAGGAAATAAGTAATTGGGTGAATTGCTATAATGGAGCATTAGGAAAATAGAGGAGGGTGTTGGAAATCATTAGGAGGAAGAAAGGCTCCAAAAACCCATCTTCCCAGTATGTTGTCTAGGTTTGGGCATCTACCCATGAAAAGGGATGAGATTACTTCCTATTTTACCATATACAGTAGCCCCACATTCCTAAAATCTGGAACTCAGGTTACTATTATTTATCTTGTAGAATAATAGATTATTAGAGCTGCATAGGCCCAAAGAGATCGTCAAGTGTAATCCCCTCATTTTCATGTGAAGAAACAGGTCCAGAAAGACGTGACTTGTCCAATTCATGATTGTTCAGCAATATTATGATTTAAACTGATTTTTGGGGACTAGCATGGGAGTCTAACCATATAAGATGATTTTAATGGGAAAATAAAGTTCCAAGAGTTATAAATTGGCTTTTAGAACATAGCCCTCTCGAGAAATGGGTTATGCCTGGATGATTTTAATTTCTTTAGTATAAGATTGAGATTTAGAAGTGGAAGATTAGTGCAGCTACAGATGAGGAAACAGGCATAAGTTAGGTGATTTGAGCAAGGGATGGTGATTCAGATTTTAAGCAGCAGAGCCAGGATTTGCAACATTAAATCCAATGTATTTTCTACTGTAGCACATTCTTTTCCCTTTATTGTTTGTCCATAAATTTAAGGGAGAACTGCAAAATTCATTCAGAAATAAAAGTGAATGCAATGCTTATCAAAAAAAAAGCCCCTTTGTATCAAAAGAAGAGAGTGGGGTGGCTGTCCCTTCAAGGGGCTATCATTATTCTCAGGGGAGTTCTGGCCTCAAGCTCCTAGCTAAAAGCCTGGGAATTCTCTCTACGTAATAGCCTTATGCTTGTAGGCACCCACAGCCCAAGTGGCTAAATAAGAATGATTTTTAACTCTCTATAAACAGAAGCTAATAAAGTTCAGGTGGGCACACTGTTCAGTGAATGGAGAAGGCACACATGCCTGAGGATGACTCTGAAACTATTGTTAATGAGCCAAAGGCCAGCTGAACACACCTGCCTAAGTAAACAATACGCCTTCTCTTTCTCCCATCTTGGAATAGTAGTGTGCAGTAAGGACACCCTTGGCCACTTGTTATTAACATTTGGTCTCTCCCTACTGCTGCACACTAATGTGTCTAGGTGGGATAAGGGGAGAGGTCTGGAAATACTAGTAAGGTTCATATCAGACCTGTTTGCTGGAACTTAAGCCCTCCTAAGGACCAGTGGCCACACCTTATCTTCCCAGTGTTGTTTGTATAGTGATTTTCTCCCCACACATTCAGTTACAGCACATTCTCTCACAGTGGAGGTAAATGGCAACTCTTAAGACTGTTAAGTTGCCAAGAAAATGCTTTCAATCATTGGTAGAGAATTTCCTCACCCAACCTGGGGAGCATGGGGAAGCCCTGAAGCCAGGTGCCAAATGATTCAGTGTCTGCTGTGGGCTCCTCTCCAGTCAGAGAGAGGGAGGGGGGCGCCCAAAGGGATACTGAGCAGGTGAGAGTTTATGAGCTGATTTGATCTTGCAGGAGGCTAAGTTTTTCAATATATGGGTGGAGTCCAGGCAAGCAGCCAGGTAGGAAGAGCTAGCATTTGAACCAATCTCTCCAATTTCCAAATCAGCACTCATACTGCTGTTGCCTGTTGTATCTGACTGTAGTGAATCTTAAGAGTTTACAGAATGTAGGATGTTAGAATGTGCCCTTGGCAGGAGATAATAGAGCAAAGTAGCATGTATGAAAGGTAGATGGGAACAGAGTGCTTACTCTCAGCCTGCCAGACTCATTATGGGAAACTATGGTCCTTTTTAAGTGGGCACTGAAACCCACCAAACGAATAACCTTTTGATCCTGGGTGGAATGTGCCATAGTTATGAAAAGGCATGGAACTGATATGCAGAAAAGAGGGTATTATTTTTCTTTAGAGAATCTGCTTTTGAATGGCATGTCTATTAAAAATGTAATGCCCGGAGGATATAATGCAGGAGAATCTGCAGATACCCGAGAGCGACTTTCCTAGTCCAGAGAATGCTGAGGACACATAGATGAAGGACCTCCCTACAGGAGGAAGAGAAGAACTCTGCTTTTGTGCTGAGATTGGAGAAGATGCTACAAAGAGCTGTGATTTGGGATGTGCTACCTGTTCAGCACATGGACCACACCAGGCTGGCTCAGTTGTACCAGGGCATTGTCTAAGATGTGCTTTTAGTGCATTGGTGAAGTCTGAGCACAGGGAGCGGCCTCCCGGGTATTCACAACTAACGTAATCAAACTAACAGATAAAGACTTTGACCAGGTAGGTATGTGTGCTGAGGTAACAAAAAAGCAACCTCTCTATTGACAGTATGGGCCACTGGGTCCAAAAGAGAGCAATTCAGATCCATCAGATAATTTGGTAGAATCTATGAGCAACTGGGATAGAAGGTAAGGACCTCAAACAGTTTCTCTATGAACTTGTTGGTAACTTTAGAGCCATTACACAAAGGTAACTAGACCACAAAAGGTTCAAATCCATGTATTTGGTCTTAGTAGCAGTGTATAGTCAGTCATCAGTCAACAAGCTTATAGTAAGTGCTTACTGTGTTCCTGACACTGTGCTTAATGCTGGGAATATAAAGAAATGAGGTAATAGGTCCTAGACACTGCATCTCAAGGTGCCTGACAAATATCATCTCATTAGAAAGACAAGCATTCAATCCATTCTCTTGGAATAAATTGAGCAATTCCAAATTTTGAATGATGAAGATTCTATTTTAAACTGAATTATTTACAGATAGTACCATTTTCATGCCTCTAATCTTCATTCAAATTTGTCATCGTCAGTGCTTGACACAATGCCTGGCACATAGTAGGCACTTGATAAATACTTATTGACTGAATAATCATCCTTGACCTCAATCTATACAATATATACATATTGAACTGGGGAGGATATACACAGAATATAAGTAGGGAATGAAAATGGCAGATTAGTAGGATCTACAAAAATCTTTGGCTTAAAATTTTTAAATACATCTTTGAACATATATTACTCATCTGATCATGTCACTCCATTGTTCAAAACCCTTCAGCGGTGCCCCAGTGTCTACTGAATAACATTCAGACACATACATTTGCCTGGCAATCAAGGCCCTGCACAATCTGGCTCCACTCTTTCTAGCCTTACCTTTGCTGTTGCCTACTCCAGCAAAACTGAACTGCTGGCCATCTCCCATAAGTGTCCTTTACTTTTCCATTTCTGTACTTTGTTAAATGTTTTCCCAACACCTGGAATATCTTACTTCTCCTTTAAATTCCAATAGAAGTGCCATCTTCCCTATGAATCCTTCCCCTACCCACCTCCTCCCACCCCCATCATCACTAGTAATGATCTCCCTGTGTCAGAGTTCATATAGCACTTAGATTATACCTCTCAATAATAACTCACATTTATGTAAGTATTTTGAAGGTTATAAAGCATTTTCCTGACAACAGATAGTTGAAGTTGATAATACAAGTATTATCATCACCGCCATTTTATGGATGAAAATGAAGCCTAAAGAAGTAAAAATGACTTGGCCAAGTCACAGAGCAGAGATTTGAAGCCAGGGCTTCTGACTTCCATTTCAGTGTCTGTTCTACTCTGCCATGCTAATTCACACACAATATATTCCATTTCCTATAGAATTGTGTTCATATAATATGCCCCTTCCTAGGGTGTAAGCACCTTGTTTCATGCACTCTTTATTTCATGGCGATTTCATCTCCATTGCCTTGCATAACAGTAGGTATTTAATCTGAGAAGTGTTGAGTTAGGGGACTTAGAAGGGTCGGCGTTAGTAATGGCTAATGTTTGAAAGGAAATGATGCTAAGTAGCCAAAAAAGAAAATGAGATGGGAAGGCAGTTACAAAGTAAAATAAGTAAAATGGAAGTGAGTTTGGCAGGAAAGGTAGGAGACAAAAGAGAAACAGAATAGATGAGAAGCCAGAAAAGGACAAACTGAGTAGAAAAAACTTTACTATTGTCTGACTATTGCAACTATTATTTGTTGTTGTTAGGTTGTGTTTGACTCTTTGTGACCCCATTTGGGGTTTTCTTGGCAAAGATACTGGAGTGGTTTGCCATCTCCTTCTCCAGCTCATTTTACAGATGAGGAACCTGAGGCAAACAGGGTGAAGTGACTTTCTCAGGGTCACCCAGCTGACTGTGTCTGAGATCAGATTTAAGCTGAAATCTTTCTGATTCCAGGCCCAGTGCTCTATCCACTGTGCCATCCAGCTTTCCAGCACAATAATAGCTATTTCTTTATCTTGGCCTACCATTCAGCTGCATAGTGGTTATCATTATTATCTGTGTGGATTAGCAAGTAAACATTTTTAAAAAATATTTAGTTAGTTTTAGATTTCCAATATTCACTTTTATAAGACTTTGAGTTTTAAATTTTCTCTGTTTCCTTCGTCTCTCCCTCCCCAAGATGGCACACAGTCTGATTTATGCTATACATATACAATCATATTAAAATATTTCCGCATTAGTCATGTTGTAAAGAAGAATTGGAACCCTTGAACCATGAGAAAGAAAAAAAACCAAAGGGAAAAAAAAAAGAAAATGGTATGCTTCGATCTGTATTCAGACTCCATAATTCTTCCTCTGGATGTGGATAGCATGTTCTATCATGAGTCTTTTGGAATTGTCTTAGTTAATTGCATATTAGCAAGTAAATATTATAAATGCATCAAATGTTTTTATGGCTATGCTTCAGTATATCAAAGGATCTATGAGTTCATTTAAATTAAAAGGCTAAAGTATATCCCAAGAAGGGGAACACACAATAAAAAACACCAGAAAGCCAACAAATTAACAATCTTAAAATAATCCCCCAAAAAAAGGAATTTTAAAATCGGGGGAGAAACAGATAAATTAAAAATAAAAAGAATAAGCCTATAAACAAAGACATGTTTAAAGAATATGAACAAAATCAATAAACCATTAGTTAGCTTGATGGGAAGAAGGAAAAATCAAATTACTAAAATAAAATGAATAAAATTAATGGAGTGGAAATAAAGAAAATTATCATAAAACTATATACTACATATACAACTAGGTGAACACATGAAAATCTTTGATTTTGTAGGGGACTTCCTCCATCAAGGCAGATTACAGATCATCTGTAACTTGATAGATAAGTCCTAAAGAGGGTCTGAGTCACATTAGGTCCGGGTCCAATGTTATGTAGACAGAAAGTGAAAGGGGATTTGAACCCTGTCCTTTCTGACTCAAATTTCAACAGCGTCTATTCTCTATGCTACCCTGCCTCTATATGCACACTTATAGGGAGGCAAAACTGAGAACTCAAAGGCAATGGGTAATTGCAATAACTGCCCACCCCCCCCAAAAAAAAACCACAGCAAAAGAAGAAATAAAATCCAAAAAATCCAATTTCAGAGAAATCGAGCATTTGGCTACAAAAGAAAAATATCTCTATTCTATATGGATTTACTAGTTACTGTCAACTGTTTAAAGAGAATTTAGTAATCATGCTGAAAACTGTTGTTAACAAGGAAGTAAGGCACTGCTCCTTGTATGAGAGAAAGATGGTCCTGGTACCCAAATTAGGGGAGAATGAGAAGGGAAAGATAATTACAGACCAACATTACTAATGAATATTGGCACAAAAATTTAAATAAAATTAAAAGAGACTTCAGATCTCTGCAAAAATTCATTATATCAGAATAGTTTTATATCAGGCATACAAGGAGAGGTCAGTATTAGGAAAACAATATAATAAAGGAAATTAATAAAAAACCCCACAAGATTGATATGATTATATCAATATGTACCAGAAGCAAATAAACTCTTTGGAAAGAACAAAACACTCATTTATGTTCAGATATATTGGCTTTCAAGGGTCATTCCAGCATATGGTCTAATGCATATATCAAAAATAAGCTAGCATTGTTTTTACAATGAAGAAACACAGGAAGCCTTCCCAGTAAGTAGAGAAGTAAGGAAGAATGTCCCATCTCTCCACTATTCCATGGCATAGCATTAGAAATGCTAACTATAGCAATAATTTAAGAGAAAGAAATTAAGGGATGAAGTCTGATATGCTAGATATATAGGGAATTAATATAAATATACAAGACTGTAGTTCCTCAGAAAATGTGTTCAAAAGATACAAATCAATAATGTATAAGTGTTACAGATCATCCACAACTATACAAAACAATGCTCCAAATTGCTAATAATAAAAAAAAAATTTAAACATCTACTACCACAAAAATATAAATTTAAACATCTACTACCACTCAAATAGGCAAAGATGACAAAAGACAGTATTGGTCAATGATGAGGGACTCTGAAAAGACAGGCACACCAATACTCTGTTTATAGAGCTATGAATTGGTCTCTCCAGGAAAACAATTTGGAATTATTCAAGAAAATTTACCAAACTGTTCATAGCCTTTGGATGTGTACCTCAAGAATGAATGAATGAAAAAGCATGTATTAAATGCTTACTATGTACCAAGCACTATGTTAAGCAAAAGAGCTGCAAATTAAAAAAAAATAAGACAGTACCTGTTTTCAAGGGAATAACACTCTCATTGGGAGAGACACATAAGAGAGGTCCCTGGATGTTGAATGAAAATACTTGAAAATCTAGGGGCTCAACAGTGGTGCAGATGGCTAGGTGTAGGGGTCCTTAGGATGCACCAACAGCTCAGCAAACACGGCTTAGGGATCCGGAGGGTGTAAAATAGTAATGCCCACTAGCCATACCAGATATTAAACTGTACTATAAAGCAGCAGGCATCAAAACTACTTGGTACTGGCTAAAAGCAGAGTGGTGTATCAGTGGAATAGGTTAGGTACGCAAGAAACAACAGCCAATGACTGTAGTAATCTACTCTTTGATAAACCCAAAGAATCCAGCTTCTGGGCTAAGAATTCACTATTTCACAAAAACTGCTTAGAAAGATGGGAAATGGTATGGCAAAAACTGGGCATAAACCAATATCTTACACCGTATACCAAAATAAAGTCAAAATGGGTTCATGTTTTAGGAATAAAGGCTGATACTATAAGCAATTTGGGAGAGCAAGGAATAGTTTACCTGTCAGATTTATGGGAAAGGGAAGAATTCATGATCCAGCAAGAGATAGAGAGTGTTACAAAATGCAAGATGGATAATTTTAATTATGTTAAATTGAAAAGTTTTTTTGTGTAAACAAGGCCAATGCAACCAAGATTAGGAGGGATAAAGGCCTCATATCTAAAATATACAGGGAACTGAGCCAAATTTATAGGAATAAAAGCCATTCCCCAATTGAGAAATGGTCAAAGGAAAATCACTATTGATTAGAGAAATGCAAATCAAAACAACTCTTAGGTACCACATCTCTCCTGTCAGATTGGCTAACATGACAAAACAGGAAAATGATAAATGCTGGAAAGGATGTGGGAAAATTGGAACATTGTTACATTGTTGGTGGAGTTGTGAACTGATCCAGCCATTCTGGTAAGCAATTTGGAACTATGCTCAAAGGGCACTGCTAGGGCTATATCTCAAAGAGATCATACAAGTGGGAAAGGAACCCGTATGTACAAAAATATTTATAGCAGCCCTTTTGTGGTGGCAAAGAATTGGAAATCAAGGAGATGCCCATCAATTGGGGAATGGCTAAACAAATTGTGGTATATGAATGTAATGGAATACTATTGTGCTGTAAGAAATGGGGAAGATACGGTCTTCATAATGACTGATGCTGAGTGAGGAGAGCAGAACCAGGAGGTCATTATACATGATTACAGTCACACAGTATCTGTAAGGACTAACTTTGATAGACTTGACTCCCTCTCATCAATGCAGGGTTCAAAGACAGCTCCAAAAGATTCATGATGGAAAAAGGTATGCACATCCAGAGAAAGAATTATGGAGTCTGAATGGAGATTGAGGCAAACTTTTTGCTCTCTTTTTTGGTTTTGTTTCTCCTTTCTCATGATTCATTCCATTGGTTATAATTCTTCATTACAACTGGACTATCATGTAAATAAGTTCGATGTGAAGATACATGTAGAACCTGCATTGGATTACATGCCATCTTGCAGGGTTGGGGAGAAGAGTGGAAGGGAGAGAAAATTTGGAACCCAAAAACTTGTGGAACTGAGTGTTGTGAACTAAAAATAACAAATAAATTTGTTTTAAAAAATAGCAATGCCCAGAAGACATTT
This sequence comes from Trichosurus vulpecula, assembly GCF_011100635.1. Lineage (NCBI taxonomy): Eukaryota > Metazoa > Chordata > Mammalia > Diprotodontia > Phalangeridae > Trichosurus > Trichosurus vulpecula. The sequence continues at coordinate 119,712,904 of NC_050580.1, read as the reverse complement.
GGGTGCAGTGGCTGGGCAAATGGTGAGGACTGTAATTAGTGCCTTTTTGCTCATCCAAGTTAGGCCCGCTATCCACAGAGGGAGCCTGAAGGGGCCTACCATCATTGGGAAGGAGGAAGAGGACTTGATGATCTGAGTAGAAAGGAGATTCAAAAAGGCCAAAGAGAGAAAGGAAAAGTCTCATATCTGCCTAAATATTAATATTGACAATTTCTAAATTAGTAAAATCTTAGAAACGAAACTGAGTGCTTTTGATTAAGTAATGGCTGAACAAATTATGATATGTGAATGTAATACAATATTGTTGTGCTTTAAGAAAAGATGAATATGAAGAATTCAGAGAAGCATGGGAAGATTTGCATGAAGTGATACAGAGCAAAGGTAACAGAACTAGGAAAGAAATAACATAGTAATGCAGATAAAGATAACACTGAGGGGTAAGTGAACTCAGATTATATGATGTATAATGACCGAGATCAGTAAAGAATTAGGGGACTACGGGTACCAAATGTTGCACATGCTGTTGAATTAGTTTTCCTTAATAATTTTTCTTTGTTACAAAGGAGAGTTTATAAGAGGTGGGATGCAGGGGAGGAGGGAAGTGGTAAGGCAGAGACAAGTATTGCAAGAAAGGAATGCGGTACAAAAATAAAAAAAACTCAATAAAATGATTTGCAAAGATCTATTTACAAAGTTATCTAATATGATACATTTGAGTTTTTTTAGTCCTCCTTCAACTCTTTGTGCCCCAATTTGGGGTTTTCTTGGCAGAGACACTGGAGTACTTTGCCATTTCCTTCTCCGGCTCATTTTCTAGATGAGGAAACTGGGTGGAGTGACTTGCCCAGGGTCACACAGCTAGAAAACTCAGACCAATGAGTCTTCCCAACTTCAGGCCTGGCACTCTATCCACTGTGCACCTAGCTGCCCCAGTTCTTTCTATAGTGCTATACTTTTACAATTTTTTTTCCCCTCAGAAGACATGTATCATTAATAAAAATTTAAGGAAGAGAGTATGGAGTAGTGGGAAACTTTCAGGGCACCTGGGTTCTAATTATTTCTTTCCTTCTAACAAACTATGACATTGGACAAGGCCATTCTCCTTTGTGGCCCACCCTATTTGCAAAACGGAGGGTGCTAAGTGCTAAGATGATCCCTTCTGAAGCTCCCTGGTGTTTCTGTAGCACTTTCACATAGATGACCTCACTTGATTCTTATAATAGTTCTGTATGGCAGGCGACCATATTTCTTGGTATGATGCAGAAGAAAGGATGATCAACAACTTGGAGTATGGGATCTGAGTTCAAATCATGACTGCCACATATTTCCTGTGTGATCTTTGGATGAATAACTTAACATCTCTAGGCATCAGTTTCTTCATCTATGTAATGGACCAGTTGACTTCTAAGGTCCTTTCCAGTTCTAATTCTGTTGCTTCTATCATCTCTTCAGTGGGAGTAGATCACAACACATCTGCACTGTCTTGCCTTGTCATCCAAATCCTTCTAAACTTCTTAAATAGAAGATCTACCCAATCCTGTAGATCTTTCTCTAGTTATTTCAATATGTTATGGATACTAACTTGGACTGTCCATTTCTTATTGCTTACTTTTGTTACATGACTGGCCACATTGCTTTTTCTGTTCACCCATTTCCTTGATGATGTCTTTTGCAGAGATTCTCACATGTAAGGTGCTGATGAAAAAAAAATGAGAGATTAGGCAAGTAGCTCAAAGGTCACTTGACTGGTAATTGGCAGGGATTGAAAGAGAATTTCGGTTTTCTGACTCTTAGGCCAATGAATTTCCTAATAAAATACTGCTTCTCATGAAATTGCTAGTAACAACAAGTCTTTGAATAAAGACTTTGATGCAGGCTAGTTAGACTAAGGATTATGTCAACAGAAAGAGCTAGAATGACTGATGAACCCAGTCCTGTTGCTTGCCAAACCAAAAAAAAAATTCTTTGTTCTTGTTCAGACTCTTTGTGATCCCCTTTTGGGGTTTTCTTGGGAAAGATACTTTAGTGGTTTGCCATTTCCTTCTCCGGCTTGTTTTACAAATGAGGAAACTGAGGCAAATAGGGTTAAGTGACTTGCCCAGGGTCACATAGCTAGTACGTATCTGAGGTCAAATTTGAACTCAGGAAGATGAGTCTTTCTGAATCCAGGCCTGACACTCTATCCACTATGACACCTACCTGCCCCTTTATCAAGGCTGCTAGTAATTGGTGTATTCAAAGGTGTCTGGGATTTACTTATCCTAGATTGGCATTTTTGTAAAAGGCTTCATTTCCCTTTGTCCCCCCAAACAGTGCTAGCCACCATCTCAGGCTATCTTCAACGAGCCTGAAGTTCTGGTTAGGGCTGAATTCTGGGGTTGCAGCTTCATTTTTCGGTAGCAGAATAAGATTGTGGTCCACCATCAGCAATGAAGAAAAATACACGTATTGTATTTCATCTGTGTGCATGTGTGTACACGCACCACCAGTGGTTTGGAGACTATTAATAGACCCACAAATTAGAAAAAGTGCGATGATGGCTATTTCTTGAGATTTTGTATCAAACTGACACAATCTTAAAAGACTCTAATTATATACATTTATAAAGGTGGTTTTTTAAATAATAATATATTTGATTTTTTTAGTACAAGTTATTTTTGTAGTATAATTACTGACAAAAAATGTTTTCTATGTTATTACCTACATTTAGGGAGGAAAAAAATCTCAGAAATCCAAAGAATTTATTTTGAATTAATGTAGTTGTTTCTTATTTAACTAATGCTGTTGCCTAAATTCAACATGACTTGTCTTACCTCCATGCCTTTGCATAGGCTGTCACCCCTAGAATATATACCTTCCTCGACTTAGCCCTTCAGAATCTTCTTTCAAGGCTGAAGTCGGGTTCAAATTCCTCCAAGAAGCCTTACTTAATCCCTGTAACTATTATTAATGCTTCCTCATTCCTCAAATGTTACTAGAGCACATTGTCTGATCTTTCCTTTCCTACCTCCCCTATATTTATCCATTTACATGTTATAATCCTAGAAAACCCTTGGGGACAAAGACTATTTGGTTTTGTTCTTTGAATCTCCACTGCTTAGAACATTATAGGTGCTTAATAAATGTTTGTTGAATTGAATTAAATTGAATTCTGAAGAGTTCAAGTCATTACAGCAATTTCATTTAAAAGAGCTGGAAAAGCTAATTATCCTTTTAGTAAACAAATTAATCTGATTTTAAATATTACTTCCTCTGATATAAATCTTGTCTGGGAGTATTGCGTGTGAAGGCAAAGTGTTGTTGAAGGTTAGGCCAAAAGCAGGACTAAAAGGTGCATTAGATATACCACTCTTGGCCCTCATGTTGCACTAGTAACAAACTATTTAAAGAATGGATTCTACTCTTGTGTAAAATTCAGTAATTGAAATTGTTTTAATTTCATGGAATTGTAGTTCTAAGGTCAAAAGGGATCATAGAGACCATCTCTAAACCATTTTGCTCATTTTAGAGTTGAAAAAACTGTGCCCAGCAGAAGTGAGGAAGGTCTTATAGCCCTTTGGTAACTAGAACCCAAGTCTTTTGACTCCAACTCCATGGCTCGTTCCATTCTGCCATGCTGGTAGTCTTGAGTAATGACAATTACTATTAAAATTCTAACAACTTAGCTTTATGCATGACTTTAAGGTTTTCAAAGCACTTTATATATGTTAATTCATTTGATCTTCATCACAACCCTGGAGGGTGGGCTTTACATTTTATAGATGAGGAAGCTAAGAAGACACAGAAAGTTAAACAACTCAGTGGGATTCATGTAGCTGTTAAACAGCTAAGACAAGATTCAGATGAAGACCTTCCTAACTCCAAGTCCAAGATTCTAGCCACTGTGCCACCTAGTTTCCTTTAAAAAGAAAACGAAGGAAAATGTGAAGAGGTAATGGTATTTTAAAATTATACTTACTGTATTGCCATCAGAATCATTAGGTACATGTACATTACAGCTGATGTCATTAGCAGATGTTATGCTATTGTTTCCTGGGAATTCCATTGGATAATAAGAATTGTGAGTCTTTTCCCAAATTAGAGCTGATTTTAATAGTTGAACCCTCTCTACCTCCTTGTACCTCTTGTTTAGAAATGCTACTCAAAATAGTAGGTAACATATGTGAATGACTTCCTTATCACCATCACCCCATCCTGCACCATGACTATTACTAAAGGGATAGACTGATCTGCAATCATATTTGTTAGGTATGTTATAGAGAAAGTTGAACCATCTGGCCCTTCAAAATTCTATAAAATGCTGGGTTGATATGGGTCTTCAGTAGAGCCTAAATTATTTTGTAAAATCAAAAATGTATACAATCCCAATTTAGTTAAAGTTGATTTGAAAAAGCAAAATACAAAGTTAGTTTGCACCAAAATGCATATTGTTTTCCTATATCAAAAATATTTTCAATGGTGCAGTGAAGGTCCTCATTTAATTAGAAAAAAATGAAGAAAATACACAATAACTCTTTGTAATGTTAATGGAATAGGAAGATCTTCCCTGTCCATTAATAGACCTATGTGACCTGCTTTGAGCTCTGGCCCAGCTCACAGCTGTGATACATCCTGAGTCACATAGAGGAGCTTGCTGAGGGGGAAGGCTTGCTTGTAGGAAGGCTTTCACACCTTTTGGTACTAAGTTAATTAGATACTGAGTCACCAGGGTTGTGATGCCTTCTGGCTCTGAGCCTATTAGTCAAAAGTGTATATATATATATATATATATATATATATATATATATATATATGTATGTATTCTGAGGTTGGCACTTTGCTTTGGGGGTTCACTTATGAGAAGGACCTTTTGATTTCCTGGTCGAGACTCAGAGTAGCTGTATGTTCAGAGCCCCTTGACTACCCAGATGTAAATGCTCTCTTGATCCACTGATGTATGTAAAGTACATAACAATATTGCTTTGATCAGGCAGTTAAGAGCCCTGTCTGTTGGTCTTTGTGCTAATTTCTCTGCATGTATTTTCTCTGACATTCAGGGTGCTGACCTTTCCCCTGAACTAGTGAATGTAATTAAAAATAGGATTGTTAACTCCTTTTTGAGAAGTCTTTCCTAGAAAAACAGATCTAAGAACCTGCACTAGCAGCCATCCTGGGTGTGCCAGAGTGCTTGCTGTTATACTCTTATGTGCCATAAATAAGTCAGTCTGTGGAACATAGGTCCGTTCTACACACTCAAAGCCACTTTGCCACTTTCCACTAATTACAGTTACATCCAGAGCCTAGAACTATTGGTTTCTCCATAGATCTTTTCTTTTCTTATGTGGACACTATTGAGGGTTTGGGCCTATGACAATGTGATATAACATCTGTTGGAACTTATCATCATGATCCTTAAAACAGCAGTACTACTCTGTTGAGATTAGAACCAAGACCCTGGATTACAGATGGTGGTCAGCTACAGAGGCAAAAATGCTTATCTCTGCCTAGTGCTAGAAGCAATTTTCCCTCCCCACCACTGCCTCCTACCCCTATTCCACACACACACACCTATGACCTAAGCCTCATTCCTTTAAAATCACAGAATCAGCTCTGATGGGAAAATCTTATAGCACTGTGTACATGTAAGTTGTTTTTATTATTAAAGAGAGATCCAAGCTGATGCCTACTTATTAATGGCTACTCTTTGGGTTCATTCATTCTGCCACTTAATCTACCTAGGTGTGCCATAGTAGGTGTGGCACCTACTATGTGCCACACATTCTGTTAAGCATTGGGGATTAAAAAAGAGGTAAAAGCTGGTCCCTGTCCTTAAGGTGCTTACAATCTAATGGGGGAGACAACATGCAAACAAATATATACAAAAGCAAATTATATAAAGGATAAATAGGAAATTAAAGAGAGAAATCATTGGAATCAAGAGAGGTTGGGGAAGATTTCCTATAGAACATGGGATTTTAGTTGGGACTTAAAGGAATCCAGGGAAGTCAGTCATTTGGGTGGAGGAGGGAGAGCATTCTAGGCATGGGGGACAGCCAGAGAAAATGTGCAGAGCCAAGAGATGGAGTGTTTTGTTTGTGGAGCAGCTAGAAGGCCAGTGTCACTGAACTGAAGAGTGTGTGTTGGGGAGTAAGGTGTAAAAAGACTAGAAAGCTATGAAGTGACTAGTCTATGACAGGTTTTAAATGCCAGACAGAGCATTTTGGATTTCCTTCTAGAGGCCATAAGGAGTCATTGAAGTTTATTGAGGGGAGGGTGATATGATCAGACCTGTACACAAAGGACTTTTTCAAATTGCTTTTCTGTAATTTAAGTATACTATAAACAATGTATGCTGGCTCCTTAAGTTCTTCTTTTTCCATAAGGAGCAGTTAAAGATTGTAACAACAATGTTGCTAGCAGCTGCTGCGGAGGTATAAAAAGACCACAACAAGACCAACAACACCAGCACACAGGAGGGCTGCTAGCACATGTTCTTTGATCAGCTTTTCTAAGGAAAGCAACTTTAAGGGGTTTACAATCTCACTTTAATTAAACATACATATATCATTCACTTAGTTCAGGGGAAAAAGTCAGCACCCTGAACTTCAGAGAAAACACAAACAGAGATTATAAGCAGAACTTATATAAACAGAGCAAATAACACAAATCAGCAGACAGGGCTTCTAAACGTCTGTCCATAGCAATACATACATAGTTACCAGAAAGAGAAGCACTAACACCTGGGTTTTCAAAGCAAGAGGGTCTCCTTAATGGCTACCCAGAGTCTTGTCTGGCCAAATCACATGAACACTTCCAAAGAGTGAGCCCTCGAAGCAAAATGCTAACCTCAGAGTATATATACACCTCCTCAGGGTCAGCCCACAGAGGGCATCACAACCATTTGGCTCAAACTCATGTGACGTAGGCTTTCTTGTGACTTAAGCAAGTCATCAAAGACTCAGTTCAATCAAAGACTCCTGATTCAAAGGCAAAACTCAATCAAAGGCACTTGGTTGCCTTAGTGCTGAGAAGCGCTCCAAAAGAAAAAACTGCAAAAAGTCTCACCTTGTTTGCCGTTATAAAGATTTATATTGTTCATCAAATGATATAGATAGTGCAACTGTTATGTGTGAGCATTTGGATACCTAATATAAGTAGAAAAAGACCTTTATTTTAATATACACTGCTAAAATATATGCATGAAGAAATATTTCAAATATTTCATATAGGATTTAGATGGTTTGGGAAAGAAAATGATCCATGATATATTTTTGAGGTCTGACATCTCTAACAAAATGGAGTGATGCCTTGCTTGTGTGAGAACAGTTTAACATTTTAGAGGATCAGAGAAAGTTCTTTTATTTATTAAAAACTAAAGAAATGTGATTGTGAAGAAACAAAGTTTCACGGGCACCAAAGAAACAGACTACCATGTTGAGAACTTCAGAGAGCTGCTAAGCAGGAAGGTAATTTAATCAACTGATTTGCATATATGTGTTTTATAACTAAAAAGGATAAAACTAAGAAAATGAGAAATTATATAAATATTTGAGTATGGACTCGTGGGTTTAAAAAGTTATAGATTTCATAAGAGAAAATTGGGAAGTTTTTTCAAGTAAAATTTGAGTCACTGAGTATCAGGAGGCTCTCATTTAATCCATTAAATATGCAACCTGAAGAACAAGAGACATGTAAGATAACAGCTGAAGAAAAAAAGGAATGTGAGAAGAGTTAACGACATCATAGAGGGAATAAAAAACTACTCCTTTGGAACTGGGGCAATTGGAAGCAATCAGGTAAAAGGAGGCTTCAGGTGAACCAATCATTCCTGATTGGTAGGAAAGCACTGATTTCATTGGTCAGGAGCTCCAATGATAGCTATTGCCCTATAAAGGCTTATTGCTTTCTGCAGCCATCTCTGGCTCATGTGAGGAAAAGCAGAGCAGGGTTTGCAATTGCTGGTATCCTGGCAAGCTGGCTTAAAGAGTGAACTTGAATTATGTTCTGTGAACTCTATTGTCACTGGACAGCCCAGAATTCAGGTGAGTGGATAGCTTGTTGAGTTGATCTATATAGCTCAGAGCCTTTTTTGATGAGATTGGCAGTTGTCTGGCTTAAAGAAAACTGTTTTTTCACTAAGAGCTAACACTTTCTAAATATCCTTTAAAGGGTGATGCAGATAGAGTCTTTCTCTATACATCCTTTATTTTTAACTTATGTATTTATAATAGTAAAAATGACTTCATTGCTCAAAGTTGTTCTTAAAATAATATTGCTGTTAGCGTATACGATGTTCTCTTGATTCTGTTCTCTTCATTCATCATCATTTTTTGCAAGTCTTTCCATGCCTTTCTAAGATCATCGAGCTCATCATTTAAAACTGCTATCACTTCTAAAGTAGTTTGAAAGAAAGCTCGGGGCTGAGTTGTGTATGATGAGGTGATTCTAAAAAACAAAATTGGGTAGGAAAAGGTAAAAGGGGGTAATTATATTATAAAAATGGGACACATAAGGAGGAACTAATACAGATGAAGCAGGTGGAAGTGGAGGGCTGGTAGTGTTGGAAACTTACTCTCATCTGGGTTGAAGAGGAAACAATATGTACATGTGGAAGGGTATGGAAATTTTCTGAACATGTAGAGAGGTAAGAAAACTGGGGGACAGGGTTGGGGGAGGGACTTTTAGAGTGTATGGACTGGGATTTTGGGAGGGTGGGGGGAGAGCATGGGAAGATTCTTGGAGGGTGAGGGAAAAAGACAGTATAAAAAGAGGCTGAGAAAGAAAATAGTGAGTAAAAATAAGATGGAGAGAAATTCACAAATAATAATTTTGACTTTGAATGTGAATGGGATGTTTATGGTGGTTCTCTTTGTGGTGGCAAAGAACTGATCATTGCAGGGATCCCCATCAGTTGGGGAATGGCTGAACAAGTTGTGGTGTATGGTTATGCTGGAATACTACTATGCTAAAAGAGACAATTCTTGTTAAATTCTAGAGGGAAACTAACTCAGGCTACAGATCAAATTACTTAGAGGGCTCACCATGGACTACTTTGAGAGGGGAGATTTACATATTACCAAAGTAACCAAGAAAACTTAGCAAACATAAACACCATGAAACAAAAAACCAAAACAATACAATAATGATGATCAATATTAAATAACTTTCATCCTTCTAGGAACCTGGTAACCCACTTCCAATGTCCATTCAATTAGCATATTTCATCTTGAATCCCAGATGTCCCAGGTAATCCCAGATATCCCTAGAAACATCTTCCCTTATACGTTCTGGATCAGGTCTTGTTCTCAGGGCACCTCTGAAGGGGGCTTCTCCTAGTAGATTTGCTTCTTTGGTTCCAAGTCACTTGCAGAGATTCCTAGGTAATTCTGCTAAAATCTGGCAGTAACATGACTCAATATAATTTAGTACAATCGCCTAAATTTATTTGGTTTTCCAATAACTAGTTCAGCTCAAGCTTTATGATTCTGATCCCATTTACAACAGAGCTATAAAAATAATAATAAATCAGCAATTCATAATTCACCTGAAATTTCAGAGAATTTGAGTTTTTACATCCCACTTGCAGTTTCTATCTTAATCTGAATCCTGTATCCAACATGGACAATGTCATCAAATGGTTGAAGGAAGAATCTTAAAAAAAGTGAAAATACAAAGATCCATGAGGGCCTGACTTGTAAAATGACACCTCTGTCTGTTAATATTATCAGAGACTTCAAAAGAGCAAAATAATGTTACTTTACTTATAATTATCAACACAATTTTGTGTTGATACTTGTTACTAAAACATACTCAAGGCCTGTATATCTCATTAGGAATATTTGGAAATGAATTGTGTGTGTGTGTGTCAGTTCTTAGAGAAGAGTGTGATCCTAGTGTTTTCTCAAAATTTACTATTGCTTTAACTAGAAAACTTTTACATCATATCTTTGCCTTATTCCTCCCTTTTGAGGATATTTTCCCCACATTCCCCTGAAAGAATGAAATACTTCAAGGACCTAATCTTATACATAAATATGTAATTATTAGCAAGTGCATGGCAAGCCAAAGAACCCTCTTACCTAGTTATATAGGATATAGAGTTGACCACAAATACAGATTGAAATATTTTTCATACTTAAATCCTATCGTAGTAACTCAGATATGTTTTATTATTAATCTATTAATGAATAGATTTAATATTGCAACAATAAAACTTTCACTGTTCACCTGCCCTAATTATAGAAATTTGCTATGAAAGGAAAAGGAGGGACATGGTTATGACAGTATCAAGACTGCCCCCCTCAAGGGCACAGATTGACTTGACATAAGCCATAACAGGGGAAAAACACCCTTAACTCTGATTCCAGGCAAGAATCATAGTTACTAGCCAATCATGCAATAAAGTTCCACCTTATTCATAAGAGTATCAAAAGCCAGGTTCATAATTAACCAGGTGGGAAAATTTCCTATTCAGAAAGGAAATAGCACAATGAGAAACTGAGTCAGGAGGATCCTATCTTTGTCTACACAAGGTCATCCTCTTAACTTTTTCCAGGGACAAACATCTACCTGTTGCAGTTCTCAGAGTGTACTCCCTTTGGGCAGCACACAGCCTTCCCCTTGAATGGTAGACTGTTAGCTTCATGACAATTCAGACAATCATACCTGAAATCAAAACTTAGAACAATATCAAATTATAGTTCCATGCAAATTTTACCTTAAGTAGATTCTACCTCAAAAAATTTCACTAATCACAGCTTAGGGCTAAGTTATTATTTTTCTCATGTTTCAGTAACAGTTAACAATAAGCACATAGAAGGACATCTTATTTATCCTTCATTTATAAATTAAGAATAATTATATTCTGGAGTTTCACACATATAATGAATACATGATAATAGACTCAAAACCCCAGAAAAAATGTTGACTATAGTAAGCCTTTAATCTGTATTGCCTATTCCCCCTAAGGCAAGATTGAAATCTTTGATCTAATGTCTATGGCCACTAAGTTGGCTCAAAGATGTAACTTCAATACAGATTATTTTTTAACAGGTACAATTTCATAATTTTCATAAGTGATACCAAATAGTCTCAGATGAAACTCACTCTTAATTGTAAGCAAACTTGTAAATTTCCCTACTTTGGATGGTCCTGGCCCTAGTGTCTCAAACTTCAGTATTTTAGAATTTTACCACATGCTGTCAGTGTGGCTAATAAGATCTTATGACCATGTACAAATAGAAAGTCCCAAGGAACCTCACAGATAAAGAAACTTAAGAGATATTTGCTATAACTTGTCATTCATTTTGTCCGAGCCTTTGCTCATTCAGAACTCTAGCATTATCGACACTATTTGTATAGGTGTTCTTATGTAACTTTAAAATGAAGGGTAAAAACTTTAGTGATACTGACACTCCTTGTACCTGTACCTTGTGTTCTCAGTTGTCTTTCCTTATATCCACGTCTTCTGAAAGTCTAAGTTGTTCATGAACGTTGATGTCTTTAGGCAGCTCTTACCTTCCTCTTCATTGGAATTATTTCTACATAAGTTCAGAATTTTGCTCCTGAGTTGTTCCTGTCCCTCTTGGGATATACGTAAAGAAGGGATGAGGGTGTGTGTGGGGGATTCCCTTTTGGAATATTAGGTCATTAGACAACAGCATCATTTCTGTTTCTTCTTCAAATGATCCTCATTCAAATTCTTTCTACCATATTTATCACCCATGGATTTCTAAATTTCTTTGTCTCAATACATATTGAGGCTATTTATATCATTAAGGCAGAATTCAGTTTGTTCTTTTTCTAATTGGCATATACAACACTGCTCTGTTATTTGTTTTAACAATGCGTGAGAGATACTAATACCTTGATCCTGTGCCCATCGATGGGTGGCCTGGACCCCTAAATGGCCAGCTTTCTGGTGGACCCAATTTGCTAAGGTTGGGTCATCAGTTGGGGTTGGAGTAGGGACAGTATATTCAGTAGCAATCTTTGCTAGCTGATCCACGTGTGCATTGTGCTCACATTATGGTGTGGTCAAGGTCACGTGAGCATCAACGTGAAAAACTGACAAACTCATAACCAGAGACATATACCATGTATCTTCCCATAATTCTTTTTTTTTTTTTTTGCCAAGGTAAAAGAGAAAGCTTATTAGGGATTCACCATAATGGGTTGTCTTAAGAAATCCCACCCTTTGTGACACCTGTTTTCACAAGCGGGCCAGATTCAATCTTCTGAGCTAGATGGAGTCTGAGCTGAGCTAGATTGAACCTGAGCGCCTTCATGGAGGCAAGATGGAGATTATATACACAAAGGTTGTAGGAGGGATTGAGGGGTGGTCTGGGGTGACTAGAGGAGGGGTTCAGGGAGGGTCTTGAGGAGGAGTCTAAGGAGGAGGAGATGAGGTCAGAGTCCAGGAACCAAGAGAATGGGATTAAGGGTGGGAAGCAGCTGAAGGCATGGATACTGATAGTATCAAGGTTGGGAAGTAACTGAAGGCATGCATATCTATAGTAACAATAGAAGGCAAGGTTTAAGTAGAGATTTGGGCCTAATGATAATGTGAGGCTAGGTAGAGATTTGGGCCTAAAAATAATGTGAGGCTTGTGGCCTTAGGGGAAGGCCAGATCCAGTTGGAAGATTCAAGGACAGTTCAAAGGGGCTCCCAGAGACTGTATTCCAGATTCAAGGGGGTTCCCAGAGACTGTGCCCTCATCATTCCCCCCTCAAACAAATAGGACCCAAATTCTTTTGGGGTCAGGGACAAAGGTCTCAGCTTCTGCAACTGCTTCCTGCTGGCAAGGGGCGTAGAGCTGTCCCTGCCTTGATGGGTCCAGTTCAGGGGGTACACAGTCTGAGTCATAGTCTGGAAGTTGATGCCTTGGAGCCTGGAGGAGACAAACCTGGCAAAGAGGTTAAGCAAACAACCAAACAGACAGTACAGGAGTACAGAGAAAGGACAATATCCCTGGTGGGAATTAAAGATGACTATTTCGTACCTAGCTCCCCTAATCACTTGTTCTGTGTACCACACTGCTTCGGGGTTCAGGAGTGTGTACCACATCCAAATTAGGTCAGGGGTATCTAAGAGCAAGTCTTGATATTTGTTGAGCCTGTGAGTTACCTAGCCACTGGTGGCCATCTGCTTCTGGATGCTCTGAACTCGAAGGGGAGTCAGAGCTTCTAAGGGCTGGTGAGCTAGAGGTTTAGAAGCTTCTTCAATTAGAGTAGCTGTAGCAGCCATGGAGTCTAATTGTTTTGAAAAATGGGCAACTGGCCTGGGGCCAGGTCCTAAGGACTAGGTTAGGACTCCCAAAGCCTGTCCTCTCCTTTCATCAACATACAGAGTGAAAGATTTTTCTAGATTAGGTAAAGCTAATGCTGGAGTAGGGGTCAGTTTAGTTTTCAAAGTCCCAAAAGCTTGTGCTGGGTAGGGGCTCCACTCTAGAGGGAGTGAGTCCGGGCCTTGAGTGGCAATTAATGGTTGCAGTCCCTCCCAAGCCTTGGGCTTAATTGGATATTGAAGGCAATGGAGGGGAACTATGGCTGGGGTGGCAGAAGTAGCTTGCCCAGGAATTCCCTGATCCCAAACAATTGACTCAACCCTTTCCCACAGCTCTGAGGGAACATGGGGAGGTCTAGTAAACAAAGGGAAAAGGGAGTTATGTGGTTTAACTACAGAAAATTGGCTTCCCAATTTCACCATCAGATCCCTTCCCAACAAGGGGACAGGGCCAGAGAAGGAGTGTTCAAACAACAGATCCTTGATGCCCATGACCTGATGGGTCAAGGGGCATGTGGGGCCAGAGCAATTAGTTAAAGCAAGAGAACATAGCCATGATAAAGTGGGTAACCCTACCTTCTGCCTCGGTTTTGCCCAGGGCTCCGTGAGAGAGGTGGAGAAAGTGGGAGCACTGCCAAGCCCCAGGCTTTCCCCTCCTTCCGAGTCTTGAGAAGACTGGAGGAGAGGGTACTGGGAGGAGGCTCTACCACTTTTCCAACCTTGGGGACAATCCTTCCTCCAATGTCCCTCCTGGTTACATACTGCACATGGTCCTGGAGGCATGGATCCTGGGGGCTTCCTCCAGGGGGGTGCCCTAGAGGGGACCTCCTTGGACCAGTGACCCTCCCTGTGGCATCGAAAGCAGGTTTCCCCACTGCCCAAGCCAATGGGCTTCCAAGGGGTCTCCCTGGAGGCGTACTCCTTGGGTCTTTTCCTGGCCATGGCAGCAGCCAAGAATTGAGCATGTCCTCTGTCTCTAGCTCTTTCCCTGAGTTTTCTTTCCTCTGCTGCAACCAGGTCTCTATTGTTGAATACTCCGAAGGCCAAGCCCAGTAATTGGGCCTGAGGTGTTTGGGGTCCCATTGCCAATTTCTGCAGTTTCCTCCTAATATCTGGGGCAGACTGATTAATGAAATACATGTTAAGTATTGCCGCCCCTTCAGTAGAATCAGGATCCAAATTTGTATACTTCTTAATAACTTCTACTATCCAGGCTTGGAAAAGAGCAGGGTTTTCCTTTTCTCCCTGAGTAATTTCCCCAATTTTTTGAAAATTTATTGCTTTTTAAATGCAGTTCTTAGGCCTTCTAACAGGCAAATTACCATATGGTCTCTCTTTTCTCTATCCTCACTCCTTTGATAATTCCATCCTGGGTCACTAGTGGGAACAGCAGCTGTACCTGGGGGATATTTCATGGGATTATTGCTACCCAAACTATCCCCAAATTTTTGGGCATGTTCCCAGATTCTCCTCTTCTCCTCAGTGGCACAACAGGTAGAGAAAAGGATATGCAAATCATACCAAGAAAGTTCAAATTGTAGGGACAGATCCCTAAAGCCCTCAGTAAACTTAGTGGGATCTTCTGAGTATCTCCCCAGTTTTTCTTTAATTTGGATGAGATCTGAAATGGAGAATGGAACATGCACTCTCCTTGTCCCAGTAGGGGAGCACACATTTCCCTCAGGGGAAAAAGCCTTGAAGGTGCTGTGGGACCTGGAGCTTGGGGAGGGATATAGGAAGTCCCGCTTCTGGTGAGGGAGGGGCTGGGAGCTGCTGGCTGACCTAGATTAGACCGCAAGGCCAGGCCATCTGCCTGGCAAGGGAGATCAGCTAGTACCTGAGGAGGGGTAGGGGTCAGAGAGGGAGATACCAAAGAGACCTGAGTGGGAGCCACCTCAGAGAGAGGGGCCAGGGCCTGAGGCCAGAACCTGAGTAGGGTTTGTCTGGGGGGGGTGCCATAGTGGTAGATACTGCAGGGCCTGAAATAGGGGCAGACCATGAGGCCAGAACCTGAGTAGGGGTCCCTTCAGGGGAGGGGGCCACAGAGGGAGGCACCTCAACAAGACCCTTGGCTGGGACCTGAGCAGGGGTTGCCAAGGGGGTTGGGGCCATGGAAGGAGATGCAGGGTAGGAGACTTGAACCGTGAAGGAGGCAGGAAAAGAGGAGGGCTGCAATACAGGAAACCAAGAGAAAGAGGGGGTGGCCAAGGAAGGGGAAGCACAGGAAACAAGGGTGCTCCAGGGAGGTTGGGGAGCAGGAGGAGGGGCTGGGGCTGAAGCCCCAGGGGCCATAAGGAAGGGGTTATCCAAAATGTCCTGTTGACCCTCATTGCCCCTTTATGGGGGAGGGGCTCTAGCTATGAGCATCTTACAATCTTTTCTGAGAACGGGGTTCCAAGAGAGCTCCACGAAGGTTATTATGTAAGGAATTTCTGTCCATTTTCTTTCTCTCTGACAATATAATTTCAACTGTAAAAGAGTATTATATTGTAAAGTCCCAAAAATAGGGCCACTCTTCATGGCCTTCTAGGCGATATTGTGGCCAAGCAGTATTGCAAAGGTATACCAGCTTTTTCCTTTTAAGTTCTTTAGAGAACTTAAATTTTTTCCAATTTTGTAAAAGACAGCCCAAGGGTGAATTTTTGGGGATTGAGAAAGTTTGACCCATTGTGGGTTCGGGGGGCTGGAAGTCCCTTCCTCTGCAAGGAGGATCTGGGAGTAAGCCTCAAAAAGGAACAAAGTAAGACAGGAAAAAATAAACACAAAAAGGTACCTGAGGTTTTCCCATTCCCTAGCGCTGAGAGAATTGAGAAAACTGGGGGCGCACTTCCAGAGAGGGCATCTGTCCTTGTCTGCTATGCTTCAGAAGGTGTGCCCAGGTCCATGGCCTTGAACATAAACCACTGGACCGAGAACCTGAGAGCATCAGACTGAGTCCAAGACAGCGAGCAGCTGTCTGATCTACTGGGGACCTGAGGAGTCAGGCCCGAAAACACCTCCAAAATGCTTGGAGAGTGAGAAGGGGTTTGGGTTAGGGAGAGGCTTACCTTCCAGTCTTGGCTGGAGAAGAACTTGAGATGAGCAGTATTCCCAGTCTCAGGGAACCAAAATGAAGAGGTTAAAGGAACCAAAACTGAAGAGGTTTAAGTAAAAAATGATGATTGTTAGGGGAACTACAGGTTTCTAGGGGTGCTCGAGACCCCAAAATACCGACACGCCGGGTCCTGCCGAAAGAATTCGACTCAAGCCTTCTCAGCCAAGGTAAAAGAGAAAGTTTATTAGGGATTCAGCATAATGGGTTGTCTTAAGAAATCCCACCCTTTGCGACGCCTGTTTTCACAAGCGGGCCAGATTCAATCTGAGCTGAGCTAGATGGAATCTGAGCTAGATTGAAACTGAGCCTTCCCATAATTCTTTACCCCAAATTTGTTTGCCATGAATCTCCCAATTCTGATTCTTCCATATAGGCATCCACATAGCTAACCCATTAGCTACCACCCATGAGTCAGTAAATTTATGACACTGCCCTCCTTTCTCTGTCTTGATGGTTTGATGTACTGCCATTGTGAACCCCAGGAGCTTGTGGGTGAACTCTAGGTGCTTTGGGGTATACCCCAGGAGCCTGAGGGTGAACCCCAGGTGCTTGGGGATGTACTTCTGGAGCCTGAGGGTGAACCCCAGGAACTGAGGGATGTACCCCAGGAGCAGGAAGGTGAACCCCAGGAGTAGGGGGATGAACTCCAGGTGCAGGAGGGGGCATCTGAGGAGGCCCAGGAGGGCCTGGGGGTGCAGGCCCACTGGGAGGCATGGGTGGCAGAGGCATGCCACCTGGAGGTGGTGGCAGCAAGGACTCTGGCAGAGGTGGTCGAGGTGGCAAGCCATTCATCAGTGAGGGTGGGGGCCGCTTCACTCCAGGAGGCCCAGCAGGGAGGGCTAGAGGAGCAGGTGGCTTCTCCATCTTAAAATGGAACTAGAGAAAAAACTGCTTGGGTTCTCTGTTCCAGTGGGTCCAAAACTTCCCCTCAGCTTTGTCAATCTCTCTACTTGGCACCTTGAAAGCAATGGTTTCATAGGGCTCAGCTGCCATCAAAAGATACTGCCAGCGTCTGTCTGGGGGTTCAATCCTCTGCTTGTACGCACACATGAACCGGTGGTGTGGCATGATGCTCTCAGCCATTTCAGGATAGTCAATCTGGAAGAGGAGGCTCTGCTGGCCCACCCCTTGAAGGGCCAACCTCCACTTTCCAAACGGTTTTTCATTTGCCTCAGTTTGCCACAGATTCATGTAGAGCAGAAACTCCACTTTTGCCTGCTCTCAACCTATTCTGACTATACCACTTCCATTTGATTATGCTCACCTCTTGTGCATGTCCAATTCTGTGGGAAGCTGGGGTACTCATTACCCAAGTCATAATTGGAATTCCAGGCCTTAATACCACTTCATGACCCAGAATCAGTTGCTCAGTTTCTACCAAAGCCCAATATGCAGCTAACAGCTGCTTCTCAAAGGGTATATGTTGCATTCTGCATGAAGGTATTTTCCTTGACCAAAATCCTAAAGGTACACTTTGGCTTCGTTGCTTTTGCCACAAACTCCAATTCGCATAGTCATCTTGCACAGTCACTTGTAATTCCACTGGCCCATTTTGCACAGGCCATAAATCCGGGGCTAATTGTATAGCAGCCTTTGCTTCCTCAAAAGCTCTACTTTGTTAAGTCCCCAACCAAATTTGTATTTCTTCCTGGTGACTTTATACAAGGGTTTCAAAATCTGTCCCAAGTGTGGGATGTGGTGTCTCCAATAACCAAATAGCCCTATGAACTTTTGGGTAGGGGCGGGAAAATCCTGGATTTTTTGTTGAGCTTGTGGAGGAATTTCTCGCAGTCCTTTGTTCTACTGTATCCCCCAAAATTTTACAGTTTGATCTGGCTCTTGAACCTTTGCAGGGTTAATTTCCCATCCTTTGCTTTTCATATGGTCAATTAACAGTGTCAAACTTTTCTCCACTTCTTTTATATTTTCTCCCTGTATCATGATGTCATCTATGTAGTG
The DNA here is from genome assembly GCF_011100635.1 of Trichosurus vulpecula. NCBI lineage: Eukaryota > Metazoa > Chordata > Mammalia > Diprotodontia > Phalangeridae > Trichosurus > Trichosurus vulpecula. The sequence goes on along the minus strand of NC_050580.1, from coordinate 119,694,587 downwards.
GGTTATCTATGTAGTGGGTAAGCTGTACACCAGGAAACTTTAATTCGTCTAAATGCTCAGCTACAATCCTGTGGCAAATAGTAGGGCTATGAAGATATCCTTGTGGCAGGCATGTAAATGTATACTGTTAGCCTTGCCAAGTAAAAGCAAACTGGTCCCATTGCTTGGGGTCTATTGGGATCGTAAAGAAGGCATTGGCCAAATCAATAACTGCATACCAAGTCCCTTCATGTTTCTGTATTCTCTCTATTAAAGTACAGTGTCTGGAACAGCAGCATACAGGGAGGAGTCACTTTGTTCAGCTGTCTATATTCTACTGTCATCCTCCGTGTTCCATCTGGCTTTTGAACTGGCCAGACAGGGTTGTTCCATTGAGTAGCTGTAGGGACTAACACTCCCGCGTCAACACATTCTTTTATAGTACTGGCAATTTCATCTTGCCCACTTGGCACACTATATTGCCTCAAAGTAATTACTTCAGAAGGTTTGGGCAAAGTGATTAGATCCATCTTTATTTTCCCCACTAAGACTGCATTAATGCCTATTTTCCTCACAGCAAATTGGTATTTTCCTTCAGGTAAATTCAAAGTCATACCCTTCAATATGTCTATCCCAATGGTGTATTCAGGAATCGGCACAATAATCACAGCATATTCTTTCTTGGGCAACTGTCCAATTTTCATCATCAATTTAACTTGTCTGGCTGGTATTTCAGCCCCTCCTAATCCGGTGATGGTAATAGGAGTTCCATGGCTGAACTTGTCTGGATTTCCATAGATAAGGATGGCTTCTGCCCCAGGTATCTATTAATGCCCTAGTTGCCATACTTAACCCATTTTTCCAATATATAGTCAAGTTAATGTGGGGTCTGCACTCCAGCCTGTGTATTTCCTTAATGTGGGCTGGGGCTTGGCCTATTTCCTAGTATTACCTAACATGTGATTCACTTGGGTGTGAGGGTTCAGGGTCTGTAGTGTCTACAGGAGCAGTTCTTATTTCCCTATTTTGTCTGTTATCAAGTCCTTTATCTCAGTACATTCTGTACAGTTCATTGCTTGGAATGCCATCTATCATTTCAAAGTCTACCCCTGCTCTCAATAGAGCAGTGAACATTTCTTTTCTTGTCACTCTATTTTGGCACCAAATTTGCTGGCTATTCACTCTCCTCTCTCGGGGAGATCTATCCCTTCCCCAGTCTCCTAAGTCACTTAACTGTGAAATCTCATCTATCACCACCAAAAGACAGCTCCCTGTTTCCCCAAGTAACAGAGTCAAAATTAGGTGTTTATAAGCAGGAGGAGCTGTCCTATTTAATTCCTGTAAGGGACTCCCAAGGGATCTTCATAATATGTGTTTGCAGTTCCCGTCATGATAGCAGTCCTCTTTACCTCCTCCTTTAGTTTTATGATACAGTCTCTAAGTGAATGCCAAGGTTTATTCTCAGTGGGCCACATAGAATCAGTAGCATATCTCTTATTACATCCTTCAGCGGCTAACGCCAACAGATTAGTCTTGCCATCACCATCTCTTTGCTGAAGATTTTCCCTAAATGCTTGCTGAACTAGAGGATCATGGCTGATACCTATGAATCTCATACAATCCACCCTATCTACTGATATTCCATCGGCCCCTTGATCACTGAGTCTTACTATCCAAGATATTAATGGTTCTCCCATTCTTTGGGTGAATCTACTCAAAATGTCTGCGATCTCTTGCTGTGAAAAATCTTCCTGAATTTCCCTCGTAACTGAATTGTCACCTTGGATTTCTGTACTCCTCCTTTGTATGTGACGAATGTCTGTCTGAGTATTTGACCATCTCTCATTCTCTATGCGAGGGACATTCTGAACTCTAGTAGTGTTTTGTGCCTCAGCCCCTGACATTGTCTCATTTTCTCTCCACTCCCTTCCCCTGCCACCATGGCAAGGACAAAGCAGGCTGTCAGGCTCTACCTGGGCAAGAGTTGAAATGCACTCTTGGCCTATTTTGTCTCCTGTTGCTTCTAATCACATTAACAGAAAAATTCTCATCTGAGTCAGTAGACTCTTGAGCAACAATTTGTTCTCCTGCTGTCTGAGATACCCCATCTTGCCGTGGCATAGGAGTGCCCCCATTTCTTTCACTTAATCTCGATTTTTCATATACTAGCCAGTAGGCTGATAACACTATCTAGCTTTATCTAGATAGTGATGCCCCTGACTGAATTCTAACCTCTCGTAAACATCTTTCCAAATCCCTAGGATCTCTTCTCTGTAGCCTTGGTTCCCAGTTTTCACAGAGTCCAGCTCTTTTAGCCCATTCCTTTGCTAGGAAGCAATAAAATGGATCCTCCCACCCTGGGATATTCATCTCTTCCTCTGAAGTTCTTCTGCTTCTAAATAGAGATCTTGTACCTAACGATCCCATCCTTGTTGCCAGCTATATCATTAAGGCAGAATTCATGATTTCAAAGAAAATCATGAATGTACCTGAATGGTCCAGAATTGCAGGATATAAGGGATTCTCTAAATAGAAGGCAGAGGGATTAAAGTATTTATTCAAGCTCCAAAATAGCAGACCCACGGACCAGTGTCCCCAGTTTGATATCCTGGAAAGAACCTTCCAAAACCAATATGCCCATCTCACAATAGTGACCAGGAGGTTACAGAAAAATATTATGGCAGCAAGCCAAGCCATACTGGTGCTTCCCCCCAATGCTAGGGACCTCCAGTAAGAAGATTACCCACTGGCCTCAAGCCCTTGCTCAGCACTCTCCAGTCTACAGGAGGGTCAGTCCTGCTTTCAGTAGTGCCTGCTGCTGCTGCCGCCACCACTTCTACTGCCGCCTGCCGCCGCCGCTTCTGCCACTGTCATCGCTTCCACTGCTGCCAACATCACTGCCACTTCTCCTTCTCCTCCCTGCATTACATCTCAATCTCCAAGCTATGTTCTCTCCTTTTATATAGTTGCCAGACATCATCCTGTTGACTAGAATGTCATCTGAGTGACCAGAACTCAGGCGCCTACCATTGGCTCCAGTCTTAGCCACTCTCCCTAGGACCCTGAGAGCCCCCCTTGAAGCCTATTCAAATGCGTGGGAAAGATCTTCTCATTTACTGATTGCCTTTACACTATTATAGTGGGTAGAGTCTTAGACTTGGAATCAAGCAGACCTGAACTTGACAATAGTCGGGGGAACCTTCACAAGTCGCTTAACCTACTTGAGACTCAATTCCCTCATCTATAAAACAAGAATATACCATCTATTTCACAAAGTTGTTACATAGATCAAATAAGATAACATATAAAGTGCTTTGCAAACCTTAAAGCACTATATAAAGCTTGGGTTCATTATTATTATTGCTACTAGCAATATACAATACTATTCTGCCCATTCTGCTTCTTATACTATTCTTTTCAAATAAGCTTTATTCTTTCAAAGCATATTCTATTCGTGATTCCTATCACATTAGATCTCAATGGTAGCTCAAATCTGTCCTCTTGCATCATAGTTTTTGGTTCACGTTGGTTATTACCCATAATATCTGCATTTGTACAATGATGCAAGATAATGTGTTTTATTGCTGTCTCTCTTCTGGGACACTGTCTCCCATGAATCACTGGTCCTCTCTTCTACCACTGTGTTTCCTATATCGTAGCCACGACTCTCCATGGTGCCAAGCTTGGCAGTTTGTTATGGGCAATTTCCTTCCTTCCCTTCGAAACCATTCAGTGGCTCCCTATTGACTACTGAATACAGTCCAAATTTAGTCAATAGTCACTATGGACTATGCCTGGAATACCCATCTTCCATCCACCTCAAAACTGTTCTATTATTCAAGACAAAGCTCAAATGCTACATCCTCTATGAAATCTCTTTGGATTCCTCCAGTAAAAAAAGGAACCTTCCTTTATTGGTTGGCATTGTTTACCTATTTTATTCACTAATCCAACTTCATATTATGGTTATTTGTGTATGTTATACCCCACTCCTCTTCCAATGGATTATAAGCTCTGTGAGGGTGAGCACTCTTAATGGTATTTTTCACCTCTCCTCTTCCACCAGCCTCCAATGCTTTATAAGGTACAAAGCAGGTGTCTTGTAAGTGTTTGCTGAACTGGACTGAATAGAATTGAAGCCTCTCCTGGCTTTGCCTACCTGCCAAATCTGTAAATAAGGACTATTCTACATGCAGGTGAATAGGAGTGGTATAATCAGAATATACTAGAAAATGTAATGTGCTAGCTCTCTGGGAGAAAACGTACATATGACATACTTTTTAAGTTTAGTCAGCATTATTAACATTTTCTCCATCACTTTCTTAAATAATCAACAAAAAATTAAATTAAGCCCTAATTTGTAGCTTTGCTGAGGTGTAAATCTGATATTACGTTCAGCGGCCAGTTTGACCTGGCTCCAGCACACCCCAGGTATATATAAGCCGCAGTAGGGCTTTGAGATCCAAGGGAGAGGGCTTTATTCTGTGATGTCCTCTTTACATTATTCAGGTCTGTTATAACATATTGCTTTGGATGTAGTCTGGCCTGGAATGTATTTCCATTTCATAACTGTGACCAGGGAGTCAGCCTACTCTCCTATTTGCATGACTCCACTCTAGTTCATGCAAATCACTGTGAATCCCTTTTTATGGTACCAGATGCTTAAGGTCCTTAGGGACTTGGAGATCTTGGCAGAAGCTCAACAATCTAAAGTATTTGCCTTACTGAAGAAATAAATAATCACTGTATTGGTTCAGATATAGACCACCCTGGATAGGAGCCACTGTCCTAAAATCTCTTTCAAAGGAGAAAATATGCATACACACACACACACACACACACACACACACACACACACACCCTGAAAAGTAACTCTGATCATGGGCCATGTGTAAGTTTTATAAAAACCAGGATTGGGTATTGGAGGTGAGCAATGTGGCTTGTATTCATACCAAAATAGTAATATGAAGGGAATGTTGCCAAGGTCTGGTGCAAAACAGAGTAGTAGGTGGCATTACAAACAAATCAGTTCCTTTTTTGCCCTGGCTATATTCTGATCCTTGGGGCTAGATTTGATGATGGGGATAATAATAATTGACCTTGTAAATGAGAACCATCTTATTTGCTGATGATCTAGCTCTTCTTTGGGAACTAAAGGGCAGTCAGAATGACTTTGGTGTATTTGAATTGGGAACAGAGAAAGATGAAATTAAGTAGGTTAGGAAGTAGGTCATGTTTGTCCTGGGTACCCTTCTATTCTCTGGTCATTCATATCTCCTCTCCTGACCCTCTTTCATTCTTGTGCCTTTCCTCCGCTGATAATTTCCAATTTATCCTGTTTATAGTTTGTTGATACAATGTTGTTTGCACATTACCCCCCTTCCCCACTTTAGACCATGAGCTCCTTGAGAAGAGGGACTGTCTTTTGCCTTTCTTTGTATTCACACTGCTGAGCACAGACACACAGTGGCTCTTTAATAAATGTTTATTGACTAAGTGACTGGCCGTTGGAAACTGTCTCCTTACATTAAATAGAGCCCCCTTATTAAGCATTCTGCTCCATAGGAAGTAAAAAGGAAATCCCTTCTCCTATTCTGAATCCTCCAATCCTATAGTAACCCAAATATTTTGAAACATAGATACCAAGCTGTGTCACTCATCCTCAAGCCGCTCCTGGATGAAACTGTATACACATAGAAAAGAAAAGGGAACAAACAGGGCAATGGAATAGTTAGGGTCCCAGTATAGGACCCCCATAATGGGACCCCAGCAATAGTTATAAGCAACAGAAAAAAGTATGTTCTTTCTTCATTGCCATTGGCTGAATGAGCGGATTATCAACATCACAGTAGGCAATAGTGATTTAAATTGTTTGTTAAGCTGCAGTTCTCTGACCTGACGTTGATGGACAGCTGTGCTTATTAGTGAAAAAAGGTATAGAAATCCAAGAGATTCCACATAAATACATGACTCCCTATACCCCAAGCCCCCAACCTTATCCCTTCCACTGATTCAGCAATAAGAAGGTGCCAGGCTACCAACTGAGGAAGCAAAATATGCATTGTTATTTCAGAAGTGCTGAAGCAAAAAGATAGGAAATCCACTGCTTGCAGCTTTGTACCTCTTCTGTTACGCTATAAGTCAAAGGTGGTAAGCTCACCAACAGCCTGAGCTGGAACTAGATTGAGGTGTAACTGGGAAATGCTTGACAAAATAAATAAAAATTAAAAATACAATGCATTTGTTGTTGAGTTGCTTTTCACTTGTGTCCAGTGCTTTGTGACTCCATTTGTTATTTTCTTGGCAGAGATACTACAGTGGTTTGCCATTTCTTTCTCCAGCTCGTTTTACAGATGTGGAAGTTGAGGCAAACAGGGTTAAATGACTTGCCCAGGGTCACATAGCTAGTAAGTGTCTGTGGCCACATTTGACCTCAGGAAGTTGAATCTTCCTGACTCCAGGCCTTGTGCTCTATCCACTGTGCCATCTAGAAGCCCACAATACAACATAGGTAAATGTTAATTCGTGGTTTTCTAAGCCAATATGTGGCTGACAAGGATCTGTTTCTATTTGAGTTTGGCACCATTGCCACAAGTTACTGAGTTAGAAGGTTTGGGGTTGTGTATTTCTAGCTCAGAAGTAGGTATCCCTCAAAGGAGAACTGCCCCTCCAAGCTCCAGTACAGTTGTGGAGTAAAACCAATGTATTTTCTGTGGGTTTTTTTTATCTTTACTGATATTTTTTCACATTTATTTATTTTTAATTTATGGTATTAAACAAATATTTCCATAACATACTATAATAAAAGAGATGATTGCACATGAAAGCACAAATCTATTATATACAACTTGCTATTCCTTTTAAATATATAATAATTATATAAATTTCTTTTTTTCCCTTTTTTAAAAATAAGATAATGGAATTCTAGATTTAGAGCTGAAAGGGAGGCAGTGGGATAGTGAACACTGGACTTGGACTGAAAGTTTGAGTTTAAATCTTTGTTCTTTTTCTTACTAGTTTCATAACTGTTCAGCCTTGGTGCCCTCACTTGTAAAGCAGAGAAAATAACCTACAACTCAGGGTTGTTGTGAGGAGAGAATTTTTAAAATCATAAAGCATTATAGAAATATAAGTTACTATTTCATCTAGGCCAACCTCCTACTTTACAAGGTCCCATAGACAGAAAGCATGGGCAGCTAGTTGGCACAGTGGATGGGGTGCCAAGCCTGGAGTCAGGAAGACTCATCATCTTCCTGACTCTAAGCTGTTGACTCTTTTCATGATTTTCTTGCATTACTCTCATTTCTTTTCCCAATTTTTCCTCTATCTCTCTGGTTTTATTTTTTTAAATTCTTTTTGAGCTCTTCCAGGGCCTGTGACCAATTCACATTTCTCTTTGAGGCTTTAGATGTAACAGTTTTAATTTTGTTTTCTTCTGAGTTTGTTTTGATCTTCCCTGTCACCATAGTAACTTTCTATGGTCAGGATCTTTTTTGTTGTTGTTTGCTCATTTTTCTAGCCTATTTCTTGACTTTTAACTCTATGCTAAAGTGGGGCTTTGCCTCTGGGGTGGAGGGGGTGCTGTTCCAAGGTTCAGATTTTTTAGTTTCTGATTCTTCCAAGGTGATATGCGCTAAGGAGAGGTGTGTTTACTATTCTCCTGGCCTTTGTCCTGGTCTGTGAGTGACCACAAGCACTCTTTTCAGCCCTGGAACTGTGACCAGGGTTCCCATTCCCCTGCAGTTATAAGCTCTGGTGTGCTAGTATCCCTCCTCGCTCCTTGAACTGAGACCCAAGACTGTGACCCAGATTTGAGTATGGGCAATGCAACAGACTCCAGCCCTCCATACCAGCAAAGGGAGCCCATAATCTTCTTCTGACCCCCTTACCACCTGTGGGGTGGGAGCTCCAGAAACTATGACTGCTGCCATTGATTCAGTCACCCCTGAGGCCCACTTCTGGTTTCTTGGAACTGGGTCTGAGTTGGCATGATCTGAGCTAGACTGTATTCCACTCTCACCCTGGTGTGACAGACCTTTCCTGCTAACTTTCTAAGTTGTCTTGGATTAGAAAATTGTTTCATCCTGTCCTTTTGTGGGTTCTGCTGCTCCAGAATTTGTTTTGAGACATTATTTAAAGTTGTTTGGAGGGGAACCTGGCAGAGCCCAGGTGAGTCCCCACCTTTTCCCTGCCATCTTTTTTCCTCTGTAAACTTTAAGATTTCTTCCCATTGTAAATCTTATGAGTATTCTTCCTTTGGTTCTCACATATTCTAATCTAGAGACTCCTGAAGACACAAAGGAATGTAGTGAATTTGTCAGTTTTTCTGCCCAGTCAATAAACATTTATTAAGCATCTACTATGTTCCAGGCACTGTGCTAAACTCTGGGGATACAAAGAAAAGTGGAAACAGTTTATGCCCCAAAATAAGAGAGACAGCATATAAATAACTAGGGATCTATAAGATACCTATAAAGGAGGTAGAAGGTAATCTGAGAAGAGAAGACACCAGTAGGTGGAGATGGAGTTTTGTGTTCCTAAATGCAAGGCCAGTGCAGCTGTATTATCCAGGGCATGGAGGGAAGTCCAATGTAGGAAGACCGAAAAGGTAGGAAGGGACCAGGTGATGCAGAGGTTTAAATGCAAAACCAAAGAATGTATCACTAACAACAGAATTTCAGATTCCATGACAAGTTGTGGGAGAGATGATATTGGGCAGGGAGACCTTTTCTGCATGTCTGAAATGTGTATAAATAACTAGCCCTTTGATGTTTATAAAAACAGTTTTCTATTTGAGATGGTCATTTGACTCTCACGATTATCCCAGGGGTGAAGAGCTGATCATTTGTCTCTATCCTGGGAAGAGTAGCCCATTATGAGCGGGTACTTCCTGGGCATCAGGTGACAGCTAAGTAAGAGGCCTTGGGCTTTGTAGGGATGGTGGTGATAGGAGGCAGTGCTAAAATGGGGGAGGATGCAATGGGGAAAATGCCATTCTGGGACTCAGGAGTTCTGGGTTCTAGTTCCAACTCTGCTACTGATTGGCTGTGTGACCCTAGACATGTTGATTTCTATCTCTGAGCTTCAGTTTCTTCAACTGAAAAAATATGGGAGTTGGATGCCAGCTCTAACACTATTATTGACCATTTATTCTGGGAGAGGTCCCGCATCGTGGCTTGTGTTAGCAGTGGCTGCTTGATATCCCTCCAGCCAAGATTGTTGTTGTTCAGTCATGTCCGACTCTCTGTGACCCTATTTGTGGTTTTCTTGGCAAAGATACTGTAGGGACTTGCCATTTCCTTCTCCAGCTCATTTTACAGATGAAGAAACTGAGGCGAACAGGGTTAAGTGACTTGCCCAGGGTCACACAGCTAATAAAAGTGTACAGCCAAATTTCGACTCATGATGAGTATTCCTGACTCCAAGCCCACTCTATCCGCTGCACCACCGAGCTACCCTCAAGCCAAGATACTCTTTTAGTATTCCTGGGCAATCAGTTACCCTAGATTACCCCCATGCAGCATATTGCAGTACGAATACTTTTGTCCTTGTCTTTTTTCCTTCTCCAGACACCTGGTGGAGTGCAGTATGTGCTGGCTGTGGATGCAAAGGAGCTAGGTTCCAGTCCTGCCTGTAATTATTACCTCTGTGACTATGGGCAAGTTGCTTAACCTTTTTAGGACTCAGTTTCCTCATTTGTAACACAAAAGGGTTAGACTAGGTAGTCTCTGCGTTCCCTTCAAGCTGTAGATTCTATGACATTCAAAGCTTTTCTTCTTGGTGACCATCTATAATTCTAGAGAAGGGGAAAGGCAACAAGCATTTATTAAGTGCCTATTATGTGCAATGCACTGTGCTAAGCACTTTTACAAATATTGTCTCATTTGAAGAAAAGAGAAACAAGATAGTTTCAGTCCTAAAAAAGCTAAATAGGTTAAAAGCATGTCGTTTTGTTGGAGGATTTCCCCCTTTGGGTTGGGAATTATGTGCTCCATGTCCAAGGGCGACCCCTATTGATGGAATTATGAGTTAGCAGTCTATTCCAGTCCTGATGTGTTAGCTTTCAGTGCTGCTTAATTTGAACCAAAAGGACTGGAATATAGGGTTGCTGGGAGATTTGAGTGGAAAGTAAGGGCATGAGGATGGACTCAGGTGGTCTCAATACAGAAGCTGATCCAGATGAGACTGCATTATTTTAGATCCCCCTGGGGTGGTGCACACAGAGATGATGCCCAGTGGATTTTTTCTAATTGGCATCTGCCTGAAGCATCTATTCCAACTGAGCAAGCGTTGGCAACACTCAGTCTGCTTCCCATCATTGCTCAGTAGGGAGGAAACGTGCTGTGCCTGCAGGGCAAGGAGAGGCAGGAGGTCTCTTAGCGATTGGCCATCAGTCAGTGAATCAGCCCCCCAGCAGGGGAGAAGCACCAGGGGAAGCTGGATTTGAATGCAAGCAGACTCATGCTTGTTGGGACATGCCAGGATTTGGTCATGTCCAGTAGTACATTAGGAAAGAGTGGGATCGTGCAGACTTTGGAAACATGCCAACAGGCTAAAAATAACATAACTGATCTCTCAGTGGGACTGGGGGTGGGGCAGCATGGAATATTAAGGTGTAAGAATGTATGGGTGGAGACAATCTCTCTGGGGAGCTGCTATCAGAGAACATTAAGAGACTTGGAGCAAATAGCTAGATGGAGGTTGTTGTTGCTAGGTTGGTTTATTATTTTTTTTTCAGGATCCCAGGACCAGGATAAACAGCATATTTGACTTAAAAGAAATCATTCAATCAAGCCATACTTATTAAAAGTCTATTCTGTGTGAAACATGGTGTTAGTTACTGGGGTGTGATACAAAATTGAAATAAAACATACTCCCTGCTCTCCAAAGAGCTCATACCTTCACACATTCTAGTCTGGTAGATTTTTACCCTGTAAGAGTTCCTTTTGAGTTACCTAACTTCAGGCAGACTACTTAGCCCTGAAAAGCCTCAGTTTTCTCATCTGTAAAATGGAAAAAATAATTCTTGCTCAGTCACGTCCAACTCTTCATAACCGTATGGGCCACGTTGTACTTAGAATTTTCTTGGCTAAGATACTGGAGTGGCTTGTCATTTCCTTCTCCAGTGTATCAAGGCAAACAGAGATTAAGTGACTTGTCCGGGGTCATACACTAGTAAATGTCTGAGGCCGAGTTTGAACTCAGATCTTTCTGATTCCAGGACCAGTGCTCTATCCACTGATCCATCTAGCTACCTCAGTAATTCTTGTACCACCTTACAAAGGTGTGGTGAGTAAAATTCTATGTAAATAAATGGGAATTGTTACTGTTCTTGAAGGAACAGCATACACAGAGAAAGACCTTATTCCTATGGTATAATGAAAAGAATGCTAGATCTGGAACCAGAGAATCTGGGTTTAAATACCAGCTCTTCAATCACTACTTCTTTGGTTGTCACTTAACCACTCTGGGAGTTTATAGCTTTGTAAGTGTGTATGTGTATGTGGAGGTGGACTAGATGACCAGTGAGGTCTCTTGCAAATCTCTGATCCTTTTCTAAACTTTTCACCTGTATTGTAAAAATCCTTGTAGGAGTTATAGTCGGGAAATATAGTCGGGAAATATAAAGGTAGCATGACTTGGGAAAAGAGCTGGTCTCAGAGCCAGGAAAACCTACGTTCAAGTTCCCACCTCTGACATACTCACTATCTGACCCTAGGGAAGACATTTAACCTCTTTTTCTGGGCAATTTTCTCATACTAAAAGTTGCTGAGAGGGTACTAATCTGCACTAGTAGAGGAAGTTATTCATATGCTGATGTAATCACAAGTTGACTAAGGAAATAATGCCTCCATCAATGCCTACACACACACACACACACACACACACACACACACACACACACACAGAGAACTGTGCTATAGCTGAGGGAGATTCAGTAATAGTAGTATAGAATATATAGAATATAGAATAGAAATAATAAAAATATATATGTGTATGTATATACACACATATATTTTATATGTGTATATATGTGTGTGTATGTGTGTATATGTGTGTGTGAGAGAGAGAGACAAAGTTTGATCAATACCTCTGAATAATTATCAGATTAATTTGGTCTCTTTACTTCATAAAGTGGTTCTAGCAGGTTCACTCAATTAGCTCCAGACCTTCTTTCTTATTGTTTTCAATATCTCATTATATAGTACTTGGGCTCTCCCTCTATTGTCTCTCAATACATAACCAGACTTTCTCTTTTCTTGATCATAAAAAAGTGCTTTGCCATAGGTCAGAATAGACCTAGTTTATAGTCTGGCTGTTATGACCCACTATTGAAAGGGAGGCAGGGATAGAAGGAAGTTAGAGGACCTGGAGGTATGTTGTCCACCAACACACATTTCAGCCAATTCCTAGGGAGTTACCTCAGGCCCACAGAGACTATACCCAGGACTGTGCAGCTAGAAAGTAGTAGATATGTGACTTAAACCCAGGTCTTCCTGACTCCAAACTCCAAACCACACTCACTATTCCAGTGTTGTCAAATTCAAATTGAAACAGGGGTCACTGATGTGCACATAAGGATCCCTGGGGGAGTGTTCCAGGCTGCATGCAGCCTGTAGGTCTGAGTTTGATGCCTCTGCCCATGATACCTTGCCTTTACGTTGGCCATTAATTGATAAAGTTAGCCTGAAAGCTGCCAAATCTGTAATTCACTTTGTGCTCTGTTGGCACGCAGGAGGTTCTTTAATTGGGTTCTAGGTATTGAACTACATCCTAAAGAACAGAGAAGTTCCCTTAAGGAGATTAAAATTTAATAAAGGAAAGGAGAGAGAGAGCAATAGAAAGACAACCAAAATCTCTGTAATTATACCTAACAAAGTACATTAAGGGAAAAGGATGGGTCAAAGAGCCAGTGTGGAGAATGGTATATTTAGAGAAGGTTTCTTGGAGCAAGTGAGCTTCATCCATGTCAAGGGATCCTGAAAGTAACTTAACGGACCCAAGGTGGACTCATTGTAAAGGCCAGTCAGTCCTGGTGTTAGTTCACAGTGTGGCTTGTCATGGTTTTGAGTGTTAAGGGAATATACAGTTTTCTAGTTTTATATGCCTGTTTTTTAACCTATACATTAATTCAATCAATAAACATTTATTGGGTGAAGGGGATTCAAAACATGTTTCAGGGATCATAGGAATAGCTTTAGAGGAGAATTCAAACCAGTAAACAAAAACTCACATTTCTGTATGGTAACTTCAGGTTTACAAATGTTTTTCTGACAATAGTACTCTGAGGTAGGTGGTACAGAATTATTCCCATTCTACAGATGATGACGCTTAGTCTCAGAGAGGTTAAGTGACTTGCCTGCAGTCACATAGCTAGCAAATGTTAGGGTAGGGTTTCTAATCCAGGTCTCTGGATGCTAGAGTTCCACTTTGTTATTCTAAATGCTAAGTAACTGAGTCATGGAAGATAGAGTTGTAAAGGGAATTTAAGTCAGATTATAGAGGTCAAGCTAAGGATTTTGAACTCTATAACGATAATGATTTGGGGGATGGGTGGGTCCAGAATGATGGTTTCATCAGTGCAGAGAACTGGTTTGGAAACTCCTTTGACCTATGCATGCCATTAATTCCTCTCTAATTGTGGCACCTGGAAGCTGAGACTTCCCAAGAGTCATACAGCCAGAGACAGGATTTGAACCCAGGTTTCCTTGGCTCTGGAGGCTGGCCCTATATCTATACTGTCTTTCAGTAATCAGTTAATATGCATTTATTAAGCACCTACTATGGGACAGGTCCTTTGCTAAGCACCGGAGCTCTAAAGAAGGAAATAATTCCTACTAATCAAGGTGAACTTGAAAAGGGAGAGGGAATATATGTATATATATACATATATATATATATGTATATATATATATATATGTGTGTGTGTGTGTGTGTGTGTGTGTGTGTGTGTGTGTATGCCCACATACGACACACATACACATAAATACACTTTATGTATATGAATTACAGAATAAATATAAAGAAAATAAATATAGCCATAGTTAAGTACTACTTTTGTTGTTTAGTCATGTCTAACTCTTTTGTGACCTCATTTGGGGTTTTCTTGGCAAAGATACTGGAGTGGTTTGCCGTTTCTTTCCTCAATTCATTTTGCAGATGAGAAAACTGAGACAAACAGGGTTAATTGACTTGGCCAGAATCATACAACTAGTAAGTGTCTGAGGCCAGATTTGAATTCAGGAAGATGAGTCTTCCTGACCCTAGAGCCAGCACTCTAGTCACTGCCTTCCTCCACATAGTCGTCTTAAATACTACTACTCATTGACAGTAGTGCTAGCCTACATTTATATGTTATTTCTCATATATTGTTTCCTTTCCCCCTTTTTTTGCCAACCCTATGCAGTAAGTACTGAAAATTTTATTATCCTCATCTTCAAAGGGGATCCTTTAAAGTCTGAGGCTAGTGGTGTTTTAGGAAAACTGGGCTATTATGTAGGATGATGAGATGATATTTGTAAAACATTTAGCAGAGTGCCTGGCACATAGTGGGTACTATATAAATGCTTATTCCCTTCCTTCCCCCATTAGAAGGGGAGAGGCTGGAATCAATAGGATTTGGTGGTTGATTGGATGTGGGTATTAGGAGAAAGAGAAAAGTCAAAGATAACTCCCAGGTTTTGAGCCTGATGACTAGGACAAGGGTGGTACCATTGACTGATATAAGGAAGTTGGTAGTTGGCAGGGAGGGCTTTGGGGAAAGAAGAGGATGAGTTAGATTTTAGATAGTTAAGCAGTTTGTAATTAGCCAGACTCGTGCATTTTCCCTTAGGTTGTTGGAGTACATTTTTGTTTGAGGTGAACAGACTTGGAATTTATAGTAACATTCTTATTTTCTGAATATTTCTGTGTATGTTGTGAAAGCATTTTCTTGTGGGCATAATGTCAGGTCTACCATCAAACCCAAATTCCTTTCCTTCCCCCCCACTTCTGTTTCATTTTGAAGGTACAGCTATCTGCAGAGCTCTTTGATGAAACTTCCACCTTATAGTGCTCAAAATCACCTATTTCTGGTGAGAGGAAAAAAAATAAAACCTCTTTTACAACGGAGAAGCGACATGGTTCAGGGAAAAGTGAACAGAGTGGGGAGTCAGGAGTCTTCAGGAGCCTAGCTCAGCTAAGAACTGGTTACATGACCTTGGATAAATGACAACTACTTTGAGCTTCATTTTCCTTATCTATAAAATGGGGGAGAAAGAGAGAGGGTGGTGGTGGTGTGGTAGGTAGGTCTAGGCCATCGTTAAGATCCCTTCCAGGACTTAGATACTGTGTTTCAAAGTAAAACTAGTCTTGATTGTAAAGGTCTAAATTTGGAACTTCAAAATTACAAGGCAACTTTCCCCCCAAATACATTTTTTTTTCTCCTGTTCCCAAGACTCTATTGAGTTGGGGGTGGGGGTGGTGGAGTGGAGAGGGAGGGGAAGCAAGACAAAGAAACAAAGATCAAAGAAAAGGTCCAGAGCAGTTAGGTTCTCCCATTTATTTTGCCTCAAAGGATAAAGGGAGAAGGAGGAGGGTGCTGCCCTGGTGCTGGATTCCTTCCAGCTGAGTCTTTCTCTTTCATCTCCCAGAAGTTCAGAAAAATAAGCAGACAATGCTGCCAAAGGACTGGGGAGGAAGCCCCTCCCTGGGCGCTAGAGGCAGAGAAGCATAACCTCGGGAGAAAGGTCTCTACCCGCCTAGGCCCTGAGAATCTTGCTTACCCTCATGGGGAAGTAGGCGTTATAAATTGATTGCGGATCAGCTCATCTTTGAAAAAGCGCCAGAAATTGTAAGGACACCTGCAACTTCCTCCAGGTGCCACACCTACCTAGCAGGCGCTGCTTAGCACAGGCACCACCCTCCACCAGAGTGGGGTAGCATCCTGCGATTGAATTTGATTTTGGTGCCTAAGTACCAGGGAGCCAATCGAGCAAGGCTTTGCTACTTAGCATCTTTGTAACATTAGGCAAGCAATTGATTTCTTTGAACCTCAGTTTTTTCTGTCTGTAGAACGGGGGAGAGAGGGGTTTGAGAGATGTTGATTAGGTTCTTCCAGTCCTAATCTTGTGACAATTTTTATTTGGTGTTAAAGTTCCCTTAATCAAATTGATAGACTTCCTAGTCTACGGGCAGCCCTGGGACAGAACACTCTTGAACCCTGGAAAGTGCCATGATAGGTCGGTTCCATCTCAAGACCACAAAGCTGAGGGGCTCAGGAGACCATATAATATATGTAAGCACTCTATGCTCTGAGGGTGAGTCAATTCGCCTAGCTACTTGTATTGGGAAGGGGTTCTAGATTGGAGTTCCATCTCTGATATTCCCCGTGTGACCCTGGGCAAGCAAATTCGAATCTTTGGACCTCAGTTTCCTTATCTGCAAAAACAGGGAGTTGGACTAAAGTCCCTTCCGGCTCTGAATCCTCTCATCAGAGAGTTGTATCCCTGCTCGCTTCGGTTCTCACTCGGTGCGCTTCTCCTCAGCAGCAGCTTTGCTGCGGACACCACTCCCCGCTCCAAGTCCAGGGTCCTAGACATGTGGTAACACTATTCTGGGTAGCTGGTGAGGGGACTTGCCTTGAATGAATTTAAGCCCTGCGCCTCCCGGAGCTGCCGCCAGAGCTCGCCCGGGTCCCAACCCTGGCCCTCCCCCTCCTCAGGGCACGAAAGATGCCGAGTGGGCGGGGACGGAGGCGGAGAAGGGATGGGAGGATGGAGGGGGAGATAGGAGGAGCCTCTGGATACCAGGCGAAGGGCAGCCCGCGGGAGGGATGGCGTCACGGGAGAAAGGGAGGAGTTAGTCCCGATGGGGCAAGCCGCACGCTATCTCCAAGAACTGGGAATAGGGGAGCGAGAGAAAGTATAAATAGGTGAGCCCCAGATGCAGAGGGACAGGCTGGTCGTGCAGGAGTGGAGACAGGCACTTTCACGCTCAGAGCAGACCAGGCGCAGGGCACAGCTGAGAAGAAGGAGACGAAAAGATAGGACGGAGCCGCAGAGAGGTAGTGTGTGCGCTTGCCGGTCCGGTCCGGTGTGGAGCTGTGGAGCTGGAGCGCAGCGCTTAGCGACGCTGCCACCAAGCCGGCTCCCACTATCCAGCTCCCTCGCTGCCCATTCTGGGGTAGGGAGAGCTCCCGGAGCTCCCTTTGCCTCGGAATCAAGTTGGTGACTTGGCCGCTGCCAGGGAGGTGAGACCCCCGAGTCCTGGGAAACGTCCCGGAAAGCTGAGATGCTTGGGACATGAGGATGGGGGGAGAGGTGAAAGGGGTAAGAAGGGGTGTTTGGTTTGACTATAAACTTTGGTTGAGAAAGGGAGGCTTAAAGTTTTGTGCAGAAAGTTAGAGGGGAGTGGGGTTCCGGGTTACAGGTGTCTGCACATCCTGCCCATTTTGGGTCATAGAAAGATGTGTGTGTGTGTGTGTGTGTGTGTGTGTGTATGCATGTACACAGACACATATATAGAGAGTGTAGATGGAAGAGAATTGCAGGCTCTGGTTTCTTTCTCTCTGTCCTTGTCTAGACTATGCTGTGTTCTGTCTGTCTTTTCTTCCATCTGCCTTTCTGTCAGGACCGTGTGCTGTACTCAGACACTATCTTTTGCCTCTGCCTGGGTCGCGTGCTCTGTGTGAACTTCTGTACTTGAGGCAGGTGCTGCCCCTATGCAAGAGCGGGGCAGGAAAGAATGAGAGGGGAACTTGACGGGGTTTGTAGACGCAGATTCGGGAGTGTGTATATATTGTGTATATGTATGTGTGTGCATACATATGAGCAGGCGCCTGGAGGGGTCGTCTCTGGAACTCTTACTCCCACAAACGTAGAAATGGTCACCCAACTAACCAGGAACATCTTGCACAGTCTATTTGGATTCCCCAAAGATATTTTTTTTTTTCTGCCTTCGAAGGCAGGGTCAGTGTGTGCTCTGTAAGATTTTTCCAGATTAGCCTTTGCCTTGAGGGCAGGGGGCATCCTTACTTGAATTGCTTCTACCTCACCTTGACCCTTCGGAGTTTTGCAGGCAGGTGGGCGCAGACAGAACGTGACAGACACGTTTAGCCATTCGGGAAAACTACAGGTGGGTATTTCTGCTTTCCCTCTCCAGTACCTCCTTTCTTTCTCGTCTGGCACCCAATCCCATCCCTTGTTCATTTTCCCTTCTCTCCCCTACTCCCTTTCTCTTCTCAATTCCTTTCCAGCACTCAGGCTTCTAGGCTATATTGCAGATTGATGCCTGGGCAACACCTGACTCCCTGGCACTGGAGTTAGGACAATTCTCCCTATATGATGATTAGCCAGTGGGATGGCATTTGGCCTTGAAACTTGGCCTTCTGCCGGCTCCCTGATCGTACAGCATAGACTCCAGGACCCTCATCTGTTTATAGGCTACTGTTTGGGTGTACATCCTTACACCCCTCTGCAGGTAGAATTGTAAGATTTGCCCTAAGGGCTAGGCTGGGTAAGTTTCGTCACCAAATGGGAGTTAGTTTGTATCTTGTGATGGGTAACTTAAACTTTTTCCTTAAGTTTGGCACAAGGGTAGATAGAGGCAGAGGAAGCTCATTATATTTTGGGAATTTATCCTGCTTGCTTTGTGAAAATCATCCTGCCCTTGTTTGACCGCAGCTCTGATCAAGTCCTGGGTGGGTGTTGGGATAAAATAGAGATTTCTCAGAGTCCTTGAATAGTGTGTCTTGTAAGCAGAGAAAGGAACAGTGGTGACCTGTTGTGTTGGGATTATAGATTGAGAAAGAAAATCTAGAGCCTGGGCATGTCTCCTCAGTCTGATAGGGCTCCTGGTATTTGTAGTCCTTCCTTACTCGAGAGATTCCTGCTTCTCCTTGACTGCTGGGGCCCTGAGTTGTTGCTCTGGCTCCCAGGCCACATTCTTTCTGTGTTCTGAATCCGCTGAGGTTTGCAGTGAGCTGGGCTTCTGGAGAAAGTTTGTGGGCGTAGACCGCAGCCCAAACTGCTTATCCTCCCACTCTCCGGAAAGGTGCTGGACAGGAATCTCCCGGCCCCTTTTTGCTTCTCCCCCAGCCCTATGGGGGATCCAAGGGACCTCAAGCTGCTGAACTTGAGCACTTTAGCTCAGAAAATACTCACTCACCTGTTGACTCTGGAAGACCAAGATTGAGAGCTTTCCTGGCATATCAGGTCCGAGCCAGAGTGTGAGCTGCTGCCGTTTGAGACTCCACAGATCAAAGTCTGAACCTCAGGGACTCGGATCCAGCTGCAGGAACTACTGCTCAGCCTGCACTCCATGCACTCGGGTTACAGGTGAGACCTCTCCCACTTCTCTGTTCTTTTGACCCTTTCTAGGCTTTCTCCTTCAAACATCAGATCACGTTCTAGTATTTTTGCCTTCCTTTTCACCCCCTCCCTCCCCCCACCCTGTGGGCACCCCCTGGACTGGGCAGATGTTTCTCTCTCAAAGTCTCTAATTCTACACAGGTTTCATCCCTCTCCCCTTCATTTCGTACTCTGAAGGACTCTGGTCCCACAGGCTAGAGTTCCAGTAAGTCCCTGAAGGAATCATAGACAGACCCCCCGGGGAACTGAGGCTTCAAAGAGGGCGGGGTCCGTTGCCTCTCCACCATGGACAGCTCCCAGCTGCTTCCCGAGCCTGTGGCCAAAATATCCCCAGGTCTCAAGGAGAGCCCTATTGCTTTCACCTCTGTTTCGGCGTTGGGGTGTGTGTGGCGTGTGTGTGTGTTTGTGTGTGTGTGTGTGTGTGCGTGCGCGTGTATTGTGGGTTGGGGTGGGGAGTGTAAGTGTGACTGAGGCTGCAAGAGACTCTTGGATATCTCGGGACAAAGGCAGCATAAATTCTTAAAGAAATTTGGAATATTTATTTTGTGGAGGAAACTTCAGTGATATGTGATCAGATTCAAGGTCGGCTTGCATCAACTTGCCTGTATGTCAGGCTCTGGAGAAAACTTCTTAAAATAGAACAGTGCGTTTTCCTGATCTGTCAATATCCTAGACTGCTCTTAGTTTTTTTGTTTTGTTTTTTCTGAGGGTCTAGTACAAATTCTAGGTAGCAATCAATATTACCTCTCTGAAGAGGAAGGGAAAAGTGTCAGAAGAATGGAATAATACGTTGGTCAAGTGTGGAGAGAATTTAAAAATTGAGAAACACTGCTTTCAAAAATAGGAAAAAGGTTTAGTTTTTTCTATCTTTTCTTTTAGATGTTTACACATTTTACTTGTTCCCTTATTTAATATCAAAATATTTAGAATTTTTAAAAGCATCAATGTGCATGGCTTAGACTTTAGAAATGTATGTGTCTACAGAAAAAGATATGATACTTATAATGGTTTAGAGCAAATAAAATATTATTTAAGGTGTAGGAGAGCAAGGATTCTATCTTATTTAATCTCTGTACCTCTATTTAATCTCTGTATGCTTAGCATAATGCACTGCAAGCAAAGCACAGTGTAGGTGCTTGATAAATGTTTGTTTAATGACAAATGGATTAATTTATATATCCAAATACACTATTAAGGAATATCAATGATATTTTTCAGGCAACTAACCTAATGGCTTGAAAATAAAAGTTCTGAAGTCATCCTTAACTTTAGTGCATATCCTCAAAACAGGATAGTCACAATTAATCCTAATTATTCTATGCACTATGCAGTGAGCTGAAGATTTTAATCTTCTGCTTTGCCCTGAATATGAAAGCAATCAAGTCACTTTTTAATTGTAAATAACTCTTGTCTCTCCCCCTCCATGTAGATTAGTAAGTGAATTCTTAGTTATTAGTATTATTAGGAAGTGGAATTTTATGGTATACAAATCATTTTAGATATCTGTACTTGTACAAAAGGAAGCACACAGCTAGGTTAAATCAACAAAGCAAACAAATAACCCTAAAACCCCAAATTTATATTTAGATGTGGTGTGGTATAGTGAATAGAGAACTAGCCTTCGGGTTAGGAAGAAATGGGTTCAGAACCTACCTCTGACACATATTAGCCATGTGGACAAAGACAAATCACTTAAGCTCTCAGTGATCCAGGCTGCTCTCTTAAGATGTTAAGTTATAGACCAGTTGTTAACCTGCATCAGGGAAAGGAATTTTTTTTTTTTTTTTAGTGAGTTCCCTACATGGATGAAATCACAGATCTGGATTCCCAAAACAACTTCCAAATTCATGATCATTGACTGGTGCTTATTAACTATCTACATATAGAACCACAGAACTTTAGAACTGAGACCTGGGAAAGGGGGAGTGAGTTTCTCCAGGTCACTTGGGTGGAGCTTGGGCAAGTTATTGGTAGTGCTGGGACTAGAATACACATCTCTTTGATCCTGTCCCACCTATTTTCAGTGCACCACACTGCCTTCTACTGGATGGAATAATGTGCACATGTGTACCCATATACAACTCAAGTTTTTTTTTTTCTTTTTTTTCTAACCTCTTGGTTCTAATTTTAAATTAGCTGAGCATTCATTCTGAATCATGGAGAATTGTATCTCTACTAACATAATTGTGTTTGACTGGCAGGTCACTTTATCTTCGTATTGGAAAAATTACTGATGAAATTAGCATGTAAGCAGATGTACTTCTTACCAGAAATATACATATTCAGGGATAAATGGAAGAATTTTGTCATGGACAAAACCAGTGCCAGGTTTTCCCCACATGAAACATTTGGACAACAGATTAAAGTAAGTATTTTATTATTCACATAGCTCAATGTACTTAGCAAAAAGAACTTTCATTTTTTTTCTCAGGAGAATTTTGTGACTTTTACCAGACCTAATTCTTGCCTTGATGGGTGGAATTTTCTCTCCCTATTCTGTTCCTGTAGCAGCTTCTGCCTCTATTATATACTTATTTTAATTTCATATCATAATTATTTGTGCATATGTCTTATCTCACTTTCTAAGCTGTAAGCTCTCATGGGAAGGGATATTTTCTTATTTATCTTTGCAGTGCCCTCTCCCCCACATCCAGGGCAGTGCTTTGTATAGAGCAAGAACTTTCTAAAAGTTGGTAGACAGTTGAATCCCCAGGTAATGGTAGAGATGGGAGTTTCCCTCTTCCATATTCCTGGCTTTTAGCCATTATTCCAGTCTAGTACCTGCGGGAGGGAAGAAGTAAACTTTTAGAAGATAATTCTAGTTAACTCCTGGAATGGTGCATTATTGCAGAAAGTGCCTCTCAAAATATGTGACACTCATACTTTCTTTAGTTTATTTTACCTAAGAAAACCTTATTTTTAAGCTTTTAATATAAAAATTGCTGCATATGATTTGTGAATCTATGGTACTGTAAATATAGGGTACAAAACATGGTAAGAAGATTGAGGAATCAATGTACAAATTGACATCTTTCTCATAGAACATTTTTTCCTGAGACCAGTGTTTCTCATTTTGTTACTTCCAGCCTTTTTCTATTTTCCCCCGTTTATTTTAATAGATTCTAAGGAATTTTAACATAGCAGGCAGCATCTAGCAGGCAGGAAGTTTAAAAAAAAAACATGGTTCAGGAGATTCTGGGATGTTACCCAGTGAATTTCAGTTTGTCTAGAAATGTGGTGAAGAGGAAGGATCTGAACCCTTAAGTTGTTTTGACAACCTACTAATTGACTATTTCATTTCTTCACATGTTTTGATTCATGGCCTACTGGTAGGAGAAATATTTTAATGTATTTAATTCTGGACTGCTCATATGAATAGAAGAAAAAATTAGCATGGCTAGTAGAAAAGGGTATTGAGTTATGTCCACTGTTTCTTCCCTGCCATAGTCCCAGAGTAAGAGATCTAAAGCAAGAGAGGCACTGAACAGAGGAATCTGGGATGATAACAAATCTATGGAGCAATTAGTGAATCCACATACTTTCTTCTTCCTCTTTTGATACTAAATAGCCAACTTTATCTTACTATTTTTTTTTTTACCATTTTACTATTTTTTGACGAAATAACCAACCTTTATTTAACCAGCAGGCAGCACAATCTGTTTAATTGACAAAGTATTTGTTTTTGTATAATGGGAGCAAAAAGAGGAGTTTAGCTATATTCTTAATAGCTCAAAAAAGTACATGCAATAATATTAGGGTCCTAAAATAAGAAACAAAAAAAAACCTGACATTTTGCTATTTTCAAGGTAAAAATATGTGTTAAAATGTTGACCTTGTTGTTGAATAATGGTGAAAAGCTCAGTCTATCATTTGAATCATTTTAAAGCATAATTCCAGATTTGTAGTTGCTTTAAACCATCAGGATAATGGATTATATTGGATTGTCACCTGCCTTTTTGTGTTATCTTAGACACAGCCTTTAATGTCATTTGTACATTGAAGTGGAAGGGCAATCCCTTCTGATTCTTATATCTGTTTTCTTGGTAATAACTATGCCATGCTTTAGAAAGAATGAATGTTTCTACTGCTATGTATCCAAAGTTGATCTATTTAGAGGCTGTTCAAGGTAGATCATTTTAAGAAGGATTGTTGGTCTTTAGTGCAGAGCTCTCCTTTTACTTCTTTTCTCTCTTTTCCCTCCTCATGACAATGATCTTTTGAATTTTCCAGCCCTGAGGCAGCAGTGTGATGGTAAATGTTTAACAACTGGCTCTCCAATAGGATAGACTTTTAAGTTTAATCTGCATTATTGATATTTTCTTGGATAGGCAGGTGGCACAGTAGATAGAGTGGTGGGCCTGGAGTCAGGAAGACCTGAGTTCAAATCTAGCCTCAGACACTTACTAGTTGTGTGACCCTGGGAAAGTCACTTCAGCTTGCTTGCCTCAGTTTCCTCATCTGTAAAATAAATTGAAGAAGGAAATGGCAAACCACTCCAGTGTCATTGCCAAGAAAACCCCAAATGGGTTCATGAAGAATCAGAGATGACTGAAATGACTGAACAACATCATCATTATAGATAA
Organism: Trichosurus vulpecula; assembly: GCF_011100635.1. Taxonomy (NCBI): domain Eukaryota; kingdom Metazoa; phylum Chordata; class Mammalia; order Diprotodontia; family Phalangeridae; genus Trichosurus; species Trichosurus vulpecula. The sequence goes on along the minus strand of NC_050580.1, from coordinate 119,670,676 downwards.
TGAACAAAACAATAAATCAAGTCCAGATTTGGAGCATTTGCTAATTTCTGAGATATAAGCTTTCACAGTGAAAATTTAACAAATAGCTCTCTGAGTCTATACTGCCTAGCTGCAATATACTCCTGCCTGAGTGGCTGTCCTTCTCCTACCCTTATGCCTCAGGAATGACACAAACAGAAAAAATAAATTGCAATATATTATTTCCAAAGGAAGTTAATTTTATAACACATAATAAAGATTAACTATATTCTAGGTTTTTAGCTGATTCTCAAAATTAAAGCTATGAGGGCAAACCAGGATAGTAATCTTCACTGTCAATGTCAAATAGTTTTTTGAGTTTGATTGAACATAAATACACATAATAATTTGCATGGTAATGAGGCTAACTGCCTCTGCAAGAGGATGTGCTGGGTTGATCCTATGGGATTTGAACCAGTGATATTAAAGGACTTTAGGATACTTCCAATTACTCAGTCAAATAGCCTTTTCTCAGCACTCTTCCCCTTCTTTCTGTAGCATCTGCCAGTGTTCAATACCACCTCCTGACTAAAACTTTCTCCTCCTTTATCTGTATTTTATTATATAATCCTGGTTCTTCTCTTACCTCTCTGACTACTCCTCTATCTCTTCTGCTGGTGTCTTTTAAAAATTTAGACTTTTCCTCAAAGTTCCCTACTTGACTAGCTTTTCTCTCTACCCTAGGGAGGTCATCCAATTTCACAACTTCAACTATCACCTCTATGGACATAACTATAAAATCTTGATTTTTAAGTGGGAGCTTCTGACCCTAATCTGGATGTTCTCTTGCCACCTCAAGCTCAGAGAGTCTAAAACTAAAGTCAGAATCACAGAACTCATAATGCTTCCCCACTCCAACCTACTCTTCAACCACAGAGTCATACTTCTCTTTCATCTTCTATATCTTGTTAATTTCCAGTACTGTGAATTTTAAATTTTCAGTTTCTTCTTATACCCACTTCTACCTTTACCCCTACTTTGCATTCTTATTGCCTATTTAGGCCTGATGCTATATTATCCTGCCTATTACCTGTTTTTGTATGTCCTAGAACTATGAATAGTTTTTATATTTTAAAAATACAATAAAATTTTGTTTAAAAACTTAAAAACATTCTTAGGTCCTAGTAGAAAAACAGGCTATTGGTGAGATTTGGCTGACCACTGGTGCAGACTATTGAAACAACATTCATACTAATCTCTGTCTCTCCAGTCTCCATTCCTCTCTCCAATTCCTTCTATACACTGCTATCAGATTAATTTTTGTAATGCATTGCATCATTTCATGCTCACACTCAAATACCTTTATAGTTTTCTCATCTCAACTGCCAATTGGAGTCAAACTGGATGTCCTATAGCCATCTCGAACTCAACATGTCTAAAATAGAACTCTTTCCCCACAAACCCAACCTTTTTTCAAGCTTCCTTATTTCTTTCGAGGCTCCCATCATCCTTCCAGTCATCCAAGTTTGTAACCTTAGCAGCATCTTTGTCTCCTCCCTTTCCCTCTTCTCACGTTTCCAATCAGTTGCCAAATCTTGTCAATTCTACCTTCACAGTATCTCAAGTTTAAACCCTTCTTTCTACTCACATAGCCACCACTCCAATTTGGGCTTTTATCACCTCTTGGCTAAACTATTCTAATAGCCTTACATTTGGTTTTCCTGACTTTAGATTCTCATCTCTCCAATTTTCTCCGACACCTTTGCCACAGTGCTTTTCCTGAACTGCGAATCTGACCATGCCTTTCCTCTATTTAATAAACGTCAGAGGTTCCCTGTTACTTACTATGTACCAGGCACTGTCCTAAGTGCTGGTTAAGCCTTAGGTGCTCCCTGGGGGTATCTCTGCTGCTTGGTCATTTTTCCCACTACCTACCATTTCCTGACATTTATTTCCCTAAGCAAATTAAAGGGAGATGGGCATTGCATCATATAAAACCATCTGTAAGCATTATTCTCCTCCACAAGCACAGAGAATCAACAGCTGACTCATCAGAGATTATGCAGCCAACAGCATCTAAAACCTGTCATGTCATTTAAAAAAAGATTGGTAGCCGATGTCTCCTTAGGAGCTCTTCGGAGGGCAGTCCATTGGGCCACATGATGGCAATAAGTTCTTTTCAAATTCACATATGTGTCTTGCTTATTTCTCTCTCCTCTTCCCTATCCCTCGCTCCAGGGAAGAGAGGACCCACCTTGTCTCTCTTTCAACATTCTATCCTAGAATTCTGTTTGAAGCAATGAAAAAGTTGGTTTTCTGGAGATGACTGTAGCATTTCCTTGGGTGAATCTTTGAGCAAGAAGTAGTGGGAAGTCATGGGAAATGCTGCTTCAGTTTTACAGATGTTGTTGCTTTCTGTGGGTTTACATCTCTAGTTTATTAATTGGACAGTCTGGGTCTTTCCACTAGGAAATTTCTGGAATCTTTTGTGACAACTGTGAAGTTAGTTTTTTTTTTATATATATCTTGTAAGAGTCATCTCCTTTTGCAATTCAACAACAAAATAGCAACCAAAAAATGTTACACACCTATTATGATCAGAGCACTGTGCTAATTAGTGTTGGGGGTGGGAATAAATGGTACTAGCTTATGTTGATGTAGTACTCTCAAGGTTTAAAAAATGCAGAATTATCACATTTGATCGTCACAAAAAGCCAGGATGGGTAGGAATTCAGTAAGTGGAGAAAGAGAATGGATAGAATTCCAAATATAGAGGACAACATGAGTATTCATGAGGGCAGGAAACCATGAGTTGTTTCCTTATTTATCAAAATAGGTGAATGGATTACATGATTTCTCCTTTCCCTTCCCACTGAATAAATCCATGTGTATAGGGCTAGAATGGAGTAAATAGTTCAAGCTAAGACTGAAAAGAAAGGTGATAAGTGATAGAAAACCTTGAATGCCAGGCTGTGGAATTTGAACATTGTTCATTAGACAATGGGGAGTTTTGAGTAGAGAAGGGACATAACCAGACTTATGTGTAAGGAAAGTTAATCTGGCAGCAATGTCAAGGATGGACTTGAAGAGGAAGAGAAGAGAGGCAAGAACATTGGGCAGAGACAGAAAGTACTTTTTAAACTACCAACTACCAGCTCTATACAAGATACACTGCTAGATATAATGGGCAAGACACAAACTTTAGATAAGCCATCTTCTTGTCCTAGTCATTTTTTTTACTCCATCCTTAGCAGGTTGAGGACTAGAATGCTTTTCTTCCTCCTTTCCGAAGACATCAGTTCTCCCCCAATTCTTAGTGACCTGCCATGACTTGTGTTTGAAGGAAATAAGAGGAAGAAAAGTAGCCCTTGATTTCTCTTCTTTTGACCCAAGGAAGTTTGACTATTAAAAACAAAAACTAGCCCCTCAAAGGATTTTCTTCCTTTCCCTTTGGCAGTTGAATGAAGGTTGCTGTTGAAATTACTTGGCCTGGTTGCTGTTGTTAGCTTCTTCTCACTGAATTTGAGGTGACAAGCTGACAGAAAACTGTCACTAGGGCAGCTGTTGAGGTGGGGTCTAGGGGATGACAAAAAACCAGCACTAAAATAAAGTCAAATTGAGCAGAAAAAAAGTCTTGTAGGGGAATAGAATGGATAAATGAAATTCTTATGAAAGTAAATGTATTTGTATTTAGATAAAATTTAAGAATTCACGGAGCTATAAAAAGTCTTTCTCTCTAACCAAAAGCTAGGAATATACCCATTGAGGAAACACTAGAGATTTTCCATACACACATGCACACACACACACACATATATCCATCCATCCATCCATCCATCCATCCATCCATCCATCCATCCATCCATATATACATACACATACATATATACGTACATACACACATATACATGCATATATACATATACCAAGGATACTCCTCTTTCTCTAATATTATTTTATATAATATTAGAAATGCTAGCATTATCAATAAGGCAAGAGAAAGAATGTACAGGCATAAAGATGGCAATGAGGAGATGAAACAATCCCCACTTGCTGATGACATGACTTACTCAGAAAATCCTAGAGAATTCCCAAAGAAACTAATTAAAACACTAAATGGCCTTAGCAAGGCAGCAGGTTATAAAATAGACTTACAAAAATCAACAGCATTTCTATATAGCAATTTCAAAACCCAGAAGGGAATAATAGAAAGTTGAAGTCCCATTTAAAATAACTTTAAAATGTATACAATGGAAGTCAGTCCACTAAAGCACTGTATAAATATGATTATGAAATGGTTCTTAAAAAACTAAAGAAAAATTTAAGTATTTGGAGAACATTGGGAACTGTAGGTGGCATGAAGTAAAAGATATAAATAAAATTTATTTAAAGATGATTTATAGTGCTTTATACATGTCACTATCATGAAAGCTTATTTTATTTTTTTAAAATTCTTACTTTTATTGCTGTATTTTATTTTTATATCACTTTCATTTTCAAATATATTGCTCCAGCCTTCCATAGAAGAGTCACTTCTTTTAATATAGATTTTTAAGAGAAAATGAAAAGAAGTCAGCTTTCATCAGTTAGGTATGATAGCATGTGCAATATCATACCTCACTGTCTGCCATCTCTTTAAAGTGGGGAGGGAAGTGTATTTTCTCAATTCCTCTCCAAGGACCACCACTTTGGTCACTTTAATTACATAGCAGTACCAGTTATTGATTCTTTCTCTTTATAATGCAGTTATGGTGAATTTTATTTTCCTGGTTATACTTACTCTGTATCAGTTCACACGTCTTTCTCCATTTCCCTAAATTCTTCATATTCATCATTCTTTATAATGATAGGCCACTACATTTATCTATCACAATTTGTTTAACCATTCCCTAATCAATGAGCATTATACTCATTTCCAATTTTTTTGCTGCCACAAAAAAAGATGCTATAACTTTTTTGATGTGTATGTGGAAGCTTTTTAAGTCTAATTTGGTTTTTTTTTTTATAAATAAGTTTTGTTGAGATCTTTTGTTGTTATATCATCTACATTTCTCAAGATATCCTGCCCCCTTACCATCCTAGAAAGAAATCCCTTATAACAAAGAATTTAAAAAGAGAAGGAAAAAAACCCCTTCAGCAAAACTAACCAACGCATTTTAATATGCAGTGTTCTGCACCCATAATTTTCCACCTTGATAAAGAAATGGGGAGAGGTGCCTTCTTATATTTCTTATTTAGGGTTTCAGATTACAATTTCACGGGACAGCTAGGTGGCGCAGTGAGTAGAGTGCTGGCCCTGGAGTCAGGAGGACCTGAGTTCAAATTTGGCCTCAGACACTTGATACACTTACTAGCTGTGTGACCTTGGGCAAGTCACTTAACCCCAATTGCCCTGCCTCCCCACCCTCCAAAAAAAAAGATTACAATTTCAAACATTCATTTTGATTTTGTTATTATTATTCTTTCCATTTATATTGTAACAATCATAGTATGTATTTTTCTGGTTCTGCTTACTTCACATTAGATCATTTGTCTTTCCATGCTTCTCTGTCTTCTTCACACTCAACATTTCTTTCAGCATAGCAAAACCACCATTTCTTTAGTTGTTCTCCAATCAAAGGCATCTACTTTGTTTACAATTCTTTGCCACTAGGCAAAGACATGCTATGCATAGAATGACGTATCTAGGGCCCTTCTTTTTGCCATTGATTTTCTTGGGTTAGCAGGTGGAATTTTGGGGTCAAGGATTATGGACATTTTAGTCACTTTCTTTGCATAATTCCAAATCGCATTACAACAGAACCACAGTTCCATTAATAATTCATCAGTGTGTCCATCTTTCCACAACCCCTCTAAACATTGGATATTCACATTTTTTTTAATGGTAGCCATTTTTGTTGGTGTGAGATAAAACATAACAGTTGTAATTTGCATTTTTCCTATTATTGATTTAGAACATTTTTTCACATTGTTGAGAATAGTTTGCTATTCTCCTCTAGAGAGCTTTTTAATGTCCTTTAACCAATTATCTATTGGGGAATCAAAGCCTAATTTGTTACTCTCTGCCTATATCTAAACAGACAGGAGCTAATTCAGTCACTGTGATTGTCAGCCATTGACTTGAACCAAAAGTAAGTCAGGCTGGTTGCCTGCCATTTTAGTAGACCCCAGCCTTGGTCACATTGAATGATATCCTCCACCTGCTGGAAGGGAGTGCTGAGATATTTCAGCATAGTCTTCCTCCTGCCACTCAAACCATCTGTAATAGACAATTATCTCTTCTATTATTAAACATTTCCAGAGATGGAGAGTTCATGCCCTTCCTCAGTAGCTGAGTCTTATTTAATCATCCTTTATGTCAAGGAGCTCTCCTTTTTGTTTAATAACCTGAAGCTCAGTTACTGCAATTTAAGCCTATTTCTGTCTTGGGTGGAGATACAGAACACCTGGTCTGCACCCCCTAATAACCTTGTGGTGACCCTGCAAGTATTAGAAGATAATTATTGCTACTCCTCGGCTTTCTTTTAAGTAGACTAAATGGCCCCAATGCCTTTAAATTTCCAATATTCCCTCTTAAAATAAATATTCTGAGTGCACAGACCAAGTTTCACATAAGTGCAAAATCATGGAGCAGACGGTGGTTTATCTTAGTCTGACAGAGGCAGTTGAATGTGGTTTAGTCAGTATTAAAAATTATTTGGGGGGATTTCATTTATCTTCAGTTCCAGGCAGAGAGAATATGGATTTAGCTTTCAAAAATTTTACTTGGCTGTAAAGATCTATAACTTTTTTTTTAAACCTGGAAAACAAGGTCCAATTATTCTCCTTTGAGCTACTCCCTGCAATGCTCCTGTGTCTCAGGAGATCGGGTTAACACAAATGAATGCTGGCCAGTTTAGTCCTTGTGTGTGTTGGGAATGGAGAGGGTAATATAGCTCCCTTTCCCTAATCTCCCCCACCCTCCTAGTCGTCTACTTTCATCCTACACTGGATGAGTTACATATACTTTGGGTCTTCTAGGAGGGAAGCGATTCTACATGCTTATTCCTAAAATGACCCTACTCTCCAGAACCAACATTATCCTCTGGGGCAAGACCCTTAACTTCTCTGACCCTCAGTGTCCTTATTATTGGTGTGGCAGAATATGGAGTGAGGGCTGGAGTGCTGGATTTGGAATAGCACCCATCTCACAGGGTTGCCTCAGTTAGTAAATGTGAGAGATGTAGGAGAAGACAGCATGATGCGGTAGATAGGGAAATAAGACTTGGAATCAGGAAGACCTAACTGGGACCTTACCTTAGGTTCTTAGTGACTCTGTGATGCTGGGCAGATCACTTTACCTCTTGGCCTCAATTTCCTCATCTCTAAAATGGATTTAATGACAGCACCTGCCCCATTGGGTCCTCTCAAGGAACAAAGAAGACAATATGTGAGAAGCAGCATGGTGCCATGGACAGGAATTGGAATTGGAGTTAGGAAGACCTGGTTTAAAAGCTGCCTCAAGTACTTATGGCTGAGTGAGCCTGGAGAAGTGACTTCACCTTTGCCTGATTTTCCTCATCTGCAAAATGAGGGGCTTTGCCTAGATGGCCTGTAATGTCCCTTCCAACTCTGAATCTTTACTTATAGTAAAGTACTTTGCAAACCTGAAAACATTCTATAAATAGGAGCTATTATTACTAGTATGTGCAGAATGGGGAAAATAATACTTGTACTGCCTACCTCAAAGTAATAGATGTGGAAAGTGCTTTGAAAACTGTAAAGTCTATTGTCAGCATAATTGTAATCCTAATTATTATACCTGTTTTAAAAGAAGAATTCAAGAAAGAGGCAGAGGGAGAGTTTTCTTCTATTCATACCTGTTCATACAAGAAAATATCTTATTGTTGTCCCCCAGGTTCAAAATGAGGTGAATCCCTTGTACACCTGTTTCTTAGCACTAAAAAGTTTCCTTGTTGCTATGACCACAGAGCTGGAGCTGAAAGGGACCTTTGATACCATCTAGTTCAGAGGTTTTTAACCGGGGACCATAGTCCCAGGATCCATGGATAGACTTCAGAGGGTACATGAACTTGGTTGGGAAAAAATTACATTTTTATTCTAATATAGTTGGTTTTCTTGTAATCCTATGTATTTTGTATTTTGAATTTAAAAATATTTTTGTGAGGAGTTCAAAGTCGTCATCTGACAGCCAAAGGGATCTTTGACACAGAAATGGTTAAGAGCTTCTGGTGTGGATTCTAGTCCAACTCCTTCCATTTACAAACGAGGAAACTGAGGCACAAAGAGGCTAAGTTCAAGGTCATGGAAAGAATTTGAACCCAAGTCCTTTAACTCTAAGTCTAGAAATCTATCTACTCTGCCTCCTAATCTTGGACTGTTCTATCACATTCCTCTCTTGTCAAAACTTTAGATAGTCATATTTTCAGTCTACTCTGTGAAAACGGTATGGCCAATGATAACAGCCACTTAAAAACCTTGTGACTCTATCATCCAGTATCTGAGACCACTGTTAGTCCTTGTAGCCCATTGGGATCAAACTGTAGGACCTTTTAAAAGGGTTTAGTGAAGAACGTAGAGTATCCGGGGAAAAAAGTCAATTATACTAGAATACACACACACACATATGTAGTGTGTATGTGTATATGTACCTACACATGCACACATACACACATACGTACTATATACACACATATATAAAATGTAAAATACTTTGTAAACCTTAAAGTTTGTATGTGTACACACCCACATATATACACTATGTACATACACACACATATATGTGTGTATATGAGCACATACACACACAATAACTAGGGGGTGGGGTTTCCCTTCTCCATCTAGTAGAGAAGTTCCCTTTTGTTTTTGTTATAAGGTGGTTTTGAAAGAGGAAAAGGCTCCTGGAAGGCAACAATTTAAAATAAAAAAAGAAAAGGAAAGGAAAGAAAGTGGAGACGGAATTTTCTTCAGATCCTTGAAGGGTTGCCTCTTGGAAGAAGGATTAGATGTTAAGAGTGCAGATCATGAGGGAGACATAAGGACCGAGAGATGGAAGCTTTAGGGAACCATAACTTGTCTCTTTTCTCATGGCAAATCAGGAAGAAGAAGGAGCTCTATGATGGCATCACCCTCAAATATAATCATACTTTTATGCAAAGGCCTTGAAAGAGTATTTTTCTACCTAATTGTCAGTTTTCCTGCCAGCTAGGACATTGCCTGTATTTATTTTCTTCTGTTTGAGAAGGCCTGGTTTCACCTGTTTCCTGAGGAATAGCTTTCCTGGGTATAGTAAAAATGATAATATTAATGATACATATAGTTGTTCCCGATATAACCATCTCAGGTCAGTCTGCTCTCTGATATAGAAACTCTTCTTTTCGGAAAGGCTCTTTTCCCATACTATATACCGCTGTTTAAAAATATCGTTCGATACTCTTTGAGCAATTTAAGGGATTTTCGAGGTTAATTTTGACCCTACTTGTGCTGACTTAGAATCTACTTCATGGAAGATAGGAGTCCTTTGTATACAAAAAAACCTTTTAAATAATTGATGCATTCAAAAATAGAATGGACTGCCTTGGCAACTCTCCATTCCCAGAGGTGTTCAGACAGAGGCCAAATGATTGCCTGTCTGAAATATTGTTGAGGGGAATTCCTGCTCTGGGTGGAAGGTTGGACTCAATGACCGCAAAAGGTCATCTTCAACTTTAAGTTTCCTTTCTTAATTGTGCCATAAAGAAACAAATCCCAATTCTATGACCTAGTCCTAGCATCTCCCAGCCTAAACAAAGTTAGACCCTAATTATTGCAAATGATTGGGAAAATGATTACAATGAAATCTTTGGGGATCCATCTTGGATTTGTAGTCAAAATTGTTTTACTAGACCTAATTAACACTTAACTGGGCTCCAGTTATGACAAAGGTCCTATTATATCTCTTCCCTCAGGCAAGGAACCATGGGAAGCTCTGTAAGTCCCAATGATATTTCAAACAATTCCTTTATTAGAGAGTTCCAAACTTGACCAAACTGGGTGGCACAAATTGCTAGAACAAGGACTTTTTCTTGTTGGGCAGAAAATAAGCATTATCTTCTCAATATTCATAAAGGACTACAAACAGAACTCAGGTAACTATTGCCTAGCAAATTGGACTTAGCCTTGGCCATAGATAGCAAACACTCTTTCATCAAGTTTGAAGACCAGAGAAAACCTTGTAATATCCTCCAGTCTTCTTTCAAGATGAGGAGAGTTGATAAAACAGTTTTGTTGTTTTAACAGCATTCTTTAACATGGTATAAAAACAAGAGTCTTATTCATACAAAGAAAGTGGTATTCTTCTTTTTGTCATTAATTTGTTTACATAATGTCATCATGGTAGAGTGAAAGGAGAGCTAGACTTGAACTAGTGGTCAAAAGACCAGGACTGTAGGGAAAGGGGAAAGAGAATAAACATTTATATTGGACTTACTATGTGCCGGGCACTGTGCTATGCACTTTACAAATATTATTTCATTTGATAGCCTACTCTAGTTTAAGACAAGCCATATGACTGAAAGCAGGCAACTTCCCTTTTCTTTCTTATCTGTAAAATAGACATAATAGACTCAAACTACCTGCTTCATAGGGTTGCTATGGGTAAAATGCTTTGTAAACTAGTAAGGAGTAAAATAAGGTAAACTAGTAAGCTAGGAGGTACAGTGGTAAGAACACTGGGCTTGGAACCAGAAAGACATCTTCAGGAATTCAAATCCGTCCTTAGACATTTAGTAGCTGTGTGACCTGGGGCAAGTCACTGAACCCTGTTTGCCTCAGTTTTCTCATCTATAAAATGAGCTGGAGAAGGAACTGGCAAACCACTCCATGTCTCTGCCAAGAAAACCCCCCAGTATGGGGTCATGAAGTATCAGACATGACTAAAACAACTCAGTAACAACAACAAAACCTTAAACGGAATTATGAATGTCATATGAATATATGAGCTATGAATGTTAGCTGCTGATATTACTCAGGCATTGTCAAATGGCTCAATATCAGACACTGTATGGTTTTGTTCATGGAAATGACATTAAAGATGTGTTACCCTAAAGAACATGGGGGCTTTCTATTTGGCTTTCAGTGAAATTCTCCTATCTATGTTGAGTTTCTCAAGAACTCAAGAACTTTTCTATTTGTAACCCTAGTGCTTAGCACAGTGTTTGGCACATAGGGAAAATTCAATAAACACTTTTTAATCTATTTATTCATTATAAAACTACTGATTCAGTTCCATTCAACAAGTATTTGTTAAATGCCAACTATTTATGTATGAAGTGTTGTGCTCAGGGCTGGGGATACAAAGAATAAGACAAAAATATACTTTGACCTCAGGTTCCATGTTTTATCCCATTGTATAAATGGTTGGCATAGTTCTATCTCAATAAATGCTCCCCCTCATTTGTATGTTTGGTTCATATAAAGTGTCCTATTGGTATGCTAGTTTTTTGGAGGAATTCCCTTTCCAACACCTTCGACAGATAGCAGCAAGTCAACCTCTGCTTCACCATGACTTCGGATGACTGATCTATGCCTGGAATCACTTTTGCCAATTAACCTTGTTGAATGCAGCCAAGAACCTCATGGTGGCTATTCATGTGTGGTAGTTATTTTCCTGTGTCAAAATAGAGACTACATGTTAGACATCAGGGAAAGACTGTGAAGACAGTGAATTCTCACTAGCATGGAATGTGTGGGGGATGGGGATGAAGCCCTGATGATACCTTCTATTTCAGTGTTCTTTTGCTATGTGAGCTGAGGTACTTTTATGGCTATGAGCTCATGCATCTTCTGCATTGTGGGGGAGTTGGGGAACAGGTGGCCTTGTAAAGATGGGTAACCAAGGCATAGTGAGGTATAAGTCACTGTTGAGGCTGAAAAAAAAAAACAGGTCATCTAACTCACTTTCCATTTATCCATTCCCTATGTCACCCTTGCAATGACTATTTTACTAGGAGTCATCTAGATATTTACTAGGAGTCATACTAGATATCATCTAGACTAAAGAATGTCTCAGAACCTTAGGTCTGTGTTGAGATTTCAGATCTGTGAACTTGGATGGGAAAAAAATTACATCATTAATTTCAGCCTAGTTAGTTTCCTTTGTTATCCTATATATTTTATTTTGTGCATTAAAGACATTATTCAGAGAAAGAGTGTGTAGGTTTCCCCAGACAGTCTAGATCAGGAGTTTCTTGACCTTTTTTGTATCCTATACCCCATTGACAAACCTTCTTATTGAGATGGGAAGTGATTCACCCAAGATAACAATCTAATAAATATCAGAGCCTTAAAATCAGAACTTAAACACAGATTTTCTGGCTATAAGTCTAGTGTTCTTCCTGCCAGACTTACCTTCAATACATTAGATAAAATCTTCTCTTTTCTTCCCAGATTTTCTTCTGAAATAAGGCATAGGCCCAACTCAAAGGGAGAATTGGTTCTTTGTCACAGGTACCCTCTATCCATCATCCACTTTCTTACTCTGCCCCAGTGTATCAAACTCAAATAGAAATGGGGACTACTAACCCATACATAAGGATCTCTATAGGCCACATATTGACTTAGTTTTAAGATGTAATATTATGTATGTTTTGTTGTAGTTTTATTTTATTAGATATTTCCCAATTCCATTTCAATCTAGTTTGAGTTGCCTTCAGGAGTGCTGGGAGGCCTGTGTCTGACACCTCTATTGTACTCCATGAGTTACCCAAGAAAGATGATTTGGAGAATTTCACTGGGCTCACAGCCTGACCAGAGTTATCATTCAAAGGATTCAGCTGTAGTCTATTCTTGGCATGCCCCCAGCCACCACCTTTGAGGGCTATCTGCCAATATAATGAGCACAAGTAGAGAATTCCCCACTCTTAGAATAATAGAATTCTGAACTGGAAGGGACTTTAGACATAACCTAATCACACCTTGCCACTTTACAAATGAAGAAACTGAAGTCAAAAAGGGTTAACAGACTTGACTAAGGCAACAGAAGCAGTAGGAAGCTGAGGGGGATTTTGGAGTCACATCCTCTAACTACGAATCTAGTGCTATCTTCTTATTTCTATTTGGGGTGAGGGCATCACTTCTCTCTTTTAAGAAGGACATGTAGTGAGCTGAATTCTTCCCTGTCATAGGTAAGTGGAAAGGGGGAAAAAAGGAAAGAGGAGAATTAGATTAGTCTAACCAGTTTTAAAAAATCAGACTTTTTAAACCCTATGTTGATGTTGGGGATATATGACAGGAACACATTTTAAAGCTAGCTGTGTGTCAGGGTCATTGAATGTCTGATCCTAGTTTTCCAGAGCTTTGGGATGAGGAAAACCTCAAACACAGTGGCTAAGCACTTTTCCTTTCCTTTTAAATTTGTGTTTATTTTTGGAGGAATTTAATCCATATGTTTTGGGTTTATTTCCATGTAACTCATCAAAATGTTATTTTGCAATAACATATCCTTTTAGGATTCCTTTTTACCCCTCATTTTTGCTTTTTAATTTTGAGTCCTTTCTCCATCCTGTGATACTATGAGCCACATACACCCTTACCCTCACTCACCCCCCCCCAGACCCATACACACACACACACACACACACACACACACACTCCACACTCCACATACTGATAATTTCCTTTTGTTAGAGGTAAGTAAATGTGAGCCTTTTAGGGTTAAGTCTAGTTTGAAAGGGGAAAAAAAACCATCTAAGACTCGAGTCAGCTCTGATGTGTTCACCCTTCTTGAGCCAAAACTAACCTCAGAGATATGGCATGTAGCTTTTATTGACTTTAGTGGGGAGCCGAAAGCATGCTTTGAGTTCCTAGTTTAAACTGTAAATTTGTCTCTTTGGTTCAGGGAAGTTAGGGTGGACAATTCAAGCTCAATCCTAGACTCCATCACCACGTGGTTGCTGTTTGAGTTGCTTATTTTTTTATTCTATTCTATTTATTTAATCTATTTGATTCTTTATTCTGTTATTTAGTTGTTTTCTTTCTTTTTGTTAACATGGTAGTACTGGTGCACACATAAAATACAACTAGGCAGAGACTCTGATACTTATTTTTGAGGCTTTCTAGGCTTCTCAGTGATGTGCTATTGATAGGATAGATTTTATTGGTTGATTGGATTGATTGGATAATTTTATTAAGTCCTTTCCTGGTAGCAAGAGAGAAAACTGGTATGCAATTTTAATTTGTTCAAATCTAGATTCAATGGGGCAAGGTTTCTTTTTTTTTTTTTTTTTAATCCTCATGAAAATAGGCTATGGGAAGACTCCATGAGGTCTGCTTAATGATGATAGGAATTTACATACATGACTTCAGCTTGAAGGTTAAAAAGTGCTTTTTTCTCATGTGATCCTCACAACCACCATGTGAGGAAAGTGGTGCACGTATTATTACGTCCATTCTAGAGATGAGTAAAGGGTGGTTTAAAATGGTCAAACAATTTACTCAAGGTCACATAGCTAATTAGTGGCACAGCTTGGTTCAGAACCCAGATCTCTTAAAGCCCAGGACACTTCTCTTTCTGCTATCCTTTGACCTCTAGAGGAAGTGTCAATAGAATATTTAAAGAATAGTGTTACTTGTATGTGGCCAATGGTCAAACCAGGATTCAGATTCAAGGAAGTGGAAATAACTTGCTGTCTGTATTTTTTTCATAGCTTTGGGGAATCTTAAAGATTCCTTTTATAATCAAATTAAGGGCAATGTGTGTATATTTTCCAAGCACTTGAGATGGAAATCAAATCATTTTAGGCTATAAAACCATTGATTTACGTGAAAGTTCCTACAGAGTGTTAACACATAAACATGTCCCAAGATTTCCTGAGGTTTACTTTTATGAACAACAATTTAGTTATGTTAAATTTGATTTTTTAAAGGTCTGCAGGCAATTACTTTAACAGAGAGGCTATATTTAGCTGGGCAAAAAGATGAAGCTTCTATTTTATCTGGCATAATATCCTTTTTAACTCTAGTGGTTTGTTGGAGTAGTTTTGCAATTTCCCCTCACCAAAATCACTGAACAGAGGAGAAAATAATGGTGATGTTAGTTACTTTCCTGATAACATGTGCCCAGGACTCAGGGTTATCTTTGGTTGCTATCACAGAAAAAAAAATATGAAGAGAAAGGACTTTTATTTGTTCAAGTTTAGAAGATAAATGTCTCCTTACTTCTGAACAATTTCATGATAATACATAGTAAATTCTTAGTTATCTACCTTAATGAGCAGGAGATATGGTGGGATTAATCCAAAATAGCAAATGATACAAAAATCTATTAGAATGATTTTTTTACCTCTCATGTTCTGGGAACCAACATTTCCCATAAAGTATCCTCTGAATTGCTGCCTGAGCAGAATAGAGGAGGTGACTCCATCAATCATTCAGCAAGTATTTCTTAACTGCCTATGAAATGCTAGACAGGGGCACAAAACCAACAATGAAACAGTAGCTGCCTTTAAGGAGCTTACATTATACTGGAGAGACAACATGCCCACATATAAGGAAATTCAAAATACATAGGAAATCATTTTGGATGAAGTGCATTAACAGCTTAGGAAAGCTGTTATAGGAGCTTAGCGCATCATGCAGGAGCTCACAATTGAATTCAGTTTTGAAGAAAGCTAGGAATTCTAAGAGGTAGGGGTGAGGCAGGAAGGCATTCCAGACATGGGGGATGGCCAGGGCAAAGGCATGAAGATGGGAGATGGATTTTTGTGTGTGTGGAATGCTAGAACATAGATTATGTGTAGTAGGGGAATGGTGTGCAATAAATCTGGAGAGGTTGGTTGGACCTGCTTTTGAAGGGCTTTAGATGTCAAGTTGAGAAATTTCTACTTTATCTTAGAGCCAATGGAGTTTTTTGAGCAAGAAACTAACATGGTCAGACTGGTGCTTTAGGAATATCATTTTGGCAGTGTTTGGAGGATGGCTTGAAGACAGGAGATATTGGAAGTAGGGGGACCAATTAGGAGGCTATTGTAGTAGTCTAGCTAAGATGTGATGAAGGACTGAACCAGGGTGGTGGGCAAATACGTTGCAGAGGAAACAGGTTTAGAAGATGCAGATGTACACTTGGTTGAGTATGGGGAAGGAGGTGGAATAAGGAAGATAGAGTGATCACTGAACACTGTAAAATGAGATCAGTGATCTTAGAAGAAGGGAAACAATTGGTTGTTAGCATGAAGGTCATTGCTGGATCTGCTGTCACTGTGCAGTCAGATCCTTTCCTGGTTGGAATGTCAGAATTTTCACCAAACTAGAAGAAAGTTGAAAGATGAGCCAAAGTTGCATGCAATTACAACAGCTCCAACTTAGCCAATTTAAATAACCTGTTGACTCTGAAAAAAAATGAGGAATGGACAAAATCGGTTGACTCTGATTACTGCCATTTTAAAAGAAGTCTAACTGATACAAAACAGTCACCACAATGATGAGGCCAAAGGAGCCCAGAAACCAGCTTGAGGAAATAAATACTTGATCTCTTTGCCAAATGAAGGAATGTAGCAGCCAAAGGCAACACTGGTTAGAGTACAAGTTCACTTGTAAAATGTTATGAAGAGGGATGATGGAAAATTATGAATAGTATTTCTCCCTAAATAGCAAAAAGCAGAAGAGAAAATAAACTTTCAAAAACATGTCATGAGTCATGAACTAAGCCAGAACATCACAAAAACATTTGTATATGAAACTGGAAGAAAGACAACAAATAAACATGAAATGGTACAGATTTTTGAGTATCTTTTAATGGGGATTTATTCTCATCATTGATGACAATGTAATCACATTTGGATTCCATCATACCAGTACTCAATGTGTTATAGGAAGAAGTAGGAATGACTATTGAGAAGTTAAGGTCAAGAAGAGTTTATGGACCTGACACATATTTGAAGTCCATGCTGGAGATGACATAATCTCAACAAACAATTTTAAAGAGCTCAAAGAGAGGAAAATTCCAAGAGAATGAAAAGAGTCACAGATGTTAATGTTGTCACAGAAAGGGTGGCTGAGAAGGCATCCTCAAGTATTGACCCAAATGGCAACTTTCTCATCATTATAAAATATTTATGAAAAATTTCTATGCAAATATTAAGGGGTATCTTTGATTGAAAGATGAGAAGGAATAGACTAATGATTTTCTATAGCAGACTGACTTTCTAGAGTCATACAATTAACTGAGAAATGTAGAAAATACAAGACCCCTGTTTATACTTTTAAAAATTATTACAAAAAACCTTTTGATTCAGGAGAGCAAAACATAGCACTGAAGACTGTGTTCCATCAAAGTATCTCATATGCATTTCCTCAGATCACATAAAATCCCTGGATAGAGGCAACTACAAAGATAGTTTTGTGTAATGATCTTCTGATTGTCAAATTTAAGAAAAGCATAAAACAAGGAGGCTTATGTTTGCCAGAAGGTATTTGCAAACATCCTAGAAATATTCTTCACAGAATCCTAGCAAGTGATGCCCTATCAATGGGGATGTTTTGCATATATCCTTGTTCGTCGATTATATTCCCCTGAGTGAAGCAAGCACTGGGTCTCAATAAAATTCACAGCCATTGTGATTGGCCTAGCAAGTTTCAAAGCAAAAGTCAAGTGCTGGAAACGTGCCACCCAGATTATGCTGACAGTGAATTGGAAGTCCTCTGAGATAGTCTGTACATATGTATATCTTGGATGGACACTGCTGGTGGTGGATGAACTGGGCCCAGAACTAGAGGACAGTAGGTTGGATTGCACTTGAGAAACTGCCCAAAAGTTTTACCATTTTCCCCCATACCAAAAAATTCACCTTTCTAATATCCACGTTCTCCCAGTGATGTTATACAACATCTAGTGTTTATGTAGTGCTTTGGGATTTGCAGAGTGCTTGACAAATATGATTTCCTTTGGTCCCAACAACAATCCTGGGAGGGAAGTGTTATTATTATTCCCATTTTATAGATGAGGAAACTGAGGCAGACAGGTTAAGTAACTTGTCCAGAGCTATGCATCTAGTAAATGCCTGAGACAAGATTTGAACTTGAGTCTTCCCGATTCCAGATCCAGCACTCTATTCACCGTACCACCTAGGAAGCTCTATATAACTATGTGATACCATATGACTGTGAATCATGGAATATCAAGATCTTTGAAGGCTCAGAATTGTAGGTAGCCCAAGGGGAAACAGAAAGACGTGGTAGATATAAGTATGCTATGGTACATTACCAGTAAAGACCTGGATACAAGAAGTGTTGTAGAAGTCTTCATCGCAGATGTATATGATCAGGAAAGGAGATGGGCAAGCATTGTCTTAAGTATTACCATGGAATCCACACTATGTTAAAAGACCTGAAGGAAGGCCTCCAGTCTTTGGGACGGATCCTCTGGAGAACTGATGGAAGGACATGGATGAGAATTATGCCAAATGAGAAGATATAGATACTTTTTGATCTGCATTGTTGGAAGGAACACCTATATTGATAAGATTACAGAACCATTGAGGGAATGACAATAGGTTCTCTTATCAGACATGTCCAAAGAATGGAATGTTAATGTTAGGTAGTATGGTGAGTTAGACTGAGAGGTGACCCTGGAATCCTGAAGACCATGGCAGCTGAGCTCAAGCTGTGACAGGTCCTTCTCAGTGGGAAACCCACCTGGCAATGTGGGTTGTGCTTGTTTGAGGATCAGTCTAGCTAAGTTCAAAGTGCCTCAATCATCGGCAGAAGTTTGGCTACAAGGTGAAAGGTATTTTTGGCCATAGCAGATTTTAAAGTCCCTCTATTAAGGCATCGACAGATGGTGATCTTTGTTGGTGGAGAGGCCACCCGCTCATGAAAACACAGATCTTTTAAAATATGGACATAAATCGTCACTGTACGGAAAGTCTTCAGGGGGAAAAAGTAATGGATATTAGTGAGTTTACGTAGCTTCCATTTAAAAGTTTATGAGAAGCTTGAAATATGAAAATAATCTAAATCTAGCAATCTAACATGTCCTAACATAGCATGAAAAATACCAATCTATTAAATACCATAATTGGCAAATGACCCCTCTACCTGGCACTTTCACCTGATCCTTGATTATTATCCATTGATTACAAAACATCCTATCACCTTCCAGTTCCCCTGAAGAATAAAATCTTCACTAATCCTTACCAATTACTCATCACTACTTACTCCAACCCTGATTTTCCCTGCTAGGCTTTTTTTCAATTCATTCTTAATTTGAGATTTTATCTTGGAATTTAACCCCATCTCCGCCCACAACAGTTCATCCACAGCTTTCTGGATGCTCTTGGCTTTTCTCCTTTCCAACCACAGATAATCCATTTAGATTAGAATTAAATAGCCGGAAGGGGCCTTGAAATCCACATAGTTCTGCCCCACCCCCCAACCCCTCGTCAGATAAACCCAGACAAGGTCAAGTTACTCACCTGAGGTCGAACAAGTAGTTAGTTGCAGGGCCTAGGTCAGAAGCTGGGTCCCTTGAATCAGGCCAGTGTTCTTTCTGCTGCAAACCACCTCTTATATTTGTTAAGAAAAGGCTGTCTTTTTGCCTTTCCAACAATGCTGGCTAGCTTTTGCTTTCTCATACTTGGCTGCTGAAAAAGGAAAGATGATAGATATGTAGAACAAGACAGCACGGTGTTATGGAGAGAGCCAGGAGTCGGAGCCAGGACTTCACTATTTGTGTGACTGACCAAATCACTTCGTTTCCCTGAGCTTTAATTTGGTCATCTTAATTCTAGAAAATTACACGTGCCCTCTACCTCACAGAGTTGTCTGGAGCAAAGTGCTTTTGGGGCTGCAGAGCGCTTTATGAACCCGATTGCTGTTGTCATGTCCAGGTTAGCAACAAAAGCCTCTGTGACTGTTTTTATCCATTCAAAGGAAACTTTCTCCGTTTGATTGCCTCAAAGGCAGAGAGGAGCTTTGCCTTTTCCCAGTAGGACGCTGATTACCAGCTGCTGAAACTTAGTGATTAGTCAAAATATAATGCTCCCCTTAGCAACTATCTCTATCACAGACTCAAGCACAAACTTGTTTCCGATTCATCTTTGAGTTACAAAGGTAACCACAGAATTTTTTTTTAAACAAAAGGACAACTTATTCTAGGAGTTTTTAAAATTTAAATCAAGCAGGGCTATTACTAACAATTAATATTTTTACCTGTAAGGCAAGGAGGGGTTAGAAGAAGAGGGAGAACGAGTCTCTACTGAAATGTAGAGGGGGAAGGGAAAGGGGGGAATGGAAGAAGGGACAAGTCACAGGCAATCGTGGACATTGCTGCAGAGACCAAAAAGTACACCCTGGGATTCTAGAAGTTTCCACTTTATTGAAAAGTGTGGCTTCTAGGGGAAAGAAACCATGCCACACTGAAGAGCTGGTCAGGGAAGGAGGGACACCAGTGGACAAACCCTATGATGTTCCCCACCATCAGGGACTGGGAAAGCTGCTGAGAAAGGAGGTTCCCCCACTCCTCAAGGTACTGTTGCCCTCTATAGTTTCTACTGGGCTATAAGCCCAGTTAGAGCTCTGCATTTTCACAGAATTTAACCTTTGAACAAAGTTAGTGATTTCACCATAAAATATCATCAATCTTCTTCCTGGGGAATGCTGTGATGATTAGTAATTCCATATTGTTCATTGCTGTGCTGTGCTGGTAGATACTGTAGCAAAATTCAATACTGCTCACTGTAAATCCTCTGTGGGTATCTTCTCCTTGATCTAATGGAGAACCTGAGATGCAGTCTTCACAATAGTGAAGCCTGTGGTAGAATAGAGAGTAAATGAAAAAGTAGCCTGATGACAGCTCTACCTAAATGTCCCCTTCCCCAAAACCTTTGATTTCTTAGAATATGTGCACTGTGGGTTCCTCTTCTTTGTGTGACGCACAGTCAGTGTATTTCTTGGGCCAATCTGCTTAATGGAAAAGGAACAAAGTTGAGCTAAGCCAGGACAGAAAATCCCACAAAGCGCAGTGCTAGATGAGCCAGAGGAACTTTGAGCTCGTACGGCTCTTGGCAAGCGTAGATCTCCACTTTTATGAAGAGACTACTGTTTGTTATTGTTTAATCTGAGATTATTTATATTCAGTGCCAATATCAATCAACTAACCATATTTGTGAAGACCTACTGTGTGGATAGTATTATGATAGGTGCTATGGAGGATATAAAAAACCTATGACCCAGTTCATACCTTCAAAGTACTTATTTATATAGCAGGAAAGAGAAGACACACGTATATAAGAAGGTAATATTACATAGTATACATCTAGAGGGATATCGTCTACCCTAGAATCATTAGGCACACTAATTCCTTCCATTCCACTGGTAGTACTATTTAGTGATCTGAAAGAGTTAATGTGGATTTACAAATTGCTTGCCACATCATTCTTTAGTCATTGGAGAGAATTTAGATCAATATTTTACACAGAGGCAAAACAGCTGCAGTTCTCAAACTAAAACAGATGGTAGTAAGAAATGGAAGGACCACTTTAAACAGTTTGCAGTCTGAAAGTATCTTTTAAGGTACGCTCATTTGGAAAACACATTCATGACTATATATATTTGAATAGACAGAATAGTAATTTCTTAACCCATTGCTTAGGTCAGGAATCTAAACCAAGTCAAGTCAACACACATTTATTAAGTGCTTAATGTGTGCCAGCCAAGCACAGTTAAGAGGTAGGGATATGAAGAGAACACAGTCTGTGCTCTTACACAATTCATTCTGATTGGAAGGATATACATGATGAAAATGGAAGGTCATCTTAGAGGGAAGGGAATGGGAGGGAATAGGGATGGAGGTAACTGGGAAAGGCCTCTTACAGAAGATGGCATTTGAGCTGAGTCCTGAAAGGGGACCAAGGGAGCCAGGAGGCAAAGGGAAGGTAGGTGAAGAATGAGAGTATTCCAGGCATGGTGGATAGCAAATGAAAAGGCATGGAGACAGGAGATAAGAATGGTAAGTTTGAGGAACTGCAAGTTGACCAGTAAAGCAGTATTATCGAGTTCTTGGAAGGAAGTAAAAAACACTGGAAAGGTAGGAAGTTTTGAAGAGTCATAAAGACTAAATAGAAGATTTTATGTCTCCGGTTATTCACTTGTGAGTGGGTGGGCAGAGGAAAAGTTGTCCGTCACTGTCAGATAAACCTATCACCCCCATACTATACACCCTCCACTCATACAACAAGAAACTACTTTAACCCTTCAGTAGATGTGTGGTCAGGGCACACTAAGAGAAAAATTCGACTCATCCTCTGGCTCCTGGTAGGAATATAAACTAATCAGAAGGAGAGGGAGACAGCAGGGTAAAGTTTACCCTGATCACTTCTAAGCTTCTCTCTGTGTAATGCTCGATCTTATGGAGTAGAAGACCCATGAACTCTATCCCCACCTCCAACACTCTCCCTGGCCCCATCCCATTGTTTGGCTTGCCATTTTACTGTTAAAGCTTCCTTTCAGGCTCCAAAACTTTCTCCATTTTTAAGAGACTTATTTTTAAAATCTATTAGCAGAGAGATGGGTTCTTTAAATTATCAGGGAATGTCTTGGTTATCACTTGCACCTTAGCAGAGATTAGTTGATGATCATCTGAGAGCAACAACGGAATATAGTTTATACATTGGAAGGGGGCTGAAGTAGGATGGATTGTGGGGGGGAGGGGAAACTAAGAAAAAGGAGTAGGAGTGCACCAGAAATAAACTTCATCTTCACAATCTTGCTCACTGCTGGCCCTGGAAGTACAACTTAGAACCATTGGTATCTATGCTATGCTGCCAAATCCCAGTTTAGGTGGTGTATTTATTCATTCAGTAAATATTTGTTGGCACTCACCCTGGGTGAAGTCCTGTGAGAGTGGATAAAAATGAAGCATGATTGTTGCCATCATAGAATGATAATCTAGCTTATTCTTAGAAGTGGCTTAATAACAACTTGCATCAACATAGCACTTCCACGGTTTGTGAAACTTGTTTGTATTCATTAGATCATTGGAGCGTCACCAAAGCCCTGTGAGCTAGGGACTGCATGTATAACTCCATTTTACAGCTAAGGATGAGAGAGATTGTTAGAAACAAGCATGATTTGAACTCATGTCTTTTTGACTTTAGCTCCACAACTCTATCCTTGATACCTCACTGTCCTTCTAAGGATGGGTTTAAAGAGATCTTATCCAAATGCCTCATTTAGTAGAGACATTATATTAGGAAGAATAAGCATTGTCTCATCAGATACCATAAGAGAGTATGTGTTCAGCCCAGAATGATGCTAAACTGTTTCTTTGAAATCCTTCCGTTCAACATTTGCTAATAATATTCTTGTGTTTTTTTTTTCCATATTCATACGGGCATTCTAGAGCCATCCCAGAGATAGGTTATAACATTCAGAATTAAAAGTCATTTTGCATCTATAAGCCTCACTTTCCTCATTTATATGGAGATAATTTCTGGAGTACCTACCTACAAGGTTGTGAGGCTCGAATTGAGCAATGTATGAAGTATTATATAAATGGTGGTTGTTGTTATCCCATTCAGTTTTCTCATCACACTTGCATTTCATTAGCTAGAACTTTTTTTTTTTGGAGGGGGGAAAGGCAGGGCAATTGGGGTTAAGTGACTTGCCCAAGGTCACACAGCTAGTAAGTGTGTCAAGTGTCTGAGGCTGGATTTGAACTCAGATCCTCCTGACTCCAGGGCTGGTGCTCTATTCACTGCACCACCTAGCTGCCTTCTACCTAGAACTTTTTCCTGGCTTCCTCCCACATTAGGAGGATGATGACCCAACGAAGCCCTTAGGTCCAATATTAATTGATGGTCTTGCTTCTTCTAAAAATAGTGGCCATGGGGTGGTGACTTATTTTTTTTTTTTTGCTTCCTTGGGCACCTTCCAGAAGTTTTTCTCAGTGGTTTGTATCATTCATGTATATTTATTGGTTGACTATCTGACCTTGACTGTTTTTATAATGGAAACATCTCAGCTCTTCCTTTTGTAGCTTTTAGGACTATGATACTGTATTTAGCCTTGTTACGTATAGTCTCATTTTACAGCTAGGGTTCCCGGAGGTAAAGTGATTTATTTGCTTGTTACACATCTAAATAAGTTTTAGAGGCAGGATTTGAACCCATGTCTTTTTGACTTTAAGTCCCTAACTCATATCTATTATGCCACATTGCCCTTCTAAGGAAGATAATGTGGAGATGCTTTAATTCAATTAAGTTCTGTGTTTCTCAACCTGAGATAACAACTTTCTCATCTACTGGCATTCTAGAACCATCCCAGAGATAGATTGAAATATGACATAATGGAACCAACATTTCACTTGGAGGTGAAGACCTGGCCCTCCCACTTACTACTATCTAAGACCTCATCTGTAAAATGAATCAGTTGGAATCAGTGATTCAAAAGGTCCTTCCAGATCTAAAACCTGTGATCCCATAAAGATAGGTCTTGTTAACCAGTAGTTCTTTCGTGGACAAATGACATAAAAGGAGAGAAACAATATGCTTCCCCATGGCCCTCTGCGCTAATAAAGACAATGTTGCACTATCCATATATTCAGACTTTTGAGGTACTTTTAAAATAAAAACAAATGAAACCAAGAAGTCTAAACCCCAGGGTCCTTTTTTGAGTGAGCAAATGACCTAAACTATTTACTGGTCTGGCAGAAAGGTGAAATATGTTTCAATGTTTAGAAATTCACAAATGTTACTGTGGCTATAATGCTTGCTGTGTCCTTTCTTCATACTAAACCTTTTTAAAAAGAAGATTTTTTTTTTAAACTAGCGCTGGTCTGATACATAGCAGAATTTCTATAGTTGGGGTTGGATGCCTCTGATTTCCTCCATCCTGCTGTTCTAAAGGAGCAAGTATCAGGAGGGAAAAGAAGGAACAAAGGGTTTGGATGGTACAAAGAAGAAACCACCACTTCCTCAATAATTGCTTTGCCTTGTTTGGCTGGGTTCAGGAAGAAGGGACAAGGAGATGTTTCTTCAACTAACATAAGCAGAAAAGCAGGATGTTGACCATTAAAATTAAGAGAAAACATGATCGTGGCTCAGCCTTGGCTCTGAACGTTTCACAGAATTAGGTTAGATTTGTTTTGGGTATAATAATATTAATTTCCAAATGATTTCTAAAGTCCTTTATGGCTTGTTGGTGCCTCTCCAAATTAAGTTGATGCTTATAGATCTTATTAGGAAGATACACTGCAGAGTGTGCATTTCATTAAGAATGTCTGGTTAAATAAAGGGAGGCAGCATAGTGTGGAGAGGACATAGGGGGAAGAAGGAGTCCAAAGGCCTAGCACACTACCAGAAGTATGCTACTGCTGGGAGAACTGGGCATCTTCTTTCTGAATAAGACTTCACCTTCTATCTCTGGAGGTCTAGTGGTCATCAGTTTTGCTTTAAGAATTTTGCAAAGACGTTTTAAAAAAATTATAGGGAAGCAGATTTTGGCTTACATAAAGAAGGGCTTACTAACTTATTAGGTCCAGCACCAACATGGCAAGCATGTGAATATAGAAGGAGGAGCATCTGGCTGCCTAAGGATGGGTTGACTGGTGCAGATTAGAAATGGAAGAGGTCAGACTGTGCCAATTAGCAGCGAGATTGAAACTATGAGTGGCTAATGTACTTCCAGCCTGAACAAAATAAAGAGACCTAGTCAAAAGAACAATAACTTGACTTTAGAATCACTACAAACATCCACTACAGTAGGAAAGCACAGATTTTAGTTCAGAAAATGTCCAAGGTTGATTTGTTGCTAATGAGTGCTAATGAATTTAGAATACTCTTAAAAAAAAAGATGAACAGAAGTTTGTCCATTGAAATCAAGCCAAATGATTATTTCAAAAGCTAAATATCACATAATAGGTATCTCTTCATCTTTGGTTTGGATAAAACCAGAACTGGACTCTCCTAGAAAACTGCTTGCCCATTGGTCTATGAGTGACCTCTTTTCTTTGTACTTAATCTAAGGAGGAGAAGAAGAAGCAATAAGTAGTTTGCTATTCACGGAAACTCTGCTAACCTCACCTACTTTGTAGATGATATCTAAGAATAATCATAATAATTATTATTATCATAACTACCTAGAGTTCACAAAGCATTTTCCTGACCTCAGTCCTGTGAGGTAGGTCATGTAAACATCATTACTACCACTTTTATAGATAAGAAAACTGATTTGCCCAAAGCCACACAGGTAATAAATATTGGTAATGGGATTTTAATTCAGTCTTCTGATTCTAAATCCAGTGTTCTTTCCATTACCCAAGTGCTTACATTTGAAAGGCTCCTTGTATAGTCACTAAGTTCTTTACATGTATGATTATTATTATTTTTTATCAATTCGTTTTTTGTTATTATTTTGTATTTTTTTGTTATTTTGTTATTTTTTTCAGTCACATAATTTCCATTATCAGTTTAGGAGTTAAAATATTAGCACTGTTCTGTGATGAGTTTGAAAATTGTGAGTTGCAAATCACTGTTTATTTTCTTAACATTCTTTTTTTATTTTGAGTTCCAAATTCTTTCCCTTTCTCAAATCCCTTCCCGACCCATTGAGAAAGCAACATATGTGAAGTCATATGTGCATTATGATTGCATTTGGTCCTCATTGTACCCTTGAAAAGTAGGTAGTGTAAGGATTATTATCCCACTTTTAAGATGAGTTCAAAAAAGTTAAGTGCCTTTCATAGGATGATTTATGTTCATCTCTATGTTTCACATAGGCTGTAAATTAATTTACATTAGATTGGAAGTTCCATATGGACTGAAATTATATCTCTTAGCACAATATATCCTATATATCTCTTAGCACAATTCCACTCCACTTCCTCTCATGCACTATTTTTAAAAAATCTAAACCAATAATTTGTATAGGGGAATTCACAATGCAGAAATTCCCCCCACCCTCCATTGATGTAGATGTGTAGTTTGCCTGGGCCTCAAAGTCCCAATTAAATGCTCATGGTCACATAGCTAGTTATGTGTCTAGGTTGGGATTTGAACACAGACTTTCTTGACACCAAGGCTATTTCTTTATCCTGTGTTTATATAAAAGTTCACTAAATGGTATCCGACTGACTCACATTTTTAGGCAGTATACTTGTCAACTATAGTCTTCCAGACAGATTTTTGAATGGTATTGGCATTGAAATGAAAGGAAGTGTGCTAGAATGTCCTGCCATACTACTCCCTATTTAAACATTCTCAGAAAATACTATGGCTTTCTTCCAGTTACCAGTTCTTGGGTGCCAAATAGGTACTTTGACTATAGGAACTAACAGCTTAATTCATCAGGCATCTATGAAACTCATACTGTGTATGAGGCAATGAACTCAAGATACTTTTCATTTTGTGTCAGTTTTCTCTGGATTGAATCCAAATCAGTTGGTACTACTTTTGGAGATCAACTTGGTGGTTTCCAAATTTGCTGATGTCCTGGTTAGCTCTGGAGTACAGACTTATGAGTCATTTGAGTGCATTTCAATCTACAACCATCCATATTTAATTTTGAATAATGACTTCAAGGAGATTTTTCTTAAGGAATCCCTCCTTCCCCTCAAGTGAACGACAGTGTCATTAAGTATTCTTGGTTGAATGTTAAGAGTTTTTTTATTGTTCTTGAGTAAATGGTGAATGAACTAAGGAATGAATGAAAAATCATTAAGCTTACCACGTAAGCTTATTGGAGATACAAATACAATTAAGTTTGTTGTTGTTGTTAGTGAGTAAGAATTAACTCATTGTTTAGACTAACCAGCTTTCTGGTTGGATAAGCATTTTTTTTTTAAAAAAAATCTAGTCTTTAGTTAGAGCATGAAAGTAAATTGCTACATCTAACATTACAGTCTAAGAAAATGCTGGTAGGTTCTGCTGACAAAGAGAGCTAGCTTATAATGTGGGAAAATATGTGTAACTTATCATGAAGGTTCCCTTCTGAGATATATCCTTTTCTTATCAGATTTGTGGAAATGAGGACTTTAGACCTTTGGAAGGGAAGGCCAAGGACATAATTATTTGTCAATTTCCACTCAGTTTTCCATGTTGAAATTTCTTCCAAAGATCCCCATATTAGTCTATGCTAGAGATCTAGCAGAACTACAATTAGGAAAACTGTCCCTCTTCAACTCCTACTACTGACCTCCTTGGCTTCTGTTAAGTCCCAACTAAAATCCCACCTTCTACAGGAAGCCTTCCCTTTTAAATCTGATATCTTCCTTTTAATTATTTCCTGCTTATTTTGTATATATCTCACTTCGAATATGTTTGCATGTCTTCCCCATTAGATTGTTAGCTCCTGGAGGGCAAGGACTGTCTTTTGTCTCTTTGTATCCCTAGAACTTAGCACAGTTTCCTGGCACATGGTAGGCACTTAAAAAATGTTTACCAATTGATTGACTGATGGGACAGAAAGATCATTTTCTCAGAATGTCAATGTGTCCAGGTTTGGTTCCTTCCATTTCTAGTTCTCCACAGGTCTATGCTGCACTGTCCTTCTCACTTGGCCACCCCTGCGCTGTTCCTTCACTCAGTTTATCTTTATGCATGGTTGAACTGCTGCTCATGATCTCCTCCTCCCCCCAAAATGAGTTTTTCTCCCCATTTGAAAGAATTCCTATTATTGTCTATTAGAAAAATGTTTGGCTCAGTGACTGTTATCAGGATATGACTTTTTCATTATGTCAGTAGTGATGAGCACAAAATAATGGTTTGTAATCAGAAGAGCTGGATTCCAATTTCCCCTCCACTCCTAACATCTTATATGACCTTTGGCAAGTCATCAAACATTTCTCAGCATTGGTGTCCTCATCATAAAATAAAGGCGTTAAGCTAGATGATTTTGGGGGTTCCCTCCAGCCCTACATCTGTAATATTATATGCTCATGAAATCCATCATGAAGAGAGATGAACACAGTGCCTATAAATATTCTGGTAGAAACAGCTTATAAGGTGCAAAGAAAACCTTCTCAAAATTTTAATGACATTAGGAAGAAGGAGAAAAAGGGAGGAGACAGAGGTGGTTATAAACCCCCAATATTTTACATTGTCACTGTTTTTTCCCATTACATGTGACCTACAGTTTATTTTTCTCTACTATGATTTCGTATTTCTTTTGAAATGGAAAGGCACTGTCATCTTAGTATTATATGGGCATGAACCAAGAGGCAAGTTGGTACAAATCCCCCATGGTTGCCTGAAGTAGTGACCCGTTGATGCTCTCTTTGTTAGTGTTTATGTATAAATGTGAGCTCTCATGTGTTCACAAGTGAGTAGGCAACCTTTAATTCAATTAGAGCTGAAGTCCACCAGTGCAATAGGAATTGTTCTCTTTAGAATCCCCACTTGTCCTTTTCCAAATGAGCCTCACTCTGAATTGAAACAAATTTATTACAGAATTTAGAGCTGGAAGAGAGCTCAGATATTCCACTGAATTACAGAACAAGAGATAAAGAAATAAAACTAAGATGTGATCTAATCTAAAACTATGTTAGCAGATCGTAGTTAAATTCTATCATATGTTTTTAGGATTAAGAGCTAAAAGGGACATTAGAAATCATATAATTCAACCCTCACATTTTATAGATGAGGAAATTGAGGCCCAGAAAAGGTTAAGTGTTCTCTCAGCCATCTTTTATTCTTTCACACATTCTACTAATAAATTCCTGCCATTTCATAGACTCATTAAATTTTAGAGCTGCAGAAATGGACCTTGCGCTAATTCTAGTCATCAATGAGTGGGCCACATTTCATTTTTCCTAATGAATTTTTTACTTGTTTGGACTTAGGATTTTTTTTTTAAGGAGACATAATTTAGACAGGATTTTTTTTTTTTTTACAGACTGGTCCAGTAGTTTAAACAGCAGTGATTATGAAAGTGATGAGGATTCTACTTCCAATGATCTGAATGAGTCATTGACTGAGCATCCAGATATCTTATAGGACACTTTGGTAACCTGGATGCCTCAGTAGACTATAATGGAATGAAATAATATGCTACAGGCAGCACCCAAAGGTAAGAATGTGCCCATATACTCTTTTCTACTGATAAGTTTATCTTGACCACTCTTTCACTTTTTCTTTTCCTCTTCCTTTTCCTTTTTTCTTTTCTTGGAAAACATTTTTACACATTGAGCCCAAATCTGCTCCTTTGTCACTTCTGCCCATTGGTCCTAGTCCTTCCCTCCGAAGCAAGATGGAACAAGTTCATCCGTTCTTTCTGACATCTGTCTTCAAATACTTCACTGTCTCCTCTCCGTCTTCCCCCTCTCGCTTCCCAAGTCAAACATACCCATTTCTTCAACTGTTCTCAGAGTGATGTAGTTCTAATCACCATCCTGGTTACATTATTCTGGACACTCTACAGTTTGTCAATGTCCCTCTTCAAAAAGGATACTCAGAAATGAACATACTTCTCCAAGCAGCCTCTTACCAGCACAGAATATAATGAAAATACAGATTCCTCTATCTTGACAATCTATTTTTATTAATGCAAGTGGAGATCACGTTAGCTTTTAAAGCAACCATATCATGCTGTTGGCTTATGTTGATCATGTGGTTGATCAAAATTTCACCATCTTTTAAAAAATTATTATTTTTTAAATTTTGCCTTCATTTCAAATAATATTTTACATTGCCCACCTCACTGTTGCCACTGACAAGTTATCCCTTGTAATAAAGATCAAAAAATAAAGAGGAAAAAAATATAGTTTGGTAAAACCAAATATGTCTGACAATGTACCATACCTGTAGTCTCATATCACTAAGAAGAAAAGAGGGCTTCTTCATCTTTTTCAATAAGAATATTTTTCAGATTTCTACTGGCCTCTATGTGTGTAATAAAAAAAAGCACTCAAATGCAAAATTTTATATTTATCTCTGTTTATTTGCCTCTATTTTTGCTTTGAAAGAACTTATCCAAGAAAACTTTTCAGCTTTTATCATAATAGCTTTATTTCTATTTTTTCTTATGTTGAAAGCATATAAAGTCCCTTGATTTCAAGTTCAGTTGTCTGAACTGCACAGGACAAAGATATGGTTCAGCTAGTATCTTTTCACAATTTCAAGGCTTTGACCTAAACACCTTTGGAAGTGTTGGGTTGGGGGGTTAGGGAGGACTGGATGTGAGAGTCAGTCAAGGCTTTTTACCATGCCCCTAATTCCTTGCTGACTAAGGATTGTCCCTTCCTCTGTTCTTTCCTTTGGGTTCTAGCCAGTTTGAACACAGAATGAACTAAGGCTGGGAAGTCAGTATTCCCTCCTTTTACGTTTCAAGAGATTTTGTGCATAGGATCTTGAAGTTTCTTTTTTTAATTAATTTTTTTCAGCCAACAAAAATTAAAATTTTCTCCCTCTTCTCTCTAGAGGTGGAAAAATTCCTTATTATAAATATACATAGTCAAGCAAAAAAAAATTCCCTCATTGGACATGTCAAAATATATATGTCTCATTTTGCTTTCTGAATTTATCACCTTTCTAGCAGAAGATGGGTGGTATGCCTCATCCCCGGTCATCTGGAATTATGGATGGTCACTATATTGATCAGAATTCTTCAATCTTTCAAAGGTTTTTAAAAAATATCATTGTTATTATATGCATTCTGTACTTGTTCTGACTCTGAATCAGCTCACATAAGTATTCACAGGCTTCCTTGAAATTATTGCCGTCATCATTTCTCATTCAATAGTAGTATTCCATTACATTCTAATTCTATAATTTGTTCAGCTATTCCAAAGAAACCACATTCATTTCAAGTTCTCTCCTGATACAGAAAAAGTTGCTATAAATATTCTAAATATGGGGCCTTTTCCTTTAAAAAAATCTCTTTTGGGCATAGTCCTAGCAGTGATATTGCTCAGTCAGAGTAGGCAAAGTTTAGAGAATTTTTGGTCATAGTTCCAAATGGTTTTCAAGAATTACTTCTTGAAGTTCCTTTTGAAAAGTCTGTGCTATTGAAGTTATAGTTGATGATATCCAGGCTTTCACCATGAAGTGCTCCCACAGCAAGGAAATGTGGCATTTCCTGGGGCATAAAAGGCCAGAAAATCACAGTTGACATTTGCTAAATTTTGTTTCTAGGTAACTCTGTTTCCATCTGATGCTGGACTTATTTTAAGACTGTAGCTCAGAGAAAAGAGAGGAGGTCAGAGAGAATGAAGAGAGAAAATGTTAGCTTAGTCCTTTGTTTCATCAGAACTCTCTAAGGGTAGAAGCCACCATCCTTAAACCATAAATAATGATTGAACCTTCTCTAAAGTTGCTTCCAGATTCCAGTGGTCTCTAGTCTTACGTTTGTTGTTTTATTGAACTGAAAGTGATAGTTTACTTATAAAATTCAAGTTTTGGTAGTTCCAGCTGCTTTGTCCAGGTAGTCTGTCTTCTGATAACTGTTCTCATAACTCAAATGGAAATTAAACAGTGCCAGATAATGACCCTTAAGAAATTCTTGTGCATTTCTTCTGCATAGTACATCTAGGGTACCTAGAAATATATCACTAAGAATTATAATTAAAGACAACATTGAAGAGATAGGTCTTCCTGTTACCTTAAGGGTATGAATTGGTTTTGAGCCATAGTCTAGATTTATGGCAGGAGAATTTCACCCTTTTCATTTTTGATACTAGTAATTTGGCTTTCTCCTTTTTTGAAAAAAAATCAAATTATCCAATGTTTTCTCTGTTTTATTGTTTTTTTTTTATAAAACCATCTCCTAATTTTATTTTTTATTTATTAGTTCAATTTTTTTTACTTTCAATTTTTAAAAATAATTCCTTTGATTTTCAGGATTTCCATTTCAGTGCTTAATTGGGGATTTCTTTTTCTTTTTTTTTTAGTTGCATACCTAATTCATTGATCTACTCTGTCATTGATATATGTATGTGGAGATTGAAAAAAATTCCCCCAAGTACTGCTTTGGCCATGTCCCATAAATTTTGGAATGTTGTCTCATTGTTGTCATTTCTCTTTAATGAAATTATTGATTGTTCCTATGGTTTGTTCTTTGACTCATTCTTTATGATTATTTAGTTTACAATTAGCTTTTAATCTATGCTTCCTTGACTGTTTATTAAATGTAATTTTAATTGCATCATGGTCTGAAAAGGATGCATTTAATATTTTTGCTTTTCTGCATTTGGTTGTGAGGTTTTTATGCCCTAATACATGGTCAATTTTCATGAAGGTGCCATTGTACAGCTGTGAAAAAGGTATATTCCTTTTTATTCCCATTCAGTTTTCTCTAGATGTCTATCATATTTAACTTTTCCAAGATTCTATTGATTTCCTTGACTTCTTTCTTATTTATTTTGTGGTTAGATTTATCTAGTTTTGAGAGAGGAAAATTGAGGTCTCCCACTAGTATAATTTTGCTTTCTATTTCCTCCTATGATTCATTTAACTTTTCCTTTAAGAATTTGAATGCTATGCCATTTGGTGCATATATGTTTAGTATTGATATTACTTCATTGTCTATGGTTCCTTTTAGCAAGATGTCATTTCCTTGCTTTGCCTGAGGTCATGATTACTACCCCTATTTTTTTATGTCAGATGAAGCATAGTAGAGTCTGCTCTAGCTGCTTATTTTAACTCTCTCTGTGTCTCTCTGCTTCAATATATTTCTTGTAAACAACATATTGTTGCATTCTGATTTCTAATCCATTTTGCTATCCCCTTCAATTTTTTGGGTGAGTTTATCCCATTTACATTCACAGTTATGATTATTAATACTGCGCATTTCTCTCCATCCTATTTTCTTCTGTTTATCCTTCTCTCTCTCTCTCTCTCTCTCTCTCTCTCTCTCTCTCTCTCTCTCTCATCCCTCCTCTAAAGTCTGTTTTGCTTCTGATCGCTGCCTTCTTTTATCTGCCTTCCTATTTGTAACCACCCTCCCCACCTTTGTCTTATCCTCTTCCTCTCTTACTTCCCTGTTCAGAAAGATAAATTTCTATTACTAGTTCAGTCTCTCTGTCTCTCTCTCTCTCTCTGTCTCTCTCTCTCTGTCTCTCTCTCTCTCTCTGTGTGTGTGTGTGTGTGTGTGTATTCCCCTTTTAAACCAATTTAGATGTTAGTGAGGTTCAAGTGTTGCCCATCCCCTACCCAATTTTCCCCTCTACTGTCAAAGCTCTTGTGTACCTCTTTTGTGTGAAATAATTTTCCTCATTCTTCTCCCTTCCCCTCCTCCCAGGGCATCTCTTTTCCTCACATCCTCCCAACATAATTGACTCACCCTCATACCTACTTTCTATGTAGAATGCTTCTAACTACCCTAATAATGATTAAGCTCTTAGAAGATACATGTATCATCTTCCCATATAGAAAGGTAAACAGTTTAACCTTGAAACCCTTATGATCTCTCTTTCATGTTTACTTTTTTTATGCTTCTCTTGAGTCTTGTATTTGAAAGTCGGATTTTCTACTTAGCTCTGGTCTTTTCATCAGGAATGCTTGAACGTCCTCTATTTCATTAAATATCCATTTTTTTCCCTTGAAGGATTATGCTTAGTTTTGCTGGTTAGGTTATTTTTGGTTGTAATCATAGCTCTTTTGCTTTCCAGACTATCATACTCTAAGCTGTCTGCCCCTTTCATGTGGTAGCTGCTAGTGATTTTTTTTGATGCTTGAAGTATTTTCTCTTTGACCTGGGAACTCTGGGATTTGGCTATGATATTCCTGGAAGTTTTTATTTTGGGATCTCTTCAGGTAGTGATTGATGGATTTTTTCCATTTCTGTTTTACCCTCTAGTTTGGGGATATTTGGTCAGTTTTCCTCAATAATTTCTTGAAGTATGATGTTTGTGCTCTTTCTTTCATCATGATTTTCAGGTAATCCAATCCAAGTCAATTGTTTTTCTAATGAGATATTTCATATTTTCTTCTATTTCAAAAAATTCTTTTGATGTTGTTTCATTGTTTCTAGATGCCTCATGGAGTCATTATCTTCCATTTACCCAGTTCTACTTTTTAAGGAACTATTTTCTTCAGTGAGCTTTTGTAACTCTTTTTTTCTGCCTTTTAAGGAGTTATTTTCATCAGTGAATTTTTGTACCTCCTTTTTCATTTGACCAATTCTGTTTTTGTGGCATTATTTTCTTCAGTATTTTTGTGTCTGTGTCTTTTTTTTTTTACTAAGCTGTTGTGTTTTCATAATTTTCTTCTTTCACTTTTGTTTCTTTGCCTAATTTTTCCTCTACCATTCTGATTTTAAGAATTCTTATTGAGCCTGTGTCCAATTCACTTCTATTTGAGGCTTTGCTTATAGATGTTTTGACTTCATTGTCTTCTTCTGAGTTGGTGTCTTGATTGTCCCTGTCACTGTAGTAGATTTGTATGGTCAGGTTCTTTTGTTGTTGTTGTTGTTCTATGTTTATATTTCCACCCCATTTCTTGATTTAGAACTTTACATTAATGTTGGACTCTGTTCCCACATGGGTCAGGGGAAAGGCACTGTTTCAAGCTTCAGACTTTTTTGCACAGCTGTTTTCAGAGCTAGTTCTGGTGGTTTGGAAGTTTTCAGTTTTTCCAAGGTGGCATAATCTGGACAGATGTGTGGTCACTGCTCTCTTGGTCTACACTCTGGTCCTTGCTCAGAAAGGGCCCTGATCCCTTAGAATTGCAATGAATATTGCTTCTCAGAGTCCCTTGTCCCTTGGAACCAAAAATGATACTGTTCCTCAGAGTCTCTGATTTCTTGGGGCCTGTAGTAATACTGCCCCTCAGGGTTTCTACTCCTTCTTGACTGAAAGTGTTCCTTTCCACCCTTGAACTATGACCCAGAAGTGGGCATGGGCAATGGAGTTGCCAAATAGCATCTGGTCCTGCCTCTACTGCTTGCACCAGGGTACCCTGTAATCTTTTTTTGATCAGTTTCCAGGTACCCTTACCATCTCTGTCTTCAGAGCTCCCAAAGTTGCTGTTGCTTCTGTCACCACCACCTAGTCCTATCACTGGTGGGTGTTTCTTCCACATGGGCTCCAGGCTAGCCTCCACCCCTGTGCCACAGATCTCTCTTTCTGACCTTTTAAGTTGTCTTGGGCTGGAAGAACAGCTCATTCTGAGCTTTTGCTGGCTCTGTCATTGCAGAATTCAATTTGAGGCATTATTCCAAAGTTGTTTGGAGGGGAATATTGGGAGAGCTGAGTGCTTCTCTATTTTTCCACCTTGACTCCACCCCAGGAAGTCCAGGTATTTATTTTCAGTAACTGTTGTTAGTATTGCCTCATAGGTTATTCTTGACTGCAGGTCTCGTTCAGGCCCTTGAGCACACATTATTACTTTTGAATGCCCATGTTGTACGGAACCAGAATAGGTGTGGCCCCTTCTCTGAGTAAGCTTGATTCTGGACCATGGCCTTGTTAGAGTCCTTAAGTCCAAACAAGAGCATGAGAAGGGACAAACAGATTTCATACCTATCGCCAATGTTGTACTCCACCTCTGCTTATGACCTTTGGCCTCCTTTCTCACTCACATCCTTATCTTTCACCAGCCTAGTTCTTAGTAAGAATAAGAAGCCATGGAGAAAGACTTTGGGCTTTCCCTGTACATGTAAGAACCATAGCAACCATATGCCATATTCTTGGACATATAGAAAAAGAGTAGGAGCCCCTGACATATCCTTAAAGAACCTCATCTCATTTCTTGCTTAATATGCTCTGGTCAAGTCCTTCCTCATATAATGTGCACAATTCATACAACAAATATTATAAAGAGCTTACTCTAGGAAAGAAACCAAAATAGAATCCTCCACCTTTAAGGAACTTATAGGGTCTCCTGCAGAGTTTGTGGCCAGAATATATTTTGTAAATCTTAAGGCACCATATGAATGTGTTACTAGTATTACTAATTAGTATTAATATGAATAAAATATTGGTAAAGAATTAGTAAAATAATATTAAGTATCAATAATTATATTAAGTATTGATAATCATTAATAATTAGAAATATGACCATAATGTAAATCACAAAAATTTGAAATAGAATATTGTGAATGCGTGAGAGGTTCAAACAAAGTGCTTTGAGGATTTAGAAGTGAGAAGATTCACCTTTGGCCAGGGACTTCATAAAGGATTTGGAATCCAAGTCAGCTTAAAAAGATGGATGATATTTCACCAAGTGTTATTGGTTGGTTGGGAATGACAGTTGGGATAGGGAAGGAGAGGAAGGGCATTTCATTTCAAGCATTAAAGATGATTGGGGGCAATGTCATTAAAGTAGAAAAGGGCAGGGTACAGCATTTGGGAGTTCTGTAATTGTGAGTGAGTTGTGTAATTTTACTAGAGCAGAAAATATGTGGGAGAGGTAGTTAGTGACAGATAAGGCTGGAAAGACCAGGTGGTGCCAGATTGTGGAGGGCTGGGAATTCTAAGCTAAGGAATTTGAACTTTATTCATTAGTCAACCAGGAGTCATTGAAGGTGTTTTGTTCCTGTAGTTGACAAATACAGATAGATGGCCCTAATATATAACTTACATCATACTTAGCATCAATTTTGAAAGTTCTAACACATTAACTGTAGATAAAAACATTCAAATAAACTACATGAAATGGTAATACATAAAATCACAAAACCCATTATTTGACTTTCTTTGATGAGATAAGAGAAACATAATTTTTGCCCTTGCATTCTATTTGGAAAACTCTGCTTGCCTTGAGGTGAGAGACATAGCTTTCTGGGGCTTGCTACCTCCATCTTCCCACTTCTATCACATAATCTCGTAAACAAGGAAGTGTGATGCAGTGGAAAGAGTACTGGATTTGAAATTGGGGAATCTGGGTTTGCTCTGCTCCTTACTGCCTGTATAGTCATGGGAAAGTCCTGTTGTATCTGTGAGTCTGAGTTTCCTCATCTGTCACCTGAGGGGGTTGGAGTAGATAACCTTCCCTTCTAGCTCTAAAATCCTCTGAAACCTAGGTATGGTCTACTGTCTTTCAATGGGCAATAATTAGTTTTCCTCTCTTTTTTCCTAAGTGAGAATGAGGGGAACTATCCATATGGATCTGTCCCTTGCCTGCATGCTCCTTCACAGCCCTAAGTTTTCTGCCACAACCAGCCAGTCACCTTCTCCTGTCTCTATACTCTTTCTTCAGTTGACCGAGTAGATGATTCAATGTATGCAGGAGGAGGATTATTTTTTCCTTTTCAAGGAGTCAATACTATGATAAATCTGATTCAACAAACATTTATTAAACACCTTATTAGGTCTAAGACACTGGGTTAGGTGCTTGAGATGCAAAAACAGAAAAACAGACCTTGCCCTCAAGGAGCTTACATTCTATTAAAGTCACTGAGAATATACCTTAGGTTAAAAAAAGGACTTGTAACAATAACAAATATTTCTTAGGTAGAAAAATTATTTGGCATGTGAGTTTGAAAATCTAATAGAGAAGAGGATATAGGACAGGATTTCTGAGAAAAAAAATCAACTTTAATGTAATGTCTGCATTGTAACTGGGGATAATACTAGGCCAAGAATTATTGAACCTGTTTGGGACTGAGTTTTTTTTTATCTCTAGTTCAATGCCAACTAAACCCATAGTTTTGCCTTCAGGTGACTAGCATAGGATTTATAACAGTGACCTTACAGATTTTCTAGTCCAGTGGTGCCAAACTCAGATCAAAATTGTTCCCTGCTACTCACATATTAACTTAGAAAATCACAAATTAACATTATCTATTTTGTGTCATATTTTTATTTAATTTGCTAAATAAATTTTCCAATTACATTTTAATCTGGTTCCCTGTTACTCATGACATTAGCAGGCCACTGAGGGCTGTGAGTTGAATATTTCTGACTCTAGCCCAACACCCTCATTTTACAGATGAAGAAACTGAGGCTAAATAACTTGCCAAAGACCCCAAAGTTAGTGAGAAGAGCAAGGATTCACATGCAGGTCCTTTAATTCCAATTCCCATACTCCAAGAGATCCAGCCTATTGAAAAGTCCATACTCAACATACTTTCTACAAGACCTTGAAGAGTCTAATGTGCTTGGTATATTCTATCCTGTACCCTCATGCCTCTGTTAGGCAGTCATACAAACTCAGGGAGTAATGCAGAGCTAAATCCTACTTAAGCCATTTAAGAATGGTCTTTGTTCAAGGTAGCTCCAAAGGACTCCAGAAAATCCCAGTATTAAGAATTGGTATTGTGTGTCTATCGTAACCCACCTGTCAGTGTAGCCATTAGACCTTTTTTTTTCTTAACAGATGGACCGGGTTCATTCTTGGGGCTTCTTTCTAATAATAATCTCATTGGCTTATGCTCCCATAAAGGGTTTCTATTGGGAATATCAGAATTTAGCTCACATTTTCCCCTAAAGGGGTTCTTGGCTGTCAGGCAACACTTAAGCTAACAAGACATCAAATATAGAACAGGTCTCATTTTGTCTGACGTAAAACTTAAAGGATTTCTAAAAGTTAAGGCAGTTCACTCCTGTGGTGAGCTCCAGCTACCTCAGTGATCTATATGTTCACTATAATTTAAATGTAATGTTAGAAGTGATGTTCTCCCTCCCCACTCCACTCATGTAGTGTTTACTAAAGTTTCAAATCTACTCCTTCAAGTGAGTTTCATTTTCTCTTAGGAACAAAAAAAAAAATCAAAAGGACTTAGAGTATCAGTGAAAAGATGGGTTCAAGCTATTCCTCCATGTTGTGGCTCCCTGCCTTTCTAATCTTCCTGCCCTTTGGGGATTGTACAAATGATACAGCCTATAGGACTCTTTCCTACCTGAGTGAGGCAAGAATTTCTCATCTTCTCTCCCCTTCTCTTAACTAAGGATCTGTCTTCTTTTTTTGTATCTTGATTTCATGAGGTCTCCTTATCTCCTGAGGGGTCCCTATGAACATGCACTTCTGGGTTCTACTGTGTATGCATGTCTCCCAGTCTCTCCTTAAGTTTGTGTCTCTGACTCCCTATTGGTCAATGGTTCTGTCTGATGGTGATTCTTTAATATGTAAAGCTCCCGGAAGATTCAACATGGATGTGTTTGTCAGGCAATTGAGCTTATTCTATGACATACATCCAATCTCTATGCTTCTTTTTCTTATGTATCTGTATAAGTCTTTCCTCTCTTTTAAAAGATAAGCCCAAGGCAGAATTCAGAAACATGAACTAAATCATAGAAGGCATTGACTTATAGGTTTCATAGGACCGTGAAGTTTGGGGAAAAGGGAAATTTGCACCTAATCTGGTAACCCACCCCACTTTAAGGAGACATGAGAGGGAAGAAAGAAGGGTTTACCAGATTTCTTCTGGACGATTTCTATGCATAATAGTAACTATATTTGATCCCCAGCTAAATAAGATATCATTCCTACAAATTATACCAAGGTGCCACTCTCCTTTGACTGTAGTAGGTTACCCTGTACCAGCAAACACTGGATAAATGATATCCTCACTTTTAATTCCCACAGTATTATCTTTCAGCCTGCTCAGTGGCCTCATAACACCTTGCTGCTACTTCTGAATTCTTGATCTCCCTCATCCTCTGTAGAAAAGCAGGAATCTCCAGGCCCACTGAAAGTCCTTCCTATGTTGTCTTTGTCACAGTCCATAGGTATTCTCCAAATCAGCAATTAATGGTAAGGTTCTATACCTTTTACTGTATACCAGCCTTGCATGGGTATCCATGATGGCAGCCCATTTCAAATACACAACTATACAGTGTACTTTCCTGGACTTATGCCTGCCTTGGTACTTGTAAGGTGCTCAAATTGGCCACTATCTACAAAAACATCCTAGGCCTCCAAGAAAAAGCCAGTGATCCTGGATAAGCCCCACAAATCTTAAAGTGGTGGCTGAGATCTGTAGCTCCTAGGTTCTAGTTGTGCCTTTAGCTGTGTGACCTTGGTAAAGTTATTTCTCTTTTCTGGGCCTCAGCTTCATCATCTATAAAAAGAGAAGATGGGACTGGATAGCCTCTTCAGACTCCTTTTAGCCTGCAGGATCTGAGATGCCATTTTCCCTTATAAAGTCAGTTGTTTATTTGTTTTTTTTTATTGTAGGGAAGATTATTTGAGGAACATCAGAAAATAGCATTTTTTTCCTGAGCAAATTTTGTAAGACAAAGAAAATGGATCCTTTGGGTATTGTGGAGCCTGAAGAGTTAAATGTAGATATATAAACATGTAGAAATGGCTTCTTTATTTCTATTTATAATCTTCCCATTATGACTTGGTAGGATAGTGAAATACTTTTTTCCACCATAGAAACTTCCCTTGGCTTAGTGGAGGGATGAATAAACACTTTCCTGGGATATATCCATTACCAATGCCCTCTTTCCAATAATCAAGATTGTAATACATGCTTAAAAATTCAGAGTGTAAGATAATGAGAAGAGGAAACAGTCTCCTAACACAAAGCCTTTTCATTGGCATTTTGCATTGAAAAGTAAGTGCTGAGTTATGGGTGTGGGATTACTATGGATTTCAGTTCCAAAGGCTATGCATGCTTGATTGAATACCAAGGCATTTTCTCTGATACAGACCAGAAGGTGGGGGATGGGGAGAGAAGTCTTCCACATTTTCTTATCTCTTACACTCCAGACAGTGTAATTCCTTCTCTTCTTCTTGGCACCACTAAATAGTGTTCTTTAGATCATGCAAAATAAATTAGCTTGAGCAGGAGAGATTTCCCAACAGGGAAGAAGGTTCTAAGGTACTGACACGGGTCACTAAACAGAATTTTTTTCTTTTTTCTGGAAAAGTACGATTTCTCTAGGATGATTTAGGCACTCAATACATGTACAGTTACAGCAACAAAAGTTACTTGGTATTCATTTCTGGCTATTGGGTTGAATAGGATTCATTTTAAAATGACCATTAAATATAACATATAGTCACTTATTGGAAAGCTAGGTGGCGCCATAGTGTATAGAGTGCTGGGCCTGGAGTCTGGAAGACTCATCTTCCTGAGTTCAAACCCACCTTCAGATATTTACTAGCTGTAGGACGCTGGGTAAATCACTTAACCCTGTTTGCCTCAGTTTCTTCATCTGTAAAATGAGCTGGAGAAGGAAATGGCAAACTACTCCAGGATCTCTGCCAAGAAAACTCCAAATGGGGTCACAAAGAGTCGGACACAACTGAAATATGACGGAACAACAAAAGTCGCTTATTATGAATATGTCATAATATGTTATAGAACTATCCCACGTGGAATGGGCCTCTTTGTGAGATACAGAGTCCCCCCCCCAGTGGAAGTATTCATAAAGTTAAAAATATCTTAGTTTAATATAGTACTTTAAGGTTTTCAGATAATTTGGTTTATATTATCATAATGGATTCTTACAATGATCTTTCCAATTAGGTACCAGACCCTTTATAAGCAAGGAAATAGAGGCTGAAGGGTTTCAGGGGTGGAGAACCTGTGGCCTCAAGGTCACATGTGACTCTCTAGATCCTCCAGTCAGCCCTTTGACTGAATTCAAACTTCATAGAACAAATCCCAAATAAGTTTGGATTCAGTCAAAGGGCCACACTTGGGGACCTAGAGGATCATATGTGGCCTCGAGGCTGCAAGTTCCCCACCCCTGGATCCTAGTTAGTAAGTGGCAGAACTGGGTTTTATTTGGGTGAACATCTGCTGGGAACATCGTAGGAGGGATTCCTCTTTTAAGTTCCCTTCCTATGTGATCTGTAGCCCTCGAGGACTCATATCTACCCTTATCGACCAATTCTGCACCCAGAGCACACCTTTCTTTGTCTCTGTGCTCCCTGTCATCATTCCTGGTGATTTCAACGTCCATATTGATAACCTATGAGGCATTGCAAGGCATCTGGCCTTCCTTTCTACTTTACATTGGCTGTATGCCAGCACCACCATGCCCTGACATCATGACAAAATACTTAAACTTCAGGTTCTTTCTCTCTCCCCACAACTGTCCAGTCTAGACTGGCAAACTAAGAGCTAAGAATCTACCCCCATTCACTAATCATCTGAGTCACCAGGATGCAGACAGATGGGCGTAGGCAACTATAGTGTCAGGCTGTCCAAACTATTAAAGGGTCATGAGCAAACAAGGTAGCAGAAGGAGCAGTTCAAGGGGAAGGGAGATCCACACATCAAAGCTGCTGTTTGGAATGTGAGGATTAAAGCTGGCAGTTGTCCCACCAAGGAGAAGACCCAGGTTCAAATTCT
The DNA here is from genome assembly GCF_011100635.1 of Trichosurus vulpecula. Taxonomy (NCBI): domain Eukaryota; kingdom Metazoa; phylum Chordata; class Mammalia; order Diprotodontia; family Phalangeridae; genus Trichosurus; species Trichosurus vulpecula. The sequence goes on along the minus strand of NC_050580.1, from coordinate 119,627,563 downwards.
GGTTCTGCGATGTATTGCACTAGTTTGTGACCTTGGATGAATCACTTCATCTTTTTCCTGGTCTTGCTTTGTAAAATCTTGATCTGTAAAATGAAAAGTTTTGCTTAGATGATTCTTAAGGTCTTTTCCAGTTCTAAGCCTGTGATTCCAGTGTTTAACATAGTGCCTAGCACATAGTAGGTGCTTAATAAATGCTTATTGATTGACTGAACATAATTCTGAAACTGTTGAACTTCAAAGCTGCCTTCCAGATCTGGTGATTTATGAGTCTGAGAGGTTAAATTATGTTCCCAAAGTTACATGACTAGTTAGTGGCTAAGCAGAGACTTGAACTCAGGTCCTCTGATTCCTAATTCAGTGGTTCTTCCAATATAATACTATTCTTTCTTTTGGCTATAGGATGATTAATTATAATCACATACTATATAATTATAACAATACAGTACTGTATCAAGTTATTTTCCCTTGTGTATTTCACTTTAACTTGATAAGTATTCACTAAGCACCCACTATGTGCATGGTACCCCTACCCCGCTCCCATGCTTGGCATGAAGTCATCTCCCCTATCCTTTAACCCTGCTACTAGTTGAAATACTTTCCTTTCTTTTAATCTAGCTCAAGTGTCACTGCCTCCCCACAGTCTTCCCTGCAGCTGGAATGGCTGCTTCCTCAGGTTTCCCATAGCACTGTTCTGGGCCCTTTACCCTCATCATCATAGTCTTTTCTTTTTTTGCTTGGATCCAGGGTTTCATCTGTGCAAGGAAATATGCACATTGGCCATTTGTCTGTAACTCATAGTCCTAGAGAATTGCCTGGGACCCTAAGAAGTTAAGCCACTTGACCATGAACACAGCTGGTATGTGTCAGGAGCAACACTTGACCCTAAATGTTCCTGACTCCAAGACTGGCCCTCTCTCCACTAGGCTATGCTGACTCTTAATCATTGTACTAATGATTTAGTCTAGTTATGTAAGTATGTCTTACCTTCTCTTTTACCAGGAATTGTAAGTTCCTTAAGAGCACAAACTATGTCTCATTTTATCTTTGTATGATCCCCTAGAGCCTGGAAGAGTGCATAGTAGATACTTAATAAAATGTCAGTTGAATTAATGTTATTTAAAAAGTCATGTATGTTTTGATATTAATATGGTAACACTTGAGAAAAGTGAGTTCGTTGCTCCTTCCCATAGTTTATCTGTCTCATATATATGATCGCCATGGACAGTAAGATTTTTTTTTTCACTTTTTTTGGGGAATGACCAAGTAGACTTAATCCTGGCAATAGAGTGTTGTAAACTATGGGCCTTAGTGTTTCAGATGAGAAGATAGTTAATTCCAGGATGATCCCCGAATTCTTTAAGGCTTAGTAGCTTCTTTGGAGTCACAGAAATGGAGTCTAGAGTCTTCAGGGAAAGGTCAGATTTATAGGATAAGAGGTCTTAGCATCCCTCTATCTTCCTCTTCAGGATAACTTGCTAAGGGAGATGGATGAGACCTTTGAGTATGGAGTTGAAAGTCTTTTTCTTTGACTTGCTCTTTTTAGTTAATCTCACAAAAGCAGAGGATCTATACACCCAACTTCTTTCTATCAGCAAAAAATTTTGGCTGGGATACAATGTGAAGCTAGTAGAATGAGCAAGGTTCTTCTTGTCCCCTGGAATAGAAGCTCTCTTTCAGAAGAGATTGGGCATTTTGGTGACCCCTTTTCTTCTAATGCTTGGATGTGATATGGAGGTACAGTGAGACTGGAAGGGAATAGAAGCACTGGGTGACCACTGTCACAAATGGAACAAATGACCAGATTGCATGCCGTTTTGAAATTTATACCACAAAATGGCGATTCTCTAGAAACTTATGATCTAAGACAGTCTATCAGAACTTGGAGTTCGCACCCTCTGCAAGTGCTTGCCTCTCCTTAAAGGTCATAACTTCTCCATTTTTTCTTCATTTATAAAATTGGTGAAAATCAACTCAACTTTTGACAAAATACTAGAACTGAACTTGGACTTGGTAGAACAGCTCTTTGGGTAGAATACCTGTACTTCATCAAGCTTAGTTTTCCCCAAGGATTCCAAGTACTTCACAGAGATTATTTTATTAATCCTCTGGTATTCCCACATCTTACAACTGAGGAAATTGAGGTAGTGTTTATACAATGAGAAAACAACAGATTGATTCAGTTGAGTTAATCAAAATAAAAATCAATCCAGTTTTTTTTAAAAAAAATCAAAATGGTTATTTGGCACCATATAAGTAAAACAGCCAGTTAATTGACAGAATGTTTTCACTTTTCAACTGGTTGTATTTATACCATATAGACACAGTTTGAAGGTTTTAGCTTCAGGCTGTGTGTGTGGATGATGCCAGGATATCTTGTCAGTTCAATCCAAAAGTGACCACAGGCCTAAGAAAGTCAGTGTTTTGATTGGGACTGAAACAGAGGTTTCCCAACTCCCAGCCTAGTGTGCTGTCTGGTGGTTATTGTAGCATTGCCAAATGTATGTGCCTACACAAATTCATCCATCAGGAAAATTTCCAACACCAAATTCAGCCACCTACCCTTACCTCACAGACGAGTCAATGAATGACCACTGCTCTGTAGTGCAGGATAAAACTATCTTCTCTATCTGTTTTCCTGTTGCCTAAGATGCCACTTTCCTGTTCGTCCAACCCAGTACAGGCATCTTTGTTCTTTGAGTAAATCTTGGCAAACCATCTTTCTAGTGAGGCACAGTGAGGAGTCCACTTTCATGGTTATCCTGGGCTTTCCAGAAGGTTTTTTTTTACATGATTCTCTTAGCCAGTTCTTTCCTAAAATACACACTCCTATTTTTATTTCGTTCTTAAAAACAGAAGATTATATAACTTCTAAGTGGGCCTCACCCATTTCCCTTCCTGCCTAGAGATGGCAACTGTCACCAGGAGGTCGGAATTCTGAGAAAAATTAGTGGAGATGAGCAGGATTTAGGTCTGCGGCACAATGGACCAATGATGCCCTTGCATGTGGTGTGTCTTCTTGAGCTCACGAGACAACTAGACCTGTTACAATTAATTCCAACAGATCACCTAAATTCTTTTTATTTGGCTGGGATTTTGCTGAGGAGGACAGTGCTTGAAATTGGTAGGCTAGCAGGTGGAGTTTAGAAATATTTTCATTACATTGAGAAATTGTTTTTTAGTTGTAACTGGATATGTGCCATACTAACAATGATAGTAAAACACTTTTAACTTCAGAGAATCAAAGATTTAGAGTCGGAAGGAAGCTTAGGTCATCTAGTCTAACACCCTTCCAAAGTCACACAGATAGTAGGGAAGAGAATCAGGATATGAACTCAGATCTTCTGAATCCAAACCCACATTGTATGACTGACACTATTCATTACTTATTTTATGCTCTCAAAACCTTAGGAAAAATAAGCACATGACATATAGTTTATCCTACATCCTCATAGCTTTTGTAAAAGAGGATCAGGGATCAAGGACTCACTACCCTAAGGTTTAGAAAGATGAAACAGATTCATCTAGATCTTGCCATTGTTTTATAGGGGAAAAAAGAAACTCTTTTACAAGGAGTATTTTTTCTCAGAAGTTCACTTCTGAATGGGGGAATAAGAAAAGGTTACAGAGGGGTTGTGATAGGAGCAAAGACTGACCCACAATTTCCACCATTGTGAATGTCAGTTGTCCCATGACATTCAAAAATAGCTCCTGCTTTTGCTTTTCCCCCAAATCCTGTGGGGGTGTTTCAGTACATTTATTGGGTTTTGCTTTTTGATTCTCCTCCATTTGCAAGCCGATTCTGGAATTCTCTTGGGTAATCCAGGACTAGTCAGAGGAAAATGGGCAGCCTGTTCCTTATAAATACTGTGAGTCATGTGTCTTCTTCCAAACTGCCAAAAATATTCTTCCAGAGCCCAAATACTCCATGAATTTGACCTATATAATTCACTATGGGGACTAATACTTATAGTAAGACATTTTGGTTTGCAGACATTTGGTTTGCAAAACTTTATAAGTTTTCTCCAGGGTTTCCATATTTAAGGATGCTAGTCCACCTGAAAACCAGAGTATCTTTCTCAGTGTTTTCAAAGTTGTAATAAACTATAAATATGAATGGATCAAGACCTTCCAGAAGGCATCCATCCAAAAGGAAATGCCCAACAAGCAGTGGTTAAGTGTTATAGTCATCAATGGCAAAATTGTAGTCTTATTTTTTTAGGATACATTCCCTGGCCTGTTACTTAGCAGGTGTGTGCTAATGTTGTCCCTTTTCTCAAGACATGACCCTGCAGATGAGCAGTGCAGATTTAGGGTTGCACCTAAAACACCTCTTTTTCCTCCACTTTGTGATACTTTGAAAGATCCAAAAGCAAGGCTTTATTTTTCTGTACTACTGGAGTCATCCATAATACACGTTGATATTGGTCTTTGTATCTCCAACATTCATCTCAGTGATTGGCATGTAGAAGGCCCTTTATAAAGTGCTTGTTGATTGATTGATAGAACTTTCTATTTCTAGAAGGAGAAAAGTAATCCAGGAGCCTATTGAACACATTCTCCAAGCTTAAGTCTGAAGTAACAACATCCTGAGTGTACCCTGAGAGAACTGAATTAGAAGCATGTCTATACAGATAGACTAGATGAGGCAGAGAAGGGATTCTTAAGCTTTTGTGTGTCATAGATCCCTTTGGCAGTCTGGCGAAGTCAACAGACCCCTTCTCAGAAAAATGTTTTTAAATGCATAAAATAAATTGCATAGGATTAAAGAGAAAACCAAGTATATTGAAATGGAGTTATCTAAATATTTTTAAAAAAACAAGTTTCAGAGGCACCAGGATTAAAAACCTCTACTTTGTAGTGATTCCCACAGACCTATAAACCTCAACGGGACCTCATGATTTGTACTTTCTCTTACTTCTACCTTGATCAAATTTATTTGTCCCACTTCTCTCTTTGAATCTAAGAAAAATAAAATAATAATAATAAAAACTAAGATTTATATAGTATTTACTATATGCCAGGCACGATACTAAGTGCTTTACAAATATTATCTCAATTGCTCCTCACAATAACTCTGGGAGGTAGGTCATATTATTTTGCAGATTTTTTTCACAGATGAGTAAACAGAAGCAAACAGAGGTTAAATTACTTGCCCAAGGTCACACAGCTAGTGTCTGAGGTCCATTTCAAACTCAGCTCTTCCCAATTACAGACCCAGCAATCTATTCATTGCACTATGTAGCTATCCTCCAAAATAATGTGGGGATGAACAAATGGGTCCAGTATTCTACTTCATCAAGGGCACCACACCTAAATTTGAAGGAATATTTCTGGAAGTAATGCCTTAACCCAAAGGAACTAGAGCAGGATGGAAGAAAAGATGAACTAGGGTTCTAGACCCCTTAAGTCACAACAAGCAGTCTGATTCATAAAGGAAAAAAGGATCTCTCTATTCCCATCATTCCCCCTCATTGGATGTAAATGAAAGGTTTTGCTGCCTTTTGATTCTCCTAGATTTTATAAGCACCACTTGGAAAAAGGTTCCATACTCCGTGGAAATTTTAGGAAAAGCTAACAAGAATCTCAGGTCTCAGAAAGAGCAGCACATTGCTGGAGACTGGTCATTAGGTAGGGCCTGATTCAATAAAAACTAAAGCTGCCCCCCCCCCCGCCCCAAATCTTATGTTTGTGATAGCACCAAAGACCGTCCAGGTCTATAATGAAAGGAAACCAAATATTCGGATATGCAGTTATGAAACCAAGTTCACAGATTCAATATTAAGAATTCTTGAACTAAATAAACCAGAGCTCCTAAATAGGGAACCTAATCTTAGTGCAGGAAGGTATGCCTAAAATTGGCCGTCGATGGATACTTGGTTCTTCAAAGCTTTCCAGGGGTCAAAAAAGACTTCTGGTTTCTAAGACAACTCTTTGTTAGGCAGCTGTCTTGGAGATGTAGCATGACATCTATAACTTTTATCAGCTGTGTTTGTCAGAGAAGAGAGACAGAGCTGCTCCTTTCTTTGGTTCATTATTGAGACAGTCTGAGAAATCTTGGAGGTGGAGTAGTAAGAAGAGTTTGACAGAGTGATTGGCTATAGGAGAAAATCTGATGGATAAAGAACAGCAATAGCAAAGGTGAAAGGGGGCATTTAGATCAGTTTTGATCTTTTTATCTCTCTAAGAAAGGGCCTCTTAGGGACTAAGGCCAGCTCATGGCCAGGGTGGAATAAAGGGACCAGAGGCAGGGTTGAATGGGAATACGAGAAACTGTCTTTATGTGTAGGTCTGGGGATTGTCTGAAAAAAGGTGTTTTTTTTTTCAGGATGGTCATTTTGTGCACCTTATTACTCATTCCTTGGGAGAGCTGGAACTATTTCAGGGGCTTTCTGAATGCTCATGATAAGAATTTGGAAAGGCTCAAGGGACTTTCTGAATCCTCTGACTCTTTCAATAATAAACCTTTGGATGGTTGCCATTCGTCAGTAGACCCTAGAAGAATAATAAGCTCTATTCTCATTTTCTTCCCCTTGAAGGTTTAAAATCAGATCCATCGTCTTGAGAATCTGACATTCAACTCCATGCAACAAACATTTGTTAAATTCCTACCACATGTAAAATGCAATATTCTTGGCGTAGCTAGGGATGTAGGGAATATCCTGAGGTGGGCGACTGGTCCTGAGATTAGGACAGGCATGGGCTATTCAGCAAAGAATATTGTCAGGGGTTGGGGGATGGGGAGGTAGATAATGGAAAGAATGCTAGATTTGGAGTCAGAAGACCCGGCTTGAATTCTGGCTCCCCCACTCACTGCCTGTGTGACCTTGGGCAAGGTATTTAGGCACCCTGGGCCTCAGTTTCCTTACCTGTAAAAAAGAGGGGCCTGTAAGGCCCCTTCCAGCTCTAAACTGAAGCTTCTTGAGTGATATAGGCTAGTGCCCAAAGATACCCTCCTTGACTCAGCTGGCTTTCACAGGTACCTCGAGAAAGGACACGTTTAAATATGTCCTAATGTGCTTTGACTGTAGTTACAGTACTTTTCTAGTGGCTGTTTAGCTCATGAGCAGATGTAATCTCAGACTGCCCTAACAGTGAGATGTGGGTGATTGATATCTGTAATTACCTCACAGGGTTCTGGCTGCCCTTTGATGTGCCGGACGATCACTCTTTTTCTTCCCTTCCTTTTCCTTTCCAAACCAAACCTCAGCGGTGCCAGGCATCAGATCTCTTAAAAACAGACCAAATTCCCCTTCTTGGGCTCGTTCTGAGCTTCTGGTCAAGTTCCCACTGACTGACTGACTCACCTTCCCTATTTGTTTTTGTTAGTTTCTGCCCCAATCCCGACTGTTCCCCATAAACTATGGAAGAATCCCAAATGGTCCTAAGTAGGAGCCCCAACTTTGTGTTTGCTTTCTTTGCCTTTTACCCCAAAATGAGTGAAATCAAGATGACTGGATTTTAGAAACCTCACAGCTCTTCATTTTCTGTAGCTTTTTAGTCAGTGACCCCTATTATGATTCCTGTTTTGACACATTTTCCTCCCAACGTGCGCATTTGGGTAATAACACCTTGATTGGCTTTTGGAAGGTGTTTGCCTCATGCTGCCCTTTTGGACCCTTTTGCTGTCTGATTCTTGAAATGGTTGTTGAGAAGTTGATGGTTAAATTTGGGAGAAAGTGATGCTAACCGAGTCCATGCAGTGGAGTGGAGAGAACACAGAACTGAGAAATCAAGAGACCTGGGTTTTATTCTTGGCTGTGCCCCAGGCTAGTCATGTGGTCTTGGGCAGGTCACATCAAGCACCTACTACGTGCTAAGTACTGTGCTAAATGCCTTATAAATATCATCTCACATGATTCTCACAAAAACTTTTGTGTGGCAAATGCTATTATTATCCCCCTTGTTCTTTTCAGCCAAAGGAAAACAAAGTTTATTAAAAATCTGCCATGTTGGGTAGACTATTAAGGAATCTGAGCTTTTGTGACACTTATGTTGACAAGCTGAGCACCTTCATGGAGGCAAGATGCATCTTATATACAGAAAGACTGAGGGAGGGATCTAGGGTGGCCAGGTAGTCTGGGGTGATGGGAGGAGGGGTCCAGGGAGGATCTTGAGGAGGAGTCTAAGGAGGATCATGATGGGATGGGGGTGACTAGAAGTCAGACTCCAGGAGCCAAGAGAATGGGATTAAGAGTGGAAAGTGGCTGAGGGCTTCCTGGAGATAACAGACAATGGAGGGCTAGGCTCGGTTAAGGGTAACAGAGATTTGGGCATAGAGCGTATCATCCCCTTTTTATGGTTAAGAAAAATGAGGCAAACAGAGGTTAAGTGACTTGCCCAGGGTCACACAGCTAGTGAGTATCTGAAACTGGATTTGAACTCAGATCTTCCTGACTCTGGCCTGGTACTTCTCTGGCCTGGTCATGCAACTTAATTCTATTTGATGAGATGCCGCATACTGAACTGACCTAATTTTTCATTACAATCCCATTTGGCCCCGTTTTGTATAGACAGAGTAGAATACTCAAATTACATGCTTTATACTTTTGGCCTCAGACACCACGTCTGAAATTCTGCTTAAGACATTAGCTTTTGAGAAAACAATACTTGGCATTTCGTCATATTTGTTTGCAAAACTTTCCTCCTCCCCTGAATACTTTTACCATAAAATAGGAGAGAAGGGAATTAGGCCTATGGTCTAGAGGGAGGCAGTGTCGAATATTGGAATGAGCTTTGGATGTGGGGTCATATGACCTGGGTTTGAATCGAGACCCTTCTACTTGCATTCTGTGGGGAAAGTTACTTCATCTCTCTGGCCCTTAGTTTCCTAATCCGTAACATAAGGAAGGACTAGATGGTGTTTCAGGTCCCGAGATCTGTGTTCCTATGGATTTCATTTATTTAATTTATCTGCGAAGCAAGTTTAATCAATTTTGTTGCTACTCAAAATGGTTTATAATAACTCTCTTTTTGCGGCGTTGCTACAGATTTTAGGCCTGTGGCTCTTCCTGAAATTTTTGTTTCTCTGTGGTTTTTGAGACCTGATGTTCACTCTTTAGCACATTACCAGCAGCTAAAATTAGCCTTATTATGCTCAAATACTCAACCTCTGAGATTAAGCTTCTTTCTTATACATCTTTTTTTTCTTTAACTATGAAACAAAGATCATAATAGCACCTACCTCACAGACTTGTTGTGAGGATCAACTGAGATAATATTGTAAGTAGCACTTAGCACAAATCTTGACACATAGCAGGTGCTATATGAAGTCATTTAGGTGACATGGTAGAGTACCAGATTTGGAGTCAGGAAGACCTGAATTCAAGTCCCCAGACATTTACTATCTGCGTGACCCTGGATGAATTAATTAACCTTTCTTACCCTATTTCCTCACCTGTAAAATGGGGATAGCAATAGCTCCTACTTCACAGGGTTCTTGTCAGGATCAAATGAAATAATCTATGTAACGTATTTTGCAAACTTTAAAGCACTATATGAATGTGAGCTATTAATATTATGATTAATATTATCGCCATTTTATTTGTATCCTCTAAATTACCTGGCATAGTTGGTGCTTAATAATTATTTGTTGAGTGGGTAAATGACCAACATAGTTAATGATCACCTCGATGTTATAATTTACATATTACTTCCTCTACAGTATGTGTTTCTAATCTTGGGTATGCATACCCCCAAGAGGTACAATAAGTTTATCAAGGGGATCTGAGGAACATTTCATAAATAATTATATTATTCTACTGAAATATTCTACAAACTCTGGCTTGATTTCCAATACATGAATTTTTAGGGTTTTTTGCGTACATATTTTTAAATTAAACTTTTAAAAATTTCTTATGGACATATGCGTAGTAAACTCTAGAATTTGTTTTCTTTCATATTCCATAGGAGGTACAGGTGTTTACTGAAAGACAAAGGATATGGAGACCAAAAAAAATTGTTATGAGGTTTCATCAGGGCTCTTTGTTTATTCATTCATTCCCAATTGCTTTGATTTTACTTTTTAAAAATATCAATCTGTATTTTTTTCATAAAGATTTTTATGCAAACCTTTGGAGCATAGTTTATTGGTACCCTTGACAACTTTCACTAATTTTTGAGATTTTCCCCTCCATTTCCTAAGCAACAGTGACCTACCCTGAGTTCCATGGTAATCAGTGATGGTTAATTGGATTCTAACAATATAATGGCATCATGCTCTCTCCCTTTGGCTGGTCTTTGTTATTGAGAGACAGTGTGTCTGGAGGGGAGGTAGCGCAAATAATGATCATTTGTGAGGCAGCTGGTAACTCAGTGGATAGAGAGTTTGGTCTGGAGTCAAGAAAGTGAAATCAAATCTGGCCTCAGACACTTAATAGTTGTGAGTTCCTGGGCAAGTCATTTAACTTTAGCTTGCCTTCAACTACGAAATGAAGATCATACTAGCATCTACTTCACAGGGTTTTTGTGGGGATCAAATGAGATAATATCGTAAAAAGTGCTTAGCACAGTTCTTAGCACATAGGTGCTATATAAATGCTTATTCCCTTCCCTTCCCATTTGTAGGTAAGTTTTTCAAGGTGGTATTTAAATTGAGACTTTTCTTTAATGTCTCACTTCTGGAGTTTAAGTACTTTGGCCAGTTGAAGAAGCACCAGCCTCACCTCAGGTTTGGGGATGCAGCAAGGGACCATTGTCAACCTTTCTCCCACAGCTCCAAGGAAGGCAGAGGAGAGACAGAGATGAAAAGAGAGGGAGGTGAAAGGCATCTGTTTGGAGATAGAGGAATAATGTTTGCTAGCTCTTCTCTTCTCACCCTACCCAGAAACAATAATACAGTTTCTCCTTTCATGTACTAGTTTCTCTGCCCTCACAAGGACAAAGTGTTTACTTATCTGCAGAGCATTGTGCCACCTTAGAGCTACTTGGGACAGAAGCAGTGATTGAATTTTTGAAGCAAAAAAAAATAGCTGTAAGGAGGGTTGGAGAGGGAGGAGACGTTATAAAAATTATTTTCTTATGATGTTTATGTGTGATTTGCTCAAGGCCACATGAGAGAGTTTTTCTTGACTTGCTCTACAGAAATAGCCTAAGTACATTTGGTTAGCTGCACCAGCCTCCTTGTGGCATTATGAACAATCTTAAACAAAGCATGTTTGTGGTTCTGATCAACCAGAAGAATTGTGGTAGATCCATACAATTTTCCAAACCTGAGAGTTTTGGACTGAAGGAGAGCAGGTGTTGGCTATGACCAAGATGAAGAGTCTTGAATCCTTAGGAAACTTGGTCCAAAGGCCTTTGCCATAGTGTAAATGTTTGCAGTTGGAACAGAACCAAAAAGAAAAAGGAAGTAATTATCAAATTTGCAAAGCAAAATCTTCTCCAGGAAAAAAAAGTCTCATTAAAATGAAGAGCAATGACCTGGAAATCAAAGGACTTGCTCTGTGTAACCCTGGGCAGATATTTAGCCCACAGGCATTAATGTTTCTTTCCCTGTAAAATGAAAAAAGTTAGACTCAATGATCCTCTAAATCTGGTTCAGCTCTCATATCCTATGACTCTTTTTTTTTAAGTCTGATTGGTACCTTTTGATTTTTTTAATTCTACCACACTTATTTCCCAGGGTCTACCCTCTGCTTAGAGCTCTACTTGATAACAAAGAGATATGGACAAGGAAAACCAGCACTTGATGAAGTCTGAGGGTGTATGCCATATTTGACATCTGTAGTTACTTCCCATTCCAACCTCTTTTTAGAAGAAAGACATTCTATGACTCTAGGAGGTTGGCACAGGATCTTGAAAAGGTAAAAATTATTTGTTTGAAAACCTTTTTGAAGAAAAAAGTTGCTGTTTGTATGCAAGTCCCATAGTGTCCTGGGAGGTTGATAGTCAATAAACATTTATTAAGTGCCTACTATGTGCCAGGCACTGTGCTAAGTGCTAAATATGAAGAAAGAAAACAGCACTTGCCCTCAAGGAGCTTACAATCTTATTAGAGAAGATAGAGCACCAAAGGAAGCTGAGAAGCAGGGTGTGGGGTAGACAGATTGAAAGGTTGGGGGGAGTGGAAGAGGATGAGATGGTGTGTGATGCAGGGGCGTCATGGTAGAGGTCAGGCAGGTGAGAAAAGGGAGTGTCTCTGAGAAGAGCTCCCTACTTAAATGGAGGCTTGAAGTTCATGACCCGAAACATGGCAGAATTGTGCATCATTTAAGAGCTACTCATCCATGCAAAAGATTGGCAAGTTGGGAGTCAAAACTAGATTTGAATCTCAGCTCTGCCGCTTATAATCTGTGTGATACTGGAAAAGTCATTGGACCTTTTGGGGCCTCAGTTTCTTTATCTGAAAAATAAAGGCATTCCACCTCTCAATCTATGATTTATGATCTTGATGGAAAAGCAAGAGGGATCCTGTCTTAATGTAAAAGTCCAATTGAACAGACTCCTGATTAGCAACACCATTGGAACTGTCTTAGGACAGCACGTTTGTGTAAGCATGTATCTGTATAATACTTTAAAAGCATTGATGACATAAGAGTTGAGAGCAGCAAAAGTTTCAGAAGTGCCTGGTCTGCTAGGCTGGCATTCCCAAGGAAGAACCTCTCAGGGCAGTGATAAAATGGGAATGAGGACACCTGTTTCCTCCTTGACCCTTAAGAGTCTTATGGAAAGGGAGTTGGGGGATCATAATTGGGGGAAGGGTGTGGAGGGTGTTGGGAAGTGATGGCAAAGAAAAAAATGTCAATACTATCCTTTGACCAACTGGGAGAAAGCCATTTCTGAAAAATAGGGGGAATGTGGGTGCTTCTGCTTTTAGGATCCGTGTAAAGTCCAGACTCGATTATCTCATGTGAAATTGAGATAGCCTCTTCATGTATAGTCTTTAGGCACTTCAAAACCTTTAACCCACTCAGACATTCCACGCCCACAGACCCTCAAGAAGGAGAGCTTGGCTCAGTGGGCTACCAACCCTTTCAGAAATGGAACAACAGAGGGATTCTCATTCCAGGACTGCTGCTCATTTTTGATGTGACCCTGGGCAAGCTTCCTAACCCTTCTGTGGCAAAGGTAGCATTTACACAAAGCAAAACATTCAGGTGAAAACTAAAACATTCAGGCAATTTTGCTGTGTGTCTAAATATGCAAATATTTGCCCTCAGGTTGAATGAATAGGAATAGCTGAGTATCTGTGGATTCCCACCCTCCCACCCCCATTGCCCCTTTTCTCATCATGCAGCCTCTGTCTGTGACATAGCAGTTGTATAACACCCCATCTTGTAACTGGAGAGATCTCAAGTTAGTTTTTGGTTGCCATGATCCAATGATGAAAAAGGTGAGGTTTTCCCAGTAGACTCTGCCCTGGGGTCCTAGACTTTCCCTATATTCTTTTCCCTGCTATGGTCTCCTTTTCCCCATATACTTTCTTGTTCCTCAGCCAGTTTCTTAGTCAAAGGTACAACTGAATTTTTGCACACTGTGAGAGGAATTGCAGCAAACAGACTCTGTCCTTTTGAGGTAAACCACACATACAGACACATGTTGGAAAGCGCTAAAAGTCCCTTCCAGGGACTCGGTGTGGTCCTTGCGGCTTTAGTTCACGGACCCTTCAACCCGAGTTTGACCCTGATTCTCAGGGGTTTGAATTCCGTTTTTGTTCTAGTCTACCTTGATCCTAGGGCAGCTAGGTGGTGCAGTGGATAGCGTGACAGGCCTGGAGTCAGGGAGATTCCTCTTCGTGAGTTCAAATCTGGCCTCAGATACTTACTAGCTGTGTGACCCTGGGTAAGTCACTTAACCCTGTTTGCCTCAATTTTCTCATCTAGAAAATGAGATAGAGAAGGAAATAGTAAACCACTCCAGCATTTTTGCCAAGAAAATCCCAAATAAGGTCACAAAGAATTGGACAGGACCGAACAACAGCTGTCTTGATCTTACCTTGTGGATCCAGGCTATGCTGCTTCTTTTAACTAGCCTCTAGAGGAACAAGGTATTTCTCTGACTTGGGGCTCAGGCTTCTCAGATTTCTCTGATTCAGGATTCCACCTCCTTTGGACTTCTATATGAAACTGAGGACCATGAAGGTGCTTTCCTCACTAACTTGGATCTGTGCCTCCTAGATTTCTTCCTATCCTTAGCCTTTGGTCTTAAGTTTTTCTAATAGCTTATGGACTCAATCGCTGCACTTTGGATCAATACATCCTACATCTCTCCTATCACCACCTCTTTTGTTCTCTCTTTCTCTCTCTCTCTCTCTCTCTCACTCCTTCCCCCCCTCCCCACCTCTTTCTGTCTTTCCCTGAAATAGATTTCTAACAAACCTCCTTAGCTTTTCACAGGCCACTTTCCTTTTTCCCTTGTACTATCAACTAATATGGTGCAATTTCTCTTAAGTGAGTCATAGGATTAGGTAGGATTGAGATCTGGAAGAGACCTTGGAAGTCATCCGGTCCAGAGGTGTCAAACTCATTTCTGCAGTCGCAGACCCAAAAACCTCCCGAGTGAGGCCCAAACCAGATTAAAATGTAATTGAGAAATGTTTAACAAAATAAACAAAAATACAATATAGATAATGCCAATTTGTGGTTTTCTAAGTCAGTATGTGGCCTAGTTTCTCTTTGAGTTTGACATCACTGATCTAGGCCAACCTCTTTATTTTATAGATGAAGAATCTGAAGCCTGTAATGGAGAAATGACTTGGCAAAGATATACGTGTAGGAAATAGAAGAGCCAGGAATCATCTTTCAATATTACCATTCCCAATATTCATATTCATGGAGTTCTAGACTGTTAGAGTGGACTATTAGAATCTTAAAAATCATCTTGTCCAACTTCATCCTGTAAATAAGAGAAGTAAGAATCAGAGAGTAGCCTCTGACTTCCCTATGATAATGCAACTAAAAAATGGCAGAACCTGGACTAAAACCAAGGAATCTTGATTCTTAGTCTATGTCAAAGAATAATGAGCGACTGACCCTAGAAAATCCCCATTGTTTTCTCTTAATCATTTGTCCTGGAAGTTGCAGGTGGTATGATAGTTGTTTTCAAGTATTCAAAGAACTATCAGATGGAAGAACGATTAGGCTTTTCCGTTTGGCCCCAGACTGGCCCTGTCTATGAAGGTCAAGGCCTAATAATGGTGATGCTTGCATAACCAGTTCATGTGCTCCATGCATGCCTATGGATAAAAGGCAGTGGAATGAGCAATGCTTCTGGGGTTAGGGGACCTGGGTTCAAATCTTGTTACTGATGCTTACCACCTGTATAATTTTGGACAAGTCCCTTAATCTCTTTAACCTTCAGTGTCCTTATCTGTGAAATGATGGGGTTGGACACAATGGCTTTTCACAACACTTTAACACTGGCTCTATGACCCTGTGAATAAGTGACTTTAACATCCCCCCCATATATATATGCACATATATATATATATATATACATATATATATATATATATACATACATATACATATATACATACATATATATTTTAGCTGTTGTTGCTGTTGAGTCATTTTTCAGTCATATCCAACTATTAGTGACCCCACTGAAAGTTTTCTTGGCAAAGATGCCAAAGTAATTTGCCATTTTCTTCTCCAGCTCATTTTACAAATGAGGAAACTGAGGCAAACAGTTAAATGACTTTCCCAGGGTCACACAACTACTAAGTGTCTGAGGTTGGATTTGAATTCACAGAGAGGAATCTTCCTGACTCCAGGCCCAGAACTCTAACCACTGCTCCATTTAGCTTCCCTATCAGTTTTTAGAGTTAAATTTAAATTTATTGTCAAATGATCTCTTTATTTTTTTCCTCACTGTAATTCTCCTTTCTATTTGTTCTCAAGATACCAGTCTTCTTTCTCTAACCTCCTTAACAGCTCATAATAATCTTTGGCTTGTTTTTGGCAGAGTTGGGGATGCTGTGCTGTGGTGCTTCCACAACTCAGAATCCTGGCCATTGAAGAATTAGTAGGGATTAAGGAGAGAATGTGTGCAATAATTCAGAATGTGTTAAAAATTAAATTAATTTTAAATTTAAATTAATTCAAATTAAAAATTCAGAAAGTATAAAAAATAATGTAGAGCAGCAGTTGTCCACTGTTTTGTCATTTTTTTTATATTTTTTAATGGTAATGGCATTCTCACATTACAGACAGGCAAACTGAGTCACAGAAATAAACAAGGAACCATCCAAGATCATGTGGTAGAAGGTATTCTAGAAGTAGGACAATACCCCCCAATTCTGGAGTTCCAGTCTGGCGTGTTGCTGTCTAGACAACCCTAGGCAACCAAATTATATGGGTCACCAAATTAAAGGTCAGAGATGGTTCCAAAATAATCAGGATGTCATCCTGTCTATATACATGAAACACCAACCTTTGAGGACATATTAACAGCCACTAGGATTTCTACATGATTGGTTTGGATATGATGTTTGTGTCTACAGTTAGGATGGCTTGGGGTGTTTTATCAACTAAACCCAGATCCAGTTCAGTAAACAGAGCTGATAGGTACAGTACTGTTTTGGGTACACTGAGGAAGAGACCAAGGAGGCAGAAAATTGACTGCCTGACCTTAAAGAGCCTCTGGTTGAAAGAGGGAAAACCAAAGTACAAAACCAAGTACAGATTCAAGGTTAGTCTGCTTCAATGGACTCCAGAGGACAATTAGATTTCTTTGTATAAGGGTATGTGGGGGATGGAGCACTCTGGGAACTTTTTAGGGAGGGGAGAGAGAGCAGCAATGGTCTGCCCTTGTGTATCTAAAGTGGTACTAAAAATAGGAGGAAACTCTGGAATCTCAGCTTAGTGGCTTGCCGCTCCAGAAACTAGTCCAGCCTGCTTTGTGGAATCCATTCAACCCTGTACAGGGGATAAAATGTGGAACCACAGACATAACCAACTGCCTTCTTGCTAAGGAGGAGAGTGGTTCTGAGGTTAACAAACAGTTTACAAGTGGGCAGTCTTTCCACTGTCTCATTTTCCTCAGCTCTTTGTTGTTTTTAGACTTCATAAAGGAACAGAGAGAAACTAATACACCAAGAATAGGTTTTATTATCCACTTATAAAGCTCAAAGGACTACTAGAAAATTTGAGAGGGAGAATCTGGCTGAAACGAGTATATGGGGAACGCTATGGATGAGTACTGAGCGCTTCACTGAAGATTGTAAGAAAAGTGTCATTTTTGAGTTTGTGCAGATCATGGAAAGAGGAAACAAAGGGATTCAGTTGAATGACTTGGTCTTGGCTCAATTCACTCTTTTTTTTTGGAAGAGGTCAGAATCAACAGAACTGTGACTAAGTTGTTGTATTTAAAAGCTTTGTCCAAAATGTTTAAAACGCTCAGTAGGAAAAGAAGTTCAAAACTTTTAAGAAGAGCCTGTATAAAAACAGTTTTGGTCAGCAAAGCCAACTGGTTAACATCTTTTAAAAAAAACCTGCAGGAGCTGGAAGGATGAGTAAATTAGTAACTTTGAGTTTAATAATTTTATTATATAAATAGCACATCTATATTGTGCTTTGAAATTTACAAAACACCATCTTCACAAGTTAGTAGGGCTACTTATTTTCGTTATTATTATTAACATTATTATTATTACACCACCACCATCATCATTTCGCTTATGAGGAGACAAGTGCATAGAGGCCAAAGCACTTAACCGAGTTCACTGCTAACACTGCCAAGTGTTAGCTCTAATGCTCAACTAACTCCGAATAACTATGTTTTTACTTATGTGCAGAAAAGCTTTCACCCAAGCTGGGAGTGGGTAATTGACAAAATGGTCAGCGGTAATCCCAATATGCTGATTAGGACATTAGGAGAAACAACCTTGGGGTTGAAGTAGGTTTGATCAGAGAAGAAAACCAAGTGTGATCTTTTTCCGTAACTAGGTCCACGTTCAATGGTCCAATTTACCTAGGCAGATAGTTAGAATGATCAGTGACTGACAAATATCTGATCTCTGGTGAAGCAGACCCATTAAAAATCTCTTCACACCCTAGAGCTGGGAAATGGCTGCATCAGAGGAGGCTAGGGTGAGTTTTGCAGACTGGAAGCAGCGTCTATGGCTCTGTAAACAGCATACATACTCAAGAGGATTTTTGATTAGAAAATATTCTAATATTAGAATATCCTACTGTTTTCTTAGATATTAGAATATCAAAACGTTCTAAGATTTCCTTATATGTGTAATATTTTAATGCGGTAATTTATAATATTCTAATACGCAAGAAAGTATTTCCAGTAAATTCAAGGTAGCTACTACTTTGCTTGACACATTTGGGATGTGTGACCCTGGGGTAGAAGAAGTTGAGTAGAAATTATTTATAGTTGAGATAATAGAGATGGGATCCAGGACTGTATCTTTGTGGTCACAAAGGTGGATATAGGTGATGAGGACATTTGAGTAGCCTGGAAGGAAGTTTTCTCTGTTGCTCTCACCACTTTGGGAGCAGGTGAGAGCGACTGATTGATTGGACTAGCATTTCCACAGAGATATTTAGTAGTGTCAGGGAGAAGGAAAGCTGCTGGCATATGAATGATTTGGGAGATAGAGATCATCCTGAGACTGTATTAATTGGCATCATCATATTTTTTATGTATGTTAGAGAGCAGATGGGGTGAGATTGGTAGAGGCTGGGAGGTGTGAGGGCAGTGATGCCCATGGTGTTGACCTTGATCTATGACCTTTTTGTCTTATGGTATCATTAATAGGGAGAGAGGCAAGAGAGTTGTTTTCAAATTTTAGTATTGGTTCAGGTCATGTGTTCAATTGTTATAGAATCTAATATAAGGAGCAAATGATGATGAAGTTGTAAAAACATAGCCATCACCTATCAGAATTATATCACCTGATTTTGCTTCTGTCACTGTACTTAGAGTAGGATGCTACTGGGAGCATGAGCAATAGACATTTGTAACTTGGGCACTAATCTGTGCCTACTCATTAAATTTCTTTATGTTTTGCTACAATGATAGTTTATTTTAATGTTAATATGCAAAACAGACGGTGTTAAATTAACATGTATACTAACATATTTTATGGAAGAGGTAATTTCCTAAATTACATGTTTTAATTATTATAATTAATTTTCTGTTGCTTGGGAAGGAATCTAACCGTTGGGTAAGCTAACAAATGGGCAGCTAGGTGGCACAGTGGGTAGAGCACCAGGCTTGGAGTCAGGAAGGCTCATCTTTATAAGTTCAAATCTGGCTTCAGACACTTACTAGCTGTGTGACCCTGGGCAAGTCACTTAACCCTGTTTGCCTCAGTTTCCTCATTTGTAAAATGAGCTGGAGAAGGAAATGACAAACCACTCCAGTATTTTTGCCAAGAAAACCCCAATGGGGTCACAAAGGTCTGGACACAACTGAAAAGACTCAACAACAAACAACAACAACAAAAGCAGTTGTCAATGCCTCTTCTCTACTGTCATTTCTAATCACAAAATTCTATCAGTTCCTAATGCCGAACAGAAGAAAGACTTTGGGTGGTAAGACTTTTTTTTTTTTTTTCTGGGTTTTAGTAACTGTAGCCACAGCACATGTAGGGGCAGTTGCCAGGCTGCATCTCTATAGGGGTTGCTTCCAAGGATGATGTCTGAAGGACACTGGGTTACTTATAGGTATGGTGGTTTATGGGGCATTCCTGAGGCTCTTGGGCTCAGGACCCTAGGCTGTCTCCACTGGGATGTGAAGGGAGACGATGCTCAAGGTGGTGGTTTTACTCTCGTGACACATGCTGCCTCCTGTCTCCTCTTCAGAGACCCTGGCTGCTTCGGCTAGTCTGGCTTGCCTGCCCTGTGTGTGTCTAACAGTTGGTTGGCATATAATGTAAGATGTACTTTTCTGCCAGGGAAGTTTCATTCTGTGGATTCAGTTAATCCTTCAACTGATAGGAGACTTATAGTTAAACCTGTAAGCTGTGCCCATTAGACTATTTGAGCCAGAGAGAAACTTAGAGATTATCTCTGCCTGCTCCCTCATTTGATGGGTGAGAAAACCAGAGAGAGACTGGGTGGGGGGTACTTCACCAATGTCAAGAGTCAGTTAATGGCTGAACTGGGGCTAAATCTAATGTGTTCTGACCCCCAGACTTGAACTCATTTCTCTGCAATATTCCACCATGCCAAGAATAGTAGTAGCATCACCAACAGCAAAAGACAAAAACATTTATTAAGCACCTACTATGCACCACACATTGTACTAAGTACTGGGGATACAAAGAAAGGTAAAAACAGTCCCTGCCTTTAAGAAACTCACATTCTAATGGGAGGGACAACATGCAAACAACTGTGTACATATGAGACATACAAGGTAAAGTGGAGATAATCTCAGAGGGAAGGCACTGACAGTCTCTTATCTCTTGAATTTGCCTAATCTGGCAGGAGAAGTGGAGACAATTTGCCCTTCTAAGAGACAGGAGAAAGTTAAAGGCAGCATAGCGTAGTAGCTAGAGAGCTGGCACTGGAGCCAGGAAGAACTGGGTTCAAATTCTATCTCTGGCACATACTGGCTCTGTGACCCTGGGCAAATGACTTGATCTCTGAGTCTATTAGATGATAAATGTCAGAGAAGGTGCCTCCCTGAACTGGTAGATGGATATAAGAAAGATGATATAAGAATTCCTTCCATCAATTAAATCAGAGTTCTAGTCCCCATCCCTATCCTATTTCTGTCAATTTGCTGTGTTTTTTTGTATAATTGCCTTGATTCTGAGATACAATCACTTTACTTAGAGGACAGTAATAAATTATATTTATGTAGCTTTATGGTAGATAAAGCAATTTCCTGCTGGAGTATATAGTACAGAATTACTGTCCCGATTTTACCCATAAGAAAACTGAGGCCTGGAAAAGTGAAATGACTTGTTTAGGTCCACACACCCAGGACGTGGTATGCTGAGGTCCAAACCCAGGTCTTTGGACTAGTAATTGAGCACTTTTCCCATGAAACCATGCTGATACCCCTAGAAAAAGATGCCTTTTATTGCACCCTTAGGCTCATCATCTTCAATTTTCTAGAATGTAGAGGTCAGTTTATGGTGAAGGTGGTGGAAAGGTGACTTTGAAATACCTTCCTGAAGATACATGTACAGTATTAGATTAAGATTGGAACATTCTTTTCATCCCCTGTTGTCTTTGTCAGGGAAGTCATTAATGGCAGGAGCAGATGGCAGGCCTTGTGGAATAATGCTGGGTCATTTGAATGGTAATAGATTGCACATATCTGCAGCAGGTTCTATCTATCCTTGTCTCCAATATTTTTGTTATGTTCATATGTTATTCATTGGTATAAAAGTCACTCTAATAAATAGGGATATATTAGAATAATATCTTCCAAGAAGCCAAGAGGACATAACAAGGCAAATGTCAAAGATACACCATGTGTATTACTGACTCCATTGGAA
The DNA here is from genome assembly GCF_011100635.1 of Trichosurus vulpecula. Classification (NCBI taxonomy): domain Eukaryota; kingdom Metazoa; phylum Chordata; class Mammalia; order Diprotodontia; family Phalangeridae; genus Trichosurus; species Trichosurus vulpecula. Next base: position 119,606,160 of record NC_050580.1, on the reverse strand, counting down.
GTAACCAAAAGCAGCTGCAAGATGACTCTGGCAAGAGGGTGGTGCTGTGGATGGAGGCCTGATCTGTAACTTGGGAGCCCTCAGTTCTAATCCAAACTCCATCACTGTCATCGTCGTCATCATCATCTTGTTCTAGGACCACTTCTGTCTGAGCTCTATCAAATTTAAGGGAACAAAAGATAATGACAATAATAATATTGTCACCATGCTAAATATGAGTAATCACCGATCTGCATGGAATGAAAAGCTTTCAAAAACTAGAGACCTAGGAGAACAAATCAAATCCATATGGGAAAAGGCGGAGGCGTAGATCACTCTCATCATCTTGTCTACTAATGGTGTTTTACCAAGGAGGTTGCAGTAAGCCTATAGAACATGAGCTTATAGACTAATGATTATTGTTTAACCACAAAAGCAATTATTTTTATCCTCCTTTTGCAACAGTCCATCAAAAAAATTAAATGTAAAAGAATAGTAGCAGGATAGCAACTTATTCCAAAGTCATTTCTAGCAACTCCATCAGTGGGGATCAAATATAACAATAATACCAATAGCTAATGCATAGAATGCTTTTGGGTTACTCACATCTCATTTGAATTGTACGACAACCCTGTGAGGAAGGTGGTACAGATATTATGACCCCCATTTTACAGATGAGGAAGAAGTGATTGGGAGATTAAGTAATTTGCTAGAGAGGGTATTTAAAAGCAGATATCCTTGGTTCCAAGCCCTTCATTCTTTCTGCTATGCCATGAGTTCTCTTTATGGCTTTGGCCAAGTACAAATCACTGGACTTTAGACACCTTCTACATAAAATGAGAGAAACCTGGAAAAAGCACTGGATCTGAGTCCCATCTCTGATATCTAGTAGACAGATGACGAATAAGCAAATCGTTTAATCTCTCTGACCTTCAGTTTCCTTATCTGTAAAACAGACTAATAATACCTGCAATACTCTCCTGAAAGGGCTATTGTCAGATTGTGGTGAGATGTTTTATAAAGTGCTTTGTAAATCTAAATGAACTATAAAAAGTCAGCTAATATATAATTGAAGAGGTTGAATTAAATGATATGAGATCCCTTCCAGCTCAAACATAGCTGTGTCATAACTGTGATTCACTTCAAAAAGGTAAAACGATCTTTATCCTTCTTTCACATTTAGGAGGGGAATATTAAAGTCTGTTACCATTTAAACCAAAGTGCTGGGCTGAATCAAGGCTAGTCTTAAACATGAATAGATAGATGATTCTGTGAGAGGTGTGAAGAGAGGGACCCACTAATTGCACACCCAACCAGACTTGTCCTGGAATCCCACCATTGAATGTTCATTTGCATTAACAAGGATTCCTTTTGAAAATGCCAATGACCTCCTGGAAGAGTTAACACACTAAGGAACTTTAGGGTGAATAGTTGAGCATTCAAAACCTTTGGAATTTTAGTTGGAATGAAGGTGGGGTGAGGAAGGAATGGTTTAGGAGCCTGGGCCACTGCTTGCAGAATCATGGAATCTCTGAGTTGAAAGGCACTTCAGAGGCTACCCAATCTTAACTCATCCCTTAGAAGAATCCCCATTACAGCATATCCCAAAAGGGATTATCTAAGTTTTTGATTGAAGACTTCCATGGAAGGGGAAGCCACTTTTCCAGTGCTGTCCTAGGGAGTGTAAGCAGCGTGATAGACTCCTGTAGGCAGGCTTGGACTGGTTCCAAGGCTGGAGTTCTAGATTGATCATAAAGGAGGTTCTTTACCTTTCCCAAATCATTAAACTGGGGCTGGGGTTCCCTGGTCCCTGGTGGTAAGAGTGGGAAGGAAGGGACTAGTTGGTAGAGATCACAGACAGACAAAGCATTTGCTGAGCACTACCTGGTGCCAGGAAAACAGACAATCCCTACTCTCCAGCAGCTTCCATTTTAATAGAAAAAGACAAGATATAAGGGAGAACTGAAAAGGGAGGGAGGAGAAAGAGAGGGAAGGGAGGGTACCCTCAGGGGCAACCGATATACAGGTGGAACAGACTGGAGAGTGAGTTGTAAGTGACGTAGGTAGGGGCCTGCAATTTAGAGCTGGACAGGGGGACCCTTTGAGAAATCATTGAGTTCAACCCCTCATTTTAAAGATAAGGAAAGCGAGGGTCAGAAAGGGGAAGTAAATTGCCGAAGATCCCACCGTGAGTGTTCTTATAACAAGCTAATAGACTCCAGTATCCCAAGGTAGGAGCTTCTTCCAGCCCAGGGCTCTACTAAGCCAGCCTTATATACTTTCCAGAGAACAGGAAGTTACTGTTAAAAAGGAGAGCCAGGAGAAAACCACTGCAATGTGTGTATGTGTGTTTGATTTTGTGGGTTCAGTCTAAACCCAGACTTAAGAATGAACTAGGGAAACAGAGGAGGCTTGTTATGAGGCAGGACAGCCACACCGTAGGGTTGGGGGTAGGGAGGCTGGTATCTTTTTTTCATGGCGTAGGGGCAGGGGTAAGGTGGCTCTTTAAGAAACAGAAGGCCAAACCCCAACTCTTGACTGCCCTCCCTACCCTGAAAATCTGAGTCTCTGCATTCCTTCTCCATAGGAAGAGTCTTAAAGAGAGCATAGGCTCCAGGGGGGAGCATCACTGGCAACTTTGGTGCTACTCTGGAGGCCAGACCTCCTGGCTCCAGGCCCCTACAGAAAGCCACAAACTCGGCTTTTTTATAGTCTTGTCTCCTAAATGAGAGCAAAACGCCAGGAATTTAGCCTCCTTGCTGCTCTGCCCCTGTTCAGCATCAGGGAAGCCTGCTAGAAGAACCGGGTCAGGGCAAACAGACCAGGTGGCATTCTTGGCTCTGACATGCTCTGAATGAATAGAAGAAAACAAGGTGGCCTCCTGTGGTTTTCGATTTTGCTCTTATAGCACCAACTACAGACTAGCCCCAGGATAGGATGATTAGCATGATATGTTGGGGTCACAACTTCCTAAACTGTCCTTTGAGCTGATCTGGATATCCTCACACCTACTGGGGAGGGTATGTGATAAAGACAATGTCCTTCAGGCTTAGGGCAGCTCCCTGAGCCAAACAGAGGTTTGAGCCGAGCTGGATATAGGAATTTTCTACTAATGAGGCCCTGGAAATAGTTATGGGGCAGTCTTTGCAGAGGTGAGGGACTATGGATGTGGAACAAAGCCTGGCGGCTTTTTCAATGTGTTACTTAGTTTTGCTGAACTTTTTTGGTCACTTAAATTTTTTTTCTGCGTCAGTTTCTGAATCTGGAAAATAGGTATAATAATAGCAAAAACTTTGTAAAATTACTGTAAGGACCAGAAAGGATTGTACATGTGTATGTATGTATATACATTCACAAACTTTTTAGTTTTTCATTTTACTATTTCATTTTCCAATTACATATAAAACAGTTTTTAATGATTTACAAACTTGAAAGCACTATATAAATATTAATAATTTAATTAATAATTTATAATTGTGATAATGTATTATAATAATTAATAATTTAATTCATTTAATAATAAACTGTTAAATTATTGTTTGTTAAAAGAGATGGAGAGAGGGATATATTGGGAAATGTAGGTTATGTATAAAAAAGATCACAATAAAATTATTTTAAGAATTGCTATGAGGTACATTACCACACTTTGAATCAGGAGACCTGGTCCCTCTCAAAAGTGAGGCTTACTTTCCTCGTCTACAAAATGGGAATGATGCGTACTACCTACCTTGAGGATTTGCTGAGAGAGAAGTGCTTTTCAAAGCCTTAGGACGCTAAGTAATTGAGCGTTGGGTAATTATAAGTAATATTGTTACAAGGCAGGAGTGGACTTCTGGCTGGGACCTGGAAAAATCCCCAAGTAGGGGGCCAGTGCCCCAGTGCCATCATAGCTTGGTCTTCAAGAGGATAAACTTCAGCAAAAAGCCAAAAGGAGGTTGTTATTTGATAAGATACTTTTTGCTAATGAGACAGTGTGGATGTGATAGTGCAAGGTCTGTTAGCAGAATCTCAGGGTCACCCCTGTTTGTCTAGTTCCCTCCGTCCCCTTGGTTGCGATGATCTCAGGGGCAGCCTTGCCTTTTCCCTTGGCTCACCCTTCAGGACGGTGGAACGGCAACAGTTTTCAAATATTTGCTTGGTTTTCTCGATGCTTCTTGAAGTTGGAACGGAAACATCAACAGAGCAGTCAAGAAATGCCCACAAAATAGTCAGAAGGGGCTGTTTCTCTCCGCCATTTCCCTGAGGAAGTAAACAGAGCTAAATAAATTCATAAAACGCACCAGTCACACTGTGGATTGTTGACTAATGGCCGTGGAGCCGGAGCAGCAGCTTGGGAGATGAGATGGCGCATCACTGCCAACAGATGGCTTTCAACTCTTTGGTATTTGAAGAAGTTTGCTAAGGACAGACTGAGCTGCACTGTGGTGATGGCTGATATTTAGTTTTGCTGAGACCATTGCCAAAAAAGCAAGACATTTTATTTCCTTTTAAAAGTATCAACATCCAGTTGCCAGCATAGCAGGGTCTGGTGGAAGGAGGGATTAGGAGGAGTTGGGAGGTCTCACCTGGGTGCCCGTCTCTGCCCCAGAATCACTGTGTGTTCTCTGCTGGTCCATTTCTTTAGAAGCAAAAATGAGAATTTCCTCCCTATAAATTTAAGGCTGTAAGATGATTGGTAGCAAAATAATTAGCAATGGTTAGTATGCCTGGGTTAGTAGCCAATAGCTACCCACAACCCGAGATGAGTTGGCTACTATGCTTTTGCTCCTGCCCCTCCCCCATCCTCCACCCCCCCATATCTTTGTGTTGAAAAACTGTGTTGCTGGATAGCTTTGGATAGCCTTGGCTCCAGATATGTGTTCCATTCCTCAAATGTAATAAGCCAGGCTTGAGGACACTTGGGGGATGGGTGAATTTCCTTCAGCATCTGAGGTGGTGGAGTATTTGGGTCATTCTGGACACCAGGGCAAAGGATGTGCTGGTTTTTATTATTTAGTTGTTTTTCAGTTGTGTCTGACTCTTCATGACCTCTTTTGGGGTTTTCTTGGCAAAGATACTGGAGTGGTTTGCCATTTCCTTCTCCAGCTCATTTTACTAAGGTAAACAGGGTTAAGTGACTTGCCCAGCATCATGCAGCTAGTTAGTGTCTGAGGCCAGATTTGAACTCAAGAAGATAAGTCTTCCTGACTGCAGGCCCAGTGCTTTATCTACTGTGCCACTTAGCTGCCCCATGGCAAATATTGAACCTAGGCCTGACTTTCTCTTGCCACCTAGCATGCTTTTGCCACCCCAGCCCACTCTTTTCATCAGCTTGTGGGTAGTCAGGAAAGGCAAACTTAACTTGATTATTAACCCCCAAATGCCACAGTTTGACTGACATGTCTGTATATGGGAGGGAGAGAAATACATGTCAAAGCCAAGAAGAAAATATGTTTTGTGTTACCTGCGCTAGGGGTACACACCTTCCCGTTACTTCAGCCAACAGAAGGTTGACTCAATTAGCATCAGTGGAGTCTGGCAGTCTCTGGGGATTTTTAAAGTTTGTGCTCTTCCCAGAGCCATCCCTAAGGTGAAAGGCAGGAATGGGATATGTTAGAGGCTGGACTTAGAATCAGGAAGACTTGAGATTCTCTACTTCTGACACATGCTGGCTGTAAGAAAATGGGTGTCTTCAAAGGTTTCAGTACTCCCAGGCAATCCTCTAAAATAAATCATGATGGGTCTGAGGGCGTAAAGGGGGGTGAGGCTTAATCTGAGGCCTGGAGCTTGGTTTAAATATATCTACATATATATTTTTTGTATATGTGTATATACACATATATGTGTATATATATATACACACATGTGTGTACATTATATATTTTGATAAATGTCTTTCAATATGATTCATTTCCTTTGTGATCCTACATTTTTTATTCATTTGAACATACTCTGAGAAGGGGTCCTTAGGTTTCATTAAGGTGCCAAAGGGATCCATGATAGAATAAAGAATAAGCAATCTTTCTCTAAGAGGGGGCTAGGTGGCATGGTGGACAGAGCACTGGGTCTGGAGTCAGGAAGACGTGAGTTCAAATTTGGCCTCAGATACTCACTAGATGTGTGACCCTGGACAAATCACTCTCTGCCTTAGTTTCCTAATCTGCACAATGGGGATAAAATAGCACCTACCTCCCAGGGTTGTTGTGAGGATCAAATGAGATATTTGTAAAGCACCTAACACAGTGCCTGGCACATAGTAGATTTGTTTTCTTGCCTTCCTTCTAAGACTGTAAGTAACAAAGGAGCTGCTATCTGAATTGGCTGATGGAGATTTTTCACTGGGAGTTCCTAATCCTGATGAAATCACAAGTCTAGGTCTCCTTCCCCTTTCCTCTCCCCCAACAAAATCCCTAAAGTTAACTAGAGAGGGACCACCATGGTTCCATCCCCATGTCCCCCACTCTGTGACCCCCCCTTGTCAAACCTGGAGCACCAGAAGATTGATTGGGCTAGCCCCAATAAGGCAATAGTATGGGAAGAGGAGGTAGCACTAGTCGTGTGGTTCAGACATATATGCGTTTCTATTCTGAGTATCTGGGTATCTACCAGGGTGTTGAGGCTGACTGCTTCAACAACAATCCACTCCCAGAACATATTCTCCAGGCTACCATACTTCATTCTTGTGGTATGTTCTACATATCTTTACCCTACCTAAGGCTGGTCTTGCTATTTATCTTAATCAAATTTCGTATGTATAAAAATACTAAGGCATAAGTAGAGGGAGGGTCCTTCCATAGTTCAACTTTGTTGTTAAGTTGTTTTTCAGTCACGTCTGACTCTCCATGATCCCATTTGGGGTTTTCTTGGCAGAGATACTGGAGTGGTTTGCCACTTCCTTCTCCAGCTCATTTCACAGATGAGGCTAAGTGACTTGCCCAGGGTCGCATAGCTAGTAAAGTGTCTGAGGTCACGTTTGAACTCGCGCAGATGAGTCCTCCTGATTCCAAGCCCAGCGCTCTACCCACAGGGCCACCTAGCTACCCCATAGCACAATTTACCCTAGGCTAATGTTGCCTAGGATGATTTGACTGTGTCCCAGATTATCACAGATCATGTGGTAAGAACTCACAGTTTTAACATCTCTGCTCCACACTTGAGGCGCAGAGACCCAATTCCTCATAGAACTTTCTCATCAACAGAGGACAGAGACTCTGAGTCTCCTAACTCTTGACTCTCTGATTAAGAATTGTAGAATCAACACATTTTTAGTTGCATCACTCTTAGAAAAAACATCTTATAGATGCAGAAAGGCAGTCCCAAAGAAGATAATTGACTTGCCCAAGATGACACTGCTGGCCAGTGTCAGGATCAGGTCATTTGTACAAATATTTATTGAACACTTAGAGTGTGTAAGGTCCGATGTCTGGGGACTGAGGGTGGGGTGGGGATAAAGACAAAGTGTGAATCAGACCCTTGACCTCGTGCAGTTTATAGTCCAGTGAGTGATGGGGATTACATGAAAGGGAGCTCACTCTCTTCACCCAGCTGTTATGTTCTCTTTAGTGTCAAAGATCTTCCAGCTACTTTCATCATTCAACCAGTCTAGTCCCTAAGTGCCTAAATAGCAAGATACTTTGTTATTCAAGGTGCTGGGAATACAAAGATATGGAAAAAAGAGGAGGTGGAATAGAGCAGGAGCTCAGAAAAGGGTTCATATAGGAGGTGGCACCTGAGTTGGGCCTTGAAGGAAATTGGGGATTCTCAGATAGGGAGATTAAGTACCTACTATGTGCCTGGCACTGTGCTAAGCACTGAGGCTACAAAGAGAGGCAAAAGGCAGTTCCTGCCCTCAAGGAGCTAATGTCCTGTGCAAAGACATGGAAAAAAGAGAGTTGAAGGAACAACACACAGGTTAATTTGAACGGGAGGTCGAACTTAGGAAAGGGAGGAATGTGTCATTAGCCTAGAGAGGGAAGCTGGAGCCAGATGGTGTGTGGCAACCTGAGGAGTCTGTTTTATCCCAGAGGTAATAGGGAGCCACTGAAGGTCCTTAGGCTACAGTGTGATGTGGTCTAGAGACTTTTCCTATGGAGAACCCCTGAAAAAGAGGTCTTAGAGTAGTTCCATTTGACAAACATTTATTGTGTCCTCCATATACAAAGAGTTAGATTCACTCTTCTTACTCCTTCCCTGAGCATACTCATGGTGATTGGATGTTGGTTGGTTACAAAGGTTTTCTCCCAAACGACCACTTGTGCATTTCTTTCCTCATTGAACAGCTGGAGAAACAGGGGTTTTGAGCATAAAGAAATGATATGCTTACGGGTGTCTGGTAGAATGAGACTTAGAACTCAGGCCTAAACTTCCCAGTGTATGCTTCCCAGCACAAGTTGCCTCCTTTAGCAAAGCAACTGATGAGTGGGATGGGACTTCCTGCTTTGATGTCTCTGGACACCCTCCCCCGCCCCCGCCCCTGCCCCGAGAGATTGTCCACAGCTGCTGGGGCAACTATTTGTACTACAACATGCCAATTTTTATCCCTATTCTGAAGAGTATAGAGCATCTCCTGTGGAAAATAGCTGATGGAGCTTAAGCAAGAATAAGTACCCAAGAATGAGGCTATTAAAATAAGCAAAATGCCGGGATGTGGGGGCAGGATGGGGAGCATAGAAACAGCTGACTGGTGCCTTTCCAAATTTAGCCAAGTAATTGACCTGACCCCTTTCTTTTGCTTTCAGCCCTTTTCTGGTGGGCATATTCTAGATGGTGATGACTTTCTGGACAAATGTGATCACAGGTGGTTCATTTTGAGGCTTTTGAATCAAAATTGCAATTTATACGTATTTGAGCGGAGCCAGGTCCAAACAAATTGAGATGGCCTGGCCAGCTGTTCTCTGCACTGGGAATTGAGACATTAAGCTGAGTGTCAGCTGTCCTTCTTCCCTTTCCCCACCTTCTCTCTTCCAGTTTAGTGCTGTCAGTCTCTAGAGAGAGGGACTGACGAAATGTAGCAAGATTGCATTACAAAGCAGCATCCAGAGCAGGCGTTGACAAATTTCTAGGGCTTCATCTCTGGAGACTGAACTGTGCTAAGGTCAAGATGGGGAACAGGTTGAGGCTTCAAATACTGGGTGTTGGGGCGGCAAGGGGATTCAACGCAAGAAATACAGTAAAAACTCATAAATCTGATTTTGCAAGAGCCAAGAAAAAACCAACTTGTGAGTTCATCAAGTTCAAGTTAATGTTTTTAGGTTGGAAATAGCAATTTCTTTAAATGATGCAGAATTTTGTTAGGTCTATATAGACTTCATGAAATTATATTTTACATTCATTCAAGAGTTCTAGATCTCTCTGAATTCTTTATGTCTGCTTGAGTACAAATCAAAAGCTTTTAAAATCTAGATTAAGGTATTTAGCCTTATGGGGATGCAGGTTGGGATTCTACACTAGTGTTTCCATGGTCTTTGCTCCCCTTTCCCTTACAAAATCCCATTGTTTTTCTGAGATGTTAAACAAAACTAGGTTTTAGGTTCTTATTCCATGTTACTTCCGTTCCTATACTCTCCATCCAAGTTGAGCCAATCTACTTTCGGTTCCTCTGAACCCGGTAGTGTTCCAATCCCAGTTTGACGCCTTTTTACATGCTACATCTCTATGCCTGGAATGCACTTATTCCCTTTCCACTTCTACCTCTCAGGATCCCTATCTTCTTTCAAGTCTCAATTCAGTTGCCAGCTTGTCTAGGAAGCTTTTCCTGATCTCTCTAGGCGTTAGCAGTCTTTTCCTCCAAAAATTATCATACGCCTACATATCTGTGTACATGCTGAATCCCTTCAATGGGATGTAAGCTCCTTAAGATCTGTGACTGTTTTTTATATGTGTCTTTATATCCTCAGTCTCTAGAACAGTGCCATGTATGTAGTAGGAGCTCAATAAAGGCCTGTTGAATTGGATTGGCACTAGAGCTTTGGTTCTGGAATCTCAAGAAGAGGTGTTGTTAATTACTTTATGCTTACCAAAAAAAGCCAAGGATAGAATCTTTTCCCTCCATATTCCTCATTTGGGTGCCCCTTGCCTTTTCCCTATTTTTCCACTCAGTGTTAAATCTCATCTTTATTCACTCCCTCAATACATATGGCCATGGAGGTCCTGCATCCCAGCAGTACCACACCCCTCTCCAGCCTAGTCCATGACTCTCCTGCCAGATCACATTTTTCTACTCACTTTCTCACCCAGACCTTCCCACAGGCTTCCAGCATTGGGGAATAGCTTCTACTTGACACCCTCTCCTAGGCTGTTCCCACTCACCCACCCTAGTCATTCCATGGACTCAATACAAATTGGCTTTCTTCCTGCTGTGTAGGATGAAGGCACAGTTACGGAATATTGAATGAGTGAGCTACAAGTCAGAGTAAAGCATTTCCAGTTATGCTAGCAATGCCTTTTTCTATATCAGACATAGAGAGATTTTTATGTGGAGCTGGGGAATTCTTCCTGAGTCCAATGATGCGTGTGTGCAGGTACCTGGTATATATTTATGTGTTTATTTATATTAATTTAATTTCAGAAAATCTTAACTTTAAGCTTTTACATAAGATAAAATGATTTAGCTTATGCCAGCTGTACTCAAGTCCAAAACTGAAGATATGGTGGGGATGGGAGGGAAGGAGGAGGTGAAAGGAGGTGGGTTATCGAGTAGGGAAGGAACATGAAATCAGAGATTTAAATCGGAAAGGCTCCTTAGAGGTCATCTACTCCCATCATCTTATTTTGTAGATGAAACAGAGATGTGAACTGACTTCTACGCAGCTAGTGAAGAAACAAAGCCTTCTGACTCTAAAGCCAGAGCTATGGACCTGTATCTCTAGCATCTTCTCCGATGCCAAAAATCCTTTGGTAAAGTACCTAATCAAACTTGTTCTATATTGATTTTGCTTCAAATGAGGCAGCACCGTGACCGGCACATAGGAGAGGATTAACCAGCGAGTCAGGCAGATGCCATTCTCTTCTTTGGGTGGGAAAAGTGAAATCATTGTAGAAAATTGCAAGTCCACATTTGGTACCCAGAGTGAACTTCAGAAGCTTGAGCAAAACACTGAGCCAAACCTTCCCTTGTTGTTTTGGCTCTTGCCTCTTGGCAACTCCCTGCTTGTTTCCTTTGTCTGAGAGAGAAGCCGCAGAGACCCAGTAAGTTCTGGGAAATGGACCCACATGGAGGCAGGATTCCTGGACAGCTTTCTCGTTGCTTTTTCTGAACTGCACTGACACCTTGGTTGGCCTTCAGCAGGCCATCCAGCACCTTGTAACATGTTTGGGGAACTGCTTACCCCATTAGAGTAGCAGGGCCAGGGTCAAAGCCCAGTGGGACTTTTTTTTCCTCCCTGGTCTTGACCAACACAGTGGCTGAAATTCCCAGGAAGGGAAAGAAAATCCCTTTTATCATTACATTACCCTGTTTATAGTAAGTTCATTTTGGAGAGAAGAAGCTATGTTTTCTCAACAAACCCCCTCCCTAGCAAGGCATCAGGAAGGAGGGCAGGGAAAGGAGTAGGTCTGCTGAAGTCCTTGAAATGCTGGCATCTCATGAAGCTTTTCCCAGGCTCTGGGTCCAGGAAGCTGTCTATGTGAAGGTGAGGCCACTCTAGCAATTGCAAAAAGCATGAAAAGTTGAACACCTTTCCAGGCCATAAGGAAAGGCTTAGTTTGCCTCCTGGCTTTGGGCAGACTTAGTGGAGAATTAGGATCCTGCTGGGATTTCAATAATCTGGCCAGTTTACTGGCCCAAGGGGGAGATGTCTTCAAATCAGTGGAAATGAGCTTCCAGATGTAGTAAGCAGGTACACAGTGAAAACCTTCTAGAATTCAGAATCCTGATTGAGCCTCTTGGGGGTCACGGTGGAGGTAGACGGTGACTTAATTGTTCAGGGCCTTAAGTGCTACGTTAATGAATTGGGTCTCGATTCATTAGGTAACAGGGGAAATCCCTGAAGGGTTTTAAGTTGAGCATTGACATGACAACAGTCATGTTTCAATATGGTGATTGTCTGTAGGATAGATTAGAAGGGGATCATAGAATTTAGGACTGGAAGGGACCTTAGAGATCATTCAGCCTAATGTTCTCATTTTATAGGTGAAGAAACTGAGGTCCAAAGGATAATTATAATAATAATGAATATATAGTGCTTTAAAGCTTACACACACACACACACACACACACACACACACACACACGATCCTTGCAATGAGCTTGTGAGGTAGGTAAGGTGTTGTCCTCATCCCTATTTTAGAAGCTGACAGAAATTAAGTTGCTTGGCATTGTCCAGCTGGTAGTATTTGAGGTAGGATTCAAATTCAGTTCTTTCTGACTCTTAGTTGAGCATCCTATTTACCTAATATCACACAGGTACCCTCCACATCTCCCAGGATTCCAACCCAGGTCCCTTGGGTACAAATCCAGAGTTCTTGCACTGTATAAAGTCGCATACCAGACCAGTTTCTGGGTATTGTCATGGTATAGGCATGAGAAGGTAAGAAGAGAAGAAGCCTTTATTTGAATCATACCATCTAGAGCTGGAAGAAAGCTTAGAGATTATTAAGACTGGCTTCTTCATTTTACAGATACTGAGGCATCCAGAGGTAAAGTGACTGGGCCCACCCATTCACATTAGGAAAAGTGGCAAAGCCAGGATTCAAACCCAAGTCTTATAACTCCAAATTTAGTGCGGCAGTGGGACTAGGGAGGATTTATTAACGAATGAAATATCGGGGGTAAGGAGGAGGAAAAAGTCAAAGCTGACTCCAATGGTTTTTAGTTCAGGGGGTTAGAAAAGTAATGACTAAACTAATTACTGAAGTCAGGAGAAGGAGTAGGTTTTGATCTAAAGGCACTTGAGTGACCTTAGGCAAATCATTTAATCTCTCTGGGCCTCAGTTTTCATATCTTTAAAATGAGTAAGTTAGACTAGATGGTCTTGAAGGGCCTGTAAAGTTTAATCTTGTGATTATGACAATGAAGGCCAGGTCTACTTGGTTTGGGGTGGGGGGAGGGGAGGTCGAGAAAGAGAAAAAGGAAAGAAAAGAGTATCATTTCTTTACTGTCTCATTGGGAGCTTCTGGGGACTTACAAGGGTAGAAGCTCCAGCACTAAGATATCTTAGGTACTTTTACACAATAGGACTGGGGTACCCAACACTTTTCAGCTCATGATCTTATCACCTTTTATTTCTCTAAAGTGAGGAGGTCTCAGGAGGTGGGGAAGAAAAGTGCCTTCCTTGTACTTAACACTGGAGAGCAGAGGGAAGCCCTGGGCCCACTGCCCTCTGCAAAATCAATTTTTTTCAGCAAATATATTAAGTGTACATTAAGGTAGCAGGGCTTGAAGAATAAGACAGTGCCTGCTGCCTAGGAATAAACAATTTAATAGGAAAGACAAGAGATATGTAAGAATAATTTTTTAAAAAAATGAACTAGGATCCAAAATAAAATAGGAGTGCATAGGAGAAATTGTCAATGACTCCCCCTTGCCTCCCCAGTAAAGTTCAAACTCTTTTGTCTGACATTTAAGGCTGTGCAAAATCTTGGAGGTACTCTACCTTTCTGGCCTTATCTTACAGGACACCCCTCTTTACACTCCACACTGAGCTCTCCTACCTCTTTGACTTTGCTGCACAGCCTTCCTTCCCTTTTCCCCCCAAATTTTAATTAATTAATTTTTAGTTTTCAAATTCATTTTTATAAGATTTTGAATTCTAAAATTTCCCCCCCCTCCTTCCCCTTCCCTCTCCCCAAGATGGCGTGCGATCTGATATAGGCTACACGTGTACAATCATATTAAACATACTTCCACATTAGTCGTGTTGTAAAGTAAGAATGAGAACAAAAGGGAAAAACAGAAGAAAGAAAACAAAAACAAAACAAGGAGAAAATAGTCTGCTTCGATCTGCATTCAGTCTCCATAGTTCTTTCTCTGGATGTGGATGGCATTTTCCATCATGAGTCTTTCTGAGTTGTCTTAGATCTTTGCATTGCTGAGAAGAGCTAAGTCTATCAAAGTCTCCCTTCCCTTCTTTGCCAGAACAATTCTTACTCATCTTTTAAAGGCCACCATCTTTAAATTCCATCTCTCTCCTGAAGCCCTTCCTGAGCCTTCCACTCATTAACTTCGTTCCTTGAATCTCACATAGCACTTGTTTTATGCCTCTCTAAAGGGCTTGTTATATAATAATTGGGTCTCCTAGCTAGCTGTCTGTGTTGTTTTATCCATTCCCTAGACTCTAAAGTCCATGAGGGCAGGGACCTTGTTTTAGCTGCACTTTGTCTTTCTCCTGGTACTTAGCACAATGCTCTATATACATTAGATAATAATGGTAATTATCGTTAATTATTATTGTGGTCCACAGTGAGAATAGCTAGCATTGGATAGTTTCTGTTAATGTGCCAGGCCCTGAGCTAAGCATTTTATAAATATTATCTCATTTGATCCTTACAACAACACCATGAGGTAGGCGTCATTATTATCCCCATTTTACAATTGAGGCAGGCAGTGGTTAAGTGACTTATCCAGGGTCACACAGCTAGTAAGTGTCTGAGGCTGGATCTGGACTCAGGTATTCTTGACTTCAAGCCCATCATTCTATTCCCTGCACCACTTAGCTGCCCTTCATAGGTGCTTAATAAGTTTAATGAATTAATGGTTAATTAATGATTAATGAATTAATGAACCATAAAAGTACCACGAGGAGTCACAGGAGGAAAGAATTATTTCCACCTTCAGGGAACAGGGAAAGCTTAATGAGAGTAACAGAACTGATCTTGACAAATGTGTAGGATTTCAGTAGGACATGTCTCAGAGCCTTACCAAGTTGTGCTGAAAGAGTGGCAAGTTCAAATTCTTCTCTTACCTGAAATCAGCTGCCTTTCTCAACAGGGCCAATGCTTCTACAGGAGGTAAAGGGATCTCTTTTCTAGAACTCCTCAAAATAACAGCCATAACATCCTGCTATTTAGGGTATGGGCATGCGGATGAGGAGAGAGGTCTGGGATGAGCCCTCACAAAGTGATGCATCCTGAGCTAATTAACAGGAAAATGTGGCTGCTGACCTGCAAACTATTTTGAACCTCTTCAGGACTACAGATCTTTTTCCTTTCATTCTCTCTCTTTGCCCCATACAACCCACTGGCTCTGGGCCATACCATTAACCTGAGGACACTCTGTTCACTATCATGGTAGGCATTAACCCTGGGCAGAAAGGATGAATGCCCAACAATATTACATAGCTGCCTCTTCAGGACCAAACATTTTAGTTAAAAGATCCACAGTCAAGTTCCATGTTTGGACGAAAAATTGAAAAGAATGGACTTACTCCTAGTTTCTAATCCAAAGATTTGGATTATACTGAATAGTCAAGAAAGCTTAAACTGAATAACCAGAGAATTTTAATTCACAAGGGATTTGTTCCTGCAAGTACAGCAATATGCAACCCAAGGAAGCTTGGAATGTAGGACATTGTGATATAGGAGAGAGGACATCAAGTTTGGATTTAGAGGGCTTTAGTTAGAATCTTGGACTTCACCTCCCCCTCCCTCAATTTCCTTAACTGTTAAAGAGAAGTTAGATTTAAGTGATATCTGAGGTCTCTTTATGCTCTAAATCCTTTGACTGTTAATCTGTTTCTAAGTTTACAGAACAGGTGGGGCCTGACTAATCTGCATTTATCCTCCCACCCAACACTTACCCTTTTCTTATCCTCTCACTTATTCTCCAAGATGAATAGTCTTGCGTGATGGAAAATATAGCTTACCTAGCTATACTTGACCTCTAAGTTATACTTACCTAAGTTACCTAGCTATACTTGACCTAAAAAGAAGTACAGAGAGATGTACAAGTAGGAAGACTATTCTTTAGCAAGTTATAAGCAGAGATGGATTTCTTCCCCCTCTCTAGCGCTTCCCTCCACTCCCTCCTTTGTGAACCTCTTCCTGTTGCATAGAGTGCCTGTGGCTCCAATTAACTGTAGTGCGTTCAGCAGCCACACCCGGTAAACCGTCTGGGTAGATGGGCTAAACCAGGTTGAGGTTAACTGACAGCCCTCAAACCTATGTGAGTGAGGGAGGGGGATGTCTACACCAAGCATGTGAAGACTTCTCCTGGCGGAATGGGTGGATAAGAATAATTGTACCAATGGACGTGAAGGCAGCTGAAGCAGGGGGCTGTGGAGCACTTAGAGCTTGGTCAGACATGGTCAGGATGCTAAGGTCATCCACTGCATCCCACGACATCACTAGTCATATTGACTTTTGTCCTATCACTGGACTTCAGTGACTCTGCAAGAGCATGAGGCTGGTGACTTTGTGCAACCCTGCCTTACTTAAATCCAACTCACATGCAAGTCAAGACATCAGCCCATGATGTCATTAGCCCTCTTTGAAACAGAAGGATGAACAACCACAGTGAGTATGACTAATAGACGCTTGCCAAGGTTTTCCTCCTGTCACCTTTGACAGTTTACTGTTCTGTGAGTAGCACAAGGATGGATGCTGGGTAGTAACTATTCTCAAGGATGTGGCCCCCACCTCTTTCCTGACAACAACGTTGACTTTGATTCTTTAGACTGAATATAGCCAAAATAACTGCTATGGAGTTTGTGAAGCCTAGGTTTGTGATGATCCCCATCTTAAATGACCTGGTATTTTAGTGGAGGGTATAATAATTTACAGTCTAGTGTTTGGGGTATTTGTGCTTTCTAGGAATCTCAGCATAGAAAAGTCAAAGAGAGTCTGAGTTCCTTAACCCTTTCAGTGCCACACTTCTCCATCTTTCTTTCATGAAGTCAGGGTGAGTCAGTCCCTCAGCAACCATTTTTTGAGGTCCAAAAAACCATGTTAGGTGGAGGGGGGCACTTCGTCTGGAAAGACTGTCTTGTTATTTCAGAACATCTTAGGTTTTGGTTTAATTAATTAATTAATTAGTTTGTTAGCTTATTTATTTTTTGAGGCCTTTTCTCCCTGTCCTGCCCAGGCTGGAAGTACAGCAGCCTCTCACAGGCTTGATTACATTGCTAATTGGCAAGCTTTGAACTCCTCCATTTCTGACTTGGGCAACTTCATCCCTTCTTAGATAGCCTGGTCTAAGAAGGTCTATATCAGCACTGGATTAGTGTGGATACTTTATCAGCTTAAGCTCTGCTACAACTCAGAACTCCTGAGCTCAAGCAATCCATCAGCCCCAACCTCCCTATTTTGAGGGAATCCAGGCATGCTACCATACCTAGCTTCTTAGCTCTTTAGAATGGCAGCATAGTAGAATAGAAAATAATGAATGGTGATGGGCAAAGAGAAGGATAGGGAATAAAAGAGGAGCCGGGCTAAGCTTTACATTAAATTTATGATACTGGCGAAGTCATTAGGCCTCAGCTTCCTCTTCTGTAAGAACCAGATGATCTCTGAAGTCTAAGAACCTGTAGGTCTAAAAGTTATTCTTTCATTCTGTGAGCTGGAAGGTTGTATTAGGAACATGATGGAATGATTAAGCTGTTACTGTAAAGGGAGGAAGGTTAAAAGTTAAGGAAAAGAGCTTTCCAGGATGGTTATTGGATATTAGAGACTTTTGGATGCTAGCTAGATTTTCCTCAATCTCCCACAGCCAACTTTTCTTATCGGCCTAAAGTGGCAGCTTTTAAAGCAAATACTTGGAAAACCAAAGGTTGCCTGGCTCCCACCATTCTAAAAGTCACCGCTTACATGCACGCTGTTTATTTGAGAGGCCATGTCTACCAAACCCAACAACTTCAGAGCCAGAAGGGTCACCAATGTTGAGACAACCCAAATCAAACATATCCATGAAATTAAAAAAACATGACTTAACTGTTCACACTTACTGTGGAGGTCATGGAGCTGCTGTCTTGTGTCAAAAGTCAACTGTATATATAAGTACAGGATGGAAGAGAAATGACTAAAGAGAAAGCACTTCACAGGAAAAAAAAATCTGGGGGTTGTAATGCATTGCAAGCTTCATCTGAGTCAGCGGGGTGATGCAGCAGCCAAAACAGCTAATAAGGAACTTGGGCTCTATTTGTGTATGTATGTATGTATGGTGTCCACAGTGAGGGAGGCGATACTCCCACTGTGCCCTGCCCTAGTCAGCCCACATCTGGAATATTAAATCCAGTTCTTGGTGCCACGTTTTAGAAGAGATATTGCAGCATATCCAGAAGGAGGGTGGCCAGGATGGAAAGAGAACTTGAAGCCTTGCTATATAATGCTATATAATATAATATAGAGTGCAGGACCTGGGGATTTTTGTTCTAGGGGAGAGAAGACTGAGGGGGAACATGATAGCTGTCTTGGAAAGGCCGTCCTTTGGAAATTAGTTTAGACTTGTTCTGCTTGGTTCTGAAACACAGAACTAGGACCAAGGGGAGGAAAGTTACATGAAAAAAGATTTTGACTCAATATAAGAGAAAACTTCCTAATGATTAGAGCTGCCCCAAAATGAAATGGACCTCCACAAGAAGTAGTGAGCTGCTTGTCACTGGATACCTACAAAGAACCCAAATTACACAGTGCTACGGTGTGACCATTTGTTAGGAGTGTTATAGTCAGGTACTTATAGATGGAAATGTAGTATTAGGAAGAGGTAGAGATGCCTTGGCTCAGGGTTGGACCTCTACAATCCCTTTCAATTCTGGGCTTCTCTGATATGTGAAGAAGGCAATTTTCATACACACACATACTATTCTCTTGTGTGTGTGTGTGTTTGTGTGTGTGTTGTGTAGATGCACACACATATGTGCAGATAAGTGACTTGACCAGGGTCACACAGCTAACAGATATCTGAATTTGCCCCCAGACACTTGGCCTCTCTACATCTCTCTTCTCGGCCTCTGAGTGAGTGCTGGACCTGAAGTCAGGAAGCCTTCAGTTTGGATCCAGCCTCACACACTTACTCCTTGAGTGACCCGGGCGCGTCCTTTGACATCTCTATGCGTTGGTTTCCTCACCTGTAAAATGGGGATAATAATAGTATTTACCTTCCAGGGTTTTGGTGATGATAAAATATGACAACCTATAAAACACGTCATGAACCTGGAAATGATTTAAATATCGGCTATTATTATTGGTCACTGCAGCGACTACTGCTACCACTACCACTACCATGCTAGCATCATCATGCCAGCTACTCATCAAACAAGGGACCCTACTTTGGATTTCCCTCTTGCTTTATATTAGCTATTATTAATATTATTAGTGACTATTACGACTGCTGTAACTAGTACCACCATGACTACTACTTCTGTCACTACTGCTATTACTACATACCTAGACCTTAATGCTAAGCACTAACCAAGTAAGGGACCCTACTTTGGATTTCCCTCTTGCTCCGTAATTTCTGCCAACCTTTGGTTGCACGGAAGCTTGCCCGGTGATCAAGAACATCCTACCCCTCATCTTGCAAGCATTTTCTTTCCATAATACCAGGTTAGGTGAAAATGGATTGCATAGCCTAAGGTCCTCTCTCCACTTCAATACCTCCCTAGTATTTAAAGGCTTTGCAGGGCCCCAGTTTCTCCCTCCACAGTCATTTCTGTAGCCGTACAGTTCCCTCTGGGGCCAGCTGGGCAGGCTTCAAATTACCCAGGTCTGCTTCTGGGTATGATGAGGGAAGAGAATGAGACTTAGAGGTAAGGAGGGGGGCCATGAGTCATGTACCAGGAAGAAAAGTTCTTCTATTCCTTGCTGCTCTGGAATATAAATTATACTTATTTGCCAAAATTCCCACAGCTATTGTTTATATCCTTGGTGTTATAAAATTGTTAGTTTCTGAGGGTTTGGGGGAGCATGTTTATAGGTAAATATATACTCATCTCCTATCCTTCCCTCTTTTCTATTTCTAATGTCATCCACTTGTAACCTTCATCTTTTATCTTCCTGAGTCCTCCGTACGTGCATCCCTGCCACCATGCATGCACAACAGAGACATAAACCTACGGAAGTTCCTTTACTGAAAAATGAATTTTATTAATATCTTATAATTTTCCGTTTTTCCATCTCTTACCTTTCCCAGTGTTTCACTTTCCCCTCCCCCTCCCAGGGAGTAATCTATTGAAACAGAAAACCCAAACCAATGGAACAGTTTAGCAAAGAGTTTAAAGTTATTTAGTGTTGCGTGCCTCCCCTCTCTTCTCTGAGGCCAAACTTGGTCCTAACAAGTTCATAGCATTCAGTGTCTACTGTTTTACTATTACTGCTCTTTGCGTTTACCTCATTGTAGTGATTGTTTCTCTGTTTTGGTTTACTCAGTTTTGTATAAATCTTCTCTGTGTTCTTCGTTTTCATCGTTTCTTGTGATATAGTGACAGTTCGTTACATTCATACTCTTCTATTTGTATCCCCAACACTTAGTGCATTACTGTGCACATTGGAAGCTCTTAATAAATGCTTCTTCATTCATTGGTTTATTCAGGTACCACAGCGTATTCAACCATTCCCTGGTCAATTGGTCAATGTTGTTTCCATTTCTTTGCTTCTACAAAAACTAATGCCACAAATACTTCGTGTATATGAGATCTTTCTTTTTGGCATTGATCTCCTTGCAGCATATGCCCAACATACAGGCTCTTCAAATACTTACAGAGGTCTCCTTATTAAAAAACAACACAAAACCAAAAACCCTTTGACTAAGCCCACCACTCCCTACCTCCCCTCTTCCAATTTTTCTCCTATTTCAGGAAGGGTCAAACGTTATCTTTTTTTTTTTGAGAGGGGAGGCAAGGCAATCGGGGTTAAGCGACTTGCCCAAGGTCACACAGCTAGTAAGTGTCAAGTGTCTGAGGCTGGATTTGAACTCAGGTCCTCCTGACTCCAGGGCCAGTGCTCTATTCACTGTGCCACCTAGCTGCCCCTCGAATGTCTTGAACACCTGTTTTATGCCAGTTACTGCCATTCCATCACAACCCATTCATTCTAGTATCTTATAATCTATCTTCTTTACTAATTTATGGAAACTCCAGTCTTCCATGTTGTCAACCTCCCAACTGTTGAATCCAATGACTTTTTCTTAGGCTCTTTCTTTCTTTTTTGACATCCCTGACCAGACCCTTCTTCTTGAATGTCTTTCTTCTCTTGGCCTTTATAGCACCATATTCCTTCTGCCTCTCTGGCTATTCTTAGTTTCTCTCAGTGGCTCCTGTCCCAAGTTCTGCCCTCAACAGTGGACAGTCCACAAAGCAAGGTCCTTCGCCTTCCTTTCTGTTTGTGCTCTCTTTTAAAGAATTTGTATACTCTTGAGATTCTAATTACCCCTTCTCTGCAGATAGCTATATCTCTAAATCTGTATCTCTTTCCCACTATTCTGCTAGTCTAGGTCAAGCTGATATCTTGGACGATATGTTGTCACCTCAAATTCAAAAGGTCTAAAATCAAATTAATCTCCCTCCCAAAACAACCCCCTCTCCCTATTTTCTATTTCAGTCAAAGCTGATATCATTTCCCCAGCCATCTAGCGTGTAAATGTAATAATAACCACAGCATTTGTGCCAGGCACTGTGCTAATCGTTCTACAAGCACTATCTAATTTTATACTCCCAGCAACCCTGAATGGTAGGTGTTATTATCATCCCTTCACAGATGAGGAAACTGAGGCAGACAGAGATTAAGTGAACTCAGATCTTCCCTGGCTCTAGGCCCAGTGCATCTGTCGTGCACCGAGCTGCCTCAAAAACCTTTGGTTCACCTTTGACTCCACGTTGATTCTTTTTAATGTCCGTCCCATCTCTTTCTTTCTATTTCTGGTGCTATGACATAAGGCTTCAGCGCTTTCCTCCTAGATGATTGCTGTAGGCGGTGAACTTTTCCTCTTGCTTCCAGTTTCTTTCTCTTCCTAGATACCCTACATACCACTACCAGATTAATTTCTTTAATTAGTGTCATGTGCTAAACCATTAGAGATGTCCTCATTTGTTAAATGTGAACAGTAATAATGATACCTATAATGTAACTGCTTCAAAGGGTTGTTGTGAGGCTCAAATGTGGGTGTGTTTGTGTGTAAGGGTGTGGAGGGGGAAGAGAGAGAGGGAAGGGGGGATAGATGGAGAGAGAGGGAAGGAGGGATAATCGATGGAGAGAGAGAAGGGATAGAGAGAGAGAAAAGGAAGGGATAGATGGAGAGAGAGGGAAAGGATGGAGAGAGAGAGAGAGAGAGAGAGAGAGAGAGAGAGAAAGAGAGGGGGGGGGAGAGAATGTGAATGCTGCTGCACTGGGGAAGCTTCAAAGTGCTACATTAATGTGAGTTGTTAGGTCACTCAATCATTGCAAAGCCTTCAGTGGGTCCCCACATCATAGGCATAGCCTGCCTTGCCAAAGATATCCACTTGTCCTCCTGCACACAAACCCTTCAGTCCAGACAGCCTGGTATAATCACTTTTCCCTTAATATTCCATACATGTTTCTGCCTCTGTGTCTTTGCACATACTGTTACCCCTTCCTGGAGTTCTCTCTCCTTCTTTACACATGTCTAAATCCTCTCTAGCTTTCAAGGTCTAACTCCTGTCCTATCTCTTCTTTGAAGCCTTGTATGACCATACAAGCTCACGTGTATCTTTGCATCTCTCAACTCCTGCACTGTTTGATGCCTCTGCCTCTCACTGGTATGATTGCCATTTATTATTTGCCATTTTCTCACTTAGTCTATAAGATCTTTGAGGGCAGGGGTTGTGAACTTTATCACAGCTCACAACAAATGCATTATGGATGGATGGATCAATGACTCAATGCCTAGGGAATGGTTCTCTAACTGCTAAGAAGTGTTTCATTAAGAAGTGTGTTCATCACTCGTATGATGGCCATTTATTATTTGCCATTTTCTCACTTAGTCTTTAAGATCTTTGAGGGCAGGGGTTGTGTACTCTATCACAGCTCACAACAAACACATTATGGATGGATGGATGGATGGATGAATGAATCAATGCCCAGGGAATGGTTCTCTAGCTGTTAAGAAGTGTTTCATTAAGAAGTGTGTTCATCTAGTGAATCACAATGGCATTTATAGAGGACAGTTTTTTCTGTTTATATTAAGTTACATAAGAACAGAACCTGGTTCTAACCTGGCTCACATGTTTTTTCTCTGAGTTTGTTTCCTTCGTAGCTGAAACTTGCCCCTTTTCCAGTCTGAAGGAGGATTTTATTTTTAAGCTTTCATGACATGACATACTTTGTGGGATTTTTCCCCTCTTTCCCCTTCTCTCTGTGCTAGGACCCTGGAGAAGATCCAAGCAAGGTTGTTTTTATTTCATTTCCATTCCTTGCAGAGAAGGATGAAGCACAGACTTCATCTATAAAATGTGTGTGTTTTAGAGGCCCTGGGAGCTGTTTATATGCTTTACTTCATGTCTTTGTTCCAATGAGGACCAAATTGGAAACAGGCTAGGAGAGCTACCAAAATATGCCTCAACACCTGAGGGGAAAAATACCACTCTCCATGGTCCCAACAAATAGTACCTAGTCTTGATATATGCTTCAGTACTGCCTAGTGGTTACATATAAAGGCCGCTTGTACTAAGGGGTCCTTTTAGCACAGAGAGGAGAGAATTATGTTGGAATGGCAACAAAAGGTGGATTTGGGTTTGAAGCGTGGCTCTGCCGCTTACTCCCTGGGTCATTTGGGTAAGTCACTTACTCTCTTTGGGCCTTAGTTTCTTTATCTGTAAAATGAAGGGGTTGGACGAGGTGGCTTCTGTGGTGCCAGTGATGATGATGACAGCTTTCTCCATTGCTTTTCAATCCATGCCTCTAAAGGGAGAAAACCAGTGGCAATCTCTAATTGGTTCAGAGAAAACTGAACGGAGGTCAAGGCAGAGAAATGAATTTTGCATTTTTTTGTTAAAGGTCTGAAAGCGAGAGCTCAAGTGGAACTTCTAGCATCAGACTATCACCATTCTAATCTATTGAGAAAGCCAATTCTTCCTTTCTCCATGAAGGGGAAAGCAAATGTAAATATTGGTAACCGATGAAGAGACAGCGTGGTGCAATGGAAGGGGGGACCAGGAGCTGCAAGAGGCTACTGTCTGCCATAAGCACTTACATGTGCCAGGCAACATGCTAAGAGCTGGGGATACAAAGAAAGACAAAGACAGTACCTGCCCTCAGGGAGTTCACATTCTAATGGAGGAGACATCTTGCCAATAACTGACTACATACAAGACATAAACAGAAGAGACAGAAGATGATATAAGATGGGAAAAGACTAGCACCTGGGGGTACTGGGGAAGGTCTTTCTTTTTTGCAGAAGGTAGTAGGATTTTAGCAGGAAGGAAGGGAGGAAGGAGGAAAGCCAAGAAAGATAAGAGGCAAAGGTAAGGTGAGCAGCCACATATTTTTAGGCCTCATTTTCCTCATTTCTACCAACACAGACAGAAACCCTCCTGTGTCATTCTTGACCACATCTTTTTTAAGTTAAATTTTCTTTTTTGTTACAAACTTAAGCATAGACAGAAATGAACATTTCAACATACAAAGAACAAGAAAGATGATTGTATATGGAGCTGTGAACTTTCCACATCTTTTCCAAAAATCCTGCATATGAACCTAGAGACTGACTGGCCTAGAGAAACTTCTCTAGATCTTTACTATCTCAAGGGAACCAATGGAGCACTTGGGCTGTCAATGTTATCTCTTGTTCTCACTACATGATCAATTCACCTCTCTTTCTGGTTATACAAGTCTCCAGTGATGTTTTTTATACCATTTTCACTCATTAGTAGACATTAATAATATGTTACAGCCTACATGTGCCCACCATACATCTCTCTACTGTCTTTTGACTTCCCTGTAACTTTGGCTCTTCCAAAGTCATTGTATTTCATAATTTGTAAAGGACTATCACTGCTTTTGCAGCTGTAAGCAGTTTGGAATCCTTGCAAGCTGTATGTAGTTACTCCAGTGAAATTTCCTTTTCCTACTCAATTCTGGATCAGTTCCTTCTCCTTCTTCAAAACCTATCTGGGAATAGTTGCATGTCACAGTCTGGGAAGTATATATTTTTTATCCACTTTGTTTTCCCAATGTGGATGGGTTAGATCAATCTCCTTCACATTATTATGGCTTTTAGTGAGGAGGCTTGATAGTATTCTATAGCTCAATGCAATTAAAACAGCACCATATTCAAATGAAATTTCACCTTCAATTGGAAAACCCCTTTTCTTTGTACTCTGTGTGGGACATCCACCGTTGACACTGGCCAACACTTTATGTGAGCATATGTCTCTCTGGTTTTCACCTCACCTAAAGTACTATTTGACACAAACTGAACAAAGTTACACATATCACAGAGTCTTTTATAATTTTAATATATGCAAAGTATTAATATAATCATTTTCTATATTAATTCAATATATAGGGAGATGCTATGTTTGAGGAGAGCTATATTTTTTCCCCTGCTTAGTCTAAAAATAAAAACACACCAAATCTCCAAAGAAGTTCTAGTCACCTTGGCAGTCTGATTAATACCCCTGCTCACGCTGACAATAAGTATCTTTCTTTACTAAGAACTGTGGATTCTTATTGCCTAAATGATGAGACACCTATCTCTGTCAGGCTGCTAAGGTGCCCAAAGCTTCTCAATAGATTATCCCAGAACTCTTTCATCTTCAGAAAAAGATAATTATTTCAAGTAATCTTTGCTTAAAAAACAGCAGCTGCTTTCCCAGGTGGAGGTTTCCCTCAGTATGTCCAGTTTCAGTCACCCTGGGCTGGTACTCTTGTGCTTTTCTCTTTTTTGGAGTGGAAGAAGTTGGAGAATTAGGAGCTCCTCTCCCCTGCTTCAGAAATGCAAGCAGCTGATCCACAGCCATGACAACTCATTCCAATTTTAAAGAGGAAAAGCAGAGAATAACTTTTTCCAGCTGAAGCTATTGGAAGATCTTAGACAAATGCAACTGACGCTCATTGAACTTCATCCAGCACACTGGGACTAATTTCAGCACAGCAAACACTGCCAGGGCATCTTTAATGAGCTCCTCTAACTCTTTGGTTCTCCCAGCCGTGAAATTAGCATTGGCCTTAAAGATTCAAGGGTGGGCCCAAAGAAGATCAGGCTTTGGACCTAAAGGATGGTGAACCAATTCCCCTCCCTTTTCTTTTTGTAGTCTATTCTAGGGATCTGCGTTCCAGGGAACTCAGATATATTTGGTGAAGGCAAATGACAGTGTGTTCTTAGCTACTTCCTGTCCATGGACCAGAGTTTCCTCATGTGGAAAATGACGGGTTTGAACTAGGTGATCCCTAAGGTCCAATCCAGCTTTGACATTCTATGAGTCTATCATAGGAAGCATCAGAAGGAGAGAACATGCCTAGGAGAACTTACTGACAAACACATCTGGTACACTTTGAAATTTTTTTTTCATTCAGTGAAATTCTGGATGATAATATAGACTAGATACATGGGTGGTAAGTTTTCCCTCTTCCTTCTCACAGTCGTCTTTTTCTGTGGCACCATAAAACTTAATCCCCATGCATTCTCTAGTTGTAAGTATGAAGGGGAGCTGTCACAATATTTATATGTCACAATATGTCATCTATTTGCTTAAAAAAATGTGGTTGAGTTATAGAACCTTAAAGTTGGGGGTGACCTTAGGTATCAAGTTCAACCTGGTACTCTAGAAAAGAATATTTTCTGTAATATCTCTGACAGGTTGTCATTCAGATTTTGATTAAGCCCTTCCAATAATGATGAATCAATGAGAGGGAAGGGGAGTACTATCTTCCCATGCCTTCCTTTTGTCTGCTTCTTATGGGGCCCATCTTCCTGCCACAAGTGGTGCCTACTCCCTTGTCTTCCCTTGCTCCCCTCCCCTAATCCTGAACCATCTAGACCTCATGGGGCAAGAAGAATGAAATGGTTGCTCACCCTACTGAAATGAGATGGAAGTTACCAATTGTAATCACTCTGGTCAGGTGGAGGACCAGCAGGCCTCATCATCTGTATTCTAAGCTTCTCTGGAGCTTACCATATGCCCTGCCTCTATGCCCACCGGAGCACTGAATGCTCACTACCTTTCAACCTACCTATTCCCCTAAAGGTCACTTTGGGCCTTGTAGTCTACTTTGCCTAAAGGATCTTTTACATAATTAGAGTAGGGGCTGTCTCCTTTTTCAGTGCTTGGCATATATTAGTCAGTGGTTTTTCAGTCATGTCTGACTCTCCATGACCTCATTTGGGGTTTTCTTGGCAAAGATACTGGGGTCTTTTGCCATTTCTTTCTCCAGCTCATTTCCCAGATGAAGAACTGAGGCAAATAGAGTGAAATGACTTTTCCAGGATCACACATCTACTAAGTGTCTGAGGCCAGATTTGAACTCATGCAGATGAGTCTTCCTGATTCCAAGCCCAGTGTTCTATCCACTGAGTCACCTAGCTGCCCTCCTATTGAGCTAGTCATCAACTAAAATCTGCAAGTTAATCTGTCTTGCTTCTTGCTGTCATTTGTCCTCTCTTTACCATCCCATCCTGGTCTGGTTCTTCTTCCTCTAAGGATAGCTTTAAAAAGAATGCCCCTTTTGGAACCTGATGATTTTTCACAAGTTTTAGCTCATTCTGGGCTCTATCTTTCCTGATGCTACTCATAAAGCCTCATTCTTTCCTTAGTATCTGCCTCTTCATTTTTTTTTTATACGTAGGAGCAGCCAGGTATTAGTGGAAAGAGTCTTTATTGAACTCAGAATCAAAGATTCCTGAATTTGAATCCTGCCTCAGACACTTATTAGGTGTGTCACCTTGGGTGAGATACAACTTTTCTAAGCTCATGTTTCCTCATCTGTAAAATGGGAATGAGAGAAGAGTTGGAAGGATTAGGTAGCATGGCAGCCAAGTGACTCTGTATAAAGCTCTGGAGTGGGGGAGGCTTAAGTTCAAATCTAGCTTTAGATACTTAGAGCGCTGTGATCTTGAGTAAGTCCTTTAACCTTTGTCTGCCAAAGTATCCTCAACTGTAAAATGAAGGAAAATAACAGTCTCTATGACCTTCCAAGGTTGTTGTAAGATAAAGTGATGTAATGTTTGTAAAGTGCTTTGCAAATCTTAAACTGCTCTATAAATACTAGCTCTTGTTACATCTAAAGCGCTTCCTTAAATCTCTGTAGAAACCCGGGCCATTATTACCAGACAACCCTCTGGCCAGAACATAAGGATTCTGATGCAGCCCCTCCACCGGGCTCATTTAGTAATGGTTACTCACCTCACTATTTCAAGATCTTCCATTTCATCACTTTGGTTTTTCCTTCCACCCCCATAGATTTCTCTACCATCTGCCCTCCCCCTTCCCCTGAAAGTGTTATGAAGTGTTTGTCATTAATTTTTGTGGCTGAAAAAAAATCAACTTTTGGCCTGATTTCCTAGAAGTGAACCTTACCCAAGTTAGCTATGTAGTCAAGTCAATAAGCATTTATTAAGTGCCTACTTTGTACCAGACGCTATGAGTCTATCACTGTCTGGTTCTTAAAAGTTTTCTGGATGGGTAGCACTTTCCAGAGCTTGTGCTCTAAGGGTGTAGTGACAGCACCTTCATTCCATGACAATAATAACAAATCACATTGATAAAGATCTCTATAAAACATTTTCCTCACTATGTGACCTTGGGCAAAATTCATGCTCTGGGCCTCCTCCGTAAAATGAGAGGTTTGGGCTGGATGGAGGTCATTTAGCCTTCTTCCCCTACTAGACTGTGAACTCCTTGAGGACAGGGAATTTTTTTTTTTTGCTTTTCTTTGTATCCCCAGAGCTTAGCATGGTGCTTAATAAATGCTTGTTGATTTGACTTAACCTCTATTGGCTTCAGCTTCCTCTTTTGTAGAATGAGGGAGTTAGACTAGAAGGTCTCTGAGGTTCCTTCCAGCACTTCATTTATGACTCTATGAATTTATGAAAAGCTTTGTGTTAGTAAATATACAAGATCTGCTTCCCCCAATATTATGTAGAACAGGAGACCAAGTATCAGAGACAGGAGTCTCCTTGGCCCCAGTCAGAGCTAGTAAATATCAGAACAGGGAACTGAACCCAAATCCCAGTCTACGGTCAGCGTTCTTTCCATTAAGCTGATCTGCTTCTTCAAATCTGCTTTTACCTCAGTAGACTGCACGCCTCTCTTATTATGCCGGGCAACTTTTCCATAAAAGTTGCTATAAAAGTTTCTCTAGTTTTGTACAAAATGAAATCTTTGAGCAGTAGCAAGGTAGGCTGGAAGGATTATAAACAACTAGGTTATGATTTCTGAGCAGTTAATAACAAAAACCTCTTAATAGATTAAAAGCAAATCCTAGAGTTAAATCAGTAACTCATTTAATGACACATTAAAAGCAAAAGTTCCAATTTTATTGACCATGGAGGCGACAGCTCAGGTTTGTGACTGTGTGTGTTCCGTATAGTTCTTCCTTCTCCCCCCGCCCCAAATTGGCAATATGCTGTGTAACAACAATCACCATCTTTGAGTGAGTTGGATAAAGCATGGTACTAATGAATTAGTTTATTTATCCATCCCTTTTGCTGTTACATCACTATCATTTCCAGATGTAGTGCCCTATCCAAGCAGAGAAGCAAAAATAACTGATAAGTAACTGTATCTGACAATGTATTCAATTTCACATTCCCCACCGCTGTCCCCAGTCCACCACCTTTCTGCCAAAAGGATTGTAGTTATAAAGGGAGGTACCTTTTGTTATTTGTTCTCTGGAACCAAGATTGGTCATTATGTTTACTCAAAGTTTGGCTTCCTTTTGGTTTAATAAATTCTTCATGATAATTAAATTTATATCCAATAAATAGGTAGCGTCTCCTGACTCCAAATCCAGTGGTCTTTGCTCTATTGCAGCAGTTAGCTCACAAGTCTTAGGGCAGTGCTGACATTTGGGAAAGCAATCCTGCTTTTGCTGTTCTCTAGCAAATGGAAGGGAAGGCATCACCAATATCTGAGCATCTCCAGTGAAATGAGAGCAGGGAGAAAAATGGCTAGGGTCCATTGGAACAAATGAGCTTACTTTAGGCGGACCTCATTAGTAGATATGTGGTGAGACTGAAGGTGAAATGATGAGGACTTTCTGCTCCACTCCTCATGTTCCAAATTGGCTGGAAAATCCTCGATTTTCTCTTCAGCAGAGCCTGTGAGTTGCTGGGATGGCCAGCTTAACAGGTACAGAATATTACTACCAAATCCCATTACTATCATCAGGTTACTTGTATCACTGACTTGGAAGGGGTTTTAATGTTTAAAATAGAAGTGAAACACTGACTCAGATCCTTAGCAGGGAGAAAATGCCAAGTGGTCATTTGATGGTTTCTCTCACAGAACCTAGGTATTATAGCTATTCCATATACAGGCTCACCTCATCTTGTGTAATAAATTAAAAGGTTTCCAGAAAGGGCTAAGGCAGACCTAAGCTCCAGTATTAGGAATAGAGTGTCCACAGTTTGGAAGGCAATAGTCTCACTGTTCTCCATGCTGGCGTGCCCAATCTTAGGTGCCACATTTTACTAGGGGGTAGTGATGAATCAGAGCCATCTGGAAAAGGGAGATCAGGGTGATAATGATTCTAGAAACCATATTATGAGGAATGAACTGGAGACATTCCACCTGTAAAAAGAGAAGACTTGGGAAGGAGGGAATAGGACTGCTATCTTCCAATAATAATAAGATATCATTTTGTTGTTGTTCAGTTGTGTCTGACTCTTTGTGACTCCATTTGGGGTTTTCTTTGCAAAGATGCTGGAGTGGTTTGCCATTTCATTCTCCAGATGAGGAAACTAAAGCAAACAGGCTGAAGTGACTTGCCCAGGGTCACACAGCTAATTAAGTGTCTGAAGCTAGATTTGAACTCAGGAAGATGAATTTTCCTGACTTCAGGCCTGAAGCTCTATCTGCTGTACCACCTACCTGCCCTTCCATAAAGACACCATTGCATAATGCTTTAAGGTCTATGAAGCACTTTGCATTTATTATCTCGTTTGTTCCTCATAACAACTCTATCAAGTGTGACCTGAAATAATTCCCACAATAGTCTGCATCTGAGAGAGGATTTGAACTCTTGTGTTCTTGATGTGTTCTATCCATTATGCAATAATGCCTCAATATTTGAAACAATATCATGAGGAAAAAGTATTGGACATGTTTTGTGTGGTCATGGAGGGGAGAGCTAGGACTCATAAATGTAAGCTACAGGCAGGTAGATTTCAGGACACAGAAGGGAAAGCTTCCTAGTTACTAGAGTGGTCTCCAAACTGAAAGTTCCACTGAAGGGAGGCAGCATGTTGTTGTATAAAGGGAGTTGGGTTCAAAGTTAGAGGACCCCAGATCTATATCTGACTGTCATTTATTCCTTGTGTGATATTGGACAAATCCTTTGACCTCTCTAAGTCTCAGAGTCTTATGGTTTCTTCCAGCTCTAAATCTGTAACCTTTTAGGCAATTATTTTTCTGGCACCAGAAATGCCAAAACGGGGACTGGATGAACATGTATGAGGGATGTCTTAGAAAGGACTACAAGATCAAGTGGAGGGTTAGAGTAGATAACTTCTAAAGTCCCTTCCAACTTTATGATTATGATTATACTAGATGCTAATTGGCCTTAAAATGCAAAACAGCTACCAGTTAAAAAGTCAGCTTCCTCTGTGTAATTGTCAGACTCCAGATTAAACAGGGGTTTCATGGGTTTTTTTCATCTTTTCCATCATATTTATTTTGTTTCCAATTTTAATCTATCTTTCTATGGCCCTTTATTAAATGTAATTTTTATTGCACCATGATCTGAAAAGGATGCATTTAATATTTCTGCCTGATTCATTTGATTGTGAGGTTTTTATGCACTAATACATAGTCAATTTTTGTGTAGGTATATCTCAGCCACGTACAGCTGAGAAAAAGGTGTATTCCTTTCTACTCCCATTCAATTTTCTCCAGAGGTCTATCATATCTAACTTTTCTAAAATTCTATTCACCTCTTTAACTTCTTTCTTGTTTATTTTGTGGTTAATTTATCTAGTTCTGAGAGGGGGAGGTTGAGGTTCCCCACTAGTATAGATTTACTGTCTAGTTCATCCTATAACTCATTTAGCTTCTCCTTTATCATATTTATTTTGGAAAATGATTAAATCAGCAAAGCTATATTGACTTAGAATAGTGTTCTCCAAATGTTTGCCTAGCCAACAATTCTGTTGGATTTTCCCTGTCACTCCCACCCCACTCCCAAAACGCTAGAGTTGGAAAAGACCTTTGAGATCATCTAATCCAAACCTTTAATTATATATATGAGGAGACTAGGGTGCAAAGAAGTGAAATAGGTTGTCCAAGTTGCCCATGGAGGGAGAAGGGAGAGAATAAGTATTTACATAATGCCTACTATGTGCCAAGCACTATGTTAAGTGGGATTCTTTTTTTTTTTTGGAACAAATATTATCTTATTTTGTCCTCATAACAAACCTGTAAGGTGGATGCTATAATTATCCCCATTTTACATTTGAGAAAACTGAGACAAACAGAGGTTAAGTGACTTATGCAGGGTCATACAGCTAGTAAATCTCTGAAGCTAGATTTCAACTCAGGTCTTCCTGACTCCAGGCCCAGTGCTCTATCCACTGTGACACCAACTACCTCTAGTTATGGTTAGATAGTGTCAGAATCAGGACCACAAGTTGGGTTCCATGGAGTCATAGGATTGAGATCTGGACAAGATTGACCTTCTTTTACAAATGAACTTGGCTTCAGCTTTATGGGACACTAGGTGGTGCAGTGGATAGAGCACCAGGCCTCCTCTTCCTGAGTTCAAATCTGGCTCCTGACACTTACTAGCCGTGAGACCCTGGGCAAGCCACTTTAACCTGTTTGCCTCAGTTTCCTCTTCTGTAAAAAGAGATGGAAAAGGAAATGGCAAGCCACTCCAATATCTTTGCCAAGAAAACCCCAAATGGGGTCACAAAGAGTCGGGCACGACTCAAACAATTGAACAATAACAATAGCTTCATAGGATTTCAATGAGGAAAAATATTTTGTAAAAGGTAAGGCTATATAAAAATGTGAGCTGCTTTTATTATCATCATGAACTGCGCTCCACCCTTATCGCTGTTATCTGGTTCTCACCCCTGACGGAGATGAACAGGCCTAGAGAGAGTGAGCAGCCGTGGGGGAATGGTCTTGGGGCAAGCATAATCCTCTGCTGCTGCAGTACAGCCAGAAAACCAATAATGTAACAAACCAGGTAGGGGACAAAGTGTTCTGAGCCCAGGAACGATAGACCCAAAGAGATGTTCGGGACGGTAAGACAAGTAGAGACGTGTGTTATCTATGGTGGTATAAGCTGTAGAGTGTGTGTGTGTGTGTGTGTGTGTGTCTATATTGTGTGTGTGCTCGTGTAAACCTGTGAACCTGTGGAGGGAGGGGTAAGAGTGTTTTTACCAGTGGTGATGACAAGAGCTAAAGAAAAGTGTACACACATACATACACACACACACACATTTACACATATACACATACATTTTTTTTTTCAATAATGTTCCTTCAAGTCAAGTGGATAAGCATTAAGTGATTACTGTGTGCCAGACACTGGTACTAAGCACTGGAAATACAAATAGAGGAAGACAGGAATGTAGTCCTTGCCCTCAGGGATCTTGCATTCTAATGGGGAAAGGCTACGCATTAAAGAAATTGAGGGCAGGTTTCCCGTGTCCCACTCTGGGGGCATGGTAGGGCGTTTCTCTACAAAATGGTAGAGAAAGTCTGAAAAACCGGTGTACAGCCTAGAGAGGAATAATGGCACGGCTGTCCTGAGTGTTTTCTTTATAATGGAAGTAGGGTTCTGGGAAGAATTAGCCAATCAGATGATGAAGCTGCAGGGGTGGAGCAGGGGAGTGGGAGGGGCTGGTAGAGGCTGCCGAGGATTGGGGGTCATGAAGCAGGAATACTGAAGGGATTCAAGGCTGGAGGAGAAAATATTATTGAAATGGTTCACCATCAGGACAACATTGGGTAGAGAGGGACATGAGCCCAGAAAAGGTTTCAACAGACTGGGAAAATATCAAGGAATCATGGGACGTAAGGTCACTACAGGGGCAGAGAAATGGTTTGAGAGGAGTAAGGGAGTAGAAGAGGTAGGAGGTGGAGATTGCGGTTAGTGAAGGGCATTTCAAAGTTCAAGGCCATTGGAAGGGAGTTCCCTGAATTTTTCCCTTTCCAATCTTACACTTTGGGGACTAGTCTGTGTTGTGGTTTGGAACACTATCGTTTCCCTGCAGCCTGATACATTGGTACTTCCAGGCTCTGTGCCTGGAAACCGAACACCTGGGACTTTAAATTGGGGTAGCTGGGTATGATGGAAAAAAAACATACTGGATTAATCTAAAGACTTGGATTCAAGACCAGATTCCACGACTTCTTATATGCCTGGTGGCAAATTACTTAACCTCTTGGTGCCTTAGTGTTCTCACCAAGAAAATAAATTCTAATACTTGCTTTGACCTCTTCACAGAGCTTGCTAACTGTACCATACTATGTAGATGGGAGCTGTCAGTTCCTCAAGCAGGAGTCCTTTTTAACATCCCCACGAGAAGTGGGGAAAATAAGAACATAACAGAGTCTGAGATGCAGAGGGCCAAAATCTAACTAGTCAACTTGCTGATTCCAATCAAAACCCAAGTCTTTTAGGCTCAATTCAGTTTAACAGCCTACTTTTCCCTCTCACTTCAGCAACTTCTCCTGACTTATTATTATTAACCATCACAAGATTGCAGAATTCAGAGCTGCATGGGACCTTAGGGTCACAGACCTAGAGATATTAGGGACTTCAGTGGTCATTTGGTCCAACTCCTTCATCTTTCAGATGAGGAAACTGAAGCCCATGGACTTGCCCAATGGCACACCAGTAGTACATGTTGAAGGCCGTATTTGGACCCAGCTGCTCTGACTCTAGAGCAAATTGAGTAGAGGAAATGCTCAATCTACTGCTCCACACTGTCTGCTGCCACTCTCTCTTTTTACAGATGAGGGACCCGAGACTCAGGGTAGTAAAGTAATGTTCCCACGATCACACTGGGAGTAAAGGGCAGAGCCAGGATGGTGCAATGCAGGATGAAGGATGGGGCCTAGTCTTCTTGAGAGCTGATTTTTGAGACCCTGTTGTAACACTCAGTATCTGTGGTGCCTCTAGGCATGTCTTCACTTCCCTGTGCCTGGGCTTCTTGTTTTGTAAAATCTGAATAGCAATTTTCACATGAGCCTAAGGTTACCTCCCTGGGGTAGAGGAAAGTACTCTTTAATACTTAATGGCAATACGAATTAGAGTTACTATTTATTGCTACTGAATTTGTGTCAAGAAATCCTTGCGAGAAGATAGTATTTTGACATTCTAAGTGCCGATCCCACTGACAAAGCGGTAACCAGTTTCTTCATTCATCTGAGTCTGGCAGGGAAGCTGAGAACAGGGAGCCAAAATCAATTTCACGTATCAACCTGTTAACAACAGCCAAAAGAACCAGATAACCTACTTTTCTGGGAGCCATCTGGCAGAGTTCCTTTCAAAGAGCAACAGCAATCACATGGTGGCTCTCATTGCAATACTTCAAACGATTTGTGGTTTTATCTAAGTGGGCTCTCCCTTCACTCGAGATCACAACCCCTCCAGGGTTTTAGTGGACTAGCTGCATGACTTACTGTGGCCAAAAAAATCTAATAATCTGATGGCTGCCTGGGTTCTCTGAACTTGCTTCTTGTTAGACAGCAGATGTGGCCATAGAGCCATCACTTTAGAGCTGAAAGGGATCTCAGTGATCATCTCATCCAGCTTTCCCCCATTCTGCAGATGAAGTAACGGAGGCTAGGATGGGGAAGTGGCTTCCCCAAGGCCCCACAGGTAGTAAGAGAATGGGCATCTGAACCCAGATCCTCTGACTCCAAGTCCAGTGCCAGTGCCATGTTATCCCCTAGTCCTTGGTTGGGCCTATATATTTCCAGTGGGTTTGGCTGTCAATCCATAAGTATTTATTAAAAAGAGTTAGAATTTAAGAATATCTCAGAGGATAAAGCTATAACAATTGATGCAATGCATTTTTTAAATCTATAAGGCAAAAAAATAGAAATAGGATCAAAAATTTTTATTTCAAAGTAAAATTATAATAAAATGTTTGCATCAATTGATAGGCCCGGTCCTTGTAGTGTTGAGTACCTACTATGTGCCAGGAGCTGTGTTAAGCATTAGAGGCACACAGCAAGGCAGGTACATGGTCCCTGCCCTCAAGAAACAAATGAGTTAACTTAGAATGTGGTTTACAAACCCTGAAGTGCTATGTAAATGATAGCTTTAATATCATTATTAATTGCTGTTTATTGGTAAGGAGCTGACATTCTAGTGAGGGAGACAATATAAAAGTAACTACACACAAGAAACATATATGTGTGTATATATACATATATACATACATATACAAATATGTATGTGTATATGTATGTGTATGTGTGTGTGTGTATATACACGTATGTGTATATATAGTTGATAGAAGGTAATCCTACAGGAAAAGTTTAATTGAATTCCACAGAGTTGGTGGAAATCTTTAAGGCACAATTAGTCATCAGAAAAAGACTTCAGTGAAGGAACAGTGGCTCAAAATCTAATTTTTTTAAAAAAAATCCTTTCCCACAGACTTGAAAATGTTAATTAGGGAAGGGTAAAGGAGGGAGGAGTCCCCTTGAAAGCAGTTGACTCCATCCTGCCACCATAAAGCTACCTGATCCTAACCTTGCCCATTTTATTGTTGGTGTCTTTAAGGAGTAATTAAGTCAGAAATGCCAGTCACTCTGGCAGATGGTGACTAATTTTTCAGTTCTGCAAAAACAAAAACAACCAAAAAATCCATCCCTTCCTTCCCTATCTCTTCCTTCTCTTTCTATTTCCTGCCCTTTCTCCTATCTCTTATATTTCTTTCTTGTCTCTTATTTTCCCTTCTCTCTGTCCCCTCTCTGGATTCATCCTCATTTTGTTCTCTCTCTTCTTCTGTCTTTTCCCCTCTCATTTTTTCTTTCTTTCTTCTCCCCCTTCCTCTCCCTTTCTCTTCCTTCTCTTTCTTTGTCTTTCTTTTCTTCTTTCCTTCCTCTCCAGTCTCTCATTTCTCATTCTTGCTTTTCCCCACCTCCTTTTCTTTTTCTCTTTTTCCTCATTCCTTTCTCTTCTCTCATTCATCTCTCTCTTTCTCCTCACACTCTCCTACCTCACCTTCTCTCTTTTTTTCTTTCTCACTCTCCCCTTCCCATTTTCTTCCTTTAGTTTCTGCTCAGTATGATTAGTATGTTAGATGTGATTATAGCAGTGATTTTCTTCCTAAGCAGCCAGCTCATGATGTAGAAGCCTGTATTGATGGAGGGGCTTCCTGTGATGGCTAAGATGAGTTTTCTGGATAGTCTAGGCCAGGGGTGGGGAACCTGTGGCCTCCAGACCACGTATGGCCTTCTAGGTCACTGGGTGAGGCCTTTTG
The DNA here is from genome assembly GCF_011100635.1 of Trichosurus vulpecula. Classification (NCBI taxonomy): domain Eukaryota; kingdom Metazoa; phylum Chordata; class Mammalia; order Diprotodontia; family Phalangeridae; genus Trichosurus; species Trichosurus vulpecula. The sequence goes on along the minus strand of NC_050580.1, from coordinate 119,568,710 downwards.
ACCGAGTCCAAGTTTTACAGAACAAATCCTTTTATTAATCCTTTTATTAAGGGGATTTGTTTTATGACATTTAGATTCAGTCAAAGGGCCCCACTTGAGGTCCTAGAGGGCCACACATGGCCTCAGGGCCACAGGTTCCCCACCCCTGTTGTAAGGCAACCAGTCCCTTATTGTCTGTCATTCCGCATTCCTTCATGCTTAATCATTCAACAAGCAAAAATTCAGGATGGAATTCAGGGGAAGAATGAGTTGCCAGTAGAGGAGCAGGTCAACTAGCCACACAACAGGCACAGACTTGATGCTAGTTAAAGGAGTCCATGCTTGTATAGGGATAGAAAACTCTCAGGGCCCAACATACACATTTGTGGCATTTCAGGGCTACAAATCTCATTGCCGTGTCATGTGCCTCTGAATTAAGAAGGATTTGCTGTTGCCCATTGAAATGCATATGACTCTGGTTTCATAACTACAGGATTTGGAAGAGATGTGCCAAGCTGGGATTTTTTTGGTTACATAAGAATGCCTGTTCTTTCTCTCTTTTTAGATTTTTTTTCTTCAGATTGATTGTCCTGACATGCACTTGAGAGATTTTGTTGAGAGAGAAGTCTTCTGCTGATGCGTGATTTTATGAAGTTAGGCTCTTTGAAGCCCTTTGAAAGAAAAGGTGATTTTATTTCATTTGCTTTGGCTTAGGAAAAATGACTCAGGCACCTGTGCCCCACAACGCAGGGAGTAGGTCATGACCAAGTTCTCTATTGCTCCCGTAATGGGCCATAAAAACATGCCTTGTAACCCCCTGACAATCTTCATTTCCTGTAGGCCTATTTGAAGTGGCAGGAAGCAGGGTGATTTCTACAAATAAATAATCTTAGGAAAGGCCAGCCATATCAGATCAAACATAGACTACCCTAACCCTTCGCCAAGACCTGAACACAAACCAAGTCCATTCTTCCCCCTGCTCCAGTCTGGCTTGGGGATGGAGGGGACCAGAGGGACTAAGAGGGGGAAAAAAAGCAGGGGTGCAGCCATGGAGTTGAGTTGGAGAAGATAGAGTATATTCAGTACAAATATCCACATGCCTCTACATTTCCTGGTTTTGTCTGAACCTGGAAACAGGAGCAGCACCATGAGGAAGGCTGTTTGCTCTGAACTTCAGCCAGAATTTGCCTCATGAGATTCCAGTCTGATTTCCAGACAAAGCAGGTGCCAATAAATTAGATTCTCATCTTGTCTGAACCAAACCCATCTTGTTGTAAAGAAGTCTACCAGGAATTCAGTAGCCCTGTGTTATAATTCCTTTTATTCACTCTCCCTGCTCCACCCCATCCCTTACAATGGCCCCATGGGGTCGCTTAATGTTCTCTTCTCAGTGCTGGGGAAAGGGAAGCAGGGAAAGGAAGGTCAGTAGGCCCACTGAGCTCCACTACGGAGGCTGCTCCAGCTACCGGCCCCTAGGCTATTATAAACCTCCGTTTTCAGACAGTCAAAGACTTGCCTGTATATGAATCCCTCTTTGCTGCCAGACTCTCAGAGTACAGTACAGCTGGTTCTATTGTTACTCCTTCAGGTGGGAGTCAAAGGTCAGAATCCTTCTGAGATTTAAGTGCAGTGATAAAAAACTGAAGTTTTGGGGATTTCTCAATATAGCCCAGAAAGAAGCTTGACCAAAGACACCTATGGTAGCTGAAAAGAGATCTACCTCCTTGTAAAAGACAAATTATGAAGGAGCAGAGTAGGGGGTCAGGGCTTAGGTGAAGATAAAAAAGAGAAATAAAAAAGTTGACAGCAGCTCATCCCTTGTTTCTGTAGGTACCTGGCATTTTTGGGGCTCTATATTAGGTAGATAAATATAAAATAAAATGAAAAGCACATGCAGCATAGTGAATGAAGATCTCTGGACTAAGGGCTGGAAGACCCAGATTGGAAACCTAGGCTTTCCACCTATTCTCTATATAGCTTTGAGTGAATCATTTCTCCTCCCTGGGACTCAGTTTCTTGATCTGCCCAATGAAATCAGACTAGGTGATCATGGATCAAAGAATCATAGCTCTAGAACTTAATAGGACCTCAGAGGCCAAACAACCTCACTCTGTCTTGTAGACGAAGTAGCTCGGGGCCAGAGAGGATGTGACTTGCCCGGTGTCATATAGGTAGTAAGCATCAGAGGCAGGATCTGAACTCAGGCCATTTCAGAGGATGTTCAAGACCTTCGAGAGTTCTATAACACATGGGTCTATTTCTAGCTACTTAAACCTCCATATAATTATGGGGAAGGCCTTAGATTTACCCACAGTATAGATCTGCTTGAGTTATAATTAGTTATAAACTGTTATAATTTCTATATTTATATATAGATTTATAAATATATATTGTGCAATATAGTTATATTTAAATAACATCTATATAATATATATTTATAGATTGTTTAAATAATATTATTTAAATAATATATGTATATGTTATATATGTATATTATAATAACATATAATATATATTATATAAATATTTCTATATGATATAATTCATAATAATTTATAAGTTATAATTATAAACTGCACATCTTACTACGCATATTATATAATGCCGAGAATAAGAGAATGACTTACTCAGTCTTGATTAAGAAGCAGAGTTAAACTTATAGAGACCATTAATCAGATTTCATTATGCTTCTCGAACACCCTGCCTCTCCTTCCTTTTCCACCTCTCCACCAAATATTCTGCATGATCTTGGCTTTGTCCTACAGGACAAGCAGTTTGGTGTAGCAGAAAAGGCGCTGGGCTTAAAGGGTCACAAGATCTGAGTTCAGACCCTGTACTACTGCTCACTATGTGTATGACATCAGGCAAGTCACTGGCCTTCTCTGGGCTCCTGCTTCCTTCTCTGTAAAATGAGAACGTTGGTCTAGATGTCCTTCTCAGGCCTTTTCTGGCTCTAGATCTACAGTCCATGACTTGGGGGAGACCTGACCTGATATCCTGCCTCCAGCTCTTCTTATTAGCTGGGTGCCATGGGGAGATCACTTAACCTCTCTAAGATTTGGATTTCTCATCTGTAAAATGGGGATAGCGATAGTTTTATCTCCTGATCCCCATGGCTGTTGAGGGAAAAGTGTTGCATAAACTTTGAATTGCTATAGAAATGTGAAACATTATTATTATTACAATTGCATGTTGAGGTTTAAAAATCATTAACATACAAATGAGTTCCTCTCCTCCCCTGACCCATTCCACTAATTCATATCCTCCCACCAATTTAGGATTCTAAGGATGCTCAGGATTGTGCGGTGTGTTTTCTGAGTCTTCTCTGGAACTTGCTAGTGGTAAAATGAATTCTTAAATTATAGCATCATAGGTTTTCCAGATTGAGAGGGATATTAGTGGTCGCCTGGTGCCATCCGGTGACTTTATTTACAGAAAAGGTACCCAAACTCCAGGCTAGCTCCTCCTAGCTAGTAGCAGACTCACTACTAGAACACAGTTATATTGATGCCCAGTCTGATTTCTTTCTGATGTGGTATGCTTCCTCTGTGAAATCTCTTTTTGAAAAGTCTCAGGTGTAAGAATTGTGCATTTCCTTACTTCGTGTAACCCTCTCTGTTTAGGTTGTTGACAAATAAATTTGATGGGAAACAAGCAGAACGAGGCTGCTTTGTTTCCTTTCTTCTGATTCTAACAGGCTTCTTTAGTTCTGAAACCTAATTGTTTCCCATAAACCTATGATCCCAAATGCTTCCTGCTCCTCAAATACTTAAAAATGAATAGGACCAAACTTGGATAAAATTGTTAAGTGGACTAAGATCCTCACATCCCCAGCCTTCTCTGTCTGTATTCTGTGCTTCCCTTTCTGTGGGAGCTAGACCTGGAGTCAGATAAGACCTGGGTTTGAATGCCACCTCTGAAACTCACTAGCTGTGGGACCAAAAGCAAGTCATAACCTCCCTGAACCTCAGTTTCTTTCATCAGAACTACAATTGGTGCTATCAGATACTTGGAATTTAATGTGACTGAGAAACAGCCTATGTAAGGGATATTTTTTTTTTGCTTTTTTTTGGGGGGGGGCAGGGCAGTTGGGGTTAAGTGACTTGCCCAAGGTCACACAGCTAGTATATGTGTCAAGTGTCTGAGGCCGGATTTGAACTCAGGTCCTCCTGACTCCAGGGCTGGTGCTCTACTGACTGCACCACCTAGCTGCCCCCTATGTAAGGGATATTTACATTTTAAACTTTTTATACAACCTTGGAAAGGAAGCCATTCTTCTTTAGAAAATTTTAGATGTCATTAAACAAAATATGGCATGTGGGAGTGGGGGGTAGGCCTTTATGACACTGCTCCAATCCCACCAATGTCCTGTCTCTCCTTCCACCCTTCCCTCTCTCCAAATCTTACTCATCCTTCAAGGCCCAAACCCCCACCTCTTTCTTCTTGGATGACATCAGCCCACTAATCTTCCTCCTTTATTTGAGCTTATCTGGGCACTACAATCCACACAACACAATTGGAATTTAATTGGCCTCTTAATTATTTCCTGTATGTTAGTTTTTTTTGTTGTTGTTGTTCAATTAGATCGCAAGATCTTTTAAGTCAAGGTCTGTGTCTTTTTTTTAATTCTTAATTTTTATTTTCAGTTCCAAATTCTCTCCCTCCCTTTTTCCATCCACCAATTCAGAAGGCAAGAAATATTTTATACACCAACCCTCCCCCACCCACACACACACACACATTTGAAGCTATACAAAACATATTTCCACATTAGCCATGTTGTGGGGGGAAAATAGCAAGAAATGTAAAGTGGAAAAAATACGCTTCAATCTGCACTCAGAATTCCTCAGTTTTCTCTCTGGAGGTGGATAGAATATTTCATCATGAATTCTTTGGAATTGTCATGGATCATCGTATTGATCAGTGTAGCTAAAAGTCTGTGTCTTTTTCTTCTTTCTTTGTATCCTGCCCCCCAACATCTGGCAGACCACTGGCACATCACACTAGAAATGATTTACATCTCTGTTATATTTTATGATTATAAAGACATTTCACACCCATTATTCCATTGGATCTTCTGAAACGAACCTGTGAAATCAATAACATAGTGGAAATAGCGTTATCCACATTTCAGATGAGGAATTTGAGGCTCAGAGTAGTTAAATGACTTGCCTAAGGTCATGCAGCTAGTAAACAGTGGGGCTGGGACTCGATTCCAGCTCCTTTTCCTACAACAATCCCTCTCACTCCCATCCCAGTCACACACACTCAGGAAATGTGCTGGTTGATTGAGTCTTCATGTCATTGATCATTTGACTACAAACTTATAAGAAAATAGTTTGGGGAAGTTTTCCAAGGTTCTCAAAGACAAGTGAGCCTAATCAGGGCAACCTGAAGAACCTGGAGAGAAGCCAAGCAAGCCGACAGTGTGAATGTTTCATGGGTCCCCCACCTCAGACTACAAGGAAAATAAAAATAATTCCATTCTAGTTTATGCAGTCGCTTAAACTGTCAATAAAATGTACAGATATAGGCGGGAAAGACTTTGAGCCAGACCATGAAGAAACTGCCCCATGTCGGCTTGAAGATTCTGAATTATCATTGAGTTTCAGCCGAAACCATCCTGTTAAGGTTCCCAGATTGCGGGGTTGTGCTCACTGACACAGTCCTGCCATGGCACAGCATAGCCTTTCATCTGATGGCCCAGATTGAGCCCTGTGGGAATCAGGAGGCCCTGCCAAGTTCCACTTTCGTAGAGTAATGCTATTGTTGATAAGGGCCAGCCAGCCAGCCAGCCAACCATCTGTGCTTGACGCTGGCTTCTCTTAAGAGGAGTTCATAGAGAGAGCTGACCAGATTTTCCTTTTATAGAATGTAGCAATTTGGGCCACTGTTTAAAAAGATTTGCCATTATATTTAAATGTCTTTGATCCTTTGTTTAAACATGGCAATGGGACATGGCAGAAAGAGCTTTAAATTAAAAAGGCAAAATACCTGGGTTCAATTCCTAGCTGCTGCATACTAGCTCCAGGGCATCTAGGTGGTACAGTGGATAGAGTGCCAGGCCCAGAGTCAGGAAGACTCATCTTCCTGAGTTCAGATCTGGCCTCAGACACTTGTTAGCTGTGTGACCTTGGGCAAGTCACTTAACCCTGTTTGCCTCAGTTCCTCATCTGTAAAATGAGCTGGAGAAAAAACTGGCAAATCACTCCAGAATCTTTGCCAAGGAAACCCCAAATGGGGTCACAAAAAGTCAGATAAAACTGAAGCAACTGAATAACCATAAGACATACTACTATCCAAGCTGTCCATAGCCTTGAACAAGTCACCTGACCTCTTGTGGCTCTAGTTTCCTCATCTGTAAAATGGAGATCATCATATCTGTCCTTTCAATCTCACCATTTGTTATGAGGATCCAAATGAGGTCATGGATGTGAGTGTTGTCCTTTAGATCAGCTTTATAAAATCAGCCAAGCTTTCATGAGTCTGCCCAAGTTTTCCTAGCGCACCCAAATTTCTACCAGTGGCTGCATCAAAGATGGCACTGCTTCTCTTTGTCCTCCATTCCCAATTTCTGTCTTTCTTCTCTGGCAGTTGAGCCTATTCATGGGAATTTCCAAGGAACCAAGGGAAAAGATGTTCAGTTTTCTCTTGGGCCCTCATAGATATTGTAACAATAATCTCATAATTTAACTTTTTGCTTGTCAGGATGCAAGATCTACTGAACACCAGAAAAAAATAACTCTTTGCTCACCATTTCCTCCTTTTCCTACACAGCTTGCCCACGATCTTGGCAACTGAGTTTTTAGCTTCTCAGTCAGCCATTTGTAGTCAAGTGAAATCTAACCTATTAGCCAGTCAGACCGTCTATTGGCTATGATCCTTGCTAGGGGACTTACCATGAGTCTCCTCCTGTCATTGACCAATCAGCTTCTAATACAACTTTGATCTCTGACTTCTTGTGGAGTTCATTTCTCCTTCGGAGAAGTTTTGCACTGTCATTCTTGGGTGAAGGCAAATGTTATTTCTTTTTGTTTTGTTGTACGTGGACCAGCATTCTGATGTTTGAATCATTGCAGACAGCACTATATGTTCAATTATTTCTGTCCTGATCTTTATGGGCACCTCATTTGGACAGGTACTACAATCAACAAATGTTAATTAAACAGCCAATCAAGGGTCTTTTTACTAACAGAGGTCCCAAGAAATATGCCATGGGAGGGTGCATTTTTCCCCTAAATGTCAACCTTGAAAGTTCGATAATAACAAAAATTATAAAAACAACCTACTTATGTAGCATTTAACCCTACTCAAGAAACTCCAATGGTTCTCTGTTGCCTCTAGAATAAAATATAAACTCTTCTCCTACTTTTCACTCTTATTAGAAATTATTTACCTCTCTACACTCCACAATCCAGTCAGACTGGTTTTCTTGCTATGCCTTACATAAAGAACTCCATCTCCCATCTCATTGTCTTTGCACTGGACATCCCATGTTCCAGCCCACGTTCCAGAAATGCACTCCCACATTAACTCTGCCTCTTAGGATCCTTTGTTCCCCTCAGAACCTTGCTTAAGTACCACACAAAGACTTTCTTGACTCCTCTTTCCTCCCACAGATTTGCATTGTAATTATTTTGTATATATTTATGTATATACGTGTTGTCCCCTGATAGAATATAAGCTTCTTGAGGGCAGGGAATGCTTCGTTTTTGTCTTTGTATCTTCAGTGCCTCACATATCCCTGGTGACTAGAACAATACCTGGCACATAATAGGTGCTTAATAAATACTTTTTGATTGATTTTCAAGTGTTTTCAAATCCATTATTTCATTTGATTCTCATGAGTAGAAGTATCATTTACATTCAGATGAGGAAACTGAGTAACTATCAGAACTAAGATTGAATCCCAGATCCCCTGAGTCCATATCTAGTGCTCTTTATACTTACCACCCTACTTATTTTGGACCAAAAAGGGATTCCTGAAGTCCTTGAGTGTGTGCAATACCAAAGTCACAGAACTAGTAAATGACGTAGCATTCAACCATGATCTTTCTGTGTTCCAAGTTCACTGGTCTTTCTGCCATCTCTAACCATCCTCCCCGGCCCCAGCTTCTCTTATGAGCCATTGATGTCTCCATCATTCTTAAATGCATCTAAATCTGAATTTAGCATATATTCAATGAACAAATATTTATTTACCACCTGCTATATGTCAGATACTGGGGTTATAAGTTCAAGGAATGAAACAATCTTTTCTCGAAAAGGGCTAACATTCCTTTGGGGCAAGTGATGAATATACATACGTATATATGCATATACATCTATATCTATATCTATATCTATTATCTATATATACACTTACGTACATATATAAACACACGATAAACATAAATTAAATAAATACAAAGTAGTTAAGTGCAAATGAGTTTGGGAGGGAGAAGGTCAATGCAGAAGATGATGTGTAATCTGTGTCTTTTTGAAAAAGAGATTTTTGTTCATATATTTTATTTTTACACCATCTAGTTTTCCCCCTAAACTCTGGCGTGTGCTCCAGTCAACTTGCAAGAGTCAATTGTTAAATTTTCTGTGTGAGCTTTTACACCTCAGAAATGAGCAAATGCAACAAATGATTTTTTTTATTGATTTCTTAGCAAAGTAATGGAAAATTGTCAATAGCACAAATTAAACTTATTGTTATATGTACATTTTTTTTCCCTGGAGAAGCTGGTGTTAAACACTTACCAGGCCATTCCTACCTGCATCCCTCTACCATCCCCTTCCACAGAACCATTCCTTATAGCAAAGAATAAGTGGTGTCTTAAAGAAAGAGAGGGATTCTGTGAGGTGGAGGGAAGGAAGTAGTGCATTTCAGACATGCGGGATGGCCATTTCACTGAGGAAGCCATTCGATCGATAATAAGTATGGAACTACACAGAACTAACTGCATAAGTAGAAAAGTTCAGAGAAGTGTTCTTTGGTCCAAATCTTCGTGATCCCATTTGGGGTTAAAATATTAACACATGTATGCATGCACACATGTGCACACATGCATGCGCACACACACATACGCGCACACACACACAACCATGTGCTATCAAGACGGGCTTAAGTTCTTTGCCTTTTTTTATTTCAGGGAATTTTACTATGCTTAGATTGTAAGGAGCAAGCAAACCTCTCTTGGATTAAAAGTGATTAACTAAGCTTCAGATCAGAAAATTGACTCTTACGGCACTGTGTCACTTTGATGTTGAGGGAATACAGCTGCCTCTTTGGCCCACCCTAGAAGGTTTCCTGTTTCAGGACCACTTACAGCACAGTGCTTCAAAGACCAGGCATCCCTGGCTGGGCCATCCTACCACATGTGACATCAGCCAGGCCAAGCTTTTCTTCAGAATCACAGCATAGAGGTTGTGTCAAAGGGATTGTAGTTTTTCTTAGTTGTCTCCATTCCCCCTCCCTACTTTGCTCCCACCACCTCCCACCAACCCAGTCAATAAATGCATTATACAGTGTGGGTGATTTTCATGCGTAAAAACCCAGGTTTTCTATCCTCACTGACAAGGTTCTGAAAATCCTTCCTTTTATATGGCTCCATCTGTTGCCTCATCTGTTGGTGTAAAGTTGCCTTAGTCAGGGAAGGCATACCCATTAATGAGCCCATCTTGCCAGTTGGTTTCAACATGTACAGCAGCATGTAGCAATTTGAGAGAAGAATCAGCAGCTGATTATGCCTGATAAATTGATATTCATGCCTCTGAAATTTAATGACAGGGTTCTAAACACCTACTTTAGATTAAATTTAAAAACTAAACCTAGGCTCCCTCTTTTGGCCTTGAATCCAGTCTGAATCTGCTTCAGAGAAGGAAAATCTAGCTTCTCTTACAAATCATGCTCAGAGTATTTCCTTAGTGGGTTTAATCTTGACCCGCTCTCCCCCCAAAATGCTTCTGAAGTGAACATTTATTGGGAAAAATCTTTTGCTGCAGGAGGTAACACTTGACCTTTTCTATTTGGAGAGCAATATGCTGGAAGAAAACAGGAAAGGCTCTTTTTAAACCTTCAGTCTTCATTGATAGTCTCAATTCTGGCAGCACTTAGGAAAGACTTTGTAACTCCCTGAATCCCTAACCAGGTGCTGGGCAAGTAATAAAGGGATTTGGATTTGCTGGTAGAGCAGGATAGAACAGGATTTGCTATGATGTGCCCAGAGAGGTATTAATAACGTGCACCATTTCTGTTTATTATAAGAAAAGATCTGAGCCTCTTTAGGTCTGCAGGTGGCCATCAGCATGGGAATTTCCCATTTAAAACATGATAGTTAATTTGGGGGAAATAAAAAATAATGGGGAGTGTATAATGTATAATGTGTGCATAAAGAAAGTGTTTGTAATGCAAACTGTAACTTCTAACTAATGACATAACTGAAGTGGAAGCAGTAATTAATGAGCCAGGAAATTCTTTCCTCCACAGAGCAGAAGGAAAAGCAAAAAAAAAAAAAAAAATTACCCATAACTCACCTTGTGAAATGTTCCCAAACAGCTCTCCTACTGTTAGCAGCCCTTACAAATCATCATTCTTTACATCGTCTAATCAATGTAAATGACCAGCGTACAGGGCAGTTGTTAGCTATGCAGTGTGTAGAACCAGAAGGGCTATTTCTAGAGAAACCAAAAGGCTCTTTTGAATTTCCTTCATGCTATTTGCCGTTGCTGTAGTAAGAGAGACGTGGGCTTTTGGCATTTTCAAGAGGAAGAACCAGTTCAGGCTCAAGGAGCAAGTAATATTTATCCTTTGTGGCCAGTTGGATGTTCTTAGTGAAAAGACTGAAGGTTCTTCCAGGTTCTTCTCTCTTACTAGACTGAGTGGTAGGAATATTGTTCTTATATGAAGGTATACATTTTATGTCAGGCGATGACAGTATTTCTCCATGCATTAAGCTGATACTTTTCCCCTAGTTTGAGCTGTTTCCTTTCTCAAATTTGTCAAAGTATTGTGGCAAGAGGAAGGAAGGAAACGAGCCTTTATTAAGCATCTACTATGCGCCAGGCGCTGTGCTAAGCAGTTTTCAAATGTTATCTCATTGGATCTTTGCAATAACCCTGGGAGGAAGTTGCTGTTATTATCCTTATTTTACAGTGGAGGAAACTAAAGACGACAGAGGTCAAGTGACTTGCCCAAGGTAACACAGCAAGTGAGTGTCTGAGGCTGAATTAGAACTTAGGTCTTCCCGATTTCAGGCACAAGCACTTGATCCACTGTGCCACCTACGTGCCTTATTGTGTGCTAGAGATTAATGATGACTCAGATCCTTTGGTTTCCATGTGGTTTTTCACATGGAAATCCAGGGGCTTGACTATTAACGTTCCAGTTCTCCCTTCCACATCAGGACTTTTCCCATTCGCGGTTTCTATATATTGTGAGTCGGCATAAAAAATTAAATGAGAATTTTGTAGAAGCTGCAGATGAGGCCAGCAGACAACACAGAGACTCAGAAATGCTTAAAATATATGTATAGTATTATATAACATCAACACATTCTATCTTTTAATACAACATACACAATTTCTTTTTTAGAGTTAAAATAAGTGAAAAGTTAAGGTTTGTGAAAAGAATGTGAAATGCAAAGGATGATACTCAAAGGCTACTGCATTTTACATAGATTTTCCAGGTAGGGGAGTGTCATGCCCCTAAACCCTGTAATGTGGAAGGGATAACTGTAGTTAATATTAGCCTTCAGAGTTGATATGTCCAGCCGGGTGTTTCCCCTTACCAAACCAGGGGTCCTGCCCTTCCACCTTCCCCTTGGGAGGCAGCCACCAGAGATCATGTCACTGACTTAAGGGTCTCCCTAGACTCAGGACCAGGTTACTTCTACTTTGAAAGTAGTCTTCTATCAAGGTACCCCAAAGCTACCTTGAATCCAAAAGGTCTCAGAAGGAAGGTTCCCACTCTTTTCTTGTTTCAACCTTTCCTATGTATAATTGAGGCTTATTAGAATAGTCAATGGACATTAGGAAAAAGGTCAGCTATCCAAACAGTGCTTGGAATTTCTTTGGATGTTTCTTCTTATATAATGAGAAGCCACATCTAAAAAACATAGGTTTGGGGCAAAAAGAACAACCTAAAATCAAATCCTTGGTTGTATAGAGATTTTATTTAACTTGGACTTTTGAGTTTTCAGCTTCAGTTAGGCCCAAGTTCCTCAGCCACAAGTGGAGTTTGAGATTCAGGGGCTGGCAGTGGTGGCACCTGAAGTGATTAAAGAAGGAAATCATTAATCTTTCCAGGGGCCAGGCAGACAGAAAGTGTGCCAGCCTGGAGACAGGATGCTTGGAAGAAGAGTTGCCCATCAGCTGAAATAAGGTGGAAAACTTCGATCTTGCCATGAGAGAAGAAATAGAAACTATCAAAAGTCCCCATACCAATGACAGACATGGGAGTGAGGCCTATGTGAGGAGGCTTCTGTGCCACTAGTGGAGAATACCTTAGTGTTGCATGTGTCAAAAGCCACCTTTGTGAACTCTGGTCCTCCCTCCCAGCTGCCCATAAGCTCTATGAATGTCGGTAGGTTTGTGGTCTAGCATAGAAACACAACCTCATCCCTTCTTTAGTGAACTCACTGGGGAAATAAGTGATTCCTATGAACAGACTCTAGTGCCCCCAGAACAGCATTCTCATCAAGAGAAAATACATTCAACTCTTAAGTACACAAAGTAGAGTGGGGGGGGGGGGGAGAGGGGGAGAGAGAGAGAGAGAGAGAGAGAGAGAGAGAGAGAGAGAGAGAGAGAGAGAGAGAGAGAGAGAGAGAAACTAGCCACAAATTATTAAGCACCTACTATGTGCCAGGCACTATGCTAAGTGCTCTGGGAGGTAGGTGCTATTATTATCCCTGTCTTACAGTTGAGGAAACTGAAGCAGACAGAGGTTAAGTGACTTGCCCAGGGTCACACAGCTAAGAAGTATCTGAGGCTGGATCTGTACTCAGGTCTTCCTGACTCTGCCAGGCCCAGCATTCTATCTACTGCACCCCACTAGCCTCTAAAAAGCTGCATAAAAATAAGGTCCCAAATTACTTTAGCCAAATTTCTAGATAACTTCTAGGCAAAGGGTGATTTTCTTCATATCAGTTTGGCTGGATAGTTTTTATGTCCCTTCAATTTTCTCTGTTTCTGTAAATAAACAAAGACAAACTTGGGAAGAATAACAGGAAGTTCCTAATGGGGTGAGAAAGAGGATCAAAACAAGAGGATCAAAAGAGGATCCTTACTCACCTGGAAAGGAGCAGGATTTCATATGGACCACTCCATGTGAAGGATGAGAAAGAAAAGGGCAGTATGATGTGGGGGACAGCATGCTAAAATTTGCATTTGTCTCAGGTCTACTGCTTACTAAGCTCTGTGACTTTAGGCAAGCATCCTCATCTCTGGAAGACTCAATTTCCACATGTCAAATAATTCTTGTATTTATCTACCTCACAGAAAAATGTAGTTTAAAGGGGATAATGAACATAAAGGTAATATTGACCAATCAGCTCTTATTGTGATGAGCTTAGAGGCAACTCAGATTTTTACCTTTTCCTTTTTCTCCACTGGAATATAAACTTGTTGATAAACAAGACCTATTATTAACAAGATGTGTACCACTGTATCACTGTAGCTGTGTTACCTACTCACATGTCATCGCCACGTCCTAATTTGGGGCAGAAAGCCCCAATCAGGGCTGGAGAAAGTTAGGTCAATGGTAGAAGAAGGATCCTCACAGGAGGTGAAAAATGAATTTGCCATGCCATTCTCCAAATCCCATTTTGCTTTTCTCCTTCCCCTTTGCTCAGAAACTTCTGTTGCCAGTGCTAAGTATGGTCAGGGTTGTTGGGGCATTTGAAGTGGTCTTAGAGTAACCTATAATTTTGGCACTATCGGTCTTGGTTATGGGAGCAAAAGTAGCCTGCTGGTCCCAGGAGAAGGTTCATTCAACAGACGGTTGCTTCAGTTGCGGAGTGAAGTGGGAGAGAGAGAGAGAGAAAGAAAAAGACAAAGAGAAAAAATAATTGCTAGCATTTGTAAATTGCTTTAAGATTTGCAAAGTGCTTCACACAGATACTACAGGAGAGTGCAGGGCCAAAGAGGATATTGGAAAGAACAAATGAGTGCCTCCCATCCAGATTTCCATAACCTTCCTTTCATGTGGGCACTGGCACACAGTTGGCATCCTCTCATTGGCTGTTCTTTGTCTTTCTGCTTTAAAAAAGAAGAAGAAAAATGTAGAAATGCTATTTCCCTCTGAGTCCTGTCGTCTGTGTGTGGTGTCTAAGTAGCATAGAGGCTAGGTCTAGGGGAAAAAATGTATTTTGAGGGCCAAGAGCATCTTTTCCTTCTCTATCTCAAGGAGAGAGAGTTTGTGGTGGGGAGTTAGCCTCATTCTGGTGGCTATTGCTCTCTATTGATCAAGACTAATATCCTTTTATTCTAGAATGAGAACTCTTCTTCCCTTGTCATGACAATGAAAAGAGGAGGATATGTGCATTCATTCTTTCTCTTACCCCTAGGAAAGAATCTCCCCAATTGTCCCTCTGGGCTTCTAATATGTTCTGTCTGGAGAGCTTGAAATGATCCCTACTCTTCTCATGATCCCTAAAAATGCAGCTAAATAGTAACATTACATTTGTTCAGCATTTCCTAGCATGCTTCCTCTTCAGTGAAGAAATTTCCTTTACCCTTGTATTTTGGGGGGTGCTTGACAGTCTTAGAAGGTTGCCTGAGGATACTGGGAAGTTATATTGTTCCTGGGGCATACAGCCAGTATATTTCAGAGGCCGAGGCTTGAGCCTAGGTCTTCCTGATTCTGAGACCAATTCTCTATCCGTAATCCATGCTTTCTCTTGGGGAATGTATTATTATCTTCATTTTATGGACAAGGAAGCTAGTATCCCCAAAGGGTCATGTGGTTTGCCCAAAGGTCATGACCTGGGACTCAAACCCCAGATTTTTTTATTCGTAATTGAATGTGTTTTTCATATCACCAGCTACCTTCTACATAAACCATGCCTTTTCCTGTGCCCTTTAAAATTTCTCAAAGCACATCATGCGTACTTAGCCTCCATACACATGTAAGGAATTGAGAATGTAGGTATTATCAACTTCATTTTATAGAGGAGGACCTTGAGACATAAGGTAGCCCTGAGACAAGCTTTGTGCAAATTTTGGTGGCAAAACACTTATCCAGTGACTTTATGCACCTTCCCGAAGGCGGTGACTATAAAATTCTGCTTTTTTCCCTTTTTTTCCTTTTCCCCTCTAGGTGACAGTTGTGGGATATGAAGGCAATTTTCATCCCAGTTGTCTGGAAAATGGAGGAAAGATACAAATGACTCCTGTGTGTAATGGATCAGAGGAGAAGACAAAGAAGCAAGTGGATGTTGGGGTGCTGTGGTGAACTCTTTTGTACCTACCCAGCTTTGGCCTCTCTTTCAACAGTAAACTGACTCTGGGGACTCTCCTTATAACCCTACACAGCCAAAGCCTTTTTCCCAGGGTACTTTCAGATCTAGCTAACAGAGAGGTCAAACTGAATGTGGACTTGAAAAAAACCAGAGTATCTGAAAGATACTGAAAATGGTAGTACATTAGTCTGATGACTTATGGACAATCCTGGAGTGCCAGACTTTAAAATGCGTGTTTTCATTCCTCCCACAAAGAGAGACATACTCTCGTCATCCCTTTGGAATCATCTTCATTAAGTTATGTGAGAAGCCTGACAGATCCAAGGTTCCCAATCATGCTTCAGAGAATGTGTTTTCTGATGTATCATGGGTATTGACACTTGCAGTAGCTGCCAGCCACCAACTAATGGCTTCCTGCATCGACTTTTTAGCATTGTTTGCTAATATTCACTTTTTGGAAGCATCCAGCAGCTGGGAACCATTTCAAAGAGTGTGTCTTGCCAGACAAAGGGGATCAGAATCTTACTTCCCTTTGCCAGATGGCTTTTAATGGCTAACTGCAGAAACTCTTCTGACTTAGGAGAGAATTCAAAGATTAGATCAGAGAAGCTTTTTTTAATTCAGCAAGCATTCATTAGGCACCTACTCTATGCAAGGCACTTTCATCCAAAGACAAAGTTAAAACAGTTCCTGCCCTCAAGAACTTACATTCTTACCTTCACTTTAAAGAATACTTCATGGCATGTAAACTTTCAGAACATTGGGATCTTTCTATGTAAAGATAGCTACTTGTTAAGAAAAATAACTTCATTATTACAAAACAAAACCCCCCAAAACCCAAAAGCTGTGTTTTTTATTCAATGATACGAATTTTGCTCCAGTGGATAGCATGATCACTTTGGTCCCTGGGGACCAGCAGCTCTAACCTTATAAATGTAATTTTGAGACAGCAGAAATTCTCCCTAGTGATAGAAAAAAAGTTGTGTTTTTTTTCAAAGTAGAATTTTTTAAAAAAAATTCCCTATGATAAGGATCTGTGAACTTATTTTTTGATATTGGAATAATTGCATTTCAGTATAATTATTTTCCTTCATAATCCTATGTATTTTCTTTTGTGCATTTAAAAGAACCACAATTTAAGAATACCTCAAAAGACCAAGCTGAGTCAACTGATACACAGCATTTTTTTATCCAAAAAGCAAAAAAAGAAAAAGAGGTAGTAGCATGACAATTTTTCTTTTAAAGTTTTAAATGACGTCTGTTTATATTACAATGCATAGTAAATTTTAGTAAAAAGTATTTTAAATTATTTTAAAAATTAATGTATTGATTGGTACACCTGATCCTTTTAGTGTTAAAAACCCAAGTCTGAGGTCCACAGGTTTTACTAGACTGCCCATGAGGTTCGTGATACGCAAAAGGGTGTATTTTGGTTTGGGGTTTGGATGTGATGTAGCCTCTGGCAAGGTCCTACTCTGGGCCCCTTTTGTGACTTGGAGGTAACCCTGGGCTATGCTAGCAGACTACAAGCTGCATTCTGAGACGCTCAATACCACATGGCTGGTTTCTAGATGAAGACTTTTTCTGGCAACAATAACTATTAAGGCACTGAAGAGGGCCATAATCTGATGAAATCACAGATCTTTGCAGGATGGAAGCATAACAGTAGTGAAAGGAACACTGAACCAGGAATTGGGAGACCTGAGTTCTGACTAAGATACACCCCACAAGGGTATTGTGTCAGGATCTAATAAAATAAAATATGTAAAATGCTATGTTAGCCTTTAAGTGATATTTAAGCAAATGCTATTATTGTGATTATCATAATTATCAGTGGTAATTAATAATGGTAATAATGGTAATAGCTAACATTTATATAGCGTTTATCATGTGCCAGGCACTGTGCCAACCACTTTACAGTTTCTATCTCATTTGATCCTGCCGACAACCCTGGGAAGTAGGTGCTATTATTTACAGATAAGAAAACTGAGGCAAACAGAGTTTAAGTGATTTGCCCAGGGTCACATGGCTAGTAAGTGTCTGAGGCCAGATTTGAACTGGGGTCTTTTTGATTCCAGGCCCAGCACTATCCACTGCACCACCTGGCTGCCCCCTAATATTAGTTTAACTCATAGAATTTTAGAGCTAGAAGGGACCTTAGTGATAACTTCTCCTAATTTTCCAAAGGAGAAAACAAAGGCTTCTTCAAGTGTTTGAGGAGCTTGCCCAAGTCCACGGAGTCAGCACTAGAACCCGGGTGTCCTGACTCCAGTTCTGTGCTCTTTCCAGTGCTGTCTCCTATATGCCATCAGGAAGGTGGATGATGTTTAGAGTCAGAAGATTTGAGACCGGATACCAGCTCTGACACTTCCCCTTGGACAAGCCATTTGAGTCATTTACTGGCTTTCAGTTTCCTTATGGGTAAAATGAGGGGCTCAACTATGACCTCTAAGGTTTCCTCCACTTCTAAAATCTATGATCCTGTGAGTTTCTCACATCGCCAGGCTAGGGCTACTAGCTCAAAAGGAAATAGAAATCTTTTCTTTCCTAAGGATTGTGTGATCCCATTGCCCTTTCCAGGACTGAGTAGCAGACATTCTATCTTCCCTGCTGGGGACAGCACATTTTTCATCTGTCTCATCCACTCCCCTGCTTCCCATTGACAGTAAAAACACGCACCGTTGCTCTGGATGCCTTGGGAAAGGTATTACTATATCAGGTGACATGTGACTCTGAAAATCTGACAGAAACAAAGAGAATTTGTTCCATTACATCTGTCAAACCTGATCCCACCTCAAGCAGAATAACTATTTAGATGCCGTTACTAGCATTGATACATAGCTTACATTTTTGAATCGGCCCCCTCCTCCCAGGAATGCCATTTTTCTCCCTTTGCAACACAACCCACCCAATACATCTAAGTAGAAGAGATCAGGCCAAATACCTCTTGTAGTGTTATTCATTTACCTGACTCAACTTTTACCTGCTTCTCCAACCAAACTTTAGCCTTGATTCACATGGCTACAAGAGACCTTCAAGACCCACCAGTCCAACCCTGAGAGATGGGCTTTACTTCAAGTTGAAGAGTTAGAGACAATTCTTAGTTCATAAGAGCAAGTACTGAAAGGAGAAGGCTCATCTGAACCATGACTAAAGTGGCCTAAGAGAGCGCTTTGAACACAGTAGAGCCATAATATGTGTTCGGTTTTTTGATTAAATGAAAGCACTTTAATCCAAATGTAATAAGGGAGGGACAGCTAGGTGGTGAAGTGGATAGAGTTTGGGGACTAGAATCAGGAAGCCTCACCTTCCTGAGTTCAAATCTGGCCTCGTAGACTTACTAGCTGTGTGACCCTGGGCAAGTCACTTCATCCTGTTTGCCTCAGTTTCCTCATCTATAAAACGAGCTGGAGAAGGAAATGGCAAACTACTCCAGTATCTTTGCCAAAAACAAACAAAACACCAAATGGGGTCATGGAGAGTCAGGCAAGTTTAAAAAAACTGAGTAACAATTAGCTATAAAGAAATGGAGGTTTAAGTCCTCCAGCTTCTGGTTCATCTGGCAAGGGACTCACCTTCAGCTGCCACTTTGGATAATATGTATTGGGTGATGAAGAGGGAGGTTTAAGATGAATATTTGCCTCTAATAGTCTAACCAAAGTAATTCCCATCTTACTTTCAATGAAGGTTGGTTTACTTTTCCCTCTCTGGGGGACAGGTTCAGGGCTAAGGATGAAATTTCATCTGTGACTCAATCTGTGTGCACGAGGACAAATGCAGTGGCAAAGTCCAGCCTTGGGGCTGGACCCTGGGAAAGCCATTACACAGGCTATGGTGGGGAAGGAATGTCTGCTCATACAGACTCTTCATTTCACAACCTTGAGTGTTCGGTTTCAGCCGTATTTATCAAGTGTGTATGTGTGAGTGAGCAAGCGTGTGTTCTATGTGTCTGCTTGCTCAGTGCTCCTGGATCTTATTGCCGTGTTTCTACCCTATATTCCCTCTCCACTTGGCCTGTCTTCCAGTGTCTCTCTTTGTGTTTACCATCTTCTGTATGTTAATTCAGTTCAGCCTGTGGAAGGGAATCTACATCCTACAGTGATGCCATAGTTGATCAGATGGGGAGCTTTAGAGGCTAAGTGGTCAGTAAACTTCACAGCACAATTGAGTTTCTGCCATTGGCGGGCTTTGGTTTCAGATACTTGCCCAGAATGAAAGGGAAAGTTGGAAAAGCTGGAAAGCATCCCTCTCTCTGCAAGATGGTGCTGGCAGTCAGCTGGCTCGGGTTTGCCTTCTTCACTTCTGCTCTATTCCCGGGTGAGTAGTTTCCAATGCTAAGTGATGCTTACAGATCCTATAAAGGATCATGGGGTTTTGGTGGTGACAGGATGGACCAGACCACTAGGGGTGGAGACCCAGAGATTAGAGAGAACTGCCAGAGCGAGGTAGCCCCTAACAAGAGGGTGATAGGAGGAAGTCCGAAATGGTCGGCAGCTTTCAGAAACGAACAGTGTGAGAGAGTGAAATGAGCATGGATCTTGCCATCAGAATACCTGAGTTTGAGCAAAATCTCTACTATTTACTACCTTTGTGACCTTAGACAAATTGTCAGGCTTCTTTGGATGTCTGTTTCCTCCTCTTTAAAATTAGGAGGGAGGTGTGGTCTATATGATCTCTAAGACCTGCCCCAAACAAGTTAATTCTTTTTTTCCCTTTTTTATTAGTTAATTTATTTATTTTTATTTTTCAACATTCACTTCTGTAGGTTTTAGAATTTTCCCCCTCCTCAAGATGGCCTGCAATCTGATATAGGCTCTACATATACATTCCTGTGAAAGATTTTCACTTTAGTCATGTTGTATAGAAGAATTATAACAAATGGGAGAAACCATGAGAAAGAAAACGAAATGAAACAAAAAGAAAATAGTCTGCTTCGATCTGCATCCAGACTCCATAGTTCTTTCTCTGAATATGAATGGCATTTTCCATCATGAGTCCTTTGGAATTCAAACAAGTTAATTCTAACGAAGTAAATTGTTTAGTCCATTCTTCCACGTATGACTTTTGTACTTTGCTTCTTTTTACTTTGTCCAGAATGTTGACTGAGATACCAACATTTTAAAATTAAACCTATTCAAATGCAGACAAAGAAAATAGCATACTGTAAGGCTAATACACTTTTATATAAATTTAATTATATATAAATTAAATAGATAAATATATAATTAAAGATAAATTTATATAGATTTTATATAAATTTATATAAATCACGTGAGCCTTCCTGTGAATGTCAGAGAAATGTAGTAGCCCGTAACAGGTGAGGATTCAGACAGGCAGTTTCTCAAGATTATTAAGGTCTAACCATAGACAGCCAGATGTCCCAGGTGGAAGAGCATGAGTGGGGCAGAGGCATCTGGTGTCAGACAAGAGGCTGAGAGTGAAAAAAGTGAGTAGTAGATTCAGGAAGGCTGGCGGAGGCCCAGTCCTGGGGGATTCTTGTGGCAGGTAGTAGGTGGAGATAAAACAGGCAGACAGATAAGCATCATTGAGATCCGGCAGCAGGTGACACACAAGTAGCCCAGAGGGACTGGGGATCAGGGCTAGGATTCTAGTTTCTTCAAGGTTGATGACCTGGGCTATTAGATAATATTTCAAGGAAGGGACTCAGGAAGAGTGGAGCAAGATAGGAACTACTCTCTGGAAATGGGGATTCAAGGTTTATAGGGAACAAAGAAAGAACCTAGTAAGCAAGACCAGAATACAAATGCCTGATCTCTGGAATCACATCTCCTTTTATTCCTACAGCCCTTGGACCAGATTTCCCCCAGAATCTGGGATGATCAGGTTGAGTGGCCCTAGCTAGGAGGACTGGAGGTCATGTGGGGTCAGGCATCCAGGCCAGTTATTCCAGTGGGAGAAGGTAGCTGGTTAGTGAAGCTACTAGAAGGAATGATTAGGCAGCTCAAATATAGCCAACTTTTCACCTTCAGTTTCTTTTAATGTCCGAGAGCAAGAGCAGAATATTCTATGAGTCAAAAGACAAAACTACAATCAATAAAAATCAAAGTTAAAGTGTAAGTTTGTAAAGGAAAACACATTTTTTAAATGTGTAAGTTTACAAAAAAACAATTTTCAGCCTCACTGACTATCATTGTTCTCATGTTTATAAGTGATAGTTTTCTCCAGTGAGTTCAAGGTGCTTGCCTCATATTGCCAATTGATGATCCTTACATCAGAGAGGTACAGGTAGAACATAGTAATATGTTGTGGAATCCTTCATGTGAGTGCAATTCAAACATTTGAATTAAAGTACCATGTGGAAGAAAGAATAGACATCCTGTTTAGCCCCAGATGACAGACCCAGGAGCATTAGAGGGGATCTGCTAAGAGACAAATTTGAACCTGATGTCAAGACATTTGATGCTGACCAGAAGTGGAATGGGCCACCTCCAGACGTAATGATCTCCTCACTGCAAGCCCTTCAAGGAGAGGCTGTACAACCCGTTGTTGGGGATGTTTTGGTTAGGCATTCCTTGAGTTAGACTGGGGGGCTGCTGAGGTCCCCTCCACCTCTAAAATTCTATGATTCTGTGAACATTTATTAAGCAAGGCACTATGCTAGGGCCTGGATATACAATGGCAAAAATCCATTTTCTGTCTTCGGGGAGCCCTGTATTCCGCTGAGGTTTGGAGGTGGTCAAGATATGATAGGAGGGGAAAGGGAAGGGAAGAAACGTTCATCAATCACCCACTATGTACCAGGCACTATGCTAAGTGCTTTGTAAATGTTATCTCATTTAATGAAATCATATATACACAAAAAAGAATAGTCCAAAGGAAATGGAAGAAGGGCAGAAAGCTATCAGCAATTATCCCTTCCACACTCCTCTATTAAATTCATGTTTATCATTTAAGCTGTTTGTTTTATCACAGCGGAGATTACTTTAGGCTTATTCATCCAGTCAGTGCTTATACTAGCCACTGTCTTCAATACCTAAAACAGTTAAACCAGCTCATTCATACATTCTAAGTCCCATCACCCCTCTACCAATCATTGCCTGTGCTTATGCATGCTCTTAATTGCCCCGTCATGCTAAGAATGTAAAAAAAAGGAAAAAAAGAAAAAAGAAAAAAAAGCTATAGCTAAAGGCTTGTTTATAGTACCATTATTTAGAAAGCAACACACTTGTTTGCACTGTACATCAGAAACCTGTTTGTGACATGAACTTGCACAATGGTATGGTGGCTCTTGGTGGGATTGGTAATGAAATATCACGTCACTGTTTATGATGATGATTCTTCCATACTCTTATCTAATTTTCATAACATTTCCCATGTTAGTGAACAACACTAGAAAGATAGTTCTTTTTCCTTCCCTTGATGAGACATGGGATTTAAAACTA